>NC_140585.1:352194616-353604616 GCF_964204655.1 Triturus cristatus | reverse complement strand
GCTATGAATCACTTGCAGGAGGACGGAAAGGCTGAGTCCTTGCTTGTGAGCTAAAGGAAATGTTTACCTAAATCACTAGACAGGAATGCATCGGCTGAAGAGCAAAATAGATAATTCGAAGGTGAAATACAGCTTCTTGGCAGGCATGCGAAAACTGGCCGAGGCAGGCACCGTTAGCTGCACAGGGAGTAGGACAAAGTTCATGGATACAGATGCGAGCTCAAGCTGAAGCTGTCAGAGACAGAGAGCAGGGAAAGGCTTTGAGGACAGAATCGGGCCTACTTGCCTGAACTGTAAAAATGGAGTAATTTAGCCATATAAAGTCGGTGGCCTTTTATACTTATGAATCGAATATCCAGCCCTTTGATGGCGGATCTGACAGAGAACATGTTGACGGTAGACACACATATGTTTGCGTCTTAGAAACTGGAACTGGAGGGAACATACATGTACTTGTAACATGCATATAGAACCGTTGGGGTCCAAGATAGGGGACATAACTGACCAGGAAAATCCACATTTCCACACGTCTGAGGCAGGCCAGGGGCTCCATCACCAGCGAGAATAGGAGCGGCGAGAGAGGACACCCCTGACGCGTGCCTCTCCGAATTGGAAAGGCCTCCGAGAGGGCACCGTTGGGCAAAACTCTGGCTTTGGGGTTGGAGTACAGGACATGGATAAGGCGTCTGAAAAGGGGTCCGATACCCATCGTGGTGAGAACATACTCCAAGTAGCCCCAGTCAACTGTGTCAAAGGCCTTCTCGAAATCAATGAGCAACAGGACCAGGTATGGTGTGAGGAGATGGCGGTGGGCCAAGGCAAGGTAAAGGCATCATATACAGTGCTGAGTACTACGTTCGGGCATGAAGCCACATTGGTCTGGATGAATCAATTTGTGTAAAAAGGGACGGAGACGCTGGGCCAGGGCTGTGGCAAAGATTTTCATTTCTGTGTTAATTAAAGAAATCGGATGGTAGTCCGCACAGGAGGGAGAAGGTGACTGAGTCTTTGGGATGACCACTATAGTGTCTACATCGGTCTCAGAGGAAAAGGAGCCCCTCTTGGCCACATGCTGGAAGAGGTCGACTAGGTGGGGCACCAATAAGTCTCGATATGTTGCGCAGTACTCTTGTGGGAAGCCATCTGGCCCTGGCATCTTCCCAGAATGCAATAGGGAAATAGCCCCATGGGTTTCCTCCGGGATAAGAGGGAGATCCAGGTCTGTCGATTCGGCCTGGGCAAGGCGAGGTAGCTGGACCCCCGCTCATTCCAGCAAACCAACCAGAGAGACCCCGGGGGCCGGGCGGAATAGAGCCGGGCGTAGTAGCCCGCGAAAGCTTGGGCAATGGCCCGTGAAGTGGAATGGTGGGTCCCATCAGCTTCTCGGATTTCCGGTATGATTCTGTTAGCCCTGAGGTAGGAGACCAAGTTATGAAGCAACTTTCCATTCTTGTCGCCCCATCCGTACACACTGGCCACAGGGGAGCGTCACAGCATCTTGGCTGAATCCAGGGAGATCATCCCGGATCACCGCAAGCTGTCTGGAGGGTTGAGCATCACCTGTGTCTGCGAGGGTCAATTACAGCCCCAGGGCCTGCGCCTCAAGCTGGGTCAGGCGCTCAGTCTGCGCCACCCGTTTCGCTTGTACCAGACCTCTGGCTACTCCACGTAAGGTAGCCTTCCCGACCGCCCATAGTGTGGCCGAGGAAGGGACCAAACCTTGTTTGGCAAGAAAGTAGTGCCGCAACTCTACTGGAAGCACGTCCTTAATGTCCGTGTCTTGTAAAAACCACTCGTTCAGTCGCCAGACCGTCCACACCCCATCAATGGTGCCTCCCAAGTGGAGGAAGATGGTGGAGTGGTCCGAGATACCACGGGGGAGAATAGAGACATTAGAAAGTTGTTGACAATCGGTGGCAGGCAGGAGGACCAAATCGATGCGGGAGTGGGTACGGTGGGCCGCTGAAGTGCGAGTGTACTGTTTCGCCCGGGGGGTTCCAAACCCTCCAAGCATCACAGAGACCAAGGGCAGCCGACCAATCGGATAGCCGCTTGGAACAGGTGAGTAGCGATGAAAATGGATCACCCGTTGTGTCGAGTGACGGCTGCATAACTGCATTGAAGTCGCCTCCAATTAGTGTCTGGCCCTGGGGTAGGGCGGAGATTACCTCTGTAAGGCGGTGGAGAGTAAAGGGAAGTGTGGCGGGGGATGTATGTTGATAGTAGGTTCAGGACATGACCCTCAAGCTTACTGGACATGGCAACGTAACGGCCCTGAGTGTCGGTCGTCACGTGGATAGGGGTGGAGAGGAGACCTCTCCGGGTTAATATGGCCAGCCCACGAGAACCCCGCACAAAACCGGAGTGCCACACCCTATCGAACCCGTATCATGCGAGAAAGGAGAGTGGATTCCCAGGAGATGAGTCTCGTGAAGGAGGAGCACATCCGGCACATGACGTTGGGTGCACTTGAGGACCCCTGCGCGTTTGATGTGGTCCAGCAAGCCATTCACATTCCACGACAGAACATGAAGAGATCTACCATGAGTGGGCATCTGGGTAATAGCTGATGTAGGGGCGCGGAACACCCAGGGCGCCCGGGTCCCAGGGGAAGTGGCGCATTGCAGCTAGGGTGGAAAGATGTGGCATTGTTATGGTGGTGTGCCGTCTGTCGGTGGCGATGGTGTGTGCAAGTGGTAGGCTGTCATCAAAAACATAAAACAATGGCTCGTTCCAAGCCAGAACCAAAAGGTTCGGAAGGCAATGGCCCCCTAAACCCCCCACCCTATACTTCCTAAATTGAAGCATCTGTCGCCCTGAAAAGAAAACTTAACTATAACAATAACAAAGAGCTAAGCTAAAACGTTTAGCAGGGCAGTTCGTAGCAATGATGGACCCCTTCATGTAGACGGATGTCATAGTGTCATCAGATGCTTAACAACATAAAAGAACCTAAGAGTTCTGTCCCAATTCCAGACCCGTGGGCCTCCAGAGTCAGATTCCTGCATCATCCCCGGATCCCTGAAGCGCGGGGCTTCGAGATAAGTCAGAATCTCATAAGGCGGGGCGCAATGTCTCTGATGGGTCCGGACCATGGCTTAGATCAATCAGTGAACTGGCTCAGCGGCGGTCTTCAAGAGCTGGAGGAACTTCAGAAGAGATCAACAACTGGGACTCAGCACCCGGCGATCATGAGGACCCTCCCTGCCAGTCTCCCCTCCTGCGGGACCGATTGTGCCTCCGCTGTGGCTTGGGAGGAGACAAGTGCATCTGTGGAGGTTTCAACAAGCCAGGGTGGGATGTAGGTTGGGCCCTCAGAGGTCGCTCCTCCGTGAGTTAAGTCCAGACGCCTGCGGGGTGTGGAAGAAAATTATTTTATCTTGAAAAACAACTCTGAGATGGAAGGAGGAGACCATAATGCAGTCCTAAATTACAGAGCTTTCGTTTGACATCTGTATACGTACGACGTTGGGCTTGTACTTCCCTCGTGTAGTCTGGGAAAAGCATTAGTGCATTGTTTTGATATTTCAAGGGACCGTGTGTCCATGCCTCTCTAAGGATAGCATCTCTGTCTCGGAAGTTAATGATTCTAATGATGATGGGATGAGATGGAGCCCCGGGGGGAGGCTTAGGTGCCAGGGAGGGATGGGCATGTTTGATTGTGAACCACGTAGAGAGAGCGTCTTTGGGTATCCATGACTTCACCCAAGTCTCCACGAAGGTGTCCGCCCGTCCCTGCTCAACACCCTCGGGAAACCTATGCGGCGTAGGCTGTTTTGCTGCGAGCGGTTCTGCGCATCTTCAGCCCGACGCTGCAGTTCAGAGGTTTGAGTCTGTAGGCGGGCCACTTAGGTCTTCAACTGGCCCAGCTCATCCTCAGCCGTGGAGAGGCGTGACTCTGCCTCTGAAATCCTCGCCGTGGCATTGCACAGGTCCTGGCGGATAAGAGCCTTATTCCCCCGTACCTCTCCGATCTTGCCCTCCACCGAGGCCTGAGAGGTGCCAATAGCCTGCAGGATAGTCGAAAGATCCCCTCCGGCAAGAGAGGAGCCACCCGATGCTCCCTCCGCTGGGTTTGTCAGTGGTGGTGTATTGGTTCATTTTAGTTTGAGTCTGTGGAGCGGGTGTCTTCGGGGCGCAGTCTCTAACCATCTCATCCATGAGTGCAGGACCCGGACGTCCAGTCGAGAGGGGGGGGCAGATTCACGAGCTGACGACACCGGGCGGGAGGGCTCCAGCACCCAAGCCGTCAATGCTCAGGCCCGGGCACCGAATCCCCCTCCACTCAAGCCCCCCAATCCCAAGGGACCAGCCAAATCAAGTCCGGAACCCACGTCTCCCGCCGCCCGAACTTACAGCCGAATAAGGGGGAGCACTACCTTTCTCAACCTGGAGTGGGCACCGCCAGGCCAAAGGGAGGCGGGGGGCGGCGGATGGGTCTGGCCCCCGGGCTCCTCGCTGCTCAATGAATGCGACTGAAAACGCGCCACCCCGTGAGGTCCACATAAGATGTAGGCGACCTTTAGGACAGCACTCCCGGGTCAGGAGGAGGGGCCAGGCAACCAATTAGCAGGGCTGGGCCAGGCTCCTCAGATGAAATGTTGTTGCGGAGGGCCACCTCCGAAGGCCCGGCGCTGCTTGATGCGTGCAGCCAAAACCATACGATGACCACCAGTCCCCAGGGCAGTCCAGGGCCAGGGCACAGGACAGGGAGCAGTGGAGGGGGCCCACAACCAGGGCCCGAGCCGCTCGACAGGTTTGGCCAAGACTACCCCCTCGCCAGAGGCCTCCAATGCCCGATGCGGTGCCTCACCTCAGGCCATGAAGCAAGGAGCACGAATCTGTGCCGCCAGGCCCCAGAAATGGCAGTCCGTCGCATGGGGGCAGGAGATGGAGGCACCCCCAGGCTCAAGAGGAGGGCGAAGCCGCAGGCCACGACCCACGCCCTCAAGGATCTTATTATGAGGCAGGCGGGGGAGGGGGGCTGCGGGTTCAAGGATGACATTGAAGACGCTCCCAGTCGCAGACGTGGTCGGCACCCACCTCCGTGCAGGATCATCAGTCATCAGCAGTGCCGCAGGCCAGATGTAGTAAGAGGACCCGCCTCTCACAGCTCACGCTCGGGCCACTCTCCGATGGTAGGTCCCAGCATCACACCACCGGCACAGGCAACAGAGCACCGGAGGTGCGCGGCCCCAACAGGGACAGCGGGGCCGTGCAGTCCAGCCGCAGCAGGAGGTGCACCTCCAGCGAGCCAGGTGAGTCTGCAACCAGGCCCCAAGGCCCCCAACTGGTCCGGAGCTCCCAGAAGGCATTGCGGGGCCTGGGCACCAACCAAAACGGCCGCGGAGGCCCAGAACAGCTGATCACCACCAAGGGGGGCAGGGGGTGGGAGCTCGCTGTATGTGGCCACAATGGCAGCCCAGCCAGCCATGAGTTATGGGCCCAGCCCCTGGCCGGCCGAATCAGCAGCCGCAGGTAAGCCCGGTCTGCAGGTGGGTCCCGGAGATCCCCCACCTTGGCCTAAAGGTGGTGGAGGCGTCCAGAACCCTCGTCGGTGGTCAGGTGGGGCTCTAGGTCACAGGCACCGGACCATGCGCGGGTGGGAAATCAGGCTCTGGGATTCCGCCGAACAACCCAGGGGCCAATCCGTCGTCCAGTGGGGTGCACCCTTAGGGGTCTCGCCTCCGGCGTTGCGAGGCAGGCCAGTGGCGTCAGCGGGTCTGATGGGGCAGGGAGGAGCGCCTCACTCAGGGCCAACACTGGGGTATCCGGCACTCAAACTCCACAGCAGCGGGGGGGTTAGCAGGTGAGCCCAGGCAGATCAGACGGCTCACGACTCCTGCCAGGCCATGCCCTATCTGCAGGCATCGCCGCGCAAAGATGCCTCAGGGGACAGCACCGCCATCTTAGGTGGAGGCACGCTGGAGTCAAAGTGGAGAGAATTCCCTCTGCATGGAGGCAAAATGGTGTCAGACACCCCGCCGAGCAGCGCAGATCAAGGCGGAGGCCACGGAAGTAGAAGAGAGGACCATTGATGGGCTGATGGCAGTGGATCGTGGCACGGATGATGGAGGGGTCCGGAGCACTCTTAGAATGCGACCGCCAACTTGACGCGCCAAGCCCCCGTAATTAAAAGTTTTAATCACTCCAGTGTATGCAAGGGCACCGAGTGGTATATGCAGTGGTTTCTAAACTTTAAAAACCACTGTATAATTTTTAGTTCTGCCTTTGGAATGACGGAATTTTAATTTATCAGTAATTCTGCGTTACAAGAGTAACCTGGAATTACCAAAATTCCTCTGATTCTGACGGCGGAATTAAAAAATAGTGTGGGGGTGTTCTTCTCTGGGAGAAATTAGGACCTATAGAGTTTACGTCAATTTAAGGTGATGAGCAATTCTGGAGGTGCCAGAGGCGAGGGAAAACACCCCGAGCCCTCTAAATTAGACCCTAGGGTCAGACAAAATTACAACGATCCTCTGCACAGGCTCTGATCAATTATAAACTTTCCTTAATAAAGCAGTATACATAACACAATAAAAAAGTTAACCGTGTGATTTGGTTCTTTTGTTCTTTAATCCCCAATGCCCAACCAACATGTGTTGCGTCGCTAGGGGTGTACCCCATGACTTCTTCAAGGCTTTCAGGTTTCAAAACTTCTTATGTCCAACTCATCACCGCTGGTTCTACTTCCGACCCGGCTGGTCTTGTTGTATTGAGTGTATCCAAAATAATAAAATAATTCACTGAGTTTGTCTTCTGAAACAGTCCCTTCTATTCTTATCAAATGATCTTTCTACGTAGTCGGGTAGAGTTTCACAAATGTCTGTTTAAGTAAGACCCCATATCCGGGTACCAGAGCGAGTACGCTGTAACTGGATCTCATGTTCTGCGCCCAGAATCGTGACCCGGAATCTATCAAAAATATTTTTTTATGAAATATTTTATTTATTACCCACAATATAAATGTAGAGAAACAATCTAACTAAATACCATGCAAAAAACAATATTATTAATCACCATATTTTAGTAATTGATATTTTATACTTAAATATTTTTGACAAAAAATCTGTACTTATTTTTGATATTCCCTTTCATAATATTTTTGTAATCACAATATTTTGACATTGATACAATATTCTGAAGTCCTCCCCCTCAGCACAGTGGCCCCTATTACAACATAGGACCTATCTATTGTAGGTATTCCACCAGAATCCCCAATTGGCCCCAAGTTATGAGGGTCAGATTTTATCCACCCCTTGCACTTGAACCAGTAGCATTTTGATTTCTTGAGTTTGAGCTTTTTCTTTTCCATTATAAGTCAAGAATCATCTTCCAATTCACTGTTGTTTTCTTATATTATGGCGCAGGACACACTCTGGACCTCAAAATCATAGCCTGAGACACAGACATGCTCATTTCAAACGCATCACACATGCATTTAAGGCACTGCACAACTTAAGTCCCACCTACCTTAATAGTTGCATCTTTTTCCACCAACCAACTAGACACCTCCTCTACGCCGGACTCCTACTTGCATTCATCTCATGCAAATACAGAACCAGATCAGCAGACAGGAGTTCTGTTACATCAGCCCTAAATTGTGTATCGGACTCCCAATCCATTTCAGAGCCTCCTCTTCTCTTCTTGAATTTCTGTAAGAAGCTGTAGACATGTCTTTTCAGTTAACCAACCTACCATAGGTAGGGCTAGGGACACACACCTATTCAATGCCAGGAAACCCTTGAGGGTGATGATGCACTTTACAACATGCATTCATAAATCAAGCGCTATTTCTATAGCGCAGCATGTTTCCCCGGGCGGTATCCAGGCGCTGAGGTCTCGTGAGCCTTAGTCAAAGAGCCAGGTCTTGAGGCCCTTCCTGAAGAGGGCAAGTGAAGGTGAAATTTGCTGATGCTAGCATCTTAGGACTAATTTGAAGATGTCTTTCTCTGTGGTGTATTGACTTGATCTCCATCTGTGCTCCAGTTGCTTGCAGTGGCATTTCGTCAGCCTGTGTTGCTCTGTGTACTAGCTTGCCTATGGTTGGGCCCTTCCCTTTGAGTTGTGATTTGACGTGAGGCAGGGTGTTGGTGCTTGCGGTGACCCAGCTGTTGAGGTTCTTGTTGGCTTTGAGGTGTGCAGACAGAGTGGAAGCTCAATGCTCTTCTGTGATGCGTTTCCAGCTGTGGCAGACAGTTTTAACATATCTAACTATAATAAAAATATGTGGCGTTGTTTTATGGTTAGCGGCCAATTAGTAGCTGGCGTTCCTTTATGGTAATGCAATGTTTCCTCTTCCTCCATCTCCCCCCCCCTCGAGTCTCTTCGACAATCCTATGCCATCTCCTCCATTAATTCTTGGCAGATTTCTCCATTCAAGAACCTTCTGTTCTTTCCCAAAGATTATTTTATGAGGCTGGAAGGCCAGCACTTCCAGCATTGTATGATGCTGTTCAGTGGCCTCTCGTTGCTGATCAGAAGAGAAATGTGACTTGGTGCCCGGGGCCATTGCTGCCTTGAGGTGCCATCACAGGAAGCGTCTTATGCTGCTTGGGGCGAAGGAGCAATCAAGTGCCAAAATCCCATTTTGCTAGGAGTTTTGAAATTAAGTGCACTGGAATTATGTGTACAACATGCCGTTCAGGATATATTGGCTCTGGTACCAACTGAAACTTCATGATGTGGAAGTGCAGCAGAATCAGCCTCACTGATGGAAATTTCCGAACTGCCGGCCCAGTAGTATTCCTAATGTGATGCAAACCCGTCTTTTGAAGCTTCTCGAGGGACTTTTGAAATCTGCAACATTTTGGCTGACATTCCCTACTTAATGCAGGATTATGTTTTCCAAAAAAGCCACTGTACATACTTGAGAAAGGATGACCCTATTTTTGTTATTATTTGAAGCAGTGACACACAGATGTTTACTTAGCAATAAATGTGATTTTTTTTAAAGCTGCGACTTGAGCATACTTATTCTGGGTCAGAACACTGATATTTTACACATTTAATGCTCCTTAGTACAAAGAGTGGGTGGTGTAAGTTGCATATCTTTCAGCTGCAGCTGAAAAAGCAAATTCATTTAAGATAAATTATCGTTCCTTAACCCAGCTTCACTTGTTTATTTTTTTTCTGATGAAAAATAGGCCTCTTAGTTTATTATCTGTGGAGCGCTAAATCACCTGGGACCGCTAAAATTACCACAACAAAGTTCTAAGTGGAGCGATACATTCCAAAGCGCCAACAGCGTTTAATTAAACTTTAGCGGGAAAAGGTTATAAGACAAGATGATAGATGACTGCCGCTTTACCAGCATTTTCATTCAACAGGAAATCATAGGCAATAGTTGTCTTTGCCTTTAGTGCACTTTGGAGAATGTTTTCCCTGAAAACGGCCCTTTGGTGAAACATCTGTTCCAGTGCTCCAGGTTGGTCAGTGGTGAAGTGGCCGATGCAGGCAAACAAGAAGTTGTGTTTGGCTGTGGCTGTCCTTTTCCATTGAACGAAATATTCCCTCCTCCTGCGTCATCTTTCTCAATTCCAAAGCAGTTGGCTCTTGAGTATGAGGGAAGTCTGTCAGTCCTTTCTGAAGTGGACAATGGTGTCGCCCTTCCATGATCAGCTGGCCCCATATGCTAGGCCTGATAGGGCTGGTGCTAGTGGCCTGGGTGGTGGTCCGGCACTGCATGTGTTGGGTCCAGAAGCCGTGCTCTACTCTCTACCTAATCTTCCGCAAGACCGAGATACAGAAAGGTCCCCCGAACATTTCGGAATCTTAAGAACCTCTTAATGCCCTTTATTTCATTTTAAGTGAATACTTTGTCTGAACATGTAGACATTCATTGTCCAATGTCCATTGACTATGTTATTGTTGGATGACTTCTCTCTGTCTACCTTCATTAGACTGGGGTCCCCAACCTGTTCTATAATAAGGGCTTCTCGTGTTCAATGAAAATCACACCGAGCTACAAATATTATCACGTCAGACACTATTACATTAGTGGCCGCCCTATGGGAGAGTACCGGCAGTGATTACCTCAGTGCATCAGACAGGGTTGTCAGCAGTAATGTAAAAAGGCCTTTTCCATTTTAAATGTCTGCACAAGTGTGAGAAGTTCGCCTGGCATATGCTGGTCACTAGTTATAGTGGCCACCTTGCACCAGTCCAATTCGACTCTTATGGTAGTAGGTTTAAGACAACCTTTTAAAGAAAGCTATCCTAGTGGTAGCTGTGGAGAGCAGCCTTCAGGCTACGTCTCAGAGGAATGTAAAGCAGCTTGTTTTACCTCATAATCTCTTGAATTACCAAATGAAAGGACACTACACAGGTAAATATATATCAAATATATATGTATTTATTACTAGACACACTCTACTAATCTCTTTATGAGATTAGAAGTCAGGAACATATGCAAATATAAACGTTTCACAATAAGTTAAGCACAAATATGGCTGGGGCCCTAGGGGCGTACCAGACCATATACTAAAAAAGAGGTTCAGGAATGTCGACTTACAAGGGGACAAGGCCTAGGGCCTGTAGAATCGCTGGGGCCTCACTAATCCACCCAAGGCAGGTAAGTAAAGGACCCACGGGAGACGCGTGCAGTGTGAGAACACAGCCGCTGGTTCCCTATTGATTGCAATGGAGCAAGTCGCGGTTGGATTTTTTAAAAGTTTTAGGGTACTTCTAGAGAGTCTACAAGCAAGCCACTTACAAGGTAAGTAGTTCGAGGGCCAACACGCACAGGAGCACCAGAGTGCACGAGTTACCTCACCCAGGGAAGCCGGGTGCATAGGTGTCTTTTGGTGTCGGGTCGCGTCGTCGTTTTCAATAGAAGCCAAAAACGTTTTGCTGCTTGTGAGGACTGGAGAAGTGTCCGGTGGAATCCCAGGCTGGATTCAGGATGAAGCAGAAGGGACAGTGTTCACAGTCACTTGCCAGTGACCCGGGGCCAGGAAGATGGATGCCCACGGAAGTCGGGTGATTTCAGGTGATCAAGGGTATTTTGGCTCCTCAGCCACGAGGTCCAGGAGGTGTCGACGATGACCAGGAGCTGGATTTGGAGTTCCACAAAGTCTGCAGCTTACTGAGGTGTCGGCAACCTGATTGGAGCCAACAAGCCTTGGCAACAGCAAGTCTTGTGAAAAGTGAAGAAAGTCAGCGGTGCAGACCAGCAAGGTCTGAGGGACTCATCCAGCGAGGGTAAGTCAGGGCAGGCCTGGAGCAAGCAGGGGAGTCCTTTAGTTCTATGAGAAAGTCTTCAGGGGACCCACAAGCCAGCCAGCAAGGGATCGCGAAGACTCCTCGTTAGGATTCGCTTCACAGGAGCCCATGGTCATTCGGGATGAGGTAGGCCTCTGATTTTCGAAGGAAATCCTGGTGGAGGCTTGGACCACACGTGGTCTAATGCACAAATTCGTAGAACATCGTGAAGGGGTTGCACTCGACAATAGTGCACGGTACCTGGGTATTGCTGTTCCTCGTCACTCGTGGGGTCCACTCACCTCAACTTTGCTGGGGACTCACAATGGCCGTTGAGAAGTCAGGAAATCCACTTCCGGAGCTGCAGGGACTTTGGACTCCAGCAGGAGCGGGAAAGTTTGCAACCGTTGATTCAAGTTTTTGGTGCCTTCCAAGCAAGGGAGTCACTCCTTGACTCCAAGGGAGATTCTTCAGTCTTCCAAAGGTAGTGGAACGTCGAAGGGCCAGGATTCTTCTTGTAGAGCGTCATCTAGGGATATCTGATTTGCAATGGCAAGGTTTCCCTATCTTATACTAAAGGAAAGGGAGGGACTAGCTCTATGACCACTCCTATGGGAGGGTCAGGGTAGTGGGTGGTTACACCCACTTCACTTTGTCCAGTTTCACGCCAGAGCAGGGGCAGGTAGCCCCTGAACCGGTTTGAGCTGGCATATGCACAGAGGAGCCTACTGCTCCCCCAGTGCAGGACTTCAAAGCACTCTAGGAGTGCACCCACCCAGCACCAATACACTAAATCCTGTCTGGAAGGTGGTTACACCTCCCCGTGACAGGATGACTATTGTTGGGCCTCCTCCACTGTGAGTTTCAGTCAGCAGCAGGAGGGCAGCCCAAAGTCTGTGCAGGTGGCATCCATTGTGTGATGCCAGGGCTCTTTCAGATTTCTACCATGTTTCCACAGTAGGTACATGTCTTCCCCTCTAGAAGAGTGGGATCATACTCCCACACCAGTTACTGGTGTGGGGGTATGATTCCAAGTTGTTTGACACCAAACACGACATGTTTTGATGCAGACATTCCAAAGTTAGCATTTACCGGTAGGTTATGATGCACTTAAGAGTATATGGTTTAACCGCATCCAAAACAGCCACAGAGAATAGATTCTGCCAGCTGCAGAGCGGCCCTGCTCAGGCAGAGGCACCCCCTCACATTGTTAACCAAGCACCCTGCCCTCAGGATTGATAGGGTCTGCCTTAGGGGTGACTGATAGGTTTATATGTGTGTATATGGTGAGATATAGGGAACCTATACCTCAGTGAGGAGTGCTAACACTACCTCACCCAGGCTGCAGTAGCAGGCCTGTGGTGTCAGATTTAGTCTGCTTCCCAGGGGTGGCATAATACATGCTTCAGCCCCTGGTAGGCGTGTGAAGTACCTATGCCCTTGGTACATAAGGTACCATATACTAGGGGCTCATAAGGTACCACAGTATCCAATCACTAGTGCATCTAATATGCACACCACTCATTTAAGGGAATAAGCAGATAGGCTGGGGTCCTGGATAGCAGGATCCCAGCCAGACTAGTAAAAAACCATTCAAACACCAGGAAAAAAGTGGGGGCAACCATGCAGTCAGATTCCACCTTCCTACAACAAGGATAACACATGACAGTGATAGGTGAAATGTCCCTGGCACCAATGTAATAATATTCGTAAAATTGCATGATTTCCCACTGAAATGTCAGCTTTAAATGTACCTTGGAAATCCGTTTTTTCTAAAAACTTCAGCTTATAAAATCTGAAAATACACACATTTTCGTCTCAAATACATGCTTTTTAATTTTTGGATTCATATATTAGTCCAACCAAACAAAGGATTCTCATTTAGTTGGCCGGGGTGCACACAAGTGAAATGCTTCTAGGCAGCTCCCGAGCTACTCGATGGAGAAATAATGCAACAGTCTAAAATTGGCAGGGTCAAATCTGCCCTGAGTCAGTGCAATGTAGTACAATCAAAATTCCAAAGTTTTCTCCAAGGATAAGTGGACCGGCCACCCAACGTTCCAAGGTTTGGAGATGGAATCCCTAAATAACAATACAAACAAAATCTTATCCTTAGCAAATGTTCATTCCTAAGTAATGGAAAAGCCTGGATTAAGGAGAACCCTTCCTCCCATCAGCCTGATGGTGAAGAGAAGTTAAAGGCTAGGAGAATGTGCTGCCAGGGGCAGAGCAGGGTACTTTTTTCTCAGATAACTGCAACAGGCTCCTTCGGGTGGAGAAGTGTGGCTCAATGGTTAAAGCGGCAGACCCTGATGCAGAGGTCTGGCCCGGGACCAGGATTCAATTCTCCGCCTCGGCGGGTCTTGGGCTCAAAATTCCACGGACCTGATAATTCTCGCCTCGGTGCCTATTCCAATCATGGAGTCCCACTCTGCAACTCTGGGCAATAGCTTGCTTAATCTCCACAATGGCCCCCACAACGCTAAGGATGCCTGGCCTCCACCTTGGCGGTGCCCAGGAGTGGACACCTCACAGGGAAAGCCAGGATGGGTTCCACAGCGGTATTCGTACAAGCGCCTTGAGACCCTTGCGGGTGAGTAGTGCGCTATACAAGTATCAATTTACATTCCTTAACTTAAGTAACCCTTCTATACTATAGCAGTCAGAATTGACACGTAGTGGGCAAAGAAGAGAAGGGATAAGAGGATGAGAAGATGAGGTAAGAAAAATAGTGGCACGGGCCCTTGTTAATAGGGATTTGGCATAGGACAACACAGTCAGCTTGCTGCTCTGACCTACGCCAAAGCGAAAGGGCTGGTATGCACCATATTTATACAATACTATGCATTCCTGTCCTTTCTCCCTGCGTTGGTACCGTTTCGGCAGCCTAGCGCCAACAGAGGCACCCATTCACCATGGTGCATGGGTGCTAGTGTTGTTGGCAGGATTGTTTTGGTGAAGCAGAAATGGGGCACCCCCCTGCACAGAAACAATCCTAAGAGATATGTTCCTCTTTCAGAATGCAGCATGCATAGAAAGAGGGAAAAAAACAAGGAGAAATAAAGTTATTTCTCTTTGTTACACCTCACCTTGGGAGGTGTAAGGTTTTGGTGCTTCCCCAGGTTTACATGCTCTGGTATATCTGGAGAAGTGTTAAATCCATAGGTGTTGCGGTGAGAAAACGCAAGGCAGCGATTTGCACTGCCTTGCCTTACTCCATATCTATGAGGCCATTCAAAGCCACACATAGTAGCTCTGTGTGGCCTAAGAGATGATTTTGGAATTTGCTCTGCTGGACCGTCACAAAAGTGACGCTCCGGTGGTGGAAAGGGCTCGTAAATATGCCCCATAGTGTTTTAGTACAAAAATACAGTTTTATTTTATTTATTTATTTATTTTATAGTTTTATAGAGCGCGAACCAGACCCGTGAGGGTATCAGAGCGCTTTACAGTATTGAGGGTGGTATACAAAAGAATTGAGAGGAGAGGGAACCAATTGGGTAAAATAGGTAGATACATTATAAAGAAAAAGCACGCAGTTTGAAGTCCCAGATTCAATTGGGATAAAAAAAACAGGTAGATACATTATAACAGAAGGCACGCAGTCTCAACTCTTGGATGGGAATGCTCAGGATTGCAGGGTAGGTATCATCCGTAAAGCCATGGATAATGCCGAGGTGGTGGGTGGAACAGGCCGATGAGATGATTGTAATGTGATCGTTATGCGAGGAATTTGCCCATTAGGAAAGTTTTGGTCTCCTTTTTAAAGCGTGCCAGGCACGGAAGTCTTCTGATAGCAGGCGGGAGAGAGTTCCTGATTCTTGGAGCGGTACTCGAGAAAGCCTGAATGTAGGTTTTTTTCTTTCGTAAGCGAGCTGGTTGAAGCAAAAGGTCTCTGGCAGATCGGGAGTTTCTGGCTCCTCTGGATATCACTAGTTTCTGGGTGAGAAATACAGGGGAATTGGAGTGAAGGGCTTTGTGAGTAATGCAGGCCAGTTTAAGATGGATTCTGGCCTCTAGGGGAAGTCAGTTCAGAACTTTGAGGTGGGGAGAGATGTGGTTGAATTTCTTTGAGCCAGTTAGGAGTCTGACGACGGCGTTGAGGCAGGCTTTCAATGGGGCCAGAGAGTTCTTGGGTAGCCCTGCGAGAGTAGAGCATCCATATTCAAGTCTGGAAATGACTAGTGCCTGGATTGCCGTTTTTAGGTCGGAGGCGTCTAGGAAGGGTTTCTGGTTTCTTAGGTAACTCAGGTGGAATATGGCAGTTTTGGCCATCAAATTGATATGGCCCCGCATGTTCAGGCTGCCGTCAAGGGTTATTCCAGGGATTTCGCAGAGTCAACAATGGTAGGAGGGCAGTTTAGCGCTGTGATAGCCTTTATCCATTCCTGGATGTCCGGATTGGTTTTCAGTGGAGAGATTAGAAGAAATTCACTTTTATTTGCGTTAAGTTTAAGCTGGTTGGCGGTGAGCCAATGGACAGTCAGCATCAAGGCCTCATTCAAGGAGAGAATGTCTTCAGGGAAAGAGATTTTTATGTAGATTTGTGTATCATCGGCGTACATAAGGTAGGAGATATTGGCGGAGCGTAACACCTCTGTGAGCGGTTCAAGGTAAAGATTGAAGAGGGTAGGGGAAAGGGTTGATCTTGGGGGACTCCAACCGTGATCGGAGAGGGAGCAGATAGATTACCGTTGATGAGGGCTCTCTGTGAGCGATTTTGGAGGAAGGACCTAAACCATTCAAGGACGGTGCCATCCAAACCCATCCTGAGTTTGAGGCATTTAAGGAGAATTTCGTGGTTAACTGTATCGAATGACGAAGATAGGTCTAAGATGATTAGGAGACAGGTTTTGCCTTGGTCGAGGGCTTGGAGGGGGTCATCCACGATGTGGAGGAGGGTGGTTTCAGTGCTGTGTCCAGGTCTGAACCCGGATTGGAAGTCATCTAGAAGGTGGAAGTTGGTGATGTGTAGGCTCAGCTGCTGTTGCACACATTTTCCAGAACTTTGGCTAGGAGTGGGATGTTAGATATGGGTCTATAGTTGTCGGCGGAAGCAGGAGCCAACGTAGGTTTTTTTAAGATGGGGACGACTTGGCCAGCCTTAGGAGAATCAGGTATTGACCCCTGTAGGAGGGAAGCGTTGATTATTGCAATCCAGGAAGGGCTAATGGCCTGAGAGGCGATAGCTAGGCAATTAGAGGGGAGAGGATCATTGAAGTGATTGTTTGGGTTTAAGGAGGCTAGGATTCTCGAGATAGAGTGTTCGTCATAGACTTTAAAGTTGGACTAGTGCGCTTGGTTTTTGGGTGAGGTTTGGGAGGACAGCGCGGAGAGAAGGGGTAGAGCTGACAGATTTTGGTGGTGAGTTGGGGACTTAAGTTTGTTTCCTAGGGCAGAGATTTTGTCGCAAAAGGAGGATGAAAACTCTTCGCATGATATTAGGGGTTTAGGTGTTTCTTTGGAGGTTTTCGCTAGTTTGTTGGATTGGTGTTTGACCAAATCAAATAGCTTGCAAGGTCTATTCTTGGCGTTCTCAAGTTCTGTTCTGAAGAATTATTTTTTAGAGTTGAGGATTTTCTTATTATAGGCATTTCTGGCCTGGCGGAGAAGTTTTAGATAGGCTGCTGACGGGTGCTGTTTCCAGTTTCGTTCAGTCTGTCGAAGGGATCTCTTCTCCTTGTTGAGGGATCCATTGAACCAGGGATTCCTGTCTTTGATCTGGGTTCTTTTTAGTTTTAGTGGAGCAAGGTCGTCAAGAATGTTGGATATAGTTGAGGAATAATGATCCGCGAGGTTGTTGACCGAAGTGCACCGAGGGGGGGAGGAGGGGGCAGGAGGTCGATCTCACAGCGCACAGCCAGTTTCCCGTGATCAAGGTTCTTGGTGTCTCTAGCCCATCTTTTGGGAATCACAGGTTGTGGTGTCCATGTCTTGTGGGTGCTAGGCAGGAGGAAGGTGATAGCGTGGTGGTCAGACCAATCACATGGGTCAATAGAGTTTGACCGCTGCTTCCTTAGCGATGATCCAGTCTAGGGCGGCGCCTTTCTCATTAGTAGGGAGAGAGCAGGCTTGGGTAAGGGCTTGATCGGCCAAGAAGTCTCTGATGGCGTTGACCTGAGGGTCCCTAGGATCGTTCCAATGCAAGTTGAACTCGCCAAGGAAAATGTCATTAGAGTTAGGGGAAACCTTGGCTGTGATGATTTCCATGAGGTGGTCGGTGAAGGTGTCATTCTTGCCTGCGGGTGGTAAAAGATGTGTAGTCTGCACAGTTGGGAGATGTTGTTGCAAATGGAGAGTGCGAGGTATTCGCAGGAGTCTGTAGGGTCCGTCGGAAGTTCAGTAACGAGGAGATTAGAGAGGTAGATGCAGGCAATGCCTCCCCCTTTTGAGGTCTCGCCTATGCAGTGCGTATGCACTGCTTAGGAGACCTTTAGCCGTCGTGCAGCTCTTTTTCCAAGCACATACTCGTGCTTGTGACGGCATACAGCTTGCGGGAGTGTGTGCTTTGATAAAGAGCAAACAGCAGCTGCTTAGCGCAAGCACTCCCTCACCCCTCCCACTTGCGCGCGCACGCACGCACCTTCACCATGCACGCACCACTCCCGGGCTTGTTCTGTTTGTAGATACACTGTGTTTTCACAAACGCCGATCATTGCCTTTCTCAATGCCCGTGCCTCTTTGTCTTCCTTTTCCACTTCAAAGCTTCACAATCTCAATTCGTGTCCGTTACCCCAAACTCCCTTTATACCTCTGCAGCTAGATCTTCAGAGAAGGTAGCGCATAACCTGCTTCACTCCGATCCTTGTGATTTAACGGTTAAGTAGGGGTCAACCCCTCCCCAATTTCATGAATTTAAATCTGCATGCATTGTTTATTAAAATCATGCAATTGTTAATTTTATTTGTTCCAATCAATATTTTTAGTTCACATGTTAAAGACTTGGCAAGACTCGAACCCAATCCTTTCCCTCTTCTACTCCGCATCATAAACATCAGGGTTGAGACACTCTGTTTCTTCTGGGGCTTCTAAAGTAATGCGAGCTCTGGGCCGTCCATACCCCCTCCACTCGAGCAGTGCCGAGCCCAGCCCGTCGCCCCATAATCCCTTTTTTCCTTCTGCGGCCAGTTCTTCGGAGAAGGCAGCGCATAACCTGCTTCACACCGATCCTTGTGATTTCACAGTTTAGTAGGAGTCAGCCCCTCCCCATCATACAAGTGCAGTACCGACAGCTGACTCAGAGAGACAGCCACTCGCTCACATTTTCAAGAAAAAAAAAGTTATGTGATAATTCGAGCACACAAGCCAACATTGTTCTTAAACCATCCCATGTTTATTACACGGCTGCATGGCAGTTAAGCAGAGGCTCAATTGCATTATGTGAACAAAACTGCAAACTGAACTATATATACTGAAAACCACATGCACCACTCCACCTTCAAAATAAGATCGACCTAAAAGCGTCTGCAGTGAGACCACCAGTACTCCAGGCGCTGTGACAACACACTCCAAACATGCAGCGCTGGTCTTATCGTGGCTTTTATGACCAGAGAGTGGGAGATTTTTCAGTGGAGTTGATGTGTTATCAGGCACATCTGACTCACATGAGTTCATTAGATTGCACCCTTAAACATTTCAATGACCATCGGGCCTTGTTATTTGTTTCCTCTTCATGATTCTTTAGTATTCCACCCCTATTCCGAAATTCACCACACGCCACTCAGCCATATCAGCAGAAACTATGTGTTCCTGCATTCTCTACTATTGTGTCCTTAGGATGTGCCACCCAAGCCCTGCCAGGCTTGAGAGGGAGGAACGTGTGACCAAAACTAGCACTGGCACTTTGTAAAACATTCGATGGGTGCTGCGTTGTGACCTAGAAATCATGGGAACATGTCCTTCTGAAACAACACACCATCACTCTTCTAGGGCCCTTTAACACACCACTCCCTCTCCCATCCATGCCCTTTGCGCACACACACAATCATTGGCATAGCCAATAGGTCTTGCCTTTGGGACCTTATAAGTGTTCAGCCAGGCAACAGTTGATGTTGTTGCACAAAAGATATTCTGCTGCATAACTAAATACTTATAAGGTCCCAAAAGCGAGACCTATTGGCTATGCCAATGCTTGTTTCTTTGAGTGCCTATTCAGCCTTACGATGTTGTAATTGGGCGGGAAAGGCGATTAGGATTCCTTGAGACAAGATTCAGTCAAGATCGCTAAGTAAAGATCTTTGGCTCAGGATGAGATCGGCGACATCAGAGGCATGCTTTACTGCTGAGCGGCAGTTAATTAGGAGGCCAGCTAGAGAGGGGTCGGAGTGAGTGTCATGGGTAGATGCAGAGATGGGCACTCTCGCTAGGTTACTATTGACCACCCCTCTGACTCGGAGGGTAGCAGATCTGTTGGGGTTGGTTGCAACTGTGCAGATAGGGTGTTCGTCCCTCAGGGCTGAGGGGCATGGGGTTGTCAAGACAGAATCGTAGCTGATGAGGAGGTCTGCCACTTCTTCCTCTGTGAGGTCTAAAGGGTTAGGTGTGCCAGGGGGAAGGTTTGTAGGTATGGAGGAGGGCAAGAACTTCCTCCTCCGAGAGGTGGCAGGGTTGCTTGAGTGGGCGCAGGTGTCTCAGGAATAGCGGTAGTGGGTGAAGGAGGGGATTAGTGTAGGGGGTGGGGCTAGAGTTCTGCAAGAACCAGAGATTCAAGAAGGAGAGTTTGATGAGGTGTAGGAGGTTCTTTAGATCAAGGATGGACTTGTAGATGCTCAGGGTTTGTTCGGTAGCTCTGCAGTGGAGAGTATCAATATCTCTAGGAGAGGGAAGTTCTTGCGGGCAGGGGGCCGGATGCATGCGAGCGATTCTGATGGAATGTGCTAGTAGCCTAGTGGTGGGGCTGGGACGATCAGCATCCATATAAGAGGAAAAATATTGCGGGCAGGGGCCCGATGGGGTGGGAGCGATTCTGTCGGACTGTGCTGGTAGCCTAGTGGTGGGGCTAAGTCGACCAGTGTCGTGGGCCCTAGTAGACGTTTCAGTACCCAAATGTGCTGGAAGATTAAGCAGGCAGGAGGTTAAGGGTTTAGGGACGCTTCTGTTGGCATGTGCTGGAAGCATGATAGCGGGGCTAGGTTGGATAGAGATGTGAGCCCTCGGGGGAGTTTCAGAGGCCGACAGAGAGGGGAGAGATTGTATGCCTGAGTTCAGTGGGAAAGGCGCACAGTGGTTGGCATGCGCTGGTGGCAAGGTAGTAGGGCTGGGTCGCCCAGTGACATGGTCACTGGCATGTGTGGATAGTGAAAGGCTAGGCACACTTGGCGGATTGGGCGATGGGTGGAGCGGGGGGAGCGTGGACTGGGTAAGGTCATTAACATATTTTTTAAGGAGGGTGAAGAGGTCTGCAAATTTAATGAGGTCTTTGGGTGGCGCTTGTATCAGGATGATGCTGTTATTGTACAAGGTGATGGAGAGGTCGGCACGAAGGTTTGCAGCTGGTGTGATCATGAATTTTTTGCTGTGAGGGATGTTCCTGGCTTCCTGTACTTTGAGGAGTCTCGAGAAGGCATTGCGCCAAAGAGACGTTTTCCTGGAGTGAAAGATGAGGTCGTTAATGACATTGCCCTTGTCCATGCAGAGACGAAGATCAGATATCAGGGTCTCGGAATTACTTTTCTGGATGGAGTGTTTGAGGGATTTAGAGCCGGATTTGGAGAGATTCAGAGGATAGACAACGGTGTAGTAGTTGTTGCCCGTGGAGGTCAGGCAGGGCCCTGCCATGCTGAGGAGAGTGATGGGACTGCAGTCCCAGCGGTCGGTTTGAGTGGTGTGATATAACGGTAGCAGCCTCAGCAGGTCTATCCTAATAGCTAGGTTTACTTAGAGAATGTACTACAGCGCAAGATGCCCCATCTTAAATGCGCAGCGAAAATGCAAAGGCAAAATAAATTAGTCCATCCAATGATCGGTGGGGGTTACCAGGTCGCTTTCAGTAGAATACGTTCAGAGGGCTGTTAATCGCATGCCCATACCAAGATGGCCGCTGCAGAAGTCCTCTTTCTATTATTATGATGGGCTTCTAGCTCAGTCCTCTTTCTATTGTTGTGAAAGCTTCGAGCAGTCCTCTTTCTATGAGTAACGGCATGTGAAGACAGCTACCATCTTAGAGTATTTACACTGCAAGTGGCTTCAAAATGGCTGAACCAGCACATATATATTTAAACCACAATAGATTAACAGTATGCAGAGTAGGCTTTCAGAAGTCCGAAAAAAATTCGGGAGAGATGCCCTGCATGGCGCTCTCCGTTTTGTTAGGTCAAGCCGGTCTGGATAGTCAATAACCCAAAAAATTGTCTTAGTCCCCAGGACACGCCGGGACCCGACTCAAAAAGGTCCCGTGAGAGACGCTCTGCCGGGCACTCTCCGTTTATTGGGATAATTCGGGTCAGGGCAGTCACCCATTGAGGCAGTCCCCAGGACACGTTTGGTGCGGGAACCAGGCCCCAGGCCAGAGGGAATCAGGTGCGCGTCAGCTCCCTAGACCCCGCTAGAAAATCACAGTTCCCTGCCGATGGCCGTTCAACATCCCGTCATCCGGCAGTGCTGAGGGGGAGTAGGGGGAAGAAATCACCGGGACTGGTCTCCGTCTGCATTTAGTATCATCCAGAAGCCACACACATCAGGCAGCAGTGGCACGGGATGAGCAGGCCGGCCATGAGCAACAGCGGGCAGCCGGGGTCCAGGCAGATCCAGGCGCTGCGGAGCAGGATGCCGGAGGATGGTGCCGAGAAACCAGATGTTCATCGACCGTCTGAACGGCCACTGGCGCGATGTCGGTCCTCTGGAGCTGAGGGGACGGAATTCATAGCCCAGTCGTTGACCTTCGTACTCCACAGGTCTTCGGGAGTGCGGTTCGCCGGCCGCAGGCAGGGGCTCGTCGTTCTCCAGGTTGGCAAGCGAGAGAGGTCACCATGGGGAAAGTCTCCAGGGTCCCCGGTGCTCTCAAGAGACCACGATCATTCAGAAGCGGCAGGCACGGGATGAGCTGGCCAACAGCGGGCGACAGCCCCAGGGGCACGCTGTGGTGGATGTCCACACTCCCCCAGCCGATCGGCCCGAGACCAGCCAAGCAGCGTCTGACTCAGGACAACGAGGGAACAGATCAGGGCAGCAGCAGCGGTCGAACCGGTGGGTGAGTTGAACAATGGAATTCACTTCTGAGGTGTGCTTCTGGAGGGGTCTGCAGTTGGTGGGATGGAGGCCCGGTGAGGCGGTTTATACGGGGACAAGAACCAGAAAAAGTAATCCCCAAACCGGGAGCTCCTCGGGAGGCTCCTACTCGGTGGCCATCTTGGCCATCATTAATGTTCTTATTGACAAAATTACAAAACAGAAGAGGGTACATAGTCTATAGTAATCACATTTGATAACAAGAGGGGTCCAAGCAATGCAGGGCTTCTTCTTTCATAGAAAGGTTTCTCACAAGCATTGCGCTATGAGCGGCCCCAACCTTTGAGCACTGAAGCATTCCCTAGTCCAGTGGTTCTTAACCTTTTAACTTCTGTGAACCCTCACTTAAGTATTACTGAAATACTGGGATCCCCACTGAAAGATTATTAGAATCCAGGGACCACCTTCTGAGTCATTACTGAAATCTAAGGACCTCGGCCTAAGCAATTAGGATGATTTGAACTGCAAAACGATGCACAAAAAAACAGAAAGGTATTCATCAAACATAGACACAAATAATAACATATTTTATTTAATTCACAAATATATTAAAATCCAAACGTTATTGGGAAGGTTGGAGCTTTTCTAAATTCAAATAAGGCCACCCTTCATCCCTACTATATTCTGTTTGATGCACTTGGACATCTCCCATGAATGAACCCGAGACTACCCGGTTAATTTTTAGTCTTCAATTTGAAATACCTTAAACTTTCCATTTACTGAACCTTTATCATTTTCCCCTTCACATTTTTCATATATATATGTTATTGAATTTTCTAACCAGTCACGGACCCTGTTGAGTAGATGTCGCGGACCCCTATGGGTCCCCAGGCCACAGGTTAAGAACCACTGCTGACTGGTCATTTAGTGTGCAGAGGGCGCCCCCGGTGAGATGCAAGTTGTCTACCTCATTAATGATGGTAAACCAGGATTCAGATGCGGGCTCATTATGTGCTGTTGTGAATCCTGGGAATGACCACATGTGACGGCAGACCTCATTCACATTAAAAATGAACCAACAATGCAATAATTATGGAGCAATGTCAGTATGTAACAATGTCCATCGGTTGTAGGACCACAGTCTGCTCCTCCTGATGGTGGCAGCAGGCACAGAAACTGACAGCTTACATTTTGCGGGCTTTTCCCGTCAGCTTTCAGGGGCTAGCAACCATTTCACCTGTTATGAAATCACATTATTTGGGCATTCCATTGTGTGTCACAAGGGAGACTCCTGCAAGGACTTGCATTGTGTGCCGTGAGAATCGCAAATTCAAACTGCGATGCACTATTGCGCAAAGGGCAGGTTACTGGTGCAATGCACTATTGAAGAGTAGGAAGATGCGTGTCATGCAATTTTTAATGGAGGTTACCCTAAGGTCCTTACATTAGTCCACACTAGTCTTCACTGCCAAAAGGTGGTTGTCATTCAAAGTCCCAGTAAAGGCCTTTTATTGTTCTGCTCTCATCTGGGACCAGCAGTGTGTTGGTACCACCACGATTTTAGAATATAGGCCCCTCATGCTAATGTTTCCACCTTACACAAGTTAACTGTGCCTTTAGTGAGGAAGGAAGAACTTTGTAAAAGGTCCTTTAACAGTTTGCTCTATATGAAAATGTTGCGAGTTGTTTAGAGAAGGACCAACCAAGCATTTTTGTATCTGACTATTATTGCATGTCTAGGAAATCAATTTTAAGCGGACATTTTTCTAAAAATCTGTACTCAAATATAATATTTGTAGAATACTGAATGTATTCGTTATCATATTTCCCTGAAAGCTCTGTAGCCTCACTGAAGTCCCGCCAACAACTTTGATTTTATTAGTTACTTACCAGAGCACTTTTTGCGAAAACTTTTAAAATAAATCACATAAAAGCATGAAAAACAGAAGCCAGGTCCTGACATAGGTAAGGGTATCTATTTTGGAGAGTGCAGCAGGTGTTGTGGAGGAATTTGCAGAACAACTTTGAACTTTGACTTGTTTATATCTTATAACTAAACCAAGTTCTAGAACTTGTTACCTAAACAGAAGGCCCCATTTCTTTGAAGGCAGGACTGAGATATTATTAGTCTCTGACCTGATTCCAAAGGCAGATTACTCTTGGGTATGTACCTACAGGGAGCCGTCTTACACAGATCCGTGTAGCGTCTCACTGTTTCAGTTCAAAAATAATTCTCTTCACTTTTTGGAGCTAATGTAGGGCGTATTTGCTCATGACAGATGTACAGCATTGAAATACAGAAGCATTGAGAATGGGTAACTTTGGGCTAATGCAACCTCTTGTCTGCGATGGAGCAGTGTACATGCTTCAGAGACACTGCCCTGAAGAACAGGTTCCAGTCGCACAACAGTGTTCGTCGGTCAAATCATAATTTGTTACGAAATGTGAGACGCAATGTATGGACTTGCTCTACCGGCAGAAACAGTGGCCCTATGGAATAAAGTCATTGAAATGGAATGGGTCCTTGCATTGTTTACTCAAAAGGAGCCCTTCTCTATTTAAGTAGAGCCAAATATCCATCAGTTTTTAGCCTGTGTGTTGGACATTCTGTCATAGGGACCTGACTATGTGCTATATTTTCGTGATAACAATCCACATATATCTGGTATGAGAGAATGCAGATCGGACTGGTTTCTGGATACTCTGTCATACTTTGATTCAGCCCTGAGAGTGCCTATGGCCACATTTTGCCACTTCCCTCTGCCACTGACTGCACCCAACCAAGTAGTCTGTCTGCGTTCCCGTGTGAAAACAGCACTCTTTTACAGGTAGGGTGTTTTTCCAGTGTGGAAAAACAAGTGTCTTCTAAACCGCTGCTGAACCACGTGTGTGTGTGCAAATGAATACATGTATTTATTTAATGGCCTTTACCAGGATATTTGCATAGAACACATTTGTCTTACAAGAGAAGTGTTTTGAGTGATATTACATTGCAAAAGATTCCCAATGAATTGAAGTTGGGTCATAGGACAGACAGTGGTGAATTTGGATGGGTCCAGGGATGGTTTCCTTAGCAGGGAAATGATCTGACCTGACTTTAGGGTACTTGGGATATTCCTTGGTTTACAGAGTCATTAACAATGAAGAGAAGAAGGGACATGAGGGACTCTTTTTGGATGGAAAATGGAAGAGTGTTGTACTCTTAAGAGGTTGCCTAGACAGTGTTCAGGCAATTGGAGAGTTCCATGTGCGTGGGTGGATAGAAGAAGCCTATTTTGGTGGTGCGGTATTTGGGATGGCTGGAAGTGAGAGAGACTGTGGAAGTGGTAATGGTGTTGGAAACAGTTTTGTTGATCTTATTGGTGAAGAAGTGGTGGATGGTATTTCATTTGTCCACAGAAGCAGGGTCTATATGCTCTGGAAGAGAACTAGTGTTGTGTTTGACAGCCTGGAAAAGGCTTTGCTTCTGTTGGTTGCCTCACTGATGGTGGTCTTGTAGTATGATGCTTTATCTGTTTTATTGTGGGACCAGCAAATAGAGCAGAGTTTTTTGAGTAAGGTGCTTTCATCTGGGAGTTTAGAGCTTTTTTATTTATTTTTTTGTTTTCATATGGTATGTTTATTTTGTGCTGGGGCCTTTAGATTGGCTTTTCAGTAGAGCATAGCATTCAGCATAAGTTCTCATAGTGGTGTTGTAGATGTCGAGAAGAGTATTGGCACCTGTAGCAGAATGAAAGTGCTCTGGCAGCTTGTTTAGTTCTTGTTTTTTTCCCAATGGTATGGAGCGGCAGGTTATTTTTCCACTTTTTGTTTGATGCAGAGTTGAAGTATAGAAAAGTGATTGGTCCAGTTTAAGGATACAGGCGTCTGGCAGTGGACACGCGGGAACACTAAAAGAATGACGTCCAGTGTCTTGCCTTTGGGGTAGGTTGTGTTATTAATGCGTTGTTCTATTTCTAGTTTGTTGAGAAGTCTGTTGATAGCGTCCTGCATTCAGTTCGCGTTGGAGTTGCCAGGAAGGTTGAAGTCTCTGAGCAATGTGGGGTGAGTGTGTTGGATAGAGGTAAAGATGATGTCTGAGATTTCTTATGGGGAGTGCTTGTTTGACCTGGAAAGTCTCTAGATCATATGAAAGGGGGCTATTTAGGAGGCTGAGAGTGGGAAGGTGTGATAGTGCTGCTAAGAGAGCATCCCCTTCCTCTTCTGAGTGTGTGGTCTATGTGTTGGATACTATAACTGTCTAGGATGTATGTGAAGGTTGTAGGCCAAATTTAAATGACGAGCAGTGCATCTATATGTATCATATGATGATTCTGCCTGGGAATAATTGGATACAATGAATTAATATTGGAAACGAGAGTACAAGTAGCCCTCTTAGTGCCCAATTAATGAGAAAAAATGAAAGAAATGAACACCATTTGTGTTTCAACAGTCTGATGTACAAGCTTCACTATTTGAGAATGCTTTTAATTACTATTTCAAATGCTCATTAAATAAGTGAATGCAGACTTCCTGCTCTATCTGCAGCAGTACTGAGCATGCGCAGTTAGGTCTCGGGTTACGGATGAATAGGCCCTGCAGCTTCAAGTGCATGCAGCCCCATCCAAAGAGCCCCAAGTCACTGAGAATAAGAAATTCTGCAGGTAACGAGAAGGGAAAGGGTGGGGCAGTTTGGGTGGGTAACATATTAACAATGGTGGCTCTATAAAACTTGGCATGGACGTTTGTATGCTACAGTATTCAGTCGGGTACAGTGTACCTGATAGGCACTAAATTGATGTGGCATAAACATGTCCTATCTATGCTTATTTATTCACACATACATGATTTTCATTTGGATAAGCATTGTTCTTAGGTACAGGGGCAGACCCTAAAGTATTGCAGAACATAGTTTCCCTCAGAAATGCGAATAAGTTACATAACAATAACAGTAAATAACAGTAATTGTACCTAATCTTTAAAATCGCAATTTTGCAGTTTCTGGGTGGTGCAAATGCCGGCTATTACTAACCAATTTAATGGTACTCCGGCAACTTAACATTTTAGCCTTTATAGTGGTCACGTTCCTGGACACCCTAAGCCTCTTTACTCTCATAGGATATGGCCAGAATATTTACTTACTAATATTGGTCAGTTATTTCAAATGTAACCTTTCATCACTCGTCAGAAGGCTGTCCCCCTCTCTCTAATCAGAACCGTGTTGCTGAGCCCGTTCATTATTCTTTCCACGACGAGGCTGCAGTGGACACATTTTTCAAAGGAGTGGCGTGACGTCGGCCTCCTGACAGTGACTAAGGAAGGAGCTAATGACGGACGAACGGTCTCCTCTAGTCTTTCCTCTGCCAAAGAATTCTTGGCACTGACATTGGAGGGCGGCTGATGAAAGCGGCACTCTTGTGAATTTTGAGACAAGCTGTCCTGGTTTCTGGTCCCGAGAGCCGCACAACGTTCAGCAGCTTCTCGCGGTGCTTTACCAATGACCTCGTCCGGCTCTGAGGCAGCGCGCGTCCTGTGCCCCGGTGCGCGAGACAAAGAAGGCGGTTTACATTTTGAAACGCCTGCGTCAAACGTTCACCGCGTTCTAAATGATCGCTGCCAGACTCTGTGAAACGTAGTCTCCTAGCCTCATATTTCACATCAATTAAAACTACCAGGTACCATTCACAACAAGGTCTTCTTTGGTTCGGCGGGGATATATAAACTGCAGGGCGCTAGAGGGGTTCAAACACATTTTTAAATGCTGCTATTGTATGGGATGGAAAGGGGTAATGCAGGCGTGAGAGGTGTTTAACGAACGCTTTTGACAGACAAGGTTAGGCGAAGGATGCCGTTCATATAACGTTTATAAGAAAGTGCTGTTTGATGACCCTCGTGAAGGCAGAGATTGGCGAGGTGTCTAAGTTTTACCATTAGAACAGTTCGTATCTTTGGTGTTTGCTGAGAAATTCTGTGTGAGGTGGGGGTTTGCTATATCTGTCCAGCTTGAGCAGAGCTTGGCTTCCTTTGATTCGTTTTATGCCGTAGACCTGGAGTTTCTTTAAAAAAGTATTTGGTTTTATTTTGTTCATATGGATCACTTTGTATATAATGCATCAGTTATAATCTTCATTACTCCAAGTCTTCCCCAATACACCCTCCCACCGGAAAAAGGATTGATTATGGTGCTTTATATTTTTGTTTGTTGTCTGCTTGGTAATAACAGAAAGTGATGTAGCTTCCCCTTTTCTAGTGGCACCTGGGTAATGGTGGCCATATTAGGGGAAATGTTTTGAGCTAGCTATGAAACAATGTCTGCTAGAAGGAGATGTTATCTCACAGGTAAGGACTGGATCAGAGAAGATGGACGAGGAGATAATGCATGCAGTCTTATATGATGAATCACATTTCAGGGAAAGCCAACATAGGGTATTAATGCATGTAACTCTATTTGCATTAGAGACCAGATGAGCTGTCAATTTTAGGAGCACTTGAGAGAAGCTAAGCTGCAGTATAGCAGGGCACGCAGTGGTACATCACCATATTCAGTATGTGGAATAACTAGGGCCTTGATGGCCAACTTCAGGTAACTGTGCAAGAAAAGACATGAGTATTAGGGCCTGATTTAGAGTTTGGTGGATGGCTTACTTTGTTACAAATGTGACGTATATCCCATCATCATTATTACAAATGCATTATATCTTATAATAAAGCAGATGGAACATTTGTCACAATTATGTAACCTGTCCTCCAATCGCTAAATCAGGCTCTAAGTTTTAACTGGAATCTTTCACTTCTGGCCATCTCTGTTTTGTGGATATTGATGTGGAGTAGTTGGCCGCATTTGATGCCAAGAGATTTCGATTAGGTAATTATTTTAGGTTTATGTCCCATGCTCTTAAGGTGATTTATTCAGTGAGATGGGACTTCCTGGACTAAGCTAGGTGAGAGGATGAGAAATGCTGTCTTTGGTTCATTTAGCTTTATCTTAATATTAACCATCTAGTATTGAATATTCCTTACAAATGAGGTTAATGATGTTTGACCATTTAATGTGAATGTATTCTTGGGTATCATCTACGTATTATATAGACGAGATATCCTTTTTATGAAGCATCTCCTAATGGCTCTTTATAGAGATTAAAAAACTAAAGGATCAAGTATGGAGTCGTCATGGACTTTGTATTGGAGTACCCATTAAGTCTTTTAGGATTTTTAGGAGAGTATGGTGGTCAACTAAATAAAATACCGCTGACAAGTTGAGAAGGACCAGGCATCAGGAGTTTGGTTCATTAAAGTACTGCTGAGCATCATTTAAAATTTTGAGGCCAGAGGTTTCAGCTCTGTGATCAGATCAGAAATTAGATTGTAACTCTCCTAAGAAGTGCTCAGTAATAGCATAGTTTTCTAGTTAGTTGCCAACACATATTATATCAATAAACCGAACATACAAAAGCATTAAAAAAAAATGATGTTATTCATAAATCCATGACTCAATGCTCTAGTACCTATGCTGACAAAAACAATCAACTCCTCCCTTGTCTCTGGAGACATTTCCCAGGTTTTTACGCACACTACCATGACTCTACTTCTAAACAAACCCTCTGGAGCCAGAGATGAGCGAAACATGTATTACTCAACAGCTTTCACTCCACAGCGTACTGAATAATTTCCTTGTCTGGTTTACGACCCTAACAAAGAACACAGACAGCTCTCCTGAAAATCAGGCAGGCATTACTTACCTCTCATGGGTAAACAAGCCACGTACACTAATTCTATTAGACCTATTGGCCGCAATTGATACCATTGTTCCAATACAGTCCTTAAAAGATTGGCATCAGTTTAAGGAATTGGTGGCTCTGTACTGTCATGGTTTCCTTAGCTCTTCTTAAACCAGACCCAGCAGGTCTACCTTTCATTTATAGAAAAGATTACATGAAACACTAAGCACAGATTTCCCTGATACGACTATCCAATATCCAAACTTTACAATAGTAGGGGACATCAATCTTTATTTGGAAGAAAAGTCTAATAAAGAGGCAAAAACACTCACTGATAATTTGAATGGTTTCAACTTGAAATTATTGACAAATACCCCGACTCATATTGCAGGACATATACTTGACAGGACATTTTCAAACTACTCTGACCTACAGTGGGAGAATACTCTTCCCGTTATCTGGTCTGACCATTTGATGGTGCGTTTCAGCATTAGTCTCAAATCTATGACTAAGCAAATAATAAGGCCAATCAGTTCAAAGCGATAAGGGCCTGGAATAAAAGCGGTGGTTAGAATATATCAATTGGGACTAATGCTTTGAAACCAACTATAGGTAGCGAACCAAATGATGCAGATTCATTATTTAACTGGATAAATGAGGCAGCACTCCGTGTGGCCCCTAGTAATATGGTGAAAAACAATAGAAGATGTCCAATCTAGCCCACTCCAATCTAGCCCACTCTAATCCACCCCAGTCTACCGCACTCCATTCCAATCTACTCCACTCCACTCCAATCTACCCCACTCCACTCCAATATACCCCACTCCACTCCAATATACCCCACTCCACTCCAGTCTTGCCCAATCTATCCCACTTCAATCGCCTCCAGTCGACCCCACTCCACTCTGTTTCAATTTACCCCGTTCCAAACTACCCCACTCCAATCTACCCCACTCCACTCTACCCCACTCCTCTCCTGTTTAACCCAATCTACCACACTCGTGTATATCCCACTCCACTCCAGTCTCCACACCACTTCAATCTACCCCAATCCACCCCACTCCAATCTACCCCACCCCACTCTACCCCACTCAAATGTATCCCACTGCAAACTACCCCACTCCAATCTATCCCACTCTAGTCTACCCCAGTCTACAACACTCCATTCCAATCTCCCCACCCCACCCCACCCCACTCCACTCCAATCTATCCCACTCCACTCCAATATACCACACTTCACGTGAATCTTGCCCATTGTATCCCACTTCAATCATCTCCAGTTTACCTCACTTCACTCTGCTCCAATTTACCCCATTCCATACTACCCCACTCCACTCCAATCCAATCTACCCCACTCCTCTCCTGTTTACCCCAATCTACCCCACTCCTGTATATCCCACTCCACTCCAGTCTCCTCACCACCTCAATCTACCCCAATCACCCCCTATCCAGCCCAATCCACCCCACTCCAATCTACCCCACCCCACTCTACCCCACTCTAAACTTCCCCACTCCAATCTACCCCGCTCCAATCTATCCCACTCTAATCTACCCCAGTCTACCACACTCCATTTCAATCTCTCCCACTCCCCTCTACTCCACTCCACTCCACTCCACTCTACCCCACTATGCTCCAATATACCTCACTCAAATCCAATCTAGCCTGATCTACCCCACTCCTCTTTATACTACTCCATTCCAATCTGCCCCAGTCTTCCCCACTCCAATGTACCACAATCTACCCCACTCTACCCACTCTACTTTACCCCAGTCTACCTCACTCCACTCTAGTCTACCTCATTCTACTTCAATCAACCCCAATCCCCACTCCACCCCAGTCTACCCCTCTGCACTGCAATCTACCCTACTCCACCTCAATCTACCCCAATCCACCCCACTCCCATCTACCCCACCCCACTCTCCCCACTCAAATATATCTTACTCCAAACTGCCCCACTCCAATCTATCTCACTCTAATCCACCCCAGTCTCACACACTCCATTCCAATCTCCTCCACTCCAACCTACCCCACTCCGCTTCATTCGCCTCCAATCTGCCCCACTCCGCCCCAATTTGCCCCACTCCATACTTCCCCACTCCTCTCCTCTTTACCCTAATCTACCCCACCACTCCTCTCCTCTTTACCCTAATCTACCCCACTCCACTCCTGTATATCCCACTCAACTTCAGCCTCCACTTCACTCCAATCTACCCCGCTCCACCTCAATCTACCCAAATCTACCCCAATCCAGCTGAATCCACCCCACTCCATCTACCCCACCCCACTTTACCCACTAAAAAATATCCCACTCCAAATTTCTCCACACCAATCTATCCCACTCCAATCTACCCCAGTCTCCCACACTCCATTCCAATCTCCCCCACTCCACTCCATTCCACTATTCCCCACTTCAGTCGCCTCCAATCAATCCCTCTCCACTCTGCCCCAATTTACCCCACTCCAATCTACCCCATTCTATCCTACTCCTTTCTAATCTACCCCACCCCACTCTTATCTACCCCAATCTACCCCACTCCACTCCACTCCTATCTATCCCACTCCATTCTAGTCTCCACTCCACTCTAATCTACTCCAGTCTACCCTCTCCACTCCAATCTACCCCGCTCCACCTCAATCTACCCAAATCTACCCCAATCCAGCTGAATCCACCCCACTCCATCTACCCCACCCCACTTTACCCACTCAAAAATATCCCACTCAAAATTTCTCCACACCAATCTATCCCACTCCAATCTACCCCAGTCTCCCACACTCCATTCCATTCTCCCCACTCCACTCCATTCCACTATTCCCCACTTCAATCGCCTCCAATCAACACCTCTCCACTCTGCCCCAATTTACCCCACTCCAATCTACCCCATTCTATCCTACTCCTTTCTAATCTACCCCACCCCACTCTTATCTACCCCAATCTACCCCACTCCACTCCTATCTATCCCACTCCATTCTAGTCTCCACTCCACTCTAATCTACTCCAGTCTACCCTCTCCACTCCAATCTACCCTACTCCACTCTCATGTAATCTGCCCCACTCCAATCTGCCCCAGGTTACCCCGCCTCACACCACTCTACCCCACTGCACCCTAATATACCCCACTCTACCCCAATCTACTCCACTCCAATTGACCCCACTCCAATCTATTCCAATCTTGGCCACTCCAGTCTACCCCACTCCAATCTACTCTGCTCCACCTCAATCTACCCAAATCTACCCCAATCCAGCTGAATCCACCCCACTCCATCTACCCCACCCCACTTTACCCACTCAAAAATATCCACTCAAAATTTCTCCACACCAATCTATCCCACTCCAATCTACCCCAGTCTCCCACACTCCATTCCATTCTCCCCACTCCACTCCATTCCACTATTCCCCACTTCAATCGCCTCCAATCAACACCTCTCCACTCTGCCCCAATTTACCCCACTCCAATCTACCCCATTCTATCCTACTCCTTTCTAATCTACCCCACCCCACTCTTATCTACCCCAATCTACCCCACTCCACTCCTATCTATCCCACTCCATTCTAGTCTCCACTCCACTCTAATCTACTCCAGTCTACCCTCTCCACTCCAATCTACCCCACTCCACTCTCATGTAATCTGCCCCACTCCAATCTGCCCCAGGTTACCCCGCCTCACACCACTCTACCCCACTGCACCCTAATATACCCCACTCTACCCCAATCTACTCCACTCCAATTGACCCCACTCCAATCTATTCCAATCTTGGCCACTCCAGTCTACCCCACTCCAATCTACTCTGCTCCACCTCAATCTACCCAAATCTACCCCAATCCAGCTGAATCCACCCCACTCCATCTACCCCACCCCACTTTACCCACTCAAAAATATCCACTCAAAATTTCTCCACACCAATCTATCCCACTCCAATCTACCCCAGTCTCCCACACTCCATTCCATTCTCCCCACTCCACTCCATTCCACTATTCCCCACTTCAATCGCCTCCAATCAACACCTCTCCACTCTGCCCCAATTTACCCCACTCCAATCTACCCCATTCTATCCTACTCCTTTCTAATCTACCCCACCCCACTCTTATCTACCCCAATCTACCCCACTCCACTCCTATCTATCCCACTCCATTCTAGTCTCCACTCCACTCTAATCTACTCCAGTCTACCCTCTCCACTCCAATCTACCCACTCCACTCTCATGTAATCTGCCCCACTCCAATCTGCCCCAGGTTACCCCGCCTCACACCACTCTACCCCACTGCACCCTAATATACCCCACTCTACCCCAATCTACTCCACTCCAATTGACCCCACTCCAATCTATTCCAATCTTGGCCACTCCAGTCTACCCCACTCCAATCTACCCCACTCCACTCCAACCTACCCCAAGCTACCACACTCCACTCCAATCTACCCCGTCTTCTCCAATCTAACACACTCCACCCCACTGCACTCAATTCTAATCCACTTCAATCTACCCCACTACAGTCTATCTATATATACCCCACTCTACCCCAATCTATGCCACTCAACTCCAGTCTGCCCCACTCCACTCTCATTTATCTCATTCTACCCCTCTCCAATCTACCTCACTCCACTCCAATTGACCCCACTCTACCTCACTACAATCTACCACACTGTACCTCATTCTACCCCACTCCAATCTACCCTGCTCTAACACCCTCTACCCTATCCCATTTTACCTTCAGTCTACCCCACTCCACTCTACTCCACTCCAATCTACCCCAATTTATCCCACTTCACCCCACTTCACTCCAACCCTCTCCACCCCACCACACTCTACTCCACTAATTTGTAGCCATGCTGAACAGCAGCCAAACTAGTGTGCATCATGGCTAAAATACATTGCCAAAGTCAATAGACCTCCCATAGGCGTGACATTTTGGCTTTGCCAGTGATTGTCCAGAAAAGAGAGTATTTGGCTTGACAATGATTTAATTGCTGCTGCAGCATGCATGTTGAGTTGTGAGCCTGTGCTCTCCACCCTGCGTCCACAACGCCCTCCCCCCCCCTCCCCCCCCCCCCCCCAGGGAGCCTTGGACTGCTTGGACCACGCTTCCCTGAGAGTGCTTCCCTGAGAGTCAAGAGCAGAAAAGGTACTTGGCCCGGTTGCTCAGGATTCATAGCAGGTTGGGCCCCGGTTGGGCCCAGTAGTCTCTGCGTCCCCCGTTGCCTTCTGAAAGGGGTTCCGATACACACTTTTGGTATGTAGCACGTTCTGAAAAACCTCACCTAAAACTATACTACGGGAAAGCCCGTGATGGGCCATAGTTCTCGAGAATTTTGGATCAGCATTAGGTTTCTTGAGAAGAAGGTGAATGTGGTCTATTTTAAGGGAATCTGAGAGCAAGCCCTGGATTACGGAGGAGTTTATGATTTGTGACCATAGAGGGGGAGGGCATTTGAATGTTCAATGGCTAAATTGCTTCTGAAGTATATCGTTTATTAAATACTGTGCTTGTACACAGAGAATCCATAAATAGGTTTTATGAATTCTTGTCACTCAAAAAAGCAGCTAGATTCGCTGCACTGCATTTCACATATGAAGGTACTGTCAGGGGATGAATCCACTAAATTTTCTATAGGGGTAGAGGCAGCCTGTTTCCCTCCAGTTCAACCCAGGCAGTCCCGAATGTTCACAGTTTGTTATATTTTGATTTTCATTTAAAACTTATAACTGTACGTTACCTTACTCTTCATGTTACTGTGTGATAAATGACACCTTTACCTTCTGAACAGCATGGTCATACTGGTAAATAGAATGTAGCCTAGCACAAAACATACCTGCTGGTATGTATGTGGAAAGCTAGTTTTAATTAAAATAAGTCTTGTGTATATGTGCAGGAGCTCATTACAAGTGTGGTGAAAGGTTAACATTAAGCCAATATTCATTTCCCCCTTCCTTTGCCTCAATCTGTGTCTTGTGCTTGGTCTGCCATTACATTGTGCACATAGGGCATATAGGCTTTAGCGTAAGGCAGTATCTTCAGATATTTAAGTCTGTATTAATCCTCTTTTTGGTGGCAACTGCTGTCTTTACCGTTATTTGCAGGTGAAACTACACTGTTAAAGACTCACAAATAGGTAATTTTTTATATCTTCGTCCAAAAGTATATTTTTTAAAAGGTTAAATATTATCCTATTGTCCTTTCAATAAGAAACTTCCTTTATCTGGCTGAGACAGGTGTTTTCCAATTGCAATCTTTATGAGTTGTTATATAGTCTCATCTACCTGTGAAGGATTTCCCTTAAACGTCCCTGTGCTGGGTTACATTGAGTATGATCCATCAATGTGTTAACTACACTGGATGGTAGAGGCCTCGACCTGCAACCCAGTATAGGTCTAGAGACCTTTGGTCTTAGGACACCAAAGACAACACATTTCAAGTTTAGTCACTGTTTCGCGCCCGTCTTAGGAGCAACAGCGGACATGACAAGTGTAGCCAAGATAAATCATGAAGTCCCCAAGAGGTGTGGCATGAAAGCTTGGTACAGAGCTTAGCATCCCAAACCAAATTCATATAGATTTAGGTGAACTGCTGAAAAGTTGCTATAAGCAACTGAAGAAAAAGTCTAATGTTCAGGCTACAGTGGCTTGGAAAAAACACCAATGGGGTTTGGTATTTCCTCTATTAAAAGTTCCACTCTGTCCAAACACCTGTCAGTAGTATTTGGAGAAGACAAATTACAGAACCCCTTTTACAGGAAACATAAGAGCTGTTCTCATTGTGGACAGATGAACTTGCCAAACATTCTGGACTGATGAACCAGGCAGCTTCCTGATTTTGACCGAAGCACAGTAGAGAACTCAATCTGTTGTTGCTGTCTTGCATAAATGCTTGCTGGGACATCTGTGGAGTCAAGGTTGACAGGGGAGCATAAGACACAGGGACTTTTTTAAAGCTTAGACATTGCATCCTCAAAGTACTGCTACTGTATGGATGCAGGGTAAGTTGGTGACTGTGGAACATGCTTACTGGTCCTGGACTGAGTGATTCTGGGACCTGGGTATAAAGTGATTAGTGCATGAGCTGCCAGGACATGTTCCTTATGCCCTTGAAAGTGAGCTTCTTGTACACTGCAGAGCTGGTTTGGTGAACCCAAATGCCACAAAAAGTGGAAGTTCCTATTTGAAAAGTATCTTCCCAGGACAAACCTAATGAATAATCCAACAAATTAATCCGCTCTCTCACTACTGTGAAGATAAAATAAGTAACATCTGTGCCTCGCTAGTTTCCGCGATAGATGAGTCAGATCCTAATCTGGAGTATGTCTCCACTCATCCACCCCCCCTTTTACCAGTATATGTGAGATAGGTGTTTCTGGCTCTCTCAATGGCCTGAATGAATCACATTTGACTCCTTGGTTATACCTCTTTGAAATCCTGCCCCAGGAACAATTTACACCATTGGTTCCTCTGTTTCATCTGACTTTCCCCTGGACCCTGTTCCTTCAAAGCTTTGGAATATGGCTAAGATGGCTCTTGCACAGCCTCTGTTGGAAGTTTGTGATAACTTCTCAATGCCTGGATACCAATTTAGTGGAAATGGGTACACACTATCCCTCTGCTGAATAAACCCGATGCAGATCAGAACTATTATTTCCAACTTTCGTCCTATTTCTCATCTTCCGTTTGCTGTTAGCATTTTGGAAACATATGTAAACTGTCTGCTCTCTGGCTTGTTGGAACAACACTACATTCTCAAACCTGTACTGCATTTCACACAGTGTCCCACTCCATTCTTCTTTTCAGACTGGGGGAGGGCAGAACTGGAAGAATGGTTTACCAGTGATGCAAATCCTACTTAGCAGATAGACACCAAGTAGTCTTGTTATTTCATCTTTCAGAGCGCTTGGCCAAGGGGCCCCTCGGGGAGCTGCACTCAGGTCCACCTTGTTCAATATTTACATACGTCCATTGACTACTCTTGTTAGGTCTTTTGATGTCGCCTATGTGAATAATGGCACTGACAATCAATTGATCATAGCCTTGGATAAGACAGGGGCGACCTCGCTTGAGGCATTCCATCAGTGCATGTCCTCTGTATCTCCATGCTACAATCCAGTACTTTTAAGTTTAACTCCAGTATCAGTGAGGTTTTGTGGGCCTCTCACACCTCCGTGGCTAGACCTTTTCCATCTATGTTTTGGCCCCTAACCTAGTCTGATTCTCCTCTTTCAGTCCAGTGTGTACAAAACCTTGACTTTCATCTTGACAAGAAGTGACATTGGAAAGACAGGCAAATCATCTAACATCCCCTGTTTTTTCCACTGAGTGTCTTAAGGGAAAATTGTTCAGTTCCCCGTCAGCCTGCAGATAGTGGTTCAGTCAACTGTTACCTCGCCCACTGCAATTCTCTGTTTTTGGATGCTCCACAGGTTGTGTTGGACACGCCCCAATGCATCCAAAACATGGTTGCCAATCTAGATCTTGGTCTCCCCTGGCATGCCTCGTCTCCTTCTGCACTGTGCATGCTACACTGATTTCCTGTTGCTAAAAGGATTAGTTTTAAGTCTTTATGCATTGTCCGTTGATCCATATACAATTCTGGTGCACTCCACTCAAGGAAGAAATTAAATATCCTTATCCCGATTAGGTTCTTCCGATCACTGGATGCCTCTCTGCTTTTAGTACCCAAACTCCAGTGAGCCTAGTCAGGTGGGAGAGCTTTTTCAGTGATGGTGGTAAAAGTATGGAATACTCTCCCCATTACATTGCGGAAAACATAATTGCATTTGAATTTCAGAAAGGCTCTGAAAACTTGCTCGTAGAAGAGATGGAAGCTCCATTGCAACAGGAAACCAGCAGAGAGAACTGGCCAATGCACCTGATAATCTTGCATTATTCCTGTACTGCTGGAGGCCCTGTGCACTTCTCCTGAGCTTTTTTGTACTCTTTGAATCCTGTTAGATATTTTAAAAAGCCCTAACGGTGTCAGTAAGTAGCAAAATACAGGTCTGTCACAGCTTGAGTTCTCGTGTGACTCAGGAAAATGATCATGAAACAGAGGGACCATTTCACAAAGGCAAACTTAGACTTCAGGTCTGAGCTTACCTTTGTGAATTGCGCCCTCTAATTTACTTCAAGAATAGTGTTAGACCTGGCATCTTTGGTGTGATTTCCCCAGTTTTTTTGCTTCTGACTGCCTGTGTTTTTTTACTGTGTGCTGCATTTCGGTTTTGCTGGTTTTAAAGGACTCTGGGCATTTACCACTGCTGATCAGTGCTAAAGTGCAAGTGCTCCTTGTGTAAATTGTATTGGTGATTGGTGATTGGTTTATCCATGACTGGCATACTTGATTTGCTAGTAAGTCCCTAGCAAAGTACACCAGGTGTGCCCAGGGCCTGTAAATCGAATGCTACTAGCGGGCTTGCAGCACTGCTTGTGCCACCACATAAGAAGACCTGCAAACATGTCTCAGACCTGTCACTGCAGTGTCTGTGTGTGCAGTTTTGAACTGCCATTTCGACCTGGTAAGTGCACCTACTTGCCAGGCCCACACCTTTTCTTTTATTACATGTAGGGCACCCCAAGGTAGGCCCAAGGCAGCCCCATGGGCAGGGTGCAGTGTATTTGAAAGGTATGGCATGTACTGTTGTGTTTTACATGTCCTAATAGTGAAATAATGCTAATTTCATTTTTCACTATTGCAAGGACTATCTCTTCCATAGGGTAACATGGGGATTGTCTTGAAATATCTTTTAAGTGTAATTTCCCATTGGTAGCTGATAGAGATTTGGAGTTTGTGGTCTTTAAACTCACAATTTAAAAGTACAGCTTTTGATGAAGTTGGTTTTTAAACTGTGTGTTTGAAAATGCCACTTTTAGAAAGTGAGCATTTTATTGCTTAACCATTCTGTGCTTTTGCTTGTCTGTAGAATCCATGTCTGGGTTAGGATGACTGTTAGGCTCTTGTGCACTCACTCTAGACAGCCACACAAAGGGAGCTGAGGTGTGCCTTGCATAGCCAGATGGACCATCACCAGGCTGATGGGCCTTCCTGAGCTACAGTAGTGGGAGGAGTTGTCACTGACACCAGAATAGGGCTGGGCATGTCCTCATGCAAAGCTGCCTCCACCGCCCCTGTAGTGTGTCTGGAGCAAGGTCAGGGAAAGGCAGGGTCTTGTGCACTACATGACTTTCCTTTGAAATTTGCCTACTTCGAAGGCACAAAGCGGTATAAGTATTGGACCTCTGACACTCAAATCAGAGCACTTCTGGACTAAGTGACAATCTGCCAGGAAGAAGATCTGCATTACTTTAGGAGGAACTGACACTTTGCCTGTTACTTTGTTGTGCTGGTCTGCTGTGTGCTGATTCTGTCCTGGTAGTGAAAGGACTGGACTTTGTTTTACTTTATGCTGCTTCCAAAGGCTTGTGTGTGCTAGCCTCCTGTTAAGAAGTCTCAGGGCCATCAAAGACTTCATCTACCAGTGCTTGGGCTCTTCTGCTGAGCGTCCTTACTTGCCAAGTGGTGCCAAATCTAGTTCCTTGGCCCTTGAAAGTAGAATCTGGTGAACTGATGGAGAAAATCCACTCACTGACTCCTAGTGTCTGTTTTTATCGACGCATCGCTACAAACTTTGATGCATCGCATCTGCCAGCACCAGAGCATGGGTCCTGATTGGTGCATCAACCATGGCTGTCACCACAGGCTGCAGCTTTCCATCGCAGTGCATCAGAAGAACTGCCGCAGCATGAGTTTCGAGCACCTCATCACCGAAGTCTGTGACGCACTGCTCCAACTCCGACGCATTGCCTGCTTCGCAGCTGTGGACTCGACGCAGAGAGTCTGGGTTTTTGAAGCATCATCCATGGTCGCTGATTTCTTCATCGACATTCCCCAGCAGTAAGGAATTGAGGCCGTGTGTCTTGAGATCGACGCATTACCTCCCCTTCTAGTAAGAAATCGATGCATTACCTTCCCTGACAGTAAGGGTACGAAGCATCACCTCCCCTACGTAGCAGTAATGAACCAATGCATCAACTCAACTGGGAGTAAGGAACCAATGCATCGCTTTGCTTTTCCAGCACCTCACCTCTCCTACGCCTCGTATCGTCTTTGAGTTTTGACACACACAAGTACTTTGTGCTAAAAGAAAGCATCTATTGATTTCCATGGATTGAACTTATTTAACCTTTGAAAAGTGATACATTCACTTGAATGTGTTGGATTTTGGTAGTTTTGGTCTTGTTTTATTCAGATAAATATTGGCTATTTGTCTGAACTGGTTTGGACTCATTTTGTAGTGTTTTCAATGTGTTACTGTTTGTATGTACAAATGCTTTACACATTGCCTCTGAGATAAGCCTGAGTGCTCGTGCCAAGCTACCAGGGAGTGTGCAGGGGTTATCTTAGCTATGTAACTCCCTTACCCTAACTAGAGTGAGGGTCCCTACTTGGAAAGGGTGCAAACCACTGTCAACTAGAGAAATCGTATCTAACAAATAGCATACTCAGTTTAATGTGGGAGTTCTGTTGATATCCACATGACAGTTCTCTAAATTGGCTTTCAGATCCTCAGGGTCAGAGAGGATTTAGAAACGTCATCTTGAGAGATTTTTTATTTCTCCATGGTCATTACGTGAAATCTGTAATGTAACTAACTCAGTCTCAAATATAGTTCAAGGCATTTGTAATGCACTTGGAATTTCCTTGCAAAGCTCTATGTTTAACAACTTTTATCCACCCACTACCCCATCTTTGGGACACTTCTTGCAGATTTATGTTTTATTGTCAGCTGTTGTGTATTGAGGTTTAAAAATTAGTTGCCTGGGTTTCATTGCGTCTGTTTTTTGGTGATACGGTTTGGTATACGACCTGTGTGCATCAAACAGTGGAGTGACAATTTTCCCCTTCTCCCCTTTTCTCTCGAGAATAAGAAGCCTCAAAACATAGTTTCTTTAGATTCACATAGCTCTTTTCAATGGAAGATCTATTGATGATTAATTTGATTTCAGAAGATACCCTCATTGACAAAATTGACCATGTCTTTCATCATAGTGGTGGTCATTCCATCTTCATTTGGGGTATTATTTGCCTGACACCCTGATTGTCTGATAGAAGAAGTGCAAGAGCGGAGATATCTTGCTGGTCTAACTTGCCTGTGTGGACAAGTGGGGAATCTGATGTCTCATAATTCTGCTTTGGGGAAACTTGGTTTTATTGAGAGTACTAATTTTGTTTGATGTGAGGTAGCACTATGTATGAGGTTCAAGGGACAACAGTATTGCTTTGTAGATTTGTTGGTAATTGGAGGAAACCACATAGGCAGGAAATGTCAAAGGAAAATGTGTTTGTTTACTAATGTCTTATGGAGTTTATTCATTTTATAATTGCTGATCCTCAAACAAAGCATTTTCTTCACATTGTACTGGTTGGACTGTTCTTTCTTGTTAAAGGTTTTCAGACACCTTGGAAGTGGCTGCTGTCTCACTGGCATGTAAGGAGATACACAACCACAACCCCATCTGTGTGAGCCATTCACCCTAGGCATGAAGCACAGCTTTACCTTTTCCCCAGCACTGCCATCTCACTGAATAAGATGTGCAGTCAGTAGCTGCAGCATCCCAGGCACACATAGCTACTTCTGTGTACCGTATCAGACATCTGATCGCAGGAACACTAGTTTGCCTAGGAGTGGAAGGTTCCATTAGTCAACACTTAAGGAAAGGAATGAACAGTTCTGTCCTAAGAAGGATGGTCACTCGCTGAAAATAAATACACTAACTTTCTTTATGTGATAATGGATATTGGTTCAAACAGAGACTCTCATAGGAGCTCTACATAATATATGTAATACAATTTCATAAAAAATGCTCCAAGATTGCCGTCCGGTGCGGAGCTCCGGCCGGAAGCTCCTGGACAGGGAATGCAGTTTTCACTTATAATCCCTCTTTATCCCCGTAATTTTCCCCGTAACCGACTGCGGACTTCGTGAGGACATGTCCGATTGCCAGTGGAGCCGCTTGGTTCGGCTCAAGAGGTGTTTGATACAGGTTTCGCCCGCAGCCAACACCTACCCAGCCGGACATGGGACCATGGCATCCCTCGTCTCGCTGCTGTTATTTTTCCGCCTCAGCTACTGCCCTCGGAACGATTCGCCATGGACTGCCGATGTAAGATCAGCCTTGGCACAGATCTTAAAACACTCCGGATGGTGACGAATTGAACCGGGGCGAGATCTCCACACTTCCGGGACATCGCGACGACATGGCCGATGCCCAGTGGAGACGCCTGGTTCGGCTAATGAGGAGTCTGGCCCGGGTCTTCTCGTGGCCGTTACCTACCCTACTGGACATCGGGAGATGACAGGCCACGTCCCGCTGCTTCTGTTTTCTCCCTCTGCTGCTTCCCTCATAACTAATACCCGCGGATGCCTGATCTTCAAACCAGCCTGGACACAGCTCTTTCATCATTGGAATGGCTCCAGAAGGCGGCAGTCTGAACGAGGACGAGATTCCACTTTTCCGTACCGTCCCTCTACCCACCAGGTTGCAAGTTACTGCTGGCCCCAACGCTATATCACCTGCAGCGTTTCCTGGGTCGATGGTGAGTGCCACGACGATGTTTTCTCCGTTGTACCCGCTTTCCCGCCTGCAGTCAGCCAACCCGGAGAATACTCTCAGCTCAAGCTGCTGCCTCGCTGCCCCCCCCATGCTGGCCGTCCACTCTGAGGTACTCTGCCTTGATCCCATATTCACTAATCTTAGAGACCTTCACAGGTATGGGGGTGCGGGAGCTACGCCCGGAAAACTATCATCACCAATGCCCCTGTGGTCCGGAGCCTCTGCACGCTTCTTCAGCCTGCCTCCTGCCATTGACGCTGGAACTGTATACCCTCCTTTGACTTCTTCCCTCTTTGCGCATAATTCTTACTCCCTGGTTCGCATCGTGGACTTTTGTCCCTCTGACTTTTGACCCGCCAGCCATTTTGTTGCGGACCATCTCAGATCTTTCGGGCTTGGACCCACCATCTTGTTCTACTCATGTCCTTCCCCACTCCCCTCCGCTCTCACTCCGACGATCATCAAAGTATTTCCCCCTCCTTCTGGTCTGCCTTACTCCATCCTTACTCATCCTGGCTCCCTCCTATCCCCGCACCTGCATTCATAACATCGCTTTTATCCCGTTCTACCTTCTCTCCCCCCCTTTGAATTTTGTCCACTATCCTTGTTAATGCCATGCAACTCTGTCTCTAAATTACAGTTCCCTGACCATATACTTTCTTTTTGCTTGAGCTGAACGTCTTTCTCTTTCTGCCTGCTCTGTCTACGCCCCCTCCCTCCTCTGGGTCTCTCCCACACTCCCCCATCTATCCTTCTAGTCTTACTCTTATCCCCCCTTCTCCCTCTCTGCCGCCTACGATTTGGCATTCACCTTGAATTGTTTGTGTAAAATGTTTAAATGATTATTGCCGTAACTTGCTGCTGTTCATAATGTAAAGCGCTCTGATACCTTCGGGTCCAGCCAGCGCTATATAAAACTCAATAAATACAAAAATACAAAATTTGATGTATCATTAAAACAAGAGCTATGATACAAGTTGTACTATTAATATAAAGATTAAAATGAAAAGTAAGGATGATGACAATATGTTTGTCATTTAAATTAAAAAAAACTAGCTCGTTTTATCTCTGGACATTATGACCCTAAAGTTACTGGTCTCTGTCCTAGTTCTTAATCAGATGTTAGTAATGTGATTAGTGAGGATTAACAACCAAAGTCAGCGAGCACTAAGCAACCAATACACACACGCCTGCACATACTTTGGGAATTGAGATGTACAGGCATGACCATCTAAGGTTGCCATTCCAGTTCCGTCATATCTCATGAGAGAGGCTTGCCCTTTTCTCCTAAGAAATCCTTCCAAATCCCTGGCTCGAGACACTTCACTCAAGTGAGCTAAAAAGATGCACCAGAGACAGCTGATGGCCTTCTCTTCCTCTTTAGGCATGTGCCCAGAAGCATCTCATTCATTCTTCACATCTGTCTCCCTAACTTAAAAAAACAGCAGTTCCTAAAGATGATTAGGTCCATGCCTCCCTGTCCGAAATTAACTTCTGCTTATCCATGATTCCATCAAATCAGATCTAAGCATGTGAATGGTGCATGCCTTCAAATGTATCTTTCCCTCTCTGAATGACAGAGACTACCCAAAGTTCAGCTTTTGGTCACAGGCCGGTTCAAGCCCTATAGCATGACCTATAATTATCTTGCCTATTCGAATGAACTGAACTTTAATTACACCTAGCACCTGAATGGCATAATACAATTGGATCCCATTCAGAAACTTTCAAAGCTCTTCCTTCTAAAGCTCTTCATTATATGAATGTTCTGAAAACCAAAACATTGGATGAAGTCTCGGACTATCACCTTGGATAGCAGCCAAAGGCTTCTAACTCAAATAACTTGTTTTTCTAAATCACTTTCCTTCTAATGCTGAAAACAATTATTCAACATTAGTGTGTTAGCATGATTGGTTAATGCACTCTCTTAACTAATGCACAACTCAAAGCATGCTGTTAATACTCAATGCATACAATTAAACGTTAATTCTGTAATATCTTCATCATACTAATTATGAATTTTATGAAGCGTTTCACAAAATTAAAGTGTTCACAACATCCTCAGGGTACTGTCGTTCCAGTTACCATTGAAGTCAATAATGGGAAAAGAGAATCATAAGCATTCACCAATGCGTCTGGTGAGAGGACACTGTTCTTAGTGAGGTGGGAAACGTGTTGTACTGTGAAGCTAGTTGTTATAGTCCATTATCACCACAATAGTTGTTATGCTTATTCTAATGTGCAATGCAGGAAATCTTCAATGTTACCGATCAATCAATCAGGATTTCTAGAGCGTGGCTGCATCACCCGTGAGGGCCTCGAGGCGCTGTCTGATAAACTGCCCATTCACCTATCAGTTGAACATTCTTGTCTTGAGGTCCTTCCTGAATTGCTGGAACGATGGTGAGACTCTGAGGTGCGGGGCAAGGTCGTTCCAGGTCTTGGCTACCCTATGGGAGAATGAGCAGTCTCTGCTGTTTGTCTGGGGGATACGACAGGCAAGGTCAGATTGGGCACGGAAACCGGCCGTGGCAAACTGCTCGGCCGGGCCCCCTGGGAGTGGAGTGGGGGTGCGGCCGAGCTGTTTGCTCGAGCCGGTTTCATTGATTATGTTACAGGGGGGCGATATTGCAGGCCCCCGGTAACAAAAACGGCCCCCAGAGGGCTAAAACCAGCCCCCACCCTTGCGGCCCACCGGGGAAATGCCCGGGGCCCGCTATGGCCAGTCCGGCCCTGGTGACAGGTGGCAGCTAGGGTGAGGGATCTGAATCTGAGTTTTTTGGTGGGCTGGTGAAAGGTCACACATTGGTTGAGGTATGCAGGTGCTTCGTTGTGTAATGCCTTGTATGTGTGGTTGTTATCCTTATGTTCACATCGGGAATCACATTTTCTGCTAATTTTGCCATCTCCTTCTTTGCTAACTTCTTCCTTTTTTCATTGTTAGATTTGCATAATCTGTTTTAATATGTCTTTTAACATGGTTTATAGAAAAAGATTAATGCTTCTGTTGCTACCTACATATACTACCCACATATACACTGCTGGTGCTTTTGTTGATCACCCTTTCTTCACTAGTGCAACACTACCTATCCAATCACATTAACTATCATTAACTTTTGAAACATGATAGCATAACACTTTGCCCCGGTACACCTTAAGCACATAAGGTGGAGCATCTATCTGCAATAAATGGTGACTGCAGAACTTGGTTCATGTTTTAGTCTCCAAAATGGAATTCATTGCCTGTATCTTATGCACTCTGAATGAGATGCCACATACAGTTCTGTGAATGACCCCTTTCGGGATTACTTGTTGCTGTAACCTTCTGTGGCCTGTGCCAGCTGATTATTTCATTAACACGTGTATCCTTGTACATGCGGTTAATATTAGTTGCACTTCTGTTTTTAAACTCGCTATGACCAAAAATGTTAATTCAAGGATTGCAGCTACAAAGTAAATGTCCTACGCTTTTGATAGAGGCCTGATAGCTACGATAAAACATAAGGGAGAACTCTGTATGTCACTCAAGCTGATAAAGCTACAGTTAGAATCTCACACCAGCCGTGTCAGAGTGGTTTCAAGGGTAGATTTACTTTTCGGAAACTTCCTAGAAGTGGGTCTACAAATTCAATTCTCGTAATAGAAATTGTAAGAAACACAATGTCTTAGTACTATGACTAACACACTGTTGTGGTGAAATATTATAAAACTTTTTTCAATTTGTACCTTCAAATTAGGTTTTCCTCAAGCAAAAATAATTCAAAATATACTTGGGGTGAACTAAGTACGTTTTTGTGGAGTCTTAATTTGACTTTCATTTTCCCACGTCAAAAATAATCTAGCTACTTCTGTTGTAGCAAATAAAAACAAGCATTTGCAATGCAATAGGTCTCGCATTTGAAAGAGTTGGGGCTATTGGCATTGTAAATGACAATGCCTTTTAGTCATTTGTTTTGAAAACCTGCAAGCGGTGCATAAACTCGCACTTTGTACGTATAGTCCTTGCTTACGAGAAGCAAGGCTGGCAGTAAAAGAGACTGCCGGCCTTGATTCTCATAAGCAAGGACTATAAGTACAAAGTGCTTGTTTATGCACAGCTTGCAGATTTTCAAACGCATAAATAAAAAGCATTGTCTTTTACAATGCCAATATCTCAAACTCTCGCAAATGCGAGACCTATCAGACTTGTTTTTCTGAGGAAAACTCCCTTCCTCTGGGACAGGGGTGTGATGCAGTTTCTCCAGGCCGCCTCTGATTGGTTCCTTCAATCCCCCTCTCTCCTTTCTCTCAACCCCCGTTCACTTCCCCTATCGCTCGCAGAAGCAACAGGACTAAACAATTTATTCTTTAACCCGTTCCGTGCTCATGACGGAACCACTCCGTCATGAGCCACGGGTGCGCTGTGCTCATGACGGAGTGGTTCCGTCATACTGCGGCCGTTGGCGGGCGCTCCGCCCACGCGGCGCTAATTCCCCGCCTGTGCGGGCGATTAGCGCAGTGGGCGGAGTCGTGACGGAACCACTCCGTCATGAGCACAGCTCGCCCGTGACTCATGACGGAGTGGTTCCGTCACGAGCACGGCGGCACAGCAACTGCCCCCAAACCCCCAGCGCCGCGGCGGAATTCCTGCCGCGGCGAAGGGGTTAAAAGATAGTCTGACTACGTAAGCATGCCACTATGAAGAAACTAACTTCACGCCAGGCAGATGGTGTCAGGCCCCAGAGGGCACCGGTCGAGTGCAGAGAATGGCCTAAGGATATACTTCTCACCTAATCTCTGGAAAACAACTCGTCCGAGTGTTTATCTCTGGCCTGGGCCCAAACATTAGCTCGCGTTCGGCCCAACCATGCTACACTCTGTGTGCTAAGCAGAAAAAACATTTCCAAGCCAGACACTGTACCTTATTGACCCAGAACAATTTACTGTAAGGAGTAGCGGACTAATCGCAGTGTGAACAAAACGCAGGGGCGTAACAAAGGCCCCCGCAGCCCCCGCGGTGCGGGGGGGCCCCAGGCTTACCCATACCGGATGGGGGCCCCCTCAGAGCCTACTGATGTGAGGGCCCCCTTCAGCACATCGTGCAGGGGGGCCCTCTCACGTTTTGTTAGGCCACTGGCAGCGGCTGGGGCCTGAGTACTTTAAAGTCGTCCTACCAGCAGGACTCGACAGCCCTTTCGAGGCCTAGTTTAAACATTACCTCTGCACGCCCGCATCGTCTCTTAGATGGGAAATTCAATTTCAGTGCAGGAACATGGTGCCTAAGTGCGAGTGCCAGGTGAGAGTGCTAGTTGAGTGATGTGTCTGAGTGGAGGCTGTGAGAGATGTGGCTGTGAATGCAGTGTGAGAGGTGCGACTGCGAGTGCAGATTGAGATATGTACCGCTGTGAGTGTACAGTGAGATCTGAAGTTGTGACTCCAGTGTGAGAGGTGAGCCCTTTAGGGACTGTTTACAATTCTAAGCAGGAGCGCAAGGGTATCTATCATGAAAGACTTTTGGAAGCCGTGGAAATTACATTTAGACCAGTTTCATGAGTTACCAGCCAGTGAGAACTCCGGAGGGAAAGTAAAATGCAGGAAATTGGCTTGTTCCTTCCTCACATACTCATGCACCTCTGCCCCTATACGCAGGCTGCCTGGCTCACTCATCTTCTTGAATTCATTTATTTACAAGACAAGACGAGCTGTATTTTCCAAGAGTTTCAAACCCGCTAATGTTTGTGATTCAGAGCACCTGCAAACACTATCTCAAATTAAGCACGCCTTTGCTCCTTTCTTCGGTGCTCTACTATCATTACTGCTGATCATGCCCATGTTTGCAGGGCTGCTGGTGTCAGACCTCCACACTTGATTGCCACAGGGCTTATGCCAGTTGCCTTGAGCATTGGCCAGGTACTCCTGGAGCATTTGTCATCGCCTTCTTCCATGGAGGTCAGAGGAGCAAATGATTGGATGAAGGAGCAGTGCATTGAACTGGGATGAACGTGGTCCCACTTTTTCGAATGTTGCATGCTCTCCGGCATGTCTCCCCTGTGTCATCACATGCCCTGGGCTTGGTGCCAACTTTCAAAAGACACTTTGCAAAAAGTAATGAAAAACTGAAAACGGTACCCAGGGTACCAAGGATAGAAGCTGTTGGTACAGGGCGGCCTCCAAGTGACAAAGCAAGTTTCTAGGCTTGAATGAACTGGTTTGGTTGGGTTTTCAAACCAATGGTCGACTTTGCCTTTGTGGGAATACTAGCTTCTAGTGACTCCTCATTGGACCCATTGGGAGCTCTCGCGCCAAAAGTCTTACTGGTGCTTAATTTGTAAAGTATTAAGTGGTGGCGCGCAGGTTTTTCTCAAATGCTGCATGTGCCACTGGCGAAGATTGGGGTTATCGAACACTAAGTTTGTGTACTTAATTCGACCTCCTGCCTCCCTCATCCACCACCAGACACTCCCTTCCACTTTTGCTAACTCTTAAAGGTTCTTATTTATCCATTCTTTTCCCCCTTTTCCTCTGTTTTTACATCTTTTACTTCCTCTTTTCCTCCTCTGACGATTTTCTCGCTCTTCTTCTGGGTGAAAGTGTGATGACTAAAAATAACTCTTGGTTCCCAATAAAATAGCGGTGCGGGGCATCGCCTGCAACCACTGGCTCAAATTAAGCACTGGCCCTTACTAAAATATGTCCCCATTCCCAGCTGTGACTTTTATTGCAGGTCGCTTTGCAAACAAGAGCTATTGCTTCTCTATCTGAAATGAATGAAATGAAATGAAATGAAAAGAAGATTTGTAAAGCGCGACTGCTGCCCGAGGGCGTCCAAGCGCTGGGCAGCTTTTAGTCTATTTTAGTTACTCTCCCTAGTATCTTGCATCTTTTAACCCCTTGGTTCAAATAGCGAGTTCTGAATGCCAACAGGCAATTCATGATGTCAGTAAAAGACACTTTTGAAAAAACCATTAGCTGCGTTAAACAGAAGGGTCATGGAAAAGTGGGCTTGTGAAAAGGCGCGTTGATTGGACCTCTGGGCTTATCTCCATGGCCCACTGTACTGAGGATGCTGATTTTCAGAGCTTGGTCCGCGGAATCACTCCTTTCCCCAAGGGACTGACAGCACAAGTAGGTCCCTCACTCCATCCTCCACAGGAGATTCCAAGATGGCAACAGTTGGGCCATGGGCAAAGTGGAGCCTGGTGGCAAATAGAGGCTTGTGAACCAGCTCTTGGTGCAGAAGGGATCATTTTCTTGAGGTGGTGAGACCTATGAGGAAATGTGAGTTACTGCTCTTCCTACCGGAGAAGAGATGCCACCCAGTTGGGCAGTGGGGTAGGTGTGGTGGATTGGGGGAACTGCGAGATGAAAGAGACCCTTCTCTTGCCACGAGTGGGATTGGGCAGAAACATACCTGGGAACAAGATTATGGTTTCACTCTCGATGGAGACTCCTTTGAGAGACAGCAGCCTCAGGAAGAGATCTGGGAACCTGCTAGAAAAAAATAACAAACAAGAGATTCTTAATATCTCTAAAAAGAAACTCTGGAGGTCTGTGATAAATTGAGTGGGGGCGGGGGGTCATGGTGGGAATATTAGATGGGTGGAGAAGCCATGGTGGGTCTGTGGAGGCGCTCCAAATGAAGGCTGACAGCACTGAAAACAGACTAATGGGGTTTGGATGCTCAACTGGGGATTTGGATTCCAAAACAGAAGCACTAAATACTAGACAGACCAGCGTGGGGCTTAACTCCATGAAGGGGTGGGGGGGGGGGTAGATTGGGTCCCAGGTGTGGCCCAGTCACGAGTAGCACTAAGTATTTCAACGATGCACAGCAGAGAACACGCCCTACCCTCACACCTTTGAAGATGAGGTGGACGTCTGCATTTACTTTTATTTAAAGACTTAGCAACACTGCCATTGGACTCATTACATCGAAGAGCAAGCAAGAACTCTCATTATAGCGAAGGTTGAGTGTTATGTATTTCTGTCAGCAAGTATTTTGTTTCCGTGCGTTTGTTTTGCATCAGCCCATCTGAGCGGAGGGTGCATGATGTACCTGTCCGAGCTCCTAGTGAAGTTTGAGCCTATGTGAGTGCAGAGTGACAGCTGAGCCGTGTGAATGCAGTGTGAAAGGGGGGCCTCTCTGAATGCACTTCAGACCTTGCAAGGTGTGCCTCTGTGAGTGCCGGTTGAGACGTGAGCTGATGTTCATGAAGGGTGAGTGGTATGTCTATGTGAGAGAGGAGTCTGTGTGGAGGAAGGGTGAGAGGCGTACCTTTGATAGTACATGGTAAAAGGTGAGTGTGTGACAGTGCATGGTGAGAAGTGAGCCTATGTGAGTGCATGGTTAGATCTGAGCTCTTGTAAATGCATGGGTGCCAAGGAGAATGCAGGGGGATATTTGAGCCCTTGTAAATGCTTGATGAGAGATAAACCTTGGTGAGTGCCTGGGGGAGGATGTTCTCACAAGGAAGGATGTGCCTTTGAGAGTGAGTAGCGGTCTACCCATGTGAGTACAGAGTGAGAGGGGTGCCTATGTGAGCAGAGAGTGAGTGATGTCAAATGTGCGTGCAGGGTGAGTGGTGTGGCTGTGTGAGTACTGGGAGAGTGGTGTGCCCATGTGAGTGCAAAGTGGGAGGCGTGCTCGCTTAAGTAGAGGGTGAGTCATGTGAGTTCAGGAGGAGTGTGTGACTGTGTGAATGCAGGGTGAGAGGCACGTCTGTCTGAATGCATGGGAAGAGGAGGGGCTGGTTGACTGCAGAGTGAGAGACATGCCTGTTTGTAACGGATTAGCCAGAAAATTAGAATATCCTACCACTTCGCACCAAAGCTCTGATGCCACCAAGCAAGTGCAGCAAGTGAGTCCAAAACACCCTAGAAGTGCTCCTCTGTCTCTTCCATCCGAGCATCTATTCATTCATCCTTTCACCCTCCCATCCACCTTCTGCTATCAATCATTTCACCTTTACATTCTGTCATCCATTCATTATTTCACAAAACTTTCAATTGTTCACCATTCCATCCATTGGCCATTTTATCCATCCATTCATCCATCCTGTAAGATTTTCATTTACTCTACCATCTTTTCATCCTTCCTCAGATTTCCATTTACTCTGTCATCCATCCATCCTCTAAAATTTCCCTTTACTCTGTCGTCCTTTCATCCACCCATGTATCTATCCTCTCACTTATCATCTCACATACATATGTATTTTTAACGCACATGTTCATGCACAAGGGTATCTTGGCGTTGAATAACAGATGTTTATTGTCACCCAACTCAATGGTATTCATTTTATCGACCCCAGAAGGATGAAAGTCTGAGTGGACACGCCGGGATTTGAATCTGTGACTATGAGGTCAAAACCCCTACAGTTGACAAATTAGTCTACTGAGCTACCAGACCCACTCATTCACCTATCCTCTCACCAGTGACATAACAATAGCCCCTGCACACCCATTGGTGGGGGTTGGTAAGCTCCAGAGGGCCCGCTCCAGCACTGTGCATGAGTGGCTGGCCCCTGGCCTGAGAGCTCCTGAATGGGTCCAGAGCATGGGGGGCCCCCTCCATGTACTTTGCAGGGGGGCCCCCTCAAGTTTCGTTACGCCACTGACAAAACGTTCCTTTAAACGGGCTGCAATCAACCAATGTGGGAACTGTTATGCAAGGGTTTTAGAGAAAGAATATGAATGTGTGAGTAAAAGACAGAGGCTCTGCACACTGAAATGAAGAAACAATAATTTAGTAGTGTAATTACGGACACGTAAGACCTCTCCTTTTTAGCGCACCCGATCTAATAAGGGTATGTATTTAAATAAATGATAAAATGCACACTGAAGGCAGTAAATATCTGTAATAAAAGCTCCAAAAGAAACGAGTTTAAGCTATTGGAATTGTAAATTAGAATGTCTTGTATTTATGTTTTTAAACATATTAAAACTTGTGACCTTTCCTCATACACAGAGCTGTGCTTTCAGCACATTAACCCAGAGCCCTCAAATACCTTACTAGTTAGTGTTAGTACACGTGACTTGGAAGTTTCACACAGATTTCTGCATTGGGCACTTTACCCCCCTCAGCGACATTACAGAGAGTGCACCCTAGACAGGAAAGTTACGTAAACATGCATGCCAAGAGTTTACAACAGGAAAGTGGTACATTTAAAATAAAATTAAAAAAAATCGGGACAATGTAATTTTCCCCCATTCACCTCTAATGAAGCAGATGTGATTTCAGGCGGAGGAGAGAGAGCTAAAACTAATACGGTATTGCTTTGAAAATCGGCAGTCTCCTGCCTAAATGGGGTCTAGTGGCATCTACGCATAAACATCTTTGCAGCAGGCGTATTAAGCCCCTGAGTTGCGGGGGATGAGGGGGGCACTCCTACCTGCCCACTATATGGTTGGCCAGCTGCCGCATGCGGTTTTGGTGTTACTTCATTATGGCTTGGCTCGGTCCGGTCCTGCCGCCGCTGCTCGGGTCTGGGTCTGGAGCAGGGTCCGTTGTCATGTCAGCCCAGGGAGTTCCAGTGCCTGTCGCAAAGGGAGCGCTATCCCGCCTCCCTGTGTTCCTGTTAGCGGATATTCAAATATAAACGGTATCTACTTTTTTACTTCAATCAACCCACCCCCCAACATCCTTGCCTGTTTTTCAAAGGCATGCATATTAAAACCAACGCTGCGAAAAACTCCTAGTCCTGGGCGCTTGTGAAGGGACTGCTGCTGCCGCTGAAAGGCCGCGTCCAGTGCCTGGGTTGACATACTTTTGCCTTATCCCTGTTTTTATTACATTTCCTATGAACCCCTCCCTCCTTTTTTTAATAAATCTTTTTATTGAACATTCTTGACATGAAGGTACAGATTCACAAAATCAGTAATAGAGTGAAATGAAGTCTACATACAGATATAACAGCATGATTAATTGGAAATCACGGGGACGGGGGATCTTCATCATCGGTATCACGGGGAGGGGTACAGATATCGCCACGGTGTGTATTCCAGGGGGCCCACACCTTAGACCATTTGTGGGGGCATTCACGAGCCACATAAACTGTCTTTTTTTTCTCTTAGCATACACCAGTCGAGATCTCTCTCCCAATCTGTGACTGTGGGTGGGTGTGAGGCTCCCCAGAGCTGCGCGATATTTCTCTTGGCGATCATACAGCCAAGTGTAACCCATTGCATAGTATAAGTGTTCAGGTCGGTAGGTTCCCATATGTTGAGGAGGTATCTGGGCACTTCTGGTTTGATTTCTACCCCTAATGCTTCACTCATAATTGTGTGTATGCTGCGCCAATATTCCTGGATCAGCACGCAATGCCATAACGTGTGCATGAATGTACCCAATTGTGTCCTACAAGAGCCGTCTGTCAATCCCCCCATGTGCACCAACTGAGGACCAGTTATGTAAATTCTATGTAGGATTTTTAATTGCACCAGTCTTAGTTGCGCCGGGATAGTACTGTACTGGGAGAGGAAATTTCTTCCTGCCAGGTTTCATCATCTAATTCAATTCCGTTCTCAGTCCATTTATTTCGTAGTGTCACTAGGGGATTTTCCATATTGTTACTGAGTTTCTGGTATGGCAGGGAAATGGCCTTGTCAGGCAAGTAGCCTTCCAGCAGTCTATCCTCTAGCGGGGAGGTATCTGGTGGAGTAGCGTTATTGGGTAATACCGTTAGTAGCGCATGCCTAATTTGTAGGTACCGATAAAACTCAGAGTCCGCCAGGGTATATTGGGTTAGGAGAGTATTAAAGGGTTTCACGCCATCTGCGCACCAGAGATCCTTAACTTGAGAGATGCCTATCAGATCCCATTTATCAAACCCTTTTGAGTTTCCCAGGTATCCAAGTTGCTGTGAGTCCCACAGAGGTGTAGCGAGAGTCAGCTTGTGCCAACCGAGCGACTTGGATGCAGAGTGCCAGATTTTGACTGTGTAACTGGTGGGGCCGGTGAGTGGGTATTTGCCTGGCGTAGAGTACAGCGCCCTGGAGAAGGTCCCATTAGGCAGTAGCCAACGATCCATGAGGAATCCCGGGTTGTCAGGGCGACCGTATATGCAATGATTAATGGCTGTTAGATGGGCAGCCCAAGAATATTTTTTAAGATCGGGTAAATCGATTCCGCCGTCGTACCAGCTGAGTGTCAGCTTTTTCAGAGCGATGCGCGGTCTCCCTCCCCAAAGGAGGTCTCGCAGGATCCTCTCAAGATCTTTAAAATACGAGTTTGGGACAGGGTCTGCTGAATTCTGCAGGGCGTAGAGGAAACGGGGTAACAACATCATTTTAAATAACGCTGCTTTGCCCAATAATGAGAGGGGGAGTGACTTCCAGTTTGTTATGTCTCGCCTGAGCCTCTGCATTGGGGGAACCAAGTTGCGGGCGTAGCGGACGGTGGAATCGAGAGAAATGAATATGCCTAAGTATTTGAAGCCTTCTGACACCACCGGAATAAGGCAATTTCGGGGTAGGGGGGGATTCCCCCCAGAGGACATATATGGACGATTTTTGCCAATTGACGTGAAACCCAGAATACTTGCCAAAAATGTCTAGTATGTCAAAGACTGCTATCAAGGAACTCCTAGGGGACGTGAGATATAGAAGAATATCGTCCGCGTATAGGGAGATCCGGTCCTCCCAGTCCGCCGACCAATGCATGCCGCGGATCATCACATCCTTACGGATCCATGCCGCAAGAGGTTCGAGGGCCAAAGTGAACAGTAAGGGAGAAAGAGGGCATCCCTGACGAGACCCTCGGCTGAGTGTGAAGGGCTCTGACTTTCTATTATTCACAACAATCTGGGCCATCGGCGCGCTGTATAACAGTCGCACCCAGTGGCAGAAATTCGGCCCAAATCCTAGTTTGGCAAGCACTGCAAAAAGATAAGGCCATTCCAGGGTATCAAATGCCATCGTGGCATCAAGGGAGACTATAATGGCATTCTCACAAATTGTCGGCACTCTACCCAGGACCCCGTGCAATCTGCGCAGGTTAAGAGCAATGTTTCTTTTAGGCATGAATCCTAATTGATCCGGGTGCACTAGATTCCCGATCACCTTGATCAGCCTCGTAGCGAGTACTTTAGCAAAAATTTTGGGTTCTGCATTTAATAGTGATATAGGACGATAGGAGGTGCACTCCGTTTTGGGTCTCCCTCCCTTGTGGATTGTAACAATGGTGGCAATCCTCTGGTCATATGGTAGTGTACCCTGCTTAAGGCTGTCCTCGAACATAGACTTAAGACATGGGGCCAATTTGTCAGGTCGAAGTTTGTAAAGTTCAATTGGAATGCCATTTGGGCCTAGGGCCCTTCCAGAGTGTAGTGTTCTTATAGCTGTTGCTATTTCATCAGCAGTTAAGGCACTGTCTAGAAATGTTCGGTCAGTGTCCGATAGCGTAGGGAGAGAAATATCTTTAATAAGATCAGTGAAGTCTGCCTCAGGGTATGGTGCCACAGATCTATATACTGTCTGGAAGTGATCTGCAAATTGGTTAGCTATGTCTTGGGGGTCTGTTACGGAGGACATGTCGGTACCTTTAAGTTCGGGCACGAGTCTGCTGGCATGCTCCTTCCTATCCAGCCAGGCGAGTAATTTGCCCATCTTGTCACCCCAGTCATATATCCGACCCAATCTATCCTGTCCCATCAGTTTGGCACGGTCAGTGACCAATGCCCAATATTCATCCTGGCGCAGACGGAGTGAGTAAAGGGCTTAGGGTGTGGTGTTTAAGCTGACCTCCTGTTCAAGACGATGAAGCTCCTGTTCTATGTCCCTATCCTTTTTGGAACCCGCAACTAGGGAAAGGGCCTGGCCTCGGACCACCGTTTTGAAAGCTTCCCATAATATTTGGGGGGACTCTACAGTGCATTCGTTCTCCCGAAAATAATCATCAATGGATTTATTTAGGTCTTTCCGTATTTTGGGTTTTTTAAGGTACCAGGGATTTATAGGGGCAACGCGTCCCACTTGTGTGTGGTCTAGAACTATGCGGACCCATAGGGGGGAATGGTCAGAAATACCTCTGGCAAGGTGTCTAATTTCATGAATATCTGTGATTTGTGGAGTCGGGACGATTACGTATTCAAGGCGGGAAAGGCTGTTGTGTGCCCCTGAATGGAAAGTATGCTGAATCTTGTCTGTATTGTACACTCTCCAGATATCGACCAGCCCCATCGCTTCCAAGAAACTGGAGAAAGTCTGTGCGGCTTGTGGGGTTGTACGAGGGGGGTGTCTGTCTAGTAAGCCCGATATTATTGAATTAAAGTCTCCTCTGAGCACCAGGTGTCCGTCAGGCAGAGTTAGGAGTAAGGCTCTTAGGTCAGCGAATGTTACGCCCTGCAACCCCGGAGGTGCATATATTGACATGGAATTGATGGTTCGGCCCTCCCAAGAGCCCGTGATCCCGATATATCTGCCCCAATCATCTACATATGTGGAGGTGAGTGAAAGAGGAAATGACTTTTTTTGCATTATACCAACACCCCTGGAGCTGGATGTAAAGCCCACGTGTGCAGCCATCGAGTAACCCCATCGGTGCATCGCTTTTCATGTGTTGCCAATGAGGTGGGTTTCCTTAAGTAACACAATGTCCGGTGACAGTCTCTTAATATATTGCAATACCACACTTCTCTCGATCTTGTCCCACAAGCCATTAACATTCCAGCTTAAGATTTTGACTTCCTTAATACACTGCACTCCCATTGGTAAGTAGGCAAGTCCCTCCTAGTAGCATTCCATTTATACATAGTACCGTCGAGAGAACGCAAAGAAACAACAACAAACAAAAAAAAGCACAATCCCTCCCAACATCCCCACACCCTGCTTCCCTGCAATCCGGACTCCAAACTGTCCATAATTCTTAAATGCAGAGTGCCTGTCGCCCAACTATTCAACTAAAAGAAGAACACGGGGGAGGCCGAAGAGCCCTGGTACCCCCCTTCCTACCATTATAGAGTTCCAGTGCATTACATGATGGATATCCAGGCCGTAGAATATGAAAGTCTTCAATACTTCGGCGGAAAGTTCGATTTCAACAGGAGCCAAAAAGTGGAGGCCAGTGGTCGGCTGGACTTAGAAAGCTGGTTATTCAAAGCCATCAAAGTACTTTTCACGAGAGGTCGTCGCATTTTTCAGTGGTCGGTGGAGTTCCTTTCCGGTGAGGTTCTAAGGCCGTCCAGCCAGTCAGATCCCACCTCTGGTAGGTCAAAGAAGCAGGTTTTTCCCTCAATCTCAACTCTCAGGCGTGCAGGAAAGAGCATGGCATTTTTGAGGCCTTTTTCCCTCAGTCTGCGCTTAACATCAAGGAAGGAGCGTCGCCGCATTTGCACTGCCCGGGTGAAGTCAGGGAAGAAAGTAATTTCCGAGTCGTCTAGGCTGATCCGAGGGGCGACCCTCGCTGCTTGTAAAATCGTTACGCCCTGCAACCCCGGAGGTGCATATATTGACATGAAAGTGATGGTTCGGCCCTCCCAAGAGCCCGTGATCCCGATATATCTGCCCCGATCATCTACATATGTGGAGGTGAGTGAAAGAGGAAATGACGTTTTTTGCATTATACCAACACCCCTGGAGCTGGATGTAAAGCCCGCGTGTTCAGCCATCGAGTAACCCCATCGGTGCATTGCTTTTCATGTGTTGCCAATGAGGTGGGTTTCCTTAAGTAACACAATGTCCGGTGACAGTCTCTTAATATATTGCAATACCACACATATTGTCCCCCAAGCCGTTAACATTCCAGCTTAAGGTTTTGCCTTCCTTAATACACTGCACTCCCATTGGTAAGTAGGCAAGTCCCTCCTAGTAGTATTCCATTTATGCATAGTACCGTCAAGAGAACGCATAGAAACAACAACAAACAAAAAAAAGCACAATCCCTCCCAACATCCTCACACCCTGCTTCTCTGCACTCCGGGCTACAAACTGTCCATAATTCTTAAATGCAGAGTGCCTGTCGCCCAACTATTCAACTAAAAGAAGAACACGGGGGGAGGCCGAAGAGCCCTGGTACCCCCCTTCCTACCATTACAGAGTTCCGGTGCATTACATGATGGATATCCAGGCCGTAGAATATGAAAGTCTTCAATACTTCGGCGGAAAGTTCGATTTCAACAGGAGCCAAAAAGTGGAGGCCAGAGGTCGGCTGGACTGAGAAAGCTGGCTATTCAAAGTCATCAAAGTACTTTTCACGAGAGGTCGTCGCATTTTTCAGTGGTCGGTGGAGTTCCTTTCCGGTGAGGTTCTAAGGCCGTCCAGACAGTCAGATGCCACCTCTGGTAGGTCAAAGAAGCGGGTTTTTCCTTCAATCTCAACTCTCAGGCGTGCAGGAAAGAGCATGGCATATTTGAGACCTTTTTCCCTCAGTCTACGCTTAACATCAAGGAAGGAGCGTCGCCGCATTTGCACTGCCCAGGTGAAGTCAGGGAAGAAAGTAATTTCCGAGTCGTCTAGGCGGATCGAAGGGGCGACCCTCGCTGCTTGTAAAATAATGTCCCAATCTCTGTAATTAAGCAGCCGGGCCAGTATTGAAAGGGTGGGGGGGCCCGGCTGCGGGCGACCCCCGGGCACTCTGTGTGCTCTTTCGATCACAAACAATTTGGAGAGGCCCTTTGGCTGCAGCTTTGTCGTAATAAGATCATCTTCAATAAACAGCTCAGTAGCGGGACCCTCCGAATTCTCCGGCACGCCAAGAACGCGGATGTTATTGCGTCTCAGGCGCCCTTCATAGTCGTCCAGTTTGTCCTCCACAGACTTACGGAATGCTCGTAGTTCCCCAACATTTGTTTGTAGTTGCGAAGTGTCTTCCACAAGGCTAGCGGTGGTGAACTCCAACTGCTTGACCTTCTCTCTGTACTTTGCGAGATCAGCCCTGATTAATGTCACTTCCGAGGAGAGGGTGTCAATAGACGTGCGGACCCGTGTGATAGCCGCCATTAAGTCCTTCATGATGGGCTCAGTAGGATCATGCTCAGCTCCGCCCTGCGGCTTGTCATCATCCACCTTTCACTCCGGCAGGTCCGCCTTCCGGCAGGCATAGCGATCAAGCTTGCTTTGCTGGGACGTCCGGGGGCCCCTAACGTTGGACATATTGAGGTTATTGTTGTATCCCCAGAAGGAGAGGTAGACTGCACAGCAATCAGGATAACCAAAAGTCAAAGCCCCCTCACCCCAGCACCAGCGAGAGTCAATAAGCGAAAGTAAAACCAGTAAGGGCACCCAGCAGGTGGTTGGCTGCGTGGGCGCTGCTGCCAGATCTTGCAGTGATCGTCACACACTCTTTGGGCTGCGGGGGGGGGGACTCTCTCAGCCGTGAGGTACATGAAGCTCAAGGAATGTCAGGGCGGGGGGGGGGGATGGGGCACCACACTAAAGGGCACTGCCAGCCGACAGCGCTGGCATTAGAGGATGAAGAAAAAACACAGCTGCAGAGATCACTCTTGGAAGTTGGAGGGCAATATTGTTGTGGCTCAGGGGTTCCAAATCACACCCACGGCCGGCCAGCGCCCTCTGCTAAAATTTGGCACCAGGATATCCAATGGCCTCAGGAACACCTCGTGGTAGATTCAGCCATGCTGGGACCCCACACATCCCACCATTCCGCTGGGCCGTTGGGCTGCTGGACAAAACACAGTTGGGCAAGCTGCTGGTAGTCCGTACGGCAGAAGCGGGCACTTGGGTAGGCTTGCCCTGCACACCGGCCTGTGGCTCCTGACGCCGCCTCTCTAGGTTCTCTTTTACCTTACTGGCATAACTGATTTTCGGTTGGGTGCGTGCACTGCTATTGTCTACAGGAAAGACAGGAAAGACAGGCAATGGCTTGATGCCCTCAGGCTGCACCCAGCGAGGCTCCGCACAGCTGTGTCTCGGAGTTGGCCTCAGATGGTTTCCGGTGATCCGAGGTCGCGCGAAGTCAGGTACTGCACCGCTCAGCAGACAGAGACCCGCTCGGGGCTCCGGCCCGGCTGACAGGGCCTGGCGTCGGTGGTACAGGTTCGGGCCACAGTTCTCGGGCGGCAGGCCGGGTTGCGGTACTTCAATCTCGCCGCATCAGTGGTAAAATAAGGTATAGGCGAATGCTACCTCCCAGAGTTCTCCGCCTCCCCGAGTTAGAGGGGGGGAGCGGGCTGTCCCTTCTCTTGATGACTGCGGCGGTTGGCTCCACAAATCAAGACCCCGGCTTTTCAGGGCAGAGGGCCGCAGATGTCAGAGGATTTTTTGCCGGTCTCCTGTGTCCACATTCGGTCGTGATTTTGGCCATGAGCACCGCTTTTCCTCCGGCGCTGATTCCGCACACCCTGGAAGTCAGATCAGTCGTGCGGATAGACGAGGTGGAAAGGAGGCTCCGGGGAGACCCTAGAGAGCGGCCATGCTGTCTCGCCGCGAAGCCACGCCCTCAACCCCTCCCTCCTTGCTGTCTAAACCCCTAAACCAAGTGTCATGGTACCACTCCTTTCATTTTACCCTACTCAGTGCTTTAGACTGTCAATGAAGCGCTATACTATATACTAATAGCCAAGTATCGGTGGCAGGGGCTGTTAAGGAGGAAGCTAAGTAGAGATATCGCCAAAGATGCAGAAAATGCCAGTTGCCCCTCCCACCGCAGTTAGGCCAGTTTCTCACTGCAGGGCGCTATCAGACTGGTAGAGGGTGGCGGTTGTGAAGATTGGCGGGGGAGAGTAAATGGAAAAGAGGAAGGGGGAGGGGAGGAGCAAGAAAAGAGAGAGAGGGGGGAAGAGAAACTGGCAGAGCTGGTGCACCAGAGGCAGTGGTTGAAAGAGAGGTGGAAGAGAACACGTGGCTAATGGTGGTGCTATAAAATAAAAGGAGGGATGGGTAGAAAGATGGAGAGAATGGCATACCCTTTTGAGAGGGGCGGGCAAACGAGGTAGGGAGAAGGAGAGAGGAGACTGGAGGCAGGGGAAGATAATAATCACATATCCAGACACACACCATCAGAGAAACACACAGAGACCCACATGCGCGCACACACACAAATACAGATCCAGACAGACCCATGCACGCATACATATGTGCCTACACGAACGCGCGCACACATGTAATCACGTACACACTGAGATGCAGAGGAGAGGGCCAGGATGAACTGTGCAGATGGAAAGGGGTGCATCGCACCCACGGGAAGGATCGTCAGACCCCCTTCCCTCCCTCACCTATGGACCAGAGAGCCTGGTTTACAAAAGAGCAGGGAGACGAGCCAGTCCGGGACAGGGAGCTATTCCAGGCGCGTGATCCATTACTACAGGCCCAATCAAAGAGCCGGAGTGGCACGTGCTGCAGGCATGAAGGCAACATGACGGAACTTCAGCTTGCTGAACTCTCACTGAACCTTCCCTTAACCTCTCTCAAATATGTTCAGTAATCACAGACTCCTTTCCCCCTGTGTGGGACTTTTCACAGTGCTGTCTCTAGGGATGAGTAATGCCCCAAAATTGCCATATAATTTGGATGGTGAGTACAGATGTTAGTAAATGTACCGAATGTCTTGAAAATGCACTGTTCACCGAATACACATCATCGCAAGCGGTATTGGTGATGGAAATTTGATAGTCACTCAATTTAGTTAATATTATTTTGCATTGATGAGTCAGACGTATGAAGCGCTTTCACTTAGAGCAGATTTTGAAGCACTAGCTATGTCTGCAGCAGGTATTACATTTAGAGGAAACGTGTTTTTCTCCGTTTTAAAAATAGAATTGTTGAGCGCACCGCCATTGGGGAGTTATTAATACAGGGGCTGAGCGGCGAGTCAAAGGTTTGCACAACTTACTTCCAGAGGGACTCGCTCCAGAAATTAAATCGCACTCGAAAGCAATGGGATTCGGGAACTGATTTTGACCCAAAGGGACTTGTGCTATGATTTGTTTACATCCTTTTTACAATACTACCCCTGGGTGCTTTACGTACACATAAAAATGTTCAGTTGTTGTTGCCTTAATCAATCTTACTTGTTTTATGAAGCTCAGAAGAATGAGTACCCCAAGCTGCGCAGCGGGGATTCAGTCCTTTGAAAGCAGTCACAAACCACTTCTCTGCAGTGGTTGCTCCACCCACCAGGCTCTCTTAACAAATGATCTTGCCCTACAAGGTATGCCTCTCAGGTGGACCGGTGCCATCATAGGTAGTGATGTCATGGTGCCTCTGAATCCTGCTCGCGGGCGCCAGACCCTGACAGATGTGCCAGCATCCTTCATTGGGCCTCGAGGCTCTTGGCGCAGCCAAGGAGACAGCTGTGCGGGCTCACGCAGTTCCTTTCTGTACAATGTGCCTTTGTGATATTGACACGCTTGTGTCGCCTGCTGAGCGCGCTCTGCCAGCTCTACTTCCCGCTCCCCGTTTCACGGGCATATTGTTTTCTGTTCTTTGGCATCTCCGACAGCAGAGCTGTCGATGAGTTTGGAGTTGTGCTGGGCTGGCTCAGTTCTTTCATCAAAACCGCCTTCTCTGCAGACACATTCTTAGAAAAGGTTTTAAAATGATGAGAGCGGGCGGAGAGCTAAAAGGGCCACGCCTTTTATCCATCAGAGCGCTCACATTTAGGAACAAGCTGGCTCCTAAGACCCAACAAAAAAACACAAGCAGACAAGCAAACAAATCCCCCTGGCCCTCACTTACCACCTGCCGTCTTCCTCCAGCATAAATGGAACCACTGCCCTGATTCCACATGTGCTGCCGCAGAAACAAAATAAGCACTGAGGCCGCGAAAGTTAATTGCGAGAGGGGGAGCAGGTGGTGAGCCCTCGAGTGGTGCACGCGCCACAGCGAGCCATGTGGTTTCAATTATCGCGCCCGAGTCTGGGCACGACAATTGAAACCACATGGCAGCGGTGCGCGTATTAGACACCAGTAGGCCATGGGCAGAGCAGTGTGCCCACCTTTGGCCAATTACATGCTGTCTTTTATAAAAAAGATGCACGCAAAGGCCAATAGCGTGGGCCAAAAGGAAAAGCACACGCACGAGCATGTGCGATTCCTAGGTCTGTTTTGAATCCCCCTACAAGAGGTCTCTCGCTGCGCGAGCAGTGCTACGCACTACATCGCTAGGCGCGAGACCTAATGAGCTGACAGGTCCATGCATACACCTGTGTTTCTAGGTCTTCTTTATAGATTTATGTATTTATATATTTCCTGTTTTATAGAGCATATATTAAATCATTGGGTCTACTCTAGCTCTTTACAGTATTAGTTAGAAAGCTACAATAATCAGTGTGCAAGAGAAATGTTTAGCAGCTGGTACACCATAATTCTACTACAACTAGATGGCACAAACTGTTGAATACACAAGTTTATGGTATTCCTCTAGGAGGCAGAGAGACATCCAAGAGCTGTCGGATCAGTGGATCAGTTGACAGCATCTGATCTAACATCACTGAAGTTTCCCTCAGATTCCACGAAGAACTCCACCACGCCACACTTCTCGCAAAACTATTGTTCAAGTCACAACCAATTGTTAGTGACTTATACCACTGGCGGCCTGCAGGTTTTAGGTCATGTATCTCAGTTATGTGACATGGTGATGTGACCAGGGCTTTAGGTGGGATGAAAATACTGGGGGGGTCTCTCATGGGGGTGTGACCGGTGTAATTAGGAGCGTGGCTTAAAAGCACCGTAAACTGAAAATCTGCGCTTAGCTTAATGTGTTGCCGGACTGGTATTTTGTTTCTTCTGCCATTACTTCCAGATATATATATATATATATATATATATATATATATATATATATATATACAACAAGTAACATTACACTTACAACAAGCCAGTACTATTGGCTTTGTCAATGGTTGTTAGTTGCATAAGATAAATAAATAAGCAACAACCATAGCTTCATAGTGTAGCATATTGAAAATGGTGAGACTGTGAAAGAACTATGACGAGTCTTTTTGAAGGTCCATCAAAGGCAGTGAAGGGTGGTACTGCTGCAGAGTTAAGATTGGTTCACTGACACAACATCTATGTAAAAAATATCAATGTTAAAAATTTCGATTAAAAAATATAGACAACAAAAATATTGACTCCTATACTTATTAGGTAAGTACAAAAATATCGACTCAAAAATATTGATGTAAAAAATATAGATGTATAAAATATCGACTTTTATATAAATATAAAATAAAATAATATATTAAATACATTAAATATTAAATATAATATTAATGAAATAAAATAAATGTAATATACATTTTAATAAAATATAACAAATAAAAAATAAACACACAGACATGATAATGTATACATATATATTTACTTTAAAACAATTATTAAACTATTATTTTTAATTTAGGTTTTAGATAAAATAAAAATATTATCTACTGGCGGTCGCCAGTAGATAGTTATAGTTAGGACCGAGTTTCCATAGGAAATCTGAAAATTCTACTTTGAATAACTTTGGCGCCGGTTGATGAATCCTCGCGAGATTCTCAAAACTAATGGGGTGGTCCACTGAGCTCCTACCCTGAAAGTCTCGGGGTGATTCGTCAAGCGGGGGCTGAGAAAAAAGGGGGGTCCCAAAACGCGTTTTCCCTATGCATTTTCCCATAGGACCTTTAGTCGAAGGTACAGCCCGAACGGCTGAACAGAATTACTTGAAATTTGGCAAAGAGGTAGTCCTCAGGTCAGGCATGTGCCTTTTGCATATATGGTGTCAATCTGTTCAGTAGTTCCTGAGAAAATTGCAGTTAAAAGTACATAAATATCTATAAGCGCGCACCGTGCGCGCACGTTGCGCGCACCTTAACGTGCGCGAGCGTAATTCTGATTGGTGGTTAGCCAAGGAGACAGCTGTGCGGGCTCACGCAGTTCCTTTCTGTACAATGTGCCTTTGTGATATTGACACGCTTGTGTCGCCTGCTGAGCGCGCTCTGCCAGCTCTACTCCCCGCTCCCCGTTTCACGGGCATATTGTTTTCTGTTCTTTGGCATCTCCGACAGCAGAGCTGTCGATGAGTTTGGAGTTGTGCTGGGCTGGCTCAGTTCTTTCATCAAAACCGCCTTCTCTGCAGACACATTCTTAGAAAAGGTTTTAAAATGATGAGAGCGGGCGGAGAGCTAAAAGGGCCACGTCTTTTATCCATCGGAGCGCTCACATTTAGGAACAAGCTGGCTCCTAAGACCCAACAAAAAAACACAAGCAGACAAGCAAACAAATCCCCCTGGCCCTCACTTACCTCATGCCGTCTTCCTCCAGCATAAATGGAACCACTGCCCTGATTCCACATGTGCTGCCGCAGAAACAAAATAAGCACTGAGGCCGCGAAAGTTAATTGCGAGAGGGGGAGCAGGTGGTGAGCCCTCGAGTGGTGCACGCGCCACAGCGAGCCATGTGGTTTCAATTATCGCGCCCGTGTCTGGGCACGACAATTGAAACCACATGGCAGCGGTGCGCGTATTAGACACCGGTAGGCCATGGGCAGAGCAGTGTGCCCGCCTTTGGCCAATTGCATGCTGTCTTTTATAAAAAGATGCACGCAAAGGCCAATAGCGTGGGCCAAAAGGAAAAGCACACGCACGAGCGTGTGTGATTCCTAGGTCTGTTTTGAATCCCCCTACAAGAGGACTCTCGCTGCGCGAGCAGTGCTATGCACTACATCGCTAGGCGCGAGACCTAATGAGCTGACAGGTCCATGCATACACCTGTGTTTCTAGGTCTTCTTTATAGATTTATGTATTTATATATTTCCTGTTTTATAGAGCATATATTAAATCATTGGGTCTACTCTAGCTCTTTACAGTATTAGTTAGAAAGCTGCAATAATCAGTGTGCAAGAGAAATGTTTAGCAGCTGGTACACCATAATTCTACTACAACTAGATGGCACAAACTGTTGAATACACAAGTTTATGGTATTCCTCTAGGAGGCAGAGAGACATCCAAGAGCTGTCGGATCAGTGGATCAGTTGACAGCATCTGATCCAACATCACTGAAGTTTCCCTCAGATTCCACGAAGAACTCCACCACGCCACACTTCTTGCAAAACTATTGTTCAAGTCACAACCAATTGTTAGTGACTTATACCGCTGGCGGCCTGCAGGTTTTAGGTCATGTATCTCAGTTATGTGACATGGTGATGTGACCAGGGCTTTAAGTGGGATGAAAATACTGGGGGGGTCTCTCATGGGGGTGTGACCGGTGTAATTAGGAGCGTGGCTTAAAAGCACCGTAAACTGAAAATCTGCGCTTAGCTTAATGTGTTGCCGGACTGGTATTTTGTTTCTTCTGCCATTACTTCCAGTTATATATATATTACCTACTGGCGGTCGCCAGTAGGTAGTTATAGTTAGGACCACGTTTCCATAGGAAAACCTCAACATTCTATTTTGAATAACTTTGGCGCCGGTCGACGAATCCTCGCGAATTTCTCAAAATAGGTGGGGCGCTACGCTCCGCTCCTACCCTGAAAGTCTCGGGGGGATCCGTCAAGCGGGGGCTGAGATAAAAGGGGGGTCCCAAAACGCGTTTTTCCCATGCATTTTTCCATAGGACCTTTAGAACGAGCTACAGCCCGAACGGCTGAACAGAATTACTCAAAATTTGGCAGAGAGGTAGTCCCTAGGTCAAGGAAGTGCCTTTTGTAGGTTTGGTGTAAATCTGTTCAGTAGATTCTGAGAAAATAGCCTTTAAATCAATATATATATCTGAGCCCGCTTACGGTACGCTTACCGTACGCTTACGGTAAGCGTACGGTGGCGTGCGCGAGCGCGATTCTGATTGGCTCTTAGATCTTAGTAAACATTCGAATCGGCCGAAACCAGGAAGCGGCGGCCACCATTTTGTGTATTTCACTCTGAAAAAAAAGAGTGAAAACAAGGAAAGGGGGCAATGAGGAGAGTTACAGACCCCCTAACATTTGTAAGGGGGTCAAAGAAGGACAGAAAAGTACAAAAAAAACATTTACTGATTTTAAAAAAAATCACGGGGTACGCGTACGGTAAGCTTACGGTAAGCGTACGGTAGAAAAAAAAAAAAAAAAAAAATGAAAATCAGATTTAAGTGTTTAGATATTAGGGGGCTCTAAAAAGAGCCGTTGTGTTTATGAAATGATTTTTTAGTGGTACCTACAAGTAAGTACCGATGCAGAGTCTAAGGTTCAAGAGGAAGACTCTGTTCCCTTCATCATTGAAGTGCACACCATCTCCTCTATAAATGTCTTGCATGTCATAACGCAAGTTGTTGTGGTAAATGGCACCCATACCATAGTCACGGAGGAAAGCAGAAACAGATTTGTTGACGTGCTTTCTTGCTTTGTCATCGCACCGCGTGCCCACCGTGCGTGCACGGCACTAACTGCGTAAAGTGGGCGCGCGGTGCGCGAAGCGCACCGCGTGCTCACTGTGCGCGCACGGTGCGCGAAGCGCACGGTGCGCGCACGGAACGAACTGCGTTAAGTGGGCGCGCACGCCACGAATGGCGTAAAGTAACTTAGCATTTAAAAAACCGTACAAATTCACTGAAAGAACCATAGGTTTCACACACGTTATAGTTAGGAATTAGCATTTAAAAAACCTTGCAAATTCACTGAAAAAACCATAGGTTTCACACATGTTATAGTTAGCGGAAATTTTACTGATAAAAAACCAATGAAATTCCCCCGTTATAGTTAGTGCAGGCAACTATAACTCACGCTACCGCAATCTTCTGCTGATGACATATGTGTCTTTATGAAAAAAAAATATTTGTAATATATGTATAGCTAAAAATGTATGGAAGAAGACATGGGCAAATAAGTGTCTAAATACAGTATTAGCATCAGCAGAGGATTGCGGTCGCGTGAGTTATAGTTGCCTGCACTAACTATAACGGGGGAATTTCATTGGTTTTTTATCAGTAAAATTTCCGCTAACTATAACATGTGTGAAACCTATGGTTTTTTCAGTGAATATATATATATATATTACCTACTGGCGGTCGCCAGTAGGTAGTTATAGTTAGGACCACGTTTCCATAGGAAAACCTCAACATTCTATTTTGAATAACTTTGGCGCCGGTCGACGAATCCTCGCGAATTTCTCAAAATAGGTGGGGCGCTACGCTCCGCTCCTACCCTGAAAGTCTCGGGGGGATCCGTCAAGCGGGGGCTGAGATAAAAGGGGGGTCCCAAAACGCGTTTTTCCCATGCATTTTTCCATAGGACCTTTAGAACGAGCTACAGCCCGAACGGCTGAACAGAATTACTCAAAATTTGGCAGAGAGGTAGTCCCTAGGTCAAGGAAGTGCCTTTTGTAGGTTTGGTGTAAATCTGTTCAGTAGATTCTGAGAAAATAGCCTTTAAATCAATATATATATCTGAGCCCGCTTACGGTACGCTTACCGTACGCTTACGGTAAGCGTACGGTGGCGTGCGCGAGCGCGATTCTGATTGGCTCTTAGATCTTAGTAAACATTCGAATCGGCCGAAACCAGGAAGCGGTGGCCGCCATTTTGTGTATTTCACTCTGAAAAAAAAGAGTGAAAACAAGGAAAGGGGGCAATGAGGAGAGTTACAGACCACCTAACATTTGTAAGGGGGTCAAAGAAGGACAGAAAAGTACAAAAAAAACATTTATTGATTTTAAAAAAAATCACGGGGTACGCGTACGGTAAGCTTACGGTAAGCGTACGGTAGAAAAAAAAAAAAAAAAAATGAAAATCAGATTTAAGTGTTTAGATATTAGGGGGCTCTAAAAAGAGCCGTTGTGTTTATGAAATGATTTTTTAGTGGTACCTACAAGTAAGTACCGATGCAGAGTCTAAGGTTCAAGAGGAAGACTCTGTTCCCTTCATCATTGAAGTGCACACCATCTCCTCTATAAATGTCTTGCATGTCATAACGCAAGTTGTTGTGGTAAATGGCACCCATACCATAGTCACGGAGGAAAGCAGAAACAGATTTGTTGACGTGCTTTCTTGCTTTGTCATCGCACCGCGTGCCCACTGTGCGTGCACGGCACTAACTGCGTAAAGTGGGCGCGCGGTGCGCGAAGCGCACCGCGTGCTCACTGTGCGCGCACGGTGCGCACACGGAACGAACTGCGTTAAGTGGGCGCGCACGCCACGAATGGCGTAAAGTAACTTAGCATTTAAAAAACCGTACAAATTCACTGAAAAAACCATAGGTTTCACACACGTTATAGTTAGGAATTAGCATTTAAAAAACCTTGCAAATTCACTGAAAAAACCATAGGTTTCACACATGTTATAGTTAGCGGAAATTTTACTGATAAAAAACCAATGAAATTCCCCCGTTATAGTTAGTGCAGGCAACTATAACTCACGCGACCGCAATCTTCTGCTGATGACATATGTGTCTTTATGAAAAAAAAATATTTGTAATATATGTATAGCTAAAAATGTATGGAAGAAGACATGGGCAAATAAGTGTCTAAATACAGTATTAGCATCAGCAGAGGATTGCGGTCGCGTGAGTTATAGTTGCCTGCACTAACTATAACGGGGGAATTTCATTGGTTTTTTATCAGTAAAATTTCCGCTAACTATAACATGTGTGAAACCTATGGTTTTTTCAGTGAATATATATATATATATATATATATATATTTATATATATATATATATATATATATATATAGAAAACCAAGATTTGCCCACATGAAGAAGCCGCACATGAGGAGTTGAAGCCCTTTTATTGCAGAAGGCAGCAGGTACAGCATACCATCAAACTTCGAGTAAAATTGCCAAAGTTATCACCAGACGCGTTTCAAACTCCATTGAGTCCTTGTTCACAGGCTGTTTGGCAGAAGGGAAACAACAGACTGTCAGTGGTGCACACTGTTAAATACAACCAAGTCCCGCCTTGAATGGGCGGCGGCACCAATAGCCTCATGGTACATGTAGTCCACCTTAATGTAAACCCCTGTGGGTGCTGTTGTTGAATAGTCCACAATTAATCCCCAGTGGGCACAGCATGCCAGCTACTGCTGCTTATGTACTCTGCAACAATGACCTCCTCATTCTCACAAACGCTCGAGATTGCAAGCGCTTAAGATCCGCCCAGTATCAGGCAGCGGGGCTCCTTCGCGGCCGGACGAGCCGCAAACATAGAAAACCAAGATTTGCCCACATGAAGAAGCCGCACATGAGGAGTTGAAGCCCTTTTATTGCAGAAGGCAGCAGGTACAGCATACCATCAAACTTCGAGTAAAATTGCCAAAGTTATCACCAGACGCGTTTCAAACTCCATTGAGTCCTTGTTCACAGGCTGTTTGGCAGAAGGGAAACAACAGACTGTCAGTGGTGCACACTGTTAAATACAACCAAGTCCCGCCTTGAATGGGCGGCGGCACCAATAGCCTCATGGTACATGTAGTCCACCTTAATGTAAACCCCTGTGGGTGCTGTTGTTGAATAGTCCACAATTAATCCCCAGTGGGCACAGCATGCCAGCTACTGCTGCTTATGTACTCTGCAACAATGACCTCCTCATTCTCACAAACGCTCGAGATTGCAAGCGCTTAAGATCCGCCCAGTATCAGGCAGCGGGGCTCCTTCGCGGCCGGACGAGCCGCAAACATAGAAAACCAAGATTTGCCCACATGAAGAAGCCGCACATGAGGAGTTGAAGCCCTTTTATTGCAGAAGGCAGCAGGTACAGCATACCATCAAACTTCGAGTAAAATTGCCAAAGTTATCACCAGACGCGTTTCAAACTCCATTGAGTCCTTGTTCACAGGCTGTTTGGCAGAAGGGAAACAACAGACTGTCAGTGGTGCACACTGTTAAATACAACCAAGTCCCGCCTTGAATGGGCGGCGGCACCAATAGCCTCATGGTACATGTAGTCCACCTTAATGTAAACCCCTGTGGGTGCTGTTGTTGAATAGTCCACAATTAATCCCCAGTGGGCACAGCATGCCAGCTACTGCTGCTTATGTACTCTGCAACAATGACCTCCTCATTCTCACAAACGCTCGAGATTGCAAGCGCTTAAGATCCGCCCAGTATCAGGCAGCGGGGCTCCTTCGCGGCCGGACGAGCCGCAAACATAGAAAACCAAGATTTGCCCACATGAAGAAGCCGCACATGAGGAGTTGAAGCCCTTTTATTGCAGAAGGCAGCAGGTACAGCATACCATCAAACTTCGAGTAAAATTGCCAAAGTTATCACCAGACGCGTTTCAAACTCCATTGAGTCCTTGTTCACAGGCTGTTTGGCAGAAGGGAAACAACAGACTGTCAGTGGTGCACACTGTTAAATACAACCAAGTCCCGCCTTGAATGGGCGGCGGCACCAATAGCCTCATGGTACATGTAGTCCACCTTAATGTAAACCCCTGTGGGTGCTGTTGTTGAATAGTCCACAATTAATCCCCAGTGGGCACAGCATGCCAGCTACTGCTGCTTATGTACTCTGCAACAATGACCTCCTCATTCTCACAAACGCTCGAGATTGCAAGCGCTTAAGATCCGCCCAGTATCAGGCAGCGGGGCTCCTTCGCGGCCGGACGAGCCGCAAACATAGAAAACCAAGATTTGCCCACATGAAGAAGCCGCACATGAGGAGTTGAAGCCCTTTTATTGCAGAAGGCAGCAGGTACAGCATACCATCAAACTTCGAGTAAAATTGCCAAAGTTATCACCAGACGCGTTTCAAACTCCATTGAGTCCTTGTTCACAGGCTGTTTGGCAGAAGGGAAACAACAGACTGTCAGTGGTGCACACTGTTAAATACAACCAAGTCCCGCCTTGAATGGGCGGCGGCACCAATAGCCTCATGGTACATGTAGTCCACCTTAATGTAAACCCCTGTGGGTGCTGTTGTTGAATAGTCCACAATTAATCCCCAGTGGGCACAGCATGCCAGCTACTGCTGCTTATGTACTCTGCAACAATGACCTCCTCATTCTCACAAACGCTCGAGATTGCAAGCGCTTAAGATCCGCCCAGTATCAGGCAGCGGGGCTCCTTCGCGGCCGGACGAGCCGCAAACATAGAAAACCAAGATTTGCCCACATGAAGAAGCCGCACATGAGGAGTTGAAGCCCTTTTATTGCAGAAGGCAGCAGGTACAGCATACCATCAAACTTCGAGTAAAATTGCCAAAGTTATCACCAGACGCGTTTCAAACTCCATTGAGTCCTTGTTCACAGGCTGTTTGGCAGAAGGGAAACAACAGACTGTCAGTGGTGCACACTGTTAAATACAACCAAGTCCCGCCTTGAATGGGCGGCGGCACCAATAGCCTCATGGTACATGTAGTCCACCTTAATGTAAACCCCTGTGGGTGCTGTTGTTGAATAGTCCACAATTAATCCCCAGTGGGCACAGCATGCCAGCTACTGCTGCTTATGTACTCTGCAACAATGACCTCCTCATTCTCACAAACGCTCGAGATTGCAAGCGCTTAAGATCCGCCCAGTATCAGGCAGCGGGGCTCCTTCGCGGCCGGACGAGCCGCAAACATAGAAAACCAAGATTTGCCCACATGAAGAAGCCGCACATGAGGAGTTGAAGCCCTTTTATTGCAGAAGGCAGCAGGTACAGCATACCATCAAACTTCGAGTAAAATTGCCAAAGTTATCACCAGACGCGTTTCAAACTCCATTGAGTCCTTGTTCACAGGCTGTTTGGCAGAAGGGAAACAACAGACTGTCAGTGGTGCACACTGTTAAATACAACCAAGTCCCGCCTTGAATGGGCGGCGGCACCAATAGCCTCATGGTACATGTAGTCCACCTTAATGTAAACCCCTGTGGGTGCTGTTGTTGAATAGTCCACAATTAATCCCCAGTGGGCACAGCATGCCAGCTACTGCTGCTTATGTACTCTGCAACAATGACCTCCTCATTCTCACAAACGCTCGAGATTGCAAGCGCTTAAGATCCGCCCAGTATCAGGCAGCGGGGCTCCTTCGCGGCCGGACGAGCCGCAAACATAGAAAACCAAGATTTGCCCACATGAAGAAGCCGCACATGAGGAGTTGAAGCCCTTTTATTGCAGAAGGCAGCAGGTACAGCATACCATCAAACTTCGAGTAAAATTGCCAAAGTTATCACCAGACGCGTTTCAAACTCCATTGAGTCCTTGTTCACAGGCTGTTTGGCAGAAGGGAAACAACAGACTGTCAGTGGTGCACACTGTTAAATACAACCAAGTCCCGCCTTGAATGGGCGGCGGCACCAATAGCCTCATGGTACATGTAGTCCACCTTAATGTAAACCCCTGTGGGTGCTGTTGTTGAATAGTCCACAATTAATCCCCAGTGGGCACAGCATGCCAGCTACTGCTGCTTATGTACTCTGCAACAATGACCTCCTCATTCTCACAAACGCTCGAGATTGCAAGCGCTTAAGATCCGCCCAGTATCAGGCAGCGGGGCTCCTTCGCGGCCGGACGAGCCGCAAACATAGAAAACCAAGATTTGCCCACATGAAGAAGCCGCACATGAGGAGTTGAAGCCCTTTTATTGCAGAAGGCAGCAGGTACAGCATACCATCAAACTTCGAGTAAAATTGCCAAAGTTATCACCAGACGCGTTTCAAACTCCATTGAGTCCTTGTTCACAGGCTGTTTGGCAGAAGGGAAACAACAGACTGTCAGTGGTGCACACTGTTAAATACAACCAAGTCCCGCCTTGAATGGGCGGCGGCACCAATAGCCTCATGGTACATGTAGTCCACCTTAATGTAGTGAGCTGCTGCTGCTGCCATTGGTGCGTGTGCTGAAAACCCCCCCAGGAGTGACCTCTCTATTGGGACAACTCTGCTTTTTTGTGTATAGCGGCTGGTCCGGCCGCAGAGAGGTCCCGCCGCTTATTTTGCGGATCCTTATGCTTGCAACCGCACGCACTTTTGGAGTGGAGGGGGCCTCACCTATGGAAATTATTGGTGAGCAGTCAGCGCTTTCTCTCTAACTTTCACCCATTTGGGATCAGAATACCAATAACAACTCCACTTGGATTGATTGTAATTTTGGGGGCAACGAATCCACTAGGGTTTTAAGGAACTTGCAGTCAGCACAGACATAGGAACTACATGACCCACAATGCCTTGCCTGATGACGCCCATTGGGGCGGGACTGTTTGATTGAATAAAGATGTTCCTAACGCCATGCAGCCTCCGTTTACTCTGTGCAAGCCAGTGAACAAGGGCTACGGCTTGAAACGCGTCTGGCTATACTTGCAACTGGAAGTTGAGGTTCACGCTTGAGCTGCTGCTGCCATTGGTGCGTGTGCTGAAAACCCCCCCAGGAGTGACCTCTCTATTGGGACAACTCTGCTTTTTTGTGTATAGCGGCTGGTCCGGCCGCAGAGAGGTCCCGCCGCTTATTTTGCGGATCCTTATGCTTGCAACCGCACGCACTTTTGGAGTGGAGGGGGCCTCACCTATGGAAATTATTGGTGAGCAGTCAGCGCTTTCTCTCTAACTTTCACCCATTTGGGATCAGAATACCAATAACAACTCCACTTGGATTGATTGTAATTTTGGGGGCAACGAATCCACTAGGGTTTTAAGGAACTTGCAGTCAGCACAGACATAGGAACTACATGACCCACAATGCCTTGCCTGATGACGCCCATTGGGGCGGGACTGTTTGATTGAATAAAGATGTTCCTAACGCCATGCTGCCTCCGTTTACTCTGTGCAAGCCAGTGAACAAGGGCTACGGCTTGAAACGCGTCTGGCTATACTTGCAACTGGAAGTTGAGGTTCACGCTTGAGCTGCTGCTGCCATTGGTGCGTGTGCTGAAAACCCCCCCAGGAGTGACCTCTCTATTGGGACAACTCTGCTTTTTTGTGTATAGCGGCTGGTCCGGCCGCAGAGAGGTCCCGCCGCTTATTTTGCGGATCCTTATGCTTGCAACCGCACGCACTTTTGGAGTGGAGGGGGCCTCACCTATGGAAATTATTGGTGAGCAGTCAGCGCTTTCTCTCTAACTTTCACCCATTTGGGATCAGAATACCAATAACAACTCCACTTGGATTGATTGTAATTTTGGGGGCAACGAATCCACTAGGGTTTTAAGGAACTTGCAGTCAGCACAGACATAGGAACTACATGACCCACAATGCCTTGCCTGATGACGCCCATTGGGGCGGGACTGTTTGATTGAATAAAGATGTTCCTAACGCCATGCTGCCTCCGTTTACTCTGTGCAAGCCAGTGAACAAGGGCTACGGCTTGAAACGCGTCTGGCTATACTTGCAACTGGAAGTTGAGGTTCACGCTTGAGCTGCTGCTGCCATTGGTGCGTGTGCTGAAAACCCCCCCAGGAGTGACCTCTCTATTGGGACAACTCTGCTTTTTTATATATATATATATATACAACAAGTAACATTACACTTACAACAAGCCAGTACTATTGGCTTTGTCAATGGTTGTTAGTTGCATAAGATAAATAAATAAGCAACAACCATAGCTTCATAGTGTAGCATATTGAAAATGGTGAGACTGTGAAAGAACTATAACTAGTCTTTTTGAAGGTCCATCAAAGGCAGTGAAGGGTGGTACTGCTGCAGAGTTAAGACTGGTTCACTGACACAACATCATTGTAAAAAATATCAATGTTAAAAATTTCGATTAAAAAATATAGACAACAAAAATATTGACTCCTATACTTATTAGGTAAGTACAAAAATATCGACTCAAAAATATTGATGTAAAAAATATAGATGTATAAAATATCGACTTTTATATAAATATAAAATAAAATAAAATAATATATTAAATACATTAAATATTAAATATAATATTAATGAAATAAAATAAATGTAATATACATTTTAATAAAATATAACAAATAAAAAATAAACACACAGACATGATAATGTATACATATATATTTACTTTAAAACAATTATTAAACTATTATTTTTAATTTAGGTTTTAGATAAAATAAAAATATTATCTACTGGCGGTCGCCAGTAGATAGTTATAGTTAGGACCGAGTTTCCATAGGAAATCTGAAAATTCTATTTTGAATAACTTTGGCGCCGGTTTATGAATCCTCGCGAAATTCTCAAAACTAATGGGGCGCTCCACTGAGCTCCTACCCTGAAAGTCTCGGGGTGATTCGTCAAGCGGGGGCTGAGAAAAAAGGGGGGTCCCAAAACGCGTTTTCCCTATGCATTTTCCCATAGGACCTTTAGTCGAAGGTACAGCCCGAACTGTACTTGAAATTTGGCAAAGAGGTAGTCCTCAGGTCAGGCATGTGCCTTTTGCATATATGGTGTCAATCTGTTCAGTAGTTCCTGAGAAAATTGCAGTTAAAAGTACATAAATATCTATAAGCGCGCACCGTGCGCGCACGTTGCGCGCACCTTAACGTGCGCGAGCGTAATTCTGATTGGTGGTTACATGTCAGTCAACATTCGAATCGGTCGAAATCAGGAAGTGTCGACCGCCATTTTGTGTGTGACAGTGAAAAACAAAGGTGGAGAACGTGTTTTTTTTTTTAAATCGCGGGGTGCGCGCACCCCCCAGCCGCCATTTTGAGTTTTAGAGGCAGAAGAGAGCTAAAAACACAAGTGGAGAACGTGAAAAGGGGGCAGGGTAGAGAGTTCCTGACCCCCTAGCCTTTGTCAGGGGGTCCCTGAAGGACCCCGAAGGGTGAAAAAAACATTTTATTTTGTTTTCAAAAAATCGCGGGGTGCGCGCACCGTGCGCGCACGGTGATAAACCCTTAAAACAAAAAACATTTTAAACGAGCCATTCCATATTTTAGGATACAGTCAATCTATAACTATATACATAGGTAGTTTATTGTAAAAATAAATATATAAAAAATATAATAATACATACATAAATTAGCATTTCAGATAACTATAACTCGCGCGACCGCCACTCTATCACAAGGATGATGTCATCAGTGATGTCATCAGTGATGTCACTGACCATGTCATGAGTGATGTAATATGTGACATCATCAGCAGTGGATTGCAGGCGCGCGAATTATAGTTATCTGAACTAACTATAACGGGGGAATTTCAATGGTTTTTTTACGAGTGAAATGTCCAGCTAACTATAACATGTGTGAAACCTATGTTTTTTTAAGTGAATTTGCAAGGTTTTTTAAATGCTTATTCCTAACTATAACGTGTGTGAAACCTATGGTTTTTTAAGTGAATATATTATTAATTTAAAATATAAAAAAACAAAAATCAATAATAAATCATTAAACTATTAGAAAAATATTTAAACTTAAATTTCACAATACAATCAGTGCAACAGTAGGGAAAGTGTTGGATCGCAAAGGGGTAACAAATAACTATTCCCATTCCAGTGAGTACAGAAGTAAGGTAAGTTTTGGATAGCGAAGGGATTAAATTTACTATTCCAACTCCAGTGAGTGCAACAGTAGGGAAAGTGTTGTATAGAGGAGGGGTAAAAATTACTATTCCCACTCCAGAGAGGGCAAGAGTAGGGAAAGTGTTGGATAGCGGAGAGATAAAAATTACTATTCCAACTCCAGTGAATGCAGCAGGAGGGAAAGTGCTGGATAATGGAGGGGTAAATATTGCTATTCCCACTCCAGTGAATGCAACAGTAGGAAAAGTATTGGATAGCGGAGTAGTAAAATTTACTATTCCTGCTCCAGTGAATGAAACAGTAGGGAAAGTGTTGGATAGTGGAGGGGTAAAAAATGTTGTTCCCACTCCAGAGAGTGCAACAGTAGGGAAAGTGTTGGATAGCTGAGAGGTAAAAATTACTATTTCAACGCCAGTGAGTGCAACAGTAGAGAAAATGCTGGCTAGCGAAGGGGAACAATTACTATTCCCACTCCAGTGAGAGCAACAGTAGGGAAAGTGCTGGCTAGCGGAGGGGTAAAAATTACTATTTCCACTCCAGTGAATGCAACAGTAGGGAAAGTTTTGGATAGTGGAGAAACAAAAATTACTATTCACACTCAAACAGTCAAAAAAAAATGTAAACAAATCATACAAGTAAATAAACAATATTTTAAAAATAAAAACTTACATATAACAAAGACCTACAAACATTATATAAAATAAAATAATGAATACATTTATAAAAAAAAATTATTTCAAACTAGAGGATATTTACAAACACAAAAATGTATTAAACATAAATGTATTTTTTTATTTCCTACCCTATAACATCACAGCAATAACAAAACACTTCAACATTTTTTACATGTATTTCCATAATTAACATAATTAAGAATCAATTAAAATAATATTAATAAAATAACGAATAAACATTCATTTACTACAAGCACCTTAACCTAAATTAAACTATAAAATAATAAAACACAATTAAAACGTATTTTTAAATTAAAATCTATTACTATTAACAACTAATAATTAAATAATTAAAATGTATTTAATACCCACCCTTTACCCCTTTAAAAGTAAAAACTACACACAAAAAATAAACAATTACACAAAAAAAATGTATAATTAACATTAATTAACAACTATATATTAATTAATTGAACACAAATTACTTCCCATCCTTTACTCCTACAAACACCACAGCACACACCTGAAATTAATTACACAATTACCATCATTAATTACCAAATAATTAATTACAATTAATGAACAACCAAGTATTAATTCATCAATTAAAAATACATTACTTCCCACCCTTTACACATATAAGCACCACAACACCACTGTGAACCCACGAGTGTCCTGAGGCGGAAGCCGGGAGTGAGCTTAGAACTTTTAAAATTTGATTGTTGTGTGATACTCTGTAATTTTTTACTTACTCACCTCCTGTTCACGAACAGCGGATCTAGCGCTGCAACGATTCCTTGACTTCGCCATTACCGAGGGCGAGGCGCGTCATCTGACACGCCCACCTCAGCTGGCCACGCCCCTCACCTCGACTATAAAGAGTGCGCGCAGCTGGAAAGCGCGACAACTGTGAACCCACGAGTCTCCTGAGGCGGAAGCCGGGAGTGAGCTTAGAACTTTTAAAATTTGATTGTTGTGTGATACTCTGTAATTTTTTACTTACTCACCTCCTGTTCACGAACAGCGGATCTAGCGCTGCAACGATTCCTTGACTTCGCCATTACCGAGGGCGAGGCGCGTCATCTGACACGCCCACCTCAGCTGGCCACGCCCCTCACCTCGACTATAAAGAGTGCGCGCAGCTGGAAAGCGCGACACCTGTGAACCCACGAGTCTCCTGAGGCGGAAGCCGGGAGTGAGCTTAGAACTTTTAAAATTTGATTGTTGTGTGATACTCTGTAATTTTTTACTTACTCACCTCCGGTTCACGAACAGCGGATCTAGCGCTGCAACGATTCCTTGACTTCGCCATTACCGAGGGCGAGGCGCGTCATCTGACACGCCCACCTCAGCTGGCCACGCCCCTCACCTCGACTATAAAGAGTGCGCGCAGCTGGAAAGCGCGACACCTGTGAACCCACGAGTCTCCTGAGGCGGAAGCCGGGAGTGAGCTTAGAACTTTTAAAATGTGATTGTTGTGTGATACTCTGTAATTTTTTACTTACTCACCTCCTGTTCACGAACAGCGGATCTAGCGCTGCAACGATTCCTTGACTTCGCCATTACCGAGGGCGAGGCGCGTCATCTGACACGCCCACCTCAGCTGGCCACGCCCCTCACCTCGACTATAAAGAGTGCGCGCAGCTGGAAAGCGCGACACCTGTGAACCCACGAGTCTCCTGAGGCGGAAGCCGGGAGTGAGCTTAGAACTTTTAAAATGTGATTGTTGTGTGATACTCTGTAATTTTTTACTTACTCACCTCCTGTTCACGAACAGCGGATCTAGCACTGCAACGATTCCTTGACTTCGCCATTACCGAGGGCGAGGCGCGTCATCTGACACGCCCACCTCAGCTGGCCACGCCCCTCACCTCGACTATAAAGAGTGCGCGCAGCTGGAAAGCGCGACACCTGTGAACCCACGAGTCTCCTGAGGCGGAAGCCGGGAGTGAGCTTAGAACTTTTAAAATGTGATTGTTGTGTGATACTCTGTAATTTTTTACTTACTCACCTCCTGTTCACGAACAGCGGATCTAGCGCTGCAACGATTCCTTGACTTCGCCATTACCGAGGGCGAGGCGCGTCATCTGACACGCCCACCTCAGCTGGCCACGCCCCTCACCTCGACTATAAAGAGTGCGCGCAGCTGGAAAGCGCGACACCTGTGAACCCACGAGTCTCCTGAGGCGGAAGCCGGGAGTGAGCTTAGAACTTTTAAAATGTGATTGTTGTGTGATACTCTGTAATTTTTTACTTACTCACCTCCTGTTCACGAACAGCGGATCTAGCGCTGCAACGATTCCTTGACTTCACCATTACCGAGGGCGAGGCGCGTCATCTGACACGCCCACCTCAGCTGGCCACGCCCCTCACCTCGACTATAAAGAGTGCGCGCAGCTGGAAAGCGCGACACCTGTGAACCCACGAGTCTCCTGAGGCGGAAGCCGGGAGTGAGCTTAGAACTTTTAAAATGTGATTGTTGTGTGATACTCTGTAATTTTTTACTTACTCACCTCCTGTTCACGAACAGCGGATCTAGCGCTGCAACGATTCCTTGACTTCGCCATTACCGAGGGCGAGGCGCGTCATCTGACACGCCCACCTCAGCTGGCCACGCCCCTCACCTCGACTATAAAGAGTGCGCGCAGCTGGAAAGCGCGACACCTGTGAACCCACGAGTCTCCTGAGGCGGAAGCCGGGAGTGAGCTTAGAACTTTTAAAATTTGATTGTTGTGTGATACTCTGTAATTTTTTACTTACTCACCTCCTGTTCACGAACAGCGGATCTAGCGCTGCAACGATTCCTTGACTTCGCCATTACCGAGGGCGAGGCGCGTCATCTGACACGCCCACCTCAGCTGGCCACGCCCCTCACCTCGACTATAAAGAGTGCGCGCAGCTGGAAAGCGCGACACCTGTGAACCCACGAGTCTCCTGAGGCGGAAGCCGGGAGTGAGCTTAGAACTTTTAAAATTTGATTGTTGTGTGATACTCTGTAATTTTTTACTTACTCACCTCCTGTTCACGAACAGCGGATCTAGCGCTGCAACGATTCCTTGACTTCGCCATTACCGAGGGCGAGGCGCGTCATCTGACACGCCCACCTCAGCTGGCCACACCCCTGTGACACCCTTCCCCACAGTCATAAATTATGTGTCTCGCTAGGAAGCGCAGCGGACGGGCGCAGCGGGCGCGCCGTCAGCGCGCCGAAGGTGCGCCAAAGGCAAGCCCGTCTGGGCCCGTCCGGGCCCGGACCGAGCCCAGGGCCAGCCCCCCTGCCGGTTCCACCGATTCCACCCGCACGTGTTGGACCAACTCCCAACTTCACCTACTTAATTCCTCCCACTGCTCGGCCACTACCCCCTGCAACCCATACCATTTAGAATCTGTTCCTTTCTATTGCCCTCAATGCAACTTTACTCTCCCGTCCTATCTATCTCGTTCGCCGTTTCATCCCACACCGCAGCTCCCCGCTTCTAACCACCGGACGTTGAAAGCAGGCTTGGTCAACTGCCGGTCCCTCCCCCGCCATGCCAACGACATCTGGATGTCTATTTCCTCTGACGAGTGGGATATTCTATTTCTCTCTGAGTCCTGGATCACTGATTCCTCCTCTCCGGACATCCATCTGGCTATTCCACCAGGCTACGACATAAAATGCATTAACCGGGCTAGGGGCAAATCTGGAGGCGGACTAGCCGTCATCCTCAAATCTCATCTTCAGATGACCACTACCAAACTCACCAACATTGGTATAATCGAAGCTTTGTACTTCTCTGTATCTGATTCCGCGGCAGTTATACTGGCTGGCTCCTTAGTTTATAACCCGCCAACCGCCGCCTCCCTTTCCCTTACTGCTCTTACCCACCAGCTGGCTGATCTATCCCTTAAACACCAATGTTTTCTAGTCTTAGGTGACTTTAACCTCCACGCAGACAACCCTCTCTGCGTGAAGGCGAACAATCTGTTGGAAATCATGGATAGTCTGAACCTCACGCAATTAGTCACCGGTCCTACTCATGTGGCTGGTCACACCTTAGACCTTATTTTCGCCAATTTTTCCACTATCACTGTCTTCCGTCCCCTTCCCCTCACGTGGTCTGACCACTATCTTATCCCCTTCTCTCTGGCCTTAGACCGGAAATCTATCCCTCTGGCCCCTAGGAAGGAGCTGGGAAGGAAGTGGCACAAAGTTACATGCGCCACCTTGGACCCGGTATTCCACTTCCAGACGGATCATCTATCCTCTGATATTGACGGAAATATCTCTAGGCTTAATACTGCCCTCATCAATGCTATTGACTACATTGCTCCCCAGAAAATCATTGCCTCCACTAGATCTCGCCCCTCCGCCCCTTGGTTCTCCACCTCCCTCCGTGAGGAAAAAAGCAGATGCAAAGCACTCGAACGGAAGTGGAGACTAAACTATGGCCCTGAAGCTAAACTTACCTACAAAGCTGCCTTGAAAAAATTTCTCAAACATAAAAAAATCACTATGAAAGATCATTTTTCCCTTCAAATTGCCAATGCCAAAAACTCGTCAAAAACCCTCTTCACTATAGTCAAAGACTTTATTAATCCTCCGGCTAGGGCCACTCAGAATTCTGCAAGTCAGATCCTATGCGAGGGACTTTCAGATTACTTCCTTGAAAAAATTAACAAGCTATGTATCTCCTTCCCTAAAGGGCTAGTCTCCCTGCCTCCTTCCACAAGTCCCCCTGCTTCTCCGTCCTTCCTCGCCTTCAATAAACTCACCCAAGAGGATGCTATCAGGTTACTCATCCATTGCAAATCTGGTGCTCCCTCTGACCCCGTCCCTGCCAAACTCATGGGAGAGCTGGCCCCCTCGTTAGCCTGCTCTTTCCTCTCCATCTGGAACGCCTCTCTTCACCACGGCTTTTTTCCTACCACTTGGAAGGAGGCCTTGGTGATCCCCATCCTAAAAAAGGCAGATGCTGATCCCACTGTTTTTGCCAACTACCGCCCCATTTCCCTTCTCCCCAAACCCGCAAAGGTCCTGGAAAAAGCCGTGCAGTTGCAACTCACGGAGTATTTGGAAAGCAACTCCCTACTACACGATTCACAATCCGGATTTCGGGCGGGATTCAGCACAGAGACGGCTTTGCTAGAAGTATCGGAAACAATTCGGTAATGCATGGACAGGGGCGAGGAGGCCATGCTAGTCCTCCTCGACCTGTCCGCTGCATTTGATACGGTCTCCCACCTCATCCTCCTTGACCGACTTAAACAGATTGGCATTGGCGGCACTGCCTTTAGCTGGATCAAGTCCTTCCTTTCAGGAAGAAGTCAGAGGGTATTGTTGCGGCCTTTTAAATCGCAGGAAAAACCCTTGTCATGCGGTGTGCCACAGGGCTCTGCCCTCAGCCCTCTGTTTTTCAACATCTATCTTGCCCCACTGGCTGGCGTTGTGGAGTCCTACGGAGTCAGGGTGGTCTCCTATGCTGATGATACCCAGCTAGTGTTCTCCTTCAGAGACCACTCGGACTCCGCGTTCACCAACTTCCGCCAGTGCCTCAACAACATCAGTGGCTGGATGTCTGAAAACCACCTTAGACTCAATGCAGACAAGACAGAGGTGCTGTTCTTCAACCAGAAAAATTCCATTCCTTCTTCCTGGTGGTGGCCCACGGCACTTGATCCCGCTCCCTCTCCCGTCCACTCTGCTCGTAACCTGGGTTTCCAGTTTGACGATTCCCTTTCATGCAAAACTCAGGTCAATAAAGTGACCTCTGCCTGCTTCCTGAAGTTGCGCATGATCAAAAAGATACTCCCCTATCTCCCTCTGGATTCCCGCCGTACAGTTACCCATGCCCTCATCACGTCCCACCTGGACTATGCTAATAGCCTTTATGCTGGTGCCCCCCAATATTTGATTGACCGGCTTTAGATTGTCCAGAATGCGGCGGCCAGACTGATTGGCAATATTCCCTACCGTCAATCAGTATCCGCATATCGTAAGGAACTTCACTGGCTACCTGTGGCCAGACGTATCCAGTTCAAGATCCTTACCCTGACCTACCGAGCCATCAATGACCTCGGACCCAACTACTTGAAAAAACGTGTCTCAATATCCCGTTCCATCAGATCTTTGAGATCCAATGACCTCCGCCTTCTGATCTCCCCCCGTTTCAGACTCTCCAGAATGGGTGGCAGAGGGTTTAGTGTTATTGCGGCAAAACTGTGGAACGCTATGCCAATCGACCTCAGATTCTGTCCCTCCGAATCCATCTTCCGGGCCAGACTCAAAACTTGGCTCTTCTCTGGACCCTGATCTTCTCCGTTGTTTTCCCTCCTTGCTCCTCTCCTCTCCTTTGGAGGTTCAGGTTCTAGCGCCGGGACACCCCTTCGGGGGTAGCTGTGCGCTCTACAAACTACATAAATAAATAAATAAATAAACACACACCAAACTTAATTACACAATTACCATAATTAATTACTAATTAATTAAATAAAATTAATTAACAACCAATTATTATTTCATAAATTAAAAATAAATTACTTCCCACCCTTTACACCTATAAACACCACAACACACACCTAAAATTAATTGCACAGCTACCATAATTAATTAATTAAAACTAATTAACAACAAATTATTAATTCATAAATTAAAAATATATCACTTACCACGCTTTACACCTATAAGCACCACAACACACAACTAAAATCAATTACACAATTGCCATAATTAATTACCAATTAATGAATTGAGATAAATTAACAACCAATTATTAATTAATAAATTACTTTACACATTTAACTCTATAAAATCTTAATCAAACAAATATTAATACATTAAAAACAATCAATACATTTAATATAATTAAATTATTTCCCACCCTTTCCCCTATAAACCCAGAACCTGCTACAGAACTAAAAACGCAAAATTAAAAAAAATAAAAATAAAAAACTACTCAAAATGTAACACATATATTAAAAATACAAACAATTCTTATACAAAAAAATACATCAAATACATATAAAATATATACTAAAATACATAACATTAATTAAAATTGATATTTTTAACAACTATATTCCTGCAAACTATATTAAACACTTTGATATTTTTAAAATCGATATTACTTACCTTAAGTCGATATTCTTGACCACGATATTCGTCCTGTCGATATTTCTGAACCACGATATTAATAACTCGATATTTGTGCAACTCGATATTTTTTACTCGATATTCTGTCTGTGCACCGTTAAGATTTATATTTTTTCATCCTGAGGGTGAGAGAAAAAATGGAGAGCCCGATAGGGATCCGTCTCAGTACCTGCTTTTTAGGTCGAGCCTAGAGGCAGCGCGCATGCGCCGATCTACGAGGCATGCAGTAATCTATCTGTGATGCTAGACCCCACCTCATTCTATTTGTTCCTTTGTGTGCCTTTCTGTAGTGGTTTGTTTTTACTGGTGAAACGCTGCTATTTGTCCCGCCTTTGGGTATGGTTTCAATTTTGAGTCAAGTGCCCCTGTTTCAAGTGAGATTACACTTGAATTCTTTTATCTTTTGTTTCAGCACTCTTTAATTTGCCTGGAACGGTCCCCGCTGCCTTTTGCTGCCCCGCGGCCGCTCTCCTTTCCCTTTAAGCATATCTGTGATATGCCCCTATTTGTAAACGCTACCCGTTGTCGTGTTGCCATTGGTCCCGCCCCCTGCTGTTGTTAGTGTTCAGCACCTCCCTAGTAAGTGTATTTTCTGAGCACCTGGGTTGTGTTAAAGTGGCTTCATTCACAGTTCCAATACCGTTTGTCCTGCGGACGAATGGACACAGCCATCTTGATTCCTTCCTGAAGGGACGCTCAGATTTTGGGAGGATGGTAGGAATGCAGCTGGCTTAGCTGTCGGGTGGAGGGGGGTGGTTGGTGGTAGACGTCACTGGTAGGTAGAAGGAGGGGTCGTTGATGTAATTAAGCCCTCTCACCAGGTGACTGTAACTTGAACTCAGGGACACCTCTGTAGGCCCCAATAAACCTTAACTCAGACGCTCCCAGCGGTAGAGGAAGATGAAGAAACACAGGCTTTGGCTGCAGGAAGAAGCGAGCAGGTAAAACACATGTATTATAGTTTATAATGATGGGGATGTGTGACCTTTAGGGCTACGGTCGCGTCATTACTATATGACTCGGTACCACAGGAAGGGGGTGAAAATGCTTCCCGAGAGATGGTTGACAAGTTTAGGATAAGAAATTCAGGGTAAAAAGTAGCTGGACGTACGTGACTTTTGGTTTTTATCAAATCTTATAAATTGTGGGCCTGACAAGAGAGATTTAAACTTCAGAAGAAGTACAACTGTGGCGCAGTGCACAAGTTTACTTACCCCAAAGGCTCCTACTTTAAAGCTAAACTACTGTGCCTTTGTACTAATTTTGTGGTTTAAATAAAAGGGAGCGTTGTGTACACCGTATGGTCTTCTGGCACGAACATGGCGATAGACAGCTCTTTTATGGACTTTTATTGATGTGTAAGGGGAACTGTCTTTCCTTCTTCCACAACAGTGATCAGCGAGCCTGTCAGCTCCATAAAAACATTTTTGTTGCAATTTTATATAGCGCGAACTCGACCCAAAGGTATCAGAGCGGTTTACATAACCACCAGTTGCATTACAGACGGACACATTCATTTTAGGCACGGGGAGATTAAGTTATTTGCCCAGAATCGCAAGATGTTAGAGCGTACCTGCTGAGACTCAAACCTGGTTCCCCAGCTTCAAAGTCGGCAGCTCTAGATGTTAAGGCACTTCCGCTCCCCTTGATGCCCTGACCGAACTGCTGCTGGCACCACACCTGTAACAGAACCAGTAGCCCTTCACTTAGGCAGAATGCACTTTCAATTTCTGATTAACCGCCACTGCAGCATCAGACTTATATTTGCTTACCGTTATCATATATGCGGCATTAGGCTGCAGTACCTAATATTTCCTTTTATTCCATAGGAGTAAAAAGCAAAGAGTTGGCATGTCTTGGAATTCTCAGGGTTTGGCCCCAAGTTTTAAGGACTTTGGTCAGATTTCAGAGTGTTAACGATCACATTTACCCACACGTTTTCTTAAAACCCCAGAAAGTTATTGAAATGATGCTTTAATTCATTTTTGCAGCTCTAAACCTGAGCTAGAGAATTATGGGAATCACACACCCGAACATTTATTAAAGGCGCACTCCACGCTGATGTGTAAGGCCCTCCTGAGCACGAAGCAAAGGGGAGTTGGAGGTGTGAAGGCGAGGGGTGAGACTGGCAGGAATAAAGACGGGGTGAGACCATGCAGGCGATTGCTAGAAATACCAGTGCAAGTTCGTGGCAGAAGATTCAGAGGGCATGAGTATTCTTGTGTGTTTTAGGTCGAACCTAGACAAGTATAATGAATCTAATTACAATTGGTGATTTTTGTTGTTGATGTAAAAATACATATACCACGCCCATGCACCCCAGCAACACCCACTACCCACAGGCATCCCATCAACACACACCAAATAACACACTACTACATTCCATGCCACTGCCCCCATGTCACTGCACAAAGCAGAACTTAGACACCAAAGTTTGCAGTAGGAGCACAGCAGCCACACTGCCCTACAACAAACCTTAAAAACATTGCCAAAGCCAATAGCTCTAGCTAAACACTTATAAGGTCCCGAAGGCGAGACCTGTTGGCTATTCCAATGCTTGTTAGATTTGCCGGTGCATGGATGTTGAGCAAGGGAAGAACCAGAAAGCGCCTACAAGCAGGCTCTAGAACATCTCACCACATGTAAGTCACTGATGCACTCTCCATGCGGTGAGTGAAATTGCCACTCTTCTCTTTTACTCCCTTCAGTATGTGGCCAATCTTTTTCCGATGTGTAATGTTTTATTAAGGAAACGCAGCTCTTTAGCAAGGAAGGTCTAGCCTTAAATGGGGTGAGCCAGGAAAGCCGATCACAGCTTTGTCTGGATTGCAGCATGCCCCTTTTGTTTAAAAGAAATATGTTGTGCCGATGGTTCCATCCTCATAACCCCACTCCTCTCTTTTTGTTTGCTACCTGATGGCATCTCACCCCATAAGTCAGATTTTTTGGCTATGGCATTACCCCACCAGCACCTTCTGCGAAGTGTATTGTCGCGGTGCATTGCAGGCATTGATATCACCAGCGCTGGGAGTAACACAGCAAAAAAGCTGCATATATGCCTGCCAGCTATACTGAATACAGACATGGCTGTTAAGAGGAAGGTGTGGTCTACTGCCTCAATGGCCAAGAAGAAGTCAAGAAGGACAAGGGTGGGGGTTTATGAATGGACAGCCTCATTGCAGAGGCGTGTGTCGTCTTCTGAGGTTTCTGGGTTATAGGCTACGGAAATCAGGTACTGATTGGTGGTGTCGACATTAAGTGCATAGAATGTCTTCTGCACATAATGCATAAAGGTTGCTTTAAAACGGGCTGTGCAGTAGTAAACATATGTTATTGGTGATGTAGAGAGAATAAATCACATGTGATGCAGTGTAGTGCTCAGTCAAAAAAAATTTGACTATGTAGTGAAGTGTACGAGGCATGTCGTGTTTGTTGCAGCGTAACAAGCATGTGTTGTGTGGTAGGATGTCGCTAATGCGTCAAAAGGCACTGCAAACACTTTGCTATGTGGGTCACCATCAGGTAGTTCTCATCCATCCCTGCAGTGAGTTAACACTCACCTGATAAACATTTCTACCTGTGTTGGCGTTCTACTGAAGACTTAACCACAGTTATTCATTTGAAAAGGAGCAATGATTTGATACCATAACATACTGCTAATTAAGACACTAGAAGCCACTGGAATTTTGCAGTGAAGGTAATAAATTAAGATGCTATTTGTTTTTTGCCACTTATAAAAAGCACTGGCAGTGCCAATAGGTCTGGCATTTAATGAAAGTGCTTTCCCAGTCAATGATGGGTCTAGACATTCAATAAGTCATTGTATGCGCAGTTTGTCACTCATTTTGGCACTCATGTACCCATTCATCCAAGCAGTGACTCATTCATTTATTCATCCAATTACACGACCACAATAAACTTACTCACACAAATTCAACAGAATATGCGAGATAAATTAAAAGAATCAAAGTATGAAAAAAAGATGCTACCATCTAAACACTGGAGGCATATAGTTGCAAAAAACAATAACATTAAACACAGCAGCAGGTGGCCATCTTGCAAAGGTCATGTACATGGTGTTCTATTGTTTTGAATTTCCAGCATGTTTCCCACGTTTAGAACCAATGTGTTGGACATCTTGGAATGGTAAAAACTGTGAAACTATGGGCAATGCCATTTGACAACAGTGGTTTGGTCTAGAGGCTGTGGCTTGCTGGATGTGGCGCACTGCAGATAAAATAAACGGCTAGTAAGCAATTTGTTAGCACTGTGTGGGGTGCTGTGGAATGCGCTAAAATAATTCACATGAAAAGACGAGAAGGGAAAAAATGCAAGGAAAAAATGGCAGACTGGAGGACTGGCCCACTGGTCCTGGCATTGAAGTGCCATTATTTTGATTAGAGTATGCACATGATCAGAAAAATGCTGTCACTCATGGGGCAATAGAGCCAATGTTTGAAGTGGCTGAGTTCCTGACCCATTGCCTCATGCTTTCAGCACTAAGCAGTGGTCGACCCTGCTACCAACCCACTGCAGGTGGCCATCCCCCACTGCACATGGCTTGCATAGTGATAGCTCACCACATTTTAAAAATGTTTTTTAGGTAGAGCCGTACCACAGGAGATGCTGCCCTGGGTACTGTGGTCTGGGTTCTGGTTCCATAGTACTGGCACCCCATATTTTTTATGTTAATTTATTGTCAACAATTATTTCATTTAGGATGACATCAGCAATGTCATCAATGATGTAATTTTACATGTCATGAGTGATGTAGTATGTGAGGTAACAAGCAGTGCATGGTGGGGGGCAACAGTTCATTAACCCCTTCAGTGCCCATGACGAGCTGGACTCGTCATGGGCTGCGGTGGCGCTGTGCCCATGACGAGTCCAGCTCGTCATGAACTCCGCCCGCTAATGGAAGGTGCGGCACTGGGCGGGGAAAGGGGCGGGCATGCAAGGGGTTAAACTATAAGTGGGGAAGATCAGTTATTTATTTTGTTTTTTAATGTTAGTGTTTGTGTTATTTCAACCTTTTGTTTTTTAGTGCATTTCTAGTTTTTTTTTAAAAATGTAAGCAAGAATCTTCTTACCAGAGCTAACTATTTTATGACTTTAACCTGGGTTTTGTTTCAGTGAATTTTTGAGGTTTAATAACGTAAGGTGAGATCTTGTAACCATACCTACTAAAAAGTCACTTTAACCTTTATGTTTGTTCTGTGAAATTCTGGCCATTTTTGATCATATTCAGTCAAATCCCCTGCTGAGCATAACTTTAGGCCATGCAAAGCAGGGATTGGAAGCAGGGAAGCAGACCCTGCACCCAACCCTGCTCCCTGCAGCACATCCCCTGCTGCACACAGCCCTTGGCCATGCGCAGTGAGAGGTTCACCGCATTGCCTGGCCTTCAAGCAACCTATGCACCTAACCCCCAACAGACAGCCAGTCACCTCTGGCTAAGCCAGGCACCCAAGCACCAGCTGCAGGCAGCCAACCACTGCTGTGCATGGCCTTTGGCACCCTGTGCCCAAATCCCCACAGACCCCTATCCCCTTGTGGGCCCTCAAGCCACATTTTATTTTTGTTTTTTTTCTAACTTTTTCACAGTACCATTCTAATCTCGGAGTACCAGCCACAGACCTGGCGCAGTGGGCGTATGGTCAAAGGACTTTTCATCTAATGTTTTTCTGTCCTGGTGGTGTACTTCCTACAGATGTCTATTTACTATATTTTGTCTACCACATCCATTTTGTGCTATGTGCTGCACTGCTTAAGGTTGTATTTATTAAACCATGCAAAGCCACGCAATGGCACGTAATTCCCAGATAAGAACTTGCGTTGCCTTGCGACGACTTGCATCACACATAATTTTACTGAATGTAGCTTTTAGCCATTTACTTTCTCTGAAAGTAACTTTTGAATAGCTATATACGTATTGCATAAGCTTGTCATCTGCCCCTAAAACTTTCCAGTGTTTGTGCAGAATACGTTTGATCTTAGTTGCTTTATTGCTGTAAGTAGTGATAAACTTAATGACTTTATATTCTTCTGGTGATATTGCCCTGACCAACTATCAAACCCTCTATTTTAGCAGAGTCTATTCAGTGAACTGCAGCATCGAGTACCCTTCTGCTGTAATCTCTCTGTTTAAATCTGGTTAACATGATATTTTCCTAGGTTGGAAGCATTCCTCAGTGCTGCAATTCTTGGTGGCACTTAGTAGCTCACTGTAGGGGATGCTCATAATGAGGTTGACTGAATGGTTACTAGAGGCATGGAGAAGATTATTGCAGGGCAACCTTTTTAAAGATACACTGACTGATGTTGAGTTTGGTGCAAAATGTTTTGTTCATTAAATCTAAAAATTCAACAGATCGTTTATCAATGTTACTTGTGAATTTTAAATGTAGTTCATTGTTGTACAAGATTTTCAGACATTCATCAGCCAGCTTCATGGATCGGTTCCAAATGATGAACAAATCATCAATAAAATGGACCCAGAGACCTTTCCTACTTTGGTAATCTGTGAGATGTCATGGAACCTAATACATGTCTGCAGCCTGTAACACAGCATGATAACAGTCTGCCATTAAAGGTCTATTGGCTTTATCAAATTATTTTTAGAATAAATAAGCCAAACCTACTGTCTTTGTCAGAATGTTTATGATACAGAGATCAGATTTATGGGTTCGAATATGTTTTACCAGTGAACCAATCAGGCCTGTGCCCTTTATCGATGGCTTGTCACCATAACCAACTTAGCCTACTGTATTGAGCACGAGCTTTCCAACAAGGCAACTATCAGGCATATAGTCACACAAGTAGAAATCTAAGCAACCTTACAGCTGACATAGCAGAAGGCTAGATCTCAAGGATTATCACAGTGTCAGACGGGATAACCAACACTAAAGCCCTAGCATACTACAATAAACTGCAGGGGCGGCTCATCCGCAATGGCAGACAAGCGTCGCCCCAGTGTCTCAGAGCCAGCACCAGAAAAATAAAATGATATAATTTAGTTGTTTTATTTTTCAGTTGCTGGCTGAGCCAGCGTGCAGTATTGATGGGCGGGGCTGGGATTTTGAGAGGGGTTATTAGGAGTGCTATGTTCACTTCTAATTGCACGTGTTTGGTCGGGCTTCTCAGGTCGGCCATACACACATGCGCGCTTAGGTTTCTCCAGCCCGGCTGCAGTGAGCAAGTGGGCTGGAGAAACCCCATAGACTCCCTGAGCAAAGCGTCTTTTCAGCCGGCTCAGGCCAATCCCGGTGCTGCTCTCACAGTATGAGAACAGTGCGGGGATTGCACAGGGAGTCTGTAGTTCCAATGTCTGCTGGAACCAGGAAGACCAAGGCGTGACGAGGGAGGAGGCTCGCAGCTGCAGGTAAGTTTTTCTTTTTTTTTAAATGACTATTTTTAAACTCCCTAACCCCGTGCGCTCCCCCTCCCACTCACCACTTTTTTTTGTGGCGACCGCCACTGTTAAACTGAGATTTCATGTACTAAAATATCTCTGAGCATATTTAACTATCTTAATAACAATCCATCTTTAAAAAGTTAGGCCCTCTTACTTTATCGTACCTTTTCTTACTATACACAGGTCTAGCGTATAACATGGTCAGTGGCTTGCCATAACCAACAAAGCTCTGCTGTATTGCGTGCAAGCTCTCACACATGGCAACCAGAGAAGAGCAAACACCGTAATCATTGAAGTATCTCGATGAAGTTATTTAATAGCACCGCAGTCGCACATGTGTGACTTTAAAGGGCACACTCCTCTCAGCATAGTGGCTTGTGTGTGATGGAGATGTCAATCACAATATCTTTGCTAGATAAAGAGCCTGGCTCAAGTAGCCTGATAAAGAAATGTTCACAGCTGGCTTGAGGGAAATAACTTTTTCTGGGGATGAATACACGTTTGACAAATCAAAAGCTGCACTCAGATGAATGAACATCTGGGCGGAACCACAATCTCTCTCTCTCTCTCTCTCTCTAGTAATCCTGAAAGCTCTAATTGTTAACATATATGGGTTGCGCTGTCAAGCCAGAGCTAAGAAGAAAATGTTTATTAGCCAATTATAGCTGGAAGTTTTTTTTGCCTGCGATCTGTCATCTTTTGAAATATCTTTTGAGAGGACATAACCACGATTGATTTTCTGCTGTCTGGAGGCCCATGAGGTCACAGAAGTAACCTTGAAAATAAAGAACATTTCAGTCATTAATTAGAAAATGACATCATTAGAGTGGGATGTTCATTTCTCACCAGCGACACAATGAGGATGCTTCATAATGAGGTGGCGGGTCCACGAATTAGTGTAGTTGGTTCCATATTTCCCATGAAAACGTTCAGGCCTCGAATGTATTCAGGTATCATTTTGGGAATTATGCAGATGACTTCCCTGTTTTCGTTTACAAATATATTGGATCCCTTTGTCTGCTCTTTTGGGATCTCCTGTGGCAGCAGTGTGATTGCCACTAAATCCTTGAGTGGTTGCAGGATGGGATAACTACCTAATTCTTGTGTAGTTGCACGATGGGATTACAACTCGAGTGCTCTGTGCACGTACCAGGGAGTTTTGTTTCTCTGGCAGCCAGCTGCTAGCTGTTTCAGGTCAAGTGACTCATCAAGTGACGTGCTAATGTGACTTGGCCACGTGGGTATCCAAAGATGGCTGTCGTCTGGGAAAAGCAGGTAATGGCAGTTGTGGCTCTTTTTATGTCCCTGTTGAAAGACAGCGGCTGTTAAAAAAGGCCACTGTAGACATTAAGACAGTTTTGTTTGATGTCTGGTCCAGCCTTGGTGACAGTTAACTGGGTCCATCTCTATATTAGGAAATCCACAAAATAGGCTAAGTGTGAATTATTTCCCATATCACAAAACGTGAACTTTTTAATTAACTATTTAAGAATAAAGAAGCATAGAGAAAAAGGGGATGAAAAGCTCTGTGTCGTGCATGGCATTAGGAGAGGAGAGTGCATCTTCCTGATAAAATGAGCACAGCAATTAAAAATACCATTCTACTTGCTCTCAGACATCTGCGAAGGAGCCTGAAATACACTTTTAGAGTCCAAGGCTTCTTGGCGATTGTTTATTTCAAACTATGATAGTGGGTTGTAAGACTGGTTATATTAAGGAGGGGATCTGCAATACTTATTTAAATCTATATATTATTCACTTATTTCAATTACTATCCACTTTTACTAAGAAAATTACATCCCTACTCCACGTCTTTCGACACTGGAAGCCAGAAAATTGTTAAATTATGATGGAAGAAGTTGTCATCTGTTATTTGACATTTGAAATCCTCTAGCTAAAAGAACTGACACTTTCTCTCTCCGAGTGGCTGGTAGTTTAGTAAGTGCTTGACAGTAATGCATTACGGTATATAAAAATTGTTTTTTAAAAAGGAACGAAATCCGCTCAATCAACAAATGGCCTGATTATCTAGGTAGGTATTCGACAGTTAAAATGAAAAGGGCTTTTGGAACTAGTTGAGAAAGATACCTTAGACAAGTGTTTAGAGATCAAAATGAGCAAGGCAACTTGTGCCACATTTATTAAGGAGCTTATGCAGCTATAGGAAAATTGTCTTGTTACAGAAAGCGCCAGGGGGCACAAATCTAATTATAACTCCCGAAGCAATGATGTTGGCTGTACAAAAACGCAGACTATTTAGGGCATGTGGTCTGGTTTGAGTGGCAAATTCAGTGTATAAAATTCACCCTTTATTTTAGGTACACTTATGCAAACCATTAAGTAATATTGCATTGGGTAGTATCGTCGACGTGCAAACAGTGGCGGAGAGCGTTGCCCCGCTAGCATTACCCCACTGCAATCTGAAAAGTTAAAAAAGGAAAAATAAAATGATAACGCCTTGTTATTATCATTTTATTTTTCCATAATTGCTCAGTTCTCGGGGTGGGCTAGGCTCTGCAGAGCAGGTGGAGGAGTGGTGAGCACTTAAGTGCTCATGATGGTTTGGCCGTCTTGGGCCGGCCAATCAGTCATGCGCACTGTACATTAAAGCCTGGGTGGAGAACATGCACAAGCTCATAGTCCCTGTCTGAGCGCTGGACCACGGCGCTCAGACCAATCACAACCTTTTTTGTCACCAAGACAGCAGTGTCGTGATTGGCTTAGGGGAAGCCTGTGTGCTTCCTGCTTCTGTTCCGGAATCAGAAGAGACGAGGAGAGACGGTGTTGCAGTGGGTGAGACAAAGAAAAATAAGGATGGGGTGGAATTTTCTGAACGTTTCTTCACAATGCAAGCTTTCTGTGAACACCAATAGAAATGAAAATAATGTTACATCATACTGAATTATATATGTATCAGAAAATTAATTTTCCATCATCGCAAAAACATAATTTGAACCAATGCCTACTCATGTCGTTCTTATTACATCCCGCTCATAGATGTTTACAGCTTTATCTGGCAGTAATACAGTGTGTTCCACTGTATTGTGCTTTGTTACTATTTATCATAATTAAAACAATAACTTCCAAAAGCCACATACATAATCAGCATATTACATAATCAGCATATTACTGATTACCTTGATTCCATGACTATGTAAATCCATCAAGTCTGCAACATTTTGATTGTATATGTGTACGGAAATCCTCCTTTAAAAGGTATGTATCAACACGTGTATTGATATAGCAAAAGGTTTTGTTGGTGATTTTAGCACTTTTATCTCGGTTTAAATTATATCCATTTTTGATTGCAGGTTTCTTACATACTCCTACCTCCTGGCATTCAACACGTGGCTTCTACTTGCACCAATTACTCTCTGCTATGACTGGCAGGTTGGCAGTATTCCTCTTATTGAATCTATATGGGATGCCCGAAACCTAGCCACTTTACTGCTGCTATTGGTCATGGTGATGTTGAGTCTGCATTGCCTATCTGCATTTAAGGTATTTTATTTTATCTTACGAAATTGTTTGTACTAATGCTATGGAGATGCCATTACATTTTCAGTGGCATTTTACAGGGAAATCGGGGTGGTAATCTGGTCACTTTACTGCATATGTCACGGGCCCAACCCTCTGCTCAGTGCACCTCTACACTCTACTCGGAGGACTGATTCGAATGCAAGTTAAAACATATTTGTATGCAACAACCACTGAGAGATGGCTTTCTCAAGGTCCTCCCTACCCCTACTGTTGCTCCTTTATTTCCTCCTTCTGTCCATCATGTCTCTACTAACTCAATATTCATACTGTTCATACTGGGAGGATGTGTCACTATGTTCATTTAATGGCTACCTGGGCCTTTACAACAGAGGCAATTTATTTACTGACTTTTACCTTCTGGATTGGGACCCGTACCTTACTGGTACAGCCATTATGGGAAGGTTTCATTGCTGCACTCTACTGTAGTTGAATTGTGATTATCCTCCCTTCTGCACATACGTTTCCCTGTTCATGGCTTGCTTTGTGATATTCAAACCTGCTAGACTACAATTCATGGACCAATTCATGAACGATATGTTAATGGCTCTGTTACAGGACAAGAGATATGAGCCCACACCAAATAGCTGAAACAAGAGGTTTATTGGCATAAAATCTGGGTAGCACAAGATAACTACATGTGAACTCTGTTCCTTTCTTGGTTTCTTTTACTCTGTGGACTTCCTTCTGGGGGCTTCTCCGGGGATCTCCCTCCATGGCAGGATATCACCCTTGAAGAAAATAGAGGCATAAGGCTGCTAGGATCAGTTACATTGTATTCGGTGAGACCATCGCCATTGCACACCTTGGTGTATACATAAACTAATATCCGGGTATTAATGTGACAGGTTTGGTTCCTCCTCTATAACGTGCCAGTATATTGTGAAAGGGAACACCTATCGCTTTAAGACACCCAGCCCCAGTGGAATGACATGCAATAAAGTGCCCCAGAACACCCTGCTCCCAGGCTTCACTTGTCGTATCTCACGCTGGGAACACTCTATCCCCACCAAGTAGGCACGTGCAACAAACTAGCAACTAATGGTGCGTGTGCTCTGTAGTGCCAGTTGCCAGATGCTGTAACCCTTTTGACAGAGTCACAGCCGCCTCACCCATCTCGCCTTCCCTCAGGTGCTCCTGGACAGCGGTAATGGGTTGCCTCTTCTGCTCCCAGCCATTGGACCACACTAATGACTCTGGTGCCTGTCTCGACTCTTCCCTGGATTTCCTTGTCCTCTTCTCTCCGATCCTCAAGCATGTCTTTTCGCTGTGCTGACACCCTCAGTCTCTCCTCTATCCTGCACGCCACTTCCATCTCAACCTCTGGCATATGAGGCATCTGCTGAGGAAAAAGAGGCGGATCCCGTTCAACTAGAACGCTAGTTAGGGCATCCTCAGTGCCCCCAGGATCCCCGCCGTCAGTTACCACATGAGGAACGCCACAGATGCTAAAAGCTCCTTGATATGTAGTATGTGTAATATAAGTAATGTAATGTCTTAACCGCTTGTGCTAATAATATACACTGCTCCAGATCTGTATATTCTATTCTTATTTATTACCTCATCTTCTATATCTCAGGGGCTTGTTTCGCATTTTTGAAAACAGAATAAATAAATAACATCATGTTGCAGTAGTGCTGTACATATTATATTGGTTTCAGCTTGCCAGAGACCATTAGTTCAAGCTGTGCAAGCAAGCTGGTGTATTTTAGGTTTTATATGTTGCTCAGTAAGAGCCAGCACCTGCTTGCAAGCACTGTGGGAGGGCAGTGTTTGGACGGCACTTATTTTTGAATTTGAATTTGGGTTTTATTGTACAGTTAATTAAAACCTTTACAATCATGCATTTCATTTCTGACATTTCGTGACAAAATATAATAGGTCACCATTAAAACACAATAAAGTATGGATAAAATATGACCCCACGATAGATTTGAACAGCAGGAAACAAAGTGCAATGGCATGCGGAAAGAAAGAATGTAATGTTCAAGACCACCATTTGACCTATGCAGGGATTGTGGTATATTCCATGCGTGTTCCAAAACATTCGTTGAAAACAAGCGATCAGTTCCCCGTGGGTATAAACTAGACATAATGGCAAGGAGTGGCCAGTCTCGTAAATCAGGTTCTTAGCAGCAGGTTAGGGGAAGTAACAGAAAAAAGAATGGCTAGGCATAGAGAAAAAGTGCAAAGGCATTAATTATTACATCTACAGGGTTCTAATAAAAGTCATAAGTATTCTGCTTATTTTACAGCAGAGAGAGATGCTAAATACAGGGCGTCTGTTTGCAGAGATTTTACTATGTGGTAAAACAATACATTCCTTAAACCATCGGATACTTGGGGGAGCTAGGTGCTAGGCAACTATTGACAGGCATCTTACTGTTGAGTAAAACAGTGCGTACATTAAGAAATATCGTAGGATGCTTGGCCCACATTGGTCTAATACTTAGCAGCAAGTTTAAGTAGAGGAGCAGAAAGCTAGAAGGGATTCATTCGAGAAAAAAAGTGCAAAGTGCTAAAGCAGCAAATATTACATCTGCAAGAGTCTAATGAAAAGTGTAGATATTCAGCCTAACTTGCAACAGAATAAAGTGCTAAGTGCAAAGATGGCTGTTTGCAGAGCTCTTACTGTAGAATAAAACACTGCATTCATTAGAAATCCTTGTATACTGAGTGCAGAGCTGTGTACAGAATCTTGCTATAGAGTAAAACAATGCATACATTATAAAACATTGAGTTTTTGGAAAAGAGAGATTGGTCAGCACAAAAAATATTTATGTTTAGAATTATTTTATTATTTTTCAAAATCAAGTACAACAGGCCAGTAGAAGCCCCACCTTCATCGGATCACAGTCACAAAAAATATTTATATGGGACAGTCAGCCTGGAGCGACTCCTTTTAAAGTGCATGGTGTTCCAGTCTTTGACATTGCTGAAGTTCCCATTAAGGCAGCAGCGCAGACAGCATCTTGTGAGGATTAGATCAAGTACCATGTTCTGTTCGGCTGTAATACCTTCGACAAACTGGTTGGCCTGACTTTTTATGCTCAATTCAACAGCGGATAGGTATTTTACCAGGCGACAGCTTAATTGAACATTCTCGCCAGAAAAGCATGTTAACACTGCTTGTATGCAAGTCCGAATGTGCTTCTTGTTAAAAAGTGGTCTTAGCAAGATCTGTCGTTCCCGTATTAAAGTCTTGCATGTAGTTAGCAGATGCACTATGTCCTCGTCCCCCTCCCCGCAAAGTCGGGAGATTGCTGGCTTCGGGGGGCGTAGTCAGGGCGGCATGTGATATGCAGATGGTAATATGCTTAGGCGGAGTTTCAGGAACTTCTCTTTTATCATTCTGGAAAAGCTGGTATGAAGAAAGGTTTGCGGTGACACCTGGCTATAGGACTGCAAGTCGAACCAGCCATGAGCACGCTCTGGCAGGGCAGCTTTATCATGTATGAGTGATTCCTTTTTGACTGTGTTATTTACTATGTTTTTTTAAGCTAGCAAAGGTCCCTGGTAGCTCCCAAAAGTTCCTGCAGTCCCAGTTGGTTAAGTGAGTTGTCCAAATAACGCCGGGCTGGACATGGCTCATTAATTTTCAGTTCTTTCTACAGGTAAGTGTTTAGTGAATCAGGCGGACCCCTTTTAATTTCAAACCAACTTTTAATGAATGCTCCTTTGCGGGCGAGCCAGCACTTATGATAGCTGTCAAATGGTGGCGCTGTTTGTGTAATTTAGAGATGAGCAGAACAACAGTTGTTTATCAATTCAATGTACATTCAATGCAACTAACTCCTACCGTCCAAGCCATTCTAATTGCTTTGGGGGCCTCAAACAGACTGAATTGTCACACTTGTACAGAGTGATGGTTCAGAGAGGTGCAGGTACTGTCATTTAACCCTGGGCGTAGTTTGCGTAGTCGTGCTAAGCTACGTGAAGTGCACTTTGCACTACGTCATGCTACACATATCTACGTGAACTGCGTAGTGCGGTAGGGAAATGCTGTTCGCAATGATTGCACAGTGCCGGATGCTTGTCTGCACTGTGCCATCATTGCGAACGGCATCATCCACAGTGCAAGCAGTCGTTTTCTGCTGCTCGAGTAGATTTGTACTAGAGCAGTAGCTTTCTCAACACGGACTGGTAGTTTCTCATCACGAGCGTTCGCGAGCATACGCGACCATTCGCAATGAGAAACCTGACTTCCCCGCGTTGAGAATCTCGCCGGGAGGTTTATTTTCCATGCTCGCGATCGGCAACTTGATGTTGCTGATCGCGAATGAGGAAAAAGTCTCGCCGGGATGTTGATTTTGCTCGCTGCCAACTTGACGTTGAGGACCGCGAGCGAGCACAAAATGCCCACTACGCTATGCGTTTTTGCACTGTGCTACGTGTCATTCGTGTAGCACATAGTTGCACTCGCTACGCACACTCCGCGAGCGTAGCGTAGTTTTCTGCCAAGGGTTATTGTCATTGGCAGCGCTGGCACAACCAATGGGTAGTGCAAGCTGCTGTGGCCTCCCAACGAGGGCCCTGGGACTTACTTTTTTACAAATTACTGCAGAGAGGACAACTGCAAGAAATAAATGGGTCACTTACAGTCAATGGGTGGCGAGTCCTAAAATACATAATTTAATGTGTAAAATGTTTTGAAAGACAGATAATAGCAGACCAGTACTCTGCATTTTTTTTGATTCTCTATAATGTACAAAGTTTCCTCTGTTTGCTATTTTTCCGTAAGAACTATTTTTAAATCTTATAACTTCTTCAATAACTCAATTGAAACAAATATTTTACTGAACCTGTAATCCTTGACTGTTTTACAGCCTTTTGGCTAAATTCAACGATTTATGAGGTTTTCATTTGTGAATGTTTTTTGTCAGTGCTCCAGTATCTGATTTGTTTCTGTTTAAACAATCCTGAAGTTTATTATATTACGGCGTGCGGACCTCCTATTCCCCCCCCTGGGAGTCAAGCCTGCATGGTAAATTTATTGAATCAGTAAAATAAAATAATGCTACAGAACTAACTGGGAGGGATACCCTTAAATTTGCAAATTAGTGTGTCCACTAGCTCTTCTGCATGAATGAGAAGGGCTTTCATGTTTTACAGTTTGTTTATGTCGGAGGACATTATTTAGGAGTAAGTACATACATTTTTGGGTAGTGGTTACAAGTATGAAGATGGAAGCCTAAATAAAAAGTGAGAGGAGTTGATTTAATCTTTAGTTGACATTTATTTCCAGCAAGGAACAAATAGTCAGATACGTGATACGACAGTGGAAGCATTGTCTGCATTCACTACACAGTGTGGATATCACCTTGACCCCCATTTGTGTAAAATCCTGTCTGAAATTGTTTCATAACCTACCACACCATGTCCCTTTTGCACGACAACATAAGCTACACAGGGAATATGTTTTCTTCATGAGGCTTTGTTGCAGTTACTTTTGTATTTAGTAATGGGTCCACGTGTGTGTGTGTGTGTGTGCGTGCGTGTGTCTGTGTTTTTTTATTTTTTAAGGACTACTACAACTGCCTTTAAGTATGTGATCACTTATTGTAATGATTTCCTTTCTCCTGTGACCAAGGCTGATATGTACGGCTGAAACGCATAACTCTAATATCAGAAGATGTCATTCTGCCATTTTCAATTGTGCGGAATAAATGTAGTGTGGCTCCAAAGATTTTGCCTGAACATTTGACTTCATTTGGATGTGTTTATGGGTGCTCCGTTCCCGTTTGATGGCTAACCAGAAGGGCCTAAGGCTCCCTTAATGGAAAAACTGTGCTGCTGTTCGTTTTGGACTCGGGAGCAGGGCCCACTTATTGCTGCCTCAACGCTGTGGATTCTCACTGATTTAATGCAGTGTGACACAAGTAAGGGGGTGAGAAGGAACGTTTGCCTCCTTGCCGGTCTTGGAGCACTCTGATTAGCTCTTTAAATTCTTGCAGGGCAGACTGTACAAAGTAACATTTTTAAATATGCTTTTATGCACTTAGTCACTTAATTTTCAGCATGGTGCAATATGAATTATACTACTACAGTGGTTTGGATGGTATTTAACCTGGACACTAAAAAACTGCAAGCACATTGCGATTTTGGTATTTGCAATGCATGCTGGACAACGTAGTACTTTAAGGACTTCTCCGTGTACAACTTCATTTAAGCAGGCTCGTATGTAGGGCTGAAACGCAAAAGGACTAATAGCAGAAGATGACATTCTGCCATTTGGAATAAATGCAGTGTGGTTCCAAAGATTTGATTTTGCCTGAACATTTGACTTTGTTTGGATATATATATATATATATATATATGTGTATATACATATATATATATATATATATATATATATATATATATATATATATATATATATATATATATATATATATATATATATATATATATAGATAGATATATTATCTACTGGCGGTCGCCAGTAGATAGTTATAGTTAGGACCGTGTTTCCATAGGAAATCTGAAAATTCTATTTTGAATAACTTTGGCGCCGGTTGACAAATCCTCGCAAATTTTTCAAAATAGGTGGGGCGCTCCGCGTGCGAAACGCAACTGTAGCTCCGAGGACAGTTTCCTCAAGGAAAAAGACATAATGATTCAACGTTTCAAAGACAGAGGGTATCAAAATAAAACCATCAATGAGGCCTGTGAGAGAGTGGATAAAATGGCACGTAGGGACCTATTACATCCTAGTCAACATTCAGTGGAACCTAATAATTTGCGTTTTATCACGAAATATTCAGGACAAGCACAAGATGTACGCCATATTCTCAACAAGTATTGGCATGTACTGCTCACTGATAGCAACTTGCAGAAACATCTTAAAAGCCATCCACAAGTCACCTTTCAGAAAAGTAAATCGCTCAGAGATGAGCTTAGCCCTAACATAATTACTGACTCTCCTAAACCTATTATGGGCGGCCGCCCGGGTTTCCGATGCTGTAAGAACTGTAAAGCATGTAAAAATAGCTCAGACTGCACTGGAGTACTATTTGCCAGCATGAGTAAGGAATTCATAATCAGGAAAGCCCTCACATGCAATACCATGTATTGTGTGTATGCCCTGACATGCCCATGTAAAAAAGCATACATAGGCAGTACTATTCACCGTGCTAAGAAGAGAGTTCTAGAGCATGTCAGGGCCATTCGCCACAATAACAGGCAGTACCCTGTGGCCCGACACTTTTTTGAGCAACATCAACAGGATGAGGGAGCACTCAGGATGGTAGTGATCGATGCAGTTTTTGACAATGTACGGGGTGGTAATAAACTACTCCAGCTCAGACAACTTGAATCCAGATACATAGTGAACTTTGATACAATGTCTCCTAGAGGGCTTAATTCCAGTGAGGAATTATCTGTACACCTGCAGACTAAATAGAATGACTTTGTCTTGTGCATTCAGTAAATGTTTGTGATTGCTGTTAACTGTAATTTTAGATTTTGACACATTTTATTGTATTTTTCTAGGAAGGGGCCACGAAGCGCAGAACAGGTCATTGTGGATTTCAAGTAATTATGTTGTTATGTATATACTTTATCTTCATGGACAATAGGGTGCTGCTCTGGCCCACTTGGGCTATATCTGCAACTTGATTTGCAAGCAGACATTACGAATTTACGGCATTATGTGATATATCTAATCATCATGGATTGATGCATTACGCCCACTGGGGCGCTGGTTTGTCCGTTTGTCTGGTTTGGATTTTGACCTTTATTTCTGTCTAAATCTTTTGACATGGTTTGAGCAGCAGCATTGTTTGTTTACTTAATTTTTACAGTGTTAAGATGGCTGCCACCCTTCCTAAGCCTGACCTTTATGTTGTGAGTAGCCCTTCCTTTGTGTCAATCATTTTGTAAGATACTTAAACTTTATTGAAATCACTGTACGCTTGACGTGAACAAGGCGAAAGCTGAAACGCGTTGTCTTGGTTGCAGCGATTAAACCGACTCACATTGCAATTCTCCTTGGTGTCCGTGCTTTGATTTCGAATTTTGAAATTGGCTGGCGTTACATATTTGGGGCTGCCGATTGCCCCAGCACGGACCGCCTGGCTAGACAGCCTCCATCATTATCGGGATTGGGCTACATTATATATATGTGTATATATATATATATATATATATATATATATATATATATATATATATATAGATATATTATCTACTGGCGGTCGCCAGTAGATAGTTATAGTTAGGACCGTGTTTCCATAGGAAATCTGAAAATTCTATTTTGAATAACTTTGGCGCCGGTTGACAAATCCTCGCAAATTTTTCAAAATAGGTGGGGCGCTCCGCTCCGCTCTTACCCTGAAAGTCTCGGGGTGATTCGTCAAGCGGGGGCCGAGAAAAAAGGGGGGTCCCAAAACGCGTTTTCCCCATGCATTTTTCCATAGGGACCTTTAGTCCAAGGTACAGCCCGAACGGCTGAACAGAATTACTTGAAATTTGGCAGAGAGGTCGTCCTCAGGTCAGGGATGTGCCTTTTGAATATCTGGAGTCAATCTGTTCAGTAGTTCCTGAGAAAATTTCAGTTAAAAGTACATATATATCTATAAGCGCGCACGGTGACGGTGACGGTGGCGCGAGCGCAATTCTGATTGGTTGTTAGATGTCAGTAAACATTCTAATCGGTCGAAATCAGGAAGTATCGGCCGCCATTTTGTCTCTCGCAGTCTGAGGCAGTGTAAAACAAAGGTGGAGAACGTGAAAAGGGGGCAGGGTGGACAGTTCCTACCCCCTAGCCTTTGTCAGGGGGTCACTGAAGGACCCTCAATGGTGAAAAAAACCTTTATTTTTTTGATGAAAATGCGCGGGGTGCGCGCACGGCACGAACAACGCATCGTGGGCGCTCGGTGCGCGAATCGCACCGAGTGCCTACAGCGCGCGCACGGTGCGCGAAGAGCACCGTGTGTGCACGGTACGCGCACGGTGAATAACATGAAAAAAAAAAATATTAATAAATACATAACTTAGCATTTAAAAAACTGTACAAATTCACTTAAAAAACCATAGGTTTCACACACGTTATAGTTAGGAATTAGCATTTAAAAAACCTAGCAAATTCACTTAAAAAACCATAGGTTTCACACATGTTATAGTTAGCTGGACATTTCCCTCGTAAAAAACCAATGAAATTCCCCCGTTATAGTTAGTGCAGGCAACTATAACGCAATCCTCTTCTGATGACGTCAGATATTACATCACTGTATTTAGACACCTATTTACCCATGTCTTCTTCCATTAATCTTTAGCTATACATATATTACAAATATTTATTTTTCAGAAAGACACATATGTAATCAGTGATGTAATATCTGATGTCATCAGCAGAGGATTGCGGTCGCGTGAGTTATAGTTGCCTGCACTAACTATAACGGGGGAATTTCATTTGTTTTTTACGAGGGAAATGTCCAGCTAACTATAACATGTGTGAAACCTATGGTTTTTTAAGTGAATATATATAGATAGATAAGTTTATCTATCTTTGTTTATCATTGTTTCCAGGGACCTATTGTTGACCTTATTGTCTTGTTGGGGTACAAAATGTATTTTACATGTATTATTACTAATTTTGGTATTACAAGACAATTTCTGATTTTCAAAACCACGATATTTAAATCTGTTGTCTATGTTCATGATTACGTTGTCACGTTATTATGCACTGGCACTTTAAATACTCAGGCTTTCTCTGTTAGCGTCATGTGACCAAGGCCTCCAGTAGGTCGAAACGCGTCATGGCGGTGGTGCAGGTTACGGAGTAAAATAAAGAATTAAGAGCACCTATTCCTGGGTCCGTGTTCGTCTTTGGCGTTTCCATGCAGCGCATCTTGTGAGGCGATTCCCGGTGGCGTTTATCGTTTCTCCGTCCAGCTTCTACGGAGTGTCACAGACCCCTTCTTTGTCTGGGCTCAGCAACAGGAAGCACCCTTCTGGTTCCCCGGAAGTTCTACAAGCTCCTAGTCGGAGAGGTTGCGACAGCCCCCGGTCAGCAGCTACGACCCCTACCGTGTGCCAGTGGCCAGCCAGCCTGAGTTGCGGGCGACCGTGAAGACTGCAAAGGTAGGCGGACTTGCATTTTTGACCGGTGAAGAAGTTGTGCTGATTCACATTCACGAGTATCGACATTGTGCGGTGTCGTCTAAGTGAATATACTACAATACCTAATTTCCGTAACCTGAGCACCATGGCCGCCAGCGCTGCGAGAAGCCGTGAGGAGGCGGCAATGGAAATGTTCGACGATTCTCCGGTTTTGGAGTCCGAACCGATTGTTTCCGCGGAGGTTCCCAGGGTGGGCAATACTGATCTGAAAGAGCTATTTAAAAAGTTGGAAAAGGCCATGCGAGTAGAGACCTCGAAATGGTGGGAACACCGTTCATTATCACGCTATTTGGAAGTTGGACGCATACCTCGTGGTTTGCGTATCATGCTGGCACCCAGCTACGAGAATCCGGACCCCCAGATGCTAGTAGACTGGGCGGAATGCAACCTACAATCTTCTGCTAACCTGTTGAAAATTCTGGTGAGATACGCTGAAAGTGATCGCTTAAAAATCCAAACAACTATTGAGGAGTTAAATGAACAGATCAATAAACTAGGCCCCTCAGATTTGGAGAAAAAATACCGTGATGAAATGCACACCCGATTAGCCAAAGAGGAAGAGGCCATCAAGAAACGCAAGGCCTTCAAATTTCAGAGGGACAAAATTGATTACCAAAATGGTCAAATTTTCACATTTGCCAGGAAGTTTGTCACTCTCAAACAAAAGGTTTGCCAATCTGCCACAACATCGAATTTGACGGGCAACACAATCGGGGCTCATTCATCATCTTCTGTTTCTGATCTTAGCTCTATTCCAGGCAGTGAGTCTGAAAATGAACAAACCTCTATGAGTAAAGATTTGGGGTTTACAAGGCTTACCCCGGCACAAGAGGTGGATTGCCTGCGACACGACAGACGCCAAACTTTAAGGCCCCGTATACAGAATACAAGATTGGCAGGAGAATCAACATCAAGCGAAGGGAACGCAGAAAACATCACAAGATCAAACAGCGGTCAAAGATCGCAGAACAACAACAAGAGAGGTCAGAAGCGTTGGACTCGCAAACATTAAACAACACTTCCAAACCCCTCGCTGTCATAAACCTCACCAACATGCAACTTAGTGCCAATGAAGAAAAGATCCTTGCCCTCGGCCTCTCCTTTTGTCCAGCTGATAACTTCAACTATGCACAAACCCGCATAGATACTTACAAATTCATACGTAAGTTAAAGCTTCGAAAGTTTTTTGAACTAAACAAAGATAAAGTCATCAAAACACAAGGCGTAACATCAGCCATTCCCTCCAGTCCTCCAATAGGTACGGTGGGTGACTACAATCTTCTTTGCAACCTTCAGCTATTACAGGAAGAGGGCCGTGTTGATAATCTATCTCAAATCGGCGTTGCTCCCACTATCGTTACCAACAAACCGGGCATTACACCATTTAAACCGAAGTCCACTTTCAGTCCCATCATGGTCCATGACAATATAGAAATATACAATGAAATGGTTACCTGCCAACTAAAATCTCTACACAAATCAGTTAAAGGTGTTCGGCATACCCAACAACATTGGAACCATGGTTATGGACAATTGATGAAGAGGATCCAAAGTGATGACAATATCATTGTCCGTCAATCGGACAAGGGAGGCAACGTCGTTTTATGGCCAAGAAAGTTGTATGTTGATGAGGCCCTTTTGCATCTTAATGACAGGTCATGCTACAAGAGAAGCGAATGGAAGGTGGTCAAAGCTACATGGGGAGATTTTTATAGCAAACTTCTGGCATGGAAAAGTTCTGGTCTCCTCAGTATTGAGGAATTTAAATTTCTGAAAGTCAACCATCCCATCATGCCGGTTTTCTATCTTATCCCAAAGATACATAAGAACACTGCTAAACCCCCTGGAAGGCCCATCATCTCGGCCAGGGGCAGTATCTTGGAGAACACGTCGCTCTATGTCGATTTCTTCCTACAGAAGCACGTGAAGGGATTAACATCCTATATACAAGACACCAATGACTTTTTAAGGAAGATCAATGACATTGAGTGGCAAGATGAATACTGGTTAATCACGCTGGATGTCACTGCTTTATATACCAGTATTCACCATCATGATGGGATCAAAGCGGTTGAATACTTTTTGAGATCTGAGCCAATGTACATGATGGACCACTGTAAGATGATTCTGGATATGATCAACATCTGTCTGAATAACAACTTTTTTCTATTCCAAAACACAGTGTTCCAACAATTGAGGGGCGTGGCCATGGGGGCTTGCTTTTCCCCGAGCTACGCATGTTTACACATGGGCTTGTGGGAGGAGCAAGTCCTCAGGGTGGAGTATAGTGAAGTCATGTCTAATAACATCATTACTTGGCTTCGCTATATAGACAACCTTTTTGTGGTTTGGAAGGGGTCTAGAACTTCGGCCTTGGAATTTATTCAGGCCATCAATGTCAACCAAGTCAACCTACAATTTACAGCTCAGATTAGCCAAACTCAAGTTAGCTTCCTAGATGTGGAGGTTTTTGTTTTTGAGGGCAATCTACATACAAAGCTGTTCCGCAAAGCAACCGCGGGCAACACCGTGCTGCATGCTCTTAGCCACCATCCTGAACATCTTATACGCAGCATCCCGTATGGGGAGATGCTGCGCATTAGACGCATTTGCAGCACGGATGAACACTGTACTTTAGCCCAGGAACAAAGTAAATTGAGGTTCTTAGCAAGGGGTTATTCCCCGGCAGTGATTGACAAAGCAGTGGCACGTGCTAGGTCCAAACCTAGAGACCTTACCCCGATTGCCAGAAATAGTGATTCCATCTCCAGCAAGGCCTCTAATTTGACTTCCATCCAGAATGATGCACCCAGATTAATTTTGACCTATAACCGTCAACATCACAGTTTGCGTAAGATTTTTAAGAAAAATTGGTCGCTAATCCGCTTTGATCCTGTAATAGGTAGCAATATGCCCAATGCCCCTGCTGTAACCTTTCGGAAAGCCCGGTCTATGAGCGATATGCTAGTAAAGAGCAGTCCCGAACTTAGCAGTAACACCGGTAATTGGCTACAAGCCAGTAAGGGATTCATTAAGTGTTCCTCTTGCAAGGCTTGCACATTGGGCAGAAATACCACTACCTATTCATCTCCATTTGCCAGCTCTTCCTGTAAGATTACCAAAAAACTAACATGCAGGACAGATTTTGTGGTTTATGTGCTGGAGTGTACGTGTGGCCTGCGATATATTGGCAGCACCAAATTGCAGGTGCACAAACGTATACTCCAGCACATGAGGGCTATCACGAATCATGACACATCATACCCCGTAGCAAGACATTTCGGTGACAAACACAACAGTAACCTTAAAGATCTCAGCTACTTTGTCATCGATTCTGTGCCTCCACTAAGACGTGGGGGGGATCGGGAAGCCATCCTTAGAAAACTTGAGACGCGGTACATTTTGGAGCTAGACTCCAAGGTACCTAACGGGTTAAATGCCAGTGAGGACTTCTATACTTGGCTCTAACCATTGGCTTTACCGCAACTGTCCCGATGAAACATCCTGCATAGCATGTTACAGTATTTATTCCGCGCCTCTGTTCGGATTCTATATGACTGTTGAGCTTCGTTGTCCGTTTTTCCATGTCATTATTTTATTATTTTTTGAACAGCACCCATCACTTTTTTCCTGTCCCCTTTTTTTTGTTGTGTTTTTTTTAAAAGAACCAGATATTGGTTCTGTTTCTGATTGCACTATCAACACTTTCTTGAACGTAGCTTCATTTAGAAGGTCCTAGGAACATAAGTGGGTAATGCTGTACCCTTTTTTTAGTGGAGCATAGTTTAACATGAGTTGGAATGGATTAAACCAGTTAGTAACTCAACTGATTTGATATGAAATCAGTTGTTCTCATGCGCAAACCAAATATGAGAAATGACGTGTATTTAAGGTGAAATATGTTTACAAATCTCTCTCATAATTAGATGGAGTCTATACATTTGCTGCGTTAAACTAATGAAATTATATTATTAATAATTTTTTATGTAAACGTTTTTTCAACCTGTCGTATTCTCTATTTTGCATGGTTTTCTCCATCTTGTGCCTACCGAGTTAGATAAGTTTATCTATCTTTGTTTATCATTGTTTCCAGGGACCTATTGTTGACCTTATTGTCTTGTTGGGGTACAAAATGTATTTTACATGTATTATTACTAATTTTGGTATTACAAGACAATTTCTGATTTTCAAAACCACGATATTTAAATCTGTTGTCTATGTTCATGATTACGTTGTCACGTTATTATGCACTGGCACTTTAAATACTCAGGCTTTCTCTGTTAGCGTCATGTGACCAAGGCCTCCAGTAGGTCGAAACGCGTCATGGCGGTGGTGCAGGTTACGGAGTAAAATAAAGAATTAAGAGCACCTATCCCTGGGTCCGTGTTCGTCTTTGGCGTTTCCATGCAGCGCATCTTGTGAGGCAATTCCCGGTGGCATATATATATATATATATATATATATATATATATATATATATATATATATATATATATATATATATATATATATATATATATATATATATATATATATATATATATATATATAGTCCCTCTCTGCTCTTCTCCTGAGCAGAAAAATGAAGGTGCGGACCTCTCTCCTCCGTGAAAAAGTCACAAAGTCCCACAACAGTTAGCGGGTGAAGCAGGTATTTATTAATCCAATCAATAAGTCAATGGCAATCATAGGACAAGTGTCCTCCATGACGCGTTTCGCTCCTCGCAGGGAGCTTGGTCACATGATGCGTCGCAACTTGATGACGAAATAAATAGAGAGACAGCACCAAAGTGTAATGAAAATGAAAAACAGACTAATCGGAAATGTCTGGAAATGTCCAAAAAACACCCTAAATGCAAGGTCAGTAAATAACAAATGAAGCAAATATATAAATATATACACATGTGAGAAGGTGTGCAGGTAGAATAATATCCAAAAAATATATGTAGATAGGTAAATACTTGGCGGTAAACATAATTAATACATAGTGCAAATTAGCCTCCTCAGTGAATACCTAGATATATACGAAAAAACCAACAGAACAAAGACCAGTGTCCCGTCATGATTGATTGCAACCAACTCATAAAATGCAATGAATAATAATTTCATTTGATTTGACCAACTGCGGGTATTCACAAAAAATAAGAACAAAGCATTATTGAGGGGTACACATATATACAATGAGGTAGTTGAATATGAAAGACAAGAGGTTATAGCCACCCATTCCCAATAAAATGTTGGGACAGGCAAATAACACACTCAAATATAAATAACTAGACCAAAAAATCAAAAAGTGTCACCAATTAAAAAACCACTGAAATATTCCAAAAGGATAAAACAAATGGTGACAAGGTAAAAATCTATATAAAAATATTTCAACAATATCAGTGCAACAATAAAGACTGCTGGACTTCATAAATAGCTAAAATCCCAGGATAAAAAGAAGTCTAGAAAATATTTGTAAAAAATTCATCATTAATAAATAACCATCATGTAAAAAGTACCACTGTAATAAATAGTCTGTAAGAAATCTAAAAACTAAGGTGCTGGTGAACAAACAGTGCAAATAGCGCTGTATAATACATAAGATAAAATAAGCAATAGCAGCAAAGCAACAGATGGAAAACATTCAAGAGTGGAATCGACATGTGCAATATAATATAACAGACAATGACTCTAAAAGATGCCCATGAACTACAAACAGCGATTATAAAAAGTTATGCAAATCTTCATTCATGTTAAGACCATTGGGAACTCTTGTATCGAGAGTAAGTATAAAATGGGACTCCCGTTGTCTTAAAAGCTTGTCACGGTTGCCACCCCGTCCGGGGTTAGCAACTGACCCAATGACCTTAAAATTAAGATCCCTTAATTTGTTATCATGAACGGATTTAAAGTGCCTGGCAACTGGGTAATTCTGGTCAGAGTTAACTATAGCTCTTACATGCTGAAGAATACGCTTGTGCACAGGAAGTTTGGTGCTACCTATATATTCTAGATTGCAAGTGCACTTGAGTTTGTATATAGCATACTCTGTACGGCAGGTTAGGTACTCTTTAATAGCTATCTCATTATCACTAAAAGCTGTTTTATAGTGTGTGCTATTAGTGGCAAAAGTGCATGCTCGACAAGAGTTGCACTTAAAAAAGCCTTTTTTGTCTAGCCAAGTGACCTTAACATTGGGAGCAATCATAGGTCTCACAAGGGCATCTCTCATTGAAGGGGCTTTTCTGAAAGTAATAGACGGGAGACTAGGGAGTACAGGGCCAAGAATGTTGTCTGTAAGAACAATAGGCCATTCTGAATAAATTATCTTACGAATAGCATTTTCTTGGGTACAGAACGTGGTAATCAAGCGTATTTGCTGTAACAAAGGTTCTGAAATTGCAGTGCTATTTTTGGTAACGGACTGCAATAGATTGACCCTAGATTTACTATTGGCCTTGTTAAGGGCGAGGGTCAAAAGATGAGTTTTATAGCCCCTCTCCAAGAATCTAGCAAAAGCTGCCATCTGACACTCAGTAGAAACCATTTCAGAACTGCAAATTCTTCAAATTAATCAAATGCCTGGGATGTGCACTAGTTGCGTGGAGAATAGAATTACCAGCAGTTGTTTTTCTATGTAGTTTGGTACACAATTTATCATTATCAATATATACGAGGACATCTAGAAATTCCACAGAAGAACTATCAATGGAAACAGTGAATTTAAGATTTAAATCATTTTCATTGATATCTTTAACAAAAGTCTTAGCATCCTCCTCAGAACCCTTCCAAATCAGGAAAATATCATCAATATACCGCCAATAATGGACTACATGATTCCACCAGTGCTCGTGAGTGACCATGAGGACATTGCTCTCCCACCAGCCAACATGGAGACATGAGTAACTGGGGGAAAAACAAGCCCCCATGGCCACCCCGCGCACCTGATGGAAGTAGTCATTCTGAAAAAGGAAAAAGTTAGTAGACAGACATAATTCAAACATTTCTAGAAGCATGTTATTATGTTCTAGCATATTGATATCCCTATTACCCAAAAAGGATTTTGTAGCATTCATGCCTTGTTTGTGGTCAATACTAGTATAAAGGGATTCAATGTCCATCACTACTAATAGGTAATCTGAATACCATGCAATATTCCTAACTTTATTTAAAAAATCTGTGGTATCTTTAATAAACGATGGTAGTGAAGTCATGTGGGGCTGCAAGAAAAAGTCAACATATTTTGATAAGTTTTCGTTCATACTGCCCTGTGCAGAAATTATAGGACGGCCAGGGACAGGAACCTTGTTTTTATGGACCTTTGGTAAAAAATACAGCATGGGAGTGATCGGATGGTCAATACATAAAAAGTTCATTTCCTCTTTGGACAGAAGACCAATTCTTTTCCAGTGAAGGATTTTCTTGCGAGTTATCTCTTCTGCAGACTTCATTTCAAATTTAGAAGAATGTCTATAACATGAGGTATCCGAGAGATGTCGCTTAGCTTCCGCTAAATAGTCAGAACACGACCATAGTACTATATTGCCTCCCTTATCAGACTTCTTGATAACAAGATTGGAGTTATTCTGCAATTTAGAAATCAAAGCATGGTATTGTTTATTACGGTAGTCATTTTTACGTGATTGAAAAGGTATCTTCCTGTTTAATGCCTTGAGCTCAGTAATAACACGGTCACTGAAGACATCGACTGCATCTTTGGGCATAAGAGGAAGAAACGTTGAAGTGGGACGAAAAGGGCTAGAAGCAGTCTTGGAGCAAATGGTATCCGAAATTGCCTTTGTGACTTCCGTGCCCTCAACTTCATTATGGAGATCAATTAGCACCTGTAAATTAGGAATGTTTTTGACCTGTAAAGGTCCCGATGGAGTGCTGATTTTCTTAGTAGAGCCAGAAGTATTGCCTTCGAAAGTGTTCAATTGAAAGTATTTTTTTTATTTTATTTTTCTTACAAACTTGAACAAATCGATTCTGGTTTGGTTGTAGGAAAAACGGTGTTTGGGGCAAAAGGAGAGGCCCAAGGAAAGGAGTTGCAGCTCAGATGAGGATAATACTGTGTCTGTTAGATTAATCACGGTGTTTTTCGTGACGCTTGTCATTTCCTCCAGGTTCTTCGCGAATTCCCTCTTGAAAAAGTTTTGGCGGTGCCTGAGCCTTCTCTCCCTCCTGCGTTGGTTGACTGTACCCCTTGCACGAATTGAGGTTTGCGGGGGTGCAAGGCGTACCTCCGGTCCTCGCTCACAAAATTCAGTTCATCTACTAGAGAAAAGCTAGGAATATTTGATGAAGGAGGCACCGATGTACCTGGTTGAGCATCATCCGAGTCACTGTTAGTAGTCAGCGATGCTGCATCCGAATCAATATCACTGATTTGGGCCTCATTGCTTGAAGTTATTTGTTTATCACGTGTGGCGCCTCCAGATAGTGCTTGTCTCTTGTAGTTGTCATACTTGCGTGCGAATGTAAAAATTCTGCCAGTAGCGTAATCATTCTGGTCACGTGCAAACTTAAAAGCCTTCCTTTCTTTTATCACTTCCTCATATTTTTTCATTTGTGTGTCAATGTCAAGTTTCCCTTTATTTATCGCCTCAGTTTGACCTGTTGCTTCTAGCAACCCACTAATACGATCAATTTCAGCTAGAAGGGCATTGCGATCAATTTCCGCATATTTGATTAAAATATTAATCATGTTCATTGATGCTTGTAGATTATTAACCGCCCATTCTTGTAGCATATTCGGGTTGGGGTTCTCAAATGTGGGAGCAATAAGCACACGAAGCCCCCTAGGTACTCGATTAGCGTCTCTATATTTTTCTAATGACTTTTTCTCCCACCATTTGGAAAGTTCGTTTTTAAGTAGTTTTTCTAATGTCTTCAATAAAGTCTTCACATCATTCGTTGCTGCAGTATGCTTAGAACTGCTCGGTTCCTTCGTAGATTCAGGAAGATTAAGGAATAGAGCATCCGCCGCTGATTCCCTGTCGCGCATGGCATCGCTGGAAAACATGTTAGACAAAAATAACGTGGATCCTGCTCCGTTATTTGCAATTATATTCTTTGGAGGAAATCCCGTGACCCGTTGAATCCCTATTCAAGACAACACCAAGCGTCGACGTCTCCTTACCAATTGTGAGAAATGCAGCTTCCCCGGTCCTCCGACCACACGGACTCAGCAAGCTCACGTCAGCAGGAGAACAGGCGTCAAGGTGAAATCAATAATACAGGGTCGTAAACGGGGGGCACAGCAAAAGCAGGTCTCTTCCGAGCAATACACTGGATGCGTCGAGACGCAGAAAGCTGTAGAAACGCTGTGCCTCAACAAAGACAAACACGGAAGGGTCCGTAAGCTCCGGAAACAGCTCCGCTCTGGTAAAAGGTAGAAATAGAAATAGTCCCTCTCTGCTCTTCTCCTGAGCAGAAAAATGAAGGTGCGGACCTCTCTCCTCCGTGAAAAAGTCACAAAGTCCCACAACAGTTAGCGGGTGAAGCTGGTATTTATTAATCCAATCAATAAGTCAATGGCAATCATAGGACAAGTGTCCTCCATGACGCGTTTCGCTCCTCGCAGGGAGCTTGGTCACATGATGCGTCGCAACTTGATGACGAAATAAATAGAGAGACAGCACCAAAGTGTAATGAAAATGAAAAACAGACTAATCGGAAATGTCTGGAAATGTCCAAAAAACACCCTAAATGCAAGGTCAGTAAATAACAAATGAAGCAAATATATAAATATATACACATGTGAGAAGGTGTGCAGGTAGAATAATATCCCAAAAATATATGTAGATAGGTAAATACTTGGCGGTAAACATAATTATTATATATATATATATATGCGTGTGTTCTTTTGCAATTTACAAGGTGTCTGACACACCTTTAACGGGCCCCCGACTCGAGAGGCTGTGGCGCTTTTCTTTGTCAGAAAAGCTTTGTTTGGATTTCCGTATGGAGCGCCCGCCGGCTGAAGCAATTGAGATTTGAAAGGATTGATTGGAAGGGCCACCCTGAGAGGCCCACCTCATCTGAGAGATGAACTTTGAATCAGCCAGAGTTTGCTGGAGGAATTTGTCCTTAAGCACGCCGTACTGATGAACTTTTACTTCAAAGGCAAGAGACAACTAACAGAAAACGGGGTGGTCGTGGAACTTTCTCCTGCTACTCGGACCATTAAATGCAGCCACAGTAAAGGTACTAAATCCAGTGAAGGCTTCGTAAGCATTTGGCACCGAGTAAATTCAAGATGAAGTTTTGCTAAGACCTACGTTGAAGAAATTGAGAACTATGTACACAAGAGAGGCATTCTGGGGATTGTAGTCCTAACTTTTAGGGGCACAAGAATGAAAGCATCATAACTGCACATGTGAAATATACAATCATGCAATCTCATGAGAGACTTTTTACAAATAAGGAAAGTACTTTGCATGCGTGATGTAAAATTCGAAAATCATAAATATGAACTGCCTCTTTAACAATCAAATTGACACTGGTCCTTCTTCAATGTTCTAGTCACGTTTAAATAATCTAACGAACCCTCCCCTGCAATGTTGCATATGATTAAGAGGTTTCTTACCTCGAAACGCGTCATGCAGTGTCTGCCAGAAATAAATGAATTTTAACAGTACGATGGAGTGGCCTGTTTCACGCAGCTGATGTGTGCGTGTGTTCTTTTGCAATTTACAAGGTGTCTGACACACCTGTAACGGGCCCCCGACTCGAGAGGCTGTGGCGCTTTTCTTTGTCAGAAAAGCTTCGTTTGAATTTCCGTATGGAGCGCCCGCCGGCTGAAGCAATTGACATTTGAAAGGATTGATTGGAAGGGCCACCCTGAGAGGCCCATCTCATCTCAGAGATGAACTTTGAATCAGCCAGAGTTTGCTGGAGGAATTTGTCCTTAAGCACGCCGTACTGATGAACTTTTACTTCAAAGGCAAGAGACAACTAACAGAAAACGGGGTGGTCGTGGAACTTTCTCCTGCTACTCGGACCATTAAATGCAGCCACAGTAAAGGTACTAAATCCAGTGAAGGCTTCGTAAGCATTTGGCACCGAGTAAATTCAAGATGAAGTTTTGCTAAGACCTACGTTGAAGAAATTGAGAACTATGTACACAAGAGAGGCATTCTGGGGATTGTAGTCCTAACTTTTAGGGGCACAAGAATGAAAGCATCATAACTGCACATGTGAAATATACAATCATGCAATCTCATGAGAGACTTTTTACAAATAAGGAAAGTACTTTGCATGCGTGATGTAAAATTCGAAAATCATAAATATGAACTGCCTCTTTAACAATCAAATTGACACTGGTCCTTCTTCAATGTTCTAGTCACGTTTAAATAATCTAACGAACCCTCCCCTGCAATGTTGCATATGATTAAGAGGTTTCTTACCTCGAAACGCGTCATGCAGTGTCTGCCAGAAATAAATGAATTTTAACAGTACGATGGAGTGGCCTGTTTCACGCAGCTGATGGGTGCGTGTGTTCTTTTGCAATTTACAAGGTGTCTGACACACCTTTAACGGGCCCCCGACTCGAGAGGCTGTGGCGCTTTTCTTTGTCAGAAAAGCTTCGTTTGAATTTCCGTATGGAGCGCCCGCCGGCTGAAGCAATTGACATTTGAAAGGATTGATTGGAAGGGCCACCCTGAGAGGCCCATCTCATCTCTGAGATGAACTTTGAATCAGCCAGAGTTTGCTGGAGGAATTTGTCCTTAAGCACGCCGTACTGATGAACTTTTACTTCAAAGGCAAGAGACAACTAACAGAAAACGGGGTGGTCGTGGAACTTTCTCCTGCTACTCGGACCATTAAATGCAGCCTCAGTAAAGGTACTAAATCCAGTGAAGGCTTCGTAAGCATTTGGCACCGAGTAAATTCAAGATGAAGTTTTGCTAAGACCTACGTTGAAGAAATTGAGAACTATGTACACAAGAGAGGCATTCTGGGGATTGTAGTCCTAACTTTTAGGGGCACAAGAATGAAAGCATCATAACTGCACATGTGAAATATACAATCATGCAATCTCATGAGAGACTTTTTACAAATAAGGAAAGTACTTTGCATGCGTGATGTAAAATTCGAAAATCATAAATATGAACTGCTTCTTTAACAATCAAGTTGACACTGGTCCTTCTTCAATGTTCTAGTCACGTTTAAATAATCTAACGAACCCTCCCCTGCAATGTTGCATATGATTAAGAGGTTTCTTACCTCGAAACGCGTCATGCAGTGTCTGCCAGAAATAAATGAATTTTAACAGTACGATGGAGTGGCCTGTTTCACGCAGCTGATGGGTGCGTGTGTTCTTTTGCAATATATATATATATATATATATATATATATATATATATATATATATATATATATATTATCTACAGGCAGTCGCCAGTAGATAGTTATAGTTACGACCGTGTTTCCATAGGAAATCTGCAACATTCTATTTGGAATAACTTTGGCGCCGGTTGACGAATCCTCGCAAAATTTTCAAAATAGGTGGAGCGCTCCGCTCTGCTCCTACCCTGAAAGTCTCGGGGGGATTCGTCAAGCGGGGGCTGAGAAAAAAGGGGGGTCCCAAAACGCGTTTTCCCCATGCAATTTTCCATAGGGACCTTTAGTCCAAGGTACAGCCCGAACGGCTGAACAGAATTACTTGAAATTTGAGAGGTAGTCCTCAGGTCAGGGATGTGCCTTTTGCAGGTCTGGTGTCAATCTGTTCAGTAGTTCCTGAGAAAATCAAAAGTAAAATTATATATATATGTGGGCGGAGCCTAACCACACATCTCATCCTGAGATCTGATTGGCTGTCAGCACTTCATCCAAGAAGTGTTGGCAGCCATCTTGGGACCAATATACATGATAGCACCTCATTAAAAGGCATTGCAGTTAATAGAAGGTTTTAAGACTTTAGTTACATTATAAATCATTTGTTGATGGTACCATACTCATTTTAGGAATTGTGGTATGTTCTAAGGTGATTTCACCATGTGAAAAAGCCTTCTGCTGGGATATCATGATTGAGAGAAAAATATTTTCTCATGCTTTTCCCACAGAGGTTTGGAAGGTGATCTATAAGCTAAACTGAGAGCTTATTTTCTGTAAATTCACATTATCTTTCTCAGTCATGTGAGAATGAAGTCTGACATTCTCAGTAAAACATATACATCCAACAAGGGCAGAGACTGTCAGTTGATTCATTTGTGTTCTACTGCAGCTTCCCAGAGTGTTCCAAAGAACCACTAGAGCGCTAACAGTCCTACTTATGATAAACGTATGGCACACCTGAAGCCATCTTGCTTGGATTAAAGTGGTAACTCTTAAAACATTTAATTTAAAAAGGAACAAAATGAGGGGGTTCTTTTTTCCTTAAAAAGTATGATTAGTGCTGCAGAAAGAAAAATTAGGGCACATTTTGAGTGACTTCTCAAATCCTCTTCTACTTCATTAAAAAATTCTGACATGCAGACTGAAACATGCACTTTAATACCAGGAGCAGACTTCCATGGTGAACAGTAGTTTTACTACAGTGATCTAATGAGCAACTAGAGTGCTAACATTCAGAATTTATGGCAAATGTGTGACATATCTGAATACCTTCATGATGGAATCAAAGTAAAAAACTGAAAGCATTTCCTACTGAGGAGACTGCAGTACATGAGGATATTAGGAAACTTCATAACAAATAAATCTCCCAAGATGGCCACCGGAGACAAAAGAGCCCAAATGTAGCCCAAAATCACCCAGATGTAGCCCAAATATAGCCCAATGACAGAAGTGTGCAAAACACTTATTATTTTGTGTTTTTGCAGTGTTATATAGTGCAGACTTGTCAGGTATTGGAGTGCTTTACATGAGCATTGGTTACATCACACAAGAACAAATTCATTTTGGTTGTAGACATGGGGAGACTAAGTGATTTGACCAGAATCACAGAATGTCGAGCTGAAGCAGAAACTCCAACCTGGTTCCCCAGTTGCAAAGTCTGCAGTTCTGGAAGTAACACCACATCCTCTCCCCTAAGTGCAACATTTAATCAAGTGGTCAACTGGATAAAAAAACATAAAGGTAACAAATAATTTAAAAGTGCTTTCTCGCTATTTGAAAACTCAGAAAATATGTCCTTATTTTAGTCTTTTAGAGCACTAACCATAATTTTGATGCCAATAAGACCCTCTCATATATGTAATTTCTAAAGGAAATGCTCTAGGTATTACAGTTTTGATTACATCAAGATGACGTCAGGCGTTCCACACTTTTGTAATAAATATAGAATGTTAGCAATCTAGTTGTTCATTAGGATACTGTTGAGAGGCAGAGGCCAGGGGCACGGACTCTGAAAATTGAAGGCAGGTAGGAGGGTGCAAAGGCAACAATTTAACCACACTGAGCAGGCAGGAAGGGCCGTGGCAGCACAACAGACTATGGAGGGCAGTGGAAAGGGGGGCAGGGGCAACAAACCAACAATACAGGACTTGCAAGAGAGGCTGTGGCAATGTAATAGACCATTGTGGGCAGAAGGAAGAGGCAATGGTAGTACAACCATACATGCCAACAGACCCGATTCAGCCAGGAAACGTCCAATGTTTTTAAGCTCAAATGGGCTTTATTTTATCTGTCTCCTGTCTACAATCTCCTCTTTTTCAATGTAACTCAAAGGGGAAAATCAATACCCCAGTTTTGTTTCAAAATCTCCCTCTTACCAAGTTCAAAATGTTCGCAAGTATGGTACATTGGATCATGGAAGGAAATGGGGTAGGGACATGGACTTGGATAACAGAGGACAGGAGGGACATGGAGAGGTGCACCAAACTGACCCTGCAGGGCAGCCATCAGGGTTTGCAGCAGCACAATACACCACACAGGGCATGCGGGACGGGAGTGCAGCACAACAATCCATAGAAAGCAAGAGGGAGGGGACAGGACCATGCACATGGACAACAGAGAACAGAGGGGCAAGAGGCAGGACCATAATGGACAGACAGGAGAGAAAGCTGCAGCATAACAGACCATAAAGGGCAGGAGGGATGGATCAGGGGCATTACAATGGAACAGACAAGCCAGGAGGGAGGGAGTAGGGGTCTGCACATGTAAACAGAGGGCTGGGGGCAAGGGGGCAGGGCAGGAGCAGCAAGATAGCCATGGAGGTCAGGCAGGATGGGCACTAGAAGCAAGACACACCATGAAGAGCAACAGAGAGACTGTGATGGCACACACACAGACCATGGAGGGAAGGTGGGAGGGGTTCAGGGGCAGCTAACTGACCACACAGGGAAGGTGGGAGGGGCCATGGCAGCACAGAAGACCATGCATGGCAAGTGGGAGGGTTAGTGGTAGCACAATGGCTATGATGGGCAAGAAGGAGGGTGCAGGGGCATGCACAAAGGACGATGGAGGATAGAAGGGAGGGTCAGGACCTGTGCACAGACAAGAAAGTTCAGGGGAAGGGGCCTCACAACAGACCGCACGGGGCAGGCAGGAGGAGCAGTTGCAGCACAACAGACCAGGGAGGGCAGAAGGGTGTGGCAGTACAATGGACCATGTAGGACAGGAGGAAGAGGATAGGGGCATGGCATGTGGACAGGCAGGGTGGAGGTGGCAGGGAGAGGTTACAGTCATCTGACAATGCTAGGCAGGTGGGAGGGGAGTGGCAGCTCAACAGAACACTCAGAGTAGATAGGAGTGGCAGGTCCATGGAACATGGTGGGCAAAAAGGATGGAGCAGGGGCATGCACAAAGACATCGGAGGGCAGGGGGAAGGAGAATAGGGGCAGCAAGCTAAGCACAGAGTTTAAGCAGGAGGTCAATGACGGGGCATAGAATTGGGCAATGGAGGGCAGGAGGAGTGGTCTGGTACATCATACTAAATTGAGGGCAGTGGCAGCACATCAGACCATGCATGGCAGGAGGGAGGAGGCTAGTCCATGGATTCACACAACAGAGGATAGGGAGGAGGGGGATGGGGCAGCAAGCTAACTGTTCAGAGAAGGCGGGTATTAGGAACTTTATTGTTTTTAAAACGTGTGTCTGTGCGAACTACTTAAAATATGAACAAGTATGCCGCATAATCTCACTTTTATTCAGGAAGAAGAGGACGTTTGTGACTGTGACTCCGGGCTCACTTGGCATAAACACCCCCTGACCCTCCACCCCCTATCGCAAAATGTAATGCCCGTGAAAAGGGTAGGTGAACACAGTGTTATATTGAACATAGTCCTGAGAGCACGATTGAAAATGAAAACTAGATATAGTGTATGTATAAACTATGCACCAAAAAGTGTGATATAAGATGAACCGGGCGTGAAATATAATATGCAATACATTGTGCGCAATGACAGATTCATTGGAGAGCGCGAGATAGCACAGGCACTAGAGCGTGCTATGCGATATGCGCCTTGGAGTGTAATATGCACAGGGCAGTGTTGTGTAACCTAACTAGTCTCTAAAGTTGTAATATAAAATATGTGCTGGGGAGTGTAACGTTGCATATGCACTGTGACAAAGATATGGATCCCAGATTGTAATATGTATGGCATAGCACTGTGCGTTATAACATAGGCATCGAGGAAGGCACGTTAGATGGGGCAATATAACCCGTGCGAAGACAAGTGTGGCATGACATATTCACGGGGTGGTGTTACAGTGCACATGGTCTAGAGAGTGTCATAGCATATGCACTAGCTAGTGGAATACAACACAGAGGTGTATGGCACTCAGCAGGCAATGGTGGGTGTAACACAGCATTGGGCTCTGCCAGGAGCACGCTGTGACTCTCAAGTGATGTTCGTCCCCTTTCCAGAGAGTAAAATAAAAAGTATTACACATCCGGCAGTGGATGTGTGTTTTATTAACCGTGAGGGGGGTTTCTTGCATAGTTTTGGTCGAATTTTTGTCGAATCCCCTTTGAATGGCTTGGTGTGCATGTGTATTAAATGTGCCCGTCAATAGCTACCCATGTTTGTATAAATAAACGACAAGGGTGTCTACCGGGATTAGGCACGGTAGGGCATCAGACATGTCAGAGCTTCACTAGTGGTGTAAATACATTCCACGTGGATTCATTGTATGCATAGTCACCTTTTAATGAATATCACGCAAATCGTCATGGTGATAGGTACGTACGGTTTGTCCAGCATGTCCTAGGTGTGTCTATAAATATATATTTTTCAAAAATAATAAAAAACAGTGGCCGGCCCTGGGGATTGGGGTCAAAAAAATATAATTAGTAGACAGGCCCTGGGGGATGGGGTCATCAGGGCCAATAAATTAGAATAAGAAGGGGAACCACACAGGCCCCCTTCTTAAAAAATTAAAATAAATAAAAGACTGGCATCGTGCCGGAGGCCACGCTCCCTCCTTGCAGCACTCTGCAAACGCGCTCCCTGGCGAGTTGTAAGTTGGGGAATTAATTCCTCTTCAATACTGAGGGTCCCTGAGGGCCAACTAGCCCAACAGGCATCTCCAGTATGCACCAGGGAGCTGCGCTGCAGACAGGTGTTCTGAGGCCAAGCCCCTTTTTACACCTCTCTGCAACGCAGCTCTGTGGCGCTTACTGGAGGTACCTAGTGGTCTAGTTTGACCCTAGGGACCCTTAGGATTCAAGGGGACTTAATCTCTCAACTTAGAACAGCCACCGGGTGCGTTTACACAGTGGTGAAGGGAGGGGACGGGGCCTGAGGTGACGTGTGCAAACACGCACTATGGCACGTTTTAAATTGGGGATATAATTTTCCTTCAATACTGAGGGCCCCTTTGGGCTAACTAGCCCACCAAGTGCTTCCAGTAAGCGCCACTGAGCTGCATTGCAGAGAGGTGGTCCAGGCCGTGCCACTTTTTACACCTCTCTGCAACGCAGCTCTGTGGCACTTACTGGAGGTACCTAGTGGGCTAGTTGGACCCTAGGGACCCTCAGGATTCAAATGAACTTAATCTCCCAACTAAAAATGGACACAGGGCGTGTTTACACAGTGGTGAAGGGAGGGGACGGGGCCTGAATTAACGTGTGCAAAAACGCCCTGTGGCCTGTTTTAAGAGGTAGTTTTAATCCCCCTGCCCTATTATATACTAGGGGCTTACAGAGGAGGTCATGCTAATCACAGGGGGACCCCAACGCATAATGGTCCCTAGTGTATGTAGGTGTTTTCACTGTATTCTAAGTGTCTTTTAACATAGCACTGTCTCTAGGACTGGTTAGTAAGACTCAGTTACCACCAGTACCCGTCTGAAAAAGTTGAGGGTACAGGATGATTTTGCAACAAGGCTTCTTTCTGCACTTCTTTTTGTTCTTTCTGCACGTTATCCTTCTTCCTGCACTTTTCTACGTCTTTGTGGACTTCTGTTGCTTCTTTCTGCATTTCTTTTTTTTCTTTCTGTGCATTTTTTCTTCTTCCTTCACATGTCCTATCTCTGTAGGCATAGTTAGAAATTAGCATTTAAAAAACCTCAGAAATTCACTGAAAAAACCATAGGTTTCAGGCACGTTATAGTTAGGAATTAGCATTTAAAAAACCTCAGAAATTCACTGAAAAAACCATAGGTTTCAGGGGTGTTATAGTTAGCTGGACTTTTCACTTGTACAAAACCATTCAAATTCCCCCGTTATAGTTAGTTCAGCTAACTATAACTCGCGCGCCCGCAATGCACTGCTGATGACGTCACATATTACATCACTCATGACATGGTCAGTGACATCACTCATAACATCACTGATGACATCTCAAATGACATCACTGATGACATCACTGATGACATCATCCTTGTGATAGAGTGGCAGACCTACTCTCACCCTAATATAACCTTTGATACACACATTCAAAAATAGAGACTAAACTTTTCAAAACAATGAACATACCAATACCAGTTACAACAACCTCTTCAGTAATTCTAAGATCCACATACACATCCACTCATTCACCAACAGTCCTATACAGTCACTCATACATGTATTCACTCATCATATGTACTCATACACCTATACATCCTGTTACACAATGCCACTCATCCATAGAGTTACTCACACACATAGTCACTCATGCTAATAAAGAATCAAACATACATTTATTTGCATATACAGTTATACACACACCACCACACTTACTTCTACGGAAACTTAGACATACTTAGGGCCTCATGTAGGTAGCGAAATACCGGTCGGTAACGGCCGATTTTCGGTAAATATGCCGTTACCGACCGGTATTCAGACAAGTGAGATGTAGGAGTCCAAAAACCACTTTTCGGTAAATATGAGGCGGTAAATACCGATTCATAGTTACCGAATTCCAAAATACCGATTCATGTTTACCGAATACATAATTAACGAATCGGTAAATATGAAGTGGTAAATATGAAGTGGTAAAAATTAAAAATGACATGTAGGAGCAGGCGGTAATTAAGAAATCCAGGAAAATCGGTAAATAAGAGTCGGTAATTAACACGGATTGAAAGCAGGTGGTAACCATCAACAATGCACATAAGCAATCCCAAAATGCAACAGCGTGGACAACATGGCCGCCATGTACGTCATTGCAAGGCGCCTACGTCTACAGGCAGCAGGACTGAGGGTGTGGCGACGGGAGGAACAAATCTACAGACAGCGCATCACACTATTACAGCTGACTGATGCAGAGATACATGAGAGGTACAGGCTACACCCCGAAACCATCATGGACCTGATAAGGGACCTGCACCCACTCCTGGACCAGCCAACAAGAAGGGCGCACGCCATACCACCACATGTGCAGGTGCTCTGCAGCCTACATCTACTGGCATCCGGCAGTTATCAGGTGGTGATAGCTGCGGTGGGTGGTGTATCCCAGAGTTGCCTGTCCCGTTTCTTCAGGAAGTTCCTGGATGCCATGATGCAGAGAATGCACCACTACATAAGCTTCCCAAACACACAGGCTGCACTGCAGAAAACAAAAACAGACTTTTATCACATGGCACAGTTCCCCCATGTCATCGGCTGTATTGATGGTACACACATCCCAATCTGTCCACCAGCTGATACAGAGCACATCTACAGGAACAGGAAGTCCACCCACTCCATCAATGTGCAGGTGATCTGTGATGCAGGGAACATCATCACAGATATTGTTGCAAAGTTTCCTGGGAGCACCCACGACTCTTACATCTTCCAGAATAGTGGGATCTACACACGACTGAGTGCCGGCGAATTCGGAGAGGGATACCTGCTGGGTAAGTAACAGTGACGCCCCTTGAAACCTGCAAATCAGAGTGTATAGAGGCATGTAACTGATGGTTCCCTCTTACTCATCCAGGCGACAGTGCATATGCATGCCGTTCATTCATCCTCACTCCCTACCTACACCCAGCAACCCAGAGTGAGAGACGATACAACGTGGCCCACAAAACAACACGCAATGTGGTGGAGCGCACGTTTGGACTACTGAAGAGCAGGTTCCGCTGCCTCCACAAGAGCGGAGGCGCACGCCAGTACAAACCCATCACCTGCTGCAAGATTATTGCCACTTGTGCAATGCTGCACAACCTTGCCACGAAAAAAGGTACAGATGTGGAACTAACATATTTTGAGGACAACGAGGATGAGTCAGGCCAGCCAGAGGGCAGCGCAGCTAGAGTGCCAACTGCAATCGATGGGAGAGAGAGACGGGCAGAGATCACATGCAACTATTTCTGAGTAAGTGAGGGGACACAGCGAGTTGTGAGAAGTCATGACGTAGTTTAATGTGGCACCACGCCATGAACACATGAACAGGCCAATCTGGCAATATACCATCTATACAAGGAGTATGTCCAGGGTTACGTCACCCAATGGGAAGTGGCTAAGCAGGGCCACATCAATGTTTGCGCATACGCGCTGCAGTGGTGGATTGCACGGCCTGTGCATCCTCACTAGAGCCAACCCCAAGCCGCCTGCTGCTCCTGCGTGCTTCTGGGACGGGGGGTGTGATGCTGCTGCTGGTGTCGATGCGCTCCGCAGCATCCCCTGCAGCAGTTGTCGACGCCTGACTAGTCAATAGCACCCCTAGTGCACTTGTCACCTGCACCATCCCCCGAGACAGGTCGCTGCAGCACTGTGTTAGGCCCTCCTGCATCGTCACAGAGCGCCGGCAAAGTAGGGAAGTCGCAGTTGCCAGACGGTTGAGTGCCCTGCTGGTAGTGTCCCTTCTCTGGCGTTCCCGGCGCCGTGCTTCGATGTCAGCATCTAATTTGCTGCACAACTGCTGGATTGACTGGGACATGTCCCGAATGCCCGCAGCCATGCCGCCAATGTTTGTGTCCATGTTGACTAAGCTTGTCTTCATCACCCGCATGTGCCTCTGGACTGACATAACTGCCTTTGATTGCAGGCGCTGTTGCTTCAACATTTGGCCCTCGAGCCCCAAGAAGACACCATGGCCGTCAGTGGGTGCTGGTGGACTCTGGACACGCGACCTGCGGCGCCCTCTTGCTCCCGTCTGTGCTGCCTGTGAGGTGTGGGGCACAGTGGGATGGCTCCCTTCCTGGTGCCCGGTGCGGTCTTCTGGGCCCATGCTGTCGTCTGACGAGGTGTCGAAGGCTCGTAGCCTGGCTGCTGGACGCCTCCTCATTCTCACACCTGCAAGCGGAGATGTGGCCGGTGATTCGAACATGAGTGGCGATGCTGGCTGTGGTTGTGGTGATGCTGGCTCTCGGTGAGGTGATGCTGGCTCTGTGTGCGGCGAGGCTGGCTGTGTTGGTGGTGCGGCTGCCAGTGGGCCTGCTCCCTGGTCTGAACTCGTGCTGGCTAGAGGTGATTTTTGTGGCAGGTGTGCCGTCTCCCCTGCAGCATGCCCTGTACTGCATGATGTCACATCTGTGGACAGAAAAACAACATTGGCTCAGTGTCCCCGAAGGGCTGCATTGCAAGCGTCACAATAAATCATTTCACATTCCAATCTGTCCTCTGTCTCCTTGTGCCTCGAGTGCGTGACATGCCCTGTTGCCCTGTGACATTTACGTCATGGTTAGTGTTGCCCTGACTACATCTCCCGGAATGCATTGCCTGTCTGCACTGACACGTGTGGACTGCAGTGTGATTCTCGTTTCACAATGGGGGATGTGGGATAGGGGTAGGGGGGGCTACATTGCTGTGCTTTCGTCTTACCTTGGTGTGTTGCGGCTCTGGCAGAGCTGTCGGCGTCCCCAAGACCCACGACGCTCTCTTGCTCGATTGTGGCCGCCACCAGCTCCTCCAGTTCGGTGAGGGCAGGTGCCCTGTTGGTTCCACCTCCGGTCTGGCTGGCCTCCTTCTGGATGTCGCCCATCTTCCTCTTGGTCACAATCCTCAGGTCATACCAGCGCTTTTTGAGGACCTCAATGTCCCTGTGGGTCACTCCCACAGCATTGACCTGCGCCTGGATGGCCAGCCATATGTTGCGCTTTTCGGCCTCAGGCACTTGCAGGGATTGCCTCCCAAACAGCTTCTGGTGCTGCTTCACCACCTCCTCCACCAGCACCTGGAGTTCCTTGGGGCTGAATTTGAGCTTCCTCCTCCTTTCCCCTCCGTCTTTCTGTGTTCTCTGGCTGGACATGCTGTTCGTTTCCCGCTCGCACATGCAACTGCTCCCTGCCTCTCCTCTGCACTCCAAGCCTCTCCAGGGTCGGCTAATTATGTACACCTGCCTGGGTGTGGCCACGTCGGCTAATTGTGTACACCTGCCTGGGTGTGGGCAGTTCCTGGTTGGGTGGGCTGTCGTTGCACAGGATTAGCTGTTTCGTCAAGTCATGTGCTGTTATTTACCGAATCCGTACATACCGATTCGGTATTTTCCGATTCGGTGGATACCACCTCGGTCTTTTCCGAATCGGTAGATACCACCTCGGTATTTTCCGATTCGGTAATTATCACCTCGGTATTTACCGATTCGGTGAATTCCGATTCGTATTTACCGAATGTTACCGAATCGGTAACTGTTACCGAATTTTTACCTACATATAACTTACCGATTCTAATTTACCGATTCGGTACGGCTCGGTATTTAAGAACCGGTAAAATTTATTTACCTACATGAGGCCCTTAGTCTTTTAAACAATCACTTATAGAAACACATACTTATTCATACAGGAACTCTTTCAATCTCTCACTCTCACATATACTCACTTATATACACCAATAGTCACATATACTAGTTTAAAACATATGTAGTTACTCATAAAGACACTATTGAGACAGTCATTCACTCACTAACACACCCATACACACACTCATCCACCCATACAGTCCTGCACACATGCTGTCTTCAACACATACAAAGAGTGAGCCACTCATTCATGCACCTATGCACTACGTAATACCCCCCACCGAACCATGCAGATACTCAGACTGATACTCAAAAAACCAACTAATAACCTATATAGACACCCATGTAGCTACTCACCAACCCATGCAGCCACTTATGCACAAAGTGAGAGACTGATACAGATATTTACATATTTAAACATTATTCACTAAGCAATGTATTCACTATGATACACTTAATCAGTCAGTTACACAATCAATTTTTTAAAAACAAATCATCCATTTAGACACTTATATACCCATTTATTCTTCCATCGACCTTGAGATATACATATATAAAACATATTTAATTTTCAGAAAAACACACATTCACTGGATGATGTCATCAGTGATGTCATCAGTGATGTCATGAGTGATGTCACTGACCATGTCATGAGTGATGTAATATGTGACGTCATCAGCAGTGCATTGTGGGCGCGCGAGTTATAGTTAGCTGAACTAACTATAACGGGGGAATTTGAATGGTTTTGTACAAGTGAAAAGTCCAGCTAACTATAACACCCCTGAAACCTATGGTTTTTTCAGTGAATTTCTGAGGTTTTTTAAATGCTAATTTCTAACTATAACGTGCCTGAAACCTATGTTTTTTTCTGTGAATATATATATATATATGTATATATATATATTCACTGAAAAAACCCTAGGTTTCACACACGTTATAGTTAGGAATTAGCATTTAAAAAACCTTGCAAATTCACTGAAAAAACCATAGGTTTCACACATGTTATAGTTAGCTGTACATTTTACTGATAAAAAACCAATGAAATTCCCCCGTTATAGTTACTGTAGGCAACTATAACTCACGCGACCGCAATCCTCTGCTGATGCTAATACTGTATTTAGACACTTATTTGCCCATGTCTTCTTCCATTAAATTTTAGCTATACATATATTACAAATATTTTTTTTTCATAAAGACACATATGTCATCAGCAGAGGATTACGGTCGCGTGAGTTATAGTTGCCTACAGTAACTATAACGGGGGAATTTCATTGGTTTTTTATCAGTAAAATGTACAGCTAACTATTACATGTGTGAAACCTATGGTTTTTTCAGTGAATTTGCAAGGTTTTTTAAATGCTAATTCCAAACTATAACGTGTGTGAAACCTATGGTTTTTTCAGTGAATTTGTACGTTTTTTTAAATGCTAACTTACTGTGCACAGTGAGCACGCGGTGCGCTTCGCGCACCGCGTGCCCACTTTACGCAGTTAGTGCCATGCACGCACGGTGGTCACGCGGTGCGCTGCGCACACCGCGTGCCCACATTATGCGAGATGGGCCATGTACGCACGATGCGCTTCGCGCACCGTGCGCACATGGGGAACATATTATGCGCATCGTTGTGAAATGTTTTGTTTATTAATTTCAATTACTTCATAAGCCATGCACAAATGGTGCCCTTCGGGCACCATTTGCACATGGGGTGGGGAGAGTGTGGATACTTTTTTTTTTTTTTAAATTTTTTTTACCGTACGCGTACGGTAAGCGTAATCGGCGATTTTTCGAAAAAAAAATAAAAAATTTTTTGGGCCTTGTGGGTTGTTTGGGGGCCCGTATATCATTGCTGGGTGATTATTATTTCAATATACTGCCCCTTTACCCATTTTTGGGCTTCATTTATGCTGCCCTACTCAGAGTGCGAGAGAGAAAATGGCGGCCGCCGCTTCCTGGTTTCGGCCGATTCGAATGTTTACTAAGATCTAAGAGCCAATCAGAATCGCGCACGTCACCGTACGCGTACGGTAAGCGCACCGTAAGCGCACCGTAAGCTGGCTCAGATATATATATTGATTTAAAGGCTATTTTCTCAGAATCTACTGAACAGATTTACACCAAACCTACAAAAGGCACTTCCTTGACATGAGGACTACCTCTCTGCCAAACTTCAAGTAATTCTGTTCAGCCGTTCGGGCTGTAGCTGTGTCTAAAGGTCCTATGGAAAAATGCATGGGAAAAACGCGTTTTGGGACCCCCCTTTTATCTCAGCCCCCGCTTGAAGAAACCCCCCGAGACTTTCAGGGTAGGAGCGGAGCGTAGCGCCCCACCTATTTTGAAAAATTCGCGAGGATTCGTCGACCGGCGCAAAAGTTATTCAAAATAGAATGTTGCGGATTTCCTATGGAAACAGGGTCCTAACTATAACTACCTACTGGCGACCGCCAGTAGGTAATATATATATATATATATATATATATATATATATATATATATATATATATATATATATATATATTATTTTATTTATTTATTTATTTGTTGGTTTGTATAGCGCTAGAATCGACTCCAAAGGAGTATCTCTGCGCTTTTCAGGAACCGGTAAGGCAAGAATAAGAGGAAAGAGGAGCTAGATCTCATTCCTAAACAGCACAGTTTTTAGGAGTTTCCTATATGTAAGGTGTTCTTTACACTGTCTCAATGATAACGGGAGTTTATTCCACAATGTGGGGCCTGTAATTGATAATGCTTTGTTCCCGTGTCTGGCTTTTTTTGCACGTGGGATCACCAAGAGGAGATTGTTGCTGGATCTCAATGATCGAAGTGGAGTGTAAGGGACAAATTTGTTTTGAAGATAAACAGGTCCTTGTCCATTTATACATTTGTGGATCAAGCAGCATATCTTGAATTTTATTCTCTGACGGATCGAAAGCCAGTGTAATTGATCCAGGAGAGGTTTAGATGCAGTTCTTGGGGGAACATTAAGAACCAGACGAGCTGCCGTGTTCTGAATGACCTGGAGCTTAGCCAATACAGCTTCATTGGCAGAGAGCAACAGGCCATTACAGTAATCAATCCTACTTAAAACCAGGGTCTGAACCAAGGTTCTCCTAAAGGAATCCGGTAATAGGGGAAAAACTTTCCGTAACAAACTGATGGTATGGAAACAGATTCCTGAGGTATAATTAACATGTTGTTTGAAAAGCAGATCTTGATCCAAACGGATCCCAAGATTTTTCACAACCTGTTTAGGTTCGGGAACTGTTCCTAGATCTAGTGGCCACCAGTCAGGAGTCCATAGCATTTTTGCTTCACCAAACAACATTAATTCCGTTTTACTGACATTACACTGGAGAAAGTTGGAAGACATCCAGTGTGCCACTGCTTTCATGCCAGTAGAAAAGGAACTTTTCACTTCAGCGGAGAGAGTCTTGAAAGGGAAGAGGAGCTGGGTGTCATCAGCATACGATACTGGAATAAAACCATATCTCCGCATCACTCTAGCCAGGGGCGCCACATATATGTTAAAAAGGGTTGGGCTTAAGCAAGAGCCCTGGGGCACCCCCTTAGAGATCTCAATCTCCGCTGAGCGGTGGGATTCCATAATGATTCTCTGAGTTATGTTATGTTATGTTATGTTACAGCGTTCTTTTATAGCGCACGGCTACTCGAAAAGAGTGTCCCGGCGCTTTCCACCTGCATCTCAGAATAAAAATAACACAACACAGCAAAAAAATGAGAAAAAGAACTGAAACTGAAGCAATAAGAACAGCCTAAAGATTAAAAAGCCAGGTCTTCAGGCTCTTCCTGAACTGGAACAAATTGACAGTGCTGCGCAGCGAAAGAGGAAGCGAGTTCCACAGCTGTGGGGCTTTGCAGCTGAAAGAGCGCCCTCCCGTGCGGGCCTTCCTCACCCGAGGGACCACCACTTTGTAAAGGGATTCCGAGCGCAAGGAGCGGACTGGTCGATAGAAGGCTAGTCTCCGCCGCAGGTATCCAGCCCCTGATCCAAACAGGGCTTTGTGCATCAGAGTCAGGGATTTAAACTGGATCCGCTTCCGGACAGGCAGCCAATGTAGCGCCTGAAGCAGCCCGGAAGCTCGGGCTCGTCTACGCAGGCCAAAGATAGCCCGGGCGGCAGAGTTCTGTACCACCTGTAGGCGCTGAACTAGGTAATCAGGGAGGCCAAGGAAGAGGGCATTAGCATAATCAAGCCTCGAACCGACGAGAGCCTGCACAGTAATACGCCTGTGCTCCTCAGACAGCAGGGGCAGGAATTTACGGAGCATTTTCAAAATTCCATAACAGGTGCCAGCCAGACCCAGAATGTGTGTTCGCAGCGATAGCTGGTTGTCCAGCTTGACACCCAGGTTTTTAGCCACCAAGGAAGACTGTGCAGGAGGGCTCATGTCGGACGGCCACCAATGCTGCCACTCCGGATCGACACCGCAACCAAAAAACAGAACCTCGGACTTGCTCGAGTTGGCCCTTAGACTGTTCCGTTGGAACCAGTCAAAGACCAATGTAAGACAGTCCCGAATTCTCCCTCCATCAAACTCCTTGTCTTTCCCGCATGTGAAGAGGAGTTGCGTGTCGTCGGCGTAAGAGATGATCTGGGCCCCATATGCTTCCACCAAGGCCGCCAAAGGGGACATAAAGATGTTAAACAACGTGGGGCTCAACACAGATCCCTGTGGAACCCCAACTCCCAATGGCGGCATCTCGGCAGAGCTCTGGGAAACCCAGACCGTCTGGCGGCGGCCTTCAAGGAAGGATGTAAACCACCTGAGCGCCGTCCCCCTAAGGCCGATGTCATAAAGCCTCGCTAAGAGCGCCCTGTGGGGGACGGTGTCGAAGGCCGCCGATAGATCTAACATGACCAGCATCGCTCTCCCGCCGACATCAAGAGTCTCCCTGATGATCTCAGTGACCTCTAGCAATGCCGTTTCCGTACTAAAATTAGGACGGAAACCGGATTGAGATGGATGGAGCAGATTGTTAGCTTCCAGAAAGCGCGACAGGACACCGTGGACGTGTTTTTCCGTGATCTTCGTGAGGGCCGGAAGAAGTGAAATTGGCCTATAATTGGCCAGAACCTCGACGTCGAGACCCGGTTTCTTTAGGAGGGGGATCACCATCGCTCTCTTCCAAGAGCTGGGGACCCTCCCCTCCCTCAGCGAGGCGTTGAGGATGGGATTAACCAGCGGATTCACCACCTCCGCCATCCCAGCCAAAAATTTGGCGGGGCAGGGGTCAAGTGGCGAGCCAGATTTCAAATTGGCCAACAGCTGCCTGGACACATCGCTGGAAACAGCAGGAAAATCAGACAGCACCGCCGTCGGTGTGTGCGGAAATCCGCACCCAGCCCCGGTGACGCCGCTTCCATCCTCCGGTCCTTCCACAAAGGAGGCCTGAATCGCCTTGATCTTATTAGTGAAGAAGCCGGCCAGATCACCTGCCCACGTATCTGAAGAAACTAGAGGGGGCGATTGGGAACTAGGGGTCGTGAACTCCTTCACAATGGTGAAGATCTCCTTACAGGAGTTCGCGGAAGCCTCGATCCTCCTAGCCAAATAGTCCCTCTTAGCTCCCAGAATGTCCCGATGGTAGGCCTTCACCACCGCCTTGTAGGCGAGTTTAGCCTCCCCATCATACAAACGTCGCCAGGCCCTCTCGGCCACCTTACATTGGCTGCGAGCCACACGAAGAGCCTCCGTAAACCATGGTGCAGATTGCCGTGCCACCGTGGATCGGAGGGCTACCTTGGGGGCCAGATCGTCCAGCCTATCAATGAGCCACCGCTGCAGAGCCTCAGTGTCGCTATCCAGATCGCCCGAAAGATGGCATGGGTGATCCAGAAGCACCTGTTCCAGCATGTCAGGTGTCACTCTGTGCAGCGCTCTCGAGGTCGGTCTAGACAAGACTGAGGCACTGTTATCCGGCCGCGCACTCTCCAGCACCGAAAATCTGATCAGCCTGTGATCGGACCAGAGCACCGGCAGGGTGTCAACCTCCGTAAGAGGGACAGATGAAAACACCTGATCCAGGGTATGCCCCTTCTCATGGGTTGGCCCCGACACGAACGGTAACAATCCCAGTGGAGATGTAATATCCAACAGTTTGACCGCATCCGAGTCATCCGCTACGTCAAGGTGGAGGTTGAAATCACCAGCCATGACGCAGTGCTGTGAGGTCAGCACCAACTCAGAGACAGCTGTCTGCAGATCTTCCAGGAAGGAACCCAAAGGGCCTGGTGGCCTGTAGACCAACAACCCCTTCAGGGCCTGACCCGGGGACAGTCTGAGCGTGAAGGCGAGCGACTCAGCGCTCCCGATGGAATTAAGAGGAAGAACTGAGCAGGAAACGCTCTTTTTCACCACTACCGCCACTCCCCCGCCTCTACCCTTCACTCTATCCTGCCGGAAGATATTGTACGCCGGAGGAATGGCTGAGAAGACATCCGGATTGGAAGCCTCTCCCAACCAGGTTTCGGTAAGTAGCAGGCAAAGGGGATTTTCCCTAACAAGGAGATCGTAAATATGCAGGGCATGGCAGCCTACTGACCTTGTATTCAACAGCAAACAAAGATGCTGTGCGCCAGCCGTTGCAGGGCGAGGAACATTAACATGGGTCCAGAAAGGCGTCCAGCCACAACACGGACAACGGCGTTTACCCTTAAATCGCCCCGGGAAAACGGAACGGCAGGAGCTAGAGAGGCCCCGCAAATCCCGCAACCTCGCAGAGGTATAACAGATCATCTCAGCCAGTGTGTCACCGGACTTGCGATCCAAGAGAAAGCTTTTCAGCCATTCTATGGCTTTATCCTTGATGCCAGCGCTCGATAACCGTTCAATGAGAATGGCATGTGAAACGGTATTGAACGCTGCTGATAAATCTAAAAGCACCAAGATTACTGAAAAGCCTCTGTCCTGGTACATCTGTAAATCATCTGTAACAGACAGAAGAGTGGACTCCGTACTGTGTTTAGGCCTAAACCCTGACTGAGAATAGTCCAGAGCACCAGCAAGTTCGATGTAATGAGACAGGTGGTGATTGACATGTTTCTCAGCCAGTTTCCCTAGAAATGGTAATAGGGATATAGGCCTAAGGTTGGTTAGATCAGTCCATGGAATGGAGGTGTTTTTCCTAATGGGTCTAACCAGGGCTCGTTTCCAATCTCTTGGAACAGTGCCCGAACTAAGTGAGAGATTCACCAATCTTTCAAATATAGGACATAGCTATTCACTCATGACAGGTATAATCCTAGCTGGGATGTTTTCATCAGGACTGCCACTTTTAATCTGTGATGTAAATAACAATGTTTCTTGTAGAGAAATAGGTGGAAAGGAGTTTAGTGTGTGTTTTTCCTGCTTGGGTTCATCATCCATTTCAGGTAGCGCCCTATCAATGGAAATTCCTCTGTTGGCACATATTATTTTGTCATAGATTAACTCTATTTTATTCGTAAAGAAACATGAGATTTCATCACACAGCTGTTTAGAGCCTAATTCTGAAGATTCACATGCTACAGGTTTAGTAAAGGTTTGTAGGATTTGATATAAAACCCTAGAAGAATTTCCTGCAGCTGTGATTTGTGAAGTGATATAGGTTTTACGGGCAGTGCGAATGGCTTTATGGTAGGTGGATAGTGAGTCCCAATATTTAGTTTTATCTTCTACCAAATGAGAGATTCTCCACCTCTTTTCTAGTTTCCTGGCATTGAGTTTTAATGTCCTTAAGTTGTACGAGAACCAAATTTCCTGTTTCTTGGCCGGTCTGGATTTAAATTGTTTCAGAGGGGCAATTTTGTCTATAGTTTCTTTAATGGCTCCATCAAATTTTGAGGGCAGTTTCAATACATATTTTAGGAGGGAAGGAAGGAAGGAAAAATAAAATTTTTCTTGAAAGTGCTGTTGTTAACTTTATGCCATTGTCTACGTATCCTAGATAATGGAGTAGGACGCGAGGGAGTATACTTCAGATGCTGAGTGCAAAATTCAACCAGGAAGTGATCAGTCCAATTAACCTGTTTAGCAGGTGGACAGGAGATCAATATATATATACTCTGCTTCCTTAGAGTGCCAAGGTTTTCTTTCATGAAGCAAGCAAATAGGACTACAAGTCCCAGCACGCTTGAGATGAAATCGCACTCAGTGGATATTAATCGCATGCGGAACTTTCTGTTAGACATCCTGGCAGTTTGACCTTTGAAAAGGAGAGTGAATCTCGAAACGCGTCAGGTCTTACTACTGTTAACCCAGGAAAAATAAAGCAAGGTGCCTTGAAAGAGAAAACCGGATGGTTCGTCTTCTGTTGTGTGCGCTCCTAAAGCTATGGGCATTTGTTAATCTACATATGTGCACGGCAGCCCTTGCCGTGAGGAGCGGCACCATCCATGGAAGTTAATGGAGGCTGCAGAGTTGGAACAGAATCTGCACTCGTGTAAGCAGCACAGAAAACGTGGTAACTTACTTGCCTTATAATACTGGAGTCCACTAGGGCGTTTGAATCTGAAATCCAGGAATGGTCATGCAGAACCTACTAAAGGAGATGACTGTTCTTTTCGGGACTACAAGACCCAGCACGCTTGAGATGAAATCGCACTCAGCCGATATTAATCGCGTGCGGAACTTTCTGTTAGACATCCTGGCAGTTTGACCTTTGAAAAGGAGAGTGAATCTCGAAACGCGTCAGGTCTTACTACTGTTAACCCAGGAAAAATAAAGCAAGGTGCCTTGAAAGAGAAAACCGGATGGTTCGTCTTCTGTTGTGTGCGCTCCTAAAGCTATGGGCATTTGTTAATCTACATATGTGCACGGCAGCCCTTGCCGTGAGGAGCGGCACCATCCATGGAAGTTAATGGAGGCTGCAGAGTTGGAACAGAATCTGCACTCGTGTAAGCAGCACAGAAAACGTGGTAACTTACTTGCCTTATAATACTGGAGTCCACTAGGGCGTTTGAATCTGAAATCCAGGAATGGTCATGCAGAACCTACTAAAGGAGATGACTGTTCTTTTCGGGACTACAAGACCCAGCACGCTTGAGATGAAATCGCACTCAGCCGATATTAATCGCGTGCGGAACTTTCTGTTAGACATCCTGGCAGTTTGACCTTTGAAAAGGAGAGTGAATCTCGAAACGCGTCAGGTCTTACTACTGTTAACCCAGGAAAAATAAAGCAAGGTGCCTTGAAAGAGAAAACCGGATGGTTCGTATTCTGTTGTGTGCGCTCCTAAAGCTATGGGCATTTGTTGATCTACATATGTGCACGGCAGCCCTTGCCGTGGGGAGCGGCACCATCCATGGAAGTTAATGGAGGCTGCAGAGTTGGAACAGAATCTGCACTCGTGTAAGCAGCACAGAAAACGTGGTAACTTACTTGCCTTATAATACTGGGGTCCACTAGGGCGTTTGAAACTGCAATACAGGAATGGACATGCAGAACCAACTAAAGGAGATGACTGTTCCTAACGGGACTACAAGTCCCAGCACGCTTGAGATGAAATCGCACTCAGCGGATATTAATCGCGTGCGGAACTTTCTGTTAGACATCCTGGCAGTTTGACCTTTGAAAAGGAGAGTGAATCTCGAAACGCGTCAGGTCTTACTACTGTTAACCCAGGAAAAATCAAGCAAGGTGCCTTGAAAGAGAAAACCGGATGGTTCGTCTTCTGTTGTGTGCGCTCCTAAAGCTATGGGCATTTGTTGATCTATAGATATATATATATATATATATATATATATATATATATATATATATATATATATATTGTATCCCAAAGAGCCTTTGCGCAGCGAGAGAGCACTCTACAGCCTTCCCACCTTCCGGTTTTAATTTGCAGACTGCCTTTCATATCCATCCATCTTCTGTTTTGCCAACGCGTTTCAAGACACTGGGTCTCTTCTTCCAGGGCTATTAAAAGACACATCTGACAGCGAGCATTGATGCCATTCACCTTTTATTCATTTTTCGTTTTTGAACCGCCCCCAGTGGGTGTATGCTGAGTGCAAGTCATTTTTGAGCCGCCCCCAGTGGGCGTATGCTAGGTGCAAGCATTATGGGACATGTAGTCTTCAGTGCGCGCAACATTAATCCTTTGGTAAGTTCAAATGTGCATTTTCATTCTCATGTCTGTATTTATACCTTAGTAGGTGACGGACATGAAGGCAAGCTTAGTATGCAAGAGACGCTGTGCTACCGGTCCTGAACAGTCCGGGACCTCGGCCTCTTCAACCGGTAATTTGAATTCCTCACCGGTTGATGATGGTGCTCTTCTCCGCGGCCGGGCCGCCGCGTCAATATTGTATCCCAAAGAGCCTTTGCGCAGCGAGAGAGCACTCTACAGCCTTCCCACCTTCCGGTTTTAATTTGCAGACTGCCTTTCATATCCATGCACTCAGCATACGCCCACTGGGGGCGGTTCAAAAACGAAAAATGAATAAAAGGTGAATGGCATCAATGCTCGCTGTCAGATGTGTCTTTTAATAGCCCTGGAAGAAGAGACCCAGTGTCTTGAAACGCGTTGGCAAAACAGAAGATGGATGGATATGAAAGGCAGTCTGCAAATGAAAACCGGAAGGTGGGAAGGCTGTAGAGTGCTCTCTCGCTGCGCAAAGGCTCTTTGGGATACAATATATATATATATATAATTCACTGAAAAAACCATAGGTTTCACACACGTTATAGTTAGGAATTAGCATTTAAAAAACCTTGCAAATTCACTGAAAAAACCATAGGTTTCACACATGTTATAGTTAGCTGGACATTTTACTGATAAAAAACCAATGAAATTCCCCCGTTATAGTTAGTGCAGGCAACTATAACTCACGCAACCGCAATCCTCTGCTGATGCTAATACTGTATTTAGACACTTATTTGCCTATGTCTTCTTCCATTAAATTTTAGCTATACATATATTACAAATATTTTTTTTTTCATAAAGACACATATGTCATCAGCAGAGGATTGCGGTTGCGTGAGTTATAGTTGCCTGCACTAACTATAACGGGGGAATTTCATTGGTTTTTTATCAGTAAAATGTCCAGCTAACTATAACATGTGTGAAACCTATGGTTTTTTCAGTGAATTTGCAAGGTTTTTTAAATGCTAATTCCTAACTATAACGTGTGTGAAACCTATGTTTTTTTCAGTGAATTTGTACGTTTTTTTAAATGCTAAGTTACTTTACGCCATTCGTGGCGTGCGCGCCCAGTTAACGCAGTTCGTTCCGTGCGCGCACGGTGCGCTTCGCCCACCGTGCGCGCACAGTGAGCACGCGGTGCGCTTCGCGCACCGCGCGCCCACTTTACGCAGTTAGTGCCGTGCACGCACGGTGGTCACGCGGTGTGCTGCGCGCACCGCGTGCCCACGTTACGCGGGATGGGCCATGTCCGCACGATGCGCTTCGCGCACCGTGCGCACATGGAGGACATATTATGCGCTTTGTTGTGAAAGGTAAACCTTCAGATTTCTTGTTAACTGTTATGCCATGCACAAATAATGCCCTGCGGGCATCTTTTGCACACGGGGTGGGGATAGTGTGGATAGTTTCTTTTTATTAATTAATTTTTACCGTACGCGTACGGTAAGCGTAATCGGCGAATTTTTGGAAAAAATTAAAATTGAATTTTTGGTCTTGGGGGTTCTTTGGGGACACCTACATCAATGCTAGGTGGGTAGGAACTGAATACACTGCCCTTTTAGATGTTTATTTCCTTTGTTTTTGCAGCCCCACTCAGAGTGCGAGAGAGAAAATGGCGGACGCCGCTTCCTGGTTTCGACCGATTCGAATGTTTACTTAGATCTAACAGCCAATCAGAATCGCGCTCGCGCACGGCACCGTACGCGTACGGTAAGCTTACCGTAAGCGCACGGTATGCGCACCGTAAGCTGGCTCAGATATATATATTGATTTAAATGCTATTTTCTCAGGATCTACTGAACAGATTTACACCAAACCTACAAAAGGCACTTCCTTGACCTGAGGACTACCTCTCTGCCAAATTTCAAGTAACTCTGTTCAGCCGTTCGGGCTGTAGCTGTGTCTAAAGGTCCTATGGAAAAATGCATGGGAAAAACGCGTTTTGGGACCCCCCTTTTTTCTCAGCCCCCGCTTGACGAATCCCCCCGAGTCTTTCAGGGTAGGAGCGGAGCGTAGCACCCCACCTATTTTGAAAATTTCACGAGGATTCGGCGACCGGCGCCAAAGTTATTCCAAATAGAATGTTGCGGATTTCCTATGGAAACAGGGTCCTAACTATAACTATCTACTGGCGACCGCCAGTAGATAATATATATATATATATATATATATATATATATATATATATATATATCTTCCGTTTGATTTCAGCATGATGCCAGACGTAATGTGGTCCTCCTTTTATGTTATACATATTGTTTGTTTAAATGCACTGAACTTTCTGATGCTCTGCTTCGTGACAAAGGTATGCTAACACCGAAATGTGTTGACATTTGTTCATCCATTTTGCTGAATAAACAGCATTATCCGACTACTTACTTAGAGTGCCGAGGTTTTCTTTCATGAACCGAGCGAGTGAGTTAGGAAGTAGTTGAATAAGTGGTTTATTCAGCAAGACGGATGAACAAACGTCAACACATTACACCTTTGTCACGATGCGGACTATCAGAAAGTTCAGTGCATTTAAATAATTACATATATTAAACTCATCCCAGCTCAGGAGTTCTAGATTTTTCCATGTCTTTAATCTATCTGGAAACTGTTCTGTAACTACTAGATATTCTTCCATATTGATTCGCTTGTAACCTTGTATCATTGAGTTGTAGTTGGGCCTCCCTTAGTACATTCCCTTATTCCATAGGACGACATTACCCCCTTTGTTTGATGGTTTCAGTATGGTGAAAAATGCCCGTTGTTGAAGGTCTTGGGTATTTCTTCTCTTCTTAGATGACTTGTTAATATTACGTAAGTCTCTGATCATATTCTCTGAGAATTTGTCAATATTGTCTTTGGATGTTTGTGGAATGGATTTTGATTTAAGGTGAAGTCGTGTTGCTCCTTTTGCTTGAGTATCTATCATGCTTAATTCATTTGGGTTTCTAAGGACTCCTGGTTTCTGTTCTCAATTCCCTCTGCTTCCAATTCTACAAGGTCTTCCAACAGTTCTATGTCTGAAACCTGCAGTTGCTCTATATAGGGCACTACCCAGAGTTCTCTGCTTCCTCTTTTTCATAATTTATTCAGCTCTCTAAGCCTGAAAGGGTATTGTTTTGACTTATACTGGGTGCTTCTTTGTGTCTGGAAAAAGCTAGACCTCTCTGATGAGCTCTAATGAGAGCAAAACACGTGCCTTTATGCATTCTAGGTTGTCTTGGATGGTGTTTTACCAATCCAGAGCTGTAATACTGTGCCTGGAGTGGTAAAAGGCTTTTGTCATTTTGCAGTTCGGCATGGATGACACTGTGCTAATCCTGTGCTTAAAGACTTTGCTGTATAAATGGCAAAAGGTTTTGTCCCTTTCTAGCTCTGCGTGCATGGCACTGTGCTAATACTATGCTTAAACCCTTTGCTATAAAAACAACATTTGAGGTGAGCAGATTCAGAGTGTTGCTGGTGTTGCAGGGTGCTCTGTATACGAGCTGCTCTCCACCTATATAATTTGAGAACTACCCAGAGTTCTCTGCTTCCTATTTTGCTACTTACTTCTGTTTGTCATTATTTTATTCATCTGTGCCATTGGAAATATCAGAAACATGGTTCGTGTTCCTTATTGTTAAAGATACTATAGCCATTAGTGCTTCAGCCAAAAAGCATTTTTCACCAACAATGGCTGCCAATGGATGAACTAAGCTGCTGAATACTTGTTTCCATTCAAAAGGATAACATCGGGGATCATCCTAAACTAGAATAATGCAGCTGCCTTTTAAAGGCTAGCTGCTAAAAAAGGTATAGTATGGAGTGTTGCTATCTCACTGGTGATCAGAAATAACTACAGCCTTCATTTAAGAAAGTGGAAAACAAGTGCTCATGTACTGAAACAGATAATGTCAATGAATATTGTTAGACTGAGCCCAGAGTATCACAATCAAGCTATAACGTTTTCTTTTCACCCATACTTAATAAATATTTTGCATAGGCTGTAATGGTTTATAAACTGTGTGTACAAATACCAGATAATGACACAGGACATGAGTATTTCATAAATCTAAGCAATAACAAATGGTAACAAAATCACTAGAATTAAACATACACACAACTTATACCACAATAAAGCAGCAAGCTTTAACTCAGACACAAGCATTGGCACAAGGAGCTGAATTGTGCATTTCTGGGTGAGGTTGAACTGATTTGCACACGATGGGCCTGTCAGTAATGGCAGGGAGCGCTTCCTTATTTGCTATGTTTAGGTATTTTAAGTAAATGCAATAGCTTCTCTAATTGTCGTTTAGTTGCTAAATTTTACTTTGTCAATAACATATCACTTTACCTTCAATAAGTAAATACCATAAAGCACTAGAAGGTGAAGGAAATGAGACTCTGTCAATGACTTTTGTTTCAATCTGATTCAGCAGATTTCATAAGTGCAACCCATTTTTCGAAGTCTCCAGGTATAAACATCTTGGCCACAGGATGCTAACGCAACAATGCTGACAACTGGATGATAAAGAGGCATGTGTTCTACCTGTGCACATATATATTTTTATTTACTTGATGTTTTTGTTAAAGTATCCCATTATGGTCCCTACTGGGCTCTAGGAGAGTCATTTGAGAGTTTTAAACCTACGAGCTGTGAAGTTGGTACCTCTGTTCAGAGTTTGTGGTGTGCTTTCAGCAGGAAGCCATCCTCAGGAGTTCTGTATTAAGGATATTCTTAACTCAGCTGTGGCAAAGGGACTGCCTCTATGCTTCTATCATGTGAATTCTCATTGGTGAAATAGATGCAGTTCAGGTTTCTAGAGTTTAGTGGGGAGAACACCTTTTCACGTAGCTTGGGAGTACTCTGCTGAGCTGGTTTAACATATTCATGTACCTGCCACCTGGGTTTTGTAGCCTTTGCATTCTGTATCTGACCTGTTTTGTAAGACTGTGTAGACTACATAAATAACGACAGATAAGACATCATTTCGCATCAGCATTCATCAGCTAGATCTAATGTTTGGTTTGCAGAAGGGGATGATTTCCCTGAACAATTACCGGTGAAGATTGACATCCAGGATGCCTGTTTCCCTATACAGTATAAATGCACTTAATATTACATCTTTCTTAACTTTTGAGATGACTTTGGGGTTTCCAGCCTTAACAGCCACATGAAGGGCCAAAGGAGATCTTCTCTGATGTTAACAAGGGTAATATCTTTTCACCTTATGTAAAATGAAATTAGCATTAGAACCTTTGTATTTTCTTGTGCTGCCACCTGCTGTTAGGTAAGCCAGGAATAGACAAGGAAGCTGTGTTGGTGACAGATAAATATGATGCAAATGGACCACTCTGTTTTTATGTGATCAATATTCTATTCTTGTTTAGGAACTTAGGAGACTTGCCAGTAACCTTTCGTTCACATTGTGGTCGAAAAAAACTTCCACAGCGGGTCTACCTTTTGAGGCAAGTCCATTAAATACATCCATGTGACTGGATATAGAGAGCAACAGCAGAACAATGCTGTCCCTTACATATAATTAAATCCAATTCTGAAGCTGGTTTGGCTGGAGGTAACTTAGGAAACTAAGGAATATTGCTTTTAGTTCTAGCTCCCCTTTACTGCACTCATTAAATTGATGTTTAGAGGATGGATGCATGCTGCTGCAGAGGATAGAAGAAAGTTTCTGGGACAAATGTACAGACCCTATTTAACGAGTCGCAATTTATTTGCGACTCGCTATATAGGATTTGCGACTCGCAATTAGGAAGGGGGGTTCCAAGGGCGTCCCTTCCTAATTGCGACTTGCTACCCTATGAAAGTATGTTTTGCACCCGCAATTGCGGTTGCAAAACACTTGCAATTTACCACCCTCGTGTCAAGAGGGTGGTAATGCACTCGCAAACAGGAAGGGGGACCTGCCCTTAAAAAATGAAACAAAAACGTTTCATTTTCTTTTTTTTTAAATGCATCCTGTTAGAACTTGGGGTTTCTAGTTGGCAGAGGTAGGTACCTTTGACCAAATAGGGACCCTTGCTTCTAGTCAGGGTAAGGGGTTACACTTCTAAAATAACCCCTGCTCACCCCCTTGGTAGCTTGACACGAGCAGACAGGCTTATCTCAGAGGCAGTGTGTAAAGCATTTGTGAACACATGCAGTAATACAGTGAAAACACTACAAATGGATACCACGCCAGTTTAGAAAAATAAGTAATCTTTACTAGAATTAACCCAAGACCAAATGACAAAAATCCACAATACTGTAATCAAACATAAAATGGTAGAAATAGCTTAGTTCAATGTAGATGGTAAATGCGACACTTTACTCTCAATGTACCTTGGATGCGTCACGCAATACAAACAAAAGGGTCGCAGGCAAGGTGATGCGTCGGTACCTTGCTTCGAGGGAGGTGATGCGTTGGTTCCTTACTGATGCGAGAAAATGGCGTCTCGATGCGACAGCGTTGGATGCAATGCTTGCACGGCGAACTCTGTAACTTCTGAGCTGCAACAGGCCCTGCGACACGCTTCTCCGGTGATGCGATGGCGACCTCTTCTCCGGTGATGCGACACACTTCGTCGATGATGCGACGGCAAACAGCTGCAGCGGCGGCACGCGTCTTCGGCGATGCGAGGGCAACTGCGTTGGCGGCGACACGCTTCTCCTCGTTGTATCGCGCTTCCAGCTCCCAGCGACTTGCAGTCTTCTCAGAGGGCCCAAACGACAGTAGGCACCTCTCTGCAGGTGGTGAAGTCTTGTATCCCTGAGACTTCAGGCAGGAGGCAAGCTCAGTTAAAGCCCTTGGAGATTCTTCTTCAAGATTTCAAAAGTACACACAAAGTTCCTTTTCTCCTTTCCTTGGAAATAAAGTAACCACTGCAGGCCAACCCCAACAGCACAGCACAGGGGCAGTCTCCTCCTTCAGTTTCCTTGGTTCTTCTCCTTGGCAAAGAGTTGTCTTGATTCCCAGAAGTGATCTAAAGTTCTGGGATCTGAGTCCCCCTTTTTATACACCAAAATCCTTTGTCTCTGAAGGCATAAAGTGTCTGTAGCTAGTCCAAACCAGTTCTGGGTGCATTCTGCCAGTGCACAACTTCTTCCTTTGTCAGTGTGGGCCAGGGTCATAAGACACACCACAGGAGGTAGAGCCCTATTCAGGCGCAGGTGCTACTCTTCCCACCACTCCTCATGCAGATAGGTCTATCCAACTGCCCCCTCCCCTTAATTGGTTCAACCCCAAGACAACGTGCACTGTATGAAGTTATCTCTGGACTCACGGACTACCTCAATGCTGCTCAGCACACTTGGACTTCAGAACCTATATGTAGGATCCGGCTTTATTGTATCAACCCCAAGACAACGTGCACTCTATGAGATTATCTCAGGACACACGTACTACCTCAAAGCTGCTCAGCACACTTGGACTGCCGAACCTATATGTAGAATACTGCTTATTGTATGAATCTTGTTCTAAAACTGTTGTGAAGCGCTCCGATACCCTCAGGTCAGGCTAGCGCTATATAAAACTCCTTAATAAATACATAAATAAATATTCAGCCTTGTGCTGACTCACCCTGTCTCCTGGAGCCACCCCAGCCCTTGTCACTCACAAACCAGACATGGAATACACAACCTAGCAGAGGCAGGCTTGGATGGTTAGGCAAGAAAATACCTACTTTCTAAAAGTGGTATTTTCAAACACAGAATGTTAAAACCAACTTCAATAAAAGATGTATTTTATCATTCTGAGTTTAGGCATACTAAACTAGAATTTCTACCTGAGTCAGTTAGGATTATAAAATGTTATAATCAAACTGCCCATTCTAGCCTATGGGAATAGGTAGCCTTGCAATAGTGAAAAACGAAATTGGCTGTAATTCACTATCAGGACATGCTACTTACATCAGGGCATGTCCTACCTTTTACATACAATGCACCCTGCCCCTGGGCCTACCTTAGGGGTGACTAATATGTAGAAAAGGGAAGGTTTAGGGACTGGCAAGTTGACATGGCAGCCCCAGGCTGCACACAGGCCCTGCAATGGTAGTCCTGAGTCACATTTTACAAGCTGCTTCTGTGGGTGCCACAACCAGTGCTGCAAGCCCACCAGCAGCATTTTATTTACAGGCCCTGGGCACCCATGGTGCACTGTACTAGGGTTTGACAAGTAAATCAAATGACCCAATCATGGAGTCACTAATCCAATCCAATACGTAACATTACACTCGGGAGCACTTGCACTTTGGCACTGGATAGCAGTGGCAAAGTGCCCAAAGCATCTAGACCAGCAAAACACACAGCAAACATACAGGAGGCAACAAACAAAAATGGAAGGGTGCCAGGTCTAACACATCCCATTTTCCTTATTTAAAAGCAGTCCTAGCTATGGAGGTCTTCTGAGCCCAGCAGGCCACCATACCTGGGAGGGCTAGCCTTTCTCAATGGGGTCGCAAATTGCGAGTGCCTCATGAATATTGATGAGGCATGCAATTCGCGACCCCATTAAGAATCGCAAACAGTGTCTCTGACACTGTTGTACATGTCATTTTGCGAGGCACAAATTGCGACTCGCAATATAACACATTGTACATCTGGCCCTAAATTATTAAAGTGCCCATAACATCTCATTTCAAAGTCTTGAATGGCCTTTCCTATACCTCTAGGCTCGCACACATTTAATTTGCTCTGTCATTCAGTTCAGTTCAGTAACAGTTTATTCTGCCAGGCAGGCCATAAAAGACGTGGAAACAGCATTACAAAACAAATTGATGAAGCAGCATTAAAAGAGAATTTTCCGCCATTCGAAAATCAGATAAGTAAAATTCATTATAACAGAAAAGTATCTCAATCAATAAATATCAATGTCCAAACACAACGAACTGTTACAAGTATATAAATGTGCAAAATATCAATGCTAAAACCACTAAAATACAGCATTAAAAGGATAAAAAATAAAAGGCATAAAAGAAATGCGGGCAAGGCAGTTGTGCCAGTCATATAAAAGAAGTCCATCACAACCTTAAGCAATGTATTAGCCCTCCATTGTTCTCCTGGCACTGATTGCAGTTTTTAAACAAGCATTTACAATGCAATGGTCTCGGCATTGGTAAAGTTAGAGCTATTGGCATTGCTCATGACAATGCCGTTTCTTTACATGTTTTAAAAACAAAAACATAAACAAAAAGAATGTCATGAGCAATGCCAATAGCTCTAACTTTACCAATGCCGAGACCATTGCATTGTAAATGCTTGTTTTCCAATGTGAGTAGCTGTGGATTTTAGGCCCTAGCTCAGCCGGCACCTGAGGCAACCTGCACATTTATTTATTTTTAAATTACACAAGCAAGGGAGCTTGACTTGTGTGGCTCTCACTAGTTAATTTTACCCAGAAGCACTTGCAAACATCAAACTTTGGTAAGAAACACATTTTCCTAACATTTCTGTGAAGGAAAGTTCTGCTATCTGCGGAGAGCCGCAAAGTTCCTACCACCCTGACCCACATAACCCATTGTGCTTTTATCCTGCTCTTTAACCTTGCACTTCCTTGTGATTGGACTAGATACAGGACTGTGATTAAACTAAGGCCTGCATTTGCTGTCTTGCATGAGCCTGCGGATATTAATATGTGCATACTATTTTTACATATAGAAGCTTTCAGTCGGCTGTCTTAATTCACTTGTTTATTTCTTGTCATTTACATTTTCTTCCGTCCACTACAGCATACACCATTGGACAATGGGTCAGCTCTCTTCAGCCATTGGCTAACTTCACTAAGAGTAACAGCATTCTTTTCTTTGACAAGGAGCACATCCACACACAAAGGAGTTTCTTTGAGTGCCAAGTACAGCCACAGCAATGTGTTTCAGATCAAAGAGATATCATTTCACCATACACCATTCTGCAAAAAGGCCTAAAAGGAAGATCTTAATAAATCATCCAGTCTGATCTACTCTAATTACACTTCCAGGAGGAGATTTCAGCACCAACAGTTGTAGTAATGAGGACTGAACATAAATCCCAAAAGGGCTTTCCCAAAGAGAGACAACATAGCCATCCCTGTTAATTAACATTAAAGCTTCCTTTCAAGTTCTGGAGCCAGGCGGATATCGCACTGTAAATTTGCGTTCTGCATAAAGTGGAAAAAGTCTGTTCCATGATGAACTAAACCCAATTCAAAGCCAGTTAAGGGTTTTTATTAGGGTGCCACAATTTAAGCATTTACATGACCTCCCACTACGATGGATCTGTGTTAACATTAAAGGCCCAGATTTAGAAATGTTGTGCCTCTGGTTTGCATTACAGTTGTAATGCAAACCTGACAAAAAAAATCCCACTTGATATGCATAAAGCAACCTAAAGCAACGCAAATGATTTTTCGCGTGGCTTTGTTAATTTTTTTTTTTTTTTAAAACAACGCAACGCAGCACATTGCACTGCTTTGCATCAGATAGGAGTTCTATGGCTGGTGGATCAGTGTTCATCTGCATTCAGTGATGGATTCGGACACAAACCCATAGACTTGTAGACACTGATTTGCACCAAAATGGTGCGCCTGCCTCGTTATTTCCTTACTGCGGGTGTGCTGCACTCTGCAGAACGCATTATGAAGAGGAAATAATCTAAAATTCGAGTTTTTTTTATGCAGGAAGACATCCCTTCTTGCACAAAAGCGATATGAACCACAATGCAGACACCTGCACTATGGCGCAAGGGTGCTTGCGTTGGTCAACCACAAGTGCGCCAGCACATGGAGAGAGTATAAAAGTGCCATTTCTGTGAAATAAGTCACAGTTCTGCTATCTCCTGCTGAGGCAATGTAGAAACTTAACTTGCTGCGCTCTTTGAAAACATGTCCCTTAATTCATACAGATCCATGAAATAAAGGGCTAGCGCGGTCGACAGCGTAGCTGAGAAATTTGTGCAAGGAGTGTGACAAAGATGGGCAGATATATTTTCATTGTCACTGGGGCGCCAAAGACTTTCAGGCGACTCGTACTCTCCGAAGACCTATGTACAAATGTAAAAGTGGGCGTAGTCGGTCAGATGCAATTAACAAACAACAGAGCGCGTTGCCAGGAGAGACACCTGTTGCTTTCCGTGCCCTGCCTGCTCTTGTGTACTTAGAGCTTCTTGTCATTTCCATCAAATACTGGTAGCATACATCTTCCACTTGCCTGTTCTAAAATGCTGGCATGTATGTGATGGGAAACTATTAACCCAAAAAGCACACTTCTGCAGAGGAGCTAAAAACTGTAAAGGAGATATCCCATATTTTTCAAGTTGCTAGGGGAAGCGATGTAAGGGGAACCACCGGGCTTCCGGGTGCGGCTACAGTTTGAGAAAAACACAGGACACATGTTGACATGAGCAGAGCAACTGAAACAGAACTGCAGGTACAACCCCCATTTTTTCTTTGTCTGCTACAGTAAACGGGAACCATCTCTAAGACTCGTTTGAGAAAAGTAGTAAACAGACTGTCTCCGACTCTTCCGAAAGGCGGGGCAGAAACCCTCCCCTTGCTCCCAAGTTACCGAGGAGTAGAAAATGGTGTCTATCACCTTCACACGGTTTAGGCTGGCCTCCAGTCGCAGCTGATGCACCAGCTTTTTCATGGTCGTAACGTTTGAAGCCCCCGACATGTCTGCGCGGCGGAAAGGGAATCTTCTGCGGCTAACGGCAGTGAAACAGTAGCAAACTTTTCCTTCAAGTTTCCGGTCCCCTCTTATCAAAAGCCCCAGTGCGCAGGCGTGAGAAACACGCCCAGTCTACTGACGCCTGAACTTGTAGACACGGAAGAAGGACTAGAACCAGTGTGCTTTTGTATCCTTTGATGCGGAAGCGGTATAATAAACAAGGGGGAAAGGCGTCCAAAGCACGGTGCGGATCCCGATAGCAAAACAAGGAGATCAGGTGAGGGAGCAACGCCGGGACACCACCGCCTTTCTCCGAGGCAGAGAAGAACTGCCTCGGAGAAACGCAGCCTCAGTTTCGGATTCGGGGGCGTGTTTCTTTTTCTCTCCTCTTGCCATTGGCTGGAGGAGAGAAAAACACGCCCTGCGAAAAGCAGCGAAAAAACACGCCCTCCGATCCGAAAAGGACGGGGCTTCAACCGAGTGACTGGACCTCTTCTCCAGTGGCTGGCCAGCATTTAAGAGGCCAGCCAATGGAGAACAGGAGAGAAGAGGGGCGGGTGCAAGCCCCTCTTCTCAAAGTCACTCAAAGTCATTAAATCTCGGAGCGAGACTGCGCAAGCGCAGCCTTCGCAGCCGAGACCTAAAAAGGAGATTCAGTCAGGAGCCTGAAGTTCTATCCTAACCTTGAGATCAGAGGTGGCTCTGACTACTATGACATACAGGTAAGATGGTTACTCTCCCTGCTAAGCACAGTCCCCGATGTTTGGTATTTTTATCCATTTTCATATTGCACAGTTTTTGACCTGCCCCCGCATATGTATGGTTAGACAGGTGGCTGGCTCCAGATACCCTCATCATCTGCTCTGAGCCCAGTGTGCTTGTGCTAATAGGCTTGTAGCCCTGCCACACTCTGAAAGACCAGAGGCCATCATACCTCCCCGGTGTCCCCAAGTATGTCCGCTTTCCTTTCAAGTAACCACGACGCAGATTCTACTGTGTGTGATCTTCACAGTTTAGATATTTGTGACCTTAAAAATCATAGTAACACAGAGAAACCCCTTGTAGTCGGTAGAATGCAACCTTCCATTTTGCCACAGTTTTTGTTTAATGTCCATGAACATTAGCAGTTTTCACACCCCATGTTTTCATGTCTGTTCTGTATTGCATTGGTTTTGTGCCTTTCTGGTTGAATTACTTGAGTATAGCAATTGCGACCACAAAGACATCTTCAAAACCCTGTCGGCCATTAAATAGACAATAGACACAAAGTATATATGGTTGTAATGTGAAGCGCTCCGATACCCCACAGGGTCAAGTTTGCACTATATACAACAATAAAAATAAATAAAGATTATGACAGACGTATGTTTGACAGCACATGTTGCGGTGTAGCACCATTGGCAAACAGTATTATCAGGAAGGAGTAAGCAAAGGAGTGCACCTCACACCTATATTTTGGCTTGCACACAAAGGCCACCGTGGCACTGCTGTAACCAAAATACTGTTTGTCAGATTCTTCTGGCTCCCTGTTCTTGTCGAGCTATGTGAGACAATGCTAAATACCGGCCAGATATGACAGAGCTTAGGAAAAGGCACTTTGCCACAACCAGACCAGATGTCCCATTTATCCTCCAACATCTGGAGTGAGGTGACCATCAATTTGTTGGGATCTCATCAGTATAGAACAGTTGCTTGTCGTCATAGAATAGCGTTCTGATTTTCCTGAAATCATGACAATTGCCAACACATCAGCAGAAGATGTAATATCTCCTATCAACAAGATATTTTCTAACTTTGAAATAACAGACATTTCACAATCGGCCAATGGTGCCCCTTTCTGTTTCAAAGACTTCAGAAACTTTGCTGATCACCATGGTTTTAAATAGCGTAATATTATTCATTTATGGTCACAAATTAATGACATCATGGAGCTTTTGATGAGAACTATAAAAAGAAGCTCTTCAGATTGACAAGACCACAAACTTGTCTGTTTCTGAGGACCTGTGTTAGACTCTCCATGAGTATTGAAACATGCCTACACCACTGCAGGTGCATCTCTGGCTGAAATCACGTTTGGCAGGAAACTCCAAAGATACCAAACATTTCAGGTGAAGAAAGCTATCCACTACATGAAAGTGTGTCGCATTCAAAAAGCAGAAGGAGAAACAATATCCAATGAAGAGAAGGGTTCGGCCATCCATGCTACTTGCAAAATCTATAGCCACCCCTTAAGGATGAGCCCAGTCTTGACCCATAACCCTCCCTAATTTCAGATATCAAAGGTTACGGGATGAATGCATGAACAGAGAAAAGCTATAATCTCCAATTCCTCATATTTTGAACGCTAAAAGGCGACCCCAAGGATATGTCATGAACGAGGCATCGGATAATGATATGGATCTTCAGTTAGAATATTTACTACCATGGTGGTGTGGAAGATTCTATTTAGAGATCTACTAGCTCTCCCTCCATTACAGCTCAAGACACCACTGACCCTGCTGTTTTATCTCCTTATCTTTCTCCTTTCCCTCCCATTTTAAATAGTTGTTGCAGAAACATTTGAGCCTCCAGAGAAACTCCTCAAAGTCATGGATATGCCTCATGTTAATATTTAAGTTGTGAGTGGATGTGATGCCTTATTATACCCTCGAGATGCCTGCTTGCGCATCTCAGCAGATGCACAGGTAGGAAGAGAAAAGAAGGCCAATGGAAGGTGAACGCAAAAGAAGAAATAACCATTCCCTCCCAACACTACACATTAAAATTAAGCCAGATTTATATCTCTTCTGTTATGTATGGTTCTCATAGAGAGCCCATAACGTTTATTTCAGTTTTTGAATTTCATACCCCCTCCTAAGACATAGCAACTGTTGATAACAAAACTGGTTACCCACTGTTGTGATGTCATCAACGCTTACCAGGTCAGGTGAGAGAGCTCTCCGAGAGCCTGTTGGTGCAGCCACTGCTTGTCTAGTTTGACTGAAAGCACAGCTCTATGAGAAGGCAGGGAAGGTGGTGGGGTTTGGTCAAGGATGGCAGATAAGCCATTTTTGTAAGCCTTTGGGATAGGTATACATAACAGAGGCCATATTATGGTTGGCTCCCCATTACCCCTCTGCGTAGCAGTTGAAAGTAGGGGCAGATAATCTTGGGGCTCCCCCATTACTCCTCTGCGTAGCAGTTGAAAGTAGGGGCAGATGATCTTGGGGGCCATATATAGCATAAATGTATAAATGGGTAAAAAGTGGATTACAGATTGGTGAAAAACATCCATGTAATTCACTGTTACCCATCAATAATTATACATGTTTTTATCTGATGATTATCAGAAGAGCTGCTGCTACTAAGATGATAAGGAGACTCTCGTTGCCTTTACTCAAACACCAACACCACAGCTCCCCAGGGTGAAAGGGCGGTGCCACGGAGCACCCCGCCCCGCCCCTGCCAGGGTGGGCGGATCATAACATCTGGGGCAAAGGGCCCTCCTGCCGCGGTCTCATTTTCAGCCAGCCCCGGGCTTGAGACAGCAGGGACCTGTGCTTGAGCCCATGAGAAACGCTCCAAACCCAAAACTACAACTCCCAGAGTGCACCTGTCCGTTTACAAAGCGGCCAACCGCCTCTGCCGCGGGACAAACCACGGCAGCATCGGGTGAGACTCGGTCAAAGTGAGTGACACTGCGGGGGGGCTGCAGCTGCCCCCGGTGGAATCTACCCCTCCCCAGCCCTCCAACATCCCCAGCCCACAGAGGCCCCCGGGGCCGGAGGCACCGGCGCCCCCTCCCTCGCCCCCGCTCAAGCACTCACCAGGCCCCCGAGGGCCCCGCCCGCAGCATGCTGCCCCTGTGCGGCCGGTACAAGGGCGCCGCCGGCTGTCAAAGCTGCACTTCCGGGATCGCGAGCGGGTACGGCTGGAAACAGGGACCGGGGGGTGGGTTCCGGGGCCATAGACAGAGAGGACGGACAGCTGAGAGCAAACACAGAAGAAGGACTAGAGTACGTCAGACCCGGCGCACGGGTCCAACGGCAAACACCCGCCTCGGGAAGCTTCCGGATGCAGAGGGCATAGACAGAGAGGAAGGACTGACGGACCAGTATCAGACATCAGGGCAGCGGTGCGTCGGGCGCGCGGGTCCGGCTGGAAACAAGGTTTCTGCTGGTGAGTTCCGGGAAACATCAGGGCATATCTATTTTTTTTTTTAAAGAGCTTTATTAAAAGTATTTATAAGCATAGGTACAGTATGTAACAATGGGTGTAAAACAAGAAGCATTAGATAAGCAAACTGATTATACAATTTGGCGGAATAACATATAATAAATCTATTTAAATCTAAAGCTAAGCCAAAAAGGATAAGCAATAATAAAAATTGTACCTAAAGACAAGGAGATCAGGGAGCAACGCCGGGACACCACCGCCTTTCTCCGAGGCAGAGAAGAACTGCCTCGGAGAAACGCAGCCTCAGTTTCGGATTCGGGGGCGTGTTTCTTTTTCTCTCCTCTTGCCATTGGCTGGAGGAGAGAAAAACACGCCCTGCGAAAAGCAGCGAAAAAACACGCCCTCCGATCCGAAAAGGACGGGGCTTCAACCGAGTGACTGGACCTCTTCTCCAGTGGCTGGCCAGCATTTAAGAGGCCAGCCAATGGAGAACAGGAGAGAAGAGGGGCGGGTGCAAGCCCCTCTTCTCAAAGTCACTCAAAGTCATTAAATCTCGAAGCGAGACTGCGCAAGCGCAGCCTTCGCAGCCGAGACCTAAAAAGAGCATATTCTAAAACAAAAATACGGAGTGTTTACCAATTACAGATGGTGTAACGCTTCATTGCATCTGTGATAACCAAGAGTTTTTAACAAAGGCTTAAGAAAGTGCATTCGCGCATATTTAAAATAAGCGCAGAAAAACATGTAATGTAACAAAGACTGTTCAGAAAGGTTATCACTAGAGCAGTGTTGCAGGGTTCCATAAGTTGCCATAAGGGCCAGTGAAGCACAAAAGACCCCATGCAGTGTTAGATCTGAACAGAAAAGGCAAAGAACGCTCCCAATGAGTTAATTCAAGACCAAGATAAAAAGAAAACTGGCTCAGCGAAGGAAAGCAGCCTATTATAAAGTGACACTGTGCTTTCCGTGCTCTCCAGTGTAAGTCTCCTTTCTTCACAAAACTGAAGAAATAAGCACTTAACGATTGATTTATCCTCTTTCTTTATAATTGTAGGTAGGGAAAAGAGAGAGGGCAGCCCCAAAGCCTTCAAAGTATTAGATATGTAGCCATGGTATAGCACATCCTCTGTCAAGGCTGACACAATCCATTACAATATCTCTGTATCGCTTGGCATTGGGATTCACCCAGATGCAAATCCAAAGCAGCAGGGATGCCAAGTGGACTGTGTCCTCAATGTAATGCTGATCGAGCTCTGCATGAACGATATAGCTCAAGGCTGTTGGAGGGAAATATAAAAACCTTTGACAAATGTTAATTCAAACTGAAGTGAGGAAGCATTGTGGTAGCCCCAACCCCTTGCCCCATACACTGCTCTGGTTGATACATTCATCATTGTACATTTTTAACAAGGTAAGAAATTACCTTTGAGTGAGGGGATGGAGTGATTGAAAATGGCTGCCGCTGATCTATTGAGCTTCAAGCGACAAGAAGTCGGTTAAACATCATTTCCAGGTAACGAAACTCTTGAACACCAACCAAAGGCTGTCAGTTAGCCAAATGTACTTTTACCAGGACCACATGCCATGATTTGTGACTTGCCGTAATTCGTGGTCAGATCTAGAATATTCATGAAGAGCACGAAACAGCCGACTAGCACACGTAAAGCTTTCGGTGTGCATGCCAGTAGGGCTGCGTGGTCCGCATATAACAACCTGGTTTCCTGAACTCCAGTAATTCTAGGGGTATCAACAAGGCTGGATGTCAGGTAAGGGCAAAGGTAATTTATATATAGAACAAAAAGTAAATGGGCCAGTATGCACCCTTGGCGCACTCCACGTTTTAAACAAAACTCAGGTGACGTATCACCTTCTGGGCTGATGCGCACTTTGGCTTTCAAAATGACATGCAGGTAATATAAAAAGTTAACCAGAGGCGGCCTCAATCTGAATTTTCAGCAGCATTAACCACAGTTTTATCCTATTCACTGAGTCAAAAGCCGTGGACAGGTCCATAAACCCTATATACAAGGGGCAATGTTTGGCCATGGTGTATTTATTTATGAGCAAGCTCAAATTTAGGCACTGCTCAGCTGTTCCTAGTCCACGGAGGAACCGTTACTGGAAGGGCAAGAGAATGTTATGTGCTTCAGCCCATTCAACAGGACGATTATATAGCACTCTTCCAATAATGTTAACTGTGCTGTCTATGAGAGAGTTTGTTCTAAAACATTTGGGAGCTGTACGATCCCCTTTTTATAAATGGGCACTATGGTTGATAAGGACCAAGATTGAGGGATATGCGTGTTCAGTGAGCTATCGACAGTGTTAGTGATCTACGGGCCCCATAACTCTATGTTACATTTTAGAAGATCAATAGGGATCCCATTCAGCCCGGGCACGTTCCCACCTGTGCACTGATGTATGGCCAACTCTACCTTAGACAGTGATAGATTAAGTGGCAAAGAACATGATAGCTTTGTTCGTAGGGAGACATCAAGTTCTGCACTCTCTTCTAGATAGATGGTAGATGGCAAAAAAAGTGTAACCCAGTCCACCTCCTGGGTTACACTCCTAGCGCATCCATTTCTTGTCCTAATGCTCTTTACTGCTGTTGCCCCGCACTTCTGCTATCTCTAGCACCTCCCAATTGTTGTTATTCAGAGCTTCGTTCCTTTTTCTGAGGGCATGCCTGTAGGCCAAAAGGGCCACCATTACATCAGCTTGCACTCTAGGGAAAGTAGATAAAACCTGTCTTAAATTACAATTAGCCAGCAAACATGACTTATCGAACCACCGTTGTACACTGTTGTACATTCGGATTGGTGCAAGTTTCTGCCAAACAGTCAAGAAATAATCCTTGATGCTAAATCAAGAGGAATGCTAGAGCATTAGAGGGATTGCTAAGTCTCCAGATCAGCCTAAAGTGATGTACTGATAAAATTTCAGGAGTGGGTTTGGACCTATTTAGGGGGAATAATCCCATAGCAGAGAGTGTGTTATGGTCACCTTTTTCCGTTAGCACAACCCCCCCCCCGCTACAAAACAAAATGAGAGAGGTTTCTGTTCACAAAGATGTAACCAATAATAAATGGTCAACCATGACCTCTATATGTGGGTAATCGTAGCTCAGCCTCAGAAAATGATTCTACTAGATTTACTACTATTAGGAGGTAACAAATTAAAAAGTTATCAAACAAATGAGCAAAAAGTGTACATTTATCAATGGGTTTGACGTCCACACATATGTTTGAACAAACCCAAACTGTAAGACCACCTCCCACTCTCCCCCGCGGGGAAGCGATTGCTATTAGCTTGTTTTTCCCCATTCTTAATGATGAACCACACTGCACTCTAGCCATTATAAGAAAAGAGAAGCACTTCTACCTTTTCCTCAGATGGATGAAGGGGTTGCCTAGCATCCGTAGCACCGAGCCAAGAGACCAGGCCCAGCCCAGCCCAATCTCTTCCGGTTGATGACAGGACCAGGATGGGCCCGTCCATGGCCCGGGCTTTTTCCAGGCATGGCCCGTGCCACTGGAAAAGTATTGGTGCTATACACGCTTCAGGGGGCTCCTCACCCTTGCCTCCGCTGGGTCACGTTGTGTTGTGGTGCTCCTTGGGACTTCGAGTCCTACCAGGTAAGAGGCAAAGGCAGCAGGCGGCAAAGAAAACAGTCCAGCGACTCGGGAAGAGTAGTGGCACTATAAGCGCTTCAGGGGGCTCCTCCCCCCTGTCTCAGCTGGGTCATGTTGTGTTGCAGTGCTCCTTGGGACTCCGAGGCCCATCAGTGAAAACCTGCTCTGTCATTCATTCTATCCTACATGTCAGCAACCAGTAAGAACAATTAAATCATTCTTATGTGAAATGCAAAAGAATCATACTGGTTTGTCTGTAGCTCCTTAATAACTGTGTCTAGATTCATTCAATGACCAATTTAATAGAATTTGGAGACATATCAGTGTGTAATGTTGCCACTTCAACTAAACATATAACATTTATATTGAATTTGTAATAATGTTCGATACTGTACTCAAATTCACAATAATTGTAGCAACATACAAATATTTCTTCATTAATGCTAACTTCTGAAGCCTTCAGAGACAGCACCAGAGCTTTACACCCATGTTCAAGTGATATATTTTGGTTACATACAAAAACATGGTAGGCATAGCAAAAGTCCCCTCAGTCTAAGTGCTCCAATATCAATCCTCTTTTAGTATTTGAATCTAGGAATGTTCTAGCCACCATCATAATACTAACTTTTACTTCCACGTATTAAGAAAGGTTTCAAAAGGCATTAATGGCCAAACTCTTAAAGTGTCAACTCTGCATCAATACTATAGAAACAAAGTTTTCCTCCCTCAAGAGTGGGTCTCATCTTAGGTCAGCAATGACAAAAAAGAGTTCATCTGAGAAGAAATGCCTTGTCAAAACTTTACAGAAGAGTTCTGGAAATATCAAAATTCAAGTCATAGCACATACACAAAAAACAGCTAAATCACTTTTCCCTGAAAGGTCCTCATAATAAATATACAAATACATCCTATCTTCCTGTCTCCAATGCATCAGAAGATAATTTTTAATGGCCCCATCTCTTCTCTCCAATCAAACTGAGGTCTTGATTGAGCACCCAATTGCCTCAATATTAGGACCTCTATAGGCTTGAGGTAAAGTTAAAATACTGTATTTTAATTTTTTTTAAATGTCTAAGCTTCCTTGTCAAGAAATATTTGCAAAGCAAGAGCCCTTGCTATGTTTGCCAAACTGTAAAAATTGTTTGTGACAATTTGATATTTCAACTAATTGAAAATAAACTGGCAGAAGGTTCAATGTATTACCCTTTTGTCATTATTACACATACTCTGTCTTCAGTTTGCAGTAGTCTGGAGGCAAAGACGTTGCTTTGGACATCATGTTCTCGCACACAAAAATGATTACATCTTTGCAAGTTGGTCTGCCAGATCAAAAGCAAATCTTAGGCAGGAAACTATGAAAGGCTTTTGGCCTGCGACTTGAGGTCTTATCTGTTTTTTAAGAACAAGACGTTCCGGGATATGTGATGGGCAGTGTTGAAAACCTTCATTATGTTGAATAAGTACATTATTTAAGCAGCTAAGAAAGGGAGATGTGCATTTATATTTTCTATCCTGGCAGCACAAGTAATGGTCTATATTCTACAACCTATTTATATAAATGTAACATATTCATTCAACATTCACCATACGAGCTCCAGCAATTAGGTTGTATTCTGAAACAAGCCAGTTCTTTGTAAATATATTGCTGTAAAGTCAGTGTCCCAGGTGAGGGTGAATGTTTAAACACATGGCTTAATGAAACCCAGGTACATATCATCTGTCCTTTCATAATTGCTGGATGGCTTTCTCTAGCTGTCCAAAGTATCTCTAGGAAATATATTCATAAGAGAAAAGTAATGATGTGTTTATTCTTCTTGTGTAGTTTCAGAACTTCAGTTTAAAACACACATACATTATAATAATAGAATTGTATTCTTTGTTTAACTAACACTTATCGAAAAGGCATGAGCAAGTTACAAAGAGATACAGTAAGATACAATTTACGTTAAACCAAAATCTCTAACATGCAATAAAATAAAGATTGCATTTATCAACATTTATAAAGACAATGAACGGTCACTAAAGAGGTCCACACACAGCACAAAAGATATAGTGTTGCAAGACTTGAGTAGAACCATGCCAAAACATGGGAGAGGCACCTCAGTGAAGATCAGTTTTTAAATTAATTGAAAGTTTTGATATGGACAAAAATGTTCTTTTGTTTAGTTGAATTACTTGTCTTTTAGGCAAAACACTTTGAATATTGCTATTGCAAACAATGTGTCACCTGGGTTCCATCCTCTATTAATGTCACATCATACTTGCACCCAAGAGAATGAAAGGACGTATGCCATGAGTAACTTCACCCCGAATTACCAAAATGATGTAGGAAGTTTTGATTTCCTTAAATCCCACATCCTTTATTTTTAATAAAGGTAATCCCTATGTCCAGAACATGAAGCATTTTTGATGATTGGTTTTGCGGAAATTGCATACAGATATAAGTGAATATTTATGTGTGAAAAGTATGAGGTATTAACAACAATAATGGTGTTCTACCATGGGCAGCTGGTTCCGTTAAAAATTGCAATTCTAAACTTTAAAAGCTTAATAAAAAGTACTTCATTTTCTCGCACGGAACGGTACCTACAGGGTTTGTGGATAAGTGCTTATGATATGCTCATTCCCATCTTTATTTAGAGCTCACTAGACTATGCCTATGTGGGTTAAGGAAAGATTTGTAGCAGGGTGAGTGCTTTTGCCTCAAAGGAGTGTGGAAAGATCACATCTAAAGTGAGGAGAGTGGGCCTGAAATAGTATGTGCCCTATCTTGTATATCTTGAGGGAAAGATTTGTTTCCTGCAAATAACTGATTATGTGTAGCTTCAGGGGTTTTACGATGGATTTTTGGTGCCCATTTATAGTGTCACGCAAAATATTTACTCCAGATATGTTTGAGCAGTACCCGTTTTCAAGTTTGTTTATGTGGATACCTTAGAATGTCCCTCCTGTTGGGTTGTCTACAGAGTGCATGGCATGGACTTGATCCTGGATTTTAAAGTTAATTTGTGTTTTTGGTAGGGTGTCTCTGAGGTCAAGCTAGCCATTTTTGTCAAGGAAGTTTCAGTCAAATATCAAACAGGGAAACTCTTAGCGATAGATGTAAATGTACGAGACGATTTTCTGTATGTGTATAGGCAGAAATTTCTTAACATGAGGACAAGGCATTTTAAATGTTGCCCATCTGATTTGACACTTTTACAATTAACAATTGATTGGGTGAAAAAGAGGTTTTAGTGGGCTAAGCTTGTCACAGGATAGAAAGATTGACTATGTGGTACTCAGATCTAGTTCCACATACTACATTTTGAATTAGGCAAATCATTGAAGTTAGAGCTTGTCGGTGGCTATCCATTGAATCTAGTGTAATGCCTGGAAAATATGTTCCTGGCACTTCCTGATGCAATCTCAATGGTTTGCACATGCTGTTTTTTTTATTTTCTGGATGTTGATCTACTGTGAGCGGTAGTTTATATATGATGGATCATTGTGACGATGTTACTGCTGCAGAGGGTGAGCTTTTGTTTATTAGCTCTTCACGAAGTCCAAAACGCATACTTGTGCTTTTAAGTATGTGATGCCTGAACGAGAGAGCACGATCACCAATGACTCTTACGGATGTCACTTTGAGCAAGGAGATGCAGCATGTGTTTTAGCATGACAGTGTATATTGCTATATCTGTTCCGGGCATTTCAAGGGGGTTAGTAAAACTGAGATGAGAGTTGTTAGGGAATGCTGATGTGAAGGTTTATGTTTTGTGCGCGATATGACTCATGATGGAAATAATTGCAAATTAAGTCATGTTTGAGAATATGGTCTGAGTTCATCTAGGCTTCTCTCCAACTGTTGTATAAGACTTTGCCCATTTGCCAGGCTTGTCCTTCATTATATCTCATATTCAAATGAACTCAAGAATATTTCTATATTCATATATTCATGTTATGTTTTTATGAAGTATTCTCCCTTACTACACTTAAAAATGTGTAGGTTGCATATGTCTTGTCAGGATCATGCATATGACTTGTCAGGATCTTGTAACATCTTGGGAAGCAGAACAATTACCAGTGAAATGATTTTATACTGAACACTTGAGATGCATGTCTGCCAAATAAACCCAGACTGCCCGAAGGAGTTTACCTACCAACATTTGAATGTTTGCAATAATATTGGTAATGTCATAGATAGTGGGTGATATGACTTACGTAAAGAAGAGGACTTGATTTAGGAATAATATTATAGGAGCCTCACTCTTTCAGTCTGGGTCACCTACATAAACAACTCTTCCAAAATAGAAAAGGAAGACAGAAAATATAGGTTTATAAAACTCAAAGGCTAGGGGGCCTCGTTCTCTCTAAAGCGTCACTTTATGCAGTGTCTATTCTAGCATGATTATTTTGGACAATTAAATTTTTATAACTGTTGGAAAGCTTCTCAATGACCTCTAAGAATGCGCATAAAGATTATTGTAAACGTTTGCATGGCATCAATGACTAAGAATTGTCTCAGTGCACATTTCACTATCCTCATATTTTATTACACAAATGTTATTTATACCCTCTCTTACTTTATAAACCACATATCAATCAATCAATCTATCAATCAATCAATCAGGGGTTTCTATAGCACACTACTCACCCGTGAGAGTCTCAAGGCGCAGGGGGGAGGGGCAGCTCCTGATCAGTCGAAGAGCCAGGTCTTGAGGTCCTTCCTGAAGGTGTGCAGGGTAGAAAAAGGCGTTTACTTAGCAGGCGTTACTTCGCATGCCGTTACTACGCGGACGTTAGTACGCACACGTTGTTACTTAGAAAACCTTTACTACGCAAGTCGGAACAGCGACTTGCGTTAGGGGGGGAAGGTGTTGGATTTAAAATCCAACACCTTCCCTAGTGTCCGCATAGACTGGAGTTGGAATAGTAAATTATACTATTCCAACATCCAGCATCCCCTACTGTAATTCGTTGTTCCGAATTGCGTAGGAAAGGAATGCGAACTAAAAACGCGGTCGTACTAACGACCGCGTAGTAATGGCATGCGTACTAATCGCATGCGAAGTAACGTCATATATTCGTGCAGGGTAGGCGAGCGTCTGATGTTCACGGGGAGCTCGTTCCAGGTCTTGGCTGCGATGTAGGAGAAAGCACTCCCGCCCGTCCTGTTTCTGCGGATAAATAGATTGGTATATCTCCAGCACAGAAAATTATACTTCCTTTTTTTCAATACATCTAATGCAGTCTTTTTCACCACCAAGCGTCACAATGTATGGAGCACATGTTATTAATAAACTCTATTGCACATCAACTACCTCTTGTTCAGTTATATTCTCAAAAAGCATATCCCAGTGGATAAGAATTCGTTCTAACATCATGTACTTGTTGAATTATTTTCCCAATGGTCTCCAAAGTCCAAATTGACAGGCATTAGAAGTTTATATATCCATTAGATCATTTAGTTGGTTCTTTGTTCTTCCACTGAATAGTTACAAGCAAATACATTTGTATAATAATGTGCATAGTTGGTACTCCAATACTGGGACTGAGACCATTAACTTGGAAAGAGCAACAACTCTATAAGTTCCAATATAGGAATCTTGGATCATAGAATCACATAACTTAAATATTATAGAGAACATGCTGTCCATCATTATAGAGAACATGCTGTCCATCACAATGCCAAGATTAAGTTGACATCTTCATTACAGATGAATCTCTCATACCTGTGAATAGTCTTCACATGTTCTAAGAATAATATCAGTTATTGAAGGATTAATTGCTTGACTGATTTGAACATATTTGTAGAGTTCTACATTGTGAGAGAATTATTAAGGTATATTTCTTTAGAATGTTATCTCAACGGTGATCAATAGTCACAACCACAAAGCTCCTTTTATCACAGAAACATAGTTCACCAAACATCCGCGCAAATTCTAGACGTCCTTGTTTCCATAAAACATAGCATAAAGCATGCATAAGATAAGAAGGGGGAAAGCCTCGCCAATAGCCATACATTATCACAGCCATACACTAAAAACAAGCAGACAAACCTCAACTCCATTGATTTCGCATGCCACTCCCACTCTCCACAGCCGCCGCCTGCTGCCTCATCTACCGGCCTCCAGGTTAGAAAAAGCACTTTATAGATGAATTCCAAGTTATCATCACTGCCATATTCATATGAAATGACTACACCTACCTCCTCATACACTTACACCTCCCTGACAACCTAAGCACTAAGAAAGCAAGAGAGACCCTTGTCACCTCATTGACACTTAAACTGTACAGCCCGTCTCCAAATCAACATACACGAAAGGTCACATCCTCAAATGTATCTTTTTGACATAGGCAACCATCCAATGCATACAATAGATGGTCCACTGACCACCTTGCTATCCTCATCTTCTAGATCAGTTTACCAAAAACTCACCAAGGTCAATCTAAAAAACAGAACAAAAAAAATTCACATTCCTCAAGGACTTCCACATTGATAACCAAAAGGGCATATTCATCTCCTATCCTGCCATCTCCGCTCCAACATTCAACTCTATCTCTCTTCTAAAAACCAACACACTCCCACTAACTCATGCCTGTTGCAAACCAAACTCTCAGCATATTGGTACCCCAAAGACCTTGCCACCAATTAAAATTCCATCTGCAGAATGGGAAAATAATGGAAGGAAAGCAAAACACTTGATAACCATGCATACAACAAAAAGATAATTCATCATATCAGCCAAAGCCACATACTATACCATCTCCATCAATGAGGCAGTCAACAAAGTACTCTCAAAGACTACTGAGCATTGTATCAGCACCATACATTGCCTTCCAATATTACATTCCCATGACAAGTTTAATTCCATCAACTATTCTTCAGTTAAAAAATACAGAAGATTTGACAGCACATCAACAATATGAAGCCTGCTTCTCCTCTTACACAGAGCCCTCTGCTGTGCTGAAGCTCAAAATGGTCATCCTTCAAGCCTTTGTCTCTTGTAGACCTTGCAAACAACCTCACCTCCCTCAAAGCCACCGCCAATAAAGATAATATCTTATCCTCATCCATTATCAAAGTCCTTTACTGAGAATCTATTTCACCCTTATTCGCCATCTTGAATACATCTGTTACTAAAGGCATCTTTCCAGAAGCTCTCTAGACAGGCCATCCTCCTAAAGAAATTCACGCAAGCCCTTTATTGCCTTACCAACTAACAGTCCATCACTCACCTACACTCATAAGCATTATCATTGTAAAAGCAGTCTGTGCACAATTCCAATGATCTTCTACTGAAACTTAACCTCCCCAAATGCAAATTTCTCCTACTTGCGACCAATAAGAAGCAACAACTTAGTCCAAATCTGGTTTGACGATATAGACCTGAATGGATGTAAACCCCAGTTCTTGACCAATGCTACATCACTTGGATTTACCCTTAACACTGAATTCACCCTCAAGGAACTAATCAACAAAAAAACAAGATGGCTGTCAGATACTATTCAGGGGGGCACAGGGCAGACGGGGGCTACCAGGCCTTAACTGTGCTGGTTGAGGAAGTTTGCCACTCGTGATCTGGGGTCCTTTCCATGTTGAGCATTCATAGGCATCTCAGGGAGTGGTGTAGAGGAGTAGAACTCAATAATCAAATACCAGACACAATATTATAATGTCAAGTCCAGTGTTTATCCGTTAGGGAAAGAAAGTACTCTCAATCTCACAGCAGAACTCAATTCTTCTCAATTCAGTTGTTGCACGATGCAGGGTTCTCATAGGTCGCACTAATCATGAGGTACTACACTCTTTTCCCCTTCTCTGTAATCATCACCCCTCCATCTGAGGTCGGGAATACCTCTATTACTGTCCTGTATGCTAGGTTATAGGCAGAGATCGGGCTCAGGTGTGGTTTGCTTAGAGTTCTTATGAGTTTTAGATAGGCAACTCAGTTCATAGTCTGCAGATTTCTTTTGTACCACAGTCTCAAAAGAGCATGGCTGTTTTACTTTAGTGTCTCCCAGATGCAGCTAGGCTCAGTGGTTACCTGCTGTTGGTCCGCAGTTGTCTGGGCTGTGCAGCAGGAGCATTCCCAACCATACCGACTGGATTCCGCCAGAGTTTGTTCACCACAGCAGCGGCTGTGCATAAGATAATCTCCAAATGACTTGGCTCAGGCATGCTCCTGCGATGGAATTAGTTCTCAGAAGCAGTGACTTTCTGAGGTTAGTTGAGAACCAACACTTTAGCTTTTGAGAGTTTCGAAATCCAGTCTGAATCCTTCTTTAGGCATGTTGGCAATTGCGGGTACAAGGCAAGTTTGGGGTTTCCTGCTTTCGCAGCATGTTTTTTCTCAGCAGCAGATGCAACAGCCCTTGTCACTTCAGCCTGCAGAAGGTTGCTGGATCAACTAAAGATGGCATACTCTGATACAGTCTTTATTGTAGCATCTCAGCACACGTAACTCCTGAATCACTCTCTCAACCTTGCTAGCTTCCTCAGGGTGCTCCTCACTCCATGAACATTCAGTGGCTTTCTTTCCTAGACAGTCTATCCTCCTGCAGGGTCACACACTCCTTCACTCTCTCCGCTGACAGACAGGTTCCTAGGTTCCATCAGGCAGATCCTCAGTTCCTCCCACAGAAAGTGGTGAATACAGGTGATGTTCCCTCTCCTCTGGAGGGTTAGGTAGACCTCATCCCTGGTTATACAGCAGTTCTCCCACCGGAGTTCTCCCTTCCTTGGTCAAGAAGAACTTGGCACTGGAACAATGTGGGGTGATGTGGAACCCACTTTTATACACATTACAAGACAGGGATGTGGATCCACATGTCAACCCCCAGAACCTGGTTGGTTATTTCTCTTTTTAAATGTCCTTTTTAGGCTGTATTCCAGACACTGCGTTTATGTAAAGTGAAGCTCTTCACAATAAACAGCACTGGGACTGTCTCCAAGGAGAAACACCAAGAACATGAGCAAAAAGAAGTGTAACTTTTCTGCACTTTGCTGTTATTAGGCTTTCTGAAGCAGCACCGGGGGACAGGCAAAAGGACAGGCCTAGGCTAAAGATACTTTTTCACCTTGGACAACAGAAACTGCAAGCCCTCATTTCACCTCTACCATCTACCAAATGGCAATGTTCAAGAAGAACTAATCAGCAGCTCCCTGCTAACAAAGTTTCCATAGAATTCTTATAGGTAACTCTGTCTTAATCCTCCTTATTTCAGTGTCTGCATCTCCACCCACCAATCAGGTCCATCTGTAATACTGGCAATACACTCCAACTATCTGTGAAACCTATGCTTGTCCGCCATTTTTTGCCATTCTAAACCAGGGGCATCCAAAATGGATCCCACTGGCTTGAGGATGTACACTCATACACAGAGTCCTGGTACCACCCATGTTTCAAGGCTCACGGTACATGCACATACACTTGATATACACACAGAGTGTCGGCGCAAGGTGCTGCGTCTCACATAACAGCAGAACTTTACACGAGAGGGATCAGTAGGCTATATTCTCACTGATAGAAAAAAATGTCTGGTCAGACTATGAATCACAAAAAATGTATGCTGCCTCCACCGCTTTCTGTGAAAAACCCTGAACTGACAGTAGTCCACTTTCCACTATGAGGGCATAGTTAGTGCGTCCCTCTAGGTAACAGGACAAGCCCTGGACCTCGCATTGTCAGGAACAAGCCTCTGCACATATGTTAGATTAGTAGGACACCAGGATTAAAGAAAACAATCCATGATACCATATTCACAAGCAATTGGGTACTTATGGCAGAAGAACATGCCCGTATGCCACACATAGAACATTCACATCCCAACTGCGGTACTCCCAGAAAGCAACTTAAGAACTTTTGTTCAGCCTTGCAGTCTAACATCTTACTGCTGGCAACACTTTCTCCATGGCCTCCCATATTCCACACTGGCCTCTTTTAGGAAATTTCACATACCACACTGCACCTTATTAGGGTCTCAAGAAATATAAACAAATAACCCCAACCCTAATAGAACTCCATGGCCAGCCCGCACCACCTTCAAACACCATAGCAGCATCTACAAAACCATCACAGCGGACATACTCACCTCTCTAACTGACCAGCTCACTGTCTACAGTGACTCCCTGCACATTAGCAGCTAGGACACCATCAGGCTGGATACGAGCAAGGGCAAGAAAGATATTTTCTCGGCTATGCTGCCTACAATCTGGAGTGACCTTTTGTCCTCTAACTATCTTACATTTAGGAAAGAGCTAATGCACTCTTTTTGGACAAGCACTACATTGTGACTTACTCCAGAGTCTATCACTCCCTCTTAGAAACCAACACTGCCACCTAGAACAAATCTGATTGAATCCATGCCTTAGACCGTTATAAGGCTGCACTATCTTTTTGACTAGGTTAGTGCTATACAAATTACACATACATACAATAGTATGGTCAGTACAATTCCGCATTGGGAAATGTACGTGCGGAACTGCAATTGCTGATTTTTATTTGCGTTTCTTTTTTTCAAGAGCAAAGCATTTTGTTCACCTTCTACAGCCATATCAAGATTGGGGTATTCCATTCCTCCTCTTCCTGCTGTGGAAAGTGATTTACTACAGTTCTTTACAGCATCACATCTCCAACCATTTCCAGGGTGGAGAAGGGTCTAGAGGAGATTGTAAAAGTCCACAAGTGACATGTTTTTGGAGATTTACACACTCACAATACTAACCACGTCTTGCAACGTATCATTCGCCACCTTTATGTAGAATTTACTTTACACCTCTCTGTTTGCAGTCCTAATTTACAATTATGCAGGTGTAAATGGATTTAAACGTGTTTAGATTGCTCTTGTGAAGATCTAGCTGGCATAGACAAATCCATAATTGGCTGTAAATTTAGGCTTATGGGAAAACATACCTTTGTGTTGTGTCGACTTGCACTCTTCAAACATATGTTACAATATTTATAACAGTGTTTTGATATATTTTACATTTCAAGTCTAAGGGAGACAGGAGGTCAACCTCAAATCTGGGGAACCGGGTTCGAGTCTCGGCAATGACGATCAACATCCTGTGATTCTGCGCAAATCACTTAATCTGCCCGTACCTAACAAAAATGAATGTGTCCGCAACTGATGCTAATGTAAAACGCTCTGATACCTCTATATCTTCGGGTCAAGTTCGCGCTATATAAAACTCCGAAAAAAAGGAGCCTTTCAGGCCCAATTGACTTTGTCTGCAGTATTGGCCCTATCACATAAACAGATCTGTTTCAGCTTTATGCGAGTTTTTTCAAGAAAAGATTTGGTTGTTTTTTTACATTTTTACTTATTGTGCAAAATGTTATTTCCAGAAATACCACTGGCAATAATGCTAATACTAAGCTCAAGTGCAATTTTCTGTTGACAAAATACCATCTATAGCTTTTACTTTCTAGAGATCTGTTTATATTACATGGTCAATACCTCCAACCAATTCCAATCCGGAGCACACAAAACTGTTTATTCTATTTGGCGTGTTAACTCCATATACATTATTTCTAGAGGTTATTATTCAACCTTAATCACTTCCATTCAAGAAAATATACATCACCCCCTGCATAGGAGACAACGAGTTTAAGAGGTTGCATAGTTTGCAAACATTGTATTGCAATGCAAGGAACTTCTGATGGATACATCTGCCAGTGAATTCCTCACCTTGTGAATATCCCCTGCGCCAGCAACATTGGAAACTTTTGTAGCTCTCCACGCCGACGAGGACGATGTCACAGAAGCACGGCTCCGCACGCAGCTCTGCTGACGTCACTGCATCCATAAGAGGACCTCGTCGGTGTGATGACGTCAGTTCCCTTTTTTCCGTGCCGTCGACGCTAACGGTTTTCTGGGACTCTCCGTAGCTTTGGCTAGTTACTTTGTGTTTCTGCTGGTGTTTTTACTTTCTTCTTGCTTCTTGTTCCAAGATGTCGACGAAGAAGTCTGGATTCAAGCAGTGTAGAAAGTGTGGTAAGCACATGTCCATCACGGATCCACACGAGGATTGTGTCTGGCGCCTGTCGTCGGATCACGACCTCGAGGGATGCTTTTGCTGCCACAAGATGAATCCAAAGGCCTTAAAAGAAAGAGAAGCTAAGCTATTTATAGCGAAGATGAAATAAGAGAAGAGAGGTTGAAGATGCTCGAGATCGAGGTCCAGGTCCAGGTCGGGGTAGAAGTCGACGTCGGGTCATGCTTCTAAGTCCAAGAAGCATAAAAAGAAGAAGAGGCATGGCTCTAGACGCCGTTCGGATAAGGAGACGGCTCTGAGATCGACTTCACCTACTCCTCGATGTCGTAAGGACTATGTTTCTTCCTCTCCTGTGTCAAATCCTGCTTCTCCTGTTTGCCTGACCGCGCCTGCGGCTTCACCGGAGCACTCTTCGGCTCCATCGCCGACGCATTCTCCGGCTCCGGTTGAAGAGGCTCCGGCTCTTGATGAGTCTTCGACTCCGCTGGCTCCACCATCGGCGCCGATTGTCCCGAGTCCGGTAATGCCTCAATCTGAGCCTTACCCCCCCTTTCCAGGCCGGGGACAAGACCCATCGCATTATTTAAATGCTATGTATGGCGTCTTTACGAGAGCGATGTTCCCCTCTGGAGCACCTTCGGGTCCCATGGGTCCAATGGCCTTTAATCTGGGGGTTCCTCAGGCCTACGCTCAGGCTCCATTTATGCCATTTTTCCCAGCGATGTCGTCTTGGCATTTCCCGGCACCAAGGACGTCGACGCCGCTCCCTTCTTCTCCGGCTCCAGCTCGACCTCGTTCGACTCCGGCTGCTCCTCCCGATCTGTGTTCGACGCCAGCTCTGGCTCGTCGGAGTCGGTTGCGGTGCCGGCGACGCCTGTCCTGAGGATTAGGTCCAGGCGAGAAGCACAGAGAGTTTTGGAGGAGCAAAGGTACCAGGTGGAAAAGATGGAAGAGGTTGAGCTTATGGAGTCAGATGACTTGTTTGAGGAATTGAAAGAGGCGAGTGGCCTTGATTTGTCATCAGGATGGGAGATTACTCCTCCAACTGATGCTCCCTCTAAAGATGTGGCTCCTTACCACACGGTCATTAGGAAAGCAGCGGAGCTTTTGGATTTACAGCTGCCAACTGCTGAATTTAAACCTAATATCCTTACTGAGGTTCTACATTTTCCCTCCACCGTGGTAGAGCCTTTACTTCCATTTAATGAGGCCATCACTGAACCAGTCATGGAGGTATGGCATAAGCCCTTTTCAGCTCCTGCAGTTTCTAAGTCTGTAGCTAGGAGGTACAGGGCGGCTCCAGGAGATCCGGACTTTCTCACTTCCCATCCTTTTCCGGAAAGTCTGGTGGTTCAGGCTGCATGCTCAAAGAGGTCTTCTGGGGTCTTTCCACAGGTTCCTAGTGACAGGGACTCTAATCGGCCAAGAAAGTGTTCTCTTCGGCGAGTATGGCCTTAAAGTCAACAAATGCTACCTGTCTCTTGGGCCGTTATATCCACGCTCTCATGGATTCTGCTAAACAGCTGGCTCCTAAGTTATCTGAGGAGGACAGGTAGAACTTTAATGAAGTCCTGTCAGACACTCAGGCGGCTGCGTGTCAGGTTATCCAGAGTGGCCTGGACACTGCGGACTCTGTTGCCAGGATTATGGGCTCCTCGGTGGCCACAAGGAGGAGTGCTTGGCTGAAATCTTCGGAGTTCTCCCCTGATGTGCAGGCAATGCTTCTGGACCTGCCTTTTGATGGTTCTGGGCTGTTTGGGAAAAAGGCGGATGCGGCCTTGGAAAGGTCCAAGGACAGCAAAGGCACGGCCAAATCTCTGGGTCTGCAGGCACAGCCTAGAGGTTCTTCTTATAGGAGATACAGAGGTTTTGGGAGGTCGTCCTTTCAGACCTACAAACAGCCTCAGCAGCAGCAGCAAAATACCCTGTATAAGAGCTACAGGGGCAGGATCAGGGGTCGTGCTCGAGGTCGACAGCTCTTCTCCTTCTCCTCCTCTTCCTCCCTCCCTCCCACTACTGCAAAGCAGCCCTAGATCCACCATTCTGGATCATGTTGGTCCTGTGGGGGGTCGGTGTACCCATTTTCTACGAGATTGGGAATCGGTCACTACAGACCTTTGGGTTCAAAATCTTGTAGAAAATGGGTACGCTCTTCCCTTTCGGGAATTCCCTCCGAATTACCCTCCTTGCCAAGGTGCTTGCTCGGAGGGCCACCTTCTTCTCCTGCAGGAGGAAGTCCTTACATTACTAAAAAAAGGTGCGATAGAGGTGGTTTCAGAGCAGGAGAGGGGTCAGGGATGCTACTTCCGGTATTTCCTGATTCCAAAGAAGGATGGCAGGCTACGTCCAATCCTGGACCTCAGGATCTTGAACCTTTTTCTGAAACAGGAGAAGTTCAAGATGCTCACCCTTGTGCAGGTTCTTCAAGCGCTGCAACAGGAGGACTGTATGGTGTCGATCGACTTGCAGGATGCGTATTTCCACATCCCCATCCTGAAGTCGCACAGGAAGTATCTCCGTTTTACGGTAGGGTCGCAACATTATCAGTTTGCAGTCCTTCCATTTGGTCTTACTACTGCACCTTGAGTCTTCACCAAGGTGATGGCAGTGGTGGCAGCTCATCTCAGAAGATCGGGGATTCCAGTTTTTCCCTATCTGGACGACTGACTGATCAAAGCGGAGTCGCCGGAGAAGGTGCTTTATCATCTGTAGGTTACAACCCAGCTGTTGTACAAATTGGGTTTCTCGATAAACATGCCCAAATCTCACCTGGTGCCCTCTCAGCGCAACCTGTTCATAGGTGCGGTACTGCACACTACTGTGTGTCGAGCATGTCCTCCTCCTCAAAGGATTCTCGACATACAGGAAATGATTCCTTTGTTTTACAATGTGGCGGTCGTTCCAGTTCTGAAAGTCCTTCACCTGCTCGGTCTGTTTGCTTCCTGCATTCTGTTGGTCAACCATGCACGCTGGCACATGAGGGCGCTCCAGTGGTGCCTCCGCAGACAGTGGTATCAGCACAACGGAGATCTCAGGGAGTCAGTCAGGATCTCCAGAGAAGCTGCAACGGATCTGTCTTGGTGGAGCGTGGAGGGCAATCTGTCTCAAGGAAAGCCCTTCCATCTACCTCCATCGGTGGCCACAGTAATAACGGATGCATCCACTTTAGGGTGGGGTGCGCATCTGGAGATCAAGGGTCTTTGGTCTCCAGAGGAAAGGTTGCTTCATATCAACCTTTTGGAGTTGCGGGCGATGCGTTTGGCACTCAAGGCCTTCCTCCCTTCCCTTCGCGGTCAGTCGGTTCAGGTCCTGACGGACAACACTACCGCGATGTGGTATGTCAACAAGGAGGGAGGAGTGGGTTCGCATTGTCTCTGCAGGGAGGCTCTGCGTCTCTGGTCCTGGGTTCAGGATCACCAGATTTGTCATCATCTGGCTGGAGTTCTGAACGTGCGTGCCGACAGTCTCAGTCGGCAGTTCTCTGCCGACCACGAGTGGAGGCTCCATCCGGAGGTGGTTCGTCTCGTCTTCCGGACGTGGGGAACTCCTCGGGTCGACCTGTTTGCCACTCACGAGATTGCTCACTGCCGGTCATTCTGCAGTCTCCAGTATCCAGTGCAGGGAGCGTTGGGGGACTCGTTTCAATTGAGATGGGACTCACATCTCCTTTACGCGTTTCCTCCCATACCCTTGATTCCTCGGGTTCTGAGGAAGATTCGCCAAGACCGGGCCCAAGTCATATTGATCGCCCCGGACTGGCCAAGTAGGGTGTGGTATACAGATCTTCTCCACCTCTCCTCGTGCCCTCCGCTCCATCTCCCTCTGAGGGCAGACCTCCTCTCGCAGTCGGAGGGGCAGGTTCTACACCTCCACCTCCAGAGCTTACACCTTCATGCCTGGAGATTGAACGGGGCAACCTGAATTCTTTTTCTCTCCTGCCTGACGTGGTGGATGTAATTTTGTCTGCCAGACGTCATTCCACCAAATCTATCTATTCCTATAGGTGGTCCAAATTTGTTCTTTGGTGCGGAGAGAGGTCTATTGACCCTTTGAGGGCTCGTTTATCCAACATCCTTCAGTTTGTTTTTTCTCTTGCTCAGCAGGGCTTTGCTGTAGCTACTGTAAAGGGATATTTATCGGCTTTGTTGGCATTCCTTTGCTTGCCGGATCAGCCGTCCTTGTTTAAGTCACCTATTGTATTGTGGTTCATTAAGGGCCTTACCAACAAATTTCCGCCTACTCCCTCTATTGTGCCTCAATGGGACTTAAATCTTGTTGGGTTCTACCTTTGAGCCCTTGCACAAGTGTCCCTTAAGGCTGTTGTCTTTCAAAACAGTTTTTCTCAGTACCATTACCTCGGCAAGGAGGGTAAGTGAGCTTCAAGCTCTGAGTTCGAAATCCCCGTTCTTGACCATTCATGCTGAAAGAACGGTACTCGGGACCAGCGCTGCTTTTCTGCCTAAGGTGGTAACTCCTTTCCATCTGGGGCAGTCCATTACCCTTCCTACCTTCTATCCTCCCCCTCACCCTTCTAAGGAGGAGGAGCGGCTTCACCGCTTGGACCCTAAGAGTGCGGTGAGCTTTTACCTCAATAGGACTAAAGACTTTCGAGTGGATGACCAGCTCTTCGTGGGCTGTAGGAAAGGCAGAGCGGTGCACAAGCGCACCCTTTCCAGATGGATTATCTTGTGCATCAAGATATGTTACTGTTTGGCCGGTAAGGAACCTCTAGAGGGTATAAGTGCTCATTCTACCAAGGCAAAGTCTTCTACATCTGCCTTATCTAGAGGTGTTCCTGAGGAGGACATTTGTAGAGCGGCAACTTGGGTCTCCCTCCACACTTTCACGAAGCATTACTGCTTGGATTCCGAGGTGAGGAAGGACGGACACTTTGCTTGTTCCGTCCTTCAGGATATTCTGGTATAGAAGGGTGGACGCCCTCCTCCGGGAGTAGGACTGCTGTGGGAATCTTTTTACAAGGTGAGAAATCCACTGGCAGATGTATCCATCAGAAGAACAAGTTACTTACCTTCGGTAACGCTTTTTCTGGTGGATACAGTATCTGCCTGTGGATTTCTCACTGACCCACCCGCCTCCCCTTTGTCCACCCTTGTATACCTACAATAGTGATGATGTTTCAAAATTTATTTATTACTGTCAAAGGAAGTGTGTTATTTCTTTTGCCTTCCTGCTTTGTTCTTCACACTGTGTGTGTTGGTTGATATATTATGTACTGTGTATACTGTGTATATATTGTTGTCAGTCTGTCCGTGTGCCTCGAAGGCATGGAAAAAGGGCGGAACTGACGTCATCACGCCGACGAGGTCCTCTTATGGATCCAGTGACGTCAGAGTAGCCGCGTGCGGAGCCGTGCTTCTGTGACGTCGTCCTCGTCGGCGTGGAGAGCTACAAAAGTTTCTGAATGTTGCTTGCGCAAGGGATATTCACAAGGTGAGGAATCCACAGGCAGATACTGTATCCACCAGAAAAAGCGTTACCGAAGGTAAGTAACTTGTTCATTTGCCGCATTCAGCAAACTAACACCAGCCTCAAACCAAAGCTGTGAGAACAACGAACAACCGTGGATGGAATTTGCTGCATGCTATAATTTTTCATATAACAGGGATCCGAGCTTAAAATAAACCAAGATTTCAGAAAGAAATTAATCCGGCTCTGTAGTCAGGGTGCCCTAATGAAAGGTGACCAGTTTCATTCAGAAGTGCCACATAAAACAGTGCACAAAAGCGATGGCAAGAAAGCCTTCTTTGTTTGACCTCTGTATCAGATTTTGGGTACATCATCCTTGAGAGATTCCCACTTGCCCTTGGATGGATCCATGCTGCATGCAGAATAATAGATATCTTCTAACCTGGAATCATGGAGAGATATAGAATGATGCCTATGAAATGAGTGAACAAGGAATCCACGAACCATAAGACAAAGGAGACATAAAAAGGATGCTGAAACCTTCCAATTGTCTGGGATGTCATTGGATATTGCAGTTCTCTGGCTCTATGGTAAAGTAGCTACTCCTCGTCACAGGAGTAAATAAGCCTTGCAACCATTACGCTGTCACAGAAACTGTTCACAGGAGATTGCTCTTGTCTCAGTAAGGTAATAGCCCACAGAAGCAGGTGTTAAGAATCCATGCAATGGGCGCCGACCATCGACATGACCGGGAGAACTCTGCAGCGTTGAAACAGGTGGCCTTGAATGGTCCATATTTAGTCAGGACTTCCTGCATAACTCAGTCATAGCTTCAGCTCTATAAGCTTGTTCTCCTGATCCTTAGCTTCTGCTTCCATTGATTAAATAACCATGTTGTTCGTCATAGTCTCCTACTTATTGCAGAACACTTATTGATCTTGGGTGATTCTGTCTCCATATTATTCCATATCTTTCCTTACCATTGACCATGCATTTGCATGGTTTTCTTTGGTAATAATTTGAATCAGTTTGTTGTCACAATTCAGACAGTCATCTGAAGAGGAGTTACAAGAGAATTCCTTTTCCCTGCCCTATTACTCTGTGAGCGGGCAGTGACTGAGAATGTAAGATCCTGATTGCCTAATGCTTTATTCCTATGCATCTATACTTCAAGGACGTGCACCAATAATATTCACAGACATCAAAAAATAGAGGCAGTGCAAACGGTAAACAACGTTTACCACAAAACTTTTTCCCCGCAGGTAATTACAACGTGGTCATTACCACGACTGCGTTGTAATTCCGCATACCATTACTAGGGGTGGGCGGAATTTGCGAAATTCACTTTTGCAAATTATCGCGAAAATGTTAAAAATCTCTGCAAACATGCGGAAATATCGTGAAGATGCGGAAGTTTTTTTCCCGCCCGTTCGCGGTATTTTCTGCGTGGTCGCGGCTCACCAACTTACCCCTGCGGTTGCTCGTGGGCGCGGCCATCTTGTTTTCACTTGTCTCGCGGTGCATGATCGCGAGAAGAAAGACGTGATCGCGCGACGAATGACGTTACTGCAGGCGCGAACTGTCGCGAGACAGCGCAAAAGGCTACCAACAATCCAACATCTCGTGGAGAACGCGACCGGATCGGGAAAACTTGTCGGCGAACGCGGGGATTCAGGTAAGGCGATCGCGCGCACGCGATAATGTATTATTTTACAGCGCAAGCAAGCAAAAAATTTCCGGCAAAATGCGGATTGCGGAAATTTTGACATTTTCACGCTCTCTGCGGAATGCAAAGATGTCAAATTATCGCAATTTCCGCGAGCGGAACGGAATTTTAGCCCAGGCCTAACCATTACTCCACAAGTCGGATCAACAACTTGCAGAGGGGGGAGAAGGTGTTGGATTTAAAATCCAACACCTTCCATACTGTCCGCACAGGCTGGAGTTGGAATAGTAAATTATACTATTCCAACATCCAGCGCCCCCCCCCTCCGCAAGTCGTTGTTACGACTTGCGGGGTAATGGTTTGCGGAATTACAACGCGGTCGTTGTAACGACCGCGTTGTTATTCCCTGCGGGGAAAAAGACTGTGTGATAACGAGGCATATTCGTGCAGACAGTGTCTCAGGAAGTAGTTTAGCAACCTTGGTGAGCAAAAGCAAGTGTTGAGAGGACCGGGACTAGCAACCTGGGGTTTTTAGTTTTTTAAGCAGAAACGGCAAAAGTGGGCAGCTGTAGAGTTAGATTTCCACCACAATTGACTAATGTACCTTGCAAAAAAAAAAAAGTAACAAAAGACTCAAGAGCTCACAGAAGGTCAAAAGTGCAGTGGAGATTGGTGAGGTAAAGACTTGGCTTCAGACCCGGCATTTCACGCTTCCTCCAGCCAAATCCTCTTTGTGTTTCTTTATATTGTGCAACAAATCCCAGAAATGAGTCCAGGTTCTTGGCACCTACAAACAAAACAATACACAAGAAAAGGAGCATGAAATAGGACAGATGCAAAATAAATGGAGGGTGGAGTGCAGTATCAGCAGAGAGTAGGGCAAATTGAAAATTAAAATTAAAGAAAACGTTAAGCCAAAGAGCAGTACTTACCTGGGTCATGTATAGTACATAACGAAATAAAATAATAGAAGCCAGTATACGGAAATGCACAAGAGAATTGATGAGATATTAAATAGCACCTGGATAATTCACTTGATGAGTGTATTCAAGAAAGGTTTTCTTATTTGAGCTAAGTTGTGTTTCAGCGGGAGCTGGGTAGATAATTGCATTTAACTTCTCTTTACCGATCAGATGCTTTGGTAAGAGCCACTTACTATCTAAAACCGGAAGCACTATGCAGAAATTATGTGGCCTGACTCTATGGTTTTTCATATAACAATGAGCACATTTATTTGTATCTGAGCTTCAAAAGTAATCCGACTGAGCGTTGAGGTTGCCTTGGAGAAATGATCATTCTTTCTCAGCCCAAACGTTATTCCGGTCAATCTGTTTTGCAAAGCTTGTAATTTAGACATACGTTTTTGGCACACGTTTACACTGACAGCTGAGCAAAAAACAGTCTAGAAAGTACATCATTAATTTGACCAATAAAAATCGATTAAGGTCTATAATATAGCTCAGATTTCAGTTTGTGCAGGTGTAGACTTGTGCATTGAAAGAAAGTTCTAAATCCAACATCACCCGAGGTTCGTACTTTTTTTTTAGGATCCTAGGTGGTGGTCGAAGAGGGGTGGTCAGTATGCCCACCCACAGAAGCTCGTGGCTGGGTTTATTTGGCCAAGTACCAGAATCCCAGTTTTGTCAGTGATAGCAGTAAACGTGGACAGTTATGGTGCCCAAGTTATCCTCATGAAGAACAATTCAATGTTTGTTTGTATTTGATATCACAGACTATGGGCCATGATTAGTCCTGGCGGAGTGGCGAGTAGGAGTAGCGATAGGCCAGATGGTTGAGTAACCCTGCATATCAGAGGCCGAGCCTCAGCAATAAAATGATTGAGATGGACACACTGTTTTCTCATTGAGAGCCCTGCTGTGTATTTTCAGTTCTGGCTCTAGGCAGGCAAGTACTAGTCTGTGGCCTACAGTGTCAAAGACCACAGATAAACATAGTAGTGCAGTCTTTTGTCTAAGATTTCAGGAAGATTCTCCCCAACGTCAAGCACCTCTGTTTTGGCACTTCGTTTGCGCCTGAAACTTGATTGGAAGCACAACAAGCGGTGGTCTGCTTTGAGGTACTCTAGGAGTTGACATTTGACGATGGACTGGCCTGCTTTGTCTAAATAAGGCAAAGTAGAAATGGTTCTGCAACTTGCTAGAATACCAGGATAGCCTTTTGTAACAGCTGAAATTTGAAAACACTTCATAACAAATTTCAGGTTGAAGATGGAACTTGTATATCTTCCTGCAAATTATGACTTGTCTGGCTTTGCCCAAATATATGTCTGGTTGCAAGATAGTTAAGAGTGTATTGAGTTCAAGGGGCTCTACAGTAAAATGTTCTTATTTAATTTACAGTCCTGATTCATATGACGTGTTGCACCTAAATTCTTTGAAAACCAATTCGAAGAAGTATTGATTACTTTCAATTGTCAAAGGCCAGTCCCTGTGGCTTATACATTTCTCTTTCTTGTAGAGCACAGTGCATTAGAAATGTTTTTCTTATTGCATTGTGTTTGCTGTTGCTTTCGTCCTATCATTTCACGTGGTTACTTCAATAGTACAATGATTATGAATTCACCCTGTCCTAAGTTCAGACATCATTGCATTTTGGTTCATAAAGGGTATGGCACCTGCTGTTGGTCAGGAACGTTCCAGCTGGCACACCCTTACCCCACATCCAGAAAAGTATAGGTATTTTTGCCAGCTCCCCTAGCCTTGGTAAATGTAGGCACTAAAACTGTCCTGTTGTGACATGGGGAGAGGAGTCGCATAGAAAGAACAAAATTACCCTCAGGAAAAAATGTACTTCTCCACACGCAACTTGTCCTTGATAAAACCTTCATACAATAATAACATATTAGGCCTAAGTAAGGTCCAAACAGGAGTAATATGTCCATTATCCAGATCTTCGGAAAAGGCAGCCTGTTGTCCACACTGACTTGTTTTACTTTAATATTTCTGTTTTGTTTCCCTTGGACTTTCCTCTGGCTGCATTGGCTCAACTAGAAGCAGCAGAGGTGTCCTCATTTTGAGTGTATAGCTTTCTGGGAAAGAGTAGAACATTTGTAGAGCACTAGGACTCCTCAGTCTATTAGACTCTCAAGGCAGTAACCACCACTGCTTCAGACATGTCATTTCTGCATCCAGAGGACAACCAGGCTGACCTCTCATCTTTCCTGCTATCCAGATTGTGCAGGTTCTAAGGATCACAGTGTTCTTTTTGGGTCTGTGGTTCGACCCTAACATGACCTCCCAACCTAGGAGACTGCAGTTTCTTGCACCAGGTATGTTAAATGCTGCGCCTCTAACAGCGCTTAGTTTAAAAAAAAACCAGAAGTGCTGGTCCCAAACATTCTTCATAGATGGCTGAGCAAGAAGTCAGTTTTACAGGGAAGAATTTCCTTACTTTTATTACTGTATTCATGTCTCAGCTACAGAGCCACTGTTAGATGGTCCCATAAACATACTTGAAAGGTGCCATCCTGGCTCTGCATTCAGCCTGGAGTGAAGCAAGCACACGTAGAACACCAGTCCTTCTTCTATTTTCATTATGATTTGTTAAAATAGAAGAAGGCTGTAAAAACAACACATTGAACACGCTAAGTGTATAGGCTGCCCTTTTATATCTGTGGACCATTATGCTAATATAAAATAAGGACTGCTCTGCTCTTCTCTCTGTGCTCTCTGAATGAAGGCAGCTGCAGTCTGAAGACTGGAGCCTGGACAGTGTAAGGGTTAGCAGTGAGTCCAGAGCCTTGCAATAAATGCTAGTTATGTCCACCAGCAGCCACCACAGCAAATTAAGCATTGACCTCTACGACCATCCTTTTCGATGGACAGAAGCATTTGCTAGCAAGCAAGGATGCTGAGAGAGACCTTCAGAAGAGCCCTTCAGAAGTGAAACTCTGTCCCCTGCCTCCCACCTTTGCATTATCACCATGAGACTCATTGCATTTTTCTTAGTCAACCTGACTTCAGTTATGGCACTGCAAATGGGATTTTTGTGTTTTGTATTCGTCAGCTTTTTCTGCTATGGTGGGTGGCAGTATTAGTCAGAGAAAATGGCATGCTTATCAAATATAGAAATGGTGGTTGAAAACTGAATGGATCATTGCATCTGTGGAATTTCCAAAGTGCACACATGTGGGTGCTCTTATAAAAAGGTTAAACATGTTTTATGAATATAATTGACTTTGAGTCCACGCAGCACGCCACTACCTTTTTGTCTGCGTTCACACTATACAAATACCGCATACGTACAACATACAAACATACATACAATTCAGTTTGGTCAGTTAAAGAGAGGCAATTTCCATTTGGCCCCGTGCAAATTCTCAATAAATCCACGACTTATTTTCAAGATGGTAATTATATATTGATGCAAATGAAATTGACCACAGGAGTGGCGATCAGAATGCCTTCCATCCTGTTTAGCGACGCTGCCTCACACCCCTTGCTTCCATAACTGCTGCTATTATGAAGCAGAACAGCCTCAATGACCTCCGGAATGTATCTAGTGAAGCCTGTCAGTTTCATTTACAAAACCTTTTGGAAATTATGTATTTATGTCACATGCCTAAAGGATCAGTATGAATTTATTTCTGGTCACTTGAGTAGGTCTAAAATTAAATCATCTTTGGCCGAGCCTTTTGGAAAATGTTTGCCTTGTTATCGAATTTGACACATTCATTTGTCTTAAACTTTTGACTCCAGCAATACCTAGCATCAGTGTCAATGTAAAGCTATAGAATGTCTTCTTATATTGTAATATTTCAGAAATATTTGCATTCATTATGTTGGGAGTACCTTCTGATTCACTGTTTTTAAAACACACTGTTCTGCCAAACCGACATCTGCAACCAATCAGGGCTGGACTGGGAACTACAACCGGCCCTGGCAAAGTGCTCGGCCGCCCTCCCGGGGTTGGGGGAGCCGCCGAGCTCTTTGCCAGGGCCGGTTTTCGGCCGATTTTGTTACAGGGCCGATTTTGCAGCTATGCTGCAAAATCGGCCCTGTAACAAAAACAGCCACCAGGATCGCAAAACCGGCCCCCACCCGTGCGGCGCACCGGGGGATTGCCCGGTGCCCGCTACGGCCAGTCCCACCCTGCAACCAATCAAAGACCCCCAACTACTGATTTCCGTCCCTAGGGACCCACTGTAGTGCACGATCCTGAACCACTCTCTACTCTGCCTTTATATTTCAGATATGTTTTTGCTTTATAAGTCCCAATACACATATTCATACTTCTAAACAATTATGACCAGTTAATAATTACATAAGCTGCTGCAGATAGCCGATGCATCTCCGCTAAGGCAGAGAAGGCGTCGTCCCACTGCTCTCTTGGCAGTGCAAAAAAAAATAATAATAACAGAATGTTATTATCATTTTGTTTTAGTATGGAACTAGGTTAGAGCGTGGCGTGGCTAGGCCCACGTCAGAGGGAGGAACAGTGGTTGGTGCACCATAAGTGCGCATGACAGGTTGGCCGGCCGCCTTGGGCCGGAACAAACTGTCATGCACCCGCCTGTAGTGCACAGCCTCGGAGGACAACATGCACAGGCTTCCACTCCCTGACTGAGCGCAGAACCAGGCCACTCAGACCAATCACAACACTGCTGTCATGCTGGTGACAGCAGCATTGTGATTGGCTAGGTGAGTCCGTGAGCCTGGGTGCCGCCGAGAGCCAGGAAAACGAAGGACAGAGGAGAGGCAGCGGCTGGCTACTGGGGACCAGCAAGTAAGTCTTCTGTTTTTTTACTCCTTTTTTTCTAATCCCCTCCCCCCCCTTCTCCCCCCGCCACCGTTCCCTACAAGCCACCATTGCTAAATATAACAACTGGTGTGATGCACAATAGCTATTGCAGCAAATGTGAGGAATTGTACAAGAGAAAAACCGACAGGGCAGTGAAAGAGACGGATTTAGGTAGGCAAAAGACTGCTGTGTTTTAAGACATATGTATGTTTGTTTATGGTACTACCAAAGCCGGAACCTAACCATCAGGCAGCAGAGCACTGTACATGGCCAGAGACAAGCATAAATTCAATGAGCAATAGGATAGATAACTAGGTTGTAGATGCTTAATAAATTGTGATGTACTGTTCTTTAAAAAACTATTTTTTAAATTGGAGCAGCATTGGGCTGGTCCTGATGGATGCAGGAATGTTGTTCCAGATCCTAGAACATAAATATGAAAAAAAAAGCCTGCTGTCTTATTGTTTTCATTTTTACACTTCTTAGTTTGATGGTGTCCTGGCTGCAAGTGTACAGAGAACCACCAGATATGGTGTGCTTGTCTGCAAGATAAGCAAGGGGTTGGTTGTGATGACTTTGTAAATGATGCAGCTTGTTTTGAAGATGGTACTGGCTGGCAAGAGAGCCAATGCAGTTTCATCAGGATGGAGGTGGCAAGATCATAATATTTCAGGCCCTGGATAAGACGTGCTATATTATATAGGATGCCCCTAATAGGTGCCTGTTAGAAATGGGGTTTCTGGTTGGCTAAGGTATGCACCTCAGCCAGGCAGAACCCACCACTCTAGTAGGGTAAGGGAGTTACACATCCAAGATAACCCCTCCTCACCCCCTTGAAAGCTTGGCAGAGCAGTCAGGCTTATCTCAGAGGCAATGTGTAAAGTGTTTGCACAACACACACACACACCAGCGACTCACTAGGCACACTACAAAGAGACTCCACACAAGGTTATATAAAAATATCCTTTGTATTATACATAAAACACATAGACCACTGAAGTACTGGGTATTTTAGACCCAGCGGTGCAGGGGCACACACCCTATGACTTCTGGGTTCACCCTGTTCCGGACCTACAGAAACACAGAGTCTTCTGGGTGAAGTCAAAGAATCGTTTATTGGCTGCAGACCAATGACAGGTATCCTAGAAGTACAACAGCGTGTATGTTCTCAGGAGACTGCTGAAAATCATAGGAACGGGCTTCTCCTTAAGTACAAAATATCATGCTCCAGGTACACATTCCTTGGTTTACGATATGGCCATTATAAGTATACATTACAAACGAAAAAGCAGAGTCATGATGACCATCCCACATTCCAGTTCGGCCAGCCCACAATGATTTACACAGTAAGGTTCAGATCCCACATCGTATGTCAATAGACCCCCCAATAAACATGAGCATCTCCTGTTTTGGGAAACAAGTCATAAAGCAGGAACAAGCAGGTGTGGAAGAGATTAGCCGGGGGATTGTGTAGGATGAAAGGGTTTTATGACGGGTCAAACCCTGATGCTAATCACAGGTGGACGGAGGAAGGGGAGCTCGTGAGACCGGTTTGACCCGGGGCAGCAGAGCCAGCTGCCCAGGTCACAGAGAAGTCAGAGGGAAAGCCCATGTACTGTGAGGCCCGTATTTACTCCATTATAGCCTATGTGAGGGCAATGACAAGATGGCCACTGCTTCCAAAATGGAACCCGCGTAGTGAAGCAGAATAACGTGTACACAGTGCATTCATAGCTAGAACGATATATAAAGCACTCGTACATGCCGCATTTACCATTTGCGGTTCGCTAATACCAAGATAGACAGGGGTAGGGCCCTGTCCCCTACGCGGTCCCGAATATTAAAGTACGACAGACCCTCCTTTTGCCCTTACATAGGCAATCACTATACTCATCTTAATCCGAGTCTAGGTCAATGTCCGCAAAGTCATGGAGATGTTGCTGTAGCATCATCCTATTACTTAGTTCGTCCCTCGATACAGGTTTCCTTACACATAAGGTAGCACAGAGACCACATATCGCAGGAACACACTGTATGCACAGACAGAACAGGAAAAGAATGGCTAAGATCATTCCAATGACCATCAGAACTTTCCAACCCCAGGCAGATATCAATTCCCAGAACCACCCCACCAGTGACCAATCTCCCTTATCCACGTGTATGGATTCAGATATTTTATGGAGTTTGGAGATGGCTTGATACACTGTTGGAGCATTATCTGGTATGAAAATGCAGCAACTGGATTGGATGACCTTGCATACCCCACCGCGGTCTGCAAGAATAACGTCTAGAACCATGCGGTTCTGCAAAGTCATAAGGCGATCCGCTTGGAGCTCAGCTGTCAGATTACTTAGGGCACCAGCCGTTACATTGACAGTGGATTCAACCACACGAGTCAGCTGTCTCAGGTTCCTACTATTGACCATAGGTCCCCAAAACGGCAGGAAACCCAAGAAGAAGTCTCCCGCTTCCTGACCCGCAGTATCCTCCTTACTAATCACACCTCTCACAACTCTGGTCTTGTGATAGTCAGAGGCGGCAGTAAATGTCGGCGGTAGCAAGTTCGCAATATAACATGTGCCCGAGAAATCAGGGGGCAGCCATGTATATGCTCGGTCATGACAGATGAAATATGTGCCCTTAGCAGCCAAAAACGCAGGGGAAAACTGTGATGGGAAGGTGTACGTTTCAGTACAGTCACTTCTTCCCAGTTGAGCTCTAGGATTCTGACCATTACCCTGTAAGCAGAACCGACCCATGTGGGGTACGACCCAGATTGGAGATGAGATTTTCTGCTGTCTTTCACCCAGACTAATACTATACCCCGTCGCGTTCCATCCTACATAAGGTCTCAACTCTTCTTTGGGAATGGATGAGTATGCATCGATATCCCTACTCATATCGGCAACTCCTTTCATCAAAGCCTTATTATTGGTGATAGGTCTGATGGAACGCGGTTGGCGAGGGGAGTATGTGTCTAGAGCATAGAGGAACATGGTTTGGAATGCCCATGACGATCCATTGTAACTATACGGCAGTACCAGGTAGGGAATACCCTTGTTAATGGTATGTGGCATTAACCCACACACCCAGCAATTGGTCGTATTCATTACCAGTTGGTGCTGGTGCAAGAGCTGGATAAACGAGTTATTTACGAACTCCGATCGTCTGGTCTGTTCGTGCTCAGGCAAAGGGTGAAAAGAGTGAGAGGAGGCAGTAGAAAGAGGTATAGGCTGTTCAGTGGGTTCAATGGGCTTTTGAGCGGAGAAAAACACAACTCCTACAATAAACATTATGATACTACACAGTGTAAAAAGGCACAAAAAGACAAAACATTTACTTTTTACAATTCTACACATCCTTGCGTTAGAGTTCATTTCCTCAATCGGTCTCTCCATCTTAAAAAACTCCATCCTCTACTCGGGCCGCTCGCGGCGGATGAGTTTCTTCTGCTAAGGAGTACGCCTGTCAGTCCAGGGAAACGCCCTAGACCAACCAGAACCGTTGACCTAGCGTCTTCGGCCTGTACCCCAAAGTCTTGGCACCGCGACCCTGCGGCGGAACCCGGATGGTGGTTTGAAAAACAAAAATCAAGAAAGTCCTTCAGATGGGAGAGCAAAAACATGTCAAAAGGGAAATTGTAAGAAAATCTTTATTTGTCCATGGGCCTTGGTCTCAAATTATAGCGGAGACGGCCAGGTGCTGTTTGGTCTTGAAACAAGAGTTCAGGCTCAGTGGTGTCCAGTCGACTTGATGGTGGCACAGCTTCCTGCAGAATATTGTCACTCTCTTGGTCTGAAACTGTGCCTCTTAAGCGTGCTTCACTGAATGGTACAAAACGAGGTACAATGTCTGTCTCTGAGTCGGCGATACCCTCCTTGACCCACTGGTCATATGGCAGAGGCAAGGGGACTACCTTACAGTGGGTACCATGAATCCAGTGTTTCTTCCCTTTCACTCGCACTGCTGATCTTGTTGAAAGAAGAACAAGATGAGGGCCGATCCAGCGAGGCTCGTCGTTGCTCTTGCGCTGGAAATTTCGGACTAGCACCCACGTACCAGGGTTGATAGGGTGTCCAGGAGGTTCAGAGGCTTGGGGAAGAGTATCATGTACCTGTTGGTGCAAAACACGCAGTTTAACAGTCAAATCATACAGGTAATCGAGCAGTACTGGATGTTCTATCTCACTAAATTTCGCCGGTCTTGGCACGCCCCATACATTAGCCGGGCGGCCAAAGACGACCTCATAAGGGCTAAGCCCCACTCGTGAGTGTATGGTCATTCTGGTGGACAGGAGTGCTAAAGGCAGAGTGTCAGGCCATTTAAGACCGGTGCTCGCCTGGATTTTGGCCAGCTTGAGCTTTAAGGCTTCATTGTAGCGTTCTACTAATCCAGCTGATTGGGGGTGATTTGCAGCATGGAACTTCTGCTTTATCCCTAGCCCTTCACATACATTCTTCATCACTTTACCCACAAACTCACTTCCGTTATCACACCATACCATTCTTGGCATCCCAAACCTAGGGAAGAACTCCTTCACAAGGGCTTTGGCTGTGGATAGGGCAGTGTTATCTTTCAGAGGATAAGCCTCTATCCATTTTGAGAAAGCACAAACAACCACCAGTACATATTTCAGGTTGTTGCATCTTTCCATGTGAATAAAGTCCAGCTGCAAAACTTCAAATGGACATGATGGGGGTGCAAAGTGACCAGCTGGAGTTGGGGTTCCCCTACCAGGGTTATACTTTAAGCATACTATGCAATTCTTGACCACATTCTCTGCACACTTGGGAATCCCAGCATTCTGCCATACTGGAGCCAACAACTTGTATATACCTTTCGTACTGATATGTGCCATTCCATGTGCCATAGTAACCACTGGAAGCACATATGCATCAGGCAACAACCATCGCCTATGTTCTGTCAGGTCAATCCAACAACCATTCTCATCCAACTTACCCATACTTTCTCTCCACTTGCTTAACTCTTCCTCTGTGGCTTCAGCTTGAAGCGACTTCACACGCTCTATTGTATTCTCACACATTCCCACATCATTAACCCATCTTGCGGGGCCTGCAACATACATTCTAGTCTTTACATTCTGTGCTGTTTCTCTCGCGGTCTCATCAGCAAACGCATTCCCACGTCCAACATCATCTGTGACTTTCCTGTGCGCACTGCATTTCATGATCGCAACTTGCAATGGTAGGGTCAGTGACTCAAGGAGATCATTCACCAACTTGCCATTCTGAATTTTAGCTCCATGCGACGTCAAGAACCCACGCTCTTTCCACAGACGCCCAAAATTATGAGCCACGCCGAAGGCGTACTGGCTATCTGTGTATATATTCACTCTCATTCCTTCAGACAACACACATGCTCTCGTGAGGGCGATTAATTCTGCTGCTTGGGCCGAATTATGTGGCACTCGTGCAGTTTCCACGACCGTGTGCAAAGTCGTGATAGCATATGCAGCAGTCGTGTCACCATTAGGGAGCTTGAAACATGACCCATCTACCCATAAAGTGCCATCACACTCAGTCAGGGGAGTATCTTTTAGATCTACTCTCCCTTTCGTCTCTTCTTCTGTTCTGAACAGACAGTCATGTTGCTCAATCTCATCTGAGTCTGCTGGAATTGGCAACAATGTAGCTGGATTCAGCGTATTGCATCTCTTTATGTGTATGTGGTTAGCTAACAGTGTAAGTTCATAACCTGATAGCCGCGCACTAGTCAAGTGTTGTGTCTTGGTCCTATTTAATAATGTGTCTACAGCGTGTGGAACCATAACAATCAATGTGTTGTCCATTACCAAACCAGCGGATTGTCGGATAGACATCGCTGCAGCAGCTGTCGCTCTCAGACAGCTTGGCAATGCCCTCGCTACAGGGTCCAAGGTTGATGAGAAATATGCGCATGGGCGCGGTCTGTCGCCAAAAGGCTGTGTTAACACTGACAACGCACATCCATCTTTCTCGTGAACATACAATGTAAAAGGCTTACTGTAGTCGGGGGTACCCAACACAGGTGCTGAACATAATGCATTACGCAATTCCACAAAACTTTTCTGGCACTCTTCAGACCATGGGATAGGATTCGGTGTGTCTTTGCATGTTAAGGCTAACAAAGGTTTTGCCAATAAAGAAAAACTAGGGATCCAGTGCCTACAGTATGAGGTAATGCCCAAGAAAGCACGCACTTCTCTCTGTGTTTTTGGCACACTCAACTGTGCAATGGCTTGAATTCTTTCTGGGGTCAGTTTCCTTCCCTCCTTCGATAAGAGATGACCTAAGTAGGTCACTTCTTGTCGACAATATTGCAGCTTAGAGAGAGACACTTTGTGATTTAAAGCGGATAAATGGCGCAACAGTGACAATGTGGCTTCTTTACAGATCTTCTCAGTATCCGCGGCGATCAGTAAATCGTCCACGTACTGAATCAGGATAGCGCCACTAGGTAAAACAAGTGCATCAAGCTGCGCTTTCAAAGCCTGACTGTATATGGATGGACTCTCACAGTAGCCCTGGGGAGCGCGTTTGAAGCGGAAGCTTCGGCCTCCCAGACTAAAACCAAAAATGTCCCTGCTCTCTTCTGCAATTGGGATACTAAAGAAAGCATTCTTTAAATCGATCACTGAAAACCATGCAGCAGAGGCTGGAATCATCGTTAACAAGGCAGTTATATCAGGGACAACCGGAAACTGTGGCACAACAATCTTATTAACCTCTCTAAGATCAATCACAAACCTGTAAACAGGTGGCTGTGAAGGATCCGTTCGTTTTAAGACAGGTAAAATCGGACTATTGCAAACGTTGCCTCTTGTCTCTTCAATCACACCCTTATTAATCAAGTCGCTGACAATGTCTAACAATGCTTTCTGCCCTTCATTAGAGATCTTGTACTGGGGAATACGTGGCAGTCTGACATTAGCCTTTAAAGTCACCACATATGGTGGTATCTCCAAGAGGCCCACATCATTGGGACCAGTAGCCCAAAGGGCATCCGGAAGGGATGACAATTCAGGTGGCATTGTGTTTTTAGACAAGTACATTGGGGAAATCACTTTCTTGCCTAATGTAAGTTGTACTCCTGAAGGAGAACAATACAGTGTAGCGTGCAATCTTTTCAACAAATCTAATCCCAGCAAATTCTCACCACAACCTGTTGTCAGAATCAGGGGTGCTTTCAGCTCGCAAGGTCCAACAGAAAGTGACATGGGACTGGAAACCGGGTTCCTAACCGGGGCGCCAGAAAAACCTACTGAAACATTTATATCGCCAGACAAAGGTGCGCCAGGGAGTTTTGAATGCATGATTGAACTCTTTGCAGCACCAGTGTCTAGCAGAAAAGGCTCCGTTACATTTGCTGTAGTCACCTCAACATACGGTCCACTCTGATCCACTGGCACTGAAACAACTCCCTCTCTCTGTCTATGGCTGTTCTAGTAATCATTATTTTCTGCATCACCGTCCTCTGCATAATAATCATTATTATAATACTGGGCCGTATTACTAATCGCGTTAGCTTGCTGATCAAAGCTATTGATGGTATTTTGAGGCGGCAGAGGACGCGCGTTCTGGGGAACACTTCCACGCCCTCTGCCTCTAGGAGCTTGCTGACCACCCCTACCTCTTGCGCCATACATATTACCGTTCCGCTGCATTAATTTAGGGCAACTATATTTAAAATGACCTTCCTCTTTACAGTATGAACATTGGTTAGGACCTACAGGGATACGTGGTTGGTAATACCCATTCATTTGCTGATTGTTCTGAAACTGTTGTGGTTGGTGATAGACACCTTGGGGTTGCCTATAATTATTCTGACCTCCACGTGGCGGATAGGCCTGCTGTAAAAGGACCTTTGTCTTCAGTTCCTTCGTTTTCTTTTCTGTTCTATCTTTCTCGTCCTTATCTCTGTTTTCATAATACTGTGCAGTAGCCAGTATTTGCGCTGAAGAAGAAACAGCCCAAGAACTTTCTGAATCTTTTAACTTTTTACACAGGTCAGGAAGTAAATTCTGCACAAACTTATCCACAAACAGCCGTTGTCCACCCTCAGTACTCATATCCTGCCCACTGTGATCAATAAACGTTTCTTCAAACCTAGTAAAGAAGTCTGACACTGTCTCATCTTTCTTCTGCTTGCATGCAGATAACTTGTCCCAATTTACGCGCATCGCAGGCATTATTGTCTTCATATACGTGATGATTCTACCAGGCAATTCAGCTACCAAAGGTTCTGGTTTCGCACCACCAGTTTGTCTAGCATCAGCAGCAACAATGTTAGCCCATGTATCCCCTAGTTCTGCATTGTGATCTACATTACGAATTGATCCCCATAGAGGCTGTGGAACAACATTACCAAACAACATGTCTATGTCGGCCAGATTCATAATACATGACCCTGCCGTCTGTGACAACTCTTTATAATAACCTGCTGGGTTTTTACGGGGATCAGGCAAGGACTGCTTAAGCGCTAACACCTCAGAGCGCTTCCATGGAACATGCACCCAAACACGCTGGAAATGCGCTGCCACAGCGGGGTTACCACCGGCAGCTGCAACCGCTTCCTTCCATACCGGGGGAACTTCTCTCATAGGGTATTGTCGCGCTTTTGCCTTTTTCCCCACAAGGACATCTTGTTCAAACAACGATTGTTGGCAATCATCATTCCTGAAGGACAATACAACCGCAACTGCTTTATCTACTTCGCGGTCCACAATTATACCAGTTCCAAAATCGAACCTCACTCTACACAACTCCTGCGGGTTCGGATTTTTACCACTATCCTCCAATTCTTCACAGAGAATTTCGCACATTTTCTCAAACACATATCTCTGTTTCGGGGCATCCCATTGATGGAAAACGTTAACAACTGATTCCACATTATACAGTGAAGGAAAAACAATCCATCTACGTGCCATGTTATCTATTACCTTTTTCTCATCGGGGTTAGGCAATTGGCTACGCAATTGCTTACGCTGTAAACCAGGAGTCGCACCAGATGTCTCAAAGAGAGGAGACATTAATGTAGTAACCACATTAGCTAAGCGCTGTCGCGCTGAAGGAGAAGCTGAGGCGAGAACAGGGGGAAAAACAGAGGGAAGAAAAGAGGATGTAGAGACAGGTACTGGAGTGGTGGAAGGAAGAGTGTGAGGGGAGGTAGTTGCTGAATTAGGCAAAGTCGCAGGAAGTGCGGGAGCAGTTGGAAGCACAACTGGCAGTGCTTGAGAGGGCTGCGCTACAGGGATAGGAACCGGCTGCAAAGCAACTGGCGGTTGCGGCAAGGCTTGCAGTATATGCACTGGAGGCGGCATATTTACAAGCTGGGGATGCGCCGTGGCAGTTTGAGCATACGGGGGTGGCGAACTCAACAAATGTGACATCAGGGGATCTTTCTCCTTTTCTTCGGACTCATTCTGCTTAGAATGTGGTAAAGCTGGGTAACATTTGTCAATCCCTAACTTGCGCTGCCTATGCAATTGCTCACTCATCTGCTCCTCTTCATTGTCTTTAAATTGTACAGCTGCTTGCATTACTGTCATACCTTTCTCTCTCTTATTCTTTTTCGCTAGCTTAATTTCCTTTTGTTTGGCTTCCTTTCGCCATAAGCGGAAAGAGTCAAACATCGCCGGCCGGGCTTTCTTCTTAAACAATTTAATTTCCAAATTATCTAAAATATCGGTATCGAAACTACCATTTTGGGGCCATTTTAAAACACCATCTTTCCTGGTGTAGTGGATCCACACTTCGTTATATGCAATGGGGCCTACGCCATGTTTTACATAGAGCTCATAAGTTGGAGTTCCAACCGGAGGAACCGGACATGATTCCTCTAGCTGGAAATCTTTTCCACAACCCAAACAGAATAATCTACCAAATATTCCAGAACCAGGCATCTTTGCTCACTAGTCTAGATCCAAACGTCAAAGGATTATCGATTACGATATTCTCGTGAATACACGAGTCCTCTGGTTTTGGCGTTTGCAAACTCCAAAGTACCAAATTACCAAATCAAACGATCCCGAAGGATACCAAAAACAAATAGGAGACGCTCCACTTATACTTAACTGAATATTGCTGATCGATGGCGTCACCAGAAGACTCTCTCGATTGTTTCGCTCTCTCAGATTCGTCAAGGGTCCAAAACAGGTCGATTAATCAGGGCAGCAGTCCTTCGTAGCCGTCGGGACGCGGAGAACCTCGCAGAAAAGACTTTCGGACCACGTCGACATGCAGGGGTCGATGAAGTGGCGGCCTTCCTCCGGAATTTCCACACGAAGCTCCTCACGAACCTCTGGCTTGGACTGGTACCGCTGAAATGGCCCCACGTGGGCGCCAAATTGAAGTACTGGGTATTTTAGACCCAGCGGTGCAGGGACACACACCCTATGACTTCTGGGTTCACCCTGTTCCGGACCTACAGAAACACAGAGTCTTCTGGGTGAAGTCAAAGAATCGTTTATTGGCTGCAGACCAATGACAGGTATCCTAGAAGTACAACAGCGTGTATGTTCTCAGGAGACTGCTGAAAATCATAGGAACGGGCTTCTCCTTAAGTACAAAATATCATGCTCCAGGCACACATTCCTTGGTTTACGATATGGCCATTATAAGTATACATTACAAACGAAAAAGCAGAGTCATGATGACCATCCCACATTCCAGTTCGGCCAGCCCACAATGATTTACACAGTAAGGTTCAGATCCCACATCGTATGTCAATAGACCCCCCAATAAACATGAGCATCTCCTGTTTTGGGAAACAAGTCATAAAGCAGGAACAAGCAGGTGTGGAAGAGATTAGCCGGGGGATTGTGTAGGATGAAAGGGTTTTATGACGGGTCAAACCCTGATGCTAATCACAGGTGGACGGAGGAAGGGGAGCTCGTGAGACCGGTTTGACCCGGGGCAGCAGAGCCAGCTGCCCAGGTCACAGAGAAGTCAGAGGGAAAGCCCATGTACTGTGAGGCCCGTATTTACTCCATTATAGCCTATGTGAGGGCAATGACAAGATGGCCACTGCTTCCAAAATGGAACCCGCGTAGTGAAGCAGAATAACGTGTACACAGTGCATTCATAGCTAGAACGATATATAAAGCACTCGTACATGCCGCATTTACCATTTGCGGTTCGCTAATACCAAGATAGACAGGGGTAGGGCCCTGTCCCCTACGCGGTCCCGAATATTAAAGTACGACACCACAATCACATTAAATCACTTAGCCAACTAGGCAATTGTCATAACAAGACATAAATCAGAAATCACTTTGCCCTAAGGCAATTGTCATAAGCATAACAGTTAGTGCACTATATCAAAGAATAATAAGTTGCACATGTCATAAAAATCATCATGAAAGCATTTATACATAACATCACAGTTTTTTAAATTTATTTTTGTATATTTTGTTTATTGGCATTTTGCATATACAATGACTATATACATATTGATCAATATTAGGAAATTACATGCATATGATACAGCTCCGCAACAACATGACAACCAACTTACAGGACAGCAAGTTTGCAAAACAAAATAGAGCCAGCGGATCTGATTAACATTTCTATTGTACATGCCTATACAATTATTTTTTTACACTTTTTGCTTCATTCAACTAACTCTTCAACAGCAACATATTTGTGTTATAATATTTAGGACCTTTTGTGTACAGTAATGTAGGTTTAGGTACTTGCTGTACCATATCAGGACTGGAGTTATCAGAGTCTTCGGTTTGTTTTATGCATATACATTCCAAGATTGGACCCCATATATCTTTTGGCCTGGAGCCAAAGGGCATAAGTTCCCAAAATAAAGTGAGTTGGGTCTGGCAATAAGCACTGTCCTGCAACCAGGCCTTGATTGATGTCGCCATAGACTTCCCCCAGTGCAAAGCCACTTGTCTCCTTGCCAGGAGCATTGCATGAAGTTTCCACGTGCATTGATTCTGAATGAGAAGGCCCCCATCAATTCCAATGAAAAGCTATGGAGAGAAATATATATAAGCTCTCTCTGATTGCCGAGGAGTGGGTAGAGGAACCAGATTTTGGGGAACGTTTTGTCTGTTGGGTTATTTGATTGAGAACCCTTACGTCGACAACAGGTATGGGTGGGTGGTGGTATCACACTTCTCGGTTGTAGATAACATAAAGAAATATTGCAGATAGGGAATTTTGAACTAATCAGTCAGGGATAAGCGATGAATATTGTTTGGTGTCTATGTTGTTTTACTTTCCACACCATGTATGATCAGTAATGTATCCAGTAACATGGCGAGAAACCGAAATGATATGATTTACATTGAATGAACACATAGTACATTCTAATTGTTATACAATTTCAATATTTGTGCGTATTTAAGGTTATGGGAGTTCGAGCCAAGCCCTCAGTCATCACCCTGCAAAAGAACTAGCGTTCCTGGCAGTTGTGTCAGATTCTAAAGACTCCTACACTCTTGTAAGTGTAATTGGTGAAAAGATGGGAAATACTTCTCCATTTTTTATTTTCCATGGAGACCAGAAGCACTGGCAAGTAAATCTATCCTGGGCTGATCCTCAAATAATAGGGGTTTTATGACACTGTATAATGGCCAGTGTAAAACCAAGAGACTTCTAGGTTTCTTATGTCTTGCTCCAGAGTAAATAACTGGGTATGGGACCAAAATGTTCCAATTTGTCCATAGAATGTGCATTCTGTTGTAAATAGGTAAAGAGCTGGTGAGAAAAGTAAGAACTATTTATTTTCTTAGAATGTGTTTTTGATGTCAATCAATCAACCAATCAAACAGTATTTGTATATGCTGGCTAATCACCCCAGGGGGTATCCAGGTCTTGAGTCCCTTCCTGAAGCCCGCAAGTGATGGTGAGGTTCGAAGGTGGAGGGGGAGGTCGTTCCAGGGTTAGGGGCGAGGTAGCAGAAGGAACAACCTCCACTGTGGCTCCATCAGATGCAGGGGAGAAGTCTGAGGGCAAGGAATGTGGAGCAGAGTTGTCTGGTGGGTTGGTGGAAAGTCAAGTGGTGGTTGATTTAGGTGGGGCCGGTGTTGTGGGTTAACTGCCTAAACTAGCATCTCTTCTGCACCGGGAGGAAGTAGGTTCTGAGGTGAGGGATGATACTGGTCCTCTTAGGGAGGTTGAGGATGAGTTTGATTGTGGTGTTCTGTATAGTCTAGAGTCACTTGATTAGTTGGGTCATGGTTCCGGAGTGCAGCACATTCCTGTAGTCAAGTCAACTGGTGATGAGGGCTTACGAGGCGGTTTTCCTGGTGTTGTTGGGGATCCATCTGAAAATCTTTTGAAGCATGCAGAGAGTGTGGAATCAGGAGGAGGATACTGCATTGACCTGGCGCTTCTTTGTGAGTTCACTGTTCAAGAGGATGCTGAGGGTGCGGGCGTGGTTTGTGGGGGTTGGCAAGGGTCCGAGTGCAGTGGGCCACCAAGTGTCGTCTAAGATGAGGTGTTCCTCACAAAGATGAGCTCTTCCTTCTTGTCTGTGTTCAGTTTCAGGAAATTGGATCTCATCCAGTCAGCAACTTTGGTCATGGGGTTCCGGAAGTTGGATCTGGTGGCGGGGGTCATCCGTGAGAGAGAGGATGAGTTAGGTGTTGTAGGCATATGAGATGATGTTGAGTCCATAGGTGTGGACGATGTTGGCCAGTGGGGGCATGTAGACATAGAACAGTCTGGGGCTGAGGGAGGAGCTTTGGGTGACACCGCAGATGATGTTCTTGGACTCAGAGGTGACGGATGGTATGAGGATTCTCTGTGTTCGTCCTGTGAGGAAGAAGGTGATCCACTTGAGGGTGTTCCCCCTGATGCCAATGTGGTGGAGTATGCTGATGAGGGTGTGGTAGGACACAGTGTAGAAAGCCACTGAGAGGTCCAGAAGGATCAGGGCTGTTGTATCGCCTCGTTGAGGAGGGATCTGATGTAGTTGGTTGCGGCGACCAAAGCAGTCTCAGTGCTGTGGTTCGAACGGAAGCTGGATTGAGAGGCATTGAGTAGGTTGATCTCCTCCAGGTGATGAGTGAGCTGGCAATTGATGCCATTCTCCACGACCTGGGATAGGGAGCAGAAAGATGGGGCGGTAATTCCTGAGTTCACTGGGGTCTGCTGAGGGCTTTTTCAGGATGGGTTTAACCTATACGTGTTTCCATGTGTCAGGGATGGTGGCTGTGGTGATGGATGAGTTGAGGATGTTGATGAGTGCACTGCTGATTTCTTTCCGTCCCAGGTTGAAGTTCTGGTGGGGGCAGAGGTCTGCTCCAGAGTGTATTGAGGTCATGATGGCTGTGGTGCTCGTTGTGGTGAGCGGTTCCCAGGCTGTGAGCAGGTGGTGGTGGGTGTCGTCAGTTTGTGTCAGGTGGCGGCCGAGGTTGGTTGGCTGTGGATCGAAGTTGCAGTAGATGTCTGATATATTGTTGTGGAAGTAGTCGGCCAAGCTGTCTCAGAGGGCTTGGGAAAGGCAAATGTATTCTCGCTGGCAGATAGGCAGGAGAACTCTCTAACGATGTTGAAGAGTTCCTTTGTGTGATTGGTGCTAGTCTCGATACGGTTGGTTAGGGTGTCCATCTTGGCTTCTTTGAGGTGGTGGTTATAGCCACTGAGGGCTGATTTGGGGGTGGTAAGGTCTGAGGGATTTCTGATGGAGTGCCATTGTCTCTCTAGTTGCTTGCACTAGTGTTTGAAGTTTCAGAGCTTGTGCGAACCAGCTGGCGTGTTTCCTGGATCTGCTGGTGCTGGCCGTTTTCATGGGGGCGACTGTGTCGGGGCACATGGAAATCCAGTCAGAGAAGTTTTGGACGGCCAGCTCGAGGTTGCTGCTGGCGTTGGGCCTGGTGGTGTTGAGGGCGGTGGTCAATTAGGTCTCAGTGATTTTGTTCCATCTGCAGTGTGAGGGGATGGGGGATTTGGTGGTGGATCCTGGTGGGCTTCGATAGTGAAGTGGCCAATGCTATGCTCAGTCCTCCAGATTAGCTCGGCGACTTGCCTGAACCTGATTTTGTCACTGGCTGTGCGCACCAGGCACAGGATCTGTTCCAAGGGGTTAGAGGTTGGCTGTGTGGGGGTGGCAAGGGTATCAGTGTTGTAAGTGAAACAGCAGTGGTGGCAGGGGAAGGGCTCTTCTGAGGACTGTGGAGAGGAGATGCAGCAGTTGGTGTTGCGGCTTCTGGGAGCCAGTGCCAGGATCTTGGTTGTGGTTTAGCAATGGATGGCCAGAGGGACAGGGTTTCTGGCACTTGTCACGGTCCAGGCATGGACAAGTGTAGAAGGGCTTGCCTTTGGTGTGCCTTCATGATGTGTGAATTTGAAGCTATCAAGCATGATGAATTCCGCCTATCCATGCTAATTTGCATGTTTTCAAGAGCCTGAAAGAGAGTGGAGCTAGTGGACTGCTGTAGCTGAAAGTAGAAAGTAAGTTGCGGAGAGCGGTAAAGATCCTGTGTGTGCGTTTGTGTATCTGTCATTCAGTGAATAGATATTTCCGATCATGTGTCGGAAATATCTGTGTGTGTGTTTGAGGGCACTGGGTGTTCCCTGAGCCCTGGCAAAATAGTGGCTTGGTATAAGTTGCACCAACCTTGGAACATTGTGGTGACCTTCAATGGCATAATGACGGCTTTGGTTTGATGGTGGCCATATATGACATGTGGGTCCTATAGAATGTGCCTCGGGGGCGCAATGGGGATTTGCGCCTGCTTTGCGAACCCCCGGGGCACTTTGGTAATAGAAAAGGGGCTGCAGACACTTGTGAGGCCCATTCTGTAATACTGATAGCGCTGGTGCACTTAAAGTGCCAGCTCTATCTTCAGGGGGCATGCCCTCATTTGCATGGGGGCGTGCCCCATGCAAATAAGTGATCCCTTCGCCTCTGCACCCACGCCGTATCACAGACACGGGCGCGAAGGCAAAGACACAATCAGGAGGCACAGGCAACTAGTAGTTCTTCTCTTGTAATTGGTGCCTCAAGGGTACCCTTTTGCTCCTCTTGAGGCATTGCAAGGGGGGATTTTGCAAGTATTCACATATTTGTTGGATGTCTATTATCTTTACTTTGTTTGCTCATATAACTTACCAGGATGTGTGTAAAAGGCTGTGTGTGTTCCTTCCTGGATCATAATGTTCACACCAATATCAAACATATGTAATATGAGTGTTTGTGTTTTTCCTTTTTCAGGAGTCATGCCAATAGGCCCCCTCCATGTACAACAACACTTGCCAGCCAGAGTTTATTTAATGCATCTTCCATCTACATATACTATCTTTATGCATCTGTATACCTTCCATGTATTTATGGATCTATATATTTATTACTTTTCTTCTAACTCAGCATATTCAATGTACTACCCTATTTCTCACCCTATACCGCTCTCAATATATCCTTTTTCTCAACTCTAACTCATCTCAAACCTCTTTCTACTACTCTTTCCAATGCACTACCCTATTTCTCGCCCTGTACCTCTATCAGTATATCCTCTGCCTCCGCTCTCTCATTCATCCAATGCAAACCATTTTCCCTCTTCTATCCCTCCGCTATCCTTCTCAAACCAAATACCTGACTAACATATCCAAAACTCGAATTACTTTCATATTTCACTATACTAATTCACCACTAATCCTTTATGGGTTCTGGAATAGCGTGCTTCCTCCCCAAAGAGAGCTTCAACACCACATCAGGGGTAGAAAGCGCTATATAAATGCAAACCTTTTTCCCTCTTCTATCCCTCCACTAGCCTTCTCAATCCAAATAGATGACTAACATATCCACCACTCAAATTACTTTAATTTTTCTCTATACTAATTCATAACTAATCCTTTATGGGATCCGGAGTAGCGTGCTACTCGCTGAAAAGTGATTTGACGCCTTGTCCGGGGTAGTAAGCGCTATATAAATGCAATTACAATACAATACTGACAATGAGCAGCCTAAAAGGTGGCGCACTATCAGTGCGCCCCCTGAGAGCAGCCCCCTGGAAGGGGAGTAAGGGGGTCCTTTGGACACCCCAGACATCCCCTTGCATGTGGGTGCAGTCACTGACTGCACACACTTGCAAGGGGATGTCTAATCCCCCTTCAAAGTACAGGCAGGTTGCCGCCTGTACAGTGAAACATGGAATGGCTCCTTCAAAGGACAGGACGAGTTTGTGGCTGTGCTGGGGGCAGCGCTTTCTATATAATAGGTTGCACTTTCTCTGTTTGCACCCGGCGCACGTGTTTTAAGGTGCACCAGGCGCAAACAGGGAAAGTCCTCCGTAATACATAATATGCCCTCTGGTAGGCCTTGCTGATTGAATTTTGGCTATTTGTGTTTAATGATGGCTGTAGCATAGTCATTCTTGCCATATTGTGGACATTCTTGACATCCCTGGCATAATGTTGGATCTGGAATAATGGAACTTATTCTTAACATGTTGCTGAGCAATATGGACATAAATGTTGCTATGCATGACATGATGTAGGACATTCTTTGACATGTTGTAGCCATTTTTGCCATAATGTTGGCTATCCCAGGCATAATGTATAAGTAGACACAACGGTGGTCAACCATGACATACTGAGGGCTTTCTTGATATAATTGGTGCTATATGTAGCATAGTTGTGGCAATGGCTTAATGATTCACATCTTTGACGTAGTGTGGGGATTCTTCACATGATTCAAGCTGTCTATGGATTATTGGTTGGAAGGGTTCTGCTATATTTTGCTATATCATATGCATCACTTGTATTCTACGAGCATGGTGAATGAGCATCAATGGCAGAATCTGTCTAGGTGAGTCAGAAGTATATTTGAGAACTTGTCGAAAATAAGAGGATGATCTTTAGTGACGTTTAATGACTAAATAACTACCAGATAGAACGTTCTCTAGTCCCGATATTTCATTATTCATGTTACAGGCATTTGGTCATCTATAGGACAAAGTTTTATGAATATTATGACCAGGATCACTGAAAATATGTGCTTTTGCAAGAACTGCGTTTTCCACAGAAGTATGGATTTGCCACATTCCTGAATGAATCAGATGCTACAAAACATACCAAATATATAGGTTTCGGGCCTACCAAAATCAGGAGAAGTAGCAAACACATTCATTGCGGGGAGCTTTAGACAGCTATAAAACAACATTCATATTTGATTAAAGTTGCCAATACATTTTGGCTTATATATACAATCACTAACATTCTATTATATCGGAATATGTGAATATGATATAGTCGAAATATAAGTATATCCAGCTCTTCCTTTATTCTGAGATGAGCATTTTTCAGTTCCCACAGATCGATAGAATACAATCTTACAATTTCTTTATTGATCTCATCATTATACCATCCTGGGAAGTAGCACGTATAAACATATTTATTTCATTTATCTACATTTCTAAAGCGTGCAGGGACTCTGAGGAGTGTCCCGGCGTTGGAGATGGATCTCCTGATGCAACCCAAACAGTAAGAACTTCAAAAACCCTACTCAATAAGCTATAACAAAAAGCCAGGTTTTAAGAAGCTTTTGGAACGTAAGTTCATTGTCAGTCTTACGAACAGCTGCGGCCCGTGCAAGTAACAACGGTGGGGCGGTTGGGTTTCGACGGACAAGCAGAAATTAATTATTTATTTCATTTTCCCTCGTCATCACCTGTCAGAATGCCCCCCCCCACCCAGCCCAACCACCCCACCACACCCCACCACCCCACTGCTCCTACCTGCACGGGCGGCGACTGCTTAATAAGCGGTGGAGGAAGATGGTTCCAGGCTTGTGCTGCCAGGAAAAAGAAGGAGGAACACCCCCTACTTCTTGCGCTTCCTTTTTGGGATGAGTAACAGCCCTGCATCTGTAGAACGAAGGGTCCTTGAGCAACATTAGTGTTTGTGTCTGCTCTATAAATAAAATAGGGCCAGTGCCATGAAAGTCTCTGAGTGCCAGGACCACTCTTTGGAACAAGATCCTTTCTTTCGACGGCAACCAGAGAGATCCTTCTGATAAGGAGCGACTGAAATGCGCCGAGATACCCTTAGTAGTAACTGAGCCTCCACATTCTGGACCAATTGTAGTAGTCTCTTGATCAAATTCAATTCATTGATATAGTCAAGTCAAGATGGGATTAGCACATGAATAACTTTTGTCAGTGACTGAAGTGGCAGCAAAAACAGAAATTTCTTAAGGTAACGCAGCATGTCAAAACATGAGCCCATTCCTTCTGCCACTTGCAGCTCAAAGGTCAATTGCAGGTACTGGCAGTTCCTCAATTTTTGCAAGAGGGTTATGATGCACAATATTAATATTATATATATATATATATATATATATATATATATATATATATATATATATATATATATATATATATATATATATATATATATATATATATATATATATATATATATATATATATATATATATATATATATATTGGGGACGAGAACTGTATAAAAAAGAGGCCCTTACTCAATTAAATAGCATTGAATGTTATAAGAGGATTGATATGCAAGAGTTTATTTTGGTAAAAGAACAGTTCCACGCCAGATTAGATGCATGGAAGGAAGAGGATTTATTAAACTGCTCCCAAAAGTCCACAAGAATGCTGTTTCACCCCAGGAAGACCTATTATTTCTTCATGCGGAAGTCTCTTTGAGAATACTTCAAAGTATATAGATTATTTTTTTAACCCTATAGTGAAGACCTTAACCTCTTATATCAAGGATTCTACTGATTTTTTAAATGTATATTTGATATAAGATGGGATGAGAGTAGTATGTTGTTATTAACGTTTGATATTACCACTCTTTATACGAGCATACGACACACTGATGGTCTAAAGGCGACTGAATTTTATCTAAATAGAAGATCTTTGAGTTTTTTTAAACAGAATGAAATGATTTTAGAGATGATGCGATGGTGTTTAGCCAGAAATATGTTTTTGTTTGGAGAAGAAATGTTCCAACAAGAACAGGGGACAGCGATGGGCACCTACTTCGCCCCCAGTTATTCCAGTTTACATCTTGGCTGGTGGGAGGAGCAGGTGCTCAGGGGCCCGTCATTGGAACATTGGAATGACAATATACTCTTATGGGTACGATTTATTGATGATGTTTTCGTGCTGTGGCAGGGCACGGAGGCATCAATTGAATTGTTTATTAATGAGATAAATTGCAATACACTTAATTCGACATTCACTGGACAATATAGCAAATCCTGTATAGACTTTTTGGATGTAAGAGTAAAAGCAGCCAATGGGAAACTAGAAACAACTGTTTTTAGGAAACCCACCTCAGGGAATACGATCTTACATGCTGGGAGCGCTCATCCTGCCCCTTTAATTAGAAGTATCCCCTTTGGTGAGTTTTAAAGAGCTAGGAGGACATGTAGTAGCTTTGAAGAGTATTTAAAGGTTGAAGAGGAAATGAGTCAAAGATTCTTACAAAGAGGTTACTCACAGGATGTAATAAAGGGGGCAGCCCTAAAGGCAAGAAAACTTGATAGGAAAAAAGTTTTATTTGAACCCTCAAAGTCAGAACAAAGGAAAAAGAGAAACTTCAAACAAGGACAAGATGATTGCAGGTTCATTACAACATTCAATAAAAACCACAAAGAAGTCAGAACTATTTTAAATAAACTCTGGCATTTGGTGAGAAATGAGGCAATACTTGGCCCAAAATGAAAAAAACATCCTGAGATCAGTTTTCGTAAGTCAAAATCATTAAAGGATCGTATTGTGAACAGTGAATTTATTGAAAGTAAGAAATCAGGACCGCCCACATGGTTGACACGGAAAATGGGTTTTAAAAAGTGTTTTAAATGTAAGGCGTGCCAGCATGGAGTAAATCGGATGCATTTTAAGACATCTTTTAATAAAACCATCAATATTAGAGGCTTTTTAACGTGTAGATCTAGTTTTGTGGTCTACGCCCTACAATGCCCCTGCCAAAAAATGTACATAGGGAGTACCACCTTACTAGTGTTCCAACGAGTTTTGCAACATAGAAGAGCGATTGTGAATAAAGATAGAACATATCCAATCGCAAGACACTTTGAAACATTCCATCAAAGTGATCCAATAGGTCTACAATACAGTTGTATTGCAGAGATCCCGAAGAAAAGACGGGGAGGGGATAGAGAGAGGGAACTCCGTAAACTAGAAACCTATTATATCTTGGAGTTCGACTGTAAGGAACCACAAGGCTTGAATGTAGATGAAGACCTACATACTTGTCTGTATTAAGGAATGTTTAGGTTGCCAAAGAAATGGAATTTAGAACTGAAAAAGTCAAAGTAACTGAAAGAAGTAGGGAAGAGGGAAATAAAAGATAACAATGAATAAACCCCTCCCGTAAAATATTGAAGTAGAAAGTTGCCGTACATTAAATGGACTATTTGTTTAAAGAGGAAATTAAATTGTTTTTAAATGTAAAGAGGGACTCAGATATTGTGTGGTGGTTGGGTTAGGAGCATATATAATGAAAAAATCTTTTAAATTTATAGGTTTAGAGAATATAACTTTCCCATAAAAGAATCTTTTGTTTTTTTATTTTTTATATTTTATGCCGTCAGGTACAAACAAACATACAGATAAAGAAGTAGATATATTAAGATTCAATCTTATAGCAGTCAAAAATTTATAAAATCAAACATATATAGGAAGCAAAAAAAAAAAAATGAAGCATAGATGAGCCATAAATCAATTTAACCATTTCACTTTCAAATCTTCTGTTATCCCCTTTACCCTATTCCTGTCCTCTCCTCCAACTCATCATGACTTCTTTCTAACCAGTTAATAACTGGGGCCCAGATCTTATCCCCTTTTTTCCTAGCTCGAAGGCCCTTGTTTTTATATAAAGCCATTTCCATATTGTATATATTCAGTAAGCGATACAGCCAATGTGCATATACCGGTGGCTCCATATCTTTCCACGCCGTGGCTATTAGTAGCCTAGCGACTGCTATTGAAACAAAGACAAAATCCCGATGTATCGATGTTAGACTAATTCGAGTATCATATCCCAAAAGCATCAGTGGCGCACTTATTTCGATTGTATAGTTGATCGATTCATACCAGAAAGTTTCTATACCCTTTTTTAACTGCATCAAAGTTTTACATGCATAAAACATATGAGTAATGTCCGCTGGACTATGTTGACATCTAGGGCATTGATCATTGTCTCGTTTACCCCATCCGTAAAGTTTTGCTGGTGTATAATATAAATTAAAGAGGGTTTTATAATGTTGGGCCTGAAGGTTAGCAGCCATAAAAATATTCTCACTCAGCTTTAGTGACATGTCTACATCTATATCATCATCCCCTAATTTGGATGCCCACTTTATCTCTGTTTTTTCCAAATCATCGGGTATTGTTTCCATTAGTATTTTATAGAGCACTCCAATCCTCTCTTTTTCCCGATATATCATTTCCATTAGCGGTATTACTCTGAGACTCTCCTGTTTCCTGACTTGATTCTTAATACATCCCCTTATTTGGATATATTTAAAATATGATCTGTTATTGATCTTAAACTTCTGCGCCAGTTCCTGAAACGGTAATATGTCTAAATTATCGTCAAGTAGGTCCCCAATTCTCTGAATATCTACCTGTGCCCGCTCTCTTGCCATATTATCCATGAGCTCAGGTGGAAATATCGTAGTTCCCCACAATGGAGTATATCTATTACATTTTGAAATATTCATAATCTTGCTTATTTGGTTCCATATCGTTCTGGCAGCTTTCAAGCATTTGGAATGCTTTTTTTTAATAATATTTAGGTTCTAATCGTCTGAGGAGGAGCGCTACTGCTTCTTTCCCCACTATAAGTTGATATATGGATGGTAGATCGTCCTCACCCACATCGCTATCTGTACCCAACAAAACACCAATTTCTTGCAAAAAAGTCGACAGATAGTAATAATATAAATTTGGGGCAGCCCACCCCCCCCCCCCCCCCCTCTCTCGTGGGAGAGTCATTGTCCGCATCGCCCGTCTTGTTTTTTGGTAAATCCAAATAAAATTGGAAAACATTGAATTCATTCTCTGGAATGTGCTAAATGATAGTTCTAATGGAATTGCTCGAAATAAATACAAAATTCTAGGAAAGATCTTCATTTTTAACACATTTACTCTGCCCACTATCGTTAAATGTAATTTATCCAATCTACGAAGCTCAGAGGATATATCCTCTAATATTGGGTCAATATTGTTTACCCATAATGTATCCAGATCAGACCCAATCTTCACCCCAAGGTAGGTTGCAGTTTCTATCTGGCGGTGGTCTTGTAAGCTTATTGATCTAGTGGAGATTATCTGCGTCTTCCCTTTATTGAGACAATAACCAGATCTATTTCCAAATTCCTCCGCCAGTCTTTCAACTTCTGCTATTGCGGTTATTGGATTTGGTGTAACTACAGCAATATCGTCGGCATATGCAAGTATTTTTGTCTCATATCCGTTGGTTTTATAAGGTTCAATCACAGAATTCTCTATTATCTGATTGATAAATGGATCCAGATATATAGCAAATAGGATTGGGGAGCATGGACAGCCTTGCCGGGTACCCCTTGCCACTTCTACCGGACCTGATGCCATTCCCATCATTTGTAATCTAGCATAAGGTTGACGATACATTGCCTGAATGGCTGTTATCATTTTAGGGCCGATCCCTCGCTCCGCTAATGCCTCCCAGAGATATTGCCACATCACTCTGTCAAATGCCTTCTCGGCATCCAAGAGAATCACTGCCAGTTCACCCCCCCCCTCCCGCGGCTATATCTAGCAAGGATATTATTCGTCTAATATGATCCGTTGTTCCCCTTTCTGGCACAAAGCCGGGTTGCCAGGGTGAGACCAAACTGGCAATAATTCTCTGGAGCCGAGTTTCTAGAATCTTAGAGTATATTTTGGCATCTGAATTTATCAATGAGATGGGCCGATAAGAACCTGGTGCTGCAGGTGGTTTTCCCTTCTTATGAAATATAATTATATCTGTTTCCTTCCATGTATTGGGGGGAATCCCACGATATTGAACATCTAAAAACAGATCATGAAGAAAAACTGCCAGATCACCATGAAGCAATTTATATAACTCTATCGGAATTTTGTCTGGGCCAGCGGCCTTCCCTGAAGAGAGTGAATTTATGGCTAGAAGCGTCTCTTCCAATGTAATCTCTTCTTCTAATTCCAAACGTTTAGCTGGGTCTAATTTTTTAAGCTGTAGATATTCCCCTTCCGTTATTAAGTTGTTATCACAAGGATCTTGTTGATATAATTTAGTATAATATTGTTTAAAGACCTCCATTATCTTAACGGGGGCAGTTTCAACTTGTCCTTCCAAATTTTTGATTTCTTTTATATTATTTCTGGTGGCCTTTTGTCTAGTTCGTAGAGCCAGAAGTCTACCTGCCTTTTCCCCATATTCGTACATCTGGCTACGGTATGTTTGGTATGTCTGAGCTGTCTGCTTGTGAAACACGTAATCTCTGACTTGCCTATCATTATCTGGTTTTTAATGGTCATTAATGTATCCGTCTCCCCCAGCCCCTGAGATTGCAATTTAGTATATTCCGTTTCTAGCTGCGGTAAATTAGTCATTAAAGAGGTGATCTGGTTTTTCCATAGTTTTGGCTGTTGCCCCACATAGCTTATTATTTCGCCCCTCAAGCACTCTTTATATGTATATCCTCTAGTCCATTTTTTAATATACTTTATAAACTTATCATCTGACAGTAATTTCCTATCAAACGACCAGGAGCGGGATTCTCTTTCCAAAGTCTGACCTCTAATTTTTAGCATAAGTGGATTGTGATCAGAGAAGATACAAGGCAATTTATTGATCTCAGCTTCCCCCAGTAAATTGGCAGACACCAAAAAATAATCTAAACGAAAGTGTTTTTGATGCGGATAGGAAAAATAAGTATATCCTGGATCTATATCTTTGGTCACTGAAAATGTGAACCGCACTCTCACACATGAGAAGTCGAAGATGGCGGCAGCCTAGGGTTAGACTGCCGTAGGTCTATGATGTGATCCAGTGACCCCTCGCTGCGGGGAAAAAAAAACGAATATCGCAATGTATCTCGGAGAACCTTGGAGATGTATGGCCTTTGCAAGAATTTAGCCCTTGACATCAGAAGTGAACGGATTAACTATTGCAACATAGCTTCGGCTTTTACCTGCTGGCAAGTATGCCGTGTGGTGACCTCTGGAGTCGACACGAGCAGAGAGCGGAGCAGTGACCAGGGAGGACTTTCGGCGGAGCAGCGCTGCACGGAACACGAGGAGATGAAACCCAAACCAAGGATGAAAGCAGCTGCCAAGGACCCAGCTGATGATACTCCTCCTCCTCTCCCGGGAAAGGCCAGCAGTTTAGCAGTGAAATCTGTCCGGAGGCCAGAGGTTGACGCGGCTGCAGGAGGAGATGAGGCATGTCCCCCGGGACGGCTCAGACAGAATTCAACCCGGAAGCATTTTTCGGGAAGGAGAACGCCCCAGCAGCCACCAACCGGCCCCACTGTAATGGAACTGCTGACGAAAAGCCGGGAGAGGCAAACAAAGGAGATCAAACATGGTGAGAAGGGGCAGATCAGCGGTACCAGGAAGGAAGGACAGGGAATGGTGGAAAAGGACATTGCTAGTCAAAATGCTAGACAAGAGCGGACAATGGATATAGCGGATTTAGTGATTACTGGGGGGGCAATACGGATGTGCCTACTATACCTCTAGCCCCTCAAGGAGAGAATGACACTAATGTGGGGAGCGATGTGATGGACGGTGGGGCTCTGGATAATCATCAGGAGGAGGTAGCAGTGGGCAAAATGAATGCTGCCTTATCTGACGAGGAAATCGATACAGTAGAAGGAAGCCAGCTAATACAACAGTAGCAGCGGGGGGTAAAAGGCAAGCAAGCTAAGGGCCATAATCGTGATCGTGTTCAATTCAAAAAGGGAAACTTGACATATTTAGATAAAGGTGAAATCAACCCAAGCTCCCACACCCCCCATAAGCTAAAGGATACAACCATAATAGAACCGGATAATCCAGCTCAATTACGACCACAGCAGCTATTACGGATGACAGATTACTACTATTCCCTCTCCGAGGACACAGAGTCACTGGTGGAGTCGGCCCAATCTATAAGTGGTAGTAGCAGTGAGGTTGAAGACGACAGTGAAAGCCCACATAATACAAGTGGTAGAGAAACTAGCGGTAGAGACTCCACAACAACGATACGTAGGCCAGCTAAATCTCTGGTAGCTGTAATAAAAAAAAAAAGGGGAACACAAGATTTAAACTGGGATTATACATCCACTAGTCAGTTGGTGGGGGGTAATTCTGAGACAACCGCCAATACGGAATCAGTACCTTTATCAACCATGGACGCAATATTGCAGTCGGTTATGGCACATAGGGAGGAATCCAAACAAGACAATAGGCGATCCCAGGCAGCCATACGGAAAATCCAAGGATCAGTCCGCAAAATTGCCAAAGTGTGTACAGAGATCTCGGACCGACTAACAGATCTCGAGGCTAGAACGAATAATATGGAGACGGAGCTGATAAATACACAGCAGCAGACTACAGCTCAGGAAGCCAGACTTGTAGATATTCAATGGAAGCTCGAAGATCATGAAAACCGCCAGCGTAGGAATAATCTGCGGTTCATGGGTATCCCAGAAGACAAAGGGGCGGTGGATATGAGAACCTATATGGTTGAACTGTTGGCTACGGCATTCCCCGAGGTCGAAGGATGGAATTGGGATCAGGAAGTGCAACGCGCACATAGGGTCCCGATGAGTCAGAAACATCAGAAACCACAGACAAGTTCTAATACAAGACCCCGCGCGGTGCTAGTTTTTTTTGGAAACTATCTTTTACATCAGACAGTTTTCGAAAAAGCAAGGCCTGATTGTAAGAGGCATATGGGGGATGTGGAATTTTTTACAAGGCCAGATTTTTGCCATGTGACAGTGGAGAGACGCTGGCGGTTACGACAGATGATTACACCATTCCAAGAAAAGGGATCTCAGGCATTTCTCCTGAATCCTGCAAAACTTAAAATAATAGGTGGAGATAGAACTCGCTTTTTCACCTCTGAAATTAAAGCTAAGGAATTTTTGGAGGAGATAAACAAAAAAAAAATCATAGAAAGAGTAGACTAGATATATATGGATAAGCTAGGAAAAAGTCAGGAAAACTTGAGAGTTCACTTAGGGTGATATGATATGAGAAGGTGTAAAACAAAAAAAAGAAATGAATAAGTGAATTTGGATAATTAATCCGACAAAAAGGGGAGAAGAAAAGAAAAAAAAAAAGACATTTTTTCAGGGAATGTGTTTTTTTTTTGGGCTAATAGGAAATAGGGGGTCTTTTCGGATCACACATAGAGCTGACACATCATTACTAGACCAAGGTCTAGTGGCTTCATGGGTAGGGTTGAGGTAGGGCGGATTGGGAGGATTGGGAGGGATGCAAGGGTGGAGAGGGGGGTTGGGGGAGGTCTGGGGGGAAGAAACGCCAGATCAGGTACGCAAAGCTGAACAGAATTAGAAATGTAGAAAAGGAAGGGATAAATAAAAGTTGGAATGGTAAAATGTTAAGATGGAGTAATATTATAGTAAAGTATGGATAAAATACATATTTGTTCAGTTAATATTGCGGGCCTGAATGATAGAGCCAAGAGATCAAAAGTGTTTGAGTTTTTTCGATTAATCACACCGTAAATTATCTGTCTACAGGAGACCCATATTCCGTGGAACAACCGAGATAGTTTACAAATAATAGGATATGATCTGGCAATATGCTCCTCACAAACTTCAAAGATAAGAGGTGTAGCTATTTTTGTTAAGCGTCGAGTAGGTATTATTAAACGGACTTTGGAAGACAAATGGGGTAGATGGGCTATCATAACACTAGGCACTGGTGTAACAATTGTGTCTATCTATGCATCAAATCAAGACGATCCAGAACTCTGGGAGGAGTTAGAATTAGAGCTTGCTACTTGGTCAACCCCACTAATAGTATGTGGCGATTTTAATATACATATCGATAGTTCAAAGGCAGTGGGGGAAAAGTATAAAGGACGTAAACCACGGGTACATCAGGCAATAAACAACTTTAAGCTCAGTCATGGTTTGATAGATGTATGGGAATATAAAAAAGATATAGATCCAGGATATACATAAAAGAACGTTTTGAAGTGATTCTTTATTTGAAAAAATAGAATTTTTCTAGTTTTTAAGTAATATAGGTACATATTTTACATAAGCATTTTTTAATGTTATGCAGTACTGTATGAAAAAATCAATATTAATGTGGTAATTGTTTACGTTGATGTACTTGAAGCACTAGCACTTTATTGAGAGAGATCTGAACCTAAAAAATATGTTGACATTAAATAAGCACTAGCACTTTGCGAACAAATGAATAATTAAAATAGGAAATGGTATATATATGCACTTTAATGAAATAGAATGGTTCCCAACCAATAGTAGAAAGATGGGAGAAGAAAAACAAGAAATATAATAAAAAGCACTTGCTGATTATCTTGTAAATATGATGAAAGATTAAATGTACTAATGTTTGATTTTTACATAAAGTTATATGTGATTATTAAGTAATTACATGTAAAAACACTTATGATAAAATAATATGTGTCCATGATGTTGAAAATACTGTGTTAAAACAGTTTTTTAGAGTGACAATGGAGAAAACAGGCAGAATGTAATGAAGTGAAAAACATTACAAAATGGTGCCAGCATTTCCCTACCTTTTACCATGTTGATGAAATTTGGTAGTCCCTCATCTATGTTATGTGTGTCAAGTGTTTTCTTTAAAAAAGAGAAACAAATGGTTGTTCACTATCGTGAACAAGGTGGCGAGAGGCCATCGAAACGCGTTGATGTGAACTCATCAATAAAGAAAGCTGTATAAAAAAAACCCTTGGAGTGCAGTGTGGTTGCTGTTGAGCCGTTCGTAACCCTATGCTGAATATATATATATATATATATACATACATGGGGTTTTGCCTGTGAACAGCTTCTGTGCTAAATGGGGAAACAAATATTGCACATCTAATAGTCACCCCTTCTGCACCTCATTTTATGAAGCTCTTCATCATTTTGTTTTTTTCTGCCCCGCATATGCATGTTCACGTGATAAATGGATCAAACCTGTGTGTAAGGTTCTGGGATTCAGTCAATATGCGCCTGCATTACGTATTTTATGCTTTGATACCAGAGAGGTTATCGTCATTGCAATGGACAAATATTGACATGCTGCTTGGCTTACCTGTAGTCGCACTGTGGAAATCTTGACACAATTCTGATCGCATTTGTTCACGTGGCTTTACGTTTCTGCACTCGCACTTTACTGTTTTTTGTACCTGATAGCTGCCATAATTCTACTGATTTTTATTCTTCTTTAAGGCTTTTGTGACTCCTGTTGAGTATTTGCCATACCAGTGTGCTTATTATCCTTGCAGACAACCCTGCTGCATCGGACTGTCTTGCGGTACATGCACATGTCCCTCTCCAAAGAGTCTTGGAGCTTGCACTTTATATGTGAATGTAGGCATTTTATATCTTAGATACCGTGTGTACTATGAATTATGTATTGCACAGTTTTTAATCTTGTATGTTTGATGAATGCTATGTTTTATGGATTGCCATATCCGAAAAAAGTGTGAAATATATATAATATTATATTATATATGTGCAGCCTGAAAAAATTTACTGCTGCAATCACCAATGTGTCCGTGGAATTCTGGAATTCGGGAGTTGTTTGATTAATGTATATAGATATATATATATACATATATATATATATATATATTTTTTTTCGAGCAAAAGACGCGGCACACAAGACTTGACTTTTTAGCTTTCAATATAGTATTTATTTTCCACTCAGACCAACGCGTTTCAGCCTACTCTCGGCTTTGATCACGGTAAGTGAGTCGTCATTTGTGTCTACTATTTATCCCATCTTTGCATCAATGTGGCATTATGGGAATTGTAGTATATAAATTAAACAAAAACAATAACAAACAATGATAACAATGACTCTTACATTTGTAAATCTCTGCCACATGTTTTCCCAATAATTAAGCATATTATTTTCAAGCGCTATGGATATTTTTTGCGAGATATTTGCCATTCGCCAATTTATATGGTATAGTACCTATATTGTTAGCGCTTGCCCATTTATTCTTTTGCATGAGCTTTCTTGTGATATTGACAATTAATTGATATGGTATCAACGTTCAAGTGATACGGAGATTACTCAAGTGCATACATCCACTTTGTTACCATCATGATGCTTTTCTACATATATATGCATTGTCATTGGGTATAGTACCCTTATCCATATTGTTTGTATCATGAAGATCACCAATTAAATTCAATTTCAATGCAGACTATCAATAAGTCAGTGATGAACAGTTTCTCTCCTTATTCCAAATGTACAAAAAGTTCTTCATCAAAGTTCATCCCTCTCGGGTTTTTTGTTTTTAGTCTAATAATCAGCCGGGATTCCATTTGCCTCAGTTTCTTCATCCTGTTTCCACCCCGTTCTTCTTGGGGTATCATCCGTATTCCATAATAGTTCATGGCTCTCCAATCACTTTTTTGACAGGATGCCATGTGCTTCGCTGTTGTGTATGACATGTCCTTATTTTTAACAGCCCTTATATGTTCTAATATACGTTTTTTCAGCAAACACACTGTACTTCTCACATATTGCATTCCACATCTGCACTCAATCACGTATATCACATGTGTTGATGTGCAAAGGATTTTTTGTTCAATTTTGATAGTTTGTCCATTCGTATCCATGATGGTGTTTTTGTTTCTGCCAATTATGCAGGCTTTGCAGACTCTACATCTTTTAAAACCCTTTTGTTGATTGCTTAACCAATTCTCCGCTTCGGGCATTTTGAAATGACTTGATACCAGTGTGTCCTTAAGGCAAACGCGTTGGTCTGAGTGGAAAATAAATACTATATTGAAAGCTAAAAAGTCAAGTCTTGTGTGCCGCGTCTTTTGCTCGAAAATTGAAAATAATGGGTCAGGATCCGGCCCCAACGCTGAGCACCTGTTTTTGAGCGCGTGGAAATTAAGGATCACTTTGCTGACGATATATATATATATATATATACACATTCACACACACATATATATAAATATATGTGTAGCGAGAGAGATAACAACTACAATTAGAAAAGGATTCAATACTTTCATACCATTGAGACTGAAAATTAAATCTCCCCCAGCTACGTCCAGATGCTGCCAGGACTCAGGTCAAGGCTGCTTTGTATCTCATGTAAATTCTTGACACTCACCTTAATGCTTTCTACCTTCTCATGTATGATGATGGAAGTGTTGGAAAGATGAGGGCAGCATTCAGTCCCTACAGCTGCACAATCTTCCCCCTTTTTGCTGCTAAAGGCTCATTTAAAGCCTTCTGTTGTGAATCAGCATTTTGAGGTGAGCATCTAAGTGATCTGTCACAAATCCCTAAGCTATAGCAGTTGGATTTACCTATCTCTTCTAATAATTTAACATTCTTTCTTATTTTATCTAAGGCAACAATCATTCTGTACATGGGTATTAAAACTAAGAAGAACCAAGAGGTAGTTGAAACACCCAGCCTGACCCTTTTTTACTCCAAGGCATTATCATCAACATGTCTTTTTGCTGGTACGATGTACCCTAGAAAACAAGACTCTACTCATTCCACAGGCATGTGTGTGCAAATCCAACAAAAGGAAGACTTAATAGTCTGTCTCTGCATTTTCAGCAGCAACACAAAGCAGTTTCCCTTGTAAGCTGAGGTGCGGCTCCGTGCAACATATGGTTCAGTACAGTGATCTTGGAATAATTCTTCAGTCTGTAGCAAGAATGTATCCCACCACCAGCCAAATACTTAGAGTAGAGAGGACGATAGCAGAGGGATCTGGTATCCAGAAGGGGAGAGATGCTTACCTCGGATGGAAGCAGTAGCTATGAGAGGCTGCCTCAGTAGCATCGTGCAGTGGTGGTGGAACAGGCAGCAGAGATGAGACTCTAACTCATCTAGTCCAGTGATCCGTCTGCAGCAGATACAGTATTTGCAGGTAATCCAGGTGTGGTCCCTGAAGCACTCCTTTGCAGTGGGAAGAGTGAATCCAGAACCATAGAACTAATGTCAGAGCATTGAGCCATTTAGCTATCTTTTTCTTCAGGGTCCCCTTTTTCCTTTCTAGTTTGCCCGTGGACTCAGGGTGATAGGCACAATGCAAATGCTGGTCTAACCATATGGCCTTACTAATTGCCTGCACCACTGCTGACACAAAGTGTGGCCCTTATTAACTAATAATTTGGTTTGGCACCACGATCCTTTGGATTAAATTATCATGCTGTCCCTACCAATCTGACCTGTTCTATGATACAACCTGGTGAGGATGGGGAGCAGAAATTTCAGTGCAACCAAACTCCAGGGCTGTCTCTTCACACTCTCCCTTTCAGGGTCTCTTTTACATTGCTGCTTGATCCAGGCTGTTTTTCAGTTTTGGAAGAGTTTTTGCCTGCAATTGAGACAAATCTTTTTAAATGGGTACGGGAAAAAGATCAGTACTTATACCATACAAAACAAGATTCGCCGTTTTAGACAAAGAAACATTCTTAGCAACTGAATCGTCTAGGTCATTGCCCCTTGAAACATCATCATGAGCGTGCTGGTAGGCATCATACTTCACTACTGCTACTCTGTCTGGCAACAGCAAGTCATTCAAAAGGTTCAAAATATATTTCCAATTTTTTTATAGGAGTTGCTGCTGAGGTCAAGAAACCTCTTTGCAACCGAAAGAGCCTAATCATATCCGCCACACCAAAGGCATGCTTTGAGTCTGTGTATATAGTAACCGTCTTTGTCTTTTCTTTAGCTAAAATACAATCCCAAGTGAGAGAGAAGAACTCTATAAATTGAGCTCACTTAACAGTTGGTCATTTGCAGCTTTTGATATAAAGTACAGACGGTATACCCAGCGACTAGGGTATCTCATCACTCCTAAGACATGATGCATCTATAAAAGACATTGCAAAGATCAAGGGACACAGCAATTAAATCAATACAAGGTTTTGTAACATGTGCAGTGACTAAAAACAATCATGTGGGTCTCCATCCTCACGAGTACGCTTTAAAGAAGCAGGATTCACATCAGGACAGAAGAACCAAGGTGATATGGGAGGCAAACAATAAGATAATCTAGCTGTGGAGAGGTGTTGGGCTTTTGAAGTGAGGAGGAGAGCAACAACAGAATAACGCAAAGAAACAGTCCAAGGAGAGTTTAATACAATGGCCCAGATATACAAACGCTTTGCGTCTGGTTTGTGTTACTTTTGTAACCTAAACTCTACGCAAAGTGTTATGGTCGGATGTACTGTCCAACGCGTCTGTATTTGCATTGGATTGTATCCTAAAGTAACATAAAGTTGTGCAATGAGCAGCCTTGCATGATTTTGCACCCATAGGGCTTTCCATGAATGGTACATAGACGTTCCCATGCAACCACCAGGTATTGATGCAAATACCTATCTAAATGGAATCATAGACAGGGATTTGCAAATAAATTCTACAGCTCCTCGAATCAGGTGCATGGAGGAGAAAGATTTTAATTTTGCCTCTATTTTCTACTTTGCATTGTACAGCACACATACACGATGGAAAAAGCCTTTAAACCTAGTTTTTGTACTGAAAGGCGATCCCTTCCAATAAAAAACCTTGGCTATAGAGAATGCAATGACTCTTACACCATGGTTTAAGGGTGTCTGCAATGGGACTTGTCTGCCATATATGCACCAACACAGAGAAAGAAGAGAACAGTGCCACAACTTAGTAGATATGACGCTGTTCTACTCTATTCCTTAAATGCAATGCTGCATTGCATGAATTCTTAGTAAATCTGGCCCAATGCTTTCAGAGGCTTTGATAAGATTTATAACCATAAACCAGGGAGGAGTCCTCTTTCAACTGGGTCAAAGACTAGGGAGCAATAAGCTATGGGCCTCTCCTGATCACCATGGCTTTGTACCAACACCTCAAGTGCAAATCTATGTTGTTAGTGACAGTACGGGGTGAAAGGCTTAGCATAATTCAGAAGCCCTAACGTGGACACAGAAGTCAATGTTTGTTTGAATTTTACACATACATTCTCAGCTTCACAAGATGACTGCAAGTTTTCAGTGGTATCTTTTTGAATATATATCCTTGAATGGGTTTGGCCGTTTCATCATAAACATGAATCCACTGTAATAATAGGCCGTTCCCAAAAAAGTACATATCTGGAAAACAGTTATAGAACAGGGAAATGTATCGATGGCTTCAACTTATTCAGAGAACAGGTGGCGCCTGCTGGTGGAAATTTTGTGACTTCGATATTCACTTGATTAAGGTACGACTGCAATTATTCCTTTGAAGACTTACGCCCCTTCTTAGGGGTGCCCAGAATTGGTCACTGATATTTGTCTTAGATGCCTGCCTCTGGAGCTAATCTTGTACATATATTTGGGAAATGTACTGTTTTAAATGCATTTTGGGGCCACAGAAGATGGATTGTTATTAAGCTCACTGGCCCTCAGATCGCCTCTACCCCGTCCTGGTTCTACTGGGCTTAATGTCAAGTATATATCAAACTCAGATTATTGATGATTGATTGTTGTTTGATATTAGGAAAGAGTTTTATTGCCTAGAATTAGGGTTCCCAAACTCCCTTTGTGTGAATTATGGAATTGTGAGTAATGCAAGTGGGTTGAAGCAGAAGGGCAATGTTGCTGCTTACCAACCGAGACATTAGGATGGCCGTACTTCCCTGACACGATGTTTCCCTTCAAAGAAAGAACGATGATTATATGCCCCCCTGATTTACTATTCACGAACTCTACCCCATTGCCCCAGTGTAATTCGCATCGCTGGTTTTGTTCCAGAATCAATTGAATATTGATGCCTATGGTCTTAATGTATAGTTTAATGAGCATTTTGTAATTGGTATTGGTCACTAACTATAATTGTACCCATTTCTTCCTGACTATTGGTACAAGATATGACATGTAGTCTCTAATGTGATCACTTACTGTCTTATTGCCTATTATGCTGTTTAAGATTTGTTTTGTACATTTTTCCTAGTTTTCTTTGCTACCCAGCTTCTCCTTAAGTTGTTGCTTTCTCATCTCTTTACTATTCTTTTGATCTCAGCTGTTTAAAGCTGTTAATTCAGCTAATGTCATGTGTTCCTGCAATAGGTATTGTTAAAAATCTGCTGACCTGGTAAAACAATAAAACGTTTTTTTTAAATCGTTCTGTACATACATGTACATGTTGGCTTTTCCCATCTGCTTTTCAGGAGAATCAGGGTGTTTCACCCGCTAACAATAAGTACTAGAACCTCTTGCTTAATGAAATCTGCTAATACAGGGCAAATGGCTTCCTCCACCTCCGATTTTAACGGTAATGAGGTATTTCGGGCAACAGCTATTGAGTGACGGCCCTCTCCTTTATCGATACCATTTAAGAGATGTATCCCACATCATTGGCCCTCGTGGATCACAATGTAGAATATATCTGTGAAAGTACTTTTGTTAACTTGGGAGACATACAAACCTGGACTTCTTCATCAGAGCAACTCAAGATTTCACATAGTAATGCTAGCGTATACCTCTCTTGTCATTAAAGTATATTCAAGTATAGCCTGGGATACAAAACACAGTTTCATTTGCACAAAATATCCTTACCTAGCAGGCTTGTGAGAGAGGTTGGGTTGAGCAGGAAGGAATGCTTATCACTAATGAGTCCTACAGAAATAGACACTGGGGCCGTAATATGGTGGGAAACTCTCTGACTGGAAATACTGACTGCACCTATAGACCTATTCGAGAGAAGGTAAGGAAGGGAATTCAGACGTTTTAAAAGCTGAGTGATTAACACCGGTGTCAATGAGGCAAGAAGTTTGCATACCGTTAATGACACAATCTACATAGGGGGTCTTTTGGTTTACCGGGATTAAGGTATTCATGGCACAGCCAGGACCTCTCATTTCAGGCTACGGATTCTGAGAAATCTTGTAAAACCTAGGTTGGTCTGGGAGTCCAGATGCATTGAAGGCTTTAATGGTGCAATTTCATTTCCTAGGCCCCAGCTGACCAAATGCAAAGCAAACACCTTCCCCTTTTGCTAAATCCCTTATTGTACCCCTTTAAATTATTTTTCTCCTGGAGGCAATGAAGTGAGTGGCAACAATCACCAATTCTGCTGGCATGTTAGTTTGCCATCCAGTACAAATAGTGGTCCGTTGGTGCTTAACATTCACCAATAAACACTGCACAAGAGCCGTCCAACAGCTTCCTGAGCCACATTCCCAAATACCTTTCAAACACAGCCTTAAGTCTGTCCAAATAATCAGCGGGTGCCTCACCCTTATTTTACTCAAAATTTGAGATTTTAGTCCAGGCATTTTTCACTGGGCATACCTCTGCGATCGCATTCAACTGTGCATCCTTTGCAGCATTCAATTCCCCATCTTGACACTGCCCTTTCTCTACTAGTCTTTCTGTCATTTCACTTGGCATTATCAATCGAAGTAACTGATTTACATCTGCTCAGTTGGGTGGGTACACCTCGAATACATGCAGTTATTTTCAAAACTGGGTTGGATTTTCCCAGACATTGGAAAATTGCTTCTTTATTGTCAATAGAACAGAGGAGGTCTAGGGGACATGGGCCACAGCTATGCCACAGGTCTCTGGGTAGTCTGTCAAAGGGAGAAGGGTATCATCATCACCTGGATGTGGAGAACAGGGAGGCATCTAGACTGCCGGTCTGCGATTGGTCTCAAGCTTTCTAGAGTGATTGTGATTTCCGATTTTGGTGCCCAGGGCAGAATTATATGATGAAGTCAAAATGTAAGTTTTCATAAAAGGAATAAGTCCAAGATGGGTTCATGTAATTAGAACCTTCATAACGATACATAAGTCCAGAAGGTAAAGGAACAATTATTCTTTACAAACGAGAGGAAGCTACCAGCTTGTAACAATGACTTTCCTCCACTCATACCTAGCACTCAGATGTGATCATCTTTGCCTCTGCTTTCCTACAATAAAATTAATATGAGTTGGTAGAAGTGGTGGTTGCTGTACCATTAAAATGGTGGGACTGTGCGGGTGAGGCAGCGCGAGAATGGGTGCAGCACGGTGGCAGTGCATGTGAGACACATTTTTAAAATAGTGCTTACCTTCCGCCTGCATCCTCGGTGCTATTCTGTGCCTCTGCTCCTCGACTCTCGTCATTCCACAGGCTCCCCTACGCCAATCCACATGCTGCTCTCATGTTGGTATTACCCAGCATGAGCGCAGCAGGGGGATTGGTCTGAGCGCCCTGGTTCGGTGGTCACTAAGGAACTATGACCCTGTGCCTGTTCTCCACCTGGCTGTACAGCACAGCTCGGGTGGAGAGATCTAAGTGCACATGACAGTTTGGCTCTCCTGAGATGGTGGGCCAAACCATCATGCGCACTTGCAGCAGTGGCACCACTCCTCCTCCTTTCTGCTTGGTGTCGAGTGTCGTCAAAATGGATGGCCCCACCCTACCCTCGGTTCAGCTGAAGTAACCGAGGAAAAATAAAATGATAATAACCTGTGGTATTATACATTTTTTTCATGTTTTCACTGCTGCGAGAGCAGTGGGGTGACGTTTCTGCGCCTTAACTGAAGAGTCAGCGCTGATTGGGTGTGTGGGTTTTGTGCTTCAGTGTCATCAGGAACAGTACTGGATATTTCTGGTAATCAAACGCATCAAACCTATGAAGTTATATAAAATTATTTATGTATTTATTTTTCACATTTATAAAGCGCACTGTTACCCGGAGGTGACCTGGCGCTGATTGACGGAGTGTGTGAGGTCAGAGAAATTACTGTGTGAAGAGCCACGTCTTCAGCGCTCTCCTGAAGGACAGGAGGTCCGGCAGTTGTCTGAGATTCAGTGGCAGTGCGTTCCATGCCTTTGCTGCACCCAGGGAAAAGCTCCTGCCTCCCCACCAAGCCTTCCTAACTCTGGGGACAATTACCAGGCTCTGTTCAGCTGACCTCAGCAATCTTGTCGGTCTGTACCATTGGAAAAGTTGGGTCATACAATGGGGCACTAGGCCATGCAGAACTTTAAAAATTACGCATAGTGATTTAAAAGTAATTCTTTTACGAACTGGTAGCCAATGTAGCTTCACCAGATCCTGTGATACAGAGGCAAATTTAGGAGTGCCTGTAATCAGGCGGGCTGCTGCGTTTTGCAGAGTTTGGAGTTTATTAAGGAGCCCCTGTTGGGCGTTCAGCAGTAGGCTGTTGCAATAGTCCAGATGGGACATCACCAATCCAGTTACCACTATCTTCTTGTGCTCATCGGCAAGAAACGGCAGAACTTTCCGGATGGTTTTTAGGACAAAGTGGGTTGCTGAGGTGAGTGCGTTAATTTGAGGCCTGAAGGACAGCAAGCTGTCCATCAGTACACCCAGGTTTTTTACCTTCGAGACCGGAGATGGGGGGGTGCCCATTTCCTCCGGCCACCAGCGTGGGGAACAGAAATTGTCTCTGGACCCGAAGAGCAGCACCTCCGTTTTAGCTGTATTTAGCTTGAGACAATTTTCTGCCATCCAGTTACTGACTTCCCGCATGCAGCCTCTAAACCTTTCTGCAGTGCTGTCTGTTTCCCCCGGTAGCAGAGACACCCTCTATCTGAGTGTCATCTGCGTAGGATGTTAAGTTGAAGCCAAAAGATCTAATAATTGGTGCCAGGGTGGAGACATACACATTAAAAAGAGTAGGACTCAAGGAGGACCCCTGAGGGACTCCGCAGGGGAGCACAAAAGGGTCTGATTCAAAGTCACCTAGAGCCACCTTCTGAGTTCTGCTGGAAAGGAAGGCGTGCAGGATTTTAAGCACCTTTCCTTGGATCCCGCTAGCCCTTAACCGGTCCACTAGTATCTTATGGTGGACCGTATCAAAGGCCGCTGACAAATCCAGCAGGATCAGGACGGCTCTGCCCCCTGTGTCCATCACTGTTCTCAAGTCTTCTGCTGATTTGATCAGAGCCGATTCGGTACTGTGCCCTGCCCTGAATCCATGTTGAGATGGGTCCAGGCTTTGGCCTGCCCCCAGGAAGGCACTCAGCTGTGTGTTTAGGATGCCCTCGAAGACTTTTGCCGGAAGGGGCAGCCTGGCAATTGGCCGAAAGTTGCTCAAGTCCGTCACATCTAGATTTGGTTTCTTCAATAGTGGTAGAATGGAGGTTTGTTTCCAGCGCAAGGGAAACTCCCCACTGTTCAACATAGCGTTGAACAGTGGGGTGAGTCCTGCGGCCATGGCCGAAGAGGCTAGCTTGGCCACGCTGGCCGGACAGGGGTCATTAGGGGAGCCAGATTTTATCCGTTGAAGTCTGTTCTCCACCTCCTCTTCCCTAATGGGGGGGAAATTGAGTAGCCTGGCGTGGTTCCTATCTGCCTCAAAGTTAGTTTCAGGGGCGTCGAACTTGACTTGGGAGTCTAGCGAGAGGAAGATGTTTTCTACCTTTTCCTGGAAGAATTTCGCCAGATCTTCGCATAATTTGCGACTTGGAGGTATCTCTGCTGGTTTAGGGGCAGCCAGGAACGATACTGTGCGAAATAGTTCTTTAGAGGAGTTACTAGCATCCTTAATGCGTTTCGTATAGAACTCATGTTTGGCCTTTTGGATCGCGTGTTTATACCTTTTCATCTCTGCGTTAAGCAGCTTTCTATCCTCCTCTTTGTAGTTTTTTCGCCAGATTCTTTCCAGCTTTTTACAAAGCATTTTGTGGTCCCTGATTTGTTCTGAGAACCAGGGGGCAGAGGGGCTGGATCGTGTGGAGTGATACGTTTTAGGAGGGGCTAAGTTGAGACAGGCTGTCTCCAGCCAGTTCGTATATGAAGTGGCTGCATCTTCCACATTGACTGGGAGGGACCCCATAGAGGTTCTTAGCAAGCTCTCTAGAGCCTCTCCTTCTATATTGTTCCATTTCCTGATCGTTCTGGGAGGATTCTTGACCTTACTTAGTCTGGGAGGCGGGGCCACGCTAATATCAAATTGAACTGCCGCGTGGTCGGTCCAGGGGACCGGCCGGACTGTGGTGACTGCTAGATTAGGGAGGTTGGAAAAAATCCCATCGAGAGTGTGTCCTGCTCTGTGAGTCGGGCCATCGACCCTTTGGTTTAGATCAACCTCATGCATCAATTCTATGAGATCCCGAGTATCTGGGTCAGAGTCACACTCTAGATGAAAGTTAAAATCTCCCAGCATTGTAAACGTCTTGGCGCAGAGCGCTTCTTCTAATAGGTAACTGAGTGCTGGGAGAAACGGTGCTTTGGGCCCAGGGGGCCTGTAGATAAGGGCGCCCTTAAGGGTTTGATGGTTGGATAGAGTGAAATTATAAATGAGGGCTTCAAAGAGGTCAGTGGTACCCGGCTGGAAGGATCCTCTGATCGAATTATGGTAAATAATGGCGAGACCTCCTCCCCTCTTATTTACTCTGTTCTGGACAGAACACTCGTACTCCGGGGGGGTGGTTTTGACGATGTCGGGACCTGAGGCTGCATCTGTCCAGGATTCCGTTACAAATGCTATCAAAGCTTTGGTTTCCAGTATTAGGTCCGCCAGCTCTATACTATGTCTCACCAGAGATCTGGCGTTAAGTAGCAGGCATTTCACTATTGTAAGTTCTTTCCTCTCCCTAGGCTTGGGTAGAGTCGCGAGAAGATTACTAGTTTGCCAACAGAGCTTGGGAAGAGCCTGCTTGCAATTTATGCAGAGCTGGGGGGGGGGCGGCACATCCTCCCGCATTTCCAAGATAACGCAGCCCGGGCTCTGGCATTTGTACCGGAGGGCCAGGAGGGTAATACGACTGTAAGAGTGACGACTCAGATTTCTCCTTGATCCTGGACCAGGGGTCCTGGCTCTAGGCGCGGGACTGGCGCGGACGGGCGCAGACGGGCCTGCCTTTGGCGAGCCTTCGGCGCGCCGCCGGCGCGCCCGCTGCGCTCGTCCGCTGCGCTCGTCCGCTGCGCTTCCTGAGGAAGGAGGCCATTTTATGCAGATCGGTTCGTGAGGGGCGGAGCACTAGTCTGCTCGCCCAGCTCCTCACTGAAGGGGCGGGACAACGGGCGGCTAATCACGGGTTCGAGCCCGGAGTGTGCAAAAAGTGCAAGTTTTATTAAGTACCAATAAAAGAACAAAGACGAGTACTTTAAAATTAAGCTGCGGGTTCTGTAGGCAATTAAAACAACATACCAGACAGCAGTCTCACGTAGCTTCTAGTCCCGGCTTCCGCCTCAGGACTGTTCTCTCACATACACACACTAGCAATCAGCGGTGATGTGTCAGGGCGGGATGTTTATGCAGATCGGTTCGGGAGGGGCGGAGCACTAGTCTGCTCGCCCAGCTCCTCACTGAAGGGGCGGGACAATGGGCGGCTAATCACGGGTTCGAGCCCGGAGTGTGCAAAAAGTGCAAGTTTTAATAAGTACCAATAAAAGAACAAAGACGAGTACTTTAAAATTAAGCTGCGGGTTCTGTAGGCAATTAAAACAACATACCAGACAGCAGTCTCACGTAGCTTCTAGTCCCGGCTTCCGCCTCAGGACCGTTCTCTCACATACACACACTAGCAATCAGCGGTGATGTGTCAGGGCGGGATGTTTATGCAGATCGGTTCGGGAGGGGCGGAGCACTAGTCTGCTCGCCCAGCTCCTCACTTAAGGGGCGGGTCAACGGGCGGCTAATCACGGGTTCGAGCCCGGAGTGTGCAAAGAGTGCAAGTTTTAATAAGTACCAATAAAAGAACAAAGACGAGTACTTTAAAATTAAGCTGCGGGTTCTGTAGGCAATTAAAACAACATACCAGACAGCAGTCTCACGTAGCTTCTAGTCCCGGCTTCCGCCTCAGGACCGTTCTCTCACATACACACACTAGCAATCAGTAAAATAACAAATCGAGAGAAGCATAAATATGGGCCTTTCGCATTTGCAATCAGTAATGGGTAAAATGTGTTTGTGAGAATATGATGATAAATAATATATTAAAAGTAAGGCATTTTTGTAATCACAAAGGGACTACCATTTATTCGCATCTACATGCATGATTGCTAATTGTTCGTTCATTGCTTTTCCTGTTTGATGTAAGCTATTATTTTATCATTAGTGAGAAATTAACAATTGCGAATAAATGGATGTGCAAGATGTGTAAATATGTTCTCATTTTATATGATTAGCTCAATCTTTGTTGACTTCGGGGCCCATTTAATTGTTGGCAGATGAAAGAAGTCACCATTGGCCTGGCTGAAGACTTTACATCCTCCAGGCCGAGACCACTCCGTCCATCACATGTATAAATGCCCACCTAGCTGGTTTGCGACGGCGGGTCATGTCAATGCATTTTACTGTTTGTTACAGGGCTGAGTTGGAAGGACGCAGCCTTGTAACAAACAGTGATCTTTTTTTCCGTTTAATTTTTAATATATAAAAAAAAAAGTAACACTTCCCACACAATGGGAAGATTCTTCCATGGTAGGGAAAGTAGGCATTGAAATGTTTTTACTGTTTCTGGCAGTAAGAAACAGTAAAGAAATGACTATATGTCCGCCCAACCAAATTGGGTGGACGGACATGTAGTCATTTCTCTGACCACCCTTGCTCCCCAGGGCCTCGGAGGGGGCTAATCATAGCTTAGACAGAGTAGTCTCTGCTGTGATTAAACCGCTGGTCCGCCCGCATCTAAATGCAGTGTGCGGACCACATTCTTGGTGATGAGGATGCTGTCGCCGTTGCTGTGGAGTATCCTTACTATCAAGAATTAAAACGGGCCTAATCTGCACCACATTAACTGTCCATATGTATATTTGTAGTAGGAAAAGTCAGCATGGGATGACTGTATGCAGTTGAACTATAGGACAATAGTAAGACTGTACCTTTCCCATTTAGCTTGTCTCATGAACTTGGCATGAGTGTTGATGCTTTAAGGCCCCTCTTTCTAGCCTTCACAGTCAACGTTTTTAGTGCCAGATCTGAGTTACATGTAGAACAGAACAGAACAGAATTAAAGAGAGAGGAGGGATTGCTAAAATGCATAGTACTTATCAGCAATCTAAGAAGCCTTACAAATCTTGCTGATATGAGATATGGTCCCCGTATATTTAGCCTTGCTATACAGGACACCCATGGCTGCGTTCATAGTAAATGGGGTTCTCTCTTCACCATGTAGTCTTGAAAGAGGGGCAAGACACGGATACTCACTCTTCACACTTCTTTCACACTGTTGATAGACCCATTAGTTATCAACTATTATATATAACTATATCCTTACATTAGTCTGTTATTTATAACTTACCCTTTGTACAGTGTTCCAAGATTACGCTATATGGTCAGCAAATTCAGATTCCACTCCAGTTTTAGTGTTAATTGGTCCTGGTCCCCCTTGTTGCCTATTGGGGACTGGTCTGCCAGTCCCGTGGAGGGGTTATGCCTCAATGTAAGCCAGACCGGATTTTGATCCATAAGCATGGACATTTCCTTGGCTTAAGCATAATTTATGAATAATATAAATGTATATCCATACAGATAGATAGAAGGCCTTTGGGTCAGCGCTGTTCAGCCATTAGCTGGTCTCTGCGTTATTGGCACTCTGCTACCACCCATGACAGGGTACTGCATGAGATTATGATTCATTCCACATAAATCATTGGCTCTCTTGCCCTGTGAATGATGGCATTTTCTGTTCACATGTCAAAATCCACCTGAAAGTAAGTGCACTTTAGTGTTATGGTTGATGGGCTATTCCTTTAGTTTTCAATGTTATCCTCTTTTAGTTCCCCTTTCTTTTCTTAAAAAGAGATTATAGCTCTCCAGGCAGTGCCTAATCGGTCAATTGCTTCCACTCATTTAATTTGCAGTGTGCCACATCCCACGTGACAACTTCCTGTAAACCAGGAGACCATTATGGAATGCCGTTGTCCATTGTGTACCCTTGATTTTCCTTTGCAAGATGGCCATCACATTAGTTCTGAATGCGTCTGAAATGCTGGAACTTTAAAACAATTTTAGACTATAATGTCGCTGCAAGATAGACATCTGCTGCTATGCTTAGTTTCATTATCGCAAGCATATGTCTGCCTTGTTTAAACAGGGGGGTGTTTTCTTTTTTTTGTATTCTTTTAATGTATCTTGCAAACGTTGTTGAGTTTATGTGTGTTTGATTGTGGTTGTGTCAGAGGGTAAATGCAAGAATGAGGTAGTGGATGGATGAATGAATGCTTGAGTGCTAAGATGAGTGACAGAATGCATGTAAGATGACTTGTTGAGTGTCTAAACCTACCAATGACCCACTAGGCACTTTCATTTATAAGCTAGACCTATTGGTATTACCAATGCTTGATGAATCTACGTTCTAGCAGAGGTTCCATGCTTCCACTGACAAGCTGTTTTAAACTCATTCTGGGGATAGAACCTTTATAGATGACTGGAGCTGGAACTAGCTCCCCCCAAAAAGCACAGATGAACCCTCCCCTTTGTGTCTCCGAATATCGCTTGAAAGACTTTTACCTCTAATTTGATCTCAACTCAGATTAATGCTTTACGATAACTGCTTTTTACCGATTACTTTTGATTTTTCTATTTGCTGCTGTATTGGTTTGCTTTAACTCTTTTCTGTTCTAGTTTTTCGTTTTATCTTATGCGCCTTGAAGCAATACAGTGTACGATACCCTGTTGAAAATTACAAATAATAAAGAAAAAAAGCAGGGAGTGTTTGTTTCAGAGGAGGGTGGTTTAGGAGTAGATGGATGAGTCCTTTGAGTGTTTACAACAGTGCTCCTATTCCGCGTGGTGCAATATATAGTCTTCCAGTTTGTCTACATGAGTCTTTTGAGTGTTTACAACAGTGCTCCTCTAGCGCTTGGTACACTCACCATTTCAGCTTGCCTTTAATTTTTTCCCTCTTACTTTTGTGGCTCACCTCTTGGTCTCAATTTAGCTCATCTGGGGCACCCACCTGTAGCGAATGGGCTACAGAGGGTATCGGCAGGGTCGGACTGGGACAAAATATAGCCCTGGGCGCCAAAGTAAAAGTGGCCCTGTTAGCGAACCTGATCGCTAATAAAGTGGCCCACATTTACAATTCAGGCCAGTTTTGTACTTGTAAAGACATGCTATATGGGTATTTGCAAGGTAAGGGAGGCCGAATGGATTTGTGTGTGCTGCAGGCCATGTTGGTGGTAATAACAGGGAAATCACCAGAAAGAACCGGCCCACCAGACCATTAAACCGCCCACACACTGATCTATTACACCAGCCCATCAGGCCCTGCCTGCTTGCCCTATAGGCCAGCCCGACCCTGGGTATGAGTCCAGAGATTGAATCATCCCCTTGATTTATGGCAATCTGCCGAAATGTGGGGTCCGTGGTCGGACTTTAACCCTTACTAGCTTCACTTTTTTTAGTTGAATATTTCCTGATAATTCTAAAAACATACTTGGCACTATGCTTCTATTTTTTATCTCTGCACTGCACCACTGCACTGCTCCCTCGCTGACCGATTTCAGGAAGGGACTCAAGACCTGGCTGATTGACTGAGACCAGCAGCAAGCGCCTGGTGACCCTCCGGGGTGACAAGCAGCGCTTTACAAATACAACCTGATTGATTGTAGCCTGATAAACCATTTCACATATTACTTCATACAGCTATGTACAGCTCACTGGGCATCTTTGAAATGTGTCTCTCTATCAGATTCCCTGTGAAACTAGGGGCATTCTGTTCCAGTGATAGGCTGGCTCCAGGGAACCAGTAAATTGCCTCGTCCATCCTGTCTTCCAGCGTGGGCCTGCATACTGTACATTACAGTGATAGTAGATGGTATGTTTGTTGTTCTCAATGCAGGGGCAACCAATGCACAGTGTGCGTGTGAGTAGAGTCTTGCTTGCTGCTTGTTGTCAGTGGCTTTAGACCAGTGTTTTCGTTAGATTCATAATTGTGATGGTTTTTGACCATAGGTGTGGGATTGTTGGCAGGGCTAGAAGGAATAAAATTGTGGATTGTTAGAAACAAATGTCTTTCTTCCACTGATTCAGTTTTGTTGAGTGGAAATTCACCTCTACTCTGACTCTTGGAACACGTTAAGATTACCCGGAGAGGAAAGATTTTTTCCAACCGTCACAGGTTTGAATCCTGCCAGGGCAGACTAAGTGCTTTGTTCTCCCAGAGCTCGTAAGTTGAGTGCCATTTGAGATGGATGAACGTATCATATGTCACTTCAGCCGTTACAGGCGTGAGGGATCGGACATGAAGCCCTTTTAAAATAGAGATATTATTATGTTTTAGTTAGAGAACTATGGCCCTAAGAAAGGTTTTGGCAATAAATACAATCAGGTTCTCATATAAAATCCTTGCACTGCATTTCAAAAAGCACTCGACTGGAAATCTGTGCTTTGTGGAGGCCAAATGTAGGAACCCCATGTGTCCTGGCTGTACACTGCGCATTTATTACTCTTGGCATAGCAATTAAGCTTTCAAAAATAAAACCCACATTTATTATTCTTGGGAACACTTCACTAGTTAAGAGAGGAAGGTAAAATGCAGAAATATATATTCACAGAGTACCCTGGTCTTGTTAAAAGCACATTTAAAAAAACGTCGCACAGGTTGTTGGGAAGCAGCTCAGCTGGTTTGAGCTGTTCCTAAAGATGCGCACTGTTCGCTGCTGAACCTCGCAATCTCAAAAATACCTAATAATCTCAGACCGAGTTATTTAATAGTGTCCTAGAAGAACTTCTTCCAGTTGTCTTAGCTGATAAGGCGTTCTGTGTTCCTGGCAGTCAGAGTAAATTGTCCGGCCTACTCACAACTGCCAGTTGATTCCTGGAACTGATGAACTCTTTATGTAAAGGAAAGGTCGAGAATAATAGCGATGGGTTGGAGGGCACCCTGTGCATAAGGCTAGACTGGGCATTGTATCTCCCTGGCATTGCCCCAGTAGGCAGCAGGAACACGGGCTGCTGTCAGAGCAGGGTGGACTGCTATGGTCCAACTATGCCCTCATGGTCCCATTCTAGTTGCAGGCTCCAGCGGGGTTACGCTAGTTTGAAAGTATTTTTCAGCCCAGATTTTCGTTTCCAGTCCGCCTCTAAAGATGTTTGATTGGCCTTACTGGGCGACGGGCGTTTACCCGGTGGACTGACAGGATGGGGCTGATTTCACTGCTGGCCAGGTCCATTCTTTGTTATAGGGACAGACCCGTCACGCCTCCTGCCTGTGGCTCAGTGGCACTTTAAAAATATACAACGCAAAACCATTTGTTTTCGCATTTGGGTGGGTCCTATGTCTTGGAGGGACATACAGGCATTTAAGGGTTAGGGAGTGAGGGATCTCCTATGCTTGGCTCACAGAAGTAAGCACATATAAGATAAAGACTCCTCAAAATTGAAGATACAGAGTACTTTTTATAATGTGATCTTTGCAAAGCATTTTATTTACATTAAATTATATCATTGCATTTAGTGGTAATTGTTTGAAGTGATAGAATCTAATCAATGGACGTCAATTCACCAAATGCTAGGGGTAGCAGAAGTGACATCACAGGTCACATGACACCTACCTGACATCACAGGAAGTGAAATCACCTCACTTTTAATCCTGATTACATCATTGGAAGTGAAGTAATGTGACATTTTGATACAGCCACTGAAACTAACATTAAGGACGTAGATGTAAAAATAATATATTTGTAATACACCAATGCCATTAAAAATATGGATCCCAACTGCCTGTAAATGTTTCCACCCGCATACTCTTGATCAGGACAGTTGAAGGATACCTGTCTGTGCTCTGTCTAAAAGTGCATGGATATCTACGGAAATGTAGTAATATTCACAGTTCCGTCAATTAATGGATGGCATCTGAATGGTGCCAAACTGCAAATAGATTTACGTTGTTTTACCAAGCTTCAGTTGTTTTAGATGTCACTCATCTCGCTCCACGAAGTTATGTATTTTTTACATGAAGCCAACTTTATCTCAAGCAGTATTAGGGCTGGGAAAGGAAGTGTGAAACCTGGATGGAGGATCCTGCCAAATGAAACTCTCTTGCATGTTTCTTTTCTATAGCAGTTCTGAAGAAGGTTATTTTGTGAATTGTGGGAACGAAATTTATTTTCGATTTCAGACTTTGTGAATTTAAAAAACGTCTTTTACTGGCTGACTACTAATAAAAGTGTCTAATCCATTTCCCTGTTGTGTTTTTTCCTTATATGTGGAAACATTGCAGAAGTGACTTTCAGATAACTGCTGAAAAAAGACCCTCATTCAAATTATGGCACAAGAGCACAGGAAAAAAGTGTCTCTGGTGCAAAAAACACTAAATATTCATACTTTGTTCAACTCCTTAAAGTCTATAATTGACACAGTCCAACTTTCATAGTGTTTGGTTTTCGATTCCTGTCTGATGTGATCCTCCCTGGCTGCCTGTAATGCTTAAATTGCTTGAAGCTGGTGCTGTCACCTTGCACCTTTTGAAACAAATGATGATAACCCTGCGCGGCAGCTACCCAGCCACTCATGTCTTGACTTTGCAAAGAGTTGGCTGTTTTATTTCCTTGTGCTTGATTGGGGGTGGGGTGTCCCTGCTTACTCGAAGGCCAGGAGCCGCAAAGGCAAGGCCAGGGGTAGCAGAGGGCAAGCCAGGAATCGTAGCTGCGACCCCTGGCAACCTCTAAATGACGTCCATGTTCTAATCATTAACTTAGAAATATTCATGCCCTACCAGTACTGTAATGACAATGCTATTAGTGACCCAAGAGGAAAGCTATATTTTGTCCCCTCTAGGTGGCCTGGTATGTTATGATACATGAAATAATATAGTCTTTTGCTTCTGTGCTGCACACACCCCGAACTGATGCACTTCAAAGTTGATGTTGATGAAGGAAAATGAGGCACTTTGAAAAAAGTAGTTGCCTAGAATCACACAATGTGATTTACTGGAAGCCAAGATTTATACAAGGTTTTTGTGGAATTCAGCCACGACGTGGTTATCTCATTTTTTCTCCCATTTTAGATCAAAGCCTAATGTTTGTGTTTAATTTTTTGAGGTGCTGAATCGGTGCACTGTGTAAAATGCATTCAGGCTGTGTGCATGTTTCATAACGATTAGTGGCTATGGTGTTTGGGGAGGGTGATGCTTTAATGCGGAAGCTAAAATGAAAACCAGAGCACACGCCCTTCATCAGGGCATTGAGACCTTATAATCCACTTACCTATAAGTCTTCATTCTTTATCATCCATTCTTGAATTACATTATTGACCCACTCTACACCATTCAGTTAGTCATTCATTGAGTCATGCAACCATATCACCAATCTCCCTTTATCCATTTAGTGTTTGGATAAGGTTTGATATTAAAACATTTGTTGTAAAATGCAGTATAATTGCATTTTTTCCAAACATTTCTTTGAAGAAGACCTATCTCCCCACCCTCTAAAGTCCTCTGGCAGTGGTCAGGCTCGCTTCATGCTCTCACTTGCTACATGCAGTATGAGGGATGGTCCTGACTACATTTGCCAGTGCTTCTTTTTGTTCTCAGTCTGGCCCTGACAAACGTGCCCTGAATGGATCAAAGAGGGCAATTCACCAGATGGCGATGAGATCATCTTTGTCATTTTGTTAATCAGAGGCAATTGGCCATGCAAATTTCAATAACCTTGAAATCTCTGTATTTACTTGGTCACTACTCTTCATCTTTTGGTCTGTCGAGGTGGCATTCCCATTTTGGTTCCACCCACCACAACGTACCGCATAAGTCATTCACTCCAGCGGCTCTCTTCACTGTAAGTGCTGCCATTTTACCTGACCATATGTACACGAGAAAATAAGTAAACTTCAGTGCCATGGCTTCTATACCTGGGTTGCTGGGTCACCCCTTTAGTTTCATATTTTGGTGCATATTTTATTTGTTTGCAAAAACAAATAAAAATGGAAAACTTGCCAAGGCCACACCTACCTGCAAATGTATATTAGGTGTAGGCCTAGGTGCACTCTCATTGCTAGTGGGGATTTCCAACTGATCACCACCAACTTTTAATATAGTTTCGCAGATGGTCAATCACTAGTCTGTTTGGAAGGAAAAATAAGGTTCACTTCCAGGGGATCCTCATCAAAGTCATAAGCATTAGAATATTACCACCCATGCGCGGGACCCCGGAAACACTATATTATATGTGCCCCACATACATATATCCATATTCAGTGAAAAAACCATAGGTTTCACACACGTTATAGTTAGGAATTAGCATTTAAAAAACCTTAGAAATTCAGTGAAAAAACCATAGGTTTCACACATGTTATAGTTAGCTGGACATTTTACTCGTAAAAAACCAATGAAATTGCCCCGTTATAGTTAGTTCAGCTAACTATAACTCGCGCGCCCGCAATGCACTGCTGATGACGTCACATATTACATCACTCATGACATGGTCAGTGACATCACTCATGACATCACTGATGACATCTCAAATGACATCACTGATGACATCACTGATGACATCATCCAGTGAATGTGGGTTTTTCTGAAAATTAAATATGTTTTATATATGTATATCTCAAGGTCGATGGAAGAATAAATGGGTATATAAGTGTCTAAATGGATGATTTGTTTTTGAAAAATTGATTGTTTAACTGACTGATTAAGTGTATCATAGTGAATACATGTTTTAGTGAGTAATGTTTAAATATGTATATATCTGTATCAGTCTCTCACTTTGTGTATAAGTGGCTGCATGGGTTGGTGAGTAGCTACATGGGTGTCTATATAGGTTATTAGTTGGTTTTTTGAGTATCAGTCTGAGTGTCTGCATGGTTCGGTGGGGGGTATTACGTAGTGCATAGGTGCATGAATGAGTGACTCACTGTTTGTATGTGTTGAACAGACCATGTGTGCAGGACTGCATGGGTGGATGAGTGTGTGTATGGGTGTGTTAGTGAGTGAATGACTGTCTCAATAGTGTCTTTATGAGTAACTACATATGTTTAAAACTAGTATATGTGACTATTGGTGTATATATGTGAGTATATGCAAGGGTGAGAGATTGGAAGAGTTCCTGTATGAATAAGTATGTGTTTCTATAAGTGATTGTTTAAAAGACTAAGTATGTGTAAGTTTCCGTAGAAGTAAGTATGGTGGTGTGTGTATAACTGTATATGCAAGTAAATGTATGTTTGATTCTTTATTAGTACGAGTGACTATGTGTGTGAGTAACTCTATGGATGAGTGGCATTGTGTAACAGGATGTATAGGTGTATGAGTACATATGATGAGTGAGTACATGTATGAGTGACTGTATTGGACTGTTGGTGAATGAGTGGATGTGTATGTGGATCTTAGAATTACTGAAGAGGTTGTTGTAACTGGTATTGGTATGTCCATTGTTTTGAAAATTTTAGTCTCTATTTTTGAATGTGTGTGTCAAAGGTTATATTAGGGTGAGAGGAGGTCTGCCACTCTATCACAAGGATGATGTCATCAGTGATGTCATCAGTGATGTCATTTGAGATGTCATCAGTGATGTCATGAGTGATGTCACTGACCATGTCATGAGTGATGTAATATGTGACGTCATCAGCAGTGCATTGCGGGCGCGCGAGTTATAGTTAGCTGAACTAACTATAACGGGGCAATTTCATTGGTTTTTTACGAGTAAAATGTCCAGCTAACTATAACATGTGTGAAACCTATGGTTTTTTCACTGAATTTCTAAGGTTTTTTAAATGCTAATTCCTAACTATAACGTGTGTGAAACCTATGGTTTTTTCACTGAATTTCTAAGGTTTTTTAAATGCTAATTCCTAACTATAACGTGTGTGAAACCCATGGTTTTTTCAGTGAATTTGCAAGGTTTTTTAAATGCTAATTTTTTTTTTTTTTTTTTTTTTTCTAACATATTTTTAATTTAATTATCTTACCTTTTATAAAGACTATGATTAAATTTTTAAAATTCTTTAATATGTTTTTTTAAATATATTTTTTAAAATAAACATGTAAAATTTATTTGCAGTACTTTTTTTTTAAAAAAAATATTTTTTTAGTACGCGTACCGTAAGCTCACGGTAAGCGTACGGTTTACGCAACGTCCGTAATCTATCTACGCTGCTTGCGTATAGTTACGCACTTTGCGTAGCCGCGCGTACTGCGCGTGGGACGCGTGCGCGCTTACGCTACACGCGCACGTTACGCGGAAGTGTCGGGTAGTGACTGTTATGCGCATGCGCGCAAGCGCGTGTCTTTTTTACGCGCATGCGTACTTTTTGCCGTAAGCGTACCGTAAGCGTACCGTAAGCGTACGGTAGGTCATGTGATCATGAAACACAACTTTTGATTGGTTGAAACTACTTTCAGTTCTAGAACTCTCCTACACCACACCCATTCCCCTCATTTCTGCTTGTGATCCCTTGGGAGAAGGAGCTGGTTTGTCTTTGGGATACGATGGCAGAACAGCAGAGCTCTTCTGAGAGTGAGGCTAGCACTAGCAGCACTGTCTTGAGGCAGAGATCGAGGAAACAAAAGCCCTCTTATGTATGGGATTATTTTACTTTTCCTGAAGGCCAGCAAAAGGTAAATGCACCCTTAGTGACTTGTAAGCTGTGTAAGCGTGTACTTTCTAGAGGTAATCCTAACAGGAAGTATTCCTTTGGGAATCACACCATGAAGAGACACCTCCAGGATGTACACAGAAGGACACATGGTCATCTTTTTGGAGGTAACTCTTCAGAAAGACGAGCCAGTACATCCACAGTAGCTCAGCCTGGACCATCATCTGCAGGGCTGACTCCTTCTTCTGCAGGTCAGGTGAGCCCTTCATCTGTGGGAGGAGAATCTCCTTTTGCTGGCCCTCTGGAAATGAACCCTCGATTTTGGAAGGTTGATATTCATTGCACATTTTGTAAAGATCTAATTTGCCATAGGGAGACCAGTGTTTCCCTAGTGAACAACAAAATAGATCAGCACATTTGTCGCTTTGAATAATTTTCCCATGCTTCCTTTCCTCTGTCCCTGCATGAACACAACGGTTCTTTTAAGAGCCAACCTTATCTTTCATCTTTTTTTTACATATGTTTTTAAAAACTTTTTTTTATTTTTTTTTTACCGTACGCGTACGGTGCGCGTCCTTTTTTTTTTTTTTTTTTTAAAAACACTAAAAATCATTTATCACATTACATTGTCCTTGAGAGACTACAATTATTATTATTGACTTACCATACTCACTGAAAAAATATTTATTCATTTGTTTTTTTTAAAAATAGTTTTAAAAATGTTTGTAGTTTTCGAAAATTTTCTATATCTATCTGGAAAAAAAGAAAAAAGTATTAATATTTTTAAAACATTTTATAATACAGTACACATATTTACATTTTTTTCCCAAAAATATTTTTGCCTTATTTTTGCTGTTTTCAGAATATATTGCATTTCACTATAAATTGTGAAAGCAATTGCATTCATCATTTTACAGCGGGCAAAAAAAAATACCAATCACAAAGATTGTATTAAAAATGCCCTGATTCTTTTTTTACTTAAACTTAACATTATAGAAATGCATAATATTGTAAAAAAATATCATCTAATACCAATAGTTATTTCTTTAAAATACCGTCTGATATGTTTGTTTCAGAAGTATAATCACAATATTATATCTCAAATAACTCCAAAATACATCTGATTTCATTTCCTTTAGACCAAATAGTAATTTAAAATTTTTTTTTGGAATAAATTTCCAACGGTAATCCAATAAAATTCTAAAGTTTAATTTGTCCAGATCTCACCGATTCTCTGTAACATTTTGGTTCCCGAAAATTTTTTGAATAATTTATTAAGTCCACAATAGAATTGGTTACTTTTCCACATTTTTTTAAAACATTTTTGAAAAAATTTCCAATGGCAGTCCAATAACATTCCAAAATTTAAAATGTGCAGAAGTTACCGATAATCTCTAAATTATTGGTTTTTCAAAGTTTCATTAAAAATTAAAAAAGTCCACATTACAATTGGTTATCTTTCCATTAGGCCAAATGATAATTTAAAAAATCTTTTTTTTACAAAATTGCAATGGTAATCCAGTAAAATGGTAAAATTGTTTTGTCCAGATCTTGCCAAGTCTCTCTAAAATTTAGGTTTCAGGAAGATTAGATAGGAATTTGCTAAATCAAAAGGCAAACGTTGTTTGAAAATCAATTGGGAATCATTACACAGTGTCCAGCCTTTTTCACATTTAAGATAAACTGAAGTAACAGTAGGTCCATCATGGAAAATTATTGCAACAGTTACAAAAGTTTTTCCTGAAATTGATAATTGCTGTCCTGTAAACTTCTTTATTAAAGTATCCAATTTTGAACCATCAGCTCTACATCGTTGCATCATTAAAATTACATACTGTCCGTATTCCTTTAAAATTAATGTTGAAAACATGTCAGAATTACACTCACCACATTTCATGCTATGATTAGCATCTTTAACTAATTTTGCAAAAGTGACTGTTTTACTCTCTGGCAATGTCAAATAAATAAACCTTTCATTATCAACAATAGAGCCACATATATTATAACAATTATCACAACTATGTTCCCATTTATAAGAGAGACCAAAAAAAATGTCAATGGGAACTCCTTCTTCCACTACCTGAAGAAAATACATCAAAAATTCATGTGCATCTTGCTGTTCATTTTGAGAAAACTGTGTTCGTCCTGAACATACATCTAAAAGTTTTCTAATGTCAGTAGCACTTTCTATTTGAGTTTTATCTTTACTCAGCTTTTGAAAAAGGAGACTCAGCTCTGAACAGAATCTTTTTCCCTGATTTACTATTATCTGCTCTTGCAAACTTTCCAGATAAAATGCAACATTCAGCACTACATTTGCGTAGCAGTTGACACCAGAGCTATTTTCAAAATGACATCCTACAACCTGTTCTTCATTTTCCTTTTTCTTTTTGCTTGCAATTACATCACTCCTCTTTTTTTTCCTCTTCTCTACATCTTCACTACAGATATTCTCATTTTTTCTTTTACGAGAAACTACACGTTTCTCCAACACAGGATACTGACCTAAATGAGGAGCATAGCTTCTTCTTAATCTATTATACTCCTTTACACAGTTTGTATCAGCACTAACTTTTGACTCATCAAAGTCTATCATGAATAAACCTGATAATGTTTTGACTCGTGACAAAGCAACATATGCCATACCTTCTTTGAACACAGTTGAACCAATGTTCACAAATGCACAATCTACAGTCAATCCTTGAGACTTGTGAATAGTTACAGCATATGCTAGAGAAAACGGAAACTGCTTCCTACGTACATATAAGTCTTTCACAAGCATAAAACGAACTGTACAACGACAAATATCTTTAACTTCATCTATCTGATCAAATTTTATTTTTAAACATTCAACTCCTTCTTTTTTCTGGTAATTAATAAAACCCACAACTCTTCCCATCGCTCCATTAACTAAACCTTTCTCAACATCCAAATTTCTCCTTAAAAACACTCTACAGTTCATGCAAACATATAGATTTTTTTCTAATCCAGCTGTTTTGGAGATGTTCTTCTCTAGTGAGTCCAATTTATTTTTCAGTTTGCCTGTTACTGTGACAGTAATTCTTCCATCCTCAATTTTGTCCACTGCTTCCAATTTCCTGATCTCTTCCTTTTCCAATTTCAAAAGCTCCTCATTGAATATTGAGCATTCACGTAGAGTTGGCATTAAGCAGATGACACTTTTGTTTTCTGCAATGTTCTTGTATATCTTCTCTGCAACTATTTCTTCCTTTGGAAATAAATTATGTAGCAGCCGACTCTGTAATGCTTTTTTGCCAACTTCTGTCAGTAGTCCAATCCTGATATCTTTCAGAATACTTCCATATTCTTCATCGTTTGCTTGCCTCATATTAGTAGTAAGTTCCTTGTACTCAAAGAAGGACCAAATATTTGTATTTCCGATGCTTCCCAATGACTTCTTCGTGTCTTCATGTGTCACAGTATTAAACACTGGTTGTCCTTTAACTGGAGTAAGTTGCAAAAGATCTCCAAAAACTATGACGTGTTTTCCACCAAATAACATGTCATAGTCTGTCTTCAAAATTTGCTGCATTCTTAAATGCACAAAGGCAAGCATTAGGTTTGATACCATGCTCACCTCATCAATAATGAGAACTTGCATCTTCTTCAATACTCTTGAAACTTCCAAGGATGCTTCTCCAGTTAGCTTGTTGAATTGTATTTTGTTCTCATGCTCCACTGGTAACATTAGCAAACGATGTAAGGTGATTCCTTTTATGTTATATGCTGCTAACCCAGTTGGAGCAGTAACCACACAAGACAAAGTAGAATCCGTTTTTTGCTGTAGGTAGCTTCTGATGACTTTTATTAGGAAACTTTTTCCAGTTCCAGCTTGTCCGCTTACATACATCCTGATTGGATGAAATGATGTGCATGAGCACTCTTTTTTTACATGTAGAAATCCGTGATCAATTTTGTTTTTGATCTCTTCATAAATTTGTTGCTGCTCTTGATTCAGTTGTCTTTCCAAATTTTCTAAGTCTATAAATTCTTCTTGAGCTTGATTCATAGCCGTTTCCACTTCATTCATGGCTATTGATGCTTCATTTTCAATGATTGGTTGTCCTAGGGGATCTTGACTGTGTGTTCCTGAACTTTGGCTGTCCTGAGAACTGTCTCTAGCTATTTCTGCTGCAATTGTAGTTTCCTGTTCAATTTCTTCATTTAACATTTGCAGATAAGTTGTGAATGTATTGCATTGTATGCTGTCTTTGCAAGCATTAAATGAATCTTCATAGCTTTGAAATTCTCCCAGTAGTTCATCCTCTGTACGCCATGGTTTAAACAACTGTAAAAGAGCCAAGTAGTAAAATTCTTTCTTGTCAGTAGTGTCGCAACTCAGCTTCCGGTGATTTATCAAACTTCCTTTTGTTTGCTTCACCAAACATCCTTCTTCACCAACGACTTTATATTTTCCATTATTGATGTCTTCTGTGGCTTTCCTTGAATAAATGTAGTTCTGCAGCACTTCATAGAGACACATGTTCTCCAGATGTTGACTTCTCTTGGGATAATATGTGTCCAACATGTTTGTTTTCAATATATCTGTACTTTCTGGGTCATTCTCGACCAAATATTCAATTTCTCCTACAGATTTCAGTACCCGATTTCTCATTGCTGCAAGGCCTAAACTTGCCCAAATTATTCTTCTTGACTTCGAGTAGAGACTTGCAGAAGATAACCTATCTGAACATTCGTAGGATCCAATTTCTCGATGCGATAACATCTTCAAACTGAAACTGTACAGCTTCTTACTGACAGTCTTCTCGTGAGAAATCTCTTCCCACATTTCCTTCAATTCTGTTTTTTCTGATTTCGTAATGTAAGACGTTACATATCGTGCAACAGCAATGGAATTGTCAGCTACATACTGTATATCCATGTTAGCGTTCCACATGGATAAAATGACTGGGTTGTAGTCATTTATATTTTTTGATTCTTCTTTTCTTTTAAGGTTGTAGGTATTCTTAGGTGATTTTCTTGTGATAGTATGTCTCACAGCTGACATAAAACTGTTTACTCTTCCATTTGAAAGAACAGGTCTAGGAAATCCAAATCGACATTTAGTGTAGTATTTTTCTTTGCTCTTGTATTTCCGTCGACAGTATTTTCCACACCGATGACTTTGGAAACGTAAAACTTGCTCCTTTAACTTGTTCTCTTCTGTGCTTTTTGGTATAGCACATGTTGCATATTCTTGAATGTAAGATAACACTGCTTCATCAGCATCTGTTCCAAACTTTGGGGCATCCTTGATCCACAACAGCATATGAATATGAGGAGCACCTCTTGCCTGGTACTCTTTTCTCCAAAAGAAATCCACTACTTCTCCAAGGGGTGGATTTTTTTTATTGCAGATGAAGGACATCATAGCCTCAAATCTATGATTGAAATATCTGCAAACATTAACCGGATCCAATGAGCACAGTTCTCCTGCTGTCTTGTATTCGATGTTTTTAATGTTTGAATTGGCCTCTCGTAGAAAATCCAGTAAATCATCCCAAGCGTACTCGGCACAGCTTAGGATAGGACCCATGTTGGTGTTCCTAAATTCCGTAACATGCATTTTAGTTCACCATGGCGTCGGTACCAATATTCATTTGTCCCACGCTGACAAGCCATCAGATTGATCAGTTGTGTTTCCAAATGATCATCTCGGTGCTGCACTTTCTCCATAAAATCCTTAGCAGACACATTTTGTAAATGTACTCCACTTTTTAAAATGTGATTTACTGCATAAGACAGTGCAGACAAGTCGCTTTCAAATAAAAGATGGAACAAATAAGGAATACTTTGTCGAAATCTGGGATCTTCAGCATATAGTCTTGTAGTCCGATACTCTGAAGCTGGAATCTGTTCTGGACGTTCATCGTATCGTCCTCCTTTTCCTTTAGGAAACAGCTGAGGAAAACATCGAGCTTCCAAGCTCTCCTCCCATACACTCACAGGAGTTCCTTTTGCTTTCTTCATCTGAAAGAGATCAATATTGTCTCCCATAACTTCTTTCGAATGAAGAGGATGTATGCTAAAATGTTCATAAATTTCTTCTTCCTTTGACTTGTCCACTTTTTCAATTTGTCCAGTTGGTGTTTCTGTGTCTTCTTGAAAATCTTCTTCTTCTTCTTCTTCTTCTATATAAATTGATTCATACCATTTGTTATTTTTTTTCAAATACAAATTTGCTCTTTGTACTTTCCGCACATCTACCAGCTCCTGCCAAATCTTCTTATTCTTTGTAGGTACACCATTAACCAGAATAATTAATGGTTCAGTTTCCAAAGTATCCGCATCAATAGTTTCCATATTTTTTTTCAAATCCAAGGGCAAATACACCACTCTACCTTTTAAACCTCTCAGTAAATCTGAAGGAGGTAATTTACCAGTTTTGGGCTCCATACGTACTATGGTCTGGAACGGATGAACACATTTAATGAGTATAGACTCATATGTATTTAATTCAGAAAGTTCAGCAGGAATAGCATCCAATTCTAAATTATTATGTACAGCTCTGGTCGGCATTCTATTTTCCTCTAACTTGTTGTAACAGTATTTACAAATACGCTGATCTTCACCCAATTCAAAACAATTTTCTAGAAATATATATGTGGCAAAATCCTTCCACTTATAATTATCTTCATTTTCACTCTTTCTGTAGAGATCAACATTCCTAGTTTGTTTTCTATAATGAGTTCTGCGGCAACAAATACAAGTAACATTTGGGTGCCGATCACGATCCGGTAAAAAATTCCCCCGTGCGACTCGTATCGGGTCTTTTTACCGTACGAATCGTACAAGTGCCGTACGAACTGGCAATCACGATTCGCATGGTAAAAAGTCCATACGAACCGCACCGGGAATCATTCCCCACACGTCCTCGGGTCGGAAAATGTGTCCGACACGTCCTCGGACGATTTACCTTACAAACGTAAAAATCCAAGTCCGACCGAGGAATCACGATCCATCCCGTGCGTCCGAGCCTATAACCGTATGGAAAAAACACCGTCCGCACCGAACACCAATAGCAACCATGGAGACATGTGCCCGCATACGCGCCCAACACTCCCCCCAGCCCCCGTACGTCCGACACGTACCCCCTGTATATGTATACCCCCACCCGTCTATGTACACCCCAGTACGTACCAGTCGTACCCCCACCCCAGTACGTGTCGTACCACCGTCAATGTACACCCCCCCACCCCTGTACGTGTCGTACCACCGTCTATGTACACCCCAGTACGTTCCAGTCGCACCCCCACCCCAGTACGTGTCGTACCCCCCGTGTACCTACACCCCAGTACGTTCGAGCCACACCCCCACCCCAGTACGTGTCACAGCCCCGTCTACCTACACCCCAGTACGTTCCAGTCGTACCCCCACCCCAGTACGTGTCGTACCCCCCGTGTACCTACACCCCAGTACGTTCGAGCCACACCCCCACCCCAGTACGTGTCATAGCCCCGTCTACCTACACCCCAGTACGTTCCAGTCGTACCCCCACCCCAGTACGTGTCGTACCACCGTCAATGTACACCCCCCCACCCCTGTACGTGTCGTACCACCGTCAATGTACACCCCCCCACCCCTGTACGTGTCGTACCACCGTCAATGTACACCCCCCCACCCCTGTACGTGTCGTACCACCGTCTATGTACACCCCAGTACGTTCCAGTCGCACCCCCACCCCAGTACGTGTCGTACCCCCCGTGTACCTACACCCCAGTACGTTCGAGCCACACCCCCACCCCAGTACGTGTCACAGCCCCGTCTACCTACACCCCAGTACGTTCCAGTCGTACCCCCACCCCAGTACGTGTCTTACCCCCCGTGTACCTACACCCCAGTACGTTCGAGCCACACCCCCACCCCAGTACGTGTCATAGCCCCGTCTACCTACACCCCAGTACGTTCCAGTCGTACCCCCACCCCAGTACGTGTCGTACCACCGTCAATGTACACCCCCCCACCCCTGTACGTGTCGTACCACCGTCTATGTACACCCCAGTACGTTCCAGTCGCACCCCCACCCCAGTACGTGTCGTACCCCCCGTGTACCTACACCCCAGTACGTTCGAGCCACACCCCCACCCCAGTACGTGTCACAGCCCCGTCTACCTACACCCCAGTACGTTCCAGTCGTACCCCCACCCCAGTACGTGTCGTACCCCCCGTGTACCTACACCCCAGTACGTTCGAGCCACACCCCCACCCCAGTACGTGTCATAGCCCCGTCTACCTACACCCCAGTACGTTCCAGTCGTACCCCCACCCCAGTACGTGTCGTACCACCGTCTATGTACACCCCCCCACCCCTGTACGTGTCGTACCACCGTCTATGTACACCCCAGTACGTTCCAGTCGTACCCCCACCCCAGTACGTGTCGTACCCCCCGTGTACCTACACCCCAGTACGTTCGAGCCACACCCCCACCCCAGTACGTGTCATAGCCCCGTCTACCTACACCCCAGTACGTTCCAGTCGTACCCCCACCCCAGTACGTGTCGTACCACCGTCTATGTACACCCCCCCACCCCTGTACGTGTCGTACCACCGTCTATGTACACCCCAGTACGTTCCAGTCGTACCCCCACCCCAGTACGTGTCGTACCACCGTCAATGTACACCCCCCCACCCCTGTACGTGTCGTACCACCGTCTATGTACACCCCAGTACGTTCCAGTCGTACCCCCACCCCAGTACGTGTCGTACCACCGTCAATGTACACCCCCCCACCCCTGTACGTGTCGTACCACCGTCTATGTACACCCCAGTACGTTCCAGTCGTACCCCCACCCCAGTACGTGTCATACCACCGTCAATGTACACCCCCCCACCCCTGTACGTGTCGTACCACCGTCTATGTACACCCCAGTACGTTCCAGTCGTACCCCCACCCCAGTACGTGTCGTACCACCGTCAATGTACACCCCCCCACCCCTGTACGTGTCGTAACACCGTCTATGTACACCCCCCCACCCCTGTACGTGTCGTACCACCGTCAATGTACACCCCCCCACCCCTGTACGTGTCGTACCACCGTCTATGTACACCCCCCCACCCCTGTACGTGTCGTACCACCGTCTATGTACACCCCAGTACGTTCCAGTCGTACCCCCACCCCAGTACGTGTCGTACCACCGTCAATGTACACCCCCCCACCCCTGTACGTGTCGTAACACCGTCTATGTACACCCCCCCACCCCTGTACGTGTCGTACCACCGTCTATGTACACCCCAGTACGTTCCAGTCGTACCCCCACCCCAGTACGTGTCGTACCACCGTCAATGTACACCCCCCCACCCCTGTACGTGTCGTACCACCGTCTATGTACACCCCAGTACGTTCCAGTCGTACCCCCACCCCAGTACGTGTCGTACCACCGTCAATGTACACCCCCCCACCCCTGTACGTGTCGTACCACCGTCTATGTACACCCCAGTACGTTCCAGTCGTACCCCCACCCCAGTACGTTCCTGGCGCACCCCCAACACAACCTCCTAAGTACGGAGCGCACCCCATGCCCCAACATCACAACCGCATGTACGAGTCGTACAAAGCCACACACAAGGACCAAATCGTACAACCAAATGGCCCATGTACACACCGTACACACGCACAAAACGCACGTACCCAACAAGGACAAAACAAAACAACTCAACAATACACCATTCGAAAGGCACACAGCCACTAAACATGGCCAACAACCACTAAAATAACACAATCACTGACCTGCAACTGTCAAAAACAAACAGAGGCCCAATACACCACCACTCCTTATAACACACCCACCCAAAATTCAAACACTGCCACACCCACCCATGGACCAATAAAAAGGGCCCACACACACAAACCATGAGCCTTTGCAACAGACCCACTGCTGCCAGACACCACAGAACCAGACTACAAGCGACACCACATCTTACACTTGCACACCTTCACACGACCACCCTCACAAACACCCTCTCATCACATTCACACACACACACAACCATCCACACCCCCCCCCAACATCCACACACCCCCCACACCCACACCATCCCCACCCACACCCCTCACCATGCCCACTACCAAGAATCCAAAGTTCAGTCACCGAGAGTTGGAGGTCCTTGTTGATCAAATCCTCAGAGTCGAGCCACAGATCTTTGGAACATTGGTCAGAAGCACCAGCCAGGCAGCCAAAACAGCCATGTGGCAGACCATCGTCGATGCTGTGAATGCTGTTGCGGACACCAGGAGGACCAAGCAGGATTGCCAGAACAGGTGGTACGATCTGCGGAGGAGGGTCAGAGCCAAGAGACAGGAGGAACACGACCAGGCCAACGCCACCGGAGGAGGGCCCTCCCGCAGACCCGTACAGTACCATCCCTGGGAGGAGAGGGTGATGGCCATACTGCCGGTGGAGGCAGTTGAAGGAGTAGAAGGACTCCGAGACCCGGGTGAGTACACAAACAACGCACCTCACATGGGGGGAACTGCAACCACAACCAAAATTAATAACAGGCACGCAACCACCACAAGCCATCGCATTACTCAACCACACTCCATGAGCAGGCACATGCCACTGCTGCCACCATGCCCCATGCACCCAGCTGGACAATGTCAAGTCACAGGCCACAGAAGACAACAACACATGACACGGTAACCCGGATGGCGGGAGGCTGGGCACCAAGAATCACATAGTGCGACTCCAAAGCAGACAACAATGCCCTCTGCCCATATGGCCTAGGTCACAGCCAGACAAACACTGTGTCCCAACACAGGAATGACTTGCCAGCAAATGGCGGATGCCTTGCATCAACACATGGGGGTGAAGGCACTGTTTTGCACATGCCAGCAGCTAATGAACAGCCAACAGTGTGAAAGAGTGGCAGCACACACCACCACAGCAGCAGCGCACAGACACACAGCAGACAAAATGGGTGCCTGGAGATCAGAAACAAACTCACATCAACAGGCCAAGGGCCACTCAAAGATCTGCTAACAGTGTGTGCCCAGGAAGCTGGGCCAAGGTGACAGAGGGTGACACACGGAGGGAGGGAGAGGGGGACACAGAGGGAGGGAGAGGGGGACTGAGAGGGAGGGAGACGGACAGAGGGAGGAGGCTGACACACAGAGGGAGGGAGAGGGGGACAGAGAGGGAGGGAGAGGGGGACACAGAGGGAGGGAGAGGGGGACTGAGAGGGAGGGAGACGGACAGAGGGAGGAGGCTGACACACAGAGGGAGGGAGAGGGGGACAGAGAGGGAGGGAGAGGGGGACAGAGAGGGAGGGAGACACAGGAAGATGGACAGAGGGAGGAGGCTGACACACAGAGGGAGGGAGAGGGGGACACAGAGGGAGGGAGACACAGGAAGATGGACAGAGGGAGGAGGCTGACACACAGAGGGAGGGAGAGGGGGACACAGAGGGAGGGAGAGGGGGACTGAGAGGGAGGGAGACGGACAGAGGGAGGAGGCTGACACACAGAGGGAGGGAGAGGGGGACAGAGAGGGAGGGAGAGGGGGACACAGAGGGAGTGAGAGGGGGACTGAGAGGGAGGGAGACGGACAGAGGGAGGAGGCTGACACACAGAGGGAGGGAGAGGGGGACAGAGAGGGAGGGAGAGGGGGACAGAGAGGGAGGGAGACACAGGGAGATGGACAGAGGGAGGAGGCTGACACACAGAGGGAGGGAGAGGGGGACACAGAGGGAGGGAGACACAGGAAGATGGACAGAGGGAGGAGGCTGACACACAGAGGGAGGGAGAGGGGGACACAGAGGGAGGGAGAGGGGGACACAGAGGGAGGGAGAGGGGGACAGAGAGGGAGGGAGAGGGGGACAGAGAAGGAGGGAGACACAGGGAGAGCAAATCAGTCCTGTGGTGTGTGGGAATGTCTGCTTGTCAGCAGGTGGACTGCGTGCATGTAGACAAGGGTGGCCAGTGCCAGAACCCCCCCTCTTCATCATGGCAAAACGCAGGGCCATGTCACAACCTGTACACGAGCACAAGGACAGCCACCTGCATCATATGAGTGTGTGGATCCACTCCATGTGCACATGTACAGTGCTACAAGGAAGGCGCAAATGCATAGCTCGGCACACATGCACACTCCACTGCTGACTGCAGTCACACTTGACGCAGCAAGTAAGACTGTGCCACACATAGTTAAAGGGGCCAAATTGGTGCCTAAGGGACACACACATGCACAAGTGCACTGTGAGTGGAATGCAAGACAGATCCTAATTCCAAGAGGAAATGTGCCAACTTTGTAACGGATGAAACATGGATGTTGCATGGATCAAAATTAACATTTTCTCTCTCACACACAGGTCAACGTCGTGCTGCACCCCCCAACACTGGGGGGGAACACTCACAGGACCCGGATCTGCAGGAGACCGATCCCACCGGCAGCGACCACTCTCACCACTCTGCGGACGACCCCGACCGACCTGGCCCCTCTGGTGTCCAACCACCTGCAGCACCTGCGTCAGGTACATCCGTGCCAACCACCACCCCCACTCCTGCCACATCCCAGGAGACACCCAGGATCCCTGCCCCAACACCACAATGCAGCCAGGCTCGCCAGGAGGGACACGGTGTCCCGGGCACCCAGGAGGAGGCAGGCGACAACGCCAATGCCACCCCTCAGGGGTCCCGGAGACCCGATGTGCCCACAAGTGCAGGCCAGACGCAAGTGGGCAGGGGTGGTGGGAGTGGAGGACGGCGGAGGCGCGAGCCTGACCAGTTGGCTGGGGATCCGGTATTTTCACATGTCCGTAACATCCTGGACTCATACCGGCAGGACACCACGGGCATGGCCCAGGTTGTGTCCGTCCTCGAGGGGATCAAGGTCCAGCAGGCCCAGCAACATGCGGAGCTAATAGCCTGTCTACAGCTACACCAACGGAGGATGGAGGACAGACAGGCTGAGCAAGTGACGGCGTCCCAGGGGATTCACGCTGAACTCCGTCGGATGGCCGACACCATGGCCGACCCTCCCTGTGCCAGAAGGCGGAGAACATCACCACCCACAGGGAGGGATCATGAGGAGGAGGAGGAAACATCCGACGGAGCATCCCAGACGTCGTCACGGCCTGCTGCTGAGGTTCCCCGCAGGAAGCCGGGTCGTCCACGGAAAGGACCGTGAGGGTGGCTGCTACATCACCATCTCCCAGGACACCTGGCCTGGCACCTGGCCCACTGGAGCAACAGCATCACAGCATCAAGAGACATTCTCTGCCACATGGCCCTGCTGGTCACTGGCTGACCAATGTTGACAAAGACTGTGGCATGGACTCTGAGGATTTCCAATGGCAAGGACACCAACTCCCCTACTGAACTTTGGATTCCCTAATCCCGGAAAGCCCCTCACTTTGTCCCCCCCCCCCCCCCCCATAATAAATCACACTATTAAGAGTAGATGCCTGCTGGTAGCATTATTACCTAACATGTGTCTTGTACAGTCTAAACATGCCTGAGTCATCTGTTCACTTCAACCATCCACACCCTGGGGCCTGAGTCTGGCACAGGACACATGGGTCACAGTTTATTAGGCAAGACAGACATGGAGCACCATACACACCCGTGATGTGCAGAACCAGCTGAGGGGGTGGCCGAACAACCGTGCTGACAGACACATTGAGTACAGCAACAGTCATGCGCAGAGGTCAGGGAACCTGGCCCGTGTCCTGGGGGGCACCCAGGTACGTGTAGACAGGTGGCAGAACCATGTCCTGCAAGCTTGAGTCCGGTGGATGCAGAGAATGGGGGCCTGGACAACGTTGGATGCATGGGGATGGCACATGTCACACTACCCACACAGTCATGGACATCATGCCCAATACACAGTCTCAGCACACACACACAGCTTGCATCTTGCCACTCGACACATTGACACATAGCCACAATCTGGGAATACCATGCCAGACATGCAGGATGCACCGTGCCAACACACCAGCATTGACTGAGCAGAGGCACCTTGGAGGCATAGGGACACCTTTAATAGTCATGTTTTTGGGATTGCAGAGGCAACTTGAAGTACACATGAACACATCATGTGGAGTAACATGTGGCTCAAACACTGGCACCCCCCTTCTGCAGCACAAATGCGTGATAGCCATGGTACTGGCACACAAGCGTCGGCTAACAGCTAAATACCCACAGCTGCACACGGAGAGCCTGCCATACACCATAGATCCGCTGATGTGGAAGTCCCACGCCATGTCAAGCCAATGTCAACCGTATGTGTCCGAGGGCAGTGTCACACACATTGATGCCATCATCACAATCCACCATCCCATCACTGATGACTGACAACCAGGCAGCCCATCTATTCTGGTGTACCCAGCTGCATGTCGTGTCCCATGGGGATGCCACATGACTGCAGAGGAACCAAACCCCGACCTGGGCAGTGTGCACACATCGTGAACAACTGCCACACCCAATACACCCCAGATGCATCCCTTACCCCATGGAGACTTCCAAACGTGTCCGTGCCTGTAACGCTGAGTCAGCCCACGATGCCATGTCCATGAGGAATAGCAGTGCCACAACAATGCAACCAGCAGATGGCATGCGCAGGTACCTGGGGAAGAGAGACACACAAGAAGTCAGCCACAAAAAGCACAGCCACTTGCATGTGCATTGACTCGACACATGTATGGATGACAACATGCTAGGTCACAATTATGACTGGGGAAATACTACCATCACTGCCACCATCACTCCAGTGACACACCCACACACACCTCTGACTCACGTGCCATACATGCAGGTGGACACACACATCACAACACATGCCACACGGGGACCAAGGCGTGCACACTCAGACACTGGTACTCACCACTAAGCAAAGAAGTCGCGTATGAGCCGAGTCCGGATGTCCTCTTGCGGCTCCACATCCTCCACATCACTAGCCCCATTGCCAAGCCCTTCGTCCTCCACGGGTGGATGGTCCTCGTCAAGTTGATTCAGGATGAGTGGCACAGCTCTTTCAACTGCCATGTTGTGCAGCATGCAGCAGACCATGAAGATCTTGCAAACCTTTGCCGGGGCATACGGGAGTGCGCCGCCGGTCTTGTTGAGGCACCGGAATCGGCTCTTCAGCATGCCAAACGTCCTCTCTATCACTCGCCTTGTCCGGCCATGGGCGGTGTTGTAGCGGAGCTGGGCCGGCGTGATGGGGTTGCGGAGAGGTGTCAGCAGCCAAGGCATGTTGGGATAGCCAGCGTCCCCTAAATGGAAAGCACATGGATATCGTTAGAACTGGCGAAGCGGTAGTGCTGCTCGGCCAAACTGAATACAGGACAGACAGACTGTACCCACCAACAACACATGCTCGTTCGTTGCGCAGCTGCATCATCATATCAGGCATCCCGCTACGCCTCATGATGTAGGCATCGTGTGCTGATCCTGGGAAACGAGCACAGACATGTGAAATCACCATGTTGGACAGACACACCACAAGGGCATTGATGGAGTGGTAGTGCTTCCGATTGCGGTACGCCACCTCCCGTGCGTGTGGTGGTACCAAACCTACATGTGTCCCATCTATGGACCCAATGACATGGGGCATCCCTCCCAGGGCATAGAAACCACGCTTGACCTCAGTCATCTGTTCAGGGGTTGGGAACTTGATGAAGTCATCCAGGTGAATCAACATGGCCTCCAAGAAATCATGCAGCACACCGCTGAACATGCTCTGGGACATGCCACCAACATGAGCTATGGTATTTTGGAAGGTACCCGTGGCAAGGAAATGTAGGGCAGCCATTACCTTCAGCTGGGGTGTCAGTGCCGTAGGATACCTGTGCTGCGGTTGCAGGTGTGGTGCCAGTCTCGCCGTCAGCTCCAGAATCAACGGTTGGGTGAAGCGGTAGAGCCGGATCCTGTCATTCTCCTGCATGGTGGCCAAGTCTGGAATTCTTCGGGCAACAGGAGGCGCTCTGCAGTAATTTGGAAGTGACAAGGAAGAGTGAGTGCACTACGAGAACAACTCATGTCTACTGAGCACATGTAAATCTGGCAATACACACATGCCACATAGGGAGTCAGGCATGTGCTACATGCCCAGGACACGTATGGATGCAAGGTGACACTCCTTCCAAGACCCAGCTACACACGGTGATTGAGAACCTCCCCATGCCACGCCATGGAAATAGCTGTGTCCCAGTGCAAGTGCACTGCCCGACGCAAGACAGGAGTGACATACACCCACACATCAGCAGAAGTGTGATGCCGATTGCAGAGACTGGCAGCGGAACACTTGAGCCACAGGTCACATGACATTACACTAGTCCAGCCCACACACCTTGCCATGAAGGTGCACATGTCATGACTCACCACACATTCCTTGTGAGTTTGCTGACATGGCCTTGTCACGCTACTCCGTGTCCCTTGCATACATGTGCACCTCACATCCGAGAACACATGTGGCATGGTGTTGGGAACAGTGTGCAATGACAATCTACACACAGCCACATGTTGGTTGCTGCAACGGCTGCAGCTTTTGAGGGTGCTACAACATCAACCTGATGTAAATCCCGGACACATATATGGCATAGTCACATTGTGCACTGTGGGTAGTGATAAGTCATGTGTCATGACCCCTGTACCTGGCATCATGGGACACTTCCGTGTGTTGGTGTCGGTGCCATGCCAGTGACGCTCACCCCAAGAGCGCAGTCCCACATACACACATGTCAAAGGAGTCAAGGGCATGCCTGGCACACATTGCACCCTCACACAGTCCACATGTACACATCTCATCATACATCTGGTGCCTTCTCCACTCAGGAGGCATGTTCCACATCACAGCCTGTGACACCTGTGCCCCACACATGTGGTAATGCACAGACGATGCCTTGATGTCCATTCCTGGACAAGTATGTCCATCCATGGACAAGTATGTCCGCCCTATTCCTACATGTGTGTCGCCTATCACCACAGTGATGTGTAAAATCCGCCGTACTGCTGCTGAGAGGGCCTGTGCATGTTCCCAAATCACTGTGGGAGTGCTGCCGTATGTGTACCCATCGTGATGGCGAGCGTAGATGCGAGTGTACGGTCCGTGTCACTACGGGTACGCATACGCGTGCAGACCCATAGTGATGGAGAGCGTAAATGTGAGTGTACGGTCCGTACCACTACGGGTACGCATACGCGTGCAGACCCATAGTGATAGAGAGCGTAGATGCGAGTGTACGGCCCTATCACTATGGGTCTGCACGCGTATGCGTACCCGTAGTGGTAGGGACCGTACACTCGCATCTACGCTCACTATCACTATGGGTCTGCACGCGTATGCGTACCCGTAGTGGTACGGACCGTACACTCGCATCTACGCTCACTATCACTATGGGTCTGCACGCGTATGCGTACCCGTAGTGGTAGGGACCGTACACTCGCATCTATGCTCACTATCACTATGGGTCTGCACGCGTATGCGTACCCGTAGTGGTACGGACCGTACACTCGCATCTACGCTCACTATCTCTATGGGTCTGCACGCGTATGCGTACCCGTAGTGGTACGGACCGTACACTCGCATCTACGCTCACTATCACTATGGGTCTGCACGTGTATGCGTACCCGTAGTGGTAGGGACCGTACACTCGCATCTACGCTCACTATCACTATGGGTCTGCACGCGTATGCGTACCCGTAGTGGTACGGACTGTACACTCGCATCTACGCTCACTATCACTACGAGTACGCATACGCGTGCAGACCCATATTGATGGAGAGCGTAGATGCGAGTGTACGGTCCGTACCACTACGGGTACGCATACGCGTGCAGACCCATAGTGATGGAGAGGGTAGGCATGCATGTACGGGCCGTTGCCATGCATTTGGGGTGCCCTAGGGCCCCCACACGCACCGTACCTGTGTGTGATGCTCCAAATTACATAGGGGACAAGTATGCATGCTGGTTGTCATGGAGACCAAGTTCAAAATTCGAAATTGTTCTGGAAGGTGCACAGCAGAAGTCAGTTGGAATTTGTCTACTTTGTTGCAATGTGTTTGTGGGGCTGACATCATGCAGGAGAATGAAACCGATAGAGAACACACAGACTGCTAGGTTTGTAGGGATTGGTGGAAACATAGGATGCAAATGTGAGTGACCAATCTCTCTGTACTCCTGTGCATGAGACTGGGCAGAAGGGCACATATAAGGCAGCCAGGTCCCATGAGGGAGCACTTGCCTGCACATCTTTGCATTCGTCGACCCAGCTGCTGCTACTGATTCCCTGGAACCATGTCAAGGGCTGTGGAGAGGACACAGCCATTCACCCTGGAGGAGAACATGGCTCTGCTGGATGTGATCCTCCCACAGTACCCCATGCTGTATGGGCGACCAGGGTATCAGGTGAGTGCATAGGCCACTGCCACAGACTGTCCCTATGTTGTGACTGTGACTTCTGCCATTGCGTCCAGGTGTAACACACATGCCATATACTGTCGGGGGGGTCCCAGGGGGGGGGTGCCTGATGTCTCCCAGCAGTGCCCTGAGACAGGAGGGGTGGGGGCCTATCACTCACAGCAGTGCCCTGAGACAGGAGGGGTGGGTACAGAGTGCTCCCATCAGTGCCCTGAGACAGGAGGGGTGGGTACAGTGTGCTCCCAGCAGTGCCCTGAGACAGGAGGGGTGTGTGCCTATCACTAACAGCAGTGCCCTGAGACAGGAGGGGTGGGTACAGAGTGCTCCCAGCAGTGCCCTGAGACAGGAGGGGTGGGTACAGTGTGCTCCCAGCAGTGCCCTGAGACAGGAGGGGTGGGTACAGTGTGCTCCCAGCAGTGCCCTGAGACAGGAGGGGTGGGTGTGATGCACAGTGTGAGCCTTGATCATTGATTGTGACATTGCCATCATTCCACCTGTGTACCCACTGTGGCACGTAGTGCTTTTTCCCCTCAACAGGGGATGATGTCCCTATGACAAAGGTGCAATGCGTTGGCTGCATGACATGCCTTGTTGTAACCAGCTAATTTGTACCCATATGTCTCTCTGTGACATGTGGCTGGTGTATTGATGTGGTGTCACTTGTTCTACCTCACAGGTGGGCGCCACTGCCAAGGAGCAGATCTGGCTGACCGCCGTCAGTGCCGTGAGGCGTGTGGATGGTCGGAGGCGGAGCCTGCCCCAGGTGAGGAAACGCTGGCAGGATATCCGGTGCTGGACGCGGAGGATTGCACGGCTCCTGCTGGGGGACTCACCTGAGAGCCACAAGAACCGCGGCCGCCGCCGTCTGAGCCACCTCCACAGGCGTGTGCTGCCGGTGGTCTTTCCAGACCTGGAGAGGCGCTTACAGGCGATGCAGCAGCCGGAAGGGGGTAGGTACATGTGTGTTTGTTGTGTGTCACCGGCATTTGTAAGGGCACAGTAGCATGAATTCACTGGCAGGGTTTAAAGGTGCTGTGCAGATCCTGTTTGCCCCAGTATAGCGCTGTGCCCCTGCCACCCTTCCCCTCCTTGCAATGTGTTCCCTGGTCTGTGTGTAGTCACTCCTCCACAGGGTAATGTAGGCTGGCGCTTTGTCCACGGGAACAATGTCTGTAGCATCATGTGTGGGGGTGGTGTGTAACAGGTTGTGGGACATTGCCTGTGCACTGTCAAGTTCACTGCATGTGGGTTCCATATCAGTTGGCACTGATGCTGACTCCAGACATGGGAGTTGGTCTCTCATGTGTCATGCCTTACAGCGCGCATGTCCCATGTAGTGGCCTGTGACATGATGTGCATGAGTGTGCGATACACATAGTGCAGGGATGGTGACGTGTGTTGCAGTCATTACCATTCAGTAGCATGTAGTTGCGTGCCCACTACTGTCCCCTGGGGCACCTTTTCCTCAGTGGTGTATGTGTCATCATAAACGTGGCCACTGTCAGTGTCTACAGCGTAAGTTGTGCTCTCTGCCATTGTCCCCTGTCACCATGTATATAGACGTGCTATTTTGTACAGGTGTCCACTGTGCAGCCTGACCTGATTGTCCTTCTTCATACTCACAGTTGCCAGTGCCTGTGTGTCTTGCTATACTCATCTGAGGATGGGCACTGGTACCACATTATTTGTACAGGCGCACCTTGGCTGTTTGGCGTTCAATCTCGCTTTTTGCCTGCCCCTGTGTGTATCACCCAGACTATGAGATGTTGGTGCCACCTGTGTCTCAACAATTTGCCTCGTGTAGGGTCTTGTTGGGGCGGGCAATGCCTATGTGTTAAATCCTGATTACCACTTGCTGGGTCTGGGCAGTGTGTGATGTGTCTGGACACACACGCAATGTGCAGTGACAGAGTCATGTTGTGCATGTTTTCAGCATTACCTATGCAGCATGTGTCTCAAGTTCATGGATATGGTCCCTGGTCATCGGTATTTTCGCCAACGCTGTGTGGTGCAGATGCAGTGCTGGATTGTCCCCAGGGCCTGGGTGCTATGTCAGACTCCTTTTCCTGTGTTTAGCTATTGTCTCATGCTCTCCATGGTATTTCAGTGGCATGGTGGCTCAACCAACTGTGTGTTTCATGCCCTACATCGGTACCCTGTTCAGTAGATGTTAGGGATCTTCCTTTTCAGGCCATGCAATGTTACCTATGTGGATTGGACTCATGTGACAGATGTGTACAGATGTCTGATTATTTCTGTCTCTCCACCCTGCCCACAGCATCGTCGGGGGACACAGAGGGAGACATGGACACAGACCAGGCGGAGGGACCGGGCACCAGTGCCAGCCGTGACATCGGGTCTGGCACATCGAGTGGTACAGAGGCGGAGGAGAGTGTGGCCGAGGACCTGTCGACTGGCACATCAGACTACGAAGCTGACAGGTCCGGGAACGATGTCTCCGAGTGGGCGGAGGCTGCACCAGCAGCTGACAGCGGAACAACACCTCGCACCGCCCCCTCAGTTTCCACCAGCCGCCTCCCACTTGCTCGTGTCCCTTCCCAGCGTGCCCGGTCACAGCATGTCTCCTTCCTGCCAGGCACCGCACCCCCTGCCCCTGTCTCCACTGCTGCCGCCAATGCAGAGTCTGTGGACATCCAGCGGCAACTGCAGGTTGGTCAGGCTGCGATCCTTAATGTCCTCCATGCCCACGGCAAAACCCTCACCAACATCGAGGCTTTCTTGGAGGGCATTCATTCATCGCAGGCTGACCAACGCAACTTGCTGAGGTCCATCGACTCCACACTGACTGCAGCAGTGGGTCTCCTGCAGCGCGACCTCCCCCCACCTACCCCTGCCCCATCCACACTTCCCACTCCCATGCCTGTCACACGTACACCCAGACGTCGGCATGCACCCACATCAACAGACACGGGCACCACACCAGCAGGGAAGGTCCACCGCACTCCTCCTGACACGCACACACAGGGTGAGGTAGGCACACCCACTGGGTCGGGGGGCAAACGTGTGACACGCAGCCATAGTGGGAGTCTGCATTCCACCCAGTCCACTCCCTCCAAATCCCCTCCCCTCAGCTCTCCTGGCCACATCTCCCCCAAGGACACCTTCATGGCCGCTCTGTCCCTGAGCCCCACAGTTACACCACCACGCAAGCGGTCAAGGAGGTCCCCGGTCAGGGTGGTTGAGTCTCCCCCCCTGTCTCCACCCTCCCCCGGTGGCGCTGCGACCCATCCCTCTGACCCCCCCCCCCTCCTTGGGGCCTGAGGTCCCTTCGGGTGCAGGGGACTCCCTGGAGGACCTTGCAAAGGTGTGTAGTGCCATCCTGGCCTCCGCCTTTGGCACTGACCCACCCCCTGTGGTGGAGTCCTCCATCCCTGCACCCACAACGCCGCCCCTTTGCCCTGATGTCCCTGCGGTGCCTGTTGCTTCCCCCCCCCCTGATGCCCTCACCAGTGTGGAAGACGATGCCATTTGACTGTGCAGGCAATGTAGGGGACACGCATCCCACTGTGTCCCCCATCCAGCTGAGAATCATTGACTGCCCTATGGGCTTTGTGAAGATTGAACTGCCTGCGATCCACGGACATTGTGCTCATGCTGAATAAAGCTTAATTTTGTTTTCATTATCACACTACTGCTATGCTGGTATTGGTGTTGGTGGGGCTGCTACATGGTTTTGGGTGGTGTGTAAGGGTTTGGGTGTGTGGGATGTGTAGTAGTGTACTGCTCATTGGTGGGACCCTGTGATCTGTGTGCCATCACAAGGTGTTGGCTAACTTTCTTTGTTCATGTAAGCAGTTACTGCATGGTGCACTTGTCCCAGGGTGTATTCCTTCCTCTGTGTACCCAGCTTTCTTCCCTGCAGGGTGTTCCCAATGTTTAGCGCAGAGCTGTGTCTACATGAGCTGTGTGTGTGACGGAGCCCTTCTACTTTGACCATGCATGCAGGGCCATGTCTCCACCTGCGACAATCGTGGCATCCTTGGTGATCACTGTACTTGTGTGTGGAGTCTGTTGACATGAGTTCATGGGGACATGTTCCCTTGTAGCCAGTATGCATGTGGATAATTCTGGCCTCACACACATGTGTTGCATCCCTCCTGTATCAGGGCACTGCTGGGAGTGATGGGCACCCACCCCTCCTGTCTCAGGGCACTGCTGGGAGGACTCCACACCCACCCCTCCTGTCTCAGGGCACTGCTGGGAGGACTCTGCACACACACCTCCTGTCTCTGGGCACTGCTGGGAGGACTCCACACCCACCCCTCCTGTCTCAGGGCACTGCTGGGAGGGCTCTGCACACACACCTCCTGTCTCAGGGCACTGCTGGGAGGACTCCACACCCACCCCTCCTGTCTCAGGGCACTGCTGGGAGGACTCTGCACCCACCCCTCCTGTCTCAGGGCACTGCTGGGAGGACTCCACACCCACCCCTCCTGTCTCAGGGCACTGCTGGGAGGACTCCACACCCACCCCTCCTGTCTCAGGGCACTGCTGGGAGGACTCCACACCCACCCCTCCTGTCTCAGGGCACTGCTGGGAGGGCTCTGCACACACACCTCCTGTCTCTGGGCACTGCTGGGAGGACTCCACACCCACCCCTCCTGTCTCAGGGCACTGCTGGGAGGGCTCTGCACACACACCTCCTGTCTCAGGGCACTGCTGGGAGGACTCTGCACACACCCCTCCTGGGTCTGGACACTGCTGGGGGGACTCTGCACACACCCCTCCTGGGTCTGGACACTGCTGGGAGGACTCTGCACCCACCCCTCCTGTCTCAGGGCACTGCTGGGAGGACTCTGCACACACCCCTCCTGGGTCTGGACACTGCTGGGAGGACTCTGCACCCACCCCTCCTGTCTCAGGGCACTGCTGGGAGGACTCTGCACACACACCTCCAATTTCTGGATATGTACGCTTGGGACATACACGGTGTGGGTGCGCTCCATGCATTCGAGGTGAGGGTACGGGTCGTACTTACACTGTTGGGGTGGGGGGTACGCTCCATGCATACGCGGGTGAGGGTTCGTGTCGTACTTACACTGTTGGCATGGGGGGTACGCTCCATGCATACGCGGGTGGGGGTACGGGTCGTACTTACACTGGTGGGGGTACGGTCCGTACGTCCGCGGGTGAGGGTTCGAGTCGTACTTACACTGTTGGGGTGGGGGGTACGCTCCTTGCATATGCGGGTGGGGGTACGGGTCGTACTTACACTGTTGGCATGGGGGGTACGCTCCATGCATACGCGGGTGGGGGTACGGGTCGTACTTACACTGGTGGGGGTGGGGGTACGGTCCGTACGTCCGCGGGTGAGGGTTCGAGTCGTACTTACACTGTTGGGGTGGGGGGCACGCTCCATGCATACGCGGGTGGGGGTACGGGTCGTACTTACACTGTTGGCATGGGGGGCACGCTCCATGCATACGCGGGTGGGGGTACGGGTCGTACTTACACTGTTGGCATGGGGGGTACGCTCCATGCATACGCGGGTGGGGGTACGGGTCGTAATTACACTGGTGGGGGTGGGGGTACGGTCCGTACGTCCGCGGGTGAGGGTTCGAGTCATACTTACACTGTTGGGGTGGGGGGTACGCTCCATGCATACGCGGGTGGGGGTATGGGTCGTACTTACACTGTTGGCATGGGGGGTACGCTCCATGCATACGCGGGTGGGGGTACGGGTCGTACTTACACTGTTGGCATGGGGGGTACGCTCCATGCATACGCGGGTGGGGGTACGGGTCGTACTTCCACTGTTGGCATGGGGGGTACGGTCCGTACGTCCGCGGCTGAGGGTTCGAGTCGTACTTACACTGTTGGGGTGGGGGTACGCTCCATGCATACGCGGGTGGGGGTAGGGTCCGTACATATCCGTCCCCACGCTATGTGATGCTTGTGCGGGCCGTACCCAGGCCTTTGCCACGTGGGTACGATCCGTCCCGCCATTGTTGGGGTGACGTGTGTGTGGGCGTGGTACGACTCGTACCCACGCTCTTGAGGCGTGGGTACAGGACGTACCTGTCTGGTTGTGTTGCCGGTTCGCGTGGTGACGGACTTCCGTTGTGGCGGTCGCTGGCTTATCAGGACACACCCCCACCCCCTCGTGGTGACCAGGGCATGGGAGTCAGGTATGTCCAGGCCATGTGTGACTTATGTGGTTGTTTTGTGGTCTGCCCTGGTCGTGCCACCCCCACCCCACCCCACTTTCCCCCCTCCCTTAGTTATTCTGACCTTCTGCGGCGTCTGCGTCGGTGCCTGTAGAGCAGGTGGACTGCTATGAGGGCAGGGATGACTCGTAGGTTCGGGTCCATGTCTGTCCGTCGCGTACTGGTACTCCAATCACGTCGTCCTGTCGCGTACGGGTCCTCCTTGGTGGCGTCGTCCTGTGTGTCCGTCACGTACTGGTCCTCCTTGTTCACGTCGTCGTCTGTCCGTCGCGTACTGGTGGTCCTTGTTCGCGTCGTCCTGATTTCCCGGCAGTTTTTGGCTGCCGCAAAATATTCACCGTGCGGGGTGACGTCGGTGCGAATCGTGATTCCTGGGTCGTGAATGGCTGGCTGCGAGCGTCCCGACGTCAGGTCGGCACTTTCCCGGATCGCATTGGTAGGTGTTTTTTTGTTCGGTCGGACTTTTTTACGAATCGTACGGTCATGGTGTACCCGTGCGAATCGTAATTCCTTGTTTGTAGAAATTGACGACCGGGTACGCGTCGGACGGAGAATATGCTCCGTCCGACGGTTCGTACCCGGTTTTTACCGGATCGTGATCGGCACCTGTGTCTTTCATTAGAGACTATTGCAAATTTTGTTATGTGATCATTAAATGTCTTACTTACAGAAGGTTCTACATTCTCTTCCACTTCTTCCTCATTTACTGTGTCCTTCTCTGCACTGTTTTGTTCAGGACCAAAGTAACAAAACTGAATTTCATCAACAACCTTCTCTACATCTGATACCGTTCCTCGGAACAGAGCCCTATTCAATTCATTTAACTTTATTGCTGGACTTTTGGCAAAATACAACCGTCTCACAAACTTTCTCATTTCAGTATGATGAACAGCCAGCATCCTAAAATGATGGAAAACACTATTGCACACTTTTCTAGATAGACAAGCCAGAGAATGACCCTGCAAACCAGTATTCTCTCTCACTCTGCATGGATCCAGACTTTGAAGCACCTTAATCTTCTGTTTTACACTTTTTTTACTATATTCTCTAAGAAACTCTCGAAATTTGTCAATAGAATCCTGACGCACAGTGCAAATACTACTACAATTCCAAGTGTACACTGGGGCTTTAGGACGTCTCCCCATTGCCTCATCTGCCATCACTTGTACCTCATCTCTTGGAACCATTATCTCCTTCTCCATTATGCAACCATTTTTCACTTCGTAAGCACGACCTCTGGTGTCAACTGCATGCAGCAAACTATTACTTTGAAAATAGCTCTCTTCATTAAAAAAAGGTTCACTACTTGAACTATGCATCCACTTTCCTAAAAACACTTTACAAAAGTTTGTTCTGTTCACTACTCTTTTGCTTTTGCTTTGTGATTTCAGTACATTAACCATTTTATCTAATGTACGCATCCTATTCAAAATTAATATGAATAGTTTCCTTTTTAATTCTAATGCCTTTGCTGCAATGGCTTCAATTTCTTTTTTTCTCTTGTAATATTTTGCCTTTTGCTTATATTTCTTCACATCCTTTATCAAATTGGACATAACTCTTCTCTGAAACATTTTTCTACGTATCTCTTTAAACGCTGTTTTTCTGTTTATGTAAATCTTTTCAGTTGCAGAAGGTATATTTGCATTAACTAAATTCTCAATTTTTTCCTGTTCTCTTCCTTTTGTAACATTCTTTCCAGTACAGACATTTTGTACATTTTTCTTTGTTTTGAATATATTTTTAAGAAATTGTTTTTTCTGCTTACCAGAAGATTTTTTCTTTTTCCCAACATGAGCATCTTCTACTAACTTTGGTCCTCCAGTTGTCTTCAAATATAGTTTTTTTTTTAGCGTTTTTTGAACTCTGGATTTTGTAGGCATCTTAAATTTTGTTCACTGCTCTTCAGCAATACCTGAAAAAAACTAAAAAAAAAATCCTTTATTGTATTTAAATATATTACTACATTTCTTTTCACAATAGTCACAAAACGAAATTTCTTTGCCAATTTGAATGCACACAAACTGCTCTTTTTTTTGGGCAAGTGAAAATCACTTTTACAAACTGTCACATTATGAAACCACTTTTCAGATTTTTTAAAAAGCCCATGTCCAGAGTGCTACACTCCAGCAAGGGCAACCAGCCTTAGTGATGCTGAATGTATTTGCATTACAGACTGAAACCTGAAAACCCCACTCGCTTGTAAATACTGTGCATGACTATACATGGAAAGCACATGGGTGTGTGCTAAGACTCTGCTTCTTCCCCCAAAAATTCGCTCCCCCTTTCCATCTAATGCAACTGTGAAATCACCAGAGCAAGACGCAATAAATCTCTGCCTATAATTCCTCTCTGCACACAGAGTCATGTTTTCACATTAGTCCCAAAACGAAATTTCTTTGCCAATTTGAAAGCACACTTACTGCTCTTTTTTTTTTCGGGGCAAGTGAAAATCACTTTTTACAAGTGAAAATCACTTTTACAGACTGACACATTGTGAAACCACTTTTTTTGATTTATTTAAATGCACATGTCCAAACTGTTTTTTCAGACCACCACCATGTGTATTCTCGGTGACTGCCTACACTCCAGCAAGGGCAACCAGCCTTAGTGATGCTGAATGTATTTGCATTACAGACTGAAACCTGAAAACCCCACTCGCTTGTAAATACTGTGCATGACTATACATGGCAAGCACATGGGTGTGTGCTAAGACTCTGCTTCTTCCCCCAAAAATTCGCTCCCCCTTTCCATCTAATGTAACTGTGAAATCACCAGAGCAATACGCAATAAATCTCTGCCTATAATTCCTCTCTGCACACAGAGTCATGTTTTCACATTAGTCCCAAAACGAAATTTCTTTGCCAATTTGAAAGTACACTTACTGCTCTTTTTTTTTTCGGGGCAAGTGAAAATCACTTTTTACAAGTGAAAATCACTTTTACAGACTGACACATTATGAAACCACTTTTTTTGATTTATTTAAATGCACATGTCCAAACTGTTTTTTCAGACCACCACCATGTGTATTCTGGGTGACTGCCTACACTCCAGCAAGGGCAACCAGCCTTAGTGATGCTGAATGTATTTGCATTACAGACTGAAACCTGAAAACCCCACTCGCTTGTAAATACTGTGCATGACTATACATGGCAAGCACATGGGTGTGTGCTAAGACTCTGCTTCTTCCCCCAAAAATTCGCTCCCCCTTTCCATCTAATGCAACTGTGAAATCACCAGAGCAAGACGCAATAAATCTCTGCCTATAATTCCTCTCTGCACACAGAGTCATGTTTTCACATTAGTCACAAAACGAAATTTCTTTGCCAATTTGAATGCACACAAACTGCTCTTTTTTTTGGGCAAGTGAAAATCACTTTTACAAACTGTCACATTATGAAACCACTTTTCATATTTTTTTAAATGCACATGTCCAAACTGTTTTTTCAGACCACCACCATGTGTATTCTCGGTGACTGCCTACACTCCAGCAAGGGCAACCAGCCTTAGTGATGCTGAATGTATTTGCATTACAGACTGAAACCTGAAAACCCCACTCGCTTGTAAATACTGTGCATGACTATACATGGCAAGCACATGGGTGTGTGCTAAGACTCTACTTCTTCCCCCAAAAATTCGCTCCCCCTTTCCATCTAATGCAACTGTGAAATCACCAGAGCAATACGCAATAAATCTCTGCCTATAATTCCTCTCTGCACACAGAGTCATGTTTTCACATTAGTCCCAAAACTAAATTTCTTTGCCAATTTGAAAGCACACTTACTGCTCTTTTTTTTTTCGGGGCAAGTGAAAATCACTTTTTACAAGTGAAAATCACTTTTACAGACTGACACATTATGAAACCACTTTTTTTGATTTATTTAAATGCACATGTCCAAACTGTTTTTTCAGACCACCACCATGTGTATTCTCGGTGACTGCCTACACTCCAGCAAGGGCAACCAGCCTTAGTGATGCTGAATGTATTTGCATTACAGACTGAAACCTGAAAACCCCACTCGCTTGTAAATACTGTGCATGACTATACATGGCAAGCACATGGGTGTGTGCTAAGACTCTGCTTCTTCCCCCAAAAATTCGCTCCCCCTTTCCATCTAATGTAACTGTGAAATCACCAGAGCAATACGCAATAAATCTCTGCCTATAATTCCTCTCTGCACACAGAGTCATGATTTCACATTAGTCCCAAAACGAAATTTCTTTGCCAATTTGAAAGTACACTTACTGCTCTTTTTTTTTTCGGGGCAAGTGAAAATCACTTTTTACAAGTGAAAATCACTTTTACAGACTGACACATTATGAAACCACTTTTTTTGATTTATTTAAATGCACATGTCCAAACTGTTTTTTCAGACCACCACCATGTGTATTCTCGGTGACTGCCTACACTCCAGCAAGGGCAACCAGCCTTAGTGATGCTGAATGTATTTGCATTACAGACTGAAACCTGAAAACCCCACTCGCTTGTAAATACTGTGCATGACTATACATGGCAAGCACATGGGTGTGTGCTAAGACTCTGCTTCTTCCTCCAAAAATTCGCTCCCCCTTTCCATCTAATGCAACTGTGAAATCACCAGAGCAATACGCAATAAATCTCTGCCTATAATTCCTCTCTGCACACAGAGTCATGTTTTCACATTAGTCCCAAAACGAAATTTCTTTGCCAATTTGAAAGCACACTTACTGCTCTTTTTTTTTTCGGGGCAAGTGAAAATCACTTTTACAGACTGACACATTATGAAACCACCATGTGTAACTACAACAAAAACAATTTCCATTTCTATTATTCATTTCTTAAGTTACCACATACATCCCCTCTCAAACTGTAAACTCACCTTTAAAATGAGTTAGTTGTGAAAGAAATGTGACACTCAAACAGCAGATTATCAGAGCCAGGATCTCTGTTGTGTTCACCTCTCTCCTCTCAGCAGAACCAGATAATGGCAAACTTTCCCTCTATTTTTCCACACATATACTTGTAAGTTTCAAATCTCAGTGCTTCCCCCTTTTTTTCAAATGTAATCACACATTTCTATTGGTTGAAAACCAACCCTTTTCCAAAAGTACCCTTCCCCCAACTTGACTTCTGCCTAGTACCCTTCCCCCAACTTGACTTCTGCCTGCTACCATAGCAACAGCTCATGGAACACTGCTGTGTTGAGTTAGGTCAGAAGTTCGCCAAACAATGTTTCAATTCCACAGAGCAAGAGTGCTTGACTTTTCAAACCTAACAGCAAATCCATAGTACTGTTCTTTGGTTACACATTTTTTTTTACCAATACAAAACATGCTTCTATTAATTTACACATACAGCCTAGTTTTTATTCTAGAATGGTATGAAACAGCCAATCAGTTCTTTTTGTTTTGAAAAAAATATGTATGCCTCCATTTCCAAACTGTCTTTCTTTTCATATTGCCATTCTACTGAAAGACACCTCCTGAGTGCATCCAGTTCTCCATTGAAGATGTTCACAGTGTGGATTGTAGGGCACAGCTATGTCTTCTGGAGTGAAAAGTTTGCAGAGAAAACAGGTATGGTGAGAGACCTTGCTTTGCCAAATGTAGACATTAAATGGATTGGTCAGAGAGGGTTAAAGTGGCACCAATTGATGCCATTGGTGAAATCCTTCATTCAAATCCAACACCCTGACCTCATAATAGTGCACTGTGGTGGCAATGACCTAGGCACTTTGACTGGGGTAGGTCTGGAAATGCTTATGAAGGACACCTTTGCACAACTGTTTACACTTTTCCCTAAAACTGCCTTTGTGTTTTCCAACATATGCCAAAGGCAAAAATGGAACTGGTCCAATCATTTCTGTCCACAGATTGACAAAGCAAGAAAGCACGTCAACAAATCTGTTTCTGCTTTCCTCCGTGACTATGGTATGGGTGCCATTTACCACAACAACTTGCGTTATGACATGCAAGACATTTATAGAGGAGATGGTGTGCACTTCAATGATGAAGGGAACAGAGTCTTCCTCTTGAACCTTAGACTCTGCATCGGTACTTACTTGTAGGTACCACTAAAAAAATGACTTCATAAACACAACAGCTCTTTTTAGAGCTCCCTAATATCTAAACTCTTAAATCTGCTTTTCATTTATTTATTTTTATTTTTTTTACCGTACGCTTACCGTAAGCTTACCGTACGCGTACCCCGTGATTTTTTTTAAAATCAATAAATGTTTTTTTGGTACTTTTCTGTCCTTCTTTGACCCCCTTACAAATGTTAGGGGGTCTGTAACTCTCCTCATTGCCCCCTTTCCTTGTTTTCACTCTTTTTTTTCAGAGTGAAATACACAAAATGGCGGCCGCCGCTTCCTGGTTTCGACCGATTCGAATGTTTACTAAGATCTAAGAGCCAATCAGAATCGCGCTCGCGCACGCCACCGTACGCTTACCGTAAGCGTACGGTAAGCGTACCGTAAGCGGGCTCAGATATATATATTGATTTAAAGGCTATTTTCTCAGAATCTACTGAACAGATTTACACCAAACCTACAAAAGGCACTTCCTTGACCTAGGGACTACCTCTCTGCCAAATTTTGAGTAATTCTGTTCAGCCGTTCGGGCTGTAGCTCGTTCTAAAGGTCCTATGGAAAAATGCATGGGAAAAACGCGTTTTGGGACCCCCCTTTTATCTCAGCCCCCGCTTGACGGATCCCCCCGAGACTTTCAGGGTAGGAGCGGAGCGTAGCGCCCCACCTATTTTGAGAAATTCGCGAGGATTCGTCGACCGGCGCCAAAGTTATTCAAAATAGAATGTTGAGGTTTTCCTATGGAAACGTGGTCCTAACTATAACTACCTACTGGCGACCGCCAGTAGGTAATATATATACACATATATATATATATAAAAATAAGTAAGCCTGGGCAAAGCACTACGCTACGCTACGCTCGCGTAGTTTGTGAAGTTCGCGCTACTTCGCACTACGCGAACTGCACGTAGCACAGTGCGAACACGCGTAGCGTAGTGTTGCGTAGTGCTGCGGTAATTTTTTGCTTGCTCGCGGCCCTCAACGTCAAGAAGATCTCGAGATCGTGTCCGAGGCCGACGATTCCGATGACCTCATCACTCCAGGGCAGCGCGTGAGTACCACCCCACCTGCCCCTACCCCATCCAAAAAGACATTGGTCAAGACTCCGCCAGCTGGGCCCTGTCGCGACCGAAAATCCTCTTCAGAAGCCCCGCCCTCGGGCCCGGCTCCGAAGACATCTAAGCCTGTAGGTGGCTCGGGCTCGAGTAAACCTCATGTTATTGTACCTATAACACCTTCGGCACCGAAAACTCCACTGTCGGCACCGAAACAGGCTTCAAGACCGAAATCTCCTTCGGCACCGAAACGTTCCTCGGCACCCAAATCTCCACCGGCACCGAAACGTTCTTCGACATCGATGCCTAAAAGTCCCTCGGCACCGAAGATTCCATCGGCACCGAAGATTCCATCGGCACCGAAAACTCCATCGGCACCGAAAACTCCATCGGCACCGAAAACTCCATCGGCGCCGAAAATTCCATCGGCGCCGAAAACTCCATCGGCACCAAAAACTCCGTCGGCACTGAAAAATCCATCGGCACCGAAAACTACGTCCACACCAAAAAAAGACCCGAAACGGCCATCGCCACCACCACTTTCGGAACCGGATGAACTTTTTCGCCCAGATCCTACTCAAAAGCGGATCTACATCAATCCCAAAACCGGACATGTGACTGCCGCCCCATACAAGAAACGGAAGCTGGACATCACACCACCTCCAGCTCCCATACGGAAGAAGGACTGTGCTACTTCGCCACTTCGTCCTTCCTCTCCTGTGTTACCTCCTAACCCGTCCCCCCCTCCTCCTCCTCCTTCTCCTTTACCTTTACCATCTCCCTCTCATTCACCTCCTCCACAGGATGATAATGATGACTTAGGGGGAGGGGCGGACCCTGATTTATTTAATGATCCTCTTGATCCAAACGACCCTTTTACGTTCCCAGACACAGCACCGATAGATGACTGGTCTTATCCAATGCCTGACATGCCTGACCCCACTACCTACCCCTCCAAGCCCTCCCCTCCTGATGACCATTTGGGGTTTGGCCAACTGATAAATAGGGCAGCAATATTCCATGGTGTCACAATGCACACGGACGCCCTTGAAGAGGACTTTCTCCTCGATACTTTTGAGCAGTCACAAAAAACTGTTCACATACTGCCCATGATTAAAGGGGTTATAAAGCATGCCACTGAAGTCTTTAAAGACCCTGTTAGAGCTAGGGTTCTCAACCCACGCATCGAAAAAAAGTACCGACCAGCCCCGCAGGACCCTGCATACATTAAAGCCCAGCTCCCTTTAGACTCCTTGGTCGTATCAAATGCCAGGAAGCGTGTTAACTCACAGACAACTGGAGAAACGCCTCCCCCGGACAAGGAGTCTAAGCTTTTAGAGGCCTCAGGCAAACGATTCGCCGCACAGGCGGCGAACCACTGGCGTATTGCCAATACCCAGGCCCTGTTAGCCCGGTATGATAGGGCGCATTATGACCAACTTGAGGACCTTATGCAACATCTGCCTGAGCCCTTTAAATCCCAGGCTACTGACCTCATTCAAGAAGGCAAATTAATATCTAATGCCTCCATTAAATGCTCCTTAGATGCGGCAGACACTGCTTCTAGGGCGGTCAATACTAGCGTCTTACTCAGACGACATGCCTGGCTCCGTATTTCCGGTTTTAAACCGGAGGTTCAAACCACAATTCTAGCTCAACCTTTCAACCAAGAGCAGCTATTTGGCCCTGCAGTGGACACTGCATTAGAAAAAATGAAAAAGGATAATGAGACTGCCAAATCTATGGGAGCACTGCAGTCTCCTCAAACCCGGGGTTCCTTTCGTCGCTCCTTTTATAGAGGAGGCTCCAAAAATGTGGGAACTGAGACCACGTCCACCTTTAAAAATTCTGGACAAACATCCCCTAACAGAGGATATTTTCGAGGAGGTTATAGGGGAAACAATAACAAAGGTCGAGGGCGGGGCAACAACAACAACACCCGCACCTCCCCAGCCACTAAACAGTGACTTGCCACCACTCCCCCAGACCATTCCACTCCGGTCGGGGGGCGGCTCCAACAATTCCTACCTGTCTGGACTTCCATCACCACAGACAGGTGGGTAAGACAAATTATCCACTCTGGCTACTGCCTCGAACTAATACAATCCCCCCCAAACATACCACCCAAACAACGTCCAATGTCCTCACATCATCTCTCTCTCCTCAAACAAGAAGTTCAATCCCTGTTACAAAAACATGCGATAGAACCAGTCCCTCTTCAACATCAGGGAACAGGGGTATATTCCCTATACTTCCTCATTCCCAAAAAGGACAAAACATTAAGACCCATACTGGATCTCAGACTACTAAACCAGTATATACAATCAGATCATTTTCATATGACCACCCTCCAACAAGTCCTCCCACTATTACAACAGGGAGACTTCCTTGCCACATTGGACCTCAAGGACGCATACTTTACATCCCTATGCATCCCGCTCACAGAAAATATCTACGATTTGTGGTAGATGGGCAACACTATCAATTTACAATTTTCCCATTCGGCATAACAACAGCACCCAGAGTGTTCACCAAGTGCTTAGCAGTCGTGGCAGCGCACCTCAGAAGACAACAGATCCATGTCTTCCCCTATCTGGACGATTGGCTCATAAAAGCCAATACTCACCAAAAATGCGTTCTCCACACTCATCGCACTATTCGAACCCTCCACAATTTGAGATTCACTATCAACTACCCCAAATCCCATCTACAGCCTTCCCACTTACATCAGTATCTAGGAGCAACCATAGATACATCCAAAGCCATAGCTTATCCCAGCACTGCCAGGATAACCAGTATACAAAATCTCATCTCTCAATTTCAAACTCATCAATCTCTTCCAGCAAGAGTGTTCATGCAGCTCCTAGGCATGATGGCGTCATGCATCTCCATAGTCCCACACGCACGACTTCAAATGCGTCCCTTACAGGAATGTCTAGCACAACAGTGGAACCAAGCTCACGGACACTTACCGATCTGGTGTTGGTGGACAGTCGCTCACTTCGCTCACTGAAATGGTGGAACACCATCAACCTGTCCAAAGGGCGGCCGTTCTTAGAGCCTCTTCCACAAGTTGTGCTAACTACCGACGCATCTCTCACGGGGTGGGGAGCCCACCTCCTTCACCATACCACTCAGGGCAGATGGACCAGTCAACAAAAACTGCTCCACATCAACCACCTGGAACTCTTAGCAGTGTTCCTGGCACTAAAATCCTTTCAGGTACACCTAAAGAACAAAACTGTCCTCATACGCACAGACAACATGACGACAATGTATTATATACAGAAGCAAGGAGGGACACATTCTCTCCAACTGTCCCAACTGGCACAGCAAATCTGGAGATGGGCAATTCCCCAAAACATCTACCTGTTAGCAGAACATCTCCCAGGAATCCACAATCAGGTGGCTGACCTCCTAAGTCGCCACACACAGCAAATCCACGAATGGGAATTACACCCCAAGGTTCTACTCCCATTCTTCCAAAAATGGGGACAACCAGACATAGACCTGTTCGCCACTCCCGAAAACACAAAATGCCCAAACTTCGCCGCCAGGTTTCCACACCCACAGTCGAAGGGCAATGCCCTATGGATGAACTGGTCAGGCAGATTTGCGTACGCTTTTCCGCCTCTCCCACTCGTTCCATTTGTGGTACGCAAACTGAAACAACAGTCGCTAACACTAATACTGGTAGCTCCCACTTGGGCACGTCAACCGTGGTTCACCACACTTCTGGAACTATCTTTAGTTCCACATCAAAGGCTACGCCTCTCCCCGGATCTATTAACCCAGAACCATGGAGAAATCAGACACCCAGATCCTCAAACACTGAACCTAGCGATCTGGCTCCTGAAGTCTTAGAGTTCGGGTACCTCAACCTCCCTCCAGACTGTATGAATATCATAAAGGAAGCCAGACGACCTACTACTAGAGCATGTTATGCCGCAAAATGGAAACGATTTGCCATCTACTGCGCTAATAATGACATACATCCATTGGATGCTTCCATCCAAAATATCATTTGCTATCTACTACACTTGCAAAGATGCAATCTAGCGTATTCCTCTATACGTTTACACCTAGCAGCCTTGGCAGCCTACTTGCAAAATAGGCAACACCTGTCCCTTTTTAAGGTACCAGCCATCAAAGCGTTTATGGAAGGTCTCAAAAGAATTCTTCCCCCAAGATTACCACCTTCCCCAGTGTGGAATCTCAATGTGGTTCTAACAAGACTTATGGGTCCCCAATTTGAACCTATGCACAAATGTGAATTACAGTTCCTAACATGGAAGGTAGCTTTCCTTATCGCAATCACTTCCCTACGAAGAGTAAGTGAAATACAAGCCCTTACGCTAGAGGAACCTTTCTTACAACTACACCGTAACAAAGTGGTTCTTAGGACAAACCCTAAATTTCTTCCAAAAGTGATTTCCCCGTTCCACCTTAACCGATCAGTAGAGCTACCGGTCTTTTTCCCTAACCCAGACTCCGTAGCTGAAAGGGCCCTACATACCTTAGATGTCAAAAGAGCCTTGCTTTATTACATCGACAGGACAAAACCTTTTCGAAAGACAAAACAACTCTTTGTTGCTTTCGCACCACCACATAAAGGCAATCCCATCTCCAAATCCGGTATAGCCCGGTGGATAGTTAAGTGCATCCAAATATGCTACCAAAAGGCTAAACGTACACTTACAGTTCCCCCTAGGGCACACTCCATGCGTAAAATAGGGGCTTCTATGGCCTTCTTAGGTAACATTCCCTTAGAAGACATTTGCAAAGCAGCCACGTGGTCTACCACACATACCTTCACTAAACACTACTGTGTTGATGTGCAAGCCAAACAACAGGCCTCAGTGGGCCAGGCTGTCCTAAAAACTTTATTTCAAACTGCTGCAACAGATACAGGCGACCACCGCTAAGGGGAAGCACTGCTATATAATCTATCCTCAGTGTGTGATCTGCAGCTCATATGCCCCGAACGGAATATGCTACTTACCAGTATGCATCTGTTCTTGACATGTAGAGCTGCAGAGTCACACACGCCCACCCGCCTCCCCGGGACCTGTATCTGTTCCAGCATCTGTCTTACTTAGACATTGCACATGGACATCCTTTCTTTTCATTCCTATACACTCCATCTTTTCCCATCATGGCGAAAAAACAATCTGACGATGGAGTGGATGCCCATGCGCACTGTTGTCCAGGGGAGGAGTCATCAATCTCGTGACCAAAGGCTTCTTCCGAAGACAACAACAACCTGCAATCATCCGAGCCCAACACCAGATGGCGATCTTATCCTCAGTGTGTGACTCTGCAGCTCTACATGCCAAGAACAGATGCATACTGGTAAGTAGCATATTCCTTACTCCAGGTACTTTCTTGTCCCCTAAAAAGATCAGGTGCACAAATTTCGACCAATCCTGGACCTCCGACTTCTGAACAAGGTCATAGTGAAGGAGAAGTTTTGCATGTTGGCCCTTCATCAAATATGTCTACATCTGCAAGTAGGGGATTGGATGTTTCGGTGGACCTTCAAGATGCGTACTTCCACATTTCCATTGCAAAACGCCATCGCAAGTACCTACGGTTTGTAGTCGGCCACAAGCATTATCAATACAAGGTCCTGCCCTTTGGACTCAAGTCAGCTCCGCGAGTCTTCACCAAATGCATGGCAGTGGTAGCAGCTTTTCTTCACAGAAAAGGTCTCTTCGTCTATCCATACTTAGACAACTGACTGCTGAAAGGTCCATCCCCTCTGCAGGTGAGGCACAACTTCCAGATCTGTCTACAACAGTTGCACGATCTCGGCCTTCATGTCAACATGTAGAAGTCAGTGCAGCAACCCACCCAGTCCATCCACTACCTCGGCTCTGTTCTGGACACAAGCGTGGGAAGAGCATATCCCTCGGAGGAGAGACTGTCTTCGATGAGACAGAAGTGCAGGCTTCTGCTCCAGGTGCAAAATCCAAAAGTCCGGCAGGTGGCATCCCTGCTAGGTTCCATGGCATCCTGGATCTTTCTCATTCCCAACGCCAGGCTGAGGATGCGGCCTTTGCAGCAGACTCTGGAGGAGCAGTGGGATCAGTCTACAGGTCGCTGGGAAGATCACATATGTCTCTCCCAGGCGGCGAGATCTTCCCTCACATGGTGGACTCAGCAGCGCAATCTGATGGTGGGAGTGCCTTTTCACAAGTCACTTCCAGTGCAATCGGTGGTGACAGATGCGTCTTTGCAAGGCTGGGGGGCACACATGGGGTGCCTTCAGATACAAGGGCGGTGGTCGGCGAAGGAACAGACCTACCACATCAATATGCTGGAGCTCCGAGCCGTCCACCTTGCTTTGAAAGCTTTCCTACCGGCAATCAAGTCCAATTCGGTCCTGGTCCAGACCGACAACACGACGACCATGTTCAACCTAAACAAACAGGGTGGAACTCGGTTGCGTCCTCCTTCCCTGGAGTCACAGGCGATCTGGCACTGGCTTCTCGCCCGGAACCTCTCGGTGGTGGCAGTACACCTTCCAGGAGAACTAAATGTCAAGGCAGACGCACTCAGCAGGCAGTTCGAAGATCAGCCAGACTGGGTGCTACACGACGAGGTGGTGGCGGACCTTTTCCATCGTCGTCTGGCAACATCAACATGCGGTACAGTTGACACCTGCTCTAATATAGTAAAACGTAACTGAGGGATAGTATGCTTTTTGTCGGCCCAGTGTACTGCTAAACAGGATTTAAAATTCGCTGTTCGAATCATGCTTTTGTGTTCAGTTAATCTGGTTTTCACTTTTCTAGTTGTGGGGAGCATGTTGTTGCACTAGCGCATGTCAAACTATTAAGGTAGGCACTCTTTACTTTGGTCTCTTTGACAAACGGTCAGATATGAGTTTTTCAATTGGAATAACCAGGTGTTTTGCACTTCACAGCATCACGTATCTCAAAAGGTTTCATTACCGTGGTAGTTTACAGATGACCCTCTTTTCGACTTGCGAAGTAGGTTTGTTTTTATTTGATTTTATTTCCTTCACGTTCCGTCACATCTAACTCACTTGGCGCACTCAAAGTTGTTTCTCTGTTGCATATTTTTGTAGCACTGAATCCGCGTATGTTCTTTCAGATTAGTTTTTTGATGGTATACATTTAGGTGAGTTTTTCACTGGGATGCTCTGCGAGATGATTTGGATATAGATGTTTTAGTATCATGGCACTCGCTTTCTTGCTTTCTGCACGGGCAAGAGACCTATTTGAGGATTCTGCGCATATCTAAACACGCTTTTAAACCCTTTTCATGCTCATTTAATACACGCCTAGGCAATGCTTTGGTTTTTCTTTCCATCGGTTTCTTGTTTTTTCTTTCACTGGTGTGCTTTCTTTGTTAATTCTGAATACCGGCTTGGCCTGTCAATTGCAAAATTCCAAATGTAAAACTTTTTATGTAATATTCATAAATAAAAGGTTTGTGTTGCTACGTTCGAGTTAATTTGAACTTTGTAAACATTAGCCTTGTATATCTTTCACAGCATTCCCCTGACGAAGGTGTAGTGACACCGAAATGCATTGGGAACTAAGAACTGTTTTGATTCCGATTTATGCTGTCAAGACATGAAAAGATGAAAACGTCAATAAAATACAACCGGACACAATGATATGAACTGTTGATGATTGAGTCTCATTTCATCACTGTTTTGGATTACATAACTACGCTGTTTTTGCCCATCATTAGTTTCATCGGGATGCATATATTTTCAAGGATTGATATTGTTTACAATTAAGTGAAGAGAATTTGTTTTATTCATATACACTGATGCAAATTGTTATTTGGAATATCTTGAAATTCTGATGAAAATTTAAGCACCGCATTGGGCATGTGAAAAGTGCGCCCACAGGTTCAGACAGTCCTCTGTTTGAAATTTTGTATTCACATGTTTTAGTTGTCACCGCAAGTACATATTGTGCTATTTGGACAGTTTTCAAGCCTTGCTTGCTGATGATTGTTACCAAAGATATGTGGCTACAAAATACTGATAAATTTTTCCAAAGATATGTGGCTGCAAAACACTTTCTCACCATTGCAAAGATGGACTCCAGCTACGCATAGAACAGCACACATGCAATCGAGTATCAAATGATGGCTACTGAGAACTAGCATTCGCAATGCAATAGGTCTTGCATTTTCAAAACTTTGACCTATTGTGTTGTAAATGATAATCCCTTTTATTATTGCAGTTTTTTTTAAATAATTAAAAGGAATTGCCATTTACAATGCCAATACTTCCAAATATCGCAAATGCGAGACCTATTGCATTGCTTGTTATTGTTGCCTGAAAACTGCTGGACACACAAGGAACTCAGGAGCAGCAGGTGCATTTAAACATGTAAGCTATTTGTAAACACAGTGTCCCCACCCCCCTAGAGCTCAGAGCCAGGAGTGGCCTTAAAACTGGCCCTTTCCTGCTGTGTTTGGTGACAGCCGGTTGAAGCTCAGATGGAGGCTGTGTATTTACCCTTCCATTGGCGACTTGAGCCTGTGATATGCAGACAAGGCCCCGATGTTCGAGGGTCCGATTTAGAATCCTTTGTTGGGCGGACCTTCATTCACTCACACTGTATCATTTGGACTACAGTCGTCTGCGGCAATGGTAGACACTGGGTTTGTGTGGCGGTGTGACTTGTCTATGGCGGTGTGACGTATCACATCTTTGGGTTCTGCTCGGTAGGGGTCAGTCGGCCAGTGATACAGAGCCCAGCAGTCGAGTCTGTGAGTCCCCACAGCACCGCCACTTGCTCTGTCCTCAGGCTGTGGTAGCTGGGGTGCCCCTCATTCCGACCTGCAATGTAATTCAGGCAGCGGGCAGCAGGCCCTACCATTTAAGCACTTTTCATTCTATGCCCAGGTGCTATTTTAACTATAAATTGACTGCATGAGGCAATAAATACAGCGTGTTGTTTCAAGTAGGGCTTTGTCCCTTCTTGCCTCAGTATGATTATAAACCGCTGTAAATAATGGTGCTCAAAAGTTCTTGTGCTTATTGCAGTTGCTGGAGAGTTGCAAATATAATCTCTGGTCACCCGTTTGAATCCTTAAATTAGTCTGTACAGTTAATGCCCCTCTGCACGGGCACGCCGGGGGCATGTGTGTGTGTGTGTGTGTGTGTGTGTGTGTGTTTTTATCAGGTCAGAATGACACGGGTAGCAATCAGCTGACGTCGTGATTAAGTGTGTTGGAAAAACAAATCATTTGTCAATGAAGAATGGATAACTATGGCTTCCTCAAGGGCAGGCATTAAACAAGCGCTGGCTTGTTCTTCTGTTTACGTGTCAGGAGAGACTACTGGCAAAGGTAATTGAGCTTCACCGAGGCATGGTTTACAGGAGGTAGGAAGCAAAAGTAAGTGTGTGTGTGTGTGTCCACGTGTGTGCTTGTGTGTGTGTGTGTGTCTGTCTGTCTGTCTGTCTGTGTCTGTCCCGTCTGGCCTTGTGTATTGCATTATAATATCAGATGAACAAGTTCCAGAATGCAATGAAAACAAGCAATCAAAGAGATGTCTCCCAGGGGCTTCTGTGAGAGGGTGAAAATGCAGCAGATGATCTGATTTGAGTTAATTACAGCTGCTGGGAGGCAGGGAAACCAGTCTCTGCCTCCAGCTCTTCAGCATAAGGGAAGGGCATTTTAAACAATCAGCCAAGCCCTCCCTCTCTGTCCACATGGCTCCCCTGCTCTGCTGTGAGGCCAGGCTAGAGCCTGCTGACTGAGGTGGAGGAGCAGAGAAAATACACAGGAATTAAAGGGAAAATAGCACAGGGTTGATAAAGTATGTCCACAGTTATTAAAACAAATAACCAAGTGGGAGCCATGGTGGGGGAGGCAGCAGTAAAAAAGGCAGCAGTTATACAACTGTGGCATAAACAGGAAGTGGGAGGAATAATGCTATATTTGAATGTAGGCAGCTAGGGCGCTGAAGCTAAACACAGACAAACAGTAACAGAACAGGAAACCAAGAAAAAAACGAGACCCCCAGAAAATAGATAAAGAACCTTAGCGGAATGAGACCGTGCTAAGTCCCTGCTCTGTGGCAGAGAGAAAGGAGGGACAAAGAGGCAGGACAGACCACTAGCAAGCAGGGGTTTTTGAAGGACACTGACATAGACAAATAAAAAGCAATGGCAAGAAAGGGGATGGATTGATGCCCATGGACCAATTACTGTAGGTCTCGAAGAGACAGCTGCACTGGCTAGCTCGGCTTATAATTGTAGTATAGAAGGCAAAGTTGTAAATTGGAGAGATACAGTTTTCTTTTTAATTAGTGTAATACAAATGTGTATGTGTTGTCGCTCATAATATTTAATGGTGTTACACGACTGAGCTTAGAGCTTCCACACTTCCAGGCTCTGTTTTCTACCCTGATCTTTCAGACAGATGTTTTTAAATTGTTCTAAATAGATGTGAAGATATATACGATTACACAACAAGTATGTGTGTTTGTAAAGAAGAGCATGGTTCTCTTGGTACTGAAATGACAAATGTTTAATGTAATCAAACACAATTTTCTAATGTCCTTAAAAATACACATACCTCTAACCTTATTAGTCTCCAGGGAGGGTGAAATTGATGGGCTTTGGGAAGTGATTACATTAATATCAAAGGAGACGAAAACACTTTTTTGAGAGTGACTAAGGTTTTGAGGGTGGCATGTAGGGTGAGTAGGAGCTCAAAGGAGGGTGACACGATCGAAAGTCGGATAAGTTGAGAGTTAATGGGAGATGCCGGACTATAGGCAAGTTCTATAAGTGTATAAGTAGGTGGATCTGTGAGTAGAAGACAAGCAAAATAGTTTATTGCCAAGATGCAGACACATTATTTTACCGAGCAGTACCAACAGCACAAAAAGAAACCAAGATGGCCGCCATTGTTTTTCAAAGTGATGTATTCATTCAGCCTCTGAGATGCTGGAAAAAACAGCTCACTGCATAATGTCCTTGAGTCAACAGGTCGCTAATAGCTTTGGGCTGCAGCTCACCTGGTTAGGAAAATGCTGCATGAATGTGCAGCCATAACTGAATACAATGTCGGTGTACTGCTCTTCATAGTGAAGAACACATTCAAGGTGCTGTACCATAAGCGCTTATATGCTTTCATCTGTCAGAAAACTCACAAAGACTTTCTAAATCACTTTCGTTATTATTTTGCAACTGCCTCTGTTCACTGTATTGGATGCATGAATTTGAAATGTTCTACGAAATGGCAACCCGCTAATTCCCGTATTGTTATAACAATCGGGTCAGTTTTTCACACAAATGCAATGGTGTGAGTAATGTGTTGTGTGACAAAGCGACAATTATTTGGAGCTACAGTTTTATTACGAGAGAATAGGTCTCACATGTATCCAAATAAACGCTTTTGACGCCAGTAGGGTTCCAGTTACCATTAACATACTGGGACATGTTCCAATAAGCTGTGGAAATAGAGCCCACGTCAAAATCATTTGACACAGACAAGGAGACACCACTGGACATTTTGGAAAATGAAATATAGTAAGGAAGTTTAGAGTAATGAAAGTACATGGGCACATATGTTAGCCATTTTCAGCCACAAACGTAACATAAGAGACTGAAATTTCTCAATTAGCCATTTTGGATCATTTCATTCGACTAGAGGCAGTCAGTTTTAGTTGCTGTCCTACAGCAGAAATGTCATGCTAAACTGAAGTCAAGGCCATTTAAGGACTGCTCAAGCAGTCTCGCAGTGTACGCGCAGACACTACAGCTAGAACCACCTGAAAGTAATTTGGCGCTTTAGGCTTGGCACATTCTTTTTCACTCCTATTCATCCTTTTCATTTATTTTCCTGAAGACCTACTGCTGAAGACTACCAGCTTCATGCAGATGCTGCAGTCTCCCATCCTAGCATGTGGCTGCATTGACCACCGCCTAAATTACCCACATATAGAAAATGCCCCGCCTACACCCGAAATGAAAAACCCGGGGTACTCAGGAAACGATTGTCGAATTCACATATAGCACCTGCACATTGTTTGGAAGGTTCCATCTTGCCAGCAGAAATGGAATTTCCTGTTCCTATGAAAATAGCAGGTAATTGAGTTGAAGGGAAGTCATGGTTATATGCAGCTGGAACGTTCATGATCTGTGATGTGCTGCTTGGAGCAGAAGGGAATCAGTCCAGTAAGACTGGGTGTGGTTTGTCAGGAGCAGCAAGACAGCCTAACCCCAAGGGAACCAAGCCTGAGGACAACTCTACCCTGGGAAAAAAGAAGGACAAGGGGAGAGAGACAGGTGAGGTTCTGATGTCACTATAGCACAACACATCACAGGAGCCTTTGGTTTTCTATAGCAAAAAGCACCGAATACAAGAGAAACTGTTCTGTACTTACCATTAACCTCTCCAAGGCCCAATAATCAGAATGAACTTACCAGGGTCTGGTAGAGGAAGCTGTAACTAGCCTCCAGCTACAGGGAAACAGTCATAGAGCAGAAAGCGAAGAACTCATCGGTCAAGCAAGTCTTTGGTCTGTAAATCTTCGGTAAGTGGACCAAGGGGAGGACACCAAATGGTGGGTAGCTCAGGTCGGACGTGAAGCATAGAAGAGGGGGGAGTAGCTAGAACCCTGCCTAGGTGGGAACTAACTGCCAGGGGCATGAGGGAAAGTGAAAACACAACAAAAGTGTGGGAACACCAAAAGAATGCGATGTTAGATGGAAGCGGAGGGAGCCCACAACCTCTCTTGAAAAGTGGTGTCCTCCTTGATTGCTGCCCTTATAACTCCCACTGTGTTGTAAATACAAGATGCCTTCTTAGTAAACAAGAGTCAGGTAGCCAGGTCACGTAGATTATAAGATGTAGTAAATACAAGATGACCTCTTAGTAAACAAGAGTCAGGTAGCCAGGTCACGTAGATTATAAGATGTAGTAAATACAAGATGACCTCTTAGTAAACAAGAGTCAGGTAGCCAGGTCACGTAGATTATAAGATGTAGTAAATACAAGTTGACCTCTTAGTAAACAAGAGTCAGGTAGCCAGGTTACGTAGATTATAAGATGTAGGGTAATTAAAGACGATATCACTTAGGCTACAGGTTCTATATAAATGCCCCACCAGGAGCAGCATCCCCACTGTTCAGTCGACCCTCTACAACTAATACTCTTACAGCTCAGGCACTCATCAACATTCCATTACATCACACACACTGGCTGAGCAACAGGGGACTGAGGAACCATGGAAAGGATGCATAATAACAACATCAGGTTACAACACACTGATAGCTATAGCCGAGAAGTGAAACCAGTTCCTGATCCCCCTGGCCTAAGCTTCGCAGCCCCAACCACAAAAGGCTGCCCTGGTCTCAACTTACCTATTTTCCAGAGCTTCTAGACCTGTGATTGTGGGTTTGTGCCACTGCTGTACTTTGCTAGACAGCTTAGAGAAACCTGTCTTAACTCCCTAAAGTGTCATTTATATAGGTCTGACACTGGAGAACTCTGAATCTGAGGCTGTTTTTTGATAGAGGAAGATTTTCGTTCACAAAACATAATGAAATCAGCTGCATAATGGGGCTCTTCAAGTAGTCTGAAATAAATCAGTCTGATTGGACAATAAAAAACGTTCTCAGTGCCCCTCAATGGATAATATTTTGCAAAGGACATCAACCTAATATAGCAGGTATTAATAAGAAGGGGAAATGCAGAGTATGCATCATATTGACTGAATGTTTTAATTTGAAAAATACGCATCCAAGATAGATTTTTGTAAGACCCTTAAAGGACTTTTACAATCTTACGTCTATGCATGTACTACAATGTAATTAAAGTCACAGTAATGAAAAGAATCCAAGAAAATCAAAGCTTTGCATAGAGCTCTGCATAAGGATGTAAAAACCTGCAGACATACACTTCTTAAAAGCTGCGTTATGCCATCCTCTTCAAACGTTTGTTTTTAGTAGTTACTGAACCCTTTCTGTAACACTGACCTCTTTAATTTACAATGATAGCTTTAGCCATCTCTTTGGAGCAAGGACTGTAAAACATTTTTCACTGTGCTCCGCATACATGGAAAAGATAAAGAACAGGCATCCAGATGAAATGTATGTGACTCATGTAAATTTCAGACAGCTGTGTTTAATTTCATCTGCCAAATACTTTGGAGAGACACCTTGTCAACAAATATGAAGCAGAGAATCTTTTTTTTTTTAACATATCTCTATTGGCATTTTATATACAACAAAGGTTATGCATAATGCTAGCCTTCGGGCTTGACATGAAATTAGCCTATCAGACTCTAGTGACAGACATGCAGCACCAGCCAGAAGCTCATTCTGGTTCAGCTCCACCCCACTGCACAAGCAACCACACTCAATTGTAAACTCCCTGTAATTCACATGCCATCAGCCGTGCAAACCGGAAGAGTGTGCATATTCTGCAGGCGACCCTGGTGCTTTCTGATGACGTGGTTGATGACTCCTTTACATAATCCCAGCACATGTGCACGCCATGGTATAGTGTGGGACATGTGCAGAAGACAATTTGCATGGTGAACTGAAGATAGACTAGGTGGTATGAAGGAAAAGATTTTTTCAAAAGAAATATGAGGCAAATCATCTCGTCAGTAGCGTTTACCATCCAGAGTAGGCAGCTTCAACCTACTCAGTTTGCAATAATGAGCTCCACAGCATAATAACCTTCTAGTGATTTATTTGCAGTTTCACATAGTGTGACTGAGACTACAAAGCATGAGTTCTTTAAGAATCAAATTTGTTTCGTAATTGCAATTAATATATCCATCATTATTGTTACATATTCAGGAGCTTATTTACAAGCCCCTTGCGCCACCCGTGCTTCACTTTTAATATGGCGCAAGGGGCTTGTAAACAAGCCCCTCAGATTGCTGCTTTGGGCCAGTACATATATCCATCACAGAGAATACATTCATCATTACGTTCGGTTATTTGTCTGTATCAGCGGCAGCAGGACTACACATAAAATGGTTTCTGATGTCTGGCAGGATATGACGCACGAGTTCACCGCACCTAAAACAATCTGGTGCAGTCTAGTTCTTAATTTCTTTAGAGTGAAAAATAATGCCCATTGCCACTGTGGGCTTACAGATGATTCATGGCTCCTCTGGCAGTGCTACATTACCTGTCCTATTTTTAATTCGCATGCAGGGGCAGTTGACATTTTAGAAAAATGTCAAGGGTGTAGAATTGCATTATTTATCTACAACAGCACCATAATAATCCACCCCCTGATAACAGGTATACGCACCACACATGTAGGTTAAAAGTTTTCCAGCATGCAACATATAGAAATATAGATGGGTAGCAGTGAATTACGTGGATGTTGTTCTCCAAGAGATTTTGACTGTCATCAAACAACAAGAGCGAAGCTCGAGTTGTCTGTGATGTCTCTCAGAACGCCGAGGTGAAAAATATCCCTGTAATTCACTGTTTACCATTTATAAATGTATGTTATGTATCGCCCCCCAAATCATCTACCGCTGACCCAAGCCCACTGTAAGTGTATGTTAAATTCTTGGTTAATTAGCTGTCCGCAATAGATAGCTAAAGCTGTTTGTCGCAGTACTACAAAAATGGACTAGCCTTACCTGGAATAACAGTGAAATGAAGTGACAATGTTTGAATCTGAATTTCAGAGGCAATTGACTGAATAGTCAATCGCATGTGGTCCACGCAAATATTTGTGGGATATTAATTTATCTTCTAATTTATTTCATTGTTTTAAATCCACCTATCAATGTAATAAATAAACAGAAAACTCCAATGCATTCTCAGACCTTTTTCTCAGCTCATGCAACATCACTAAAAACTAAGCATCACATTACTGGTCAATTTGTTAGCATAATTTACGTTCGCTGACCACAAAGTGAGAAAACGTCTGAATCTGACATAGGAGGTAATGTAGACTTAGGGCTTGATATCTGAGTTCCGCTATACTCCCGGTGGGTCAGCTGTGGTTGTGCGGCTACTGCTGCACCAGCGGTACGCCACATTATGACTCTGGCGGTGAGACCCTGCCATGAAAAGTGTGACGGTGAGGAAACTAAGGGGGCCCTCTGGGGATGCATGCAGGGGGGCCCCTTGTTCCTGCACGGCATGGACTGCACAGTCCATGCTGTGCAGGAATGGGTTTTGCCGGTCCCTCAGCGCTGCTTTTCTAAGGCTCACTTATGAGCCTTAGAACTGCACCGCCACAAGAGCGCCCGCCAGACCAAGAGAAAACTCCTAATTTGGCATGTGGTCAGTCGTCAACTTTGGAGGTGTGGCAATGGGGCACTGCGTGATGGCCACACCGCCAAAGTCATAATCAGACCCTAAGTGTTTCTACCTCTCTAGATACATACATTTGCAGTCAGCTGTGATTAAACATATATAGGGATTAGCAATAGTATAGTAAGGTACTCTGGATGTTTACGTTAGTAATAAGCAGAATTTGTGAGAAAGAGGTTGGGTTGAGAGTGTGGTTAGTACCTGAAGGAGATATGTAGCTCACTTGAACGTCTGCGTGGTGGTAAGTATTTAATATAATATGTCCAGTAGTGGTGCAACTGCAACTCAGGACAGAATCAATACAATGGTAGCGCAAAAGTGGGAAGTCTGTATCATCCGTAGGCATGAACAAAGTGAGCAATGTTAGGGCAAGTTAAGTAGGTGATAATTTTGCTTGGCTATTAAGATTTACTAAGAGGAGCAACTCATATGGTTCTGAAGGCCATTGCAGATGCTAGGGACATTCTCTTAGATGGTTGTTTTGATGGAGGATTCTTTTTTAAACAAGGTTTTTTGAGAAGTAGTTTGGAGTTGCTTCTTAGGTTAGGTTATCAGACTTCCCCAGTTTTTGTGCGCGGTGTGGGAAGAGGGGGGCACTAAGGTGCATTTCTGTGAATGTGATACAAGCCCACTTCAAATGTTGAACACCTCGCTGCAGAGTGGAGGATGTCTCTGAGAGAGTTTATGTGCGCTTACTTAGTCTGGGTATTGTAGAGTTCCCGTATTCTCAGCAAGATATCACCAGTGCAATCCAGTTATGACAAAGTTCCCATAATTTCTGCCTGTACACCAGCTTTGAATTTATGTTTAAGGATGTTGGGTCTGATGTTATAAATCACCTTCAATTAAATTTTATCACACGTGTTGATTTCTTTGATATGTAGGTCAAGTTTGAGTGAGCTCCCGAGCGTGACATCTAGGGATTTGGCAGATGTTACAAAGTTGAGTAAAATGGTTAGGGCCCCAAATTTAGCTATCCAGTTAGAAAGGAGGTGACGAGATAAGGAATTCAGGGCCCTCCTTCGAGTTTGACTGATATGATAATCTATCACAGACATGGTGGATGTCTGGCCTGCTGTATTACATGTGCGTAATAGCCTATGGCACTTGTAATAAGGCAGACAGGATTCCCAACACGTTTTAACAGTGTAAGTGGCTATATTCGCCACGTTGGTGAGGATCGGCACTCAGAAAAGATAGGAGGGGGAGACAGGGATTGCCGCATGTAGGTTTGTAAATAGCATTTCGTATGGGAGTGAGTAGTACTACTTTTTTTTTTAATCTGTTTTTATTGATTTTACGTAACAATCAGCTTAGGCAACATAACGTGATACAGTATCATATTTGTACATGGCATTATGACATACATTCGCAATCAGTATAGAAGAATACACAGTGACAGTGCCGAAGCATTATGAGAATTCTCGCAAGACAATGTTTAGTAATCTAACATCTGTAATTGAATCTCCGATTGCAAACCAGTACGGATGATTTCCAGCTTTTGTTCCCATATCTGGAGTCTAATAAAACATACCATGAATAATCAAATCTATCAGTGCTATACATACACAACTCAACTAAAAACTTTCCCACCCTTCCCTCCCCGCATGTCCGGCAATAAGTATTTATAGTAGCATTTTCACATTTCCACAGTTGGACTCATGTGCATCTCGGTTCCACACTCTGACTTAGGTATATTGTGCAGTCTTGTGAATCATACAATGTAACTACCCATGGATAATGTAAGGAGCCCCTGCGTCCCATAACAGTGGTCCAATTCCTCAAACTATAATAACAGTGCACCCTCTGAGTAGCACTACTTTACGTACTACAAAACGCAATTTCTGAATGGGCACCTGGTTGTCCGTTGCTACAACAGAGTTGTCACTGTCTGGCTGGCGACTGCTTTGGTTCTCTTTCACTAATACAAAGCCAGTGATAGCCAGTGAGTGTATGTTTGCTCCAAGAGAAGCCATGATTGTAAATGGGCCGAGTGGTACTCAATATTTCTCATACTTGATAAAATACAATTCCCCTTGTATCAGAATTTAGAAGGTGAATTTTGGGAGGTTTGACTTGCCAAAATTTATAGGGCATGTGATTCAGAAAATTAAAAGAAAATTAAAAGGTGCTGTAAACTCCGTCCAACATGTGATTGTGATCCCTGTGCAAACAAATGTTTATGCAGGGGCCATTAAGTATCGAAGCCCTCATAATCGAGAATTTATTGGGCCGTTTTATTCTGAGTTGGCGTGGGAACTTGAATCGAAGGCAATGTTTTTTATATATGATTTTTCTTTCTGCATGTTGTTCCTCTGTTTGCCTCGGTGTTTTATCATGTGATGTTATGTGTTCTCTTTTTATGCCGTGTTTAAATATTTGGGTTTGGTATATTCTGTCTCTTGTCCTGTCAGTTAGTTTATGATGTAGCACCTGAATGATGTTAAATGTAGTGTGAGAGAGTGTTATGTGTTCCATGTGCCCTGTATTTGGGAGCAGATGGCTGAGGTTAAAGAAAAGGGATACTAGCTAAATGGAGAGTGTTTACATCCTAGCTTGGTTGTATCTTGCAATATGAGAACAAAGAGGAAGAGTTTCATATGTGTATATCTCGGCTTAGCCCACCTTCATTACATTATAAGGCACTAAGAGGTACAACGTAAAAAGACAGGTTATCTTTCCTCCAGTAAGACATATTTATTAGGGCAGTTGCAAGCAAAGGTAAAAGGCAAAGGAACCTTCTCTTCCACCACACTAGCTATTTGTCGATTATGGAACTCAACTGCCTCCCATTGCCTGCCCGCACCATCTTCAAAACTAGCTGCCACCATGACCAGCACCCTACCTAACAAGCTTAACCTCTTTGGTGGTCAGCACACCCTCAACCAGGACACAATCACAATGGAGAAGAAGAAGTACAAAAAACAAAGAACATGGCAACAGGCAAGTTCCATCTGCGCACCCAGAATTTGAAACAATATCCTAATATCCATCAGGACTGCCCAAACACTGCTCCAATTTAGGATAGAGACGAAGACTGCTACTCACTGATGCAGTAAAAGTCCACAAACCAGTTACCACTCTTATCACGTTGACTGAGTATTTGCCCTTATTCACTGACCAGTGCTCTGTTGCCTTTGGATAGGTTTGCACTATATAATAGCACATATATACATACATTGTACGACTATAGAAGTTGTTAGAGAATGTGGAGGAGGAAGGACAACACAGACTTACATAACTCAGTTGTAGTCAAATCTGGCATAGGATTCCATCATTGAAATGTTGAAGAAATCAGCAACTGAAAAAACCTAATACTCTTGGGCAGTGGCGGCTGGTCACATTTGAAAGTGGTGTGGCATAAAACAATTGTCATACTTCACTGCGGCGAGTGAGCGATCCTAAACCCCCTAAGGGCGGGTTTGGGGGGTTACGGAACCTGAGAAAATTTTGAAAAAAGAGTGGGCAAATGGTGCATTTTCAAGCAAACCAGAAGGTGTGGCAGGCAGAGGTGCACCTTCAAAAGCAGGCAGAAGTAGTGGCAGGCAGGCAGTGAGCGGCGGGGCGGGTGTAGGCAGGCACACCCAAAAGGATGCAGTCAGAGGGCAGGTGCCAGGCAGTCAGAGGTTCACCTTCACAGGCACGCAGAAAGAGTAGCAGGCACGCAGTGAGTGGCAGATGTAGGCAGCTACACACAAAGTGATGCAGTCACAGTGAGGAGCAGCCAGGCAGGCAGAGGTGCACCGTGACAGGCAGGCAGACAGAGTAGAAGGCAGCACTGAGCGGCGCATGTAGGGAGGCACACACAAAGTGATGCAGTCGGAGTTACAGGGAGCAACTGCCACTGCCTGGCAGGCAGACTTGGGTGCCAGGACGCTGCACCAGCCAGCAGAGCCTCAGGGAAAGGCGGGTGCAGAGAACACATCAGAGGGTGAGGCAGGCTGAGACCAACAATACAGGCGTGCTGGCTGTCATAGGGTAGGGGCATGTCTCAAGGCAGACACAAGTGGTTACAGGGCTACAGGCTACATACATTCATAAGAAGGTAAGAAGGTGTGCCCTCTCTCTTATGCAACTGAATTAGCACCGACCCCGTGAGCTCACTCCTACAGCTGTATATCTGTGGTCAGCCCCCTGCACCCGAATAAGTGCCCCCTCTGCACCCCTGAATCTGCACACACTACTACACACTGAACTGCCCGCATCTTCTCGCCTTGGTACCCGAAGCGTCACCACTGCACCCGCGCCCTCTCTTCTACATCCCTGAACCTGTGCTGTGCGCTCTCTGCCGAGCAGTGTCCATGGCCTTCCCCCCCACTACCCGAATCCCGCCCCCTCATGCACTCCCAAAGCTCTGCACCCTCTTTTCAGCACGCGTGGATGTATGCCCTCCTGTGCACCCCTCTGCACGACTGAACCTGCGCTCTCCCCGAATCCCCGTCTTCAGCCAGTGCCCACCCTGCCCCCCTAAACTGCGCCAGCTCTGCAGTCGCGGCTCGCAATACTCGCAGGGGTGGGGGGGTCGTGCGGGGGCCAGTGGGGGTTTAAAAAATACAGTAAAAAAAGAAACCGTCCCTGACCCGTGCCACCTCTGCTGCTGGGCAGGGGTACCGTGTTGGCGCCTTCAACGTCTTCTGCGTCACTGGCGTGGCTGGCAACCCCTCTAAGCCAATCCAGACGCTGCTCCAGCAGCGCCAGGATTGGCTTGAGCATGGATACTCCCCGCCCATTAGGAGACCGGGGGCTGCGGCATGAAGCAACCCTCGCTCTCCTAAGGAGAAGGCTAGTGCGCATGTTCGGGCTGGTCGTAAAAATGACCAGCCCACAACCGAACATGCGCACTATTGCTGTCTAGTGCGCTGTCACTCAAACCCTGAGTGCTGCCGCAGCCCCACCCACTTTAGCGTCACTCGCTCTACTTCTGACGCTAATTCCAATCAGGAGTCCTGATTGGAATTAGCGTCAGAAGTAGAACGAAGAATTTGTTATTTGTAATTTATTAAAACGATTAATGGGGCCGTGGCATTGGTGGGGCAACGCCCCAATGGATGCACCGCCACTGCTTCTTGGGTATCATTACATCACCACACCAAGCTTGGCCCCAGGGGTATCATGTCACCAAATATAAGGATCCTGAAACAATATCAGTCTTTCTTCCCACAAGTCTAAAACGAGTTTACAAGCAAACCACTATTTACTGAGAATTAAGTTAAGTTACATATTTTGGGAAGCAATATAGAATATAAAAGCTAATTAATTATTGTTAGAAAGAGAAATGCCTATGCATCACATTGTTGCATAACTTTCTGTGATATGGTACACGGCTAAAGGGAAACTCAAATTTGGAAAAACAACCATGGTGTAAATTAATCATGATTCGTGTATTATAGGTTTGAAAATCTGAATCAGAGACCTGGTTCTCTTGCCCATGGCTTCTCGCATCAAGCGGTCACTCTTGGCCCACAGAGGCACCTGTAGTGGCCAACCCTGTCTAATAAACAAGCATTGTGGTTTGCTTCAAGATTAAAACCAACAAAAAAAGGATAACCCTGTGTGGTCTCTCGTGTGAGAATATGTCATTCAGATATATTAGGAAGCCGATACTTAAAAAAGGTATCTGTTTTTTAGCAATCCAGCTGGATACACGGATGAATGTCGAATAACCAAGACTTTTAGGGCTTTTCTTGAGACTGTGCAGAAATGTAGTCTGGACAGTTTTACTTAATGTACCCACATTGTGGCTGTCTCTCCTGCACAAAGAAAAGGGAAATTTGAGGTTTTTCTTCTGCTGAAGATCATCACACTTTTTGTTGGACTGGGTGTGTTCTTGGTAATCAAGCAACACTTGCAGTACAGCATTTTGTGTCACTTATTTCTAAGGACGGTTCAGTATTTATATGAAAAGAACTGACTGTTTACAAGAGATGCAAAACATTGGACTGTCTTAATATTGTTATGGTGGCATTTTTGATCTTTTATTAAGATGGATACTCTTTAAGATATGAATACACAAGAAGAAAACATAAGCTGTGTTCTAAATGCACCAATTTAATATGTAATTTTAGTGTGTGATCGCAAATTCTTTTATCTTCTCCTACCACACGTGGACAAGACAAAGACAGGCCTCCTAAAGGCACTATTGTCTTTCAGCCTTCTCTAGAGTTTGGCAGGTGGATCGCCGCCCTGCTCGTCGGGCAGAGGCCATAATCTCTGTCATCCTGGTGGGTGAGCATGCGCCATGATTCAAGATCTCTTTCTTCTTGTCTTGGAAGTCTGTGCACAGCATCCCCTTACCTAATACAAAGGCTCCTGCGTTCCAACAGCTTCAACCTCCTCCACACTCCCAAATGCAACTGCAAATCCAAAGGAGATTGATGCTTATCTGTGGTTATCTCCGAATGTAGAACAGCCTCTCTCTTAATGTGAGGCACTCCAACAATCTCCCCTCCTGCAGAAAACAACTGGAAACGTACTTGTTCTAGTTGGACTGCCTCCGTCTGGTATATTTTCTGCACCTACATGCAATTTAGTTATGCAGTGTGTGCAATACAGATATGGTTAATTGAACAAACAAACTCATTAGAAACACTACAGTAATCATAACACAGCTAACAGAAAAATATGTATTAATTTGTTTCCACGTTTCATTGATAAGCTTGAGCTCGGCTCTCATTGTCTTTACTTGATTCTGAGTGTGATCAATAATACTTCATTATGTGCCTTTAGTCTTGCCATTAGCCGCCCGTTAGCAACAGATTACATTATCATTTATCGTGGGTACTGCATTTGTATGAATTAACTTCATGTTAGTGGTTGGCTGCACGCCACATTGTCTTGTGGTTATCACTGGAAGAGTCCTAGCACAGGTTCCAGCTCCTGTAGGATGTCTCTATGCACCATCCACTTATCCCTCTCACAGGGAGGACAGCACTGCGAGCCCGTCCATGGCTATTTTGAACAGGATACAGCAGGGCGTGTGTCCTTAAAATAGAACGTTAACATTCCGAAAGGAAATAGGAAAGCCACAATTGCTCCAGGATTCAAACAAAGAACATCTCCTAACCTTTCAAACCTTTCTGCAGTTATTTTAAGGATATCTGTGGCCTAATTACACTCAGGAAACAAATGACGCGTACAATAAATATTAGCAGTGAAGGATAAGAAGGTTATTGTACAATATATACAAAGGAAACTCCTCATAAGAACACTAGCATTAAATAGAGGAAAACGACCTCTACCAGACCACGCACTGGCAAAGCCAATAGGCCTGATTTATTTTAGTTGTATCTGTTCTTTTTGTAATGTCACTGCGCGACAGGTTTTTATTTATGTATATAATCATATCACACATACGGCTCTCAGATGAAGAAAAGATGGATGAATTCATGCAAGCGTGCATGGATTTAGGAAATATGAGTTGATAGGTGGATTGGTGGACACAAGTATAAGTGTGGGTGGGTAGGTGAGTGCATGGATGTTGGCAGATGGTACAACCGCTCTAGGAGAGAGGGTTAAGCTCTCCCTCGACAAACGTGTTTGAACTCCAGCACAAATCAATCATTTTTCTGTCTTATAAAACTGTCAAAACACATTTCACTCCCACATATACAAACGCAGCTTTCATATACAAAAATGCAATGCAGCACGAACCTGTAGATATTTGGGGAGATAATTGAAACCATAATACAACTTTTCAAGTGTTTCCTTATTCAGAAAATAAGGGCTGCTATATTTCATTTTGCTTTTCTATTATTTTGAAAGATCACTATTTTCAAAATATGTCATATCACACTTGCAACCTGGTTATCATTAATAATATTAATCATACACTGGCAGTTATCTTAGTCTACAACCCGCGAACACCAAACTACAGAAAAAGGGAGTGTATATAATAGTTGTTAAGTGAAAGTTTGGCGAGGAAGTAGAACGTAAGTGTGTGGTGATGTAGTGTTACTAGACAGGAATTGTGATAAAATCAGGTTTGTTGAGTGAGATGATGAAATATTGTTTTATGTGGTTGTAAGACAATATTGCTGTCGAGTTTTGTTGAAGAAACATGGAGTGTTGCTTTCTCCGGAGGCTGTGATAAGGAAAGTACATGCTAGTTGATCTGAGGGTGCTGTTAAAATGAGCCTATTGAGTAAGTGAGGTGTGTGGAGAAGTAAAGATCACATAAAAAAAGGCTAATGCTTAAAGGTAGAACGTCTTAGGTATTGCATTTGCAAAGTGGGTATACGAGAAAGTGGATTATTAGTTGGGGTGGTTGTGAGACCTCACTAGGGGGTCGATTATGTTGGCGGGTGGATCGCCACCGCCGGCATGGCGGTGGCGATCCGCCCGCCAACATTCACCGCTCGCCTCTCATTTCCACCGCCACATTACGATGGCGGGGGGGACCCTGGTGGACAGAAGGACCGTCCATCGGTTTTCCGCCGGTCAACTCGTCGACCAGGCGGAAAAAGTGTTTAATATGGTGGTGGTGTCTACAAGACACTGCCATCCATATTACGATGACTGCGAAGATCAGCCTTTCCATGGCAGCAACGCCGCCATGGAAAGGCATGCAGATCCTGCATTTGGGGGCCCGTTGCGGGCCCCCAGGGTGTTGGTGGTGTGGGGGGTGCACATGGGGTACCTATGGTTCTCCCTAGCATTTGCATGCACAAGGTGTGTAATTGGGTGGGTGATTGTATGGGTGAGTGTGTGGGTATGTGAGTGGCTGTATGGGTGAGTGAGAGGGCGTGTGAGTAGCTCTATGGATGCATGAATGGCTTTGTGTGTCTGTATGGCTGAGTAAGTGGGTGTGTAAGTGGCTGTATGGGTGTGTGAGTGGTTGTAGGGATCTGTGAATGGGTATGTGAGTGGTTGTGTGGGTGTGACTATATGATGTTAAAACGCAAACAATTACAATGCATGCCTTTACAACACAGTTTTTACATCGTAACTATCATTACAACGTATGATTTTACAACGCATGCCATTACAACACTTTTTTTTTAAACTACCATTACAACGCATACCATTACAACGCATAATACTTTTGGAGTAACAGTGGGGTAAGTGTTGGATAGTGTAGGGGCAAAACTTACTATTCCCACTCCAGTGAGTGCAACAGTAGGGTAAGTGTTGGATAGTGTAGGGGTAAAAATTACTGCTCCCACTCCAGTGAGTGCAACATTAGGGTACGTGTTGGATAGTGCAGGGGTAAAAATACTATCTTCATGTACCCCAAAACCCATATCCACCCTAAAACAAAAAAATCCATTTTAATGGCATGCGTTGCAGTGACATGCATTGTAATGGCATGCGTTGTAATAGCATGCGGTGTAAAGGTACTGCGTTGTAACAGCTGCGTTGTAAAGGTAGTGCGTTGTAATGACTGCATTGTAATGGTTGTTTCCTGTGGGTGTGTGAGTGGGAGTATGAGTGGTTATGTGGATTTTGTCATCAGTTATGTCATTTGAGATGTCATCAGTGATGTCACTGACCATGGAATGAGTAATGTAATATTTGAGGTCATAAGCAGTGCATTGCGGGGAGTAAGTTATAGTTAGATCACGTAAGTATAACTGCTGGATCTTTATGGTTTTGTGCGTGTAAAATCTGAACCTAACTTTAATGTCCCTTTAACCTTTGTGTTTTTTCAGTGAATGTTAGAAATGGGATCTCTGCTTGGCTAAGGCTTGCGCCAAAGCCAGGCAGAGACCACCACTCTAGTCAGGGCAAGGGATTTACACGCCAAAGATAACCCCTGCTCACCCCCTTGGTAGTTTGGCACGAGCAGTCAGGCTTATCCCGGAGGCCATGTGTAAAGCATTTGCGCACGCACACAGTAACAACATCCCAGGCACACTACAAAAGGAACTCCACACAAGGTTATATCAAAAATAGCCTTTGTATTCTCATAACACATTAGAATAGTAAACACATAGTATACATGGTGCCACCAGGCACTAGATCATATCTACAAGGGAATTATTTACACATGACAGGGCCCACTGGACCACTGTCAGAACCATCACAAAGCAAACTTAGTAAAAGTAAAACAGATCATAGACGTACAACCAGTAAACACTGGTACTCACTGTACTTAGCATCAGCTTGTAACATAAACTACATTATGCACAGTATCACATCAGGCGCGAATTACATTCTGCGCCAACCTCACCAGCATAAACACATTATGCAATCATCTCACAAGTCTAAATGCATTAGACCCTAACCTCCTAAGCATAACTCACATTAGGGGCATAAATTACAGAGTGGAACATAATCTCCCTAGCAAAACCATGATATGCAAAACAACCTCATAATCATAGGAACCACATTTAGAGGAATAGAACAGGGTGCGTAAATCATACTACATGAATCACACTTCCTAGCACCACATAATCACATTAGGGTCTGGCGCTCTATAATCCTAACAGTTCCCTGGCCAACTGGCCATCTCAAAAAGGGGGCTCAAATGCCCTATGTCCCAAGAGTCAGGGCGCGCTGCCAGTGCAGCGAAGGTCAAGGGTGCGCAGTATGTGCAGGCCTAAACGTAGCAGCTGGCACTAAGTGCTGCGCAGCTGTGAAAGTGATGGGGGCGAAGGAGTGCAACTTACTCCTAACTTCAACATGTCCCCTAAAGCAAAGAAAGACCTAAACGGTGCAGCTGCCCACTACTTACTGGGCAGCTGTGAAGTGATTATAATGAGGCCTGGCACCACTGTGCCTTCTGGACACATAGTTAGGCAAAACGTTGCAGCTGCCTGCGCTCTCGCAGGGCAGCTGGGAAAGGAGCAAGGGGCCCTGGCACATCTGTGCCTTCGGGGCCTCACTGGGGCTATTAAATCAAGACTGCCCCAAAAGACTGTGGCACACCTGGGGCTGAAGACAAATGTGCCCAAATAATAAAAGCATGGGCCCCTCTGGGCCTTCCTAAAACAATTATGGCCATCGTGGGAGCCACACGGAGCTCTGAAAATAATGGGGCCAAACGTTGGAGCCACACGGGGCTCTGTAAAACCATTGTGCCCCCCCTGTAGGAATAAATGTGCCTCGTTGGAGCGACCCGCTGTCAAGTGGGGCCGCTCGAGAATTAAAACAAGCATTGGCATAGCCAATGGGTCTCGCTTTTGGGACCTTATAAGTGTTTAGTTATGCAACTGCTGCATGGCTAAACACTTATAAGGTCCCAAAGGCGAGACCTATTGGCTATGCCAATGCTTGTTTAAGACATGTTGCACAACTGCGTGGCTGCTATAGAGCATGGCTGAAAGAGGAAAACGATTGATCTGATGCAGCCTGCATTGACTGCCATTGCACTTTTTTAATGTTACTTATTTTACTTTTAGCCTTGCTGCACAGCAGCTGTGCTGGTATCTAACATGGCCAGGAAAAATTAAACAACTTGACAAAGTTCATAAATTTCAAATAGACGTGACCTATTGGATTTAACAAATGGTTATTTCACATGGAGAGTTGTGTTTGCTATCCTTTTATCTGAACTCATGGTTAGCACATATTGCAATTCTATCTACTGACTGATACTCTTACTGTGATACAGCTGAAAGGAGAAGGCCACACGATTTCAGAGGATTTCTAATATGCATACAAAAGTGCTTCCTTTACAGAGTTAAATACAAATATCTCAATATATATGTCTGAAAAATGGAAGGTACAATCAAGCAACTTAAATCTGTAGATGTCAACGGCCATCACCCCCATTCTAAAAATTGTTACAGCACCGATACCAGTAAATGACACAAGTCTGAGGACACTGAACATATATAATGAAAGGCTATTCCAGGCTGAAAGTGAGTGTGTGAAATCCACAGTGTTATGGGAAGGGCCACTCAAATTATGTGGCAGGAGAGGCAAAATTATGCGGCAGGGTTGAGCAAATTATTCTGCAAGAAAAGCCAAATTATGCGGCATAATTTGGCACATTTTCAGATAGTTATACTTGATTCTTTTTACACTTGTTAACACTTCTGGGCATTGGTTACACCTTGCTAGTACCAGTCTAACTCCCAAATGTAGCAATAAGCAGCAGAAATCTGCCCACTTATCCTTTGCAAATGGCTTCCCACTGTGCGACAGTACACGCTGCTGTTTTTGTTTTTAGTACATTTTGAACCATTTGAGATAGAAATATTAGTTTTTTGTTAAAATCAGCAGAATATGCAGCAGATGATGGATCATGTGGCAAATCTATTATCATGCAAAAAACACTGCAGCCAGAGTGATAACATAATTCCAGTGGCCCTGGTTATGGGCAGGTTTTATCACTAGACATGGATACGAGTGGGAATGGGAGTTCTGTGAACTAGATCAGGAAACGGAAATGACTTTACCAGCCTGGCTAGAATGTAATCTGCTATCTTTACAATAACAACTCATTTTTATTTAGCGTTGTGTACTTTTGAGTTGTAAATCTCCGCATGTTTCAGCAGCGAGCATTTAACTCAGGGGGTCACCCTGCTGGCTTAGAGATTGACAGAGCCTCAGAGCTAAGGACTATAAGAAATGTCTAGGCTTCTTTGATGTGTATGACAGCTCGCTGGAAGTTTACACAGAGCTGCACGTGGCCGGTAGGGTGAGGTGGTGCTTGTCCTATCTTTTTTACTTCAAAGCCTTGCATACCAGAGCTGCTAATAGGGCCTCAATCAGCTCCATGTCAGTTTTCTTTACAAGCACCAGTTAAACAAAGCATCGCCCAGCCTTTCACACAGCGGCGAGAACACCTGGAGATTTGCTTGAACTGGGAGCTGGGATGACCACCCTCAGCGTGAGCCTGTGCTGGCCGAGAAAGGCACACTGCTAACTCTCACCCCAGTGACACGTCGCATTTCATTCTTTCACAGAACTGCTCGCACTCTCACAAGGTTTGAAACAGGCTGAACTCTGGCCACACACGTGTTATTTAACACACTGTCTTAATAGCAAAGCCATAGGCTATTTATGATAATATTTTAAAACCCTGCAACCAAATCCATCATGTGCCAGGGTGCATAGTCATAAATGAATAGGATCACGACCAGCAGAGCGGAGCACACTCACTGAATGGAATCTTTGCCAAGAGAGGTGCCTATGAAGAAAATATGAAGAAAATAATTAAGGTGAACTTGTGTAATGTAAATGGTGATAATGCTCAATGAGGGGCAGGCTCCCTCCGAATTGGAATATAAGGCAGGGTGGGCTCCTGCTATTAAAATATACAAATAGGCGGCCATGCAGGGTGGGCTCCCGCCTCTCTCCCCTTCAGCAGGGGGAATCCCTACATCGGGATTCCCTCGGGAAAGTTTGCCGCGCTGCGGAGCCCTCGTGCTCCTTTTCTCCAGGGGGGAAATCAAATTAAAGCATCGCGCTCACAGGGCACAAAAGGATGCAGCAGTCCTCCTCCAGGGGAGAACAGGTCCTGGAGAAATGAAGAAAATAAGCCCATGGTCCCAATAGTCCTTTAGGTATCCAGGGGCAAGGCAGGGCCCAGGGGCCAGCACAAAGGGCCCTCCAGCAGGGAGGCAGCCCCCATGGCGGTCCCTCCTGGGCCCCACCAGCAGCAGCCCCCCTCCGTCAGGAACAGAACAGGAATTGAACAACTTTCATAGGGTCACAGCCCCTATATTTATATGCCCTTTTCCTTTGTGTCGCAGCACAGGGCTTAGGGGTACCAGTCAGAACTGGTTTAGGGGAGCTTTGGAGCACTTTGTTGTGCTCAGCTCCTCTCTCCTTTGTCAGGTGGGGGCTAGGTGCTCAGACGCACCACAGGGGGTGGAGCCAGCATTGTAGAGGGAAGGCACAGTCCTATTCAGGTCCCAGGTGCAACTCCTCCCTCCCATCTACATGCAGATCTCTCCATTCACCACCAGGCAGACTCACCCTGGCTCCTGGAATTCCCCAGCCCTCTCAGCTGCTGTCAATCACAAGCCAGACATGCCACATCAGGCAGGCAGACACACAGCTTACAGAACTGCAAACTTCTAGAAGTATGGTAAAGAAGAACAGCTGGCGTGCACTCGAATTTGCCAGATTTGTCGTGTGGATACTGTTATTCAAACTTTTAAAGACTTGGTGTGCTGTGCCTGAGGTGGTGCCACCCTCCCACCGGATTCAAAGTGAAAAGTAAGACTGGAGCGAATTGCTCCAGACAGGAACTGCACTACCTTAAAACACTCAAAAATGAGTAATAGACATAATATACAACACTTCAACATAAGAGGAATATGTATACGTCGGAACAGTGTTAACAATTTTGTAGTAGATGAAGTAATCCAAATAGAAAGTAGACTCCTTCTTGCTGAAGTAATGTTTTAATCACAGTACTTCCGTGGATTCCGGAAATTCAAAACAATACTAGGTCATCCAATTCATATTTCAAAACAATGTGTTGAACCTTGAGATACATTCCCAATGCATTTCGGGTGAATTTATCACCCTTCTTCAGGGATATCTATAAACAAAATGAAATCGATTACTCACTATTCATATCATTGTAATGAGAAGAAAGAGATCGGGGAGGGGCTAAGTGCCACAGAGGAATAGAGAAACCTGCAATGCCAGTTTGAAGGGGAAAGACTCTTAACCAATGATTAAGATAACAGAGAATGGGAGAGTGACCATACAGAGAAGCGTGGGAAGCTGAAAATTCAACACACCGAAATGTGAAACATCCCAAACACCATCAGTGCTGTATTTGCCAAAGCTGCTCTACCTCAAAAGAACGAAAGAAAACGATGTCAATCTGGTTGTTCAACCAATAAAATGTGTAAGTTCCTGTGAATAAAACAGAAGATGAGTCTCCATGTCCTAAAAATAACTGGTGTTCTGACAAATTAATAAGTGTATGTCAACTCACCGGGCGTGGAATCACACTACGTTATTTAACAAGTAGTGTGAACTGTATGCGTTGAGAACGCTTAACATATCTGGCAAGATGCACAACAGGCCAACGAATCGTTAATGGAAACCTATAACTAGAAATAAACACGAAATGGTTTGTTTGTTCGCGTGCTTTTAAATCTTGTGATAATACTGGTAAAATAAAACGCCTGAAAACGCGCTAATTGAATACCTGTGCACTCGAACTGCCGGTGAATGGGGTTCTGCCGGAAATGAGTTGACAAGCATAGAAGGCTTGCCGCTGATTTAAATGTGAAACCAACGGTATTGGCGAGACCTGGATAATGGCATGAACAGCGAAAAGGGGACTAGTCATGACTTGTGGGCGGCCATATTACCGTGGTGAGGTGTGTGGGTGAAGTAATGCTACGAAGGTTTAAAGATAGTGCAAAAAAATCACCAAAAGTGTGAATATAGTAGACAGAAGAGCAAAGGTCCAGAAGCACTCAAAAGAGACCATTTCGCGAGAAAAGGCGACCATAATCAAAACACTGTATACAATGTACTGTAAACAACGTTATCGATGCAAATGTACATGCTGAGTAGCGAACGGGTCAAGCAAGCTCGGGGGGTGTTCAATGCCAAGTTTTGAAAACATTTTTAGTGAGAAACTAGACTGGTACATACGCAAATCAATAAGAATAACAACATTGCCACGGGTGCTTATGACTAAGTGCAAAGTAACCCCTGTCACATACGAAATAAATGCCACAATTTAGAGCTTAGCGAGAATTGCACAAACACAACCTTAAGTTCAGAAATTACAATGTTTGCGTAATACAATCGTGGAGTACATGACATATCCACATAAATTGTACCGTTTTATGCAGATTCAATGCAATGATAGGGTTATTCATATATCTATCATAATCTAGGTGAAAAAAACAGAAAGGCAATCAGAAAAGCATTAAGAAAGCTGATTTACGGTAACGAGCAATTACAATTGATACAAGAGTGATAATCACAGTCTCATGCTTACTTGAATGCTATTGATTTCAACATAACACTTGACATAATCACAATGAGTACATGAATGATAATTAGGATCTCTTGTTTGCTTGAGTTTTTTGAACCATGACAAAAAATAGTGTAAAACATGATAGCTGTTATACATCGCTTGAATCCTGGTTTAAAAACATTAAACCATGACTATTGCAACTTGATAATTGAAATATTATTATACTGACGTATACATAAACAAACATATGCTGTCAAGATGAAACTCCTTAATAAGTAAGTCCCATCTGTTCAGAATGATCCTTTTGATAGCAGGCGAGTGGGTTGAGAATTTAGACACAAAAACCTCCCGGGTTTGAGTTTTTTTTGGACGTTTGTCCAATAAAGAGGATCTAGACACCTGTTCTAATCGTGTCACTGAAGCCTCAAATATTGCACTTGGATACCCTCGTGACAGAAACTGTTGTTTTGTTTCTTCCATAGTTGTGTGTAGTTGACCTGTGTCTGAGGTGATGCGCTTAATTCTAGAGAATTGTGAATAGGGAAGATGTCTTTTCAATGATTCGGGATGGAAACTACTGAAGTGGAGTGTGTTATCGCGATCTGTCATTTTTTTAAACAGTTTGGTAATGATCTTGTTGGCCTGTAGTTGAACATGTACATCCAAATATGCAATTGAGTGCCTGTCAAGTGTGTAAGTGAACTGAATCATGGGATTATATTCATTCAACACATTTAATTTGGCCTCTAAGGTCTGTCTGTTACCCTGCCACATGATGAAAATATCATCTATGTAGCGGCGATATATGATTAAATGGTCAGTCCACTCAGTGTCACTCAAAATGTATTGTTGTTCAAATTTCATCATGAAGATGTTCGCGTAGCTGGGAGCTCCCGCAAATCCCATGGATGTACCATGTGTTTGTAAAAAATATTTGTCATGCCATTTGAAGTAGCTATGGAACAGGCAAAAGTGTAGTAGTTCAAGAAGAAAAACTTTATTAGCCGAAATATGTCCCATTTGCAGTAAAGCCCATTCGATTGCTTCAATCCCTTCAGTGTGTGGGATCGAGGTGTACAAAGACACCACATCCACAGTCAACAGCCATATTTCGTCCTCAGGAAGCAGTTGAAGATTATTCAACAATGTCAGAAAATGAGTGGTATCTTGAACATATGTAGATCCAGCTTGTACAAATGGTTGTAAAAATGTATCAAGATAGTGCCCAAGTGGGTCATGAATAGAATTACACCCGGACACAATGGGACGAAATGGAGGGTTAGTCAACCGCTTATGAATCTTGGGAAGAGCGTATATGAATGGCCTGCGTGGATACTTAGTGTACAAAAAATCCAATGTTTTGGAATTAATCCATCCCATCTCTTTGGCATGCGTAAGTATGTCACTGAGAGTCTTTTGAAATTCTGCCGTAGGGTCCTGATGCAAAGGTAAATATGTGGATTCATCTGACAACATCTCGTTAATTGAGGAGTCATAGAACCTCGTGCCCATTATTACCAAAGCTCCCCCCTTATCTGCTGGCAAAAATGTCAATGACTTGTCTGATCTCAAACTTTTAAGTGCAATTTTTTCTTTGGGAGACAGATTGTGATGTTTTTTGGAGGGAATGTGGGAATTCATTAAATCTTGTTTCACCAATATCTCAAAAGTGTCAAAAACATTATGAGAAATAGGAGAAATAAAAGTACTTTTGGGTCTAAATTCCGTGTATTCACTGTCTGTCAACAATGTGTCTGCTTGATTCAGTGTGGAAAAAATATAACGCAATCTCAATTTACGCATGAATTTGTAAAATTCTATTTCCGTAGAAAACGGAGTGGTGTGGTGTGTGGGGACAAAAGATGTTCCTTTGTTCAAAACTGCGATTTGTGATTCTGATAGTTTGATGGAGGAGATGTTTACCACTAGTGTTTTTTCTGTCTCCTGCCGGAGGTCGACGGTTTTGAACTTTCCCCTGCCTCTGCGGGTTTTGGGGTGACTATCTCCACTGTTAATTGTTCTGTTGGTGGGTTGTTGGCCGCTGGACTGGTCTCTAAAAAAGAGACCTTGGTGCTAGAGGTAGATGGTGCTGAAAAGGATGCTGAGTCGACTAAAGAGGATACCGGGGGTCTAGTGAGACGTGTGTCACTGACAGAAGCTACACTCTCCTCGGATGAAGCATTTCCAGGTTTTGAGTATGAGTGTTTTTGGGCGTACACCTCCGCCCAGGAGTAAACTTCATCCAGCTTGTAGTCAATTGTATCCCTCCTAAATTTACGCACCTTGCGTTCGTGGATTTCTTTAGCCTAACCATCTAATTTGTTGTTGATTGCCTCTAGGGAACTAGACCAGTCTTCTCCTGTTATGCGTGCTTTTAAAGAGTTTTGAAGCTCATTAATTTCTTGCTCCAAATCAGCTAAAACAGTAGAGAGTTCCTCAACAATCAACAAGATGAGGTTTAAAGAGCATTTATTCAATATGGAGTACCACTTATCCATGAATTTTTTATTCATTTTGAACATCATGGGTTTGAGCGGCAATCTCAATCCCCTCGGAATCCTGCTTGCTTTGTGATATTGAACTAATGTAGTGTCATGTAATCGCTGATTAATCTCCCTGCGCATCAGATATTCTAATTGTCGCAATTGTTGTGGTATTGGGCCCTGTGTGGCATCAAAAGAACGTGCCTCCCAAATAAGTCCATAGATCTCTTGAGCTTCAGCGGCACTATATGCTTTGGTATCTGCCTTGTTCTCAGTCAAGTGTAAAATATCTTCAAACAACATTATGTGTGGTGCTACTTAATAGCTGTTGTGAGTGGAGAATATTGAAATATGGTAAAGAAGAACAGCTGGCGTGCACTCGAATTTGCCAGATTTGTCGTGTGGATACTGTTATTCAAACTTTTAAAGACTTGGTGTGCTGTGCCTGAGGTGGTGCCACCCTCCCACCGGATTCAAAGTGAAAAGTAAGACTGGAGCAAATTGCTCCAGACAGGAACTGCACTACATTAAAACACTCAAAAATGAGTAATAGACATAATATACAACACTTCAACATAAGAGGAATATGTATACGTCGGAACAGTGTTAACAATTTTGTAGTAGATGAAGTAATCCAAATAGAAAGTAGACTCCTTCTTGCTGAAGTAATGTTTTAATCACAGTACTTCCGTGGATTCCGGAAATTCAAAACAATACTAGGTCATCCAATTCATATTTCAAAACAATGTGTTGAACCTTGAGATACATTCCCAATGCATTTCGGGTGAATTTATCACCCTTCTTCAGGGGGTATCTATAAACAAAATGAAATCGATTACTCACTATTCATATCATTGTAATGAGAAGAAAGAGATCGGGGAGGGGCTAAGTGCCACAGAGGAATAGAGAAACCTGCAATGCCAGTTTGAAGGGGAAAGACTCTTAACCAATGATTAAGATAACAGAGAATGGGAGAGTGACCATACAGAGAAGCGTGGGAAGCTGAAAATTCAACACACCGAAATGTGAAACATCCCAAACACCATCAGTGCTGTATTTGCCAAAGCTGCTCTACCTCAAAAGAACGAAAGAAAACGAGGTCAATCTGGTTGTTCAACCAATAAAATGTGTAAGTTTCTGTGAATAAAACAGAAGATGAGTCTCCATGTCCTAAAAATAACTGGTGTTCTGACAAATTAATAAGTGTATGTCAACTCACCGGGCGTGGAATCACACTACGTTATTCAACAAGTAGTGTGAACTGTATGCGTTGAGAACACTTAACATATCTGGCAAGATGCACAACAGGCCAACGAATCGTTAATGGAAACCTATAACCAGAAATAAACACGAAATGGTTTGTTTTTTCGCGTGCTTTTAAATCGTGTGATAATACGGGTAAAATAAAACGCCTGAAAACGCGCTAATTGAATACCTGTGCACTCGAACTGCCGGTGAATGGGGTTCTGACGGAAATGAGTTGACAAGCATAGAAGGCTTGCCGCTGATTTAAATGTGAAACCAACGGTATTGGCGAGACCTGGATAATGGCATGAACAGCGAAAAGGGAACTAGTCATGACTTGTGGGCGGCCATATTACCGTGGTGAGGTGTGTGGGTGAAGTAATGCTACGAAGGTTTAAAGATAGTGCAAAAAAATCACCAAAAGTGTGAATATAGTAGACAGAAGAGCAAAGGTCCAGAAGCACTCAAAAGAGACCATTTCGCGAGAAAAGGCGACCATAATCAAAACACTGTATACAATGTACTGTAAACAACGTTATCGATGCAAATGTACATGCTGAGTAGCGAACGGGTCAAGCAAGCTCGGGGGGGGGTTTCATGCCAAGTTTTGAAAACATTTTTAGTGAGAAACTAGACTGGTACATACGCAAATCAATAAGAATAACAACATTGCCATGGGTGCTTATGACTAAGTGCAAAGTAACCCCTGTCACATACGAAATAAATGCCACAATTTAGAGCTTAGCGAGAATTGCACAAACACAACCTTAAGTTCAGAAATTACAATGTTTGCGTAATACAATCGTGGAGTACATGACATATCCACATAAGTTGTACTGTTTTATGCAGATTCAATGCAATGATAGGGTTATTCATATATCTATCAAAATCTAGGTAAAAAAACAGAAAGGCAATCAGAAAATCATTAAGAAAGCTGATTTACGGTAACAAGCAATTACAATTGATACAAGAGTGATAATCACAGTCTCATGCTTACTTGAATGCTATTGATTTCAACATATAACACTTGACATAATCACAATGAGTACATGAATGATAATTAGGATCTCTTGTTTGCTTGAGTTTTATGAACCTTGACAAAAAATAGTGTAAAACATGATAGCTGTTATACATCGCTTGAATCCTGGTTTAAAAACATTAAACCATGACTATTACAACTTGATAATTGAAATATTATTATACTGAGGTATACATAAACAAGCATATGCTGTCAAGATGAAACTTCTTAATTAAAGTGTGTGAAAATGAAAGTGATAGTCAAAACTAAAGTAGTGGTGAACTTTACCCTACGCCTGGCTGTCGGTCCTCACTCTCATGAGTCATGGAGTCTATAAAAAACATGCGAATTCGATTTTATCATTCAAACCTTTGGGACTCAAAGTATTCAGATGACGAATCCAGAAAGATTCCCTTTGGGTGATGAATTTAGACATGTCACGGTCATTATGAGTCTGTACCACTTCTAACACGCTAAATCTCAGTTGCGCTATAGAGTGATTTGTGTCGCACCAATGGCTTGCTAGTGGTGAGCTCAATGTTCTGATACGGATTCTGCTCTTATGCTCCGTGATTCGAGTACGAAGGGACCTCTCGGTTTTTCCTACATAATACAAGCCACATGGGCATCGTATGACATAGATGACGTTAGATGTGTTACAGTTTGCTGTGAAATGGAACTTAATCTGTTTACCGGACCAAGGATGCGACATGGACGTACCTATAATGACATTATTACAGTGAGAGCAGTTGTAGCATTTTACCATGCCCTTAGGTGTCTGAATGTCTTGGGGTGCGCGATGCTTTAAATGTTCCTTGAGGTTATTTGAACGTTTATAAGCAAAGATCGGGGGATCCTTAAAGAGGTCCCCAAAGTCTGATTCTGATTGAAGTAAGTCTCATCTGTTCAGAATGATCCTTTTGATAGCAGGCGAGTGGGTTGAGAATTTAGACACAAAAACCTCCCGGGTTTGCGTTTTTTTTGGACGTTTGTCCAATAAAGAGGATCTAGACACCTGTTCTAATCGTGTCACTGAAGCCTCAACTATTGCACTTGGATACCCTCGTGACAGAAACTGTTGTTTTGTTTCTTCCATAGTTGTGTGTAGTTGACCTGTGTCTGAGGTGATGCGCTTAATTCTAGAGAATTGTGAATAGGGAAGATGTCTTTTCAATGATTCGGGATGGAAACTACTGAAGTGGAGTGTGTTATTGCGATCTGTCATTTTTTTAAACAGTTTGGTAATGATCTTGTTGGCCTGTAGTTGAAGATGTACATCCAAATATGCAATTGAGTGCCTGTCAAGTGTGTAAGTGAACTGAATCATGGGATTATATTCATTCAACACATTTAATTTGGCCTCTAAGGTCTGTCTGTTACCCTGCCACATGATGAAAATATCATCTATGTAGCGGCGATATATGATTAAATGGTCAGTCCACTCAGTGTCACTCAAAATGTATTGTTGTTCAAATTTCATCATGAAGATGTTCGCGTAGCTGGGAGCTCCCGCAAATCCCGTGGATGTACCATGTGTTTGTAAAAAATATTTGTCATGCCATTTGAAGTAGCTATGGAACAGGCAAAAGTGGAGTAGTTCAAGAAGAAAAACTTTATTAGCCGAAATATGTCCCATTTGCAGTAAAGCCCATTCGATTGCTTCAATCCCTTCAGTGTGTGGGATCGAGGTGTACAAAGACACCACATCCACAGTCAACAGCCATATTTCGTCCTCAGAAGGAACTTCTAGAAGTGGCACTTCTTTACTAGTCACCATAAATCTGCGCACACCATTGCGCAGCATTTATTCTCACGAGTTCGCACATACTAAATTCGACCCTGCACTCCTCTCACATCAGGAATTACCATGGACACACATATCCCCCATGCATTCCTATGGGAGGACAGGCCAATATCACCACACGCACTCAGAGAGCGCACGCACTTTACACTGGGCCACAGTGCTAAAGTGCGCAGAGGCCAAAAATCACTACCACTATGTCAGAGCTTAAGGCAAAAAGTTCAGGGGTGAACCTGCCAGAAGGGCCAAGTCCAACAGTGAATATATACATATATATATATATTTTTATTTGACAGGTCCAAAGAAGTTGAGGTGGAATAGGACCTGTGCGTTTTTTTCGATCATAGCATGTTTGAAGAGAACCAGCGTGCCCAGATTATTAAAGATTTGTGGAGCAAGTACTTATTCTGAGACTTTCACAGTCTGTGGGATATGCGTCAATAACACATGCGGGAAACCTACTAGATCTAAATAGCTAAATCATTTTAGAAACAAAATAAATACGTTCAGTAGACCAGGCTTTGTTCCGAGCTATTTGGTTCTGTATTTGTTTGCTTTGCTACAATTAGAGTGTTTTAAGATTATGTCAGCCATGCTCTTTGATTTAGAGAATGAAGAGGAAAGATTATCACATCACAGAAGCAATGGTGCTTGGCAGCTTCTGGCTAGAACTAAACACGCTGACATTCCATTTTATCTTGGGTTGTAAGGAGTGATTGATCCACATATGTGTCATGAAAAAGGGTAAGGTAGGGTTGGGTCTGTTTCAGGTGTGGAATGGGGTTTGGTCTGTTTCAGATGTGAAATGGGGAAAGATATATTTAAATGTCATTTGTGAATGCTTTGGCAAGTCCGCCTTACTGAGTAAGTGGGTGTTGTGAAGCTTTCAAGTAATTGTTTAGAAGTACGGGCAGTGTTTAATTCTGAGAAATATGTGGCATTTTGGAATGCAAGTTAGGTTTGTTTGCCTCTACAGATAAGTAGCCCAGAGGAGCTTATTAGGAGGCTCGTGTAGAAGCCTAGAAATGTTTGGTGCCCGGTCAATGAGTTGCCACTTGGCTGCCAGACAAAAAAGATGGTTTTCCTACTACCTTAATTCTGTATGCAGTTAATGTGCTTACCTAGAGCAGACCATGTAAATTTCCTAACTTGGGTCCTTCATTGATCCATGTTTTAATAAAACGCAGCTTTGTGGAGAAGTGGAGATTACATCTACTAGGCTTCTAGATTTACGAGTGTGGGTTTCTAGAGAGTGGCAGTTTACACTGTGGGAAATGGGCAGTGAAGCATGAAGCCAGCACATTATGGCTGGCTGTTACAGAAACAGTGATTTCCAGCATAAGAGTTTTTAGGTCTTGCTTAACAGCGCAGCTGTCTGCTTGCGTGTGTTCAAACATGAAAATAGTTTTAAAAAACGGTAAAACGAGACGGGCTATGCGTCCACCCTTTTGCTGATCTTCTTTCTTACAGAATCGTAGTTGGGCAGCCATTGTGTTAGCCCATCTAAGAAGTAGTTGCTTGCTCATACTTGATAGAGATATTGTTAATGCAGACCTTGCATCGCCATGTGAACTCTGACAAAAGGAAGTCCTTTCACATTCCGACCTCAGTAACAAACAACGTAGGAAAGAACTTTAAATTGTTTAACACCTGGAGAATTTTTACACATATCTCAAGTTCAGGAGAGGGAGAGAGGTCTAGTTTTCATTGTGTTTATGTGTAATTCTAAGTTTAGCATTTACTTGTGTATGATTTTTAAATAAAAGCATGGGTTTGACGTTGATTTACTAAGTGTTATTGTATGCTTTTTGGAGTTCTGAGTTGTTAATCCACACCGCCATCCTGGGTAGGCCTTGGTCATCTATGCCACAGTACCTTAAGGGTCACCAGCAGCTGCTAGGCACTGAGGTAGAACTGTTCATGTGAGGCAGAGGCTGGGTCCCAGAGCAGAGTGAGCATCTGCAAGCACTAAGGGGCACTTCAGAAGAGGGATGAGTCTCTGATGTAACTGGTACTTAGTGTGTGTCCAACAGAAAGGTGGCTCCAAGACACCAGAGGAAAATGTCTTGTAACCCCTGATTGCCCCCAGGACCCCCTGAACAACTTTCCATAGTCCTATGTCAGCTGTAATGGAGGTGGCTTGTTATGTCTCACTGACCCAGCAGACACTATTCTTGCTTCTGTGCAGTCTCCTCCAGTGCCCTCAGCTGTGGAATGACAAGCCCTGACAGCTCCAGTGCTGATCGCTGCAGAAATATCTGCAATTGTCACATGTGCTAACAGGTGCAGGGGTCGTACAACGTGGCATGACAGGCTGTAATTTTCCACTCCTACGATGGACGTCTGGTCTAAATGTAATTAAGAGGCAGTTTGGAGTGGACTGTGTGTGGTACATGTTGAAGCCAAGAAACTAATGGCCGAGCCACTCCATTGTGCTGGACTTCATGTCACTCCTCAAGTGGTGATCGTGTTTTGTACTGTTTTGATAATGACCAAGATTTCCCCAGACCCACCAACTCGCCTTCACATTGTGCAGTGGCACTTATAGATGGGTCAGTGCTGCACTCTTCTGGGTCACCTAGTGCATGAGTATGGTATTCGCAACACTGCATGAAGAGAGCCTTTCAGCAAGTGCTCTCTGTGTGAGCTGAGTGGCTTTGGGTATGGTGTCAGCCATTGACAAGAGCTGCTAGAAACTGCTGTGATGCTGTTCACGAAAGGCCAGCAGAACAGTGTGGGAGCAGAGAGAGAGTTGAGAACAAAAAGAGGGCAGGAGGAAGGAAGAGGAGACTGTTCACTGGTGTAACTGAAGTTTTTGTGATGCCATGATATTGGGGTCAGTGGGGAATGTTGGGGAAGGATAGTCGTTGAGAGCAACCTGCCAGCAGTCAATTGGCAAGGGTTCTTGATTGTGACTAAATTGGCAGCATGCGTCATTAAACTTCCTCAATCTTTGAGTAGCCTCATTAGGAAACCCAGACAGCCATCTTCACAGTGGAGAAAGAGGGTGCATTTGACAAATGTTTGCTGCAGCATTGTTTCAAAACGAAGGTTGGGAGAGGACCCTACTCAAGTAGCAACCACTATCTCTGTCTTGGTGAAATACAAGCAAACCTCAAACTAACCCCTGTGCTTAACCCCCTGGTAGCGTGGCACAAAAGCAGTCAGGGTTAAGTTAGAGGCAATATGTAAAGTATTTGTGCAATACTTCAAACAGTAATAAAGGTAAAACACACCACGAGAAAAAATCCCAATAAGTAGAACCGGAGATAAGCAATTTTAAAGTTGTAAGAAAAAATAGTTCCTTAGAGGCACAAAGCGCCATCTGGTCGCACCCGACCAGTGCAAAGTCACAAGTTCAGGCAATGGAGATCTGTTGCACAGCAGTGGTTTCTAGGGTCTGCAGTGGGAATGCGAAATCCTGCGTTGGGGGTGCATTGCGCAATAATTCCGATGTAGAGTTTTGTGAAATGATACATCGCATTGCGTTGGTTCTTATGGGACCACAGATGGTGTGGACGAGAAACGTCAGACCCACTTCGAAAGGTCCAGGACTGGGGTGGCACCGTTTGGGGGGACCACGACTCAAAGCTGGCAGAGTCCAGGTGCTGGGATCAAGGTTATTGGAGTCTGTTCTGCCCCTGAAGCTCTGATTACGAAGCCTTGCCAGCTGGCCCTTGAAGGCACTCTAGTGGTAATGGTTCAAGATACAAGTCCAGTCTTGCACTCAGGCAGCTGGGCAGCACAGCAAAAGAGTAGCAGACCTTTCTGCGGTGCAGCACTGCAGTCATTCTGAGTCTTCCACAGGTTCAGAGGTGTGCTGAAGTGTTGTGGTCTGATGTCCACTATTTATACCTGGTGCCCACTTTAAAGCAGGAGACATTTTTAGAAGTGTCCACCCCTGAGGTGTTTGACGTTCTCCTTCTCCCTGCCCTGGCCCCAGCTCATCTGGGGTCACAAAAAACTGGTGACAAACGAGTGTACTGATCAGAGCCTTTTTGATGTGCAAGGGTGGTAGTTGACAGCTCTGCCTCCTCGTTAAGTCAGAGTGTCCCATCCTACCAACACCTAACTTCTCTTTGTCTCACTGCCTGAAAGCAATACACAAAGCCTAACTGCCAGTTACACCTAGTCATGTGACCCAGGATACAGCCTGTAGGCACCAAATGTTTACGACGAGAAAATGTAAACTTTCTAAAAGTAAAAAGAACAATTGATGTATGGGATGCTGAACAATGTCAAACATTCACCTCTAGTACAGAAATCGGGGCCTGAATCCATCGTTGTTTTGCTCGCCATTCCAGTTTGGACCTATGCAAATCAGTCTTGACCCTGCTCCCCATGGGAACAGTCTAGCCTGAACTGCCAGGCCACGTCCTCCCTGGAACAGAAACAAGCACCCTGGGACCAGTTTCAAGGTATCACCCATCATCAGCCAGGTTAGCTTGACTTCAATGGCATAGAGAGCCATGTCTGGGCATACCTGTCCCACTTAAGCTGACAAATGCAAAAAGAACAATTGATGGACAGAATGCTGAACAATGTAAAACATTCACCCCCAGTACAGAGATCATGCTTAAATCCGTCAGTTTTTTTGCTCACCATGCCATTCCAGTTTGGTCCAAGCCATAAGCAAATCATTCTGAGTTGACCCTGCTCTCCATGGGAACAGTCCAGAACGAACTGCTGGGCCAGGTGCTCCCTGGACTGAAAACAAGAATCCTGGGACTGGTTTTGGGGTATCACCCCTCATCAGCCAAGCTAGATTGAATCCAGTGGCATAGTGAGCACAGGACCCACGTCTTTGCATACTCATCCCACTTATGTTGACAAAAGCAACAAGCACTGGCATAGCCAACAGGTCTCGCCTTTGGGACCTTATAAATGTTTATCCGGGGTTATTGACTTTGCTAATGTGCTTATGTTATGTTGTACTGTAGTGTGGCTTGTGTACAGCATGTTCCAAAGATATCATAAAAAAATATTATAAGTATTTTTGTTACCTTATCTATAATTAAGATGATATTATGTATAAGTGAACGACCTTATTAAAAAAGAATATGAAAGCTGTTACGTGATTTTTTGGGAAATGTTGGCAACTTTTTCCTGCCTGTTCTAATGGTTGTTTGTTATGTTTTTTGTTGTTTTTGTTTTGGGCGAAGGGGAGATATAAACAACAGGAGGGTAGAGGTTGGGGAATAGTACGTGATTTGTAATACAATTAGCAGATGGATATAGGGGAGAATTAAGAGAAGCCAGATTTTTAGGGTACTATGGAGCTATAGCAATGGCTGATATATGGAGCAGATAAATACCATAACACTTAATGTCCCTTGTCTCTTCCCTGGTGCTTTTAAAAGGGCCACGGGTTATCTAAGCACTATCCTATCAATATGCGAAAACAATATCAGTATAAAACAAGAGGCAGTAGTTACTAGCGCTACGAGGCCATACCAGTCACAGAAGTGCGTTTTATAAAAACTGAGTAACATAGCAAGCAGTGCACTTTCACCCTGCCTCTACTCCCTTTGTGCCATTATCATTCTAAGTGCTACACAAACAACATGACAATAATATACAATGACATAAAGTCAGGATAAAATGTGAGGCCACCACAGTGGCAGAAGTCCACTATGCAAAGACCAAATAATATAACAATCAGTGCAGTTTCATCCCTTCTCTATGCCCTGAGCACCTCGAATAGGACTATGAGCATTCTAAGCGCTACAATAGGCTGCCATCACATGGCAGATGTGTGCTATACAGGCAGCAGGTAGCACCACACAAGAAGACTAGCGAACGGCGGACTCACCAGCAAAGCTCAGCAGCACTGCCAGAAGCAGGACGAGACCAGCTTTCGTCTCCATGCCTTAAGTCTGTGTGCTTCGAGTGAAATGCTCTGTAAGTCCTCCTGAGGTAGTGCAAGTATCTGGCAAGCTCCTCTGCTCCTACCGAGCTGGTTGCAGGCGCTGCAGACCACTTTAATTCACTCTGAGGAGAAGTCGAGGCATATGGGGTCAAAGAACATAGTGCCAATATCGGCAACTGTAGTCACTTATCATGCAGCACAATACATCAATAAACCACACGACACCTTGCTAGTGGAGAAATTTGCTGCAGGTTTATTAGCATAACCAATGCCAACATGGTGGGTTATCTTACGGGCGATCCCAGGGCAGGCCAACCCCTATGCCGCCTGCCCGTCTGATAAGCCAAATTACACCGTGGCCGTCGCCAATTGGTGCATACCAAATCTTGGGAGGGGCCACCCCTCCCATCCGTGGACCACCAGTCCACTCCCTTACTCACGCCCCCCCCCCCCCCAAAGAGGTGGGCGGAGCGTTCCTGGCAGCCCCCGGTTGCTCAGACCCACAACCGCCCGTAGGACTAACAGGCAATGTTCCCTCTAATTTTTTTCCTCTGTGTGCGGCAGTATAAGGTTTCTGTGCGCTGCAACTAAGGCTATGTGCGCCGGAATCCAGACAGCGTATGTGGTGCAGCGCCAAATATCACTCCAAACCTTTGCTTAAAAAAGTGAAAAAAGAGTGCATTTCCACACATGTATCTGGTGGAGGTGGAACACAGCATTTAGAGTATTTTTATCCTCTGCATTTGCTTCATTTTCTGGATAATGTCCTACACTGGGGTATCTAGCAGCACTTAACACATTATTCTTGAACAAGGCTTTTATGTATCTAGAAGAAATGCAAATCTGTGAGTTGTTGAGTGTATTTGTGTGTGTGTTTTATAGAAGTACTACGTCAGAGGGAACATGTTTTTAAGGTTAAAGAGATAGCCTCAGAAGTAGCACATGAAAAAGTTTCTTTTAGTGAGAAGGTTTATGACCAGCTAAAAATCTCAAGTGTAAGTAGTGAGAACAAAAACATGAAGTTTGAGCAGAGCTCGTCAGTCTTGGTGTTTCAAGAATAAAACAAAAGCTAAAGTCCAGGCAGGGTTATGACAGTTAAGAAAATAGCCTCCCTAAGTGGACCTTGATCTTTTATGTGCCAATCAGGTTTATTTTCTGTCACTGTGCACTACTCTGTCTAAACAGGAGCAATAATTATCGAATGAGCTTTTTTGGTCTCCCTTCCTGTGCTACTTTTCTGCATGCGTCACTATAAGTGTCTGAGGGTTGTTCTATATAATTATACGTTTTGTGGTCGTTGGTTGGCTAACAAGGCATTATGTACATACTCTAGATGCCATTGATCTATGATTAAAAAAGGGGTTGTTTCTACACAGATACCAGGATAGGGGCACACATTTTGTAATTGCCTGAATGTGTTTCAGAGTTGCTTTCCGTAAAGGCGTGTAGTGAATAATTCAAATGTTTTGTTTGATATTTTCACTGCCGAATGTTCTTAAAGGAGACTGAAGTTTAGAACCTGCTTCTTAAGCATATATCTTAGTAAAACGTAATCCACAGAAAAAGTGCCAGCATCTTTGTTCTCTGCTCTTACAATGCAAACAATTGCAAAATCGCATCATAGTAAAACTAATCCAATACGTTGTAAGCCAAAAAACAAGGCATAAACAACAAATGTATATTTGTTAATCCATTCATGCACCCATGTGTATACATTAAATCATGTGTGCATTCACAGTTGCACACGTATCCATCTACTCTCTACTCACACAGTCGTGCATTCCTCTTCCTGTATATCTGAGACTGTATGTGTGCCTTTGTACTGTTGTCTGTAGGTGCATATGTGTTGTCTGTTTGCTCTGATGCACGTCTTGGTATGCCTAGATGTCCATTTGTCTGCTTGCATCTTTATCTCTTTGTGCTTGGGGATCTGTGTTTGTGCGTGCATATTCTGCCAGGCCCCTCTGTGACTTCACTCTATTCGTAAGCCAAACCTATTTGCTGTGCCAAAGTGCATTAAAATATATCCTCAGTCACCAGTGCCAAAAGCTTACGTTAAGCAGGGGTCAGAGCTACTCCTCATTTGGCACAGTTTTCTTTTTAAAACAGAAAGCAGCTACTATCCTGCTATCTAGTTTTCGGTTTGGATGTTGTAAGTTCTTTTTATTTGAAAGGGCAGTTTCGGTTTCAAGTCAATCCTTATGACATCGAGGCAGTGGAAAAATAAGTTAAAATGTGAGTTGTTTGTGTGAACCCCAGCTGCTTCACTCTACAGACCCTCATACGACTTCCGGCCACCTTAGAGCGGAATAGGATCAAGAAGCCTTGGAACTGGTCATGTGAGAATGTCTCGTAAGTGGACGGTATGGAGAGCATCATTTATATTTTGGCACAACTGCAATAGTACATTTCTCTTGTTGAACCAACTTTGTCCGTGACCTCTGCCATAGGGTGACCAACTGGCATTGGTGCAAATTCAGGACACAAATTCAGGACAGGAGGTCAAAATTCAGGACAAAACTTCTGGACAATAGGTAAGTTTTACAGACACATCAGAGGTGGCCGCGCAAGAGTATATAAGTAAGCCCAGTCATATCCAAACATATTCAACCATTTGCAAACCTATCCATCATGTAGCCTTCCATCTATCATTTCACTCATCCATCCCTTCATCCATCCTTTCACTCATCTATCCATTATCCATCCATCCATCCACCTGTACACTCATCCATCCACTCTTCTACCCATTTCAGTTACTCATCCATCCATCCACCCAGTCACTCATCCTTCCACCCATCCACCATTTCAGTCATCCATCCATCATCCCTTTCTCTATCCATCGACCCTTTCACTTAGCCATCCTTCCTTCCATCCGCCCACCTATCCATCAACTCATCCACTCATGAATCCATCCATTGTCCCTATCACTCATCCATTTATCCTTTCACTCCTTCACTCATCTATTCATCCTTTTGTCCATCTACCCGCCCTTTCACTCACTCATCCATCCTTACATCCACCCTTTCACTCATCCGTCCCTCCATTCACCCTTCCACTTATCAATTCATCAATCCACCCATCCATCATTTCACTCCATCCAACCACTCACTCATCATCCTCCTTTTCACTCATCCATCCATCATTTCACTTATCCATCCACCCTTTTACCCATCCAGCTACCCTTTTACCCATCCAGCTACCCTTCCACCCATACATCCAGCTATTTACCTTTTCTCTTATCAATCCTTCCACTCACTCATCCATCCATCCTCTCTCATTATCCATCTATTCAATCTTTCATTCATCCATTCACCCTTTCACTAATTCATCCAGCCATCCACCCATTCCTTCACTTACTCACTCGCCCACCTTTTCATATTAATTTTGAGCTGAACCTTTTTGAGAAGAGGCCCATCAAGAACTTCACCCTCGCTGCAGGAGCCATTCCAGGACTGGGACAGAAGCCACCCAGGGCGGAGACAGGATGCACCACAGGGGGGACAGGAGCCATCACAGGTGGGGGGGGGACAGGAGCCATCACATGGGGGGACAGGAGCCATCACTGGGGGTGGGGGCAGAAGCCATCACAGGAGGGGGAACAGGATCCACCAGGGTGGGCACAGGGGTGGGCATGCAGTATTCTACTATCATCTTGATCTCTGCCAGGGTGGGGTAGGGCTCCTCACCCCCTCCTGGACAAGACAACGAGAAGACAGGCTCTCTTTCCAAAATGTTAATTTTGCCACCCCCCACTGTGATGTACAGTACTTAAAGGAGATACTCCAAGAGAACTGATTTAACTGATTGTCCTCCATACATTGTAATCAGTGTGGGTGCGATTGTGCCATTTCTTTATTTTATTACATTATAGACTGCATGTTTGAAGAACCGAGGTTTGCTTACAATTTAGTGACAGCAATTAAGCTCTGTGAAGAGAACCACGTGCTGCCTCGGGGTAATCAGGGCCGGTTCTAGGATGTTTGGGGCCCTGGGCAGGAAGGGAATGTGTGAGGCCCCTCTAAATTGCACAGACATGACGCATTCAGGGCTGTTTGCATGTGAATAGATGCCCCTGCGCCTGAAGCTGCAGCCCCTCCCTCTGTCACCTTCGAGCACCTCTCCCCTTGCCTGAATGTGTAATGTAACCCGTGCTCATATAAAGCGCTCCAATACCTTCGGCTCGAGTTTGCGCTATATAAATGTGCAACAAAAAAAAAAGGGAAAAAAAGGAAGTAGAAGTGACTTTGTCAGAGTGCAAATGAGGGCCGAAGTGCTTTTGGTAGTCCGGGGATTATTGGGAAGAGGAGTCAAAAATACAGGTCTTATCCGAAAACGACAAAGCTCATTGACATGCAAATGGTCTTTTAAAGACCCATGAAGTACTCGGTGCGGCTGTTGGGTGCCCGGGAAGCTGGCTCAGCCGGGCTGACACACGACGGGGGTGTGGGGGGCTGAAGCAGAAGCCCTTTAAGCACAATGGGCTTTGCACGCCTGCAAGCACCATATCTCTTCCCCTGCCTCACGCCCGGATTTCGCGCCGCTCGCGTTTAAAAAGCGGCGGCGCGAAGGGTCTTGTAGGGATGACAGTGTGCGCGCTAAATGCAGTACACTGCGCGCTCCGGGTGACCATCGTGGGCGCGCGCCCACGCGCGCAGGTTAGTGGGAACAGTGCTAACAGGGCGCCATAGTTCTTCCAGGGGACAACGCTAAGACATCCCTGGGTATCCTGGCTTAGCACCATGCTGTGCTGCTGCATGAAGTACCCTTTGGTATCTGCAGACTCTGGATCACCCTGTAACTCCTCCTGCAACACAAAACAATAGGTTAGAAATTATCCCCCCCCCCCAAAATCCTCTATATTGGCAGTTCGCCGGGTACGCGGTGGGGCGGGCAAGGCGAGACGGCAGGAACCAAGAGGCTGCACGTTGGGCAGGGGACAGTATGTGTACCCCTGTCCCCCCCCTCCCCGGAAGTGGGGTCGGCCGGAAGTCTTCCCTGGACCCTGGCCCCAGGGAAACTAGAAGGCCGACTCCAGTGCCTTCCTGTGGTACTAAGGCGGCCACCCTATTGAGGGGCCGCTGCGCAGCCCCCCGGGCAGCCTTGGCAAAGGAAAGCGTCTCCTTCTGAGCACCAGGTCTGACCCCTCAAGGCTGACGGGTATTTCCATGGGGGGTGGGTTTACTGCTAAAAGGAGATACTTTCGGCAAGCGCACAACAAATGCCCTGAAGGTCTTTGAGTTAAGGGGGGTGTGGGCTTGTAAGTACTTGAGCAGAAGCAGCCACAGAAAGGGAGAGGTCAGGATGTGGGCGGTAGAGCGGATTTATGGAGAAGGGGCCTGTCCGAGATGACCAGACATGGGGAGAAGAAGACAAGCCTCACAAATATACACACTCACAAATCACACTTGTGCACATACAAACACAAGAGCTACAGATATACACACTTACAAATCGCACTTGTGTACATACAAACACCCGTGATATACAGACATTATCACACTTGTGCAAATACAAACACAAGCACCGCAGATATATACACTCTTAAATCACTCACATGCACACACAATCACAAGCACCATAGATATACATATTCTCAAATCACATGCATGCACATACAAACATAAGGACCACAGATATATGCAGTCTCAAATCACACAGGTGCATATACAAATACAAGCACCCCAGATCCACTCAGATTACACGTGCGATCACAAACACCAAATGCACACAAAGCAAGGAACTGCATATCCCGGAGCAATTGTGCAAAGAAGAAACTATCAGCGGACCTATATGCACATACCTATTAAACAAGGGTAAGATGGGAACAGGCAGTCAGCAGACACAGAGCAAGGAGAGAGGTAACAGCGGGCAGACAAAGACAGGAGGAACACAGAGAGCATGAAGGGCTGTGGCTCTCTGAAAGAAGGAAGACAAAGGTTCAGACATTGGGGGATTGTGGAGAGAAGCACTGCTAATGTTTAGGGCAAAGAGATGTATTTAAAGGAGACATAGGGAGCAAGAGGTAAAGCAGGGAGGGACAGGAAGCATTACCTTGTGTTTGCTGCTTGTTAACTGTTCAGTGAAGACGAATCACTGTATCGTGAACCGAAGAGGTGGGAACCAGAGGCCCCCTTGGAAAGTTAAATGGAATGCTTTTAACCCGTGCTGCTGGTTCACCTGAAAGAAGTCGGAACGATGCAATCTACAAAATCAGGGTTGTATGAGTGTAGAGAGGGAAGTCCTCTCCCTGCATAACTAAATGTGGCTCCAGTGCTGCTCTGCGGGACGTGCGAGGGTCATACAAGCCTGTGTTACTCTGTCGCCTGCTGCTGCTCCTGGGCCCCCGCTGCTTCCTATGTGATCCTGCTCGGCGGCACCAGTAACAACATGGTGTCAACAACTACACCAATTCAGTGTCCTGTGCTCTAAGGCAGCAGTATAACACGTCATCTCCGTCCCCCTGGCTCCGCTGCTCTGCTAGAGCCCAGTGACTGATTGGGAGGGGGAGGAATGAGCTTGGAAATAGACCACAAAGAAAGTGAAACCAGCCATGACATCGCTCAGGTTGATGTTTGGGATGTGGGAGGGGTGTTCTGTGCAGGACGCCATTATGGCGCTCTAGTAAATAAATAAATAACAAAGCCACCACGATTGCTGCTTGATGCTGTTTGGGACATGGGAGGGGAGCCACGGTGATTAAAGAAAGTGAAACCAGCCACGACATCGCTCTGGTTGATGTTTGGGAGGTGGGAGGGATGTTGTGTGCAGAAAGGCATTACGGCGCTCTAGTAAATAAATAAATACAAACGCCACCGGCGCGATTGCTGCTTGATGCTGTTTGGGACATGGGAGTGGAGCCACGGTGATTAAAGAAAGTGAAACCAACCACAACATCGCTTTGGTTGATGTTTGGGGTGTTCTGTGCAGGAAGGCATTACCGCGCTCTAGTAAATAAACAAGTCCGCGTGTGGTGTGCGCACAGTGCAAGGAATGCAAGGTATGCAGCTGGCACCCGGCCGCACTGCTGCTCGCTCCCGAGACCCCTGGGCCATGTGAGTCAACGTTTAGAGAGAAGGCGGGACATGCACCCGCCTTTGGCCAATTGTAGGCTTTCAATTTTTGAAAGCCATACGCAAAGGCCAATTGAATGTGTGGGCCCACACGGAGTGGAATGTGTGGACCCACACGGAGAAGTCTTTTGGAAGCTGGAGTGATTCCAAGAGGCCCTCTCCTAGAGCAGCGCATGCGCGCTGCGCTAGGTGAGACCTAAAGAGGACTGGACTGTTCCCATGGTGAGCAGGGTCAAGTCAGATTTGCATATGGCTGGGTCCAAAATGGGGTGGGTTGGTGAGCAAACTAATAATGTAATAAACCCAGATCTGTGACAAGGGGTGAATGTTTGATTTGCTCAGCATTCTGTCCAATATTTGTTCTTTCTGCAACTTTCTAAAATTGGCATTTTCAGAATTGTGACTTGCAATCTGGGTTTACCAGTGGGCCTTGCAGTAGTGAAAAACAGATCAAATCAAACAGGACTTATAAAGCACTGCTATTTACACATGAGGGTATCCAGGCACCGAGAACCTTGCTACTAGGGAAAGATCAATTGAACTGCCATGTCTTGAGACCTTTTCCGAATTCCAACAGAGAGGATGAGGTCGGGAGTTGAAGGCGGAGGTTGTTCCAGGCCTTCGCAGCAAGGTAGAAGGAGCATCCTTTTCTGTTACTTCAGGGGATGCGAGGAGTGTGAGCGAGGGAGAGGGAGGCGGAGCATAGATGTCTGGAGGGTTGGTGAAAGTTCAGGCTGTGGTTGATGTGTGCTGGTACTTGGTTGTGTAAGGCTTTGTAGGTAGGATCAGCAACTTGAACTGACGTCTCTTCTGAATGGGGAGACAGTAGAGCTTCCTAAGGTGGAGTGTGATGTGTGTTCACTTTGGGAGGTCAAGGATGAGTCTGGCCACCTAATTCTGTATGGTCTGCAGTCTCTACAGGAGGTGCGAGGTGATTCCTACGTAAAATGCGTTGTCGTAGTCCAGTCGGCTGGTGACTACGGCTTGAGCATTGGCCCATCTGGTGTTGGCAAAGGACCATTTGAAAATCTAAGGGAGCATGCGAAGAGTGAGGAAGCAGCTGGAGGAGACTGACTTGATCTGGCTTTTCATGGAGAGATTGCAGTCTAGGATGATGCCAAGCTTCTTGGCATGGTCTGTAGGGAGTGGGTGTGTGTCCAAGTTCAATAGGCCACCAGACGTCGTTCCACGGGGAGGCGTTATTCCTGAAGATCAGCACTTCCGTTTTGTCTGTGTTGAGTTTTAGGCAGTTGGCTTTACCATTAAAAAGGGTTTAAAAGTACAATTCTTTATATTTGTATATTTGTGGGGTATTTATAGAGCGCGACGTTCGCTCCGGAGGGAGCATCTTGGCGCTAGGGAACCTAAGTGAGCCAGTGCAAGAGGATTAGATGGAAGCTTTGGAGTGATCGTCCGGGAGATTAAAGATCCAGGTCTTTAGCAGTTTTCGAAACGGTTTTTCCTGGGTTTGTTGTCTGAGGGATTTGGGTAGTTTGTTCCAGGCTTTGGTTGCAAGGAAGCTGAGGGTCTTCTCGCCCTTCGTTTTCAGATTGTATTTGGGGAGAAGAATGAGGTTGTCGTTGGTTGAGCGAAGGTGACGGCTGGGCAGGTAGTGGGGGAAGCGTTTGGTGAGGTATTTAGGGCCAGTTTTGTTGTAGGCACGGAAGGCTATAATCAGGATCTTGAAGAGAATCCTTTTGTGAAGGGGGAGCCAGTGAAGTGAGCGAAGTGCTGCAGAAATAGAGGATCTGCGGGGAAGGCCCAGGACAAGACGGGCGGCTGTGTGTAGTACGCTCTGCAGTTTTTGGATGGTTTTCTTTTTAGCTCCTGCGAGCAAGCCGTTGCAGTAGTCCAGTCGCGAGATAATGAGTGCTACTGTCACCGTCTTTCTGGCATCGATGGGAAGAAAGTCAAAAAACTTTCTCATGGATCTGATCATTCCAAAGCATTTGCCTGCGACGGTTCTGGCATGCTGATCGAAGGAGAGGTCGGAGTCAAAGGTAACGCCGAGGTTCCTGGCTGACGAAACTGTCTGGGGGGGGGCAACAGAATTGTCAGGCCACCAAAGTGATGGACAAAAGGAGATGTTAGTACCGATCGGAAGGATTTCCGTTTTGCTCGAATTGCATTTCAGGTGGTTATTGTCCATCCAACGAAATACTTCAGTCAGGCAGTGTTTTAGGTTGAGTTCAGCTTTGGTGGATAGTTTGTCTAATGGCACAATGAGCTGTGTGTCATCGGCATAGGAGGTAACAGGTATGCCGAAAGATTCTATTAGATTAAGGAGGGGAATGAGGTAAACGTTGAAAAGGAGAGGGCTCAGAATGGAGCCCTGCGGGACACCTGAGGAGACAGGTTTGTCTTTGGAGTGAAATGGGCCCAAAGAAACGGCTTGGGAACGGTCGGAGAGGAAAGAGGAGATCCAGGAAAGGGCAGAGTCAGAGATGCCGATGTCCCTGAGTCTGCTGATAAGGATAGTGTGGGAGACAGTGTCAAACGCCGCCGTTAGATCGAGAAGGATGAGGATGGAGTTTTTTCTCTGATCATGCAGGGTTTTTATAGTGTCAGACAGTTCAATGAGGGCGGTTTCTGTCGAGTGCTTGGGGCGGAATCCAGATTGTTGAGGATGGAGAAGGTTGTTTTCATCTAGATAGTGTTTCAGTTCATTGTGGACTAGATGTTCCGTGATTTTTCCCAAGGCCGGGAGTAACGAGATTGGGCGGAGGTTGGTGAGATCCGTCGGGGGTTTATTCGCCTTCTTCATAAGGGGTTTGACGATTCCTTTTTTCCAGCGGCTAGGAACGGTGCCTGAGCTAAGCGAGGAGTTGATTAGGTTGTTGATGGTCGGGTTAACCTCGTTGATTAGTTGGTGAAGTATCTTGGGAGGACAAGGATCGGACGGGGAGCCCGATTTACAGGCCAGGATGGCTTTTTTCGACTGCTCAAGCGTGACAAGGGAGAAGCGGCTTAGCGTACAGTTTTGGGAGACCAGTGGGGGGGGGATTGGGAGAGTGGCAGGGGGGGGAAAGTTGATTTGGATCGAGGCAATTTTTTCCTCGAAGAAGTCAGAAATTTGATCGCAGAGTTTCTGAGAGGGTGGGATTTCAGGCAACAGAGCCTTGGGTTGAGTAAATGATTTGACTATCGCAAACAGCGTCTTTTGTTTTTGGCCTGCGTTTTTTATGGCGTTGGTGTAGTAGTTTTTCTTTGCCAGTTTAATTTCCGAAAGGTATTTTTTCCTAGTTGCGATATAGGAGGAACGATAAGTAACCTCGTAGGCCTTCCGCCATTTTCTTTCTGCTTTTTTACAAAGCAGATGAGCATTAGCGAGTTCTGGTGTAAACCAGGGGGCGTTGGGTTTAGTTTTGCCCCGGGAGGTGCGGGGACGTGGGGGCGGGATTCTGGAATTTATTTCTTGGGTGATCCAGTTGTGAAAAAGATCGGCATCGGTATCAATATTACCTGAGAGGGTAGGTGCTTGAATTTGTATTAACGGATTGAGAGTAATGTTATCCTGGACCTTTTTCCAATTGATGTGATTGGCGGGCAGGGAAGCAGATTTGTTGCGGTTGGAAAGGTTTTCGTTAAGGATGTGGAATGGGATCAAGAGGTGATCAGACCAGATCAGGGGCAAGGGCGATAGTTAGACACCAAAGTTGACCTTTCTACCTGCTCACAATTGAAAGTTATCACTTATTAAATGTAAAGTTAATAGTACATTGTCCAATTCTTAAATACACTGTACCCTGCCCTCTGGGCTGTTTAGAGCCTACCCCAAGAGTGACTTACATATATTAAAAAAGGAAGGTTTATGCCGGGCAAAATATTTATTTTGCCAGGTCAAAATGGCAGGTTAAACTGCTCACATAAGTTGCAGAGGCCTGGTAGCTGCCCTCAACAGAGACTTGCATTGCCAAAGTGAATCGATCTTAATTTTCAGTCACAAGCCGGGACAATTGGCATTACAAATTGTTGTTATTGTCCGTTGTATAGGCAGTATTTGCCATATTTTGTTGATATTTAAAAGAACAATTAAAACAGGCACTTGAAAGCTGGTGACATATAGTAATTAATTTGAGTAGTAATAACTAAAAATCATTGAATTGGTCATTCAGCAATGGATTTTACATGTGATCATAAAACTTCATGATAAACAGTTGATTATTAATTCAATATACATTAAAAATTACTATTGCCTGCCACCCAAGCCATTCTTATAGCTTTGGGGTCATGAAATAGCATGAATTGTCTCGCTGGTGGGAGTGTGATGGTTAGTAGGTGTGTTGTTACTATCATTGGCTGCAGTGATGTGTGGTGCTGGGTGCAGTGGCCTCCTGACAAGAGCACCGGCACTTATTTTTTTACAAATTGAGCACTGATGGGACCTATGATCTGCAAAGACATTTTCTGTAAATGAAAAGCTCAGTGACAAACATCATGAAGACATAACTAAGTTTTTATATGACACCTTTTTCATATCCGTTTTGATTAGTTTTAATTGCTGATGTCATCAGTGCTTTAAAAAGTGATGTCATATGTGATGATTATCTGTAATGCTTATTGACTATAATTGTGAATACTATTAGTAATGTCATGAATAATGTCACTTGTACTATCATTATTAGAGGTAGTAACACATGTTATGTCCAACTGTGAGAAATGGCAAAAATATGGTATAACGTGTAAAGAAATAGGTGTTAAATGTAGTGTTACCCAACTTAGGGCGTGATTTATAGTTTGACGGACTAGGTAGTTTGCAACAGATACGACAAAATACCCTGTTCACCAGTCGTCCTGCCCCCCTCTTTAGGATCAGAATAACCATCAGCTTTCCATCAGTGGAACCCCTGCTGTCAGCAGAAACCTTCTCTGATGGCCCATCAGAGTACGGATCATTGGACGAAGGTCAATACACCCCCTGCTCTAATTAGAGTGAACAGGCTGATATCTTTTTTTCTGTCTTTCACCACCAGGTAAAACCTAGTAAGTGACAGAAAAAAACAAATATTGACCCCCACACCCACAGAAAAAACTCCCATTATTATGTGTGTGGAGACATTAGTTGTTGTTTTCATAATGTTTGTTAAAGTTTGGTGTCAAATTGACAGTGGTTGTCTACCAAACTTTTCTTGTACCTTTACAGGAACCATCAGGTTTGTCAAGGTACAGACACCACCACTGAGCAATAATCTCTAAATTTGGTGTCCAGAGATCCATCAGGGTGGGGGATGTATTGTCCTCTGCCACCCTGACGGACAGAGTACCGTCCTCTGAAGTCTGTATGTGGCCCTTAGTATAAATCATTCAAGATTTCATGAACATCAGTAACGTTTCACTTATTCTGCAAAATATATTTGTGTGAAATTTGAAATCTAATAAATCTCGATCAGCCCAGAGATGTTTTAAGGCATGGGCAAAGTAGGCAATTCCCCAGAGCACCAACGTTTGCACGGGACCCTCTGGGAAAGTGAACTTGTTTCTCTATTTGACTATTAGTGTATTATATTCTCTTTCTAAACCTCTCTAACCCTCTGCCTATCCCTACCTCTGACTTTGTCTAGTAACGATTTTTAGGGTAGGTAGGGTAGTAGGCAAGAAATATTTGAACTCTTTTGTGTGACCCTATACATACTTAACACATAATTTAGTATTGTGTGGCTTTATGGATGCCTGAGTTAACAAGAATAGGTAATATGATATCAACTTGGCCCCTACAGGGACACCCAAAATATGGCTTACTCAGGGCCTCCAGCATCCTTAAGTTGACACTGAATCAGCCCGTCAGACATGTGATTCCAACTTCTTTTATTATTGCAATCACTTTTCTGTGCCACACAAAACTTGCAAGAAGTTGTCAACAACATTGATGTGGGCTATACTACTACTATCGCAAGATGTTACACAATTAGCATGTCTGTCTGTCTGAAGATCTATAACTGTCAAATGAAGTAATACCTCAGGGTACATTACAATGCAGTACTCGATATAGACATGGATAGGTCACCCCCCCCCTTCAAAGCGCTGGCGCAATTAGGCAGGCCGAAGCACTATACAAATGGGTGGAGGGGTTGTGCATGGGGGATGCCTGGCGACTGAAGTACCCCAGCAGTAGGGAATACTCCTTCTTCTCACATCCACACCAACTGCACACTAGAATAGACAGGATCTTATGTTCTATTTCTACCACTACCCAGATAACGCATGCCACGTATATGGGAAAGACCTTCTCAGACCATAACCCATTAGAGGTCACTCTCGCTTGGGGCAGAGTCCCCACTCCAGTCCCCACTGTAAGTTATGGCCCCAAATGCTTGAAGACCCGGTCTTTCACAGCACACTATCTGCGGGAATCACACATTTCTTCCCTGAGAATGCTGGTACCGCCTCCTCACAGCAGGTGGAGTGGGATGCATTCAAGACAGTGATCAGAGGAATCCCAATTGGCACCACAGCAGGGGTTAGGAAAAAAATACATAACAACGTAATTGCGGTGGAAAACTCATTGAACAAACTAGTACAGGAAGCAGCAGTAGACCCTACCAAGGGCGCGGCACTACAGGAAGCCAGCATCAAACATGCAGAGTTGTTAGAAATGCTAAGACAAGTTGATTACACTGCTTACACGCACACTAAGCACGCTGAAGCCGACAAGGCTGGCCCACTCCTGGCGTCTATAATCAGAGACGACCCCCAGCAGACCCCAATACATGAAGTAACCACTCCGGGTGGGACCATTGTAGACACACAGCAAGACATTAACTCTGCCTTCTGCGAGTATTACCAAACCCTATATCAGTCACCGCCACCAATGGTAGAAGACTCTCTTCACGCATTCTTAACTGACCTCCCATTTCCTAAACTTTCACAAACAGTGCAAAAAGACCTCTCCGGCCCTATCACGAGGGCGGAAATTAAAGAAGCCATCCACGATCTCCCGCGAAACAAGGCCCCTGGCCTTGATGGCCTTCCTGTCGTGTTCTTTGACACATACGCTGACCCCCTGGTCCCACACCCAGAGCGACTATACAACGCTGCAATAGACTCAGGAATGCTACCCTACACCACGATGCAGGCGTTAGTGGTGTCCCTCCCTAAGCCGGGTCGTTCGCCATTAGACATCTCAGGATATAGACCCTTATCCCTGCTCACAACCGAATATAAATTACTGAGTAAGGTTCTTGCGCGTCATCTACTGCCATATTTGCACAAATTAATCCACCCAGACCAATGCGGGTTTGTGCCGGCGCGGAACACCTCACTTAATATTAGGAGGCTGTACCACGTAATGGAATCCACTCCCCCAGACAATCACACGGCTGGTTGCATCACATTGGACCTGAGACAGGCGTTCAATACTCTTAGGTGGGATTAAATGATCCAGATACTGGGGAAATTTGGCACACCCCTGATTATCTGAAATGGATCCAACTACTGTACTCAGCCCCCACTGCCAGGGCCCGCACTGGCAGACACATTTCACGGGGATACCCTATTGGCAGGGGCACTAGACAGAGCTGCCCGCTGTCCCCTTTATTATTTGTACTAGCTCTGGAACCACTGGCTCTAAAGATACGGCTAACAGCGGAGCAGAAGGGGATCCGTCTGGGCACTTCAACGCAGATTTTATCTGCCTATGCAGACAACATTATATTATATTTAGGTGACTTGACTACTGACCTCACACCGATGCCAGAGATCTTTACTAATTTTGCACTACTTTCAGGGCTTACCATAAATGAGACCAAGTCGCAGGCCTTTTTTTTCTACCTGGAGGTAAGCCCGGATGCGATACAGTTCGGGCAATTTAACCTGGCGGTTGCCCCCATACCTTTAAATAACTGGGCATACAAATTTATAGAATCGCACCAGACCTAAAAGAGGAAAACCTGAACAAAACTATCCGAGCACTCCGTTCGCAGGTTACATTCTGGATGTCCCTACCAATCTTGGTGATGGGTAGAGTGGTGATTTCAAAAATGGTGGTTCTGCCCCGACTACTATATTTTTTTGCAAATTTACCAGTAGTTATCACTTACCTCCCTGAACAAGAAACCAACTGACCTGATCTGGGGCAACGGCCGCCGCAGAGTGGGCCTGACTAAACTGCAGTTGGACACGGATAAGGGTGGTCTGGGGGTTCCGGATTACCGCGCCTATTGTCACGCAAGCCAGCTGCAGTGGCTATCATTCTGGCTGGAAGGGCGTAATTTACACAAAATTGGCTACACAACACCTGAGCTTGATCGAGGGGAACTGCACACACTCCTGCTCCCGTGGGCCAGAATACCCCTAACCGCCCCAGGCTCCTACGCACTGCACTCACATACTGGAAAAAATCCCTACACTACACATGCAGCTGTCCCCCATACTCAGACAACACGCCACTGATAGGACTCCCCACCCCTACCGGCCTGCTTACTAAACGGAGGATATCAGCCTGCGCTGAGGACGGGGTAACCACGGTAGGTGCATTGTTCGATGAAGGCATCCTTATGGACCATAAGAACTTCACTAGGCATACCGGGGTCGCAGGCACACTATACATGCTGCGATTTTACAATATGTTAGAAAACATTGGGCCCTACGCAGGGAAGCACCTGCCCAACACGAACTGGTCCATATGACGTAGCTCATGGGAAATGACTGGCACCTCACCAAATGGCTATACAAAAGCATTAGAACACATTCGGGCATTACCCTGACAGACTTGCGTACTAGATGGTCAAGGGACCTGGATAAAGAACTGACAGACAAAGAATGGGACTCGATTTTAGAATTTCCCAGGAAAATCCAACAGAACGCCAAATTCAAATGTATTCAGCTCATGGTCACATCCAAGGCATACCTCACACCACACCGATTGCAGTATCTGATAGAGACATCTAGCCGCAGATTCCTTAACTTAGAATATCCCCAGGCGTCAGACTGGATCCGTAAACTTTTTGCAGCAGCACCTCTGCGCGCCAGGGGATGGCACCGCATGGCTCTGCCCTGACATCGTCTGCGGACATGACGTCAGAGAAGCCATATAAGTCCCTCCCGGTGCACTGATGTCAGTTTCCTTCTTTTCCGCGTCTCGACGCGGAACCAGCAGTAAGCGGTTCCTCTGGCCTGGCCTGTTACCCAGGCCTTCTGGACGCCTTCAGGCGTCCGGGAACAGTGTGTGATGCCTTCAGGCTTTAAGGCATGTGAGACGTGCACGCAGCAGATGTCGGTGACCGATCCGCACGAGATCTGCATGTGTTGCTTAGGAGCGCACCATGACTCAGAGGAGTGCGACGCCTGCCAGCAGATGAGGCCGAAGTCCCTGAGGGAGCGCTGGATGAAGCTATTGGTCGCCCGGATGTCCCGCTTGGCGCCTCAGCCCTGCTCTCCATCTCGGGCTGGGGCTTCTGTTCAAGTTCGGTCGCGGAGTCGTTCTCGCGGACATCGTTCGCCTCACGCAGGTAAGCGGAAGCACAAGTCACGGAGGTCGTCGGCCTCACTTCAACGTGACAGTGGGGCTCACGGCTCCCGGTCTTTGCCGGGTGTGGGCCCCCAGGAGTTGACCCCCTTATACCCACCCTTTCCGGGAGATGGGACGACTCAGACCCAAATTAAACCTATTTCACGGCTCTGCACTCCATTTTTGGGTCACCTCCTCTCCCAGGTGCGCCTTCAGGCCCCAGAGTGGAGGTAGGGACTCAGGTCGGATCTTCGCTGGCGGGTTCGCCCTCGGCGCCAGCTGAGTCCCTCGACGACGTCGGGAAACTGCCCAGAGGGGCATCCCAGTCAGACGTTAAGCCCTTCTGCCATGTCTCCGCATAGACCTATGTGGCTTCCTGCACCGACATCGGCGGTGGCTGCACCACGGATATCGACTCCTTGTCGGCATACTTCCTCTCCACAGGTCTCTATGAAGGGTGAGTCGATGCCGGTTTGAGACCGGGCTGAGTCACCTCTGCTTATTGTCGACATCGATATGACGCCGTCTTGACGCCGGTCGACGCCGGGGCTGGCGCCGGTCCCTATTGTTCCTCTGTTTGAGGAGGACACGGACCCCGAACACCCAGGGGTGTCTCTTTGCCCTTTGGACCTGCTGCCCCTTAGCCAGTGGCCCCCATCTCATCCGACTGCGGCGTCTCTCTTTTCTGTTGGACAAGTTAGCCTTCAACCGTCCCCTACAGATGATCTGTAATCGCCCCTTAGAATGGCTACAGAGGCTAGTGCTGCATATGCAAGGGCTGTTCGCAGGGCTGCAACTCTTTTACACTTGCATCCCCCCTCGGTCTCTTTGTCTTCAGATCCATTATTGGATATCCTCCACCAGGGTGAGGTGGAGGGGGAGCCCTTGCTGCCTTTTAGCGGGTCGTTATTTGACACCCTTCTTGGCACGTGGGCACGGCCCTCCTCGGGTGACCCTGTGGATAGGGCCATTGCACATCGGCATCGACCAGCTCCAGATGACCGTGTCTGCTTGTCCCTTCATCCTAGGGCTCAGGGCGGGGTCGTCCAGATGGCTTTCACTACGCAGCCTTCCTCTCCTCTCCCATTACTGCCTTCCACTAGGGAGTCTCGTTGGTTGGAGACCTGTGGCCACCATAGTTTTGCGTCCACTAGTTTGGGCATCTGTGCTTTGAACACGACTTGCGTGTTTGCACAGGCTACTTTTGCCCTTTGGGACTCGGTCGAGGGTCTTCTTCCCTCTCTTCCAGAGGGTCCTCATACTGACGTGGCTCGTCTCCTTCATCATGGCCAGGACATGGCACAATTTACCATTAGATCGTCCATGGATTCTACTGACTCTGTAGGTCGAGCGATGGCCAGGTCCGTTGCTCTGCTTTGCCATGCCTGGCTGCGCGATGGTGGTTTTCCTGAAAATATTCGGGAGAGTCTACGGGATTTGCTGTTTGATTGCGTATCCCTTTTTGACAGTCAGTCAGTCGTATGCTGATTGGTTTGCCTAAATTTTGCTCAGTTAAGAGCGCCATCTCTGATCTTCACTGGTTGCCCGTTAGACAGAGGATAAAATTTAAAGTACTGTGCCTGGTTTTTAAAATTCTGAAGTTTCCTTCCCCTCCTATCTTGGCTCAGTCTATTTCTTACTACACTCCTGCTAGAACACTTCGTTCAACGGGTCAATTTTTGGCCATAGTTCCCCGCTTTAAAAAGGCCAGAATGGGCGGACGCTCTTTTGGTGTTCTGGCGGCCAGCCTTTGGAACACATTGCCGTTCAGTTTTCGATCCATCCCGGACTTGCTTCCTTTCAGGAAAGCGGTGAAAACATTCTTGTTTCCTTTAGCCTAGCGGTTGTGGCTGGTATGTCTCATCCTTCTGTTATGTTACTCGTCCTCTGTTGCGCCGGGACGCCGCTTGCTGTGGCATCTGTGCGCCTTATAAATGTAAAATAACATAACATAACATAACATAACATGCGGACTTAGCAGCCTCCTGTCTAGCTTGCCATCATTTTATGTTTTTGAGATCCTTTTACGGTCTATTACTTCCATGTGCAGTGTTGTTCTGGTTCCTGGGTTCATGCTGTAATACTCAGGTGGTTTGGCCGACTTCTCTCCATTTTTGCTTCCCTTTATTGCAGCTGATCGGCTGCTTCTGTTCTGTTGATCCTCTGTCTATGAGCCCCTGCTCAAGAGGTGCCCCTAGCTGGGGTTGAGGCTTACCCTATGTGGGGTATTTGTTGGCTACTGTGTACCTGCCTCCCGTACACATAAGGCTTGGTAGGCTCCTGTGGAGTCATTTCCGGAGGGCGCTGCCCTGCGGATGTGACTGTGGTCTTTTTTTCTTGAATGCGGTCCACCGGTTGGCATCACTCTATGGCCTATCTGTTGGAGTCTGCGGTTCGTCCGTGGCACTCCTTTGCAAGTGCAGATGCTCACCTTCTCGGGGTTTCTACCTTGTATGTTTCTCCAGGAGGGTCCTTTCAGCCTCTCCTGCTTGTCTGTTTCATTTCTGCATGGTTCTGCCGCTGCAGATGTCCTACCTGTGGACAGCCTTCGTCGGTGCCCTGTCACGGTACCAAGGGGTGCAGGACTGACATGGCGCACTTCTCTTATGTTCTATGTGCATCTGGTGGTTGCTCTCTACTGTGTTCACTGTTACAGAGGGCTGACGCTTTCCTTGCGCTTCTGAGATGCCTGGTTCTCCCCTCCTCTATCCGTGGTGGGTAGTGCTTTTCTTTCTTGCATGGTGGCATCTTAGCCACTTGCGCCGCTCATGTACATTGCCTTGTGCCTTGCTTTCCTGGGTACTTCCCCGGCACGGGTTTTCCTCTTCCCCTGCTGCCATCCGAGCAGGAGTTTTGGCATACTTCTACTTCAGGACGCGGCTGCTCTCTGTAGAGGTGCTCTCCTCAGGACGTTCACCAGCAACCCTTGACCCTGTTCCAGACAGGTCGCTCCCCACGCCACGCAGCTCCACCTGCCTGTGCCCGTGCTCTGTGTCCAGCTGCCCCCCCCGGCTGCCTGGAGTTCGAGGCCTGCCTCCGTAGGTTTGCCTCTACTGTTACTGTACTACTGTCTGACTAAATTGCACTGTATTCTGGATTTGCTTCTGTTTCTGCTTCTATGATCGTTTATTTGCTTTTCTTCCCCTCCTTTGTGCCCCCTTTTGCCATTTGCTTTTTTGCCTTCTGTTTCCTTTTTCGCCGTTCCTCACTCCCGTTTTCCCGCTGCTGTGTCCCCTGCGGTCCCGCCCCCCGTACACCCATTGGCCCACTCCCCCCTCCCAGCTGCTCCTCCCTTCCACCTCCCCTTCTTATGGTGGCCGCTGCACAGTGAAGGGAGCGACCCTTGACCCTGTTCCAGGCAGGTCGCGCCCCACGCCGCACAGCACCTGCCTGTGCCCGTGCTCTGTGTCCAGCTGCCCCCCCGGCTGCCTGGAGTTCGAGGCCCGCATCGGTAGGTTTGCCTCTACTGTTACTGAACTACTGTTTGCCTAAATTGCACTGTAATCTGGATTTGTTTCTGTTTCTGCTTCTGTAATCGTTTATTTGCTTTTCTTCCCCTCCCTTTGTGTCCCCTTCTGCCATTTGCCTTTTTGACTTCTGTTTCCTTTTTCACTGTTCCTCACTCCCGTTGTCCCGCCTCTGCGTCCCCTGCGGCCCCGCCCCCCCGCTCACCCATTGGCCCGCTCCTCCCTCCCAGCTGCTCCTCCCTCCCACCCCCTCTTCTTATGGTGGCCGCTGCGCAGTGAAGGGAGCGACCCTTGACCCTGTTCCAGGCAGGTCGCTCCCCCCACCGCGCAGCTCCACCTGCCTGTGCCCGTGCTCTGTGTCCTGCTGCCCCCCCGGCTGCCTGGAGTACGAGGCTCGCCTCCGTAGGTTTGCCTCTACTGTTACTGTACTACTGTTTGACTAAATTGCACTGTATTCTGGATTTGTTTTTGTTTCTGCTTCTGTGATCGCTTATTTGCTTTTCTTCCCCTCCCTTTGTGCCCCCTTTTGCCATTTGCCTTTTTGCCTTCTGTTTACTTGTTCGCCGTTCCTCACTCCCATTTTCCCGCCGCTGCGTCCCCTGCGGCCCGCCCCACGCTCACCAATTGGGCCACTCCTCCCTCCCAGCTGCTCCTCCCTCCCACCTCCCCTTGTTATGGCGGCAGCACAGCGGGCGCGCCAAAGGCGCGTCTAAGGCAAGCCTGTCTGCGCCCGTCCGTGCCTGGCTTGCGCCCAGCCCCCATGAACGTCACGACACCCGTCCCCGCTACGACTCCAGCACCCTCCACGCCCTCAATGCCAGACAATCACGCACCTTTTGCCTGGCCGCCCCGAAGCACACCCAAGGACCCTTCTCCTGCCGATACTGCAGCTTCACCAGCATCCGGCCCGCCAACCCACCTACCAAAGAACCCAACTACCTCAGATGCATCCTTCTCAACACCCACTCCGCCCGCAAACACGCCGTTGAACTCTGGGACCTACTCGACTCCAACACCCCGGACGTCGCCTTCCTGACGGAGACCTGGCTGAACCCCTCCTTGGCACCCGACATCGCCATAGCCATCCCAGACGGCTACAAGATCACCTGCAGGGACCGCACCAACGGAGTAGGAGGAGGAATCGCCATCGTCCACAGGAACACCCTCAGAGTCTCGACCAGCACCGCCGACACCCTCAGCACCGCCGAACACCTGCACTTCCAGATCCACACCGACCCCAACACCACCCTCAGAGGAACCCTCGCCTACAGACCCCCCAGACCCGGACCACAGTTCAGCGACTCCATCGCTGACTTCGTCAGCACACACGCCCTCGCCTCCACGGACTACATCCTCCTCGGGGACCTGAACTTCCACCTCGAGAACAACAACAACGCCAACTCTGCCACCCTGAGCGACAACCTAGCCAACCTCAGACTCAGACAACTCGTCACAACACCCACCCACTCCACCGTCCACATGCTCGACCCCATCTTCTCCGCATGCCCCCACATCTCCTTCAGCCACACCTCCAAACTCCACTAGACTGACCATCGCTGCATCCACTTCACCTTCTGGAAACCCACCACGCACCACCGCTCCCAACAGATGCCTCGTTGCTGCTGGAGCAAAGTCACCGAAGACCAGCTAACCACCACCCTCGCCCAGAGTCCACCCCCCAAGCCCACCGACGCGGACACCGCCGCCCGCAACCTCAGACAGTGGATCGACGACTGCGCCAACACCCTCGCCCCGCTCAAGAAACCATCCAACAGTCACACCAGCAGGAAAGCCAGCTGGTTCACTGAAGACCTTCAGGCCTCCAAGCAAACCTGCCAAAAGCTGGAGAAGAACTGGCTCCGTGAATGAACCCCGGACAGCTACGCAGCCCACAAGAACGCCACCCGCAGACACCATCACCTCATCAGATCAGCCAAAAGGGCCTCCTTCAAAGACCGCCTAGACAACACCGCACACAACAGCAAAGAGCTCTTCAACATCGTGAAGGAACTCTCCAACCCCAGCTCAAACACCGACAACATCCCACCCTCGCAAGACCTGTGCGACTCGCTGGCCACCTTCTTTCATCGCAAGATCGCAGACATCCACGACAGCTTCAACAACACGACCCCCCCCGACAACCACTGAGACCTCCGCCCCAACGACCACCATCCACACAAACCGCCTGCTCTCCTGGACCAACATCAACGATGATGACACTATAAAGATCATGAACACCATCCACTCCGTTTCTCTGTCAGACCCTTGCCCACACCACATCTTCGCACCCCATTCCAGAAAACCATCAACATCTCCTTCGAGACAGCAACCTTCCCGGAGAGCTGGAAGCACACCGAGATCAACGCCTTACTCAAGAAACCCAAGGCGGACCCCAAGGACCTCAAGAACTTCCGGCCCATCTCCCTGCTCCTGTTCCCGGCGAAGGTCATCGAGAAGACCGTCAACAAACAACTGACCCGCTACCTCGAGGAGAACAGCATCCTGGACCCGTCCCAGTCCGGGTTCTGCAGCAACCACAGCACCGAAACTGCCGTTATCACCGCCACCGATGGCATCAGGACCCTGCTAGACAACGGAGAAACCGCAGCCCTCATCCTCCTGGACCTGTCAGCCACATTTGACACGGTCTGCCACCGCACACTACGAACACACCTCCACGATGCTGGGATCCAAGAGAAGGCCCTGGACTGGACCACCTCCTTCCTCTCTGGCAGAACATAGAGCGTCCGCCCCCCCCTTCCGCTCCGAAGCCACCGAGATCATCTGTGGCGTACCCCAGGGCTCATCCCTCAGGCCAACGCTGCTCAACATTTACATGGCACCGCTCACCCACGTCGGCTGACTGCATGACCTCAACATCATCTCCTACGCTGATGACACCCAGCTGATCGTCTCCCTCACCAAGGACCCACACACCGCCAAAACCAACCTCCATGAAGGAATGAAGTCCGTCGCCGAATGGATGAGGAACAGCCGACTGAAGCTGAACTCGGACAAGACGGAGGTCCTCAGCCTCGGATCCACCCCTTCGGCCTGGAATGACTCCTGGTGGCCGACAGCACTGGGAACAGCTCCAACACCCACAGACCACGCACGCAACCTAGGGGTCATCCTCGACTCCACCCTCTCCATGACCAAGCAGGTCAACGCCGTCTCTTCCTCCTGCTTCAACACCCTCCGCATGCTCCGCAAGATCTACAAGTGGGTCCCCACCGAAACAAGAAGAACAGTCACCCAGGCCCTCGTCAGCAGCAGGTTGGACTACGGAAACGCCCTCAACAGCCGACTCAGCTTCTACACCCCCTCCTCCCAGCTCCGCTCCGCCGACCTCACCCTCGCCACAGTCCCCCGCATCCGAAGAGCGACCTCTGGTGGCAGATCGTTCTCCCACCTCGCCGCCAAGACCTGGAACACCCTCCCCATCCACCTACGGCAGACCCAAGACCTGCTGTCCTTCAGAAGACTCCTCAAGACCTGGCTTTTCAAGCAGTAACAGCATCCCCCACCCCTCAGCGCCTTGCGACCCTCACAGGTATGTAGTGCGCTTTACAAATGCCATGACTGATTGATTGATTGATTGTCTTCTGTGGACTTGTATGCACATCTCTATACAATTCCTGTTACTCTATGTACGTTTCGTACTGGTTCCTCCCTATTCTGGTCACCCTTCCAGTGTGCCTCGCGGGGGACCGTGGCTCCTCCCTGCCGAGTGGCTGGTGTCACTTATTGATCTGGACTTTATCTGTCCGGTTCTGCTGCAAAATGGCTGTTGTTACCTATGGTGCACTCTTGTTTCTTGTATGCCATTCATCCTTTATGGCTGAGTCTTCTCCTGATGTTTGTTCAGTCTGGCGTCTTCACACACCCAGGGGTCACCCACACTAGGTCCTTGCTGCGGTGTCCGTGGGCTTGCCCTGGACTTCTTGTAAGTGCAGTCCTTCATTATGTGTGTGTTCGCTTCACGAATCCCTTTCACAGGTTACATACCTGGTGAGGCATCTCTCACATCTGGACTATTCTCGTGGCACTTCCTTGTGCCTTTCCTTTTATGTGGTGTGGTTCGGGCTGTACACACGGTCTACCCTGTGTACTTCTGCCTCCCGCATGTGCTTTTTGTAGTCATGATTTTATGTTTCTGATGTCCGACCTTTCCAATGTCTCTTTGGGAAAGGGCGATTATGCACTATTGAGTCTGGTGTCTCTAGTGAAATTGGCTCTTCCTGGGCATGGTCAGCATCCTACCGCTGCTGTCCCCGGTGTCCTTGTTGGTGCGCTTCCACAGTGCTTCTTTCACTGTTATGCATGTTCGACCTGTATGCTTGGACTCGGTCATACAGTCTTGTCCTCTCTCTGGGCCCTTCTCTTTTGCACACCCATCGGATCCTGTGGATCCCTCGGTCCCTGTGATCGCTTCCTTTTCTTTTCCTGAAGTTTTGGACTCTCTCGTTCCGCACTGCCCTTCTGGTTTTGTACTCCCTTTCTACACTGTGTACACTGATGGGCTTTCATGCCGTCCCTCGGTTTCTTGTGATCCTTTGCCTCCCACTATTTGTCGCTCCTTGCAGAGCTCCTGGTCTGGGATTGGCCACTGTGGCATTGCTGCTCCCACTGTGTTTCGTCAACTTGTTGACGGCTGGGTTCCTTTGGAACTTGGTGGGGTTCAGTTGCAGACCCGCCTCCTATGGGGCATGGCTTTGGTATCTATTCTAAGTTAAGGAATCTGCGGCTATATGTCTCTATCAGATGTACGAGTTACTTACCTTCGGTAACGATGTATCTGGTAGAGATACAGTCTAGCCGCAGATTCCTTAACGCCCGCCTATCCCCCCCATTCTGCGAGGACCTTTACAGGTTGGGTTTTATGCTCTCGCCTCCCTCTGGGTGGCTTTGTCTTCCTGCGGAGTGACATCTTTCATCTTTCCTCCTCGGGAGGATGGTTCCTTCTGTTTTCCCTGTTCTGCTCCTCCCATTCTAGTGATGGGGCAGAGGGTTTATGTCTCCTCCTACATTCCTACACCCTGGTTCTTCCAGTGTGGGACCTTCTCATGTTCTTATTCCCTCCCTCCCACCTTCTTTGTTGTTTTAAGTTCTCTTGTCTTTGACTCTACTACAGTCAATTGGCTTGGGGTCTCTTTTTTGTTTCACTGATTTTCATTTTTTCACACACTGATCCCATACTCTCACAGTTTTTGGTGGTGGCTCCGCGTTGTGGTGCGGAAAGATTTCTCCGACGAGAACTGACATCAGCGTGCCGGTAGGGACTTATATGGCTTCGCTGACGTCATGTCCACGGACTACTTCAGGGCAGAGCCATGCGGCGCCGTTCCCCGGTGCGCAGAGGTGCTGCTGCAAAACATTTCCGGATCCAGTCTGACGCCTGGGGATATTCTAAGTTCAGAAATCTGCGGCTAGACTCTGTCTCTACCAGATACATAGTTACCGAAGGTAAGTAACTCGTACGTATGTTTCCAAACACACAACACCATTGTCACAGATGCAAGGCAGAGGAGGCACACTTTATCCACATGTTGTGGCAGTGCCCGGCCCTTGCTAGGTTTTGGGCAGAGACAGTGTCAATCACTGCTGCGGCAACGACCGCCCCGTGCCGTGTACTAAAGGCAATTGTTTGTTGGGTATCAACCGACACACTAAAGCACAGAAGGTACAGCTTTGCTACATGGACCTAGCCAAACTCATGGCTAAACGCGCCATCACCATGCGGTGGAAGTCAGCCAAACCCCCACCGCTCCACGGCTGGCATGGGGAGGTAGTGAGGTGGGGCAGTGCAGAAAGCGCGTCAATTAGGCGAGAGGAAGCCCGTGTGTTGTTCAAAAAGCTCATCTCCATGGAATGAGACGCCATCCTGGAAGCCTTCAAGTTACATGCGCCGGAGCCTGTTCCTGTAGCGCATGAACAGTAGGTGAACCCCCCCCCCCCCACTGGGATCTGCACCCCCCCACACTCTCCACCCCACCCCTTTACCTCCCTCACAGCAAACATAATGCAAACACGCATGTGGACTTACGAATTCAAAAAAACGAATCACAGAATATACACACGCACAAACTGGGGGAGGGACGGTTAAGCAGTAGAGGTACAGTACTTAACAGTAAGGATAGGTCAGGGCCAGCTGAGTTAAGGGAAGGAAGGGAGGGGAGTTTAAAAAAAAAGCTCTACTGTAATGTTTTACCATCTCGGGTCTCTCAGTACAAACGTAATAATGTTAAGTAGCCCACTCGAGACTATAAATGTACAACTCAGACAGTTCGCAATAGTTAGCATGACTGTAATCGATGTGCAAAAGGCCTGATGCATGGTCTGAGACACCAATAAGACGCACTTACACTTGATGGTCTGACGAAGCCTGATGAATACCAAATATATGCTTGATTCTCCTTTATGTATGATGCTAAAGTTGGAAAAGTAATAAAATATGTTTATAAAGAAATACCTCAGGGTAAAATGTGAAGTTCATATCAGCGAGGAAATTCGTGTATTTTATCTTGGTATCTTTGCAAGAGCACTCTTTCCAAAAGTGACTCAAATAGAATTTTCTTTTCGTCAAAACAAAAGTGCTTTGACTACGTTAATTGATCTTGTTTTCTTGTTTTTTACAGAGGCAAGAACACAAGGAGGTGCTGGTTGGCTTACTGTTCCTCATTTTCCCATTCATACCGGCCAGCAATCTCTTCTTCAGGGTGGGCTTTGTGGTAGCAGAGCGAGTACTTTACATGCCTAGGTAATACGCTGCTTCTTTTGGTTTCTGCTGCAAAATGTTTTTTGCAACTCTTGTGCTTCTTTTTTGCCTTTTCATTCTCTGTATGATATTAGTTTTACAATATGTAATGTTTATTTGTTTGTCATCTTTCTGATGCTGCTCCAGAATGTTGTAGAATTAACTTTACTGCTTCAATTTAGCTACTTAAGAGCCTCAATATATTGATTAGGATCCGAATCTTTTGTCATTTGTGTTTAAGTATTCATCAGTCTTTATATGACATCATTGAATCTATGTTTTTCACTTCTGCCCAACCTGAACGAAGCAACAAGAAAGGGAGCCAAAACATACCCTGGATTTACCATTAGAGACAATCAGTGATCAGTCTTACGTTATAGATTAGGGAATTGGTAGAGAATCGTGGCTAGCTCATGTAGATTACAAACAGACTACATGGGTTATGCAGCTTAAATACTGGTTTGTGGAGGAAATCTAGGCTCCCTACACAGATACTCTCACTGAACAAAAATAGATAAAAGAGTAGAAAGCTAGGAGGAGGCAGGGGCCTTGGATGTGCAGAGTGATGAGGAAGATTTAACATGAGCAGACAAGTTTACCACCTCATCACAAATTAAGCAGAATATTATGCCAACTTCTGCAGGCCCACACTTGGCATTATTCAAGGAGCAGACAACTGCAATAGCTGTTAAATTCACAGGAGCACAAATATGTTAGGCAAACTTAATATCTTTCAAGCCTCATCTGGAGTAGGGGCTTAACTGGAGCATTCCACCTCCGTTGTCAAGACATGAGCTGAAAAAAGGAATACATAGCCTACATAATGTAGTTAAACTAACTTTTTCATAAAAATATCCGGTCCTCATTCTTGACATTCTGGTCAAAGTTCCATCAAAAGTTATCTTTCGCCGTCACAGCTGAAAGAATAAAATATCTAGTCAAGGATTCACTAAGGGTAGCAGAAACACTAGGTAGCAAACGGTAGGTCGTGATCTCAGCTGGATTTCTTATAGAAGTAGAACAGCCCCAATTTGGAGATTAGGATATCAAAGACACCTCCTCTTAAAAAAAAACCTCTAGAACATCATTTAAGGCGACAGTAACATTTTATGTATAAGATAATGAAAATTCCACATCATAAATAGTACATATTTTAGAGGTATGGTGAGACTGTTTGATATTAATATATACAGGGGCTAATCTGTAGACGACCGATATCTTAGGTAAATGTTGGGCACTTTAGTGAAGCAACATTCATAGATTCATAGTCACTAAATGAAGAACATATTAACAAAAAATCTCTTAGTCAAGAAGTTGATACGTTCAAAGTCCATGTTGAAACTAAACATCTAGCTGATATGGCTCACAAAGCATGAACAAATATTTTTGAGACTGGAGAACAATGTAGCAAATCATTAGCACTATGTTAAAGATGCAAGGTAGTCAAAATTCAATTCATACTATTAGGGGCAAACAAGGCCAGATTTGACATAGAAATGAAGGTATAGCAACTGTGTTCAACACTACTGTATAGGTTTAAATAATGGTGAAATTCATAATTCTTCTCACGTTCCAGGCAATCTATATTTAAATGAAGACGAGCTACCTAGACTCTCAGAGAATTTATCGGAGAGTCTTATAGTTAAACGTCAACAGAAAGAAATTGTCAAAGCTGTTGAGAACTTAGCTTTGTGAAAGCAGTTTGTCTTGACACCTTACAGAAAAACTATATAAGTGACTATCTCAAGAGATTACCCTTTAGTTTTATAAAACCATGAGAGAAATTATAATATCAGGAACAGTACCTGATCATTGGAGGTATATTATCATAGATATCCACAATTGTTTTGCCTTGTCAACATAGGTTTGTACGGGAAAGAGACTATATTTCACAAATTAAGCAAGTCATGTCCATAATTGAATGTAAACAAAGGTTAAATGAGTTGACGGCAACAACAGATTTAGAATAAGCATTTGATAGGTGGCATGGTTGTTCCTCTGGAGGTTTATGTGGAGAATGACTATTCACTCAATATTTATCAGATGGATTCAGGCAATTTATAATGCATCTGCAAAAGGTTTTCTGATCAATAGTATGTTGCCTACGTTGATTACATTTCACCGGGTACTATGCCTCAAAGCTGCCTTTTGTCACCAATGCTGCATGCTTTATACCAGGGACCGTTTATCTGAAGGCTAAATGTCAGAAATATGTTCCACCATATTTAATCCCCCTGGAGTTTTTGCTTTTCGGACAACCTTTCTTTATGGACTTCTGCAATGAGTGAATCTCTCTCCCTGAATCAACCTCACTATAAGCTCGTATAATTCATTTGGATTGTTATATGAGAATGTCTGTCTTTTAAGATATGGTTCAATGTTACACAGGTAGGATAAGAGACTCTAGGCTGGTTGCATGAGAACAAGTGTGCACACACGTCTAAATCAGCATCATGTCTGCGCACAGGTAACCTTCGAAAGAAGGGAGACTTTAGGGATTGGTGATGATCTGGGCAGGTTTTTTAATGTGAGTATTAATACTGTCAGTAGGACGTCTGTAGTGATTACTGAAAAGTGTGTGGGCTTCACTATATTATAGACTATGGGAACATTCTGCACCAAAGCACCCAGGGACTAGAATTCATTTCTCCCTGGCCTGTGGTGCAGGCTTCCCTCCACTCTGTGGGAGACAGGACAGGGACTGAGAGAGCCTGGAAGCTTCCCCAGGATCTTCTGTGGACAGGTCTTCCAGGAGGAGAAGACCCCTGACTTGCTGTGCTCCAGGTGCCCTGCACCTGGCCAGCAAGGAGGCCAAAGGACCTGGATGGGGCAGGCAGGTAGGGCTCTTTGCTTTGGGACACTGGGGTGCTGCTGCCAAAGACCCTGGACCCAAAGGAAGGGCAGGATGCCCAGCCAGGGGACGGATCCTGTGCAAAGAGAGAGAATAGTAACAAAAAGAAATCAAGCTCTGGAGGGATTCTAAAATCTTAGATACACGGAGGCCTGAAGTATACCAGGGACCATTTATCTGAAGATTAGATGTGATAAATGTATTTCATCATATTTAATCACCTTGGATTGTTTGCTTTTCGGACTATCTGCTTTATGGACTTCTGTGATGAGTATTTCCCTTGACCTAAGTCAACCTCTCTGTAAACTCTTATAATCCATTTGCAGTGTTGTCTGCCAATGTCTGCCTTTTAAGATAAGGTCCAATGTTACACAGATAGCTTAGGAGACTCTGGGCTGGTGGCATGTCAGCAAGTGTGCAGACACGTGTGCACATTTGTAGGGTCTGAATATGTGAGACTACTGTCTAAATCAGCATGGTGTCTGCGCACAGGTAACCTGCCAAAGAAGGGACCCTTTATGGATTGGTGATAACATGGGCTGGTCTTATAGTGTGAGTAAGTATTAATAGTGTAAGTATGAAATCTGTAGTGATTACAGAAAAGTGTGTGTACTTCACTATGGCTATGGGCAAATTCTTCACCAAAGTACAGTTTTGCCATAGTTAGGCCTTGAGACTTGGTCGATGTACCAGTATTTTGTTAAATTAGGATATCAAACGCATATCTGACATTAATTTCCACATATCTGCACTACTTGAGAGGTATTATTCTCCTATGACTCAGCTTCTAATGACATTCAGGCCGTTTTATCACCCTGCTCTGCCAATTACTACACCAATTACTCTGATCACCAGCTCGATGATCTAAGATCACCCACAAACGATAGGGCCATTAGCCAGTAATTAGGCCTACTACTAGGAGAGGAGAGGAAAAATTTAATCTGTCTGTGCTAATTACTTTTCTAGCTGGGAAGGTTCAACCCCACAAATACAAGGGAGGCTAGCAAGACCTCTGGAACCAGTCACAGAAGGGGCTGCTTTTTGATGTTTTGGAGGGAAGAGACTGTGGCAGTTAAGAGCAGGACTTAGGCTCCCAGATAGGTTCTTTCAACAGGCTGCTTGACTGTGCCATCTTCAAAATCCCCAAAATGCTGTGCAGGAGGATTGAAGCAGGGGTACATATAATGTATCTCCCTAGGATGAGGAGAGGTGCCTACTTTCTAGAACTTCATAAGGGAGATACTTTGGAGAACAGTGTGGGGGCCTGGGGGAACCACTGCAGGAGGAATGCCCAGCTGGAAGACAGAAGATGGGGAGAGGAGTTGGCCTAACGGTTAGGGCGCTCGACTTCGGACCTGGGGAACTGGGTTTGAGTGTCGGTAATGACGCTGAACATCCTGTGATTCTGGGCAAATCACGTAATCTCCCCGTGCCTAACAAAGAATGAATGTGTGTCCTAATGTAATGTAACTGGTGCTATGTAAAGCGCTCTGATACCTGATTGGATTTGGGTCTAGTTCGCGCTAGATAAAACTCTGCAAAAAAAAAACAGTAACAAAAAAAGTTAACTGATCCCTTCTGCGAACATGGACTCAAGAGCTTCTAATTTCAGCTGCCATCTAGGGTCTTCTGGCACTGCTGTGCCAGTTCTTATTTCAGCTGGCACTCCAGTCTCCCCTTGTGCCTCTACTGTCTTCCACTCTGTGGACAGAAGACTTGCTCTCAGTGGTTAAAGCTAGCCACCACACCAAAAAACACACTTTATCTCAACCAAATCAGCTCAACAGAGCCAGAGAAAACAAAGAAAGAAGAGTGACCTCCCCAGGGAACAAAGATGATGTCCTCTGCCTGGCTTCTTGGAAGCACCCCAGAGAGGCCCTAGGCCTCCAGGAGAGAAGAACCTTGATGTAGGGAGGAGGGCTGTGTGTCTCACCCCTCCTTATCACTAATGTATGTACCTGAAGGGCCTCCAGTTCCTGGAGATGATTGCTGCTGTGTTCCTCCTATGTCATCCTCAGAAGCCCTCAGTAACCCAGGGATGAAGGAGGGATAGTGAGCACTGCTGCATCCCTTCAATGTCTGCTTCTGGGTAGCCTAGACACAGGGAGCATAATGATGTGCCTCTCCTGCTCACCATGTCTGTGTCTGGGGGAGAGTGGACCACACCATCATCACTGCCAGCCTGAATGAAGGCAGGCAGGAACCATAAAGCTGCTGGCTCCCGCAACGACACACTGAGAGCTCTGATGGCCGAGCCTGGAGCCATCTGGGTCAGATTGGGGGAGAGGAGTTGGCCTAATGGCTAGGGCGCTCGACCTCAGACCTGGGAAACTGGGTTCGAGTCTCGGCAAGGACGCTGAACATCCTGTGATTCTGGGCAAATCACTTAATCTCCCCGTGCCTAACAAAAAAAAATACAAAAATGAACGTGTGTCCTCATGTAACGTAACTGATGGTATGTAAAGTGCTCTGATACCTGATTGGTAAACTATGCAGAAAAAAAAATGGGTCCTCACATGGCCCCAAAGTGTGTATGGAAACCCAGATGACAGTAAAAAGTCTAAAAATACAAAAATACAAAAAGAAAGAAAACACAGCCTCAGGGCAGGGTATTGCCCATAAGACCCAGTGGCCCGATCTGCTTGGGCTGAGGAGTGCCCCATAAACCCTTACAAGGACTTCAAAATTTGCATATTTGTTGTTCACCGTGCCCCAGAGAGGGGAACTTGGTTTGCAGTGGATGGAGGGCTGTGACTTATTACTTGTGAAGGACCCACATCCTTCTCAACCAGTAACCCACTTTCGTATAGTAACTAATCTAATACCTCCAGTATTAGGCAAGAACTGTCAGGTGAACTTAACTACTTACTCAGACATCCTAGCACTGTATACTGAGACGTACATGCTGCAATCAAGATAACTGCACAACAAGCTGTGGAATATGGACTAGCATCAGGCTACAAATTAACCAAACTAACGGCCCGATTTATATTTTAATCGGACAGCCCGTTATTCCTTCAGGGGGGCAGAGTATATAACTCCATCCCTCTGGGTGGGGGAACCGCCTGATGAATTTATAAATGACCGCCCAGCTGGTGGTCATTATAAAACATTTGCAGGAAGCGCTGACACTGTGATTCCTGTCAATGCCCTTCGCTGTGTAGGGCTCCAGCTACATGATGGCAGGGTTCGGCTGACCTGTAGGGCAATCAGGCTGTGCAAAGCAGGCTGGTCTCACAGGTCAGAGTGTGAGCCTTTTTTTGTCTGTTTGTGGGCCTATTTCATCGCCTCCTGGGCCAGGTTTTACTGTTGATTTCCGTGATATTAAAACAATCATTGCCTCAGCAATCTCTAATCCATGCAGGTTTCCATACCTTGCAAAACATGTATACAGCACCCCAATTTTCTAACCTATCGAATGCAGTAATGGGGGCCACTTTTATTTTGGTTCCTGGGCCTATTTTCAGCCCCAGTCCGACACTGAATGACTCGGGCCCTGCACCAAACAGTCTTTTATCTTATTTTCAAAAAGAAAATCCTGAAATTGGAAGATAAAAATGAGGTCCAAAGTCACAAATATTATTAGTTGGAGAAGGGCTATTAACCAACAGATTTGGTAGGATGGGTGAAATAATTAGGGGTCGTGTAAGTCAGAAAATATGAGAAGGCATTCAAATCCAGTTATGAATAGGGAGTGCATGTATAGGGAGTGCACAGCAGGTGTGGCCGGTACAGGTTAGAGCGGTGAGGCAGTGGGTGTTCGGGGGGGGGGGGGGGGAGTGGACAGACGATGGAATAGGGAAAATAAAAAAAAAATAAGTAAAGCCACTTAGAGGGCACTTACCGCTTTGCCGACTTGGCGATGCCACACTATGTTTCATTTTGTGAACCCTAGATTTATAAATATCAGGTAGAGAGTGGATCACTGGTCCTGAAAGAACCAAGGTTAGCATCAACAGTTCAAAGAACTGTTAAGAAACCCTCAATCACGTTTATCGCAGATGGTATTGCAGCGGTATGTTTGATTATCCGTTATGCTTAACAACGTGACAGCATCATCATCGGGTTAATGTGTGCTTCCTCCACCCGGAGGTTTTTGCCTCTGGTTTTTTCAGTAGTGATCGTAGTAGTGAGAATGTGGAACCGTGTGTGGTGAGGTGGTTCAAGTGAGTGTAAGTTAAAAAACTCGTAAAACCAGTCAATAATTTTAATAAAACTGGGTTCGAGTTTGTTAAAAACGCTTTTCGTGCAGAGGCAGACACTTTAGGGTCTGGTGCACTATGTGAAAATGTCCAAAGGAGAGGTCGACATGTTTCAGCCCTATCTCGTGCCCCTAAGGGTCAGGTGGGCTTTCATCAGGTCCTAGTGTATGTGTGGAGGACCCTAATATTCATGGGACTCCTTGAAAAGGATGGAGTGAGTTGTTCCACCAACACATATATGTTCAATTTGAACCTGTTTAAAATTAGCAAAAAAAGGGAGGGAGAAAGAATAAAAATGATGAAGACTATATTCAGTCAAGATGTATGCTGTAGCTGTGTTCAAAACTTAGAGCATCAATCGTTGTTGCAACTAAAAAATGACAATACTTTAAATGTAATAATGCCAATCGACACACAAGCCCATATTGACATTAAGTAACGGCAAAATTAGCCCTCTTTTTTATATTAGAATCAATTTGCAAGAAGACAAGAACACAATAACACAAACCAATATCCATTTTGTCATGAAATGATAAACACAAGGACCGTTCGCATTAGGCTTATAAAGCGCGGTGCAACGTCCTGGCATAACGCTATCATTTATGATTAGGTGGTGTTATACTCATTGGGGGAAGAGCTGGTAAATTGCATCTTTACAAGACATAATGCTCTGCGTTGCGGATATCGCTTAATGAAGGGAACTGAAATACCATTGTTAATGCCTGTATAGGTATTCGAATGTTACACTGCAGAAGAGAGTGTTGCGATAAGGGAGTGTTAGAACAATATGCGCACAGCTGTAAAACTTAATAATAGCCACTAGGTCTCGCACGGTACATTGGAAAGCTGAATACCACACAAAAAGGAGTTTCTGGTTGCTGGCGTATTGACTCTCGATAATTCTCCATTGTTAGTATTGCGTGCATTATCAGACATTTATACACAGGATTACGAATGTATTCTAAAGGTTTGACTAATGTGGAATGAACTAACGGTTGCGCTATATATTGGAACGTTAACCCCGTGGCCAAGATCATTGGTAGTCGAATACTATCACATGTGGTAATGCTCATGTAACCGGATTATGAGAGATGGTAAAAAAGTTAATTCTGGTGTTGTCGTGGGACTCATCATGGTAATCAGGTGCATCCTTTTATCACAGTGTGGTTCATGGTTCATTTTCCACACTAAAGTTGTCACTTGTTAATGCTTAACCACGGGATGTTATCATTTAATCCATGTACATGAGTACGTAAACGGTGGACCCACCTTTGTTCTTTTTCGAACAGAATGTCTTCTGCGTTATGATTTTTGGTGGTTAGTGTTTCCAAAATTACCCACTGAAGGTGATTGATTGTATGTCCTTTCTCCAGATAATGGCTACTCATTTTGGTAGTACTTCTTTTACATTTGACATTGCTCCTGTGTTCGCAGAGTCGTTGTTTGACTCTGCGGCATGTCATCCCAATATAGCGTAGTTCGCAAGGGCATGTAATCATGTAGATCACATGGGTAGTATTACAATTGGTATGGGTTCGGATTGTCCATTTTAGATCTGGCAATAGTTGTAAGGTTTTGGTTGCCGTAGTGAGGTGACAAACGGAACAGGTGCCGCATGGGTAATGGCCAGTTACTGGTGTATTATTCCAGAGACTCAGGGTTGTTTCCAATCTTGGTTTTGATGGAGGTCTTGTGTGTACCAGTATGTCTTTTAGATTCCTGGTTCTCTTGTTTGAGAACCTTGGTTTTGGCCATTTCAATGCACCTGACGTTAAGATTTTCCAATTCTTGTTAATGATTTTCTTAACGTCGTTGGATACCGGGCTGTAAGTGCTGACACAGGTGACCAGATCTTTCATAGGTTCTTTCACAGTTGTTTCCATGAGGGTCTCTCTCTGTTGGTTTCTAGCCCTCTTTTGACATTTTTTGATGGTGCGTAGTGGGTAATCTCTGTTCTTCAGTTTCTCGCTAAGATCTTTCGCTTGTGCTTTATAGTCCTGAATATTACTGCAGTTGCATCTTAGTCGGAGAAACTGACCATACGGGAGGTTCTCCCTCATTGGACGTGGGTGGAAACTTTTAAAGGAGAGTAAGCTGTTCTTAGCAGTGGGTTTGAAAAAAGTCTTTGTCTGGATGGTATTGTTGTCAATAAAGATTGTGACATCCAGGAAGTCGAGTTTGTTTGGACTTGCTGAATAGGTAAATTTCAGCCACTCATCTGTGGTGTTCAGCCACTGATGGAAATCGATGAGGGTTCCCCTGTCCCCTTCCCAAATCAACAGGACATCATCGATGTAGCGTTTCCAAAAGATAATCCGTTTGAGGAACGGATTAGTAGGACTCTGTACGTAGTTCGCTTCAAAATCGCTCACGTATAGTCCGGCCATGCTCGGCGCGAAGGTACTACCCATGGAAGTACCATGGCATTGTCGGTACAAGGTGTTATTACACTCAAAATGGTTCTCGGTAAGCGCTAGTCTGCAGCATTCCAGAATTAAATGTCTAGGTGTCTTATGATTCCACTGTTGATTGAACAGTAACTCTTCAAGGGTATCCAGTGTTTTTTTCTGTGGGAGGCTGGTGTACAGACTTTCGACGTCTAAACCAACTAGTAACATTCTTCCTTCTGTGAATTGTTGGTCTTTTAGGAGGTTAAGGAGATCTTTTGTATCCTTAAGGTAAGTGGGCGTCTGTTGTACTAGCGGTTTTAGATAGTGGTCCGCAAATTGTGACAAAGGTTCCAGGACAGATTCGATCCCAGAGACAATCGGTCTTCCCGGCGGCGGTCTTCGTTCCTTATGAATCTTGGGAAGGGAATAAAAATACGGCATCCTAGGTGTTCGGGCTACCAGGAACTCTGCTTCGCTCTTGGAGATCCAGTTGTTCATTTCAGCTTCATCAACCATCAATGTGATGGTTCTTTGTAGACGTTCTGTAGGATCTGTTGTAATAATCTCATAGAACTTCCTGTCAGATAAAAGGTCCGTACATTGTTGATCATACCCTTCTCTACTGAGCAGTACAATCCCTCCGCCTTTGTCGGCAGGTTTTATTACCAGGTCACCATTTTTCCGCAATGTATCCAAAGCTAGTTGTTCGGCTTTGGATACATTCACAAATGGTCTCTTTGTTTGGTCTTTGAGACCTTCTACTTCTCTCATAATAGCCTGTTCGAATGCCAGAATCTCCACTGGGACTTGATGGTTTAGAGGGCAAAATTTAGACTTACGGCGTAAGGTGGTATCGCCGTCTCTCATTGGTTCTTCTTGTTCCTTAAAGAAGGCTTTGAGCTTGATTTTTCTACAGAACTCCGCCATCTCGCATTGGAGTTTAAAGATATCCACGGGAGGAGTAGGGACATAGCTCAAGCCTTTATTTAGAATGTCTGTTTGTTCTGTTGTAAGGGTAGTGTAAGTTAAGTTAAAGACGAGGTTGTCGCGCTGGTCCCTGGTTTCGCATTCGTCATGCTCCTGGTGTGTACTTAGCGCTGTTTATCTTCCCAGGTTACTCCTTTTCTTCTTGTTCTGTTGTTGGTCTGGCCTCTCCCTAAAAAAGGGGGTCTGTGTGTATAATTTTGACTCATATTAGGTGGTGGTGGAATTCCCATCTGTGGAGGGCCAGGGTAGAAGGGAGTGGTCCAACCTTGAAAACTCGGATTGAATGTCTGAAAGGAGGCTGGATGTGGCGGGGCACCGAAATATGGATTATACCAATTGTTAGACCTTCTTCTGTTCTGGCGTCTATATTGTCCTCTATTTCTCCTGGGTGTGTAGGTCTCATCACCACTCCAGTCTGAACCGTTGGAAGAGGAACCTATACTAGAGTTGCTAGAGTTGTTATCATAGTTGTCTTCTGGGACTTTATAGTCATCAGCACTGTAAGGGTGCATTCTTTCCATAGAAAATTTCTTTAGGTCTTTTCCAAGCTTTTGGATTTTGTTTTGTGTAATGTAATCTCTGGTCTCGTTCATCTCTTTATTAATCTCCTCAAGTCTTTTTTTATATACTGTTAGATGTACCGTGTTCTTGAGTTTAGTTTCGCTCACCTGGATCTTGATGGTGAGTTCTTCAGTCAATCTGGTGGCTGTTTTTATGATCAGGACAAGGTAGTCTCTCGTACACTTCCACGAGATGGAAGACCAGTCTTTACGAAAAGTCAAGTTGTGAAGGAAGATGCGCGGGGCATTGTTCACCCAGAGTCCGCTTGGGGCCGCGTTAGCGCGGAGGTATTACGTCATTATGATCCCATGAATGGCAGTGCGTACCTGTTCTTTTTTCAACTCAGATAGTTCTTCCCAGTCTGTGGTTTGGGCTAAGGTTTGTGTTAAGTCTTTATCTTGCAATAGTGAGGGAAGTGACAAAATTGCATTGATTTCGTCAGTAGAATAACTCAGGCCTAGATTCTCGGCCATGGCGATTCCAGAAAAAACCTTTCAGTGAGAACTTTATTGTTCAGGGAGAAAGGGTATGTGTGATTGTAAGTGAATACTTACAAAAACCTCCCACAGCTGCACGCTGCTAAGGATATATATGAATCAAAAGGAGGGAGAAAGAAGGGGTTGTGACCCACTCAGCTTCTTTTACAAATGTCTAAATATCAGGTAGAGAGTGGATCACTGGTCCTGAAAGAACCAAGGTTAGCATCAACAGTTCAAAGAACTGTTAAGAAACCCTCAATCACGTTTATCGCAGATGGTACTGCAGCGGTATGTTCGATTATCCGCTTATGCTTAACAACGTGACAGCATCATCATCGGGTTAATGTGTGCTTCCTCCACCCGGAGGTTTTTGCCTCTGGGTTTTTCAGTAGTGATCGTAGTAGTGAGAATGTGGAACCGTGTGTGGTGAGGTGGTTCAAGTGAGTGTAAGTTAAAAAACTCGTAAAACCAGTCAATAATTTTAATAAAACTGGGTTCGAGTTTGTTAAAAACGAATTTTGTGCAGAGGCAGACACTTTAGGGTCTGGTGCACTATGTGAAAATGTCCAAAGGAGAGGTCGACATGTTTCAGCCCTATCTCGTGCCCCTAAGTGTCAGGAGGGCTTTCATCAGGACCTAGTGTATGTGTGGAGGACCCTAATATTCATGGGACTCCTTGAAAAGGATGGAGTGAGTTGTTCCACCAACACATATATGTTCAATTTGAACCTGTTTAAAATTAGCAAAAAAAGGGAGGGAGAAAGAATAAAAATGATGAAGACTATATTCAGTCAAGATGTATGCTGTAGCTGTGTTCAAAACTTAGAGCATCAATCGTTGTTGCAACTAAAAAATGACAATACTTTAAATGTAATAATGCCAATCGACACACAAGCCCATATTGACATTAAGTAACGGCAAAATTAGCCCTCTTTTTTATATTAGAATCAATTTGCAAGAAGACAAGAACACAATAACACAAACCAATATCCATTTTGTCATGAGGCAGACTCTAGACTTCTAAATATAACCTTTCCCAAAGAGTTGCAGATCATAGACAATGTTAATACCTTTTCCCTGTGGAGAAGCTTTCGTCTACAACCCCAGCAAATCTGGGGGTGATCTGTTCCTCTTCCAATCCTGGCAATGATTAAATAAATCTCTGACCATTACCAGGGTTGGACAGGGTCAGATTTCAGTTTATTAATGCCCACAAACGTTCACGTTTTTGGGTGATAACAAAAGTACAAGGCAATACATGCTTTACAAAACTCACTTCCCATCCCTTGTATGGCATTTACTACTGCAGATGTTTTCGCACCGATGGCAGTGAAATCCACACTAGTGAATCGCCTTATGATTGCCAGATATTCTTTTGTGAATTCCTGGAGATTAAGAATGATGTATTTTGAATATGTTTACTGCTAAAATGGCCTTTGTGAATCGTACACTTCATTTATAACTCTGGAATGCTAATTGGCCGAAGGAGCACAACGTTCTGCTAATGTTCGTGGTAGGCATGCGCATTGCACATCAAGACAATTAGAAGCTGATGTCAACCTGTGCAGATGCGGCCTGGTTATACGATGGAATCATTCTGTGCGTTATTCCTTTTGTGAAAGGGACTATAAAAACACGCTGTCTGGTGTATCCAGCGGTTTTTAAAGGACGCAGTAATCTGTCTACTGTCTCAGTCAGTTAGTGGGAATGTTTGAAGGGCCAGGAATACCATAAAAACAAAGCTGGAAAGGATCCAAGAGCCGCAGCCTGTCTGACAGATGCCAGCGAGGAAAGATTTCAGCACTAACAAATAAAGCTGCGCATAAAAACAAGACAATTGGTTTTGCTCGGTGTTATGATGAGCCCGGTTACAATGCTTGCCTAATTTGCCGCAGTGCCACATTCATTTTACATACATCTGTGTATGCATCTCTGCACTCGTGCATACACTCAACCAACCTGATTATATTCATTCAAATGTAGGTACATACAAAGAGACAGCATAAAACGACCACCATGCCCAACGTTTAAAATATGGTTGCAGCAAAGCCTTGGAACAGCCTGCCCGCGCACCTTTGGACCATCACCTCACTTCCGGGATTCCGAATGGCCCTCAAGACCTAGCTGTTCAAATAAGCCTCCAGGCACTGGCGGCCGGTAGGCAATGGTGGGGGTGGGGTTTAAGTACAAAATAAAAAAAAAAAAAAAAAAAAAAAAATAAAAAAACATACCCCTTCCCCGCGTCGCCAGCTGCTACCTCTCCGCAGCCTCTCCACCCTCGCAGCAGGAGCATGCAATGCAGCATTGTGATTGGTCTGAGTGCCGTGGTTCGGCGCTCAGATGGGGACAGGGAACCTGGGCATGTTCCCCACCAGGCTGCATTAGACAGATGTAAAGTGCGCAGGGCTGTTAGGCCGGGCCAAGACAGCTTGCCAAACTGCCACGCTCACTAAAAGTGTGCTCACCACTCTGCTCTGGCCAGCCCCGCCCTCCCCGCACCTAGGAACAGGAACCTAGGAACAGGAAAAATAAAATGATAATAACGTCCTGTTATTATCATTTTATTTTTCCTCTACACTGCTCTGAAAGCAGTGGGGCAACGCTCCTCCGCTTTAGTGGAGCCTCCGCTTTAGTGGAGGAGACGCCCCTACCTCCGGGACCTTCAAGCACCTGGATACCTTATCGGGTGATTAGCCACGCTTTATAAATCCTGATTGATTGAGTGATAGTGCTTCAATTGCCCAGATAGGTGGTCCAGCAGGGTCACTGTTCTAGGAATAACTGTGATCACCCCTAGGGTGTCAGGGCCTGAAAAACTCATGATCCTGCAACCACAGTCAGATGCCAAGGCTCTGTAAATGTCATGCGCCCTATGCCCTCATATGCACACTGGTATCTGGAGAGAGGGCATGCACATCCAGCTCTTCTTTTATTGGCAGTGCCACCTGATTGGTGAATGAATGATTTCATTTGATAATGCGCACAAATCACCCCAACCGGGATATCTCGGTGTACCGTCAGTAGGTGCTGTCAGTGATGCCTATGAAAGAATGGGTGCAGTGTGGGAAGGTGTAAAGCAAACTTCTTAGGAAAGCGGGCTGCAGTGACATCCTCGGGACACCACTTTCCTAAAAAAAATACAAAGAAAAGTCCAAGAGTCAAAAACTGGAAGAATAAAAAAAAACACAAGGGACACCTCTTTGAGTCTATCGATCTCAGAGCCAATCAGCAGAACAGCAATGGACAGCTGGACAGACAATGCAGACTGCAACATAAGGTCATAGCTCAAGGTCATAATTTAACCTGACTTCAGAGCCAGGGTATGAACACTAATGAAGAGAAGTCAGGTATCTTTTGACAGCATACACCACGTTTTCATGTCCAGAGAGTCCCTGCTGATGATCAGGATAGTTTGTGCTTATACTATAAACGTTTAAGCACGCATTGCTGGATTGATGATAAGTGATCTCCATAATTTACATCACTTATCTCTCTAAAAACAATTTTCGAGCGACCCTGGAAACTTGTTGAGAACCTTCTGAAGTCTTTCTCCAGACCATCTCTTACTCCGGCATCATTCAGTACAGCAGAGCCAAGGCCATCGTTTGCATGTAATGGTGCTTTGGTTGTGTCACTAAAGGACTGCATGTGGGCTCTGTTGGGTTGCCTTTGCACCACATTTGGACTTCTATAAGACCACCAAAGGACCCATGTACCTTAACAACTGGATAAACTTTCACAGATATACCTGACACCTTTGCTCAGCCTGGCTGCTACTTGCACCCCTCCCCCCGCATATGCAGAACCAGATCTGGTGGTCGTGCCTTCTCCTACATTTCTCCTAAGTCTTACAACGCCCTGCCATTGCACATCAGAGCTTCCTCCTCATTCTTCAATTCCATAAGAAACTGCAAACCTAGCCCCGACTCTGGCTCAGCAGATAAAGCTTCTGCTTCAGCTCCAGGTTACCCTACTGAGTCAGTTGTGCGCTATACAAGTGCACATAACATATCTGTCCAATTGCTCAATGAGGCAGTTGCATCATGGTCAGGGCATTCTTAGCACTGCACCAGGATAACTAAGGTATGAGCGTATTTTTGCTGTTCCCCTGTTGCTTCCAAGTGTCAAGAATGTTTCTTGGGCAGTGGTGAGGTACTGATTGTCTGAATCCCGTCAACTTGTGAGCTAGTCTTTGCTCTACAAGTGATAATGACAATTCACTAGCAGGATCGTGTTACCATTTGGTCAACCTTGGATGCCTGGATTGTCCTTAGTTGATATTGGCAGGACCAGTTTGCTACTAGGCATCGCAGATGGTGCAGTCCCCAGTGAGAAGAAACGTTTGCCGATGCTTGTACACGGGTTTTGCAGAGGTTCTTCCATGGTGTGTTGAAAGTTGGTGTGATGGTAATCAGATAGACTTTGCCTTCCAGTGGATGTGTGAGTTGTTAGTGCAGAATGTCTTCGGCCTCTACAAGGCATCGTTAATACTTCGTTGTGGATGGCATGGTTTGATTGCAGTGAGTGATGTGTATGGATGGTGGCTGTGAGGTGAAAGGAGTAGAGACTCTGTTGCAATTGCATACAGCATATTTATGGTTCTACTTCTAGGTCTTTGCGAAGTCATTGTCACTTCATGGGTAGCTTATGGGTGTATCAGTCTTGGGTTGGCTTTTCAATCAATCCGAATTTGTAGAGTGCAGCTAATCACAGTGAGGATATCTAGGCACTAGGTTATCACTGGGCTCAGTCGCAAAAGCCAAGTCTGGAGTCACCCTCTGAATTCCATGAGCTTGGAACTGCGAGATGGGCCATATTGAAAAGGCCAGTTGATGAGCTACATTTTAGTCCCACCACAGCCCACCGAACAAAACAAATGGCCCAAACATCTGGTTGTTTGTAAGATGGCCCCTGGAAGTGCCAGACGGCCAAACTACCCAATGGCTGGTCCAACACTGTGGTCTATGCTTGTTCTCAGAGTAGGTGGTAAGAGTCCATTACGGTGGTAGTGGTAAGGCACAATCAGGTCTTATCAGAGCAGTCTGTGACTGGATTCGTCTGTTTTCTTCTATGCAGAAGTTATGTGGACTGAAGGGCTGCTCTTTTTACTCGGCCCTAGGATATACACACTCTTCTAGAATAGGGTATTGAGGCCTCTGGCTGAGCGAGTGTCTTTGTGGGTCTAATGGGGCCTCTGTGCAGTGTTTCTCAGTCTTGGTAATGACCTTGAGGCAGGGTCGATTCTCTTCCTTTGACAGCGGTGAAATGGTCCAGTGTGGCATCATGCTACCTGCAGTATCAGACTCCCCCATCAGACAGCTTTGAGATCTGTGGATGAAACTGTTGCTTGGCAGGGGGCTGCAGACCTTAGAAGCATCCGAGTTACAGCCACACTGCAGCAGCATTGGGGCCATCTGTGTTACTAGCTATGTCCTGTAAATTACAATGATTATAGGGCTTTCATTCAGCGATGTTGCTGTGTTCTATGGCATTTACCGTTGTTTTCATTTACTGTTTGGCTTAGTGTAGGGGGAGGCCCAAGATGAACTGTTTGCCTTGTGGCAAAGCACATAGTCATGGTGTGTAAGAGACTTAAGGTTGTGTTAGAGCACATGCGGAGTAGGCTTGAGGGGCCAGTTTGGGGTGGGAGCTGGTCAATTTTGTAGTTCCATATCACCTTAGGGTAGTCTCCTTACTTCCTTGGAAGGCCGGAGCAGGTTTACGAAGCGCTTGGTGGGCAGTAGTGTTTACAGGTGCATTTAGTGGCTGACTTAGTGATTGTCTCTTATTTTCTCATCGTTGTTTGCTGGGCACCTCTCACACATAATAGAAAAAAACATGCAAAGTGGTGTTAGTTGTGGCCTCATAGTGTAGGTTGCATGTGTCTGCCTGGAACTGGCATTCTTTCTAAATCTAATAAATCCCATATGGTTTGAAGCATGGTCTTTATCTATTTGAATGCCCATTTCTTCAAATCGTACTAATTGAAAACCGCTGTGGTGCACAGCAGATACTCCTACTAAGGCTGTGATGAACACGCATTCGAGGGCCCCCAGGCTGTGGCGAAGGAGACATGCAAAGACCTGAGTCAGCACCTCGTCCTTCATGCTGTGGCCTACTTTAAAGTCTCACTGGTGGCTGGGGACTACCTCCAACAACTTCACTGAAAGGAAGAACTAACCCTGCTACTATACAGAGGTCAGGTAGCATCACAAGGGACCTCTTCTCTCTAGGGCTAGCACACAAGGTTGGCAGGTAGGGATGTGTGAAATTTGCATTATTTGCTTTTGCAGAATTATGTCAAATTAGTGAAAATTACACACAATTAGGGGTAAATACACAAAATGCAAATCCGTCATTTAGCGAAATTATAACTCCTGTAAATTGTGTGCAGGAGACTGCATTTCACGATAAACAAGTAGCACGACAAACTCAACTGGTGCAAGCAGCAGTGTTGTGGTTGTCTTCGGGTTATTCCAGCATGCTAGCAGAACGATTTGGCTGCAAATGACTCATAATTATGTTACGTGGTGTAATGGCATAACTTCAGAAATTTCACATAGTATAACACAAAATACCCGAAATTACACAAATGATGCCCGGGACTAAAATCATAGCACTGGCAGAGCGAGTGATGACCCACCATAGGTAGTCTTCTTCAGTTGCTGCACTCTCCTCTTTGGGGATCCCCTCTTACTCCACCAATATGAGTAGACCCTTCAGGATGAACATCACGGGTGGTAATAGCATATCCAGGGCACAAAGAAGGCCTCTCCATCATTGCGGCTGTGGCAGCAGGTGGTTTTAACTTCACATCCTTCTCATCATTGTGAAGTCATGGGCCTGACCTCTAGGTTGGAGGTTGGCAGATAGACCATCTGACTTTTTTTGGCAGATGCTCTATATGAACTCCTAGGTTGAACATGAGCTACTTACGCTCCTCCTGTTTAACCTACATCTTGACTATCCCCATCGCTGCCTATACCCACTTCTATCTAACTATTGCTGTGGCTCGTACAGTCCCTGTGCTGCATCCCTATTTCCCTTTTCATCCTCTCTTGCCTCTTTAAATGCTCCTTTGGCTTTGCATAGAAACTCTTGGCAGATATTTCTGTATCTTCCTCAGTGCTGTGCCCCCTACTCTTTCTGCCACCATGCTTTCTCTCCTGGTTCCTGAAGAGAAGGCACTGCCTTTCCAGCAACCTTGGTAACGCAACAGTCTTTATTCCCTAGGCACCACCAACGTTCTAACATGCCAGTACCCAGCAGTTCCTCTAATTATCCATGCCTCTCTCCTCACTTTCCACACTTGTCTGCACCCTCTCTGCTGATTTATATATCCTCTCTCACCCTTTTCCTTTTGAGAGTCACTCTGCACATTTTCTCACGTATTGTCTGTTGTCTTTCCCCTTTATTTGGTCCCTATTTCTACTTGCTTGCTTACCCATATCTGTGTGTTGCATTATAGTTCCCCTTGTGTGCCTTCTCTCTCCCTCTGTGCCTTTACCTACTGGCCCACTCTTCTGTGCTCTTTCCTTCCTGCCTGTGACGCTTTTTACTACGTTCCTTCCCACTGCCTGGTTCATATGTTGTACTCCTCACTCCCTCCATTCAAAAGATGTTCCATCCACTTTGCTCTATGCTTGGCCTATCTCACTTCTGAGTGTTATTGGAACCTTTCCTTCCTCCTCCCTTTTTCCATGCTTCCTCTCATGCCTGTTTTTCTCCCCTGACTTTATTCAGTCATCTGCTGTACAACCTGGCTTTGTCCGCTTTCCTCAAATGTTGTTGGTTGACTTTTGTAAGGATGTTAGTGCCCCTATACACCATCCCCTTTTAGCCCCTCTTTTTCCCCGCTGACCGCATCCTGATTTTGTGTCAATAACTTATTTTTCTCTGAGAACAGCTTTAGGCTCCTGTAGAGACGACTGTGCATTCGTTCACTCAGTAGTTTTTCAGGTGGGCTGCAGGAAAGTGGGCTGTTTTCCAGATGTGGTTCCACTGTGGGAGCGGAGGAGTGTCGCCCCCCGCCCTCAAACTGCTGGGCAGAAAGCGTCAAAAAGGAAATGGTAATAAAATGATTTTATTACTGTTAGACCTGGCACCATTGGCGTGGGTCTCCCTTCCATTTTTCGCTGTTATCTCCTCTGTTTTTGCTGGTATTAGATGCTCTGGGCGCGGTGTCACTGCCATTCAGTGACACAGCGCGAATGCTTCCTGTGTAAATATGACATATGAATTGGTATATCCATGATTGGCTTATTTGGTTCCCCTGTTAGTCCCTAGTAGCGTGGCCTGTGTGTGCCCAGGGATGGTGAACCACATGCTGCTGGTGGGCCTGCAGCGCTGGTTTGCGCCATCCACAGAAGCAGCTTGTACAGTGTGTCTCAGACCTGCCACTGCAGAGTCTGCGTGCAGTCCAGAACTGCCATCCTGGCTGTGAAGTGCACCCACTTCCCAGCCCCTGAACCTTCCCTTGGCATCATGTGAGTCACCCCTATGGTAGGGTGCATTGTATGTGTAAGGTAGGACATGCTCTGATGTGTGTAGCAAGTCCTGGTAGTGAATTAAACCCAATTTCGTTTTTCACTACTCTAAGGCTACCTGTTCTCCATAGGCCAGAATGGGCAGTTTGACTATTACATTCTATAGTCCTAACTGACCCACAGAACATGGTATAAAAACGAATTTAGTATGCCTGAGCTCAGAATATTAAAATACATCTTTTAGTGAAGTTTATTTTTATATTCTGTGTTTGAAAATACCACTTTTAGAAAGTAGGTATTTTCTTGCCTAAGCCTTCCAGTGTGCTCTGCTGTTATGTGTATTGGCTGTCTGGTTTTGGAGGGACTGGGCAGGCTAAGTCAGACCTGGGTTGAATAGAGAGATCTGCATTGGAGTGTGGGGAGGGGTAGCTCCTTGACCTGAATAGGGCTGTGCCTGGTAAGGTGAATGCTGGCTCCACCTCCCACTGTGCGTCTGATAGCAGACCCCCTCTTTCTGAAAGGAAGGATTCAGCCTGGTAAACAGAGTGCTCCAGGACTGGGCAGAACTGGTTCTGGCTGGGTTCAGTGACTTGTAGCTTCTGAGAACAAAGACTTTTGGGGTATAAATATCTGTGCTGAAACCCCTACAATTTGTATTGCTCCTGGACAACAAGAAGAACTTCTGTCCGTGTAACTGGAGGAATCTGCTGGAGGTGACTGTCCTTGTGCTTGTGTGCTGTTTCTTGGATTGGCCTGCAGTGGTTACTACTGGACTTGGAAGAAGAGGAAAAGGACTTTGAAGGAACTTTTATTTTATCTTGCTACAGCAATCACCCAAGGGCTAGATGAGAGCTAGCCTCCTGCTGGAGTCTCAGGCACATCAGACTCCACCACCAACCTACTGTTTCCTCCCAGCGAGGATTTCTATCTGCAGGTGAGGCTCCTGCGAGTTCCAGGGCCTCTAGTTCTACTGTGGAGAAGAGTGCTGAAAATCGTCGCTAACGCCCGTTTGCGAGTCGCCGCAGCTGAAGAGCGTAAGGAAAATCATCACGCTGCTGCCGCTGAGTGCTCGCTACCGGAGATCATCGCATCACACGTTTGCGGGCTGCCAAATGCTCGCTAAACCAAAGACTATCGCATCGCATGTTTGTGGGCCTCCAAGTGCTATAGATCATCGCATCGAGTTCATCGCTTCACGGCATCGCAGCGCGGACGCCGAACGTCCGCCATTTTCATCACATCGCATCAGGATGGTCGCTCCCTCACGGAGCGCCATTTCTTTTCATCGCAACAAGATCGCACACGCAACAGGCTCGGCGTATCATCCTCCCTTCGCGGCAAGGATTTAAACGCATCGCCGGCTTAGCGTGGAGAAGTTTGTCCCTTTGTCCTGCACACAGATCAGCGCATCATCCTCCCTTGCGGCAAGGATTCAACGCATCGCTGGTCACGCGTGAGGAAAATCATCGCTACAACTCCTTAGCGACATTTTGGTTGCTTTGCTACAGAATCCAGGTATTTTGTGAGTAAAAGGGTCGCAGAGACCACTGCCTTGAACTGAACTCCTCTTTGCACACTTTGAACTATTTTTGCAGCATTTCAAGAGTAACCCTATTTCATGGTACTGTGGCTTTTTACTGTTATTGGTCTTGTGTTAAGTCTATATATAAAGATACTTATTTTTTATAACTATTTGTGTGGTGTCCCTTTGTAGTGTTCTTCACTGTGTTACTGTGTATGGTCATAAATGCTTCACACACTGCCTCTGATATATGCCTAACTGCTCGTGCTACGTTACCACAGGGTTGCGCAGGGGTTATCAAAGGGTGTAGCCTGCTTACTCTGACTTAGGAAGAAAGGTCCCTACTTGGACAGTGGCCAGCCATTACCAACTAGAGACCCCCATTTCTAACAATTACCATTTTATTTTTGACAATTTCTGCCAGCAAATGGAGTGCGAGGGCAGAGCGGGCCAGTGCGTCACTGCTGCCAATGATTGGCAGCAGAGAGGAGTGGCCATTTAAGTTTACACTGCGCATGTTGGTTTGGCCAGCTACCTTGCTATGGCCAAACCGACATGGGCAATTCAAACCTTTCCAAACCAGCTGTCTTGGACAGCTGGGTTGGAGAGCAGGCATAGGCCTACAGTGCCTTTTGGAGCATGGATTCAGCCCGCTCCAGCCAATCAAGACGCTTTAGAATAGTGTCTTGATTGGATGAGAGATTTGGCTGTGGGCTTCGCGCTCGGAGGATGTGCTGCAGAACAACGAGGATGTACTGTGGAACATTATGATGTAGTGTAAGGTAAGTGATTTTTTTTATGTGTTTATGTTAATCTGTATATTAATGTGTATTTGGTATGTGTATGTGTTATGTGTATATGTGTATGTGTATAGATGTGTATATATTATGTGTATTGCAGTCAACCTTTCCTCAAACGATCCGCTCAATCCTGGATCAAGAAGGGGACGGACTCCGATAAGTTGTACCCAATTTAGTTTATTTTTTGTTTGTGCGCTCTGCCGCCATGACGCGTTTCGGGCTCAGCAGCCCTTGATTTATGTGTATTATGTATATTTGTTATGTGTCCATTTTTTGCATCCCCCCAATGTGATTTGCCACAAACCGCCACTGCTGTTTTCAGATCAAGATGGGCTGCCATGATCTAACCGTGTCCCCGTGGTGAGGCTCAGAGAAAGGGCACGCTCAAGCCTCAAAATCATGGCTTTTTACATTTCTCAAAATGGAAACCAATAGAACTCGCTCAGTCAGCATAAGGTGAACAAATGTATCACATGTTCACGAATCAAAATACAGAGTGACTACAACGTCATATAATGTTACCAATAATAATAAACTCCACTCTGACGTAATGTCATCTGAAACAACATAATGGAAGTCACATACATGAATTAATATTTGGTGACTGAAGCAGGTACCAACCTTGGAGAGACATAAATTAACAAAAAGAACTTACTACAAAGCACTCCAAGACCCGCTTGTCATCACAAACCATCAGTGCATATTTTGCTGCTTGTGGCGTCAATTCAGAAATGAAAACATGATTACAACATGGCTAATCTGAAACCCAAAATGGAGTTGAAACCTAAATGAGGCCTATTTTGGGCTATGCCACAAAAACTTTGTGCTACATGTATCAACCTAATTTGAATTTGCAAATGGTACGAATTGCTTTATTTGACTGTTTGCGAATGCCAAATAGCCTTTCAAGATGTATGAAAGGCTTTGGCAGTGCATTTTAGGTATCTCAATTTTTTGCCATGACCTAAATTTGCAACTACATATAGAGAATCGCTATTTGTGATTCTCTAAGCACATGTACCGAGCATTTTCTAAATGCAAACTGTGTATTTAGGAAATGTTATCACCATCAACTCCAAGTCGGCTGTAACCATGTGCAATTTTTGAAAATTCACACAAAAATGCATTTTTCTAATTGCCACGTAGCCCAAGAGGGCCGGCCAAACCGCCATGCACACTTGGAGAGTGCAAAAACAGCGGCAAGCCCATCCCGGCCCGGCCCCACCCTAACCTGGCTTTGAGTCGCACCGAAAAATAAAATGATAATACCGTCTTCTTATATTCATTTCTTTTTTTTAAAAATTGCACTGCTCGAAATGCAGTGGGGTGGCTCTTCTTCGCCTTGGTGGAGGTGCCGCCACTGGTACCACATAGGTTGCAGTGGAAAAACAGAGCACAGGACGCATGCTGCTTATATACAGGCAGTGGACACAATGTGTGGCATGCCAAAGCAAGGAGTTTTGCTGAAAATGTCAATGGTTACCATGAATTGATTTTTGGCTTTGGTGATTTTTTCACCGCCTGTGAAAGTTTTGAAGACACATAAGTGAAAACATATTTACTGACAACTAAAGTGTATGGTGTCTCCACTGTGGCTAACTCAGGCGTGTGGAGCGTCATCAATATGGTGTTTGTGGCCAGGGACATTCCACCACAGAACTGCTTTGCTTACTCGTGTGACTGCCAATGTTTTATAAAGGGAAACACGACTCCACTTAAGACAGCAGTTTGCTCCTCTGCACAAACTTCCTTATACTTCTTACGTGTCCCATCTTGCAGCAAAGTGTGATGTGAAACTGTTTGGAAACCGATAGAGATGATTCATTCACCTGTAAACTTAATTTTTTTTCTGGTAGTGTCTAAAACCCACATCAAACCAAAGTGTGAGTCAAGTGCATATTGGTGAATAAATGAAAAGTTTAAATTATTTGCCACAGAGAAAAGACAAGTTTGTAAAAAACGAAACCACTTATTTTTAAAGTAAGACATCCTGGTTTAGTTCTGAGGATGGCCACTGTCTAAATTAGGATATGTCACCTTTGTTATGTTTTTGGAATAACAGGTAGGCAGGGACCTGATAGCCAAGAGAGCATATTTCAAAGGTGACCAATAAATGCAGAATCATCAAAAAACTATTATGCAGATTTACTAGCACTTTGCACTGGATTTGAGTCATAGAAGTGACAGAAACCCAGCACAAAGTACTGTGGTGATATTAATTTTGTAATAGAAATCATGATTTGTATTCAAAAGTTGCCTAAAGTAATGTAAAATAGTGCTTCGTCTCTGCGCTTTGCCCTACTTTATGTCATGGGAGCATGCCCTGGATGGTACATTAGTGTTCCCATCAGCGGCGGCTTCTTCGCGATGGGGGAGGAGAGTCGCCTCACTGCCTGGTTCAGAGCCAGCAGATGAATAATAAAATTATGTTCTAACATAGTTTTATTTTTCCTTTGCCGGCTCTGAGCTAGCTCTGTAGGGAGGGGTGGGGCCGAGACATGGAAGGGGGGAGAAGTAGTGCTATGTGCACTCCCTAAGTCCACATATGTGTTTGGCCAGGTGTCTCAGGCCTGCCAAAGCACACATGCGCACTTAGGTTTCTCCAACCCGGCTGCATTGAACAGCGGGCCTGGAGAAACCCCACAGACTCCCTGGTCTGAGTGGAGCATCTTTTCAGCCCTCTTAGGCCAATTCCCGCCCTGCTCTGCAGCACGGGGATGGGATGGGAGTCTGTCCTACAGTGCTGTTTTTCTTTCACCCTTTGATGCAATACAACATAGCGGCTTTGGTTGCTGCAACAGGTTGCGCAAAAACTTAATTCTAAGTAAATATTTTCTTTTCAAAATATATCTAGTTACATTCAGTAATATAAATGACCATTATTCCTTCAGAAAACATATCTCAATAAAGTCTAATTGAAAGTGAAGCACAGTTAAACAACTACATAAACATTTATACTAAATTGGGAGTACTCATGGTGTTACGTTGGTAAATAAATGTGCCTTGTTTAAGAAAGTGCACTTTTATTTAGAGGTGGGAGGTCATCGCCCACAAGGAATAATAACACTAACTTATCAATGTGAACCCAAAAAAATCACTAAATCGAACTGAGCTCAATCCCCAATAGGTAGGACACAGAGCAGACAGGCTTAATGGCTTAATTTAGGGCAATGTGTAAAGTATATATGCAATATCAAAACAGTAATAAAGTCAAAACCCCTAAAAAAATAAATCCTACTCCAATTTTGAAAAATAGAGTAAAGGTAAATAAACAAAATGAAACAAAAAAGACAAACATCCAACAAGGAAAACCGGAGATCTAAGTTTTTATAAGTTTATCTGAAAATAGTGTCAAAAAGCACTAAGTCTGTGGTCGTGGTAGACTAGGGCCTATGAAGACTTTGAGGCTGAACACAATTGATCCCGAGGTGGGATACATCAAGTGGGATGGTGCAGTCAAGGACTTTACCTTTGGGCTTAGTCTGTGAAACTGAGAAAAAAGTCTTCCAGCAGGGCAATGTAGCAATCTGTTTCCAGCAGAGTGGGTGAGGTCCCACTGAAGCTTTTGTTTTAGGCAAGAAAAGCTCAGAGCAGGAGAAATTTGAATTTCGCACATGCTGAGGTCTAACCATCACCCAGAGACTTTTGTGCATTCGGCCTGTCAAGATTTTCTTGTTGGGACCTAGTCTCTGAGATGGAAGTCCTTTTCTTTCCAGCACAGAAACACAGCAGGTTTTATCTGACAAGGGATACACAAGGACACATACCTAATCGCTGAGGGCCCACTAAAATGGATTGCTGCTGCTGAGAAGCTCCAAGGGAAGCATACCTGTTTCTTCAGCCCAGAGGAGGTTTGGCCTTCGCTGGATCTGCTCTGATGGTTAGTCCCGGTCCTCTGGCAACTAGAAATCAGAAGTTTTCTAAGTCCTCAAAATTTTCAGGCATGATTGCCTTTTTCTTCAGCTCTTCACCTAAGATCCCCAGACTTCAGGGGGACTCTTAGTACTTTAGGAATTGATCCAACCAAGGCCTTGAGCAGGGTCCAGGTCAGGTCCATTTGTGACTGTTCAACGGAGAATCAGTTTGTTATGTTCCTGTAGACATACAGGAGGTCAGACCCACTGACTCTTGGAGTCCACTTTATTGTCCTGGGTACAGGAGTGAGCAAGTCCAGTCCTATGGAGCTCTTCCCAGGTTACAGCAAGCAGGGCCCAGTCCTTGTCTAATCTTCCACAGGTCCAGAAATATTCTGAGGAGGGTTTCTTGAGTTTTCACAATTATGGAGTGCACTGGCTAGTTTAGGTGGGTGGCTCCTGGCTCCTCCATAGCCGATGGGGCCAAAATTCCTAGTAATGACCCTACCCACTTTTTCAGCAGTTCCTGTTTGCCCTACTGCCATCAATCCCATAGTGCACCTAACTCCTAAAATCCAAGAAGGGGGAACCCTTCCTACCTTGTTTAGAGCCTATGTGTCCACCGAGAGTTGTGGCCAGGGAGATGAGCAGTCCCCTCTCCTGTGTCCAATCCAAAATTATTTTGGAAGCCGCTTTCTTCTCACTGGGTTTGGAGTGCGCCTGACTAGTGTGCAATTGGGTAACAAAGGCTTGCCTTCCTCCAGGCCTCATTTCACATCTGCCTCACCTTCATTTTTTACAAGTTAATGAAGTTCACGGGCCACTACACCTGTCCTTTCTGCAAGGTGAGAACAACACCACCCACATCAGGCTATTGTCTCTGCTTTAGGAACAGTTTTCACACCTCACTGTGAGGGAGGCTGTGGTAGGCCAGCTGTCGCAGGCTAAATCTAATTATCTAAGATGGGGCACAGGAATGACAAGTATACCTTTTACCTTGCATTTAATAAGAAGCAGACTTCACCAATAGGTTGGATTTTTAATAAATATAAAAACAGACTTTGAATGACTTTTCTAGTCATTTCGTGTCAAAATCTTCAGGGTAAAGTTTACATTCTGTACCTTGACAACTTCCAGGATCCAGGTACAGCCCAGTCAGTGAAAATAACTTTTGGAGGAGCATGCAAGCGCATACATTTTTTTTAAACACAGTTTTATTGAATTTTCAATTCTCTCAATGTACATGTAATACATAGTTTGGCAAAGAAGGAAACAGTGTTGAAAAAGCAGTCCGTCATACAAATGGTATAGCCCGGTTATAATCATACATATGATTCCTTATACATAATGACTCCAGATGATGCAGTGGTCAATGTGATGTAGGTTTTTTTTGGATCGCTCACATAGATAAACAGCCAAATATTGCAGAATTTGTATTCACATAATTGTCTATAACCTATTACAATAAAAACGAAAAATGCCCCCCACCCCTTGGTTCCCTGGTGTCCTGATTGTATATGACTATAACAGCTGGTTGTTATCGCTTGTGTGCAATCAAATATATATACAAAGCATACACATTTATTAATCCCTAGGCATGAGAAAACAATAATATAACATTATACAGGTTGAGTCGGGCGAACTAAAAGAGATACGGAAGGTGTGAGTAGGATGGGCCTGACCGGAGATGCCGGAGGAGTCAAGGGGTCAATGGCTTTAAATGCCTCCATCATCTGATCCCACTCCATAGAGATAAGGATCCTAGGCTGACCACGAAATTCTTCTTGCCTAATAATTGCACTCTCTGCAGTACCCCAATGGGTCAGTTCTGTGTGCCAAGAAAGCGGTGTAGGAGGAGAAGCAGATTTCCATCTCATGGTGATGGCACGTTTCGCCAGCAGCATAGCCATGTCCGCAAATCTAAACGCGACCATCTGCCCCTTTGGGCGTTTATGCAGTCCCAATAGACAACTATCTGCCATTGTCGAGACATCCGTGCCAGTAACCTCTTGTACTCCGTAACTGACTATGTGCCAAAATACTTGCAGTCGCGTGCACTTCCACAACATATGTAGTAGGTTAGCATCTGCCTGCCGGCACCTAGGACAAGAGAGTTGTGCATTCAGGTACACATTTGAATTTAGCGTTGCGGGATACTTTCTTGGGAAATTCTAAAATGGAGGCCCACAATTTATCCATCAGTTCCTTGTCAAGTTCCATTGACCATTTGGCTCGGAGTGGGGTTAGTAGTGTTCTCGCGTGTGCCCTGATGCCCCTGTATAACCAGCGGGTAAGATGGTGTCCTGTTCCCCTCAGATATATTGCATAAACTACCTCATGGGTAGGAGGTTCGATACCAGGAGGGGACCAGCAAAGTTTAATGTAGTGAGAAATTGTGGCGTGGAGGAGAAACAGTGTCGGTGGAACCCCCTGAGCGTGAGTAAAGTTATCATGATCGGCTAGAGTACCCTCTATGAATAACGTTCCAATCGTCATTACACCTTCTTGTGCCCATGGGGCTATGACCTTTTTTTAGATTAACCTGGTTGCGGTAGGTATACCAAGCAAGGGAATGTTAGGAGAGTATGGGGAGGTCATTTTAGTGTATCGTAGTGCTTTCTTCCAGAACAATAATGCTGTTTTAAGTAGGGGAGGGACTGTATGTGGAATCTCAGCATGCAGCAGCAATAGTGAGTGAAGGGTACATTGATTAAGCAGCTGTGTTGTTTAACCTATTTCTTGTAAATGTCGCCCTGCGAGCCAGTAAGATATCCATTGTAGTTGTCTGGCCATACAGTATGCGCGGAAGTCGGGAGCACTAAGGCCCCCCTCTTCAGGTCGCAATTGTAATTTAGCCAGGCTCAACCTTTTACGCCCCCTACCCCAGATAAGTTCTGAAAGGAGTGTATCAAGCATACTAAAGATTCTAGCTGGAATCATGACCGATATATTAGTAACAAAATATAAGAGTCGAGGGAGCATCACCATTTTAGAGATGGCAATTCTGCCCATCACAGACAATGGCAGCGAAGTCCAAAAAGAGACCTGTGTCTGAAGTGATCCTATTGTTTTCAGCAAATTACCATCTATTAGGTCATGGGCAGTTCTATATATTTGTATCGCCAAGTATTTAAAAGTGTGTGGGGAGGTCGCTAGGGTAAGGATCTGGGGTGTCCTTATACAGCATATAGAAAGCATGCAACTTATTTCCTTTGATTGCGAGGCCATCTCCCTGTTCAAATTGTTTAAATATAGACGGGATAGGTTCCAGATCTGTGGTGAGGTTTTTTAAGTAGAGTATAATGTCATCCGCATACGCGGGTACCACATGTGTTGTATTCCTAATTGAAATCCCCAAGTCAGTAGCCTCTTTGCGGAGTTTAATGAATAAGGGCTCTAGCACCAGTACAAATAATAATGGTGACAGGGGACATCCCTGCCCAGTGCCCCTTGCTATGGAGTAAACAGGGGAAATATGAGAACCAGTCCTGGCCCATGGCGTAGGAGCAGTATATAAAACTTCAACCCAACGTAAAAAACCTCTCAGAATGCCACATTTTTCCATAGAAGCCAGCATATACGTCCAAATTGAGTTATCAAACGCTTGTTGCATGTCAAGGGCGATGCAACCAATTTGGCATGAGAGATCCGCAGCAGTTTCCATTATATAGTGGAGGCGTCTGATATTAAGGGATGTGTTGTGGCCAGGTATGAATCCACATTGGTCGAAATTGACCAACTTTAGGAGGTAGGGGAGGAGACGTTTGGCTAGTATTTTACTAAGTATTTTATATTCGGTAGATAACAATGAAAGGGGGCGATAGCCTGACATGTCACAGGGATCTCTATTCGGTTTGGGGAGAGAGATAACTAGTGCTTGCATAGTTGTTAACGGGAGAGTGCACTTCTCTAGGGCCGTCTTATATAGGTTCTCTAGGCACGGGGCTAGTTTCTCAGCATACGCCAAGTAAATTTCGGCCGGCAGGCTGTCCAAGCCCAGGGTCTTATTTTTGGGGAGGTCCTTAATGGCCTCTTTGATGTCAGTTTTTTGTGATAGGGGCCTCTAATTCTGCTTGAGCGTCTGCTACCAGTTTAGGGTATGTGAGGTTGTTCAAAAAGGCTGCTATATGTTCATGTGATGCAGCAGGTGGAGCACTATGTAAGTTTTTGTAGTATGCACAGAATGCAAGATTAATCTCTGCTTCATTAAGAGCAGCAGTACCGTCTGAGAGAGATATTTCTGGTATCAGGATTGGGGGGGAGCATCACGGAGAAGTCGTGCCAGAAGGGTCCCTGATTTATCTGCTTCTTTATGACAATAGTGAGTGTATGTACTGTAGTCTATTCGGTGAAGTTGTTCGAGTAGTTCAGCGTGTTTAATCCTGGCTTCCTGTAACTGTGTTTGTTTAGTCGGATCGGCAATGGCCGCAGTTTCTAAGTACGGAAGTACGGAAGGTAGTCTTTGACCATGGTAAGGTCCTTGTGTGTTTCCTGCTGAGCTCCCACAATTGCCGCTATTGCCATGCCCCTAATTACCAATTTAAATGCATCACACTCAACTAGGCGGGAGGATGCAGAGTTGTCATTTTCTGTGAAATAGTTAGTGATGGCTGTACCTAAGGTATCTCGGAAAACCGCGTCCTCAAGAGTTTGTGGCCAAAGCCGCCAGGTTGGGACTGGGGTGGGTGTCCTCCCCCATTCAAGAAGTATTTCAAGAGGGTTATGGTCGGATAATGTTTTCCCGAGATATGTGGATTCAGAAATCTGGAATATTAGGGACAGGGAACTGAAAATTCTGTCTATCCTGGTGTGCCGCTGATGCAGGGGTGGGAGTAAAATAAATATTCCCAACTAGTGGGATGCTGCATGCTCCATACATCTTGAGGGTCCAACCCATCGCCCAAGCATGCAGAAAGTCTGCATTTTTAGTGGCTACCGCTCGCCTAACCGGGGGGTGAGAACGATCTAAGTGAACATCTAAGATAGAATTAAAATTTGCACCAGTAATCCACGAATAGATCACCCAGTCTGACAAAACTGTGTTTAGTTTAGTGAGGTAGGTATTTTGCTCATAATTTGGGGCATATACACTACCAATAACTATCGGAATACCATCTAGTCTGCCCTGTAGCAGCACATAATGCCCCTCTGTGTCTATCCGCTGTTCCACAAGAACAAAGGGTACCCCATGTTTAAACCATATCAATGACCCTCTTGCAAAGGCAGAGTAGGATGTGTTAAAAATGTGTCCTTTCAACATTTTGCGCATTTTGGTCACTTCTGAATTAGTAAAATGTATTTCTTGGATAAGAGCTATTTGAATTTTTCGCCTATTTAGTTGGGCATAGATTATATGGTGTTTGTGGACTGACACATGTTCAAAACTGAGGCGAATAGTCGCCCCAACTCACAGCTGGGGTCGCCTGTAAGGCTGTTATCCAATTCTGCCAAGTTGATCCATGTATTCCATTGTGATCCAATTTAATAAACACTTTTATGCAACTTTTTTCCATCGTATTACTCTCCACACGCGGAATGGATATGCCAATTTTCAAGTTTTCTCATGTTAAAGCTGGGCCATCCGAACCTCTTGCACAAAATACGAAAGAAGCAATTTTGTCTGAGGCAGTGTTGTTTATTATAAAACCCAATGCATTTTCAGGACACTGGGGCCCTTCATCAGGGGTTGCTGGTGGGACTCTGTAATATGGTGAAAAATGGGCAGAAATCTGGGGAGAAAAAACACAAATTATGAGTGCAACAGTAATGTCTTACTCCCCCACACCACTGCGGGTTAGGTCCACAATGGTAGATATTCCATGTATATCTGTTGATAGTATTAGCCAAATAAGTCTTTCACGAATCTGCGGGGTGATCGAGGGGAACAAAATATCATTGCTCTCTGAGTCAGAAGGTACCATGTTGTCATCCGAGTGTTCCGGGCACGTGAGCTGTGTAGGGTCACGCATGGAAGCAACCGCCGCCATCACCGACTCCTGTTCCAGTAAGGTTTGTTCCGGTGATGGTTTTTTGGCAGATAAGGTTTGCGTTGTTCTATTGCAACGGGACCCAGGCCCTTTTGGCTGTGTTTGGACTCGTCGTATATGTTGATCCAGATTATCCAGAGATTGAGAGGGAAGAGTGGACTCTAAACAGTCATTTGCTGCCTCTGGACATTTGAAGAAGTGGGATTTTTGATTGTGAATAATTTTCTGGCGTGCTGGGAATAACAGGGTATATTTCAGGTTGAGGGCCTGGAGCTTCCGCTTTAGTGGTTGATAGGATGCTGTTTGGCGTTGCACTTGCACAGTGTAGTCCGGATAGAGAGAGATCCAAGTGTTTTCATAGTGTATAGGAGCATTTTCTCGAGCCTTTTGAAGTAAAATGTCCCGGTCTCTAAAATTGAGGATACGGGCTATAAGTGGCCTGGGCGGCATTCCTGTTGTTAGTCTGCCCGTTGGTATCCAGTGTGCTTGTTCCACACAGAAAAAGGTAGAGAGACTTTCCAGGGTTATATGCTCTTTTAGCCATGTTTCCACAAACTGGGTCACGTTGGGGCCTTCTGAACGTTCCGGCATTCCAATAATTGCGAACATTATTGCGCCTGGCCCTACCTTCTGCATCCTCAACTCTGTCGAGAAGGGTAGTCAATTGTTTTTGCATTTGCGACAGTTGGTATGAATGCTCCTTATGTTTTGGTACAATTTATTGTAGTGTTTGTGCATGGTCTTTGACTGTGTCAGAGAGTTTATTGTGAGGGAGCCAATCTGATGTTTGATAGACTGACGCGAGTCTCTGATTTCCTGGAGAATTTGATCCAGCTTATCAGGAGGGGGATGCCAAGGCCATCGGTGGGACGCTGCTTATTGAGGATGTTTGAGAAGCCGGGTCTGAGTCCCCCTGAATTGGTAGTTCCGTCGCGGGCCTATCAGATTGTTTCCCTTCCGTGTGCCCCATTGCAGTACGTGTGATGTGACTATATGAACTGGAAAAACTGGTAGGGATGCCGGCACAAGGTGCAGGGGCTAAGCCAGGGAGTCTGTCAATAATACTTGCTAGAACGTTTTTGCGGTTGTAGGAGAGTGATAATGGTTGAGTTAGGCGTACCCACTGGTTGACTCTCTTGGGGTCCAACGAATCAGTTCAGTGAACTATTGAGTATGAGGTCTGTGCCCACCAGCCTCTTTGGATATCACGTCGTAACGAGAAGAAAGGATTCACTTTCACTGTACAATGAGTTACTGTCCAGTCTCAGGTCATGTTGGGGGGCCGGGGGTGAGCATAGGACAGATAACGAGGTCACAGTGGTGTGAGCAAGGAGGACCCCCTGTCACTCACTTGAAAGCCAGGGAATGCACTCAGAGGCCTTATGGCGCCAGAGGGAAACACAGCCTTGCAGTGAGCGATATAGCTTAAAACAAGAAGTAGTATTCTATATAGTGTTGTTAAAGGGCGTGCACTATATAGTACTTGGGGTATGTTCAGACACACAAACGTACAGAGCCAACTGACAATATAGATAAAAGCCCTGGAGACAAGACAAAAGGAATGATCCAATAATGAGTCCGGGGGGGCGGGGGCCCATGGCTGGCCGGTCCCGCAGCAAATGTCCAACACAGTTAAAAGGTGGAGCAATAATACTCGTATTGTATCATGCCCATCACACAGGTGTAGAGGAGGGACCAGGTCTTGGTTGGTATGCTGTACGAAGCAGGGGAGGAAGACAGACATCAGGTGCACACCGGCCCTCCATCCATCATTGCACACATACTCCGCCTCACCTCTGTGTCAGTAGACAGTAATGGTTCCCCCACCCCGGGCTCGCTGCATTCAGCATTGGCACGGCTCCGGCGCAAGAGAGGGGGGGAATGTAGGTATGTGCTTTGCCGGCCAACACCCCGGGTGAGGGTGTCCCCTCATCACCAGCGCACAGGCCCCAGCGTCCGCAGGAAAGCAGGAATCACACCACGATCACAAGCCTCAGCATAAGGGCAGCTGCCTCACCAGAAACGAGGAGTCATAAATGTTACTACGCCCTGCAAGCCCAACTGGGCATCCCTAGGCTGTCGCTTCCTTGTCCCTGTCCTGATGAAGACCCGCACTGACTAGATAGTAGTGCAGATCCTGGGTTGAAACATCGACAATATCCCCTGGACCAGTCGAAAGACTCTGCGATAAGACTTATTTATCCAGTTCGCAGATTTACTTAAATATCTATTTTTCTGGCCTTCCAATTCCTTGAATCCTTTTATCCACTCTGTACATATTACGCACTATCACTGTATCACTGAGCACCACATGTCACCTTGTCACATATTATATTTCACTGTGTGCCTTGACAGCCTTACAAATGTAATTTGGGTATTTATAAATGACGCAATTTATAAAATTCTTAAATACCCCGTATGGTCTCTGTGTGTGTTGCTTATGACTAACTGTTTCCTATGAGTAAACCAATGATTCGTTCAATTGCTTAAGAAATAATTGTCACCCGACAGAACCAACTGTTACTTTTGTAGACTTTACCACTACAACATGGCTGTTTCATTGCCCCTGACATGCATCTTTATTATTACTGTGCTCAGGCCCAATTTGCACATTTCTGGCTGCATCCTATGCTATACCAGCTGCATACGGCTGTGGAGGCTGACAGCATGGCCCCCTGTCCAGTGTATTGTACCAGAGGGTTATGCCCCCTCTCACTGAGATAGATACGACTGCATGCACTCAGTGGGAGTGGCATGGGCCCTATCGACTGCCTCTATGCACCCAACATGCCGCTAGCCAAAAATCCCATGATTCGAGTGATGGAACATGAGGTCATGTGCCGGCAGGTTCTTCAGCTGGGGCTGATCACTGTTGGCGACTTATGTCTCGATGAGCATTTCAGAAAACCAAATAGTATAAGGGACAACCCGTTGCACACAGTGCTCGACATGATATTATTCCATCTGCTCTGTGCTACATTTGGCGCTTTGCACACCACGGTCCCGAAACCGCCTCCCACATTCCATGCTCTAAGGCACATAATAGACAGCCCTTCTCTTTGAAAGCTCGTCGTGCGCTTCTACACTATAATACAGGAGGAAGCAATTGCGAGTACCCCCAGGGCCCGGCCTGATTGGGAGGCAGCCATGACGCCCACTCTCTAAGGCCCAATGGAATTACTGCTGTGCCCAAACCATCACCCTCTCTCCAAACTACAGACTCAGTCTCATACATTTCAAATTCCTGCATAGAATGTACCATACACCTGTTGCACTGCATAAGATGCGGGTCTTGTGGAGGATGCACAATGATTGAAATGCGCTGCTTCCTTGGCCACGGGTCTGCACCTTGCCTGAAACTGCGGTGCTGTGGGCCTTTTTTGGTATCATGTCTATACATACGTGTCCAGATATCGGGTCTTTCCCCACAACGAGCACCACGGGTAGCCCTCTTGAGTTACGAGAGGTTGAACCCTCCTGAGGCTCGACGGCTTCCTGCAGTGTTGCTCTTTCTTGCAAAGCAGAGTGGCCATTCATGGGGGGCGACGCCCTGCTCTGAAAATTGCAGACTGGTTTGAGGATGCTTGCCGCCTACTGGGGACTCATGCTGGAAAGCGCCCAGTCTAAAGACATCTTGGGCCTTCTGATTGCTTATCTTGCCATGCAAGGTGAAGCTGGAGACCCTGGAGGGAGTCCGGGGCCCGGAGACCCTGACTGACGCTTCATGTTTACAGGCGACTGACTCTATGGGTGCGGCCCTGCAAATCTCCCCGATCGGAACTTTATGATCGGCACCAGATCATCAATTGCGACTGCTTGCGCCATACCTGCTGGGGTCAGAATTCGAGCATAGCTCTTGGTTGTGATCGCATGATACTGCTATGTATATAAGGCCTGCCCCCCTTCCCCTACCTATCCGCTTGTTCACTCCCTACACTTGATTGTTGCTCAAAGCCAATTAAAAAATGTAAAAAAAAACTCTACCTTGTGTGCAACAAGGTGTGCATAGGGGTTACATATTAATAGTTAAAAGAAGGATTCCCCACGCGTCAGAAAGGGTTATTCTCAGAGGTTTGATAGCGGTTTTTAGGCTGCTGCAGTCAGATTATGCATGGTAGGACGAAGGTAAGTTTTACAGGCCCGCTTTGTGGAAGGCACATCAGGTGCTGCAGTCCACAGATGTCATTTAACTACTAGGCCTCGGGTGCCCAGAGCAAAAGGTGACAGCGTTAAATAGAGCACTTGTATACAGAGCTATGTGCATGGTACTGTACTGAAGTGTGAGGCCAATGCTTTTGGCAGACAGAAGGCTGCAGTGGGAATAAGTGGGCGTTGTGTGATGGGAAATATTCTTGATAGTTATTAGACTAAGCAGTGCTAAAATATTTCTGCATTCATGTGGCCAGGATACTGCGAGGTGTTGAAAGCAGCAATCATTCACGGAGGCTAACACGAGAGCTCGGAAACGTCAGTCCCAGGTTCATGCCAAAAGCTAGTTGGGAACCTGAACTTAGGCCAAGCAATTATACACACCAGCTAAGTACAGCCTATGGCGCTTTCGGTCTAGACAGCATTTAATGTCATTCAGACTAGGAAACCGGGTAGGAGCATGTGGTGAGAAGAAGAGGAAGATCTCTGCTGAGACCACATGCAAACATCTCATTCACAGCAAAATCTAATGCTGTTTTCTGAGGCCAATTATGCAGTTTTTTAAACAAAGAAATAAACTCATCTTTCTTACTTTAATTCAAAAATCCTCTGACAGAGTGGTGTGGTTGAAACTGAATATGATATTTGTGCAACACTGTGAGAGTCAACACGCGTTCAGTTATAAGTTATAAGAGGCTGATATATAATATTGGTTCTGTTTCAATTATTCTTCCCAATGCATTTCCAGCTCTAGTTCTCTCTGCTTATGGTGTGCAATCTATTTACAGAAGTGCAGTTGTTGCTGTGACTGTTTATGTACAGTCAAGTTTACACCTTCAACGAGGAGGCCATAGAATACCAGGTATCTCCAGCACCTCCGTTTGTTGTTCCTAAAGAGGTGGGTCGACCTTCGAGGCAAGAGCCCTTTGTGCTCAGTTCTGCCAGTGGTGTATCCACAGACCCTACATGGAATTTATAGAAAGGGCCAGCATTCAGGAATCTTCCTGGCTGACTCCTGCCTGGGACAGAAATTCAGTCTTACAGGGCCTCTGCAGGGTTTAGGTCGTCTCTCCCTTGACTTTCCCATAGTGAACAAGGACTTTGAGATGAATTGTACTGTGTGGGAGCTTGGGGATGATACAGAGGGCACGCTGGGAATAAGATGGGCTATGTGCCCAGTTGGAGTATGTTTAATAGCAAGTTTAGGTGTCAAAGAAAAGAGACACAATATCCTCTGGAATGTAGTCCCTTTTCAGGTGCGAACACGCGAGGAGACAGGTCAACACAATAGTGCATGTGTTCTTTTTGTTTGTGCATGCTTATTCCAGCTCTTACACTGTGCAACAATAAGACAAGATATGACAAGGGCAATAGGTCTGGATATTTGCTAAGTGAAAGCTCTTCTTTGTTGACTGTCCAGTTTGTGTGTCAGATTGCGTAGAAAGGAATGAGTGGGTAAAAATGAGAATGTGCCATAAGTTGGATGGGTGAGTGAAATGATGGATGGATGAATGAGTGATTGAGTGTATGGATAATTAATTGGTGAGTGCAAGTATTAATAAGTGAGTGCGTGGGTGGATGAATTTATGAGGGCTTCAATCGCTGAGTGGGGGATGCAGACAGTTCCACTAGTTGGAGGATGCAGACAGTTCAGATCCTACAAGCTGAGGCCTTAGACAGTATTCATAACATGAGTTAAATGACAACAATTACAATACCTATACCAGTGCAAGCATTACACCAAGGCTGCCATCATAGTTCATGACATTATACTGCACTGCTTTGAACTATATTGTACTGGGTTGCACTGTATAGTATAATGTTGTTAGTATTGTTGCATTGTCTAGTATTTTGTCCAAGCAGGCTGGCAGTGAACTCCACAGCTTTCAGTTCAAGTCAGCCGGCAGTGAACTCCACATGTGTCAGACCAAACCGGCTGGCAGTGCACGCCACAGGTGCCAGTCCAAGCAGGCTGGCAGTGAACTCAACAGCTGTCAGTACAAGACAGCCGGCAGTGAACTCCACATGTGTCAGACCAAACCGGCTGGCAGTGCACGCCACAGGTGCCAGTCCAAGCAGGCTGGCAGTGAACTCAACAGCTGGCAGTCCAAGTCAGCCAGCAGTGAACATCTCAGGTGTCAGTTCAAGCCAGCCGGCAATTACCTCCACAGGTGCCAGTCCATGAGGCTGGTGGCAGAGGCGCCTCAAAGGGAGAAGTAGACTGTGACCTGGTAGAGGTGAGCAGCAGCCAGGCCCTGAATCTCACACCAAGACTGAGTTTGTCTGAATGGCCACTTCTGAAACCTCCGCCATTAAGTGAATCAATCTGAAGCAGTAAAAGGTCTCTCCAATATAAGACTCACCTCACAATAGGAAAGCAAAATTCAAAAGGAAAATATTTATTTGAAAAACTATTTAGAATTTTCAAAAAGCAATGCTTTGCTGAGTACTATTTGTATGGCTCTTAACATTGCCCATTTTTGTCGGTTTGTAAAAAACTCGGACCGCCAGACTCCTGGGAAGCGGCAGTGGCAGTCTCCTGACCGCCCTATTGCAATTCGAGCTGTAGGACCGCCACAGCCCCACCACAGCCACCAGGGAACCGCCAAATTTGTAATTGGGCCTTAAGTGGTTTATTAGAAATCAGCTAGGGCAGAATCAATAGTACAATACCACTCCAGCTGAGTCCCACTGCCCCAGTGTTCACACTCCCGGGATTACTGGGTGTGGAAACACCAGGCCCAAATTTACCAGGCAGAAACGTAGCTGGTAAAGTTGCATACAGGTCTGGGTCAGCTCCCAACAAAAGCCCACCAGCACCACAGGAGGAGCAATGGCGTGCTCCCACAGAATGTACTGAGCTGGCTTTGCTCTCTGACATCCTCCCGCCACCCCCACATGACCAGCATCTGCTCCTCCTTCCCATTTACCACTGGATAACCGCTAAAAGCGGGTGGTACATGGGAGCAGAAAGCCCCTGGGATTGCGAATAATCATGTGAAAAAGAAATGGTACTCTCAAATCAGCATGAAATTCATAACCGCTAGGTGCAGGGATGCAAGCAGTGATTCAGACCAAGGTTACTTCAGCGCCCCTGCACTGGGCAACTCATAGTGGGACCCGCAGGCATCAGTTTGTGGAGCTATCTTCTTGATAGTAATAGATGAGGGTCTACACTCCTTCGAATTATTCTCATCTTCTCACAACCTTTGTGATGACAATCGCTGAGGCCTATTGTGGCAAGTGCTTGATAAATTTCCTAACAGTAACAATAATACTACTAGTACTGCTAATAATAATAATAATAATAACAACAACAATAAGAATAATAATAACAGTAACAATAGTATTTAACTATTTGCGTGTATAAATGATTTGACCAAGTGACAGCGTAGTGCCAAGTTATTGCCATATTTTACTTGATTAGGGATATCATTCAATATGTGCGTGTAGATGGGAAATGGATTCTAGTCAGTGTTGCCCACCCTGCTACTTTATAAAACAATGAAACAATCTTTGGTAGAACCTTTTTCCCAGCTTCATACTTCTTCGGGAGCCTGAGATGTTTCCACGCAAAAGCCAAGGGCCGGAGAGTCCAGGGTTACTTTGAAGACAAGAAGATGGCTTTGCGACTGGCTTTGAACCTAGAATCTCCTTCTCACAAAGAGCCATCGCATCTGCTCCTTCCACAAGTGGAAATGAGAGGTTTCCAGTGCAACAAGGCCTTCGCCCTTAACACAGTTTGGGACTCATTAAAAGTTGGGTGCTAAAAGGTCTGGCTTTCTGCACCCCGAGTTACTAGGGGCATCGGTAACTCCGAGGATTGGGGGATAGGTCGTATATGCCCCACTCCAAGTTTTGGGAATCAATGTTTCGCAGAAAACTTGGTGAGAAGCAAGCAGGAAAACTCCATAAATAGAGGCAAAACTTGCAGTAATTTGGTGTGCAGCACTGATACTGCACGTTATGCCTCATTCCAACCAGGAATACTCATAATGGGTAAGGAATACTGCACTTGGTAAATATCACGCCATGCATTACCGTAGCGTTCCGCACTCGGTTAATGCCACACCATGCACTACTGTACCGTTCCGCACTTGATAAATACCACACCATGCACTATCGTACCGTTCCGCACTCAGTAAATATACCACAACATGCACTGCCGTACCGTACTGCACTCGGTAAATACCACACCATGCAATACCGTACCGTTCCGCACTCAGTAAATATACCACACCATGCACTGCCGTACCGTACTACACTCGGTAAACACCACACCATGCACTACCGTACCGTTCCGCACTCAGTAAATATACCACACCATGCACTGCCGCACCGTACTGCACTTGGTAAATACCACACCATGCACTGCTGTACCGGACTGCACTCAGTAAATACCACACCATGCACTACCGTACTGTTCCACACTCAGTAAATATGCCACACCATTTACTGCCGTACCGTACTACACTTGGTAAATATCACACCATGCACTACCGTACCGTTAAGCACTCGGTACATATACCACACCATGCACTGCCGTACTTTACTGCACTCAGTAAATACAACACCATGCACTACCGTACCGTTCCGCACTCGGTAAATATACCACACCATGCACTGCCGTACCGTACTGCACTCGGTAAATACCACACCATGCACTACCGTACCGTTCCGCACTCAGTAAATATACCACACCATGCACTGCCGTACCGTACTACACTCGGTAAATGCCACACCATGCACTACCGTACCGTTCTGCACTCGGTTAATGCCACACCATGCACTACCGTACCGTTCCGCACTTGGTAAACACCACACCATGCACTACCGTACTGTTCCACACTCAGTAAATATACCACACCATTGCACTGCCGTACCGTACCGTACTGCACTAGGTAAATACCACACCATGCACTACCGTACCGTACTGCACTCGGTAAATACCACACCATGTACTACCGTAACGTTCCGCACTCAGTAAATATACCACACCATGCACTGCTGTACCGTACTACACTCGGTAAATACCACACCATGCACTACCGTACCGTTCCGCACTCTGTAAATATACCACACCATGCACTGCCATACCATACTGCACTCGGTAAATACCACACCATGCACTACCGTACCGTTCCGCACTCGGTAAATATACCACACCATGCACTGCTGTACCGTTCCGCACTTGGTAAACACCACACCATGCACTACCGTACCGTTCCGCACTCAGTAAATATACCACACCATGCACTGCCTTACCGTACTGCACTCGGTAAACACCACACCATGCACTACCGTACCTTTCCGCACTCAGTAAATATACCACACCATGCACTGCCGTACTGTACTGCACTCAGTAAATACCACACCATGCACTAACGTACCGTTCCGCACTCTGTAAATATTCCGCACCATGCACTGCCGTACCGTACTGCACTCGGTAAATACCACACCATGTTCTACCCTACCATTTTACATTCAGTAACAATATATATACTTTATTTGGATATAAAATTATCCTTAAAAGAACACCTCAAAGTTACAACAGCAATACACATTATTAAAAAAGACAAAAAACCATAGCATAAGAGCAGTGGTTGTGAAAAACTTCAAATTGCATTAAAAGCTTCACTGGTGTGTAAATGGTAAAGGAACTTAGTATGCAAAATGGCAATGACAACATGACGTTTAAAATGCATTCGATTTCAGGTGTTTAACAGTCAGCCATAAATGCAATCCAATATTTCGTAAAATAACAGCAGATTGTACAAAGCAGCAGTCAAGTAAGAGCAATTTTAGCAGCATTAAATAGATTGCAGAATGGAATGGAATAGCTCTTAAAAAAGGGCACGATGACATACCATTCCCGTTACTGCCTAAAAGTGCGGTATGCATGTTGTATAAAGGTTGTAAAAGCAATATTTAGAGCTATGTTTTCTGGCATTAAAGCTGCAATAATTGCTTGTCTACACGTCCAGATTCCCCACCTATTCCACTCAATTTTCAGTTTACGTCTACGTTGTGACATAAAAGAGGGACAAAGGCATACTATGTGCTCCAGGGTTTCAGGAGTCATGCCGCACCCTCTGCACGTAACATCCTCTGACAGACGACGCCAGACGGGCAGTTCTTTTAGGAATTGCCAATCGCCCAGTCTCACAGCCATAAAACTGAGTTTTAGGTGCAAGGAGTAAGTACAGGATAGGTAGGATGCGGGGGATAACCGACCATACGAGATCATTGTTGCCCATGCATGTCTGCGTTTGGCAAAATGAGCTTTATCAATAATCAGGGACCTCATTCGAATGCATTTCTTAATGCTAGTTTTAAATACTGACTTACTAGGGTTGAGGTCCCATAATGCACCCGCAGACATTTCTTGGATTGCATCCTTAAAAAAACAACTATAAGAGCCGCATGGGTTTTTCTGGAAGATATCCAGCCAAATTAAAGACTCCAATGAGCCTGTGTTTGCTTGTCTCGGTTTATGGCCCAGATTCAAATACATTCCAGTGCCAGAAATTTCATAATTTAATAAGCCCAATTCAAGTCTAATCTGAGCAGCAGAGGCAGTTTTGGTCAAATGGAGAATTTTTTTGTAAAGTTTGGTCACATGTTGGTTAAAGATGGAGTTTAGTTTCCCCCTAAAAATCTCAGCGCCGTATGCCACTGTCGGCCCAATTTTTGCTCTCATAACTTCCAATAATGGGGATAGACTTGGGCCACACAGATTTCTTGAAAGCTTGCAGAGGTTCACCTGGAGATTCATAGCTTTTACTGAAATGTCCTTACGCTGTTTATTGAAGTTGCCCCTGGAGTCAAAATTGACCCCTAGATATTTATGTGCATTTCCTATTGTGAGACTCATGTTGTTATACAGCCATCCTCCACCACGGTAACGTTTTCTACCGAAAATAACCACTTGGGTTTTCTTTAAATTAACCTCTAATCTATTCATGGTGGTGTAAATTTCTAGTTTATTTAGTAGCCTTTGCAGCCCTACCCGTGTCAGACTAAAAAGGACCAGGTCATCGGCATATTAAAGATTACTTATTGATACACCTCCCATCTTGGGCGGGTGGCTATTTATTTCTTCAAGGGAGGATGGCAGGTCCGCTATGAACAAATTAAAAAGGAGGGGGGCCAGCACACATCCCTGTTTGACCCCTCTGGTTGTCATGATTTTCCGAGAGAGATGTGTGCCAGTCCCCAACTTCACTTGTACCCATGTGCCCGAGTGCAGTTGGATGATCGCATCCAGGAGTTTGGCTGGGATCCCCCATTTTTTTAACTTCTCCCATAGAGCAGCCCTTGGTACCCGATCGAATGCGGCTTTAAAATCTACAAAACAGCAAAAAACCACCCTAGATGTAACTAATGCTTTATCGACAATTATAGACAATGTCAGTAAGTTGGTCACAGTGCCGGAATTAGCGGTGAAGCCAGTTTGATTAATTGAAATCAAGTTGTTCTGCTCGGCCCAGGATCTCAGCTCCTCCAGTAGGGTTCCTGCGTAAAACTTGGCCTCAATGTCTAATAGGGCAATTAATCTATAGTTATTTGGCGAGGCATGAGAGCCTGACTTGTAGATCGGGTGGATTATTGCCCCTCGCCATGAATCCGGTATAGTTGAGCTTGTCAATGCGAAGTTAAAGAGATTGGTTAGGTATCTTGACCATAGGTCAATATTTGTTTTAAACAAGGTCTGTGGTAGGCCATTTGGACCCGGAGCGCCATCTGGTCTTGCTTTTAATAATACTTTAGTGACCATTTCTTGGGTGACCTGTAGGTCTTCACTTCGTGGGTCTAAACAATCCATGGACCTGCTCCCGTTCAAATATGAATTTGTTGTCAATGGGTTAGAAGCACATGAAACTATAGACGCTAAGACCTCTGAGGCCCTAAAATGGTCTGTTTGCATTCAGTAAATACAACACCATGGGCTACCGTACCGAACTCGGTAAATCCCACACCATGCACTACCGTTCCGCATTCAGTAAATACCACACCATGCACTACTGTACCATTCAGCATTCGGTAAATAGCACACCATGCACTACCGTACCACACTCAGTAAATACCACACCATGCACTACTGTACCGATCTGCACATTCTGCAAATTCCACACCATATAGTACTGCACCTGGTAAATACCAGACCATACAGCACCTGGGAAATACCACACCATGCACTACTGTACCCAAGTTGGTAAATACCAATCCATGCACTTGCACTACCATATTTTCTTCACCACACAAATGTCTGCTGCACCGGTACTGGGAGTCTCGGCCTAGTCCAGCTTGTTTATGTCCAATGTGTACCCTCCACTAAAATGTACTGCCACTTTTTTGCTCTAACTACTGTCTGAATACTAGTGTAAGAATGTGTTATTATTAATTGGTAAGTACTGCAAGGGTTTATGTAGAGAGGGGAATTGACTCGTTCCAAAGTCACGTTTTAACAAACTGGATAACTACCTTATTCGAAGTTAACGAGCCTGCAGGGTGTTGAGCTTTCACGTCATCAGGACCACTAACCAAACATTAAAAAGTCCCACCAGCGGAGTCCAAGTAAAATATCCCGTTGAGAGGCGGCCCTGTTTATGCTGGCATGGAATACTGTACAAGCCGAACACATTACCACTGCATTGTTTATCCGCAGAAATGTACTTTGTGAACTAGAGTTCACATTGATTTTCACAGCTATAGCCCCATCTGATAAAAAAGACCTCTGGGGTAGATTGTCAAGAAGATTATTACTGCCTTTCACTTTGATAGGGAAAAAAAAGTTTCCACGGTCACCATGTATTATAAATTAACTGTAAATAGTTTTATATTAAACTGAAAACATGTGTCAAAAGTGTACCAACTAGGTTACAAAGACCGTAATACATATGTCGCTTTAATTTATCTGTTAATTTTGTTCAAGTTGGGATCGTAAGGAAACTTAAAGGAACAAGGATATTGCTTTTGTTGTATTGGCAAAGGCTTTGTAAAAGCGAAAGAGTAAGTGGCGGACTTGTATTGAAAACTCTCCAGGGCACCAGGGAACAAAAACCATGAAGTTACAACACATTGGTGGCTTTCCCTAACTTTCGTTGATGCCTTCACGAAAATTACACTCAGAGGCGTGCAGGCAAGGAGAATTGGTCCCTTGGCTTCTGGTTCGGTAGTTCAGTACAGCAATGGTCATGGTTAAGGCTTCTTGCAGTGGACTAAGGCAGTCCACTGACCTTCTAGTGGACTGCTCCCTTCGCTGCAAAGCTCCACCTGGCAGCTGCCTCCGTAGGCTCTGCTGACCCTCTGGGCAGGAGTTCAAGGCCTTTCTCCACCCACACGCTCGTGCCTGCACCTCATCCCTGGTGGTCTAGTGGTAGAGCGTCACTGTTCTACTGCTTGACTGCCCTTCCGTCTCTCTTTTTCTGCATCTTTTACTTTTTATCCTGCTTCTGCCTTATTTCCTTTTCTTTCCTTTTCCTGTGGTTTTGCTTTCTCTGTCGCCCTCTATCCCGTTACTACTCCCCACGTTTCCCACCTCCCAGCTGTCCAGCCCCCCGCAGCACTACTTAACGGCAGCCGCTGCGAACAGCGGGCTCCCCTCTGGCGTGCAGAAAGCACGCCAAAGGCAAGCCCATCTGAGCTCATCCTCGCCTGGACTGCGCCCAACGCAGGGACCCTGGTTCTCAGACCTTTTACCACTACGATGCCAGCACCCTCCTCACCCTCAACTCAGGACGTTATGCTGCCTTTCACCTCGTGTCGCCAAAGCAGACCCAAGGACCCTTCTCCTGCCGGAACTGCAGCCACACCTTCACCTGCACCAACATGCCAGCTCCTCTCGCCGCCCAGCTGACCAACAGCACACCCGAACGGCTCATCTGCATCCTTCTCAACACGCCCTCCCTCCACAAACACACCACTGGACCAGACATCATCACCGCCATCCCTGACGGTTACAAAATCACCCAAAAAGAACTGCGCCGACCGACCAGGGGGAGGCATCGCCATCATTCACAAGAACAACCTTCGACTGATGACTTATTCGAATGATCCTGGGGCAACCATGGTGTCGCAGCCAGGAATCCTCAGAGTCGTATGTTGCTTTTATGGTCCACCTCTCGATACCACCACGGTCTGGGTTATTTTCACAGACTCCATGGAGTGATCAAGCGGGGGAAGGAAAGGATGGGAACAGCGGGGAGGGAGACCTGTAAACAAGAGTACAAATGCTCAGACATAAGGAAACATATAACATAGACCATAAGCCTTTTCCACTCTCATATCATGTAGGCACCCAATGCATATGAATTATACCTGTAAAAAAAAGAAAAGGCTTCTGCTTGTTTCGTCAGCAGTCAGATTTTAGCAGGTTTCAGTCATATCTAGAAACAAGAACCACATTGGTTTATCAAGAGCGTGTGTCCCCCCCTTTGCTTCTCCTGGCCCTCTCAATACGGTCTCAACACCTACCCCAGTAGGCTGGGAGCTGAACTGTACAGGGGTGCAGGGCTGACGCACGTTCCCCTGTAGTTAAACAACAGAAAACACAGCACCCTTTCTTGAGTGACTACTTCATAAAGCATTACATTCACAGAGTACTGTAATGTCACACAACACGCCTCTCCGGGCGCTTTTCATCAATGAAACACAATGTCACACAACACGCCTCTCCGGGCGCTTTTCATCAATGAAACACAATGTCACACAACACGCCTCTCCGGGCGCTTTTCGTTAATGAAACACAATGTTGATATACCAAGGTCTGATACTTCTCAGACCTTCACGACTTTCTGCAACCTCGTGTCTTTTTGTGGGCACGCTACTCACAAAGCTCCTGTGCGCACTGTTTGTCACACTCTCACTTAGTTGTCATAACGGTATTCTATTTCACGGAGGCAATACTTGACACAAAGAATGCTGGCTGATATGGTGCGCCGTGTGAACGCTAATGCGTTTGTGTTCTGTTCCTATCCGGGAAGTGATTCCCCAGCTGGGGCTCCTCGGAAGGAAAGTAGTAAGCCCGCCCGCAAGAATCTTTCAATGGATTCAGCCAACGGGAGGGTTAAGCGCCTCAAAGACTTTTGCCGCTTCAGCTGGGAAGCCCTGGGATCAAGGAAATTTGTAATAAAGGGACGTGGTGCAGTTGCACCCTTACCCGACCTTCATACTGCGTGTGCTCCTCAGCGTCTGGAGTAACCGGCACCCGAGCGAGCGTCCAGCCCCGGAAATACCTTCCTTCCGCGTCGCGTTGACGTCATCGACGCGCCTTGGCAGGGGCTCATGGGAAATGTAGTTTTGAGGCTTGTCGAGACTCGGGTCTCCCGCTTTGCCTCTTCAGTGTCTTCCGGCGTGGCTCCTGACACATGGAACACCTCCACTTCCAGATCCAGACCAATCCCAACACCAGCCTCCACGTGATCCTCGTCTACAGGCCACCCTATCCCAACCCGCCCATCACCGATGCCATCATAGACCTCATCGTACCCCAGGCTCTCCCATCCACCTATTAGATCCTACTGGGGAGATCTCAACTTCCACCTGGACAACCCCAGTGACCAGAACACCACTCCCCTACTGGAGAACCTTGTCAACATCGGACTCAAGCAGCTTGTCACCGCACCGACCCACACAGCCAGACACACGCTTGACCCTGTCTTCTCCGCCAGTGAGAACATCATCTACAGCCACAACACCGGACTCCTCTGGGTCTGTGAGAAGCGCAGTGGTAGGAGAGTATGTGTGAAGAGGACTGTCAGGAGGGTCTGTGTAAAGAGCAGTGGCAGGAGGGTCTGTATGAAGAGCAGTGACAGGAGGGTCTGTATGATGAACAGTGGCAGGAGGCCCAGTTTGAAGAGGGCTGGCGGGATGGTCTGTATGAATAGCAGAGGCAGGACGGACTGTATGAGGCGCAGTTGAAGGAGGGTCTGAATGAAGAGGACTGGCGGGAGGGTTTGTATGAAGAGGACTGGCATGAGGGTCTGTATGAAAGGGGCTAGTGTGAGGGTCTGTATGAAGAGGACTCGCAGAAGGGTTTGTATGAAGAGGATGGGTGGGAGGGTCTGTATGAAGAGGACTGGCAGAAGAATCTGTAGGAAGAGGACTGACAGGAGGGTCTGTATGAAGAGGACTGGCCAGAGGATCTGTATGAAGAGCAGTGGCAGGAGGGTCTGCATGAAGAGCACAGGTGGGAGGGTCTCTATGAAGAGCAGTGGCAGGAGGGTCTGTATGAAGAGGACTGGCAGGAGGCTCTATGAAGAGGACTGGCAGGAGGGTCTTATGAAGAGGACTGGCGGAGGGTCTGTATGAAGAGGACTGGCAGGAGGGTCTGTATGTGGGTGACTGGCAGGAGGGTCTGTATGAAGAGGACTGACAGGAGAGTCTGTAAGAAGAGGACTGCCAGGAGGGTCTGTATGAAGAGGACTGGGGGGAGGGTCTGTATGAAGAGGACTGGCGGGAGTGTCTGTATGAAGAGCAGTGGCGGGTGGTTCTGTATGAAGAGGACTGACTGGAGGGTATGCAGGAAGAGGACTGGCTGGAGGGTCTGTATGAAGAGTACTGGCTGGAGGGTCTGAATGAAGAGGACTGGTGGGAGGGTCTGTATGAAGAGGACTGGCGGGAGGGTCTGTGTGAAGAGGGCTAACAGGAGGGTCTGTATGAAGAGCAGTGGCGGTTGGTTCTGTATGAAGAGGACTGACGGGAGGGTCTGCAGGAAGAGGACTGGCGGGAGGGTCTGTACGAAGAGGACTGGCGGGAGGGTCTGTGTGAAGAGGGCTGACAGGAGGGTCTGTATGAAGAGCAGTGGCGGGTGGTTCTGTATGAAGAGGACTGATGGGAGGGTCTGCAGGAAGAGGACTGGCGGGAGGGTCTGTAGGAAGAGGACTGGCGGGAGGGTCTGTATGAAGAGCAGTGGCGGGAGGGTCTGTATGAAGAGGACTGGTGGGAGGGTCTGTGTGAAGAGGACTGGAAGGAGGGTCTGTGGGAAGAGCAGTGGCAGGAGAGTCTGTGTGCAGAGGAATGGCAGGAGGGTCTGTATGAAGAGCAGTGGCAGGAGGGTCTGTATGGAGAAGGCTGGCAGGAGAGTCTGTATGAAGAGGGCTGGCAGGAGGGTCTGTATGAAGAGCAGTGGTGGGAGGGTCTGTATGAAGAGGACTGGCGGGAGGGTCTGTGTGAAGAGGACCGGAAGGAGGGTCTGTGAGAAGAGCAGTGATAGGAGAATATGTGCAAAGAGGACTGGAAGGAGGGTCTGTGAGAAGAGCAATGGCAGGAGAGTATGTGTGAAGAGGACTGGAAAGAGGGTCTGTGTAAAGAGCAGTGGCAGGAGGGTCTATATGAAGAGCAGTGGCAGGAGGGCCAGTTTGAAGAGGGCTGGCGGGAGGGTCTGTATGAATAGCAGAGGCAAGACGGACTGTATGAGGAGCAGTTGCAGGAGGGTCTGAATGAAGAGGACTGGCGGGAGGGTTTGTATGAAGAGGACTGGCATGAGGGTCTGTATGAAAGGGGCTAGTGTGAGGGTCTGTATGAAGAGGACTGGCAGAAGGGTTTGTATGAAGAGGATGGGTGGGAGGGTCTTATGAAGAGGACTGGCAGAAGAATCTGTATGAAGAGGACTGACAGGAGGGTCTGTATGAAGAGGACTGGCCAGAGGATCTGTATGAAGAGCAGTGGCAGGAGGGTCTGCATGAAGAGCACAGGTGAGGGGGTCTCTATGAAGAGCAGTGGCAGGAGGGTCTGTATGAAGAGGACTGTAAAGAGGCTCTATGAAGAGGACTGGCAGGAGGGTCTTATGAAGAGGACTGGCGGAGGGTCTGTATGAAGAGGACTGGCAGGAGGGTCTGTATGAAGAGGACTGACAGGAGAGTCTGTAAGAAGAGGACTGCCAGGAGGGTCTGTATGAAGAGGACTGGGGGGAGGGTCTGTATGAAGAGGACTGGCGGGAGTGTCTGTATGAAGAGCAGTGGCGGGTGGTTCTGTATGAAGAGGACTGACTGGAGGGTATGCAGGAAGAGGACTGGCGGGAGGGTCTGTATGAAGAGTACTGGCTGGAGGGTCTGAATGAAGAGGACTGGTGGGAGGGTCTGTACGAAGAGGACTGGCGAGAGGGTCTGTGTGAAGAGGGCTAACAGGAGGGTCTGTATGAAGAGCAGTGGCGGGTGGTTCTGTATGAAGAGGATTGACGGGAGGGTCTGCAGGAAGAGGACTGGCGGGAGGGTCTGTACGAAGAGGACTGGCGGGAGGGTCTGTGTGAAGAGGGCTGACAGGAGGGTCTGTATGATGAGCAGTGGCGGGTGGTTCTGTATGAAGAGGACTGATGGGAGAGTCTGCAGGAAGAGGACTGGCGGGAGGGTCTGTAGGAAGAGGACTGGCGGGAGGGTCTGTAGGAAGAGGACTGATGGGAGGGTCTGTCAGAAGAGGACTGGAGGGAGGGTATTTTTGAAGAGCAGTGGCAGCAGGGTCTGTGTGAAGAGGACTGGAAGGAGGGTCTGTGGGAAGAGCAGTGGCAGGAGAGTCTGTGTGAAGAGGAATGGCAGGAGGGTCTGTATGAAGAGCAGTGGAAGGAGGGTCTGTATGGAGAAGGCTGGCAGGAGAGTCTGTATGAAGAGGGCTGACAGGAGGGTCTGTATGAAGAGCAGTGGTGGGAGGGTCTGTATGAAGAGGACTGGCGGGAGGGTCTGTGTGAAGAGGACCGGAAGGAGGGTCTGTGAGAAGAGCAGTGATAGGAGAATATGTGCAAAGAGGACTCGAAGGAGGGTCTGTGAGAAGAGCAACGGCAGGAGAGTATGTGTGAAGAGGACTGGAAAGAGGGTCTGTGTAAAGAACGGTGGCAGGAGGGTCTGTATGAAGAGCAGTGGCAGGAGGGTCTGTATGAAGAGGACTGGCGGGACGGTCTGTATTAATAGCAGTGGTGGGAGGGTCTGTATGAAGAGTAGTGGCTGGGAGGTCTGTCTGAAGAGAACTGGCGGGAGGGTCTGTGGAAAGAGCTGTGGCTGGAGATTCTGTGAAGACGACTGGCAGGAGGGGCTGTATAAATAGCTGTGGCGGGAGGGTCTGTATGAAGAGCAGTGGTGGGAGGGCCTGTATGAAGAGCAGTGGTAGGAGGGCCTGTATGAAGAGCAGTGGCAGGAGGGTCTGTATGAAGAGCAGTGGCAGGATGGCCTGTATGAAGAGCAGTGGTGGGAGGGCCTGTCTGACGAGGACTGGCAGGAGGGTCTGTATGAAGAGCAGTGGCAGGAGGGTCTGTATGAAGAGCAGTGGCGTGAGGGCCTGTATGAAGAGCAGTGGTAGGAGGGCCTGTATGAAGAGCAGTGGCAGGAGGGTCTGTATGAAGAGCAGTGGCAGGATGGCCTGTATGAAGAGCAGTGGTAGGAGGGTCTGTATGAAGAGCAGTGGTAGGAGGGTCTGTATGAAGAGCAGTGGCGGAAGGGCCTGTCTGAAGAGGACTGGCGGGAGGGCCTGTAAAAAGAGGAATGGTAGGTGGACCTCTATCAAGGGGTGGGCTTTAGGTGTTTATGGAATGTCAAGAGTTGTTTGCATTTCTGAATGCATAGGCAGTTAGCTGCAGGGGTACAAGGCAGCATTTGGAATAAAGAAAGTTAGCCGTTATTTGGGGCAGTAAGCTGGGTGATAGGTATAGTACAAGATTAGTTAGGCTAGATTATTTTTGATTTGTACCTTGTTACAGCTGTTTTGGTTATTATAAGGTGCACGTTTGTTGTAAGCTCCGTGTTCAGTACGTGGGGGCAGTCAGTGGCATTATAGGATGCAGAGAAATTAACATGAACCATTGGAGACTTTTAAAAATATGTTTCAAGGTCCTATGCTGAGATAGCAGGCCATTCTACAATAAACCCAAGACCCAGATCAAGGCAGCAGGAACTTCCCCAGCAGTTTAAATTGCTGAGGGACTGTAAGCACAATTGCTCACTTAATCTATTGTTGTTCTCTGTAGTAGACACTATTGGAAGTTATGATACATTGTGGGATTTTAATTCATGAATGGGAGAAAAAAGGCTAAATTATCCTGCATGCGTGAAGTGTGTAACTCGCAACGTGTGATTTTAAAGGCTATCTCTCAAATTACTGAGACTATTTGAACATGCCCTGATTTTAATTTTGTAGGATTTCTACTTTTATAAAAAAGAAGTGAAGCATTGACGTAACCCTGTAAAAAGATCACACCACCAAATTCTTATTTTTTGCTTTGCTTTGAATACATTTTTGGATTGCAGATAAATTATGTATTCAATTAATTGTGTAATGAACTGCAATTTCAATGATGTTGATTTTCCCATATATTTATATATAGCTTTGTGCAGTTTGTTTGGCAGTTAAATGCTTTCAGACGAAATCACCCAAACTACAGTATTTACTTTAAAAGGGTATTTGAAACAGCAGTTTATCAGAATACTTGATTTTTATAGCTATAATAAATGTTCCTAGACCATCATGTTACCCTACAATGCACTCAATTCAAAATGGGGCCACTGATCAAGAAGTGTAAGCCTCCTAATTCATCAAGTGAAATCAAAGATCCATAGGGTGAAGAGGTGTCAAAGACCAAAACGTAGGACCTTCATTACACCACAGATTACTGTAGATGTTGTATTATCACCATATGTTTTGCTGTCTTTTACCATCATTTGTATCACCGTGAATGCAGAACCTTTGTATTATGTCTGTCGTTTACATTTTTAAGGTTCTCATTGATCACAGTCAGGTGATGCAGTGTAATTATGATTGGTTAGAGAATATCTGTCTAGTGGTTTGTGTAGTAATGGATCATATTAAATAAGGAGCTAGGCTAGAGGTAGCCAATCCTGTCAGGGTTTTTTGTAGAAGTGTGGATGCATGTGCCAAAAGACTTTGCAGCTTATTTCCATATCTTGGCCAGTGGACGTTGGCCTGTTGATTGACATCAGTAGCCACACATATGGCTTTGATGAAATGTTATTCATTTCAGGTTCTGCTGCTAGGTTTCAGCTAATTTATTCAGAATGGGTTTGTACATAGGTTTGTGGTGGGGTATATAAGTGCATGTGAGGTGGCAACGCTTAACCCATGAGATGGCTTTAGTGGCACATTGTGTGCAAGACGGTGCCAAGGGCAGTGACTAATTGTCTACCGTTGGTTTAGGACAAAGTAGAAATATGGCTGTTTTTGAAAGTACACCTGTGTGAGGACATGAAATGTCCTTGTGATAGCAACACTGAGTTAATGGTATGAGTTAGATATCAAGTTGCGTGCCTACCAGAGATGCCATAGAGGGCAGAAATGGCAGCAACATATGTCTGTGCCCACCCCCTAAAAAGGCATCTTAAATAAACATTGACTACGATATGGTGATATTTAATGTATTTTACTTTGCAACACTTGTCTGACAATAAAGTCAAAGTAAAGAGATATCTAGTTTGGATATGAAGGCTCTGAGAAATTGCAGTGACCACAGTTAGGGTGGATTTGTGTCACATTGTTTGGTTAAAGAAGATGAGTCTGTTCACGGCCTTCCTAAGAGCCGTCAGGAAACGGATTTGTGGGTTGCTGCAGATGAGTAGGGAGTGTGTTCCGGAAGTTCTCACCCTATTTTCTTTTTAACAGAAAGAGATGAGCGCTTCTCAGGTTTCTGACAGGTTAAAAGTAACAACTGCTGATTCAATAAAAATACCTCACTAGCATCTAGGTTATAGAAAGTTGAAATCTATATATCACTAATTTATGAGGTGAATGCTGGAGAGCCAGATGTCCAATAAGATATCAAGATTGGGATAAGCAAAAGAACAGTAATGATATCAGAAATGATCACAGATTAGGTACAAAATAGAAATATCCAGAGTTGTGGAAAGGGGCGGGTGAGGCAAACCACTTACTTGAATGACTACATCATATTCACTTCATTTTAGAATCCAGGTTTCTTTGCTGCTGCTTTACTGGTTAAAGAACTGGGCATTACCGATGCAATCGGTGATGCCACCTGGAACAGTATAAAAAGCAAGGGCACTAAGATAGGTTTTCACAGCTGCTTTATCTTAAATGTTTCTTCTTTTGTAACTTAATTTTCAATGAGCACATTGCATGCCATGGTTAGAATGCTTGAAGACCTTACCCTGGTGCACAGGGCGGGGTGGGGGGTAGGAGTTTTGGGAAGAACCTTCTTGTCACTTCATGTCTCTTCCCACACAAACCACAAGTAGCTCTTATCTGTTTTTTGCTTTATTTCAGCATAGGGTACTGCATTTTGTTTGTGCATGGTCTGAACAAGCTCTGCACATCTCTTGGCAAATGGGGAACTACTACATTGACCGTGTTCACCTTACTTCTTCTCCTTCTGTTTTCTTGGAAAACTATCAAACAGAATGAAATCTGGTTGACAAGGGAGTCTCTCTTCAGGTAAGAAATAGTCGAAACGTTTTCTTAATCATTCACCATAGTTGTGGCCATGTGTGTTAAAATAAAAGATGAAGATGTGAGCAGACAGTTGAAGCAATCGAAAGTTTAATACTCTATTTAGAAGTATAATTTCAAGCTGATCAGTTCACATGTATTTGTATATGAAAGAACACACATTTTCTGTTTTAGAGAAAACAACCTTTACAACCCAGTCATTACATCGCACTACCTTTACAACGCAGCCATTACATCGCATGTCACTAAAACGCATGTCATTACAATGCATGTCACTACAACGCATGTCATTACAACGCAATACAGGGCAAGTAATGGGAAATAGTAATTTTTACCCCTCCCCTATCCAACACTTACCCTACTGTTGCACTCACTAGAGTGGGAATAGTAATTTTTACCCCTACACTATCCAACACTTACCCTACTGTTGCACTCACTGGAGTGGGAATAGTAATTTTTACCCCTACACTATCCAACACTTACCCTACTGTTGCACTCACTGGAGTGGGAATAGTAATTTTTACACCTACACTATCCAACACTTACCCTACTGTTGCCCTATAAGTAATATGAGTTGTAATGGTATGTGTTGTAGTGGTATGCGTTGTAATGGAATGCGTTATAAATGTAGTTTCTAAAAATTTGTTGTAATGGCATGCGATGTAAAAACATGCGTTGTAAGGGATGTTACGATGTAAAAACTGCGTTGTAAAGGCATGCGTTGTAAATGTTTGCATTGATCGTCATACATTCGTGTTTTAGTATTCATGATGTAGTATGTTTACCACTGCTGATGTTATGATGTGCTTGTGAAATTTGGGCTAGTGGTTGCTAATCTGGGTATTCGAATGTTCATTTAAAAAATATTGCGAACATATTTGGGTATTATTATTACTTTTATTAGAACACTGGAATGTTAGGACCTTTTTTGAAGACATTGTAGTGGCTGAAGGCTAATATTGATACAGGTCTTCTGCTCCAACATTCCACTGTTTTGTTTCTGTATCTCCCTGATTAGCTTACAACAATGTACCCAGTGCTACCCAGTGCTTAATTTGGTTTCACTTCATGCCCCTTTAACCCCTTCCCTGCTCATGACGGAACCGTTCCGTCATGAGCCACGGTTGGCGTGTGCTCATGACGGAACGGTTCCGTCATGACAATCCTGTTGGCGGCCGCTCCGCCTCCGCGGCGCTGTTTCCCCGCCTGTGCGAGGGGACAACGCAAATGGGCGGAGTCATGACGGAACCGTTCCGTCATGAGCACAGCTCAACTGTGGCTCATGACGGAGCGGCTCCGTCATGAGCACAGGCCCACCGCGCTGCCCCCCTGCCCCCCCCAGCGCTGCAGCGGAATGTCCGCAGCAGCGAAGGGGTTAATACACCACCAGACACTCCCTGCCTCCTTATCTCACTCCTTTTTATCTGTGCCTTCTCTTGTCCCTATTATTCTCTAATTTACTTTCTTCTTCCTTCCACCTTTTTTGTTTTCCTCACTCTTGATTTGAATTAAAATTTGTTGAGGAAAAATAATTGCCAGTTTCTAAACATAGGCATACAGCTCTTTTGCTTCAGGCTATACAGATGTTAAAGACCCTCTTCATCACTATAGGCCCTCACATGTGGCTTGGTCCTGTAACGCTGGTTCAAGACCTTTAAGAACCAGTATAGGCCTCGACAGTGGGCTACGATGCTTTAATATAAAAAGTTCTTTGATACAGGACAAACAAGTCATTTACTTGGATTCTCTTTTGGATTGTAACATTATTGACAAAAAAACCTAGCCTAGAAAAACTGCAACTAACATCTACTAGTGTTTATATTACATCCTCTTCATAGAGAACATATGGAGCTTTGTATGCAGTTGTCTCTCAATGGATAAGCGTGTTCCAAAATATTTAGATTACATCTAGGTTAATAGCTAAATGAATGGATACTGCTTAATAACTCTGTGAAACTCACATTTCTTGATTACTGACTATACATTGGCAAGCTTAGTCTCACATGATTGTTAGCTAGTTACCACGTTCCATCCTAAGTGTAGGTACCACAATTTTGAGATCCTTTGCAGTGTTTCTCTGAAGTGTTATCAGTATTCTTCAGATCCTACCTGCGACTGGCACACTCTGCCAAGTCTTTTTGAAGTGTCTCTTCAAAACATCATCACATGGCTAATGATACCGTTGATTTCGCCCATGGAGCAGAATGCCACTGTCCGTATCCCATTCAGAAGGCCACAGAGCACACAGGGGCTACTGGTCCTAACCATGGGGGGTTGAAGCCTTTTACTCTTGATGTCCTGGGGCCTGACCTACTATTGATGCTGAGTAACTGGGCCAAGTACCCCTCCTGCACTTGACTCTCTAGATAGCGTGGCCTGAGCAGTCCAAGGCTCCCTTGGGGGGAGATGTGGATACAGATTAGTGAACATGGGCTCCCAACTCAGTGTGCACATCAGCAGCAATAAATCATTGTCCAGTCAAATACTCACTTTTATGGGGAAAAAAATATTTTATTTCTGCCGCTATCAACACACCAGGAAAATAAGACATTTGCGAACAATTACACAGTCTTTTCAGATCAGAGGTATTAAGCCTGGTATTGAATTATATTATTTTGTGGAGGCCAAGACAAGGCCATGTACACGTTCTAAGAGTCCTAAAGGCTTTGTGTAATTAACAGATGATGGAGAGTGACAATTTGTAAGAAGTACAGTGACTTTGAACAATAAATTGTGTAACTAAAGTAAACAAGAAGTAATAATTGGCACTATATAACACTTACAATAATAAATATATACATACATAGGTAAATACATAAATATGATAGGCTGTGTACACTGGAAATAAGGATTTAGAATATGTGATTTTTATTTTTTTAGTGACACTACAATATCAAAATCACTTAGAGGAGTTGAACATTGACAGAATTAAAACTGAGCTACAATCTGAGATCCTGAACAGTTATTTTTTTTTTTTTTTTTTTTTATGTCCTCGTAAGCAGTTTTCTTTTGGAGTTTTTGGAGGAATCAGGGGCCCCCTCGAACACTCTGATTTCGATGCGTCCATACCTTTGAGTGTGACTTTGGGGGACAAACTTGCTCTTAACCCTTGGGGCCCCTTTTTGTCCGTCTCCTGGCACAAGATTGTTGGAAGTGGAGGGAGCTGGTCATGATGACCCCTCAATTCAAGACCCAGCTTGAAATCATTGTTGCCAATGCCTTAATCATTGGACACCCTATCATTTACTTGAATATAATTTTCCCATATTCTCCCAAAATTTTTGTTCTTACTTTTTTTCCCTTGTTTATCTAATTTATATACCCTTAATATAGACGCCAGCCATTCTCTATAGGTTGGAGGTATACTTCTTACCCAATTAATACAAATCTCCCTTCTAGCGAGCAAGATAAATAGGAAGAGCATGTTTTCTTGATCTCTATTCAATAGGGGATAGGCTGTATTTTGTATGTTAATCCCAAAAATAACTGTTATCATGCTTACCTCTATGGGCTGTTCCAGTACCTCCGAGAGAGTTTTACCAATTTGTTTCCAAAATTCTTCCAGCTCGGCGCAGACTCGGAACATATGAAGATCATCCGCTCTCTTTTCCCCACATTTAGGACACTTCTTTATCACACTGCTGTTAATTTTGGACAGTTTTTTAGGAGTCCAATATGATCTGTGTATCGTGAACAGATGATTCTTCTTTAGTGGGGCTGATTTAACCACTCGCCCAAAGGTTGCCATCGAGGTTTGCCAGTACTGTGGGATATCCAGACTTGGAAAGGTTTTACCCCAAATTTCGTTTGGGATTTTATATTCTGTTTCACCTGATTTTATGAGGGCCCAGTACCAAAATGACACCTCCTTTTTGAAGGGATTTATATTTAACAACTTCTGTTCAATGTCATAATCCCCTTGCAGGTTTTCCTTGATATCTTTTATCCAACTATTGAGTTGGTAATATTTGAATCTTGCTAGTGAACCAGCTAATTTTTTTTCCAGAATCTCCCAGTTGATAATTTTGTTATTTTCTATTAGCTGTTCCCAATAGTTTATATTACCTTTCCTCATAGGAGTCGCTAGACTGTCTTTTAGGCACTCAGGGGTGCCTGGTGAGTCCCATATGGGAGCATTTGTACTATAGTAGGGAATTTTCAGAATCGTTCTTATTTTGTACCAAGTTCTTACAGCTGCGTTTAAAGTCTTTAGTTTAATCTTTTTGAAAAATTTTGGGTGACCAAATTTGTCCAAAAAATGATCTCCGTCTTGTTCGATAAGGGCGCCCATGTAGGTATCACATTTCCCGCATACCCAGGAGTTTCCTTATGTTCTTGAATTGGAAAGCTCTACAATATTCAAGTATATCTGGGCTCGCAATTCCTCCTTGTATCTTACTTCTCCTCAGTTTCTTCCATCCAATCCTCACCCCCTTAGCCGCCCAAATAAAACTAGATATCTCCCCTTGTAGTTTTTTTATCTGTTCAGTCTTAAAGTCTAACGGAATAGAGTTGAATAAATATGTGAATTTGGGTAATATATTCATTTTGATCAGGTTGGATTTACCCAAAAAAGACAATTGTAGACCTGACCAGGCTTTAAGGAGTTTTCTTATTTCTTTGTGGATTCTAATGAAATTCAAGCTGGGTATCTTATCGAGGTCCTTTATGTATTCTATACCTAAATATTTTCTTTTTTCTTTTACTAATGGGTTGCCTGAAGTTGTATTCCATTCTAAGATTTCCGTTTTTGACTGATTAACGAGATATCCAGAGACCGACCCAAACTGCTCTATTACTTTTTCTATCAGTGGCAATGAGCTATTTAAGTTACCAGTAAATATCATGAGGTCGTCGGCATATAATGCTACTTTCTTTTCCGAGCCTCGATGTTTAAAAGGTATTATCCCCTCTTCTCTTCTCAGAAGGCATGCCAAGGGTTCTATGTATAAGTCAAACAGCAACGGGGAGAGAGGGCATCCCTGTCTTGTGCCTCTTTTTATCTTTATGTTATCCGTAAGGGCTTCGTTAACAAGTACTTTAGCTGTTGGGTTTTTATATATGTTTATAATAGCATGCTCAAATTAATTCCCGAGGTTAAATTTAGATAAGGTGGCATGCAAGAAGGGCCAACTGACCCTATCGAATGCTTTTGCGGCATCGAATGTTATCACCGCCAATGGTACAAGGTTTTGAGTAGCGATGTCGATTGCGCTGACTAGCTCATGTGATAGTTCGTGAATTTGTCTATTTTTAATAAACCCTTTCTGATTTAAGTGAATCAGGTACCCTGCCACCCCTCCTAATCTCTTTGCTAATATCTGTGTGTAGATTTTATAGTCTGAATTTAAAAGAGAGATAGGGCGGTAAGATTCGCATTTGGCAGGGTCCTTTCCTGATTTTAATAGGATACTCACTATAGCATCGTTCCATGAAAGTGGGATATCTTTTTTCTAAAAAAAAACGTTATTTAGGAGGTCTGTAAGGGGAGATATTATGGCTTCTTTTAGGGTTAAATATAGTTCGTTGGGTAGCGCGTCCGGGCCTGCGGCTTTTCCTTTTTTTAGGCTTTTTATTGCATCCATGACTTCTTCTCTGGTGAAATCTTGATTCAAGATTACTCTCTGCTCGGGGGTGGTTTCTGGGGTAATTATCCCATCTAGAAAGCTTTGTATTTGTTCTTTATTTCCCGATATTTCGTCCGTGTACAGTTCATCAAAGAAAGCTTTAAATTCTTGTCTGCTTTCTATGTCTTCCAGATAATAGCCGGGTTGGGATTCCTTCTGGATTTTCATAACCCTATTACGTGTTGCTTCTGTTTTGATTTTCCATGCCGGAATTCTCCCACAACCTTCACCATATTCATATTGTGCTAGCTTACTGGCTTCCCATCTCTCTCTGACCTTTGAGTCGAGGAAATCCGCTAATTCTGCTCTCTTCTTCTTCTTTTTTCCTCTAATACCTCTTTTTCCTGTGGGGTTTTTATTTTCATATATTCTTTATCCATTGTTTCCAAGTCCCTTTCAATTTGTTTTATAAAGGCCTTATTTCCTTTATTTCTATAACCTGCTATACTCAAGATCCTCCCTCTGATGTAAGCTTTATATGCGTCCCAGGCTATCTGCTTTGTTGTGCCTTCTTTATTTAATTCAAAGAAGAGATTTGTATCTTCAACCAACTTATCGATGCAGGATGTATCCGCAAATATGGTTCTGTCTACTGTCCATCTTTGATTGCATGGTAAAGTTTTTACTTTAAGACTGAGTTGCACTGCAGAGTGATCTGAGATATGTTCTGGAATGTGTTCGACCTTATTTGTACAATCTACTAAACTCCTGCTAATCAAAAAGAAATCAATTCTGGATGCGTGCCCTAGCCTTTTATTTTGAAGAGTAAATCTATAGTTTTTATTCCCTTTTTCTTTCCAAATATCTACTAGCCCCAAATCGCGAATACACGTCCCTATCCATTCCCTCATTTTTGGTAGGTTGGGAAGGTTTTTTACTGGGTGTCGATCTTCTTTAGGGTTTAAGATTATATTAAAGTCCCCACCCATTATTATTGGGGCCTGTGTTGTAATTAAGTGTGAATATATTTTTTGCAGGGGCTCAGGGTCGTCCATATTTGGACCATAATACCCTGCTATAATATATGGCTTATTGTATATTTTTACTTTAACTATTATCCATCTACCCTTTTTATCAATTTCCGTTTTCTCAATAGTCACTTTCAAAGAATAATATTGCTATGCCCTTTATATTACAATCTTGATTTGTACAAATCAAATGGTCCACCCATCGTAGATTTTTGCAAATTAAGGCCCATTCTTCTTTTTTCAGATGGGTTTCCTGAAGTATAATTATTTCGCAGTCTATATTTTTTATGTATTCCAGAATCTTCATTCTTCGTTTTTTTATCCTTAGACCATTAATATTCCAGGATAAAACATTGAGCCTCTTTTCCTTAGCCTTGTTACCTGTATCCGACATCTTTATCTTTAAACCTTTGCCATTTGTTCAAAAGGACGCCTTCTCCTCCTATAATAGCTTTCAGGACATTTTTTTTTTCTTTTTTCCCCATTTTGCTCCCCACCTTGTGCTCTGATTTTTTTTCTTTTCAAATTTTTGTGAGAGCCCTCTCCCTCTCCCTCTCCCCCCCCTCCCCTGGAGAAGCCTCCTTTTTCTTCCTTTTCTCAGGCAGATTTACTGCCCTTTTGAGCTCCCTGCCCTTCATCAATATTTACAAAGTTTGCCACCTTATTTAAATGTCAGGTTGTAGCCCATATCTACGGGTTAGGGTGATCCTTCTTTTGCGCATTTATCTGCGCAATGAAGGCTTCGACCTCCTTCGGATCCCTCATATTGTGCATTTTGTTGTTCCACATTATTCTCAGGGAAGCCGGGAAGCGCATTTGTACAGTGGCACCGAGTGATCTTAGTTGTGGCATATATTGACCCGGTTCCCATTGCCTATCCTGAGTTGTCCTAGATAGGTCTGACCTGATTTTACATGACCAGTCGTCCTTGGAAATCGAACCCGCTTTGAGACCCTCGCTCAAGATTTTTTCTTTCAAGGAATATGTTTTGAAATTAATTAAGATTTTTCTTGGGTTTTTCCTTGCCTTCCCTTTCCTAAAAGGGTCTCGGTGTATTCTTTGGATGTCTTCCGCAAGGTTAACCGTTTTGGTCCAAGGAATCTTCTCTTCTAGTAACTGGATCATGAAATCTTTAATATCTTCAACTTCGATGTCTTTTGGGATGTTTAAAATTTTAAGGTTGTTCCTTCTCACATGATTTTCCAAAGATTCCATCCTGTCGCTGATCTCTATTTCATTGTTCTTCAGTTTATCTATCTCTTCTCGATTAGTTTCCGTTTTCTTATTCAGTAGCTCTACTTCTACCTCCATCTGTGATACTCTATCAATTAGTGTATTTATTTTCTGGTCAAGTACTTCACAGGCTTCTTGTATTTTTTCCTGGTTTCTCTCTGAGGTCGCAAAGTTTACTCTAATTTCTTTCATCATTTCCTCCAAGATGTTATCTGAGTGATGAGTCACTGAGACTACTGGGTTTTGACTGAGGACCGTGTTAGTTCCCAACCCCACATTTGCTGTAGCTGTCGTTTCTTTTTCGCAATCTTCTAATGCCTTACCACCACTCTCTAAAGCCTGGTCTGATAGGATTTGGAATCTATTGCTCAACCCTATTTCTTTTTTGCCAACCTCACTCTCTGCCATCTTTAGCTCTGAAACGACCAAAGGGGGAGAAGCAGAGAATAGACTTGGTAGATTCGTGTCACTTTTTATTTTCGCTGGTGTCGCCAGACCCTCCCTCCCTGGAACTGGCTCCTTATCTTGAACCTTAAAGTAGGATTTTAGAGAGGGTGTAATTTTTTGTGGTTTTACCAAGCCTGATACTTTCCTTAGGCTGGCACGACTTGCTCTGGATAGTGGGGCTTGTGGTTGGCCTGAGATATATTTTTTTCTTATGCTTTTTGCAACTATAGGTGGTGCCAGTGTTAAGAATTTATCCTCATTAATTATTTCCCCGACACCATTACCTTTAGCCTGCTTGGGGGTCCTGAGGTCATTAATATCTCTAGGGGGAAATTGCCTACTCCTAAGGCTATAACCCTCTCTTCCCAAACGCCCACTCTTATAACTTTTATTGGTATTTGGGGGGGGGGGGTTAGTGGCCTCCAGGATCCCATCTATTACCACTCCTTGTTCACCCGCTGCCCCAAATACTTTGTCACGATTTAAGTTTGTTAGTTTGAAGTCTGAGCCTGATACACTTACCGGCTCCTGTGGGTGCTGATATTCGAGACTCTGACCAAAATCCACAACACGGACTGCTTTCCCGGAGTGTGGACTGCCTGCGTCGCTGTGATCCACTTTAGTGGTGCTGTGCCGAGTACCTCTCCCGTGCACTACCTCCGTTGCCACTGCCGATCTTCCCTGGAAGGAGACCCTGCCAGCGGCCCTCCTGTTGCTGCAGCGCGCACCAGCAGCTTCCGCCCCCACACTCCTGCGGACCTCCGCCTCGGTACCTCCAGAGCGCCTCTCCTACAGAGCGCCTTCTCCACGCACAAGAAGCCACCGCGGTCAACACGGGACTCCACGGGACTCCACAAGCTCCAAGATGGAACCGAAGCAGCGAGTGCACGCCAACGCACATCCGCGCCGGGCGAAGACACCAAAACACCGACACCACCTCTGCCACGAACCTCGGCCAGTCCTCCCCGCTCTCCCAGGTACGTTTATTTTCTTCTTTTCTCTCTCCGTCCTAAACCCTATCCATATACAGGCTACATAGTCTAATTCAGTGGCTCTTCATTTCATTCTCTCTGGTTTAGGATCTCCGGGCAGGGAGCTCCCGACCGAGCTCCTCAGTCGGCCGCCATCTTCCCCGTCCCCTCCTGAACAGTTATTATTGAAGAACAGAAAGCTATTGTAAGACAGTGTGCTGGGCACAGTGGTTACTGAGTACTGGATAGAAAATGATAAATTAACATGCGGACACAAGAGGTTAATCCTCAAACAATGAGTACTCAATATGAGAAAGAATCGAACCATTATCCAATGTATGAATGCCTGAGGTGTCACCATCACTGCAACCAATTAACATTCTAAAATAAACTCTTAGAAATACTGTGATATATTCTTGTCATGTATATTTAATTTAGGAGTGTGAAATAGAGGTTAAGGCACAAACCATGGTTAATCATACGCTGTGACTGCTGAATTGGTAATAACGTGATCCTCATTTTGATCCTATGTTATGTTCTGTTCTGTTATATTATAGGTATTTCTAGAACGCAACAATGACCCAGAGGTGTCCTGGCTTTAAATCTTGATACAAAGTTCATAAGCGCAACTAATAGTTAAAAACCCAAGTCTTCAGTGCCTACCTGAAAGACAGAAGATCAGGCAAGGGTGTAAAATGCACTGGGAGAGTATTGCAGGAAGTTGATAAGGAAGTTCCCTGTGAAAATGACAGAAACTTCAAGGAAACATCAGTATACCAGATCCAAGCAGATTCTAGCTTCAAGATTGAGGTCCCAGTATCCTGCTGAGGCATTAAATACACATTGAATATTGCAAACCTCTGGGATTGTAGAAATAGTTTTAGCACTATAGCAAAATGCAGAGAAATTGAGAATATTAACAAAATTCACCATCCAGATTTATTGGGGAGTAAATACAAATACATTATATTGCTCTAAAAGTTCTTGCAAATCGTCCAGATAGCAGCTAAACTCCGACTGCGCTCATAAAACAACCCAGAATCACCTCATACTGACACAAGTTGGTCAGCACGGCACAAGGCCTGTCCCCCACATGCATTAAGTAAGACACAATTAATCACTCACTTATACAGTCAGTTACACACCTACGTAATCATCCATCCTGACTCTTATACACCCATTCATTCTTCAGTACACCTTGGCATATATATATATATAAAACATATTTACATTTTATAGAAACACATAGTTACTGGATGATGTCATCAGTGATGTCATCAGTGATGTCATTCGAGATGTCATCAGTGATGTCATCAGTGATGTGACTGACCATGTCATGAATGATGTAATTTACGTCATCAGCAGTGCATTGCGGGGGCGCGAGTTATAGTTAGCTCAACTAACTATAACAGGGAAATTTCTATGGTTTTCTATTAGTGAAATGTCCAACTAACTATAACGTCCCTGAAACCTATGGTTTTTTCAGTGAATTTCTAAGGTTTTTTAAATGCTAATTCCTAACTATAACGTCTTTAAAACCTATGGTTTTTTCAGTAAATTGCGAAGGTTTTTTTAAATCTTAATTTCATATTTTAATATTTATAAAACCTATATTTTTTCTAATTTTTACATAATATTTTCGAACTCTATAAACCTTTTTTTAACTTTAAAAATTATGTAATGTTTTATATCTTCCCAAAAACAATCTATATAATTTTTTTTTCTGAGAAAACTAGAGTCCCGTACCGGTAGTCTACCAAGCTCCATCAGCACATGAATCCTATTGAAATGATGCGCATTTCATATCCGACGAGTTTGTGGCACCACGTCCCGCGTAAGAACACATACATATGAGGTCGCGCCAGCTGCTACTTTGGTATGCGACGGGTACGCAATACCAAGCCGCACGTTACGTCATTTACGTATGGGGTCGCGCCCGCTGCGCGTTGTGTATGCGACGACTGCACGCTGCCAGGCCCTGTGTTATGTCATAGACGTATGGTGCCCCGCCGGGTACGCCATTCCCTCATTTTTTTTGTATGTCTCAAAACTATATCTACATAACTTTAAAGTGTATATAAAAGCAAGCGATAATCTAAATTATTTTGAACATTTGTATATTTCTAACTGTAATAAACTTATATTATGGTAATATTTTCTCAAAATCGCATCGGGTGCGGCCTCCTTGTGTGCTCACTGCGCGATTCACATGTGACCTTAAAGAAAATCATTTTATTGGTTCATAACATTTCCCATTGTAACAGTTGGAGGACCCCAACCATTTTCGCCATTCTCTCTACAGCGTTTTATGAGAGACTCCTCTTCTACTTACAGAGCTTTTTTGAAAACATTTTGCTATGTACACGTATCTGACAGTACACACAACATGCAACCATCATCTTCATCAATATTCATGCTCTGTATAGCAGCCTTCCACCTGTCATTGCCATGCATCTAAAAGCTACATAACAGAACTTTTCCCCACTGCCAGAGATAACATGGTTGCATACGCTGTCCACAGCACAATGTAATGTGGTACGTGCCAGGGGCAGTATCATGCATAGATAATGAACACACGGACACGGATAGATAGTGGTAGTGGGTAGGGGCACGTGCGCTCGACTCCTTTTTATTACCAGGGTCCCATATCCAGTGACGTCTGTGCTAGATGCGTGTGCGGTGAGTGTAAACCAGCCCTCAGGGAATGGTTGCTGCTAGCATCAACTACAACAGTAATCATTGGATCACACACAGAGATTCAATAATAAAAGGGTCAATAGTTTGTGCTGCAGTAAGGTAGGGACAGTAGATGTAAAATAATACAGAAAAGATTCTATCGTAAAAGAACCATAACTTGTGGTATACTGAGATACAGGCAGTAGATCTGAAATAATACACAAAAAGATTGTATCATAAAAGGTCAAGCAGTTCTAGTGCACTCAGATAGCCACATCAAAAGCATTCAGAATGTGCAGAGCCAGTGATGAAGCGTGCTGCGAGCGGGCCGTACTAGCAGCAATGTCTGTTGCCATCAACACTGCTTCATCTGCAATAGCGACTCAATCTCAATTGTGAACACTGCTCTCTGCAGTGCAGGCCAGAGAGAGCGGTCAGCAAAGACCCACAGCTACGTAAGGTGGACTTCAGCTACACAGTTTGTCGTACGCGAAGCAAGAAAAAGCTTGTGCGGAGCCTGCGATAACGCGTATCCATGGTGCGGACAGAGCACACTGCAGCAATGTATTTTCCTACAGGACTGCGTCATCTACAATACCGACTCGATCTGAATTGTGAACACTGCTGTCTGCAGTGTAAATTGAAGGCATTAGTCACACAGACATCCATTAATACTTTTTCTCACTTCCTCTTCCCAAAATACAACAACATAAATTACAGAAAACTCTGCAATAAATAAATCAAAACAATTTGAATTGTCCACCCTGTAGACTATTCAGTGTTCCTTTGAACTTGCAAGATGAATTTTTCCATTGTACTAAACATATCACTCATCTAAAAAAAATCTTCAAGCAAATATACTAAAAGAATATTCTGCATATTTCAAAACGTTGTAGTTAGTTGCCTACTGAATTCTGTAAATAAAGAATCACAACTCGATCTGAATTGTGAGCCCTGCTGACCGCAGTGTAAGCCAGAGGCAGTAGTCATTAACCTCTCACAGCCATCGGCCATTGGATTTGGATGCACGGAGTTGGTTGCACCTGGTCGGAGGGGGTACACAGAAATCATCACAGACTTTAACTTCTGACATTCTTAATCAAATAATCAAGACCCCGTTTCACTGTTCGGACCTTCTGTACCGCGGTGTAGTCCTCCGACTACTGTCAAACCAAGCCCAATAATCATGTGCAGCAGTTAACTACGGAATCACAGACACTGACTGATGCACCTCAACGGAAACAGTTCTGTGAAAAGCAAGCAGCAGTTAATATCGAACACCGTCCATTGTGGGATCAAGACACCGTTCCACTGTTAGGACCTAGAGTTGATTGCACCTGTTCGAAGGGAGTACCTTCATCTCCACTCTCAGATGCAGTTCTTACATCGTCCATTGTGGGATCAAGACCGCGTTTCACTGTTCGGACCTGCTGTTCCGCGGTGTACTCCAGCCACTACAGTCAGCCAAGCCAAATAATCATGTGCAGCAATTAGCTACGGAAGCACAGAGTCTGATGCACCTCAAAGAAGGGAGTTCTCTGAAAACTCAGCAGCAGGTAATATCGGACATCGTCCATTCTGGGATCAAGACACCGTTCCGTTGTTGGGACCTAGAGTTGCTTGCACCTGGTCGAAGGGAGTACCTTCATCTCAACCCTCAGATCCAGTACTAACGTTGTCCATTGTGGGGTCAAGACACCGTTCCACTGTTGGGACCTAGAGTTGGTTACACCTGGTTGAAGGGAGGACCTTCATCTGCACTCTGAGATGTAGTTCTAACATAGTCCATTATGTGATCAAGACACCGTTCCATTGTTGGGACCTAGAGTTGGTAGCACCTGCTCGAAGGGAGTACCTTCATCTCCACTCTCAGATGCAGTTCTAACATCGTCCATTGTGGGATCAAGACCCCGTTTCACTGTTCGGACCTGCTATAGCACGGTGTACTCCAGCCACTGCAGTCAGCCAAGCCCAATAATCATGTGCAGCAATTACCTACGGAAGCACAGAGTCTGATGCATGTGAACAGAATGAGTTCTGTGAAAACCCACTAGCAAGTAATATCGGACATCGTCCATTCTGGAATCAATACACCGTTCCACTATTGTGACCTAGAGCTGGTTGCACCTGCTCCAAGAGAGTACCTTCATCTCCACTCTCAGATGCAGTTCTAACATCGTCCATTGTGGGATCAAGACACCGTTCCACTGTTGGTACCTGTTCGACTACTGTGTTAGTAGTATACAGAGCACTCCACGCTGCTGGGCCTCAAACTGAATGCTGTGAGCCTGTGTCGCGGTAGCCAGCGTTGATCTGAGGAACCTTCCGACCTTGCAGGAGCTTCCGCTGGCACGTGGTGGGCTCACTTTCACATAATGCGGTAGCGAGAGGTGAACTGTGGGGCATATGTGCATCGCAGCGGCCACGACGGTTTCTGAGTACCAGCAGGCTGAGAGCACCATTCACGCAGCCACCTTCACTCACGAGGTCAACCTCGTGGCGGTGTAAGCTGCGCAGACCTGGCAGACACGTTCGCCATTCCGGAAGTGAACCACACCCAGAGAAACGTGCCTTTTATTCATACCCCTACGCTAGCCTTGCGTCGCCGAGCCAGCCCACTACGCTAAAGATTTGGGGGGTGGGGGGATGGAAGGGCACGTACGCGCTATGTTTTCGAAATCTTCCCTACTGACTGTACTATTATCGTTCCGTCCCCTATCTACTTCACTTAATAGACCATTAGTGTATGTTCACATGTACATGTGTGTGCTCTGCATACTCAAGTCTGTCCGACACATCCCCTCAACACTTTGCATTGTATACTTTATAATCGAGAATCACTTGCCACGTTTGCACATACTTTGCTCCCATCTCTCCCTGCATTCTGCATTGTGTACCAGAGGTGCTATGCCATGTTTGCTTTGTGTACATGGCTAGCCACGGTTCCCACAGTACATAGTGTTGTTGTGTGTGATAGGTGTACATGTTGTTTGTCATGTTGTTTGCGATTATATAGGGTAGCGCGTTTATTCACGAGCAGTGGTTTCTCCCATTTACATATCGCTGTCTTAAAGAGCATACAGAAGTTTTTCTCACAGGTGCAAACTGTGACTACGATGGCAGTCATTCATTACTATGCAAGAATTTCCAATTGCATGACACTTCTAAGCTTACAGCCCCCAATATTGCCTGCTTTCTAGAAAGCATGCCAACTCCCACAATCACAGCAACATTCACACAGCTTTCTAACAGCAGTTATCTGCTTCTCAATAACATGCACTCATGTGAGGTGGCATACCGTATGTCCTTACTGTTTCAAACCGAGTAACTTCCTGTAGCAATGTCTACTCCCACCCACACAAACTAACTCCCAAACTTCAACTTGGCCTTGAATCTCTACTTTGCAAACAGATTTCATTAGACTAACTAAACTAAAGCGCTTTTTGTCACAACAGAAGTGTCCCTCACTTCTGCAAAAGAAATTTATCGCCTGCAGATAGCACGAACTTCCAGTAAAATACAGTCCCTTTTAAATTCGAACCTCCCATTACACTTTGTGAATTGTTACCCAATTTTCATCACATCTCACACTCAAGGTCTGGCACACTTTTTTAATACGGTCTCCTCCGGCCTTCACACAGACTTTCAAACTGCTTTTCGTATAATACCACACTTCATTTATTCGATCATCTCTGGAATAACAGGAACAGTGCCCAAAATTCTCGCTCTCTTTGCGGCCATCCTACTACTATTTTTGCTTGTAAGACAGAATACGCCTCTATGCGAAGCTACATCAGTACCGTGAAAAAATGGAAAAACTTTTCGTCTGCCTGCCTCTATCTATTATTGGAGCCAGCTACAACATGACATTTCTTTACACATATACAATCTGCGTGCAACCATCTTTCTATTGCAAAACTTGCCCATTCGACTGGCGAATGGATGTATGCCTTGCCAACATCCCAACAATCGCTCCCGATATCCAGCAGTTAATGGAGTATCTTGAAATCCATGAACCCGATTGTTCAGGCAGTAGAGCAATGGCGGATGCAACGCAAAAACGTATAGTGGCGGAATGGGATTTCTGCGCAGCCGCGAAAGATCTACTGCAACGTACGACCTTAGACAACATCGCAGATTGCCTGCCAATTCGAACTGCTGCTCCAACATTCGAGGAACATTACTGTCCCTTCAAAGATATGAATTGGATCGCTTCCCTTTTCTCACATGATGGCAAAAATGACCTCTTGGAATATTACGCATCTCAAACCGCTGAAGAACTTCCGGACTGCAATCTCCAAGACTTTTAAGAAATTCACGTTCTTCTTGGATTGATTTTTACCAACTTTTTTGAGTTTTTCCTTTCAATTTTTTTAATACACTTCAATTGAACTATTTTCATATAATAACTTTCTAAGTATGCTCAGGCATTTGAACTCTGTTTTCATTATTGCTCCTTACGTCTCCAGTCTAACAAGGGATGGGTGATGTATGGCCTATCCAAATACGCTATTTACTTCCTAAATTAGCCTAAACCCGACATCCATTTTGAAACCATCTCTATTCTTTGTGCACACGTCTCTCTGCCTGCCTGTTATCCACGAAGCCCTTTCACACAAATTTATTCATCCTCAGCCTCAACTCACGAGCTGGCGATCAACATCAAAAAACACGACATTGTCTAGGAACTGGTTCGCACAGTGTGCTAATCGTATCCTACCTTTATTTTCATTATAGAATTGAGTCATTCATGTCTAATAGCTATTGTTTATGTCACATGGAACTGTTACATGTAATGTGGAATTCACTAATGAAGCAGCTTCAGATTTGAATATAACAGAATTGTTTGGAGTTTGCCTCAGCTCAGTGCCTTAGCTCATTGCACAAGAATTTTTTTTTGAAAGAGCTGAAGACAATAATGTATGGTTTGACGAGAAGGGTACCTAAAGTGCTTCTCAGAAGCACAATTTTGTGTTCCTCCTCAAAGTTTCGATGTGACTGTAACATGTAATGTGCAATTCACTGATGCAGGAGCTTACATTTGAATACAGCAGAAGCGGTTGGAATTTGCCTCAACTGAATGCCTTACCTCTTGCACCAGTGGATCCATTTATGGCACTTAAATAAAGACACACTTTATATAACTTTCAGACTCCATCGGTTTATTACACACAGCCACTTTCTTAGACACACCTAATTTCACCATGTCTCTTCTGTGGCATTGCAACATTCTGCATTATATTCTTCACGATTATTTCTTTATTCCTCCTTCCTATTACACACACCCACTTTCTTAGACACACCTGATGTCACCATTGCTCTTCTGTGGCATTGCAACATTCTGCATTATATTCTTCACAATTATTTCTTTATTCCTGCTTCCTAAAACACTGCATTTGAGTATTCAGAAAGTAGAGGTGAGTAGTTTGCTTCCCACTCCCTGTATCGTATAAACGCATACTAACACTACTTACACAGATATGCTAAAGCGGCCAGTATGCTTCAATGCCCACACACATCACTTTACAGCAATCAGCTCTCGGCTTACGCTCACGGTTTCATCCCCGAGTCTTCAGACCAGTAACAGTGAGTATTTTGCTTCCCACTCCCGCTATATTCTAAACACATACCAACACCACCAGCACAGCTATCCTATAGCGGCCAGTATGCTACAGCGCCCAGACCACATCAGTTTACACCACTCAGCTCACGGTTTAGGCGCACGTTTTGATCCCCGAGTGTACCGGCACCTCACCTCAGCACCATCTCACTCTGCGCAAAACAGCACTTTCACACCGGTAGGGATAAATACGTCAGCACATCAGTTTACGGCACTCAGCTCATGGTTTAGGTGTACGCTTTCATCCCCAAGTGTACCGGCACCTCACCTCCGCACCCTCTCACTCTTGGCAAAACAGCACTTTCACTCTGGTAGGACTAAATACTTCGCTTCACACTCCCTGTATAGCACACCCTAAACACCCCGTTACAGTGCTCCTACCCTCCCCTTTCCTACTTTTTTTGCCCTTTTTCCCCCTTACTCGTTTCAACTGAATCACAAAATGGCGGCTAACACTTCCTAGTTGGAACCGCTCGCACCGCTCACAGCCAATAAGCAGCAAGCTCGTGCTCGTAACGCCTCAGCCAATCAGATGGCAGAATCCCCAAATATCGATATCTGTAAATTTCTCAAAAACTACTGAACGGATTTACGCCAAATAAACAAAAGCGTGCTTTCTAGACCAAGACCTTCCTCTCTGCCAAATTTGGGGCAATTCCGTTCACCCGTACGACCTGTAGCCTTGTCTAAAGTTTCCTATGGAAATTAACATGGAGAAAGCACGTTTTGGAACCCCCCTTTTTTCTTGGCCCCCCCTTGACGAATCACCCCCAAACTTCTCACATAGGAGCTGATATGAACAAAGAATTTGTTTGGAAAATTTCATGAAGATTCATCAGACGACATCAAAGTTATAAGCAAAACAAAAAATGCTCTTCCTATGGAAACTTGGTCCTAACTATAACTACCTACTGGCGACTGCCAGTAGGTAATATATATAGATATATACACACACACACACACACATACAAATTAAAAAATATACATGAAAAAAGCAAAGGTTACAAGGATGTTATAGTTAGGAAATGGAATTTAAAAATACGAAGAAATTCACTGAAAAAAACAAAGGTTACAGGGACGTTATAGTTAGGCTTTTAAAAACATTCACTGGATGATGTCAACAAGCCCTCCTGTTACATCCAGTAAAACCCACACAGCGGGATTGTTGAGAAGTCTTCAGAGGCCATGCCCCTTTATCCATCGCTCTGCGAACACGCCTCCTGGCGCGCTGCTGGCCGGGAGATGAAGTCCCCTTGGCTCCAGAGGTTCCTTGGGAGCCAACTACCTCTCCTGTTACCACACAGTGGGAATGTTGAGAGGTCTTTGGAGGCCACGTCCGCTTTTTCCACCACTCCGCAAACAAGCCTCCTGGGGCACTACTGGTTGGGGATGAAGGATTACCTCACTTTTTGGTCCTGATGAAATGCCGTATGACCCTCCTGGTAACTTAAAGCATGAAACATGTCGACCACATTTCTGCACTGTAATTGGTAGCTATCATGGTTCATTGTTACCAAAGGATAGCTCCTCTGTTTTTACTCAGTCATGGTACCTGCACTCTGTAAAACATGCCCTATGGTAACCTTAGACTATTTTAACACACATTACTACCACCACCCTATTTTTCACCCCCCCTATCATGCATTCATCAAACGACGACAGATCAAAAGATCTCCGATAAAGAGCCCCCAGACCCCTCAGGCATTGCAGCGCTAGCCTGACGAGGAGTGCCCAATGATGAGGCATGACACCCTACCAGGTGTGTGAGGGCATTAGTATCAGAACCTGTGGATCCCCTGAGATTCCTGTGGCCGGTTTCATTATTCCACCTGCCTGTGAACTTTTCCACTCATGAGGAACTACTTCCCCTCAGCAACCAAGGGGACTTCATCCCTCAACTTGCAGCGTGCCAGGAAGTGTGATTGCAGAGTGGTGCAGTAAGGGGGCAGGCCCTCCGGCGTTGCCCCGGTAGCATTTTCTTTTTCTTAAAATTTTAAAGGATGGGGGCCATGTGCCCCCCCCCTTCCCTGGGCTGTATTTTGCCCCAGGGACTCCATACCCGGGGCCAGACATTTTTTATAATGGGAAGGGCAGCCGAAGGGCCCCCCTTCCCAGGCTGATTATGGCCCTGGGGACTCCATACCCCGGGCCTGTCATTTCTTTTTTAAAACATTTTGTAATTAAAGGAAGGGGGCCACGTGGCCCCCCCTTCCCTAGGTCGATTTTGGCCCTGTGGACCCCATCCCCGGGCCCTGCCCTTTATTTTAAAAAACATACTTTTTATCAAAGAAGCAAATGGCCCCAGTCGATTTCGGCCTCTAGAACCACATCCCTCAGTCATTTTCATTGGAGACTGTGGGGGTAGTCTGAAGGCCCTCCCCCTTGGTTTCTGCTGGCGCCGCCCACATCCTGTGGAAGCCGGCATTGCTTTTAGACAGACGGAGGTGCTGAACATGCAGCTTCCTCTGTCTAAAAGCAATTCTACTCCGTTCAGTGCAAATGAGAGCATTTTACATGCTCTTGCATGCACGAAGTGGAGCAGATTTGGCCACGGCTTACCGGCAGTGGTGCTCCTGCCAAACCATAGCAAACTGGAGCTGTCCCTGGGGGTGGAGGTCCCCAGGACCATTAAGGGCTCCAGGTGGTGGGCCCTGGGGCTGTGGGGGAGCCATGTAGCCCCCAACATTCTTTTTGGTTGAAGCCCCAGGGAGGTGGCCATACCTGTGTCTGCAGTGAGGGTCCGCGCAGCCCACCACATTATTTAAATGTAAAGCCTTGGGGAGTGGTGGTCCCCAGGGCTGTGAGGGGGTTCATGGCCCTCCACTCAATGTAAAGCCTATGGGGGCTTCATTCGCCCCCTCACATTAAAGCCCCAGGGAGGTGAATGTAAATGTAGATGTACTTGTATAGCGCCCGACTTCCCGGAGGCATCTCGGCGCTTGTACGAATACCGCTGAGGAACCCTTCCTGGCCTTTCCCTGTGAAGTGTCCACTCCTGGGCACCATCAAGGTAAGGCCAGGCATCCTAGCATTGTAGGGGCCGTTGTGGAGATTAAGCAAGCTATTGCCCAGAGTTGCAGAGTGGGATCCATGATTAGGATAGGCACCGAGGCGAGAATTATCAGGTCCGAGGAAATTGAGCCCAAGACCCGCCGAGGCGGGAATTGAACCCTGGTCCTGGGCCAGACTTCTGCATCAGGGTCTGCCGCTCTAACCATTGAGCCACACTTCTCCACCCAAGGTGGTGGCCTAGGGTTGTGGGGGGGTCTATAAGGCCCGCTGCATTCTTTTAGCATAAAGCCCCGGAGGAGGTGGCTGCCCCCAGGGTTGGAGGGTGTTCAAGAGGCCCCCCGATTATAATTAAAGAAGCCCGGAGAGATGGTGGTCCCCACTGCAATATATAACCCCAGGAAGGGAGTGGCCGATGCGCCACCCCTTCCATTATTATAAAAAAATGCCCCCAGGACCTGGCCCACCCAAGGGCGGCTAATGAACAAAGCGCGGGAGCCCGCACTTCATTTAAAAAAAAAAAAAACATCCGCCTGACCCGCAGATCCTGCCGAAATTGTTTAAAAAAATGCTTTTTGGGCCGTGCAGGGTCCCAGTGGGACCACCTCAAGAGGTCTAGGGGTCAGGGTGTTTCTACCCTTCCCCTTTTCTTTTTTTTTTTCATTTGTTGGACTCAGTTCAACCGAGTCCTAAAATGGCTTGTTGAAGTGTTGGCAGCTAATCAAATTTCAGTAGCATTTCAGTAGGATTTAGGATTACCAGATATCTCTATTTTTAAACTTGAATATCTGTGAAACTACTGAACGGATTTACACCAAATCATGTAAAGCACGCTTTCTGGACCAATATCTAGGTTTAAGCCAAATTTGGTGAATTTCCTTTCATTGGTTCAGGCTGTAGTCGTGTTAAAAAAATGGAAAATACCCCATAGACATAAGGAGAAAACACATTTTTGGACCTCCATTTTTTCTTGACCTCGCTTGACGGATATATGTATGTGTATATATATATATATATATATATATATGTATAAAGAATTGCAAATATATATATATATATATATATATATATATATATGTATATACACATACATTTATATCAGCAATTTATTTTACATTTATTAACATCTTTAAATATATTATATATTTTGCATACATTACACCCAGTGCTTAACTTGAGCACCGGCGCTTGAGACAGTCTGCCACATGGTGGTGTCAAATTTGGGTATGAGCACATGAACAGCTGTTTATTAGTTTAATATACATTAGCAATCACTAATATGTGCCACCCAAGCCACTTTTATATCTTTGGGGGCCTTGAATAATATGAATTGTCACACTTGTAGGAGTTTGATGGCTAGTAGTTGTGTTGGTACTGTCATTGGCAGCGCTAGCAGGAGCAATGGATGGTGCAAGCTGCCGTGTCCTCCTGACGAGGGCCTTAGCATTTATTGTTTTACAAATTGACCACTATTATTCCTATGTCAAAACCTATGTGGATCAGTGCAAAAGTACATGTTAGTAGTTTTGCTTATACATACTTTTATCTGTCACTAAAATACTTACCTGATGTGGATTAACTCAGAAGGCGTCAGCCCTGATGCCCTGTGCTATATAATGATGTGTTTACAAACGACATACGTTTCCCGTCTGACAAAGATTCTGTTTTAGTGCTGTTCGCTCCTCATAGTAATATGCATAATAATTAATGGTATCTTCAGAACTGTTTTGCACTTAATGCTCAAAGTGTCGGGCACATTACTATGACAATGCGCACTTTCTACACCAGATACAGGCTTCAGTTATGCTCCTTAACTGTATCCTGGATGATAAATGAGTGTTGGCTCTGTACTGTAATTACTAATTGCCCGAGAATTGGAAATTCATATCCGTGCTCTGTGCACACATGTATTTTCTAAAATTTTAGACACACATCAGAGAGAGCACTGTCTCCTAACAGATAATCCACACGTTTATTCAGCATCCCTCAGAGGAGGAGTGTGTAAAATGGATTAACTCACACTGTATCCTTGGAAGAGAACTGAAGATGCAGTCATTGAAACAATCATAAATCATCCTGCTTCCCAAGTTTGACCTTGTGCTTCTGCAGGAACATTCCGTTTATCTTTCATCTCGTGATCCAGCCTCACTTCCTGCTTCGCCATGCGTTTGTCATCTCTCCTGTCACCGGCAATGTCTACACACCAGCATTCTTCCTGCGCTTATAATGCTATGCACCAAGAATTTGGAACACCATCTCAGGTCAAATCCGGCAGGTTTTCAATGTCACCTGCGAGTCCCCCACACTTGCTCCCTTTGGGGTGCAACCAGGGGCGGCTCCTCCGTTATGGCGGAGGAGGGTCACCTCCCTACCAGCAGATGCACACCTGGGAAAAATAAAATGATAATGAAACAGGTTTTTTATCATGTTATTGTTCTTCCCGGATCCGTCTTGGGGGTGAGGCCATCCATTGTGACGGCTGATGAGGGGCATGGAGTAGGAGTGGAGGACACAGCTGTCTGTGCGCTTGTCGGTTTTGCCGGCCGTATTAGGATGGACAAGCCGGCATGCACACTGAAATGTCTCAAACCCGAGCTGCGTTGCCGGGTTGGAGACAGCAGGCACAGGCTCCCAGTCACTCTGGGAGCGCAAATTCAAGGCGCTCACGCCAGTCCTGAAGCTGCTCTCATGCTGAGAGCACTTTCAGGATTTGCTGTAGGGGAGTCTGGAAGCCTCAGCCTGTGCTGAAGTGGAACCAGAAGAGTTCTAGGTTTTTTTTGGTATTGATATTGTCCACCCCCCAATGCACTGTCCCCCCACGCTGTCCCCTCTGCACTGCACCCCCTGTGCTGCCTCACTGGTTTTCCCTGACACCGGCCTCTACAAGGCGCAACCCTCCGTTCTGTGCCTATCAAGTGCTTACCTCTCCTTCCCTTTCCCTCCCAGAAGCTACTTACACTGTATAACTTCCTTCTGTACATCCCTTTGCTAGACCTATCTCGATATCCCCACACATGCACTTTCACCATAGCTCAAAGGTGATTGAGCTGAATGCTGCGGCCCACTCTGCATTCTCTTCTGCTTGTTACAAACTCTATTAAAAAACTTACGTCCGGCTCCCCAAAACCAGAGAATTTTAGGCCTATCTCCGTATTTCCAGCAGCTTCTAAAATGTTGGAGAAGCTGGTTAATCAACAACTGAGTACATATTTCTATCAGCAGGAGATATTACATCCTTCCCAGTCAGTTTTCCGTTCTAGGAGAAGTACTAGAACAACTTTGTTGGAAGCCTCCAACACTAATAAGGATTATCTGGACCAGGGGACCCTCATACTTTTAGATCTGTCAGTGGCATTCAATACCATCGCCTGTCATGTGCTGCTAGTCAGATTTGCTGACTTTGGGCCGGGGTTTTGCCCTACAATGGATTTCGTACTATCTGGAAAATAGGTTACAATTGAGATTATCTATCCCCTATCTCTCATCCACTAAAACGCTTAAATGGGCAGTCACACAAGGGTCTTCTCTCAGTCTGACACTTTTTATTTTGTACATAGCAGCATTGCTACCATTATTGAGGGATTTGTTTTTCGGGTCATCTCTTATGACGCTAGGGGCCATCGTATAGCTTAAACATTTTATTTGTTTTTGTACAAAATGCACATCGTGCTTTATCTTTAAAACAGTACCGCTTTTAAAAAACAAACATTTTATTCTACCCAGAGTTCATACCTCGTTTTACCTAAAACACCGGCACACACTTTTAACAATGGCGCCCATGGCTCGCAGCCTGTCACCCCCGTCCCGCTTCCGGGCGCCGTGCTTAATGTTTCAGCACGGCGCCCACTTATACATTCACAATAGCAGCACGCCTTTCTTGTTGTGTGAGCAAGCAGCCTATGGCTGCCGCGCACCTTTTTTTTTAAAACACACGCTTCACCCTTGTATAATATTTGCGGCTTGGGGATGTGTGTTTTTTTTACTTCCCTTTTTTGGGCCTAACCTGGGGGCAGCACATACCACGACCCATTTCTTGGTGTGAAAAAGGCCGCTTTATTGGAAATAGGTGCACCTTACATCAGAATTCCCTTGGCCTGTGCCGTACAAAACGAAACCTCACTAAGTAAAGTCTTCCTACCTTCCCCCCACATCCCTCCCCTTACCTGTCCCCCCCCCCTGCAACCATTATAAACAACTGGCCATTCCTAACTTCTCTACACCTACCCAACTAAATAACTTCTTATATTATTCTCATAACTGTAACCATCCAACCTTATACCGAATCAACTAGGAAAAAACGCCCCCGCAGTAGCTATCCTCACACCCGCACCTGTTCCAGCGACAACCCCTTACACGTGTTCCCCCGGATGCACCTGTTCCCTCAAAAGCAAACCGCAACAACTCCACAACGCCTTCCAAAGACCCCACCAAAAAGACCTCCCACACGGAATGAAAAAACAAAAATTTATGGGGAGGGAGGGTGGGCCAAAAAACCGACACCACTGCCCACCTCCCTCAAACCGGCTGTCGTGTCACGGCCACCGAAATGGTGGCTCGCGACACGAAATGGCCGGTTTTAGACCCTCCTGCCCAAAAACCGCCCAACCCCAGCCCAGCGAGCCCAAAAGGAGCCCAAGGCACGCCGTACGTGTCTACGGCTGCCCCCTCGGCCCAAAACTCCCCGGGGGTGGCAGGCCTCCTGTTGGTCGGCCGCCCCCCCCCCCAACCCCATTTTGGATGAAAAGGGAATTGGCAGCTCTCAACCCACGATCTCCACGATCTGGAGAGCCAAGAAGACTTTTAGACAGCAGTCCAGGCGCCTCCAGTGGCTGACAGACAGGTAAGGACATATAGGAGTCGGGAAGTTTAAACAATTACATTTTCCGTTTGTGACTAGCAATGCAGAGCGCTATAATCCTGTTTGCCATGTTTCAAATGTTAGATGGATTACAATTTTAGCATGTTGATTAATAAAATGAAACCAACCGAAACTAAGCAGAGCTGGTTCTAATAGTGTCAGGCTGCATGGTGGTTCATCAACACAACACCGCCCACTCTATCGTAGTGGAAAACAAGCATTTGCAATGCAATAGCTTTCGCATTTTCGAAACTTTGACCAATTGGTATTTTAAATGACAATGAATTATTATTGCAGGGTTTTAAACACATAAATAGAAGACATCGACATTTACAATGTCAATAGCTCAAAATCTCGCAAATGCGAGACCTATTGCATTGCAAATGCTTGTTTAAATCTGTAGTTGATGTAAACATCAGCAAAACCAGCATGTTTGTTTATATTGTAGTGAAAATTGGAAAATGAAGTCTACTGTGCATTACAGAGTTGAAATGGACAGTGCTCATGGCAGGATTTTCTGGCACTTTCCACCTACAGCCTTTTATCTTCAGCGATGGTTTGCATGCACAGCACCCTTAGATATGCACCTTTTGAGGCAGAGGGCACTCCCATTGTAATCACCCCAGTTCTTGCCAATATACGATCACCGTAATATGCCTCTATGCAACATATAGAGTACAGCTTAGATGGCATAGTTCGAATTAACCATGCTGATAGAAGAGTGTTGATTGAAAAGGCAGTTCTTCTGCCAGTCAAGATTATTCTCATTTACGGGAGTGTGCGAGAAGGGTCACATCGGACAATAACAGCTGTCATGACATACTGTACATGCAGTCTGAGCCGCAATGCATGCTAAAGGCTTTTAGCTGTCCCTATGGTTTTAATTTGCAGCACTCACTGTCTACGTAAAGCCTTCTGTTGGCTCCATCTGGTAGTGAATGTGAAAGGTCCTCTTGTGTGGTAAGAGTGTGCCTTCTGTTGGCTCCCTCTGGTAGTGAGTGTGAAAGGTCCTCTTGTGTGGTAAGAGTGTGCCTTCTGTTGGCTCCCTCTGGTAAGCAGTGTGAAAGGTACTCTTATGTGGTAAGAGTGTGCCTTCTGTTGGCTCCCTCTGGTAAGCAGTGTAAAAGGTCCTCTTGTTTAGTAAGAGTGGTACAAGGGGTCACATAGGCAGAAAGCATTATAAACTTTTACATTTAACCCTAGACCTAATCCTAATCGTATTCTTATTTCCACTTACTCCTACATTTTACTACTATATATTCCAACTAATGTTTACTCTTCCATGTCATACGTTTCCTGATACAACTGCATCTACTCCTGCTACTGGTTACTTCTGCTCATTCTCGCTCTTACTCTACTTACTCTTACTCTATACCTACCTACATCTAGTTGTTGACTACTAATGTTATCACTGCCAACCCCCACTCTTACATGGTTTTATCTACTCTTGCTTTTACTTACTACTACTGCTACTCTTCCATTCCTACATACTCCTATCCTTGTTGTTACTCTTACTCCTACATTAACTACTACTTATACATCCTCTTACTTCTAGGTCCTTCTTTTTTCTCTCCTAATTGTTCTTACACCTCCTTGTTCTTACTCTACTTTCACCCCTACTTCTACACGTATCCATTCTTGTGACCCTACTTCTACTCACATTTACTACTCCTACGCTTTGTAGTTTTACTCATGCTTCAGTTCACTCCTACCAACTCTTCATTCCTACCTACCCTCAGATATTCACTCTTGTGCCTACATGCTACAGGAGTGTACTCACTTTGCCACTTTTTTACATGTTCCTAATTTGTCCACTTGCACCTAATCTTGCTTACTTCTACTCTTAGCCTATCTGCTCTTATTACATATTATGCCTATATCATAGTATTGCTCTTATCATCCATCCCTACATGATCTTTTTTTTATACTTGCTCCTACTCTTTCTCATCACTCTTCTATTTTCTCCTAATTACTTCTACAATACTTACCCCTAATTGTAATTTAATTTACTTTGACATATTCCTATTCCTACAGCCTTTGATTTACTCATAGTACTTTGTTAATATGGAAAACAATAGTGTCAATTTGAAAAACGATATATTCCTTTATGAAAACGAAATAATGTTCCTACTAACGCAATCGCCCTTTGTGAACTCCATGTCAACTCTGACTCACAAATACATTATCATGCAGGCTCTGAGACCCAGGCCTAAGGTTACCACATGAACAGGGAACTGTAGATTAATCCCACAGATAGGTGCAGCAACATAACAGTGGTCAAGAGAAAATGACCTGATTTAAGCACATATGGTCGAAGGGGGGGTATGCTGGCTCCGAAAACATCATAAGATCAGGTGCCACATGAGTTAGGAACCAGAACACAGCACACGCAGTGATCACTCACCCCCCCATGCCAGACATCTGGACATGTTACCCACTGGCCAGGTTGTGTCCACGCAAGGTTGAGGCCAACCTGTAGTAACCATTTGACCATTAATTTATGACTCTAAGGCAGCAACCAACGTTTTTCACCTCATATGGAACGCCGAAGAACTTTGCAACCTGTTGAAAATTCTACTTATGAAGGATGCTACCTGAATGTAAACTGAGCCAGTCCTCAGACCCTGCGCCTGTAACTGTTCTCCCGGCCGCTAGGTTTAATTAAACAAATTGTTCCTGTTTTGCCAAATGATTTTGGCTCCTATTTTGTAAGGTATTTCATACTAAAGTAACAACGTACTCATATTTTTACGCATTACTCATTCTCTGCAATGTAACCCCCAAGCTTTTTTCTGCCTTTACCCCTCCTGTTTTGTGAACCCGTTTTTGTTGGCTTCAAGGGCTCTGTGCACTCTAACACTGCTAACTATTTGTAAAGAGTTTCTGCTGTCTCCTTTAAATATGGTAATATTGGCTTACAATTGGACTAATTAATTTACTTATAAAAATCTAGTAATGCAGTACTACAGGTACCCAGGGCCTGTAAAATGAATGCTACTAGTGGGCCTGCAGCAGTTCTTGTGCCACCATCTCAGGAAGCCCATTTAAACATGTCTCAGGCCTGACACTGCAGGCAATGTGTTCAGTTTCAAACGTCAATTGCGACCTGGCAAAATAAACCTTTTGCTAGGTCTAAACCTTCCTTTTTAAAACATATGTCACCTCTAAGATAGGCCCTAAACAGCACATAGGGCAGGGTGCATTGCATTTAAAAAGTTGGACATGTACTTTTAAGTTTTAAATGTCCTGCTAGGGAAAAACTCTCAAATTTGTTTTCACTATTGCAAGGCCTACCTTTCCCATAGAATAACATTGGATGACCTTACTACATTTAAAAAGTGATAAATTGTGTTTGGAAGCAGTTAGGAATGTCATGTTTGGTGTCTGAGGAATAGTAATTTAAAACCCTCCTTATTGGTAAATTCACATTTTAAGCTAAGCCACAGTTCTGAAAATGCCACTTTTAGAAACAGCACTGTTTGTCTTGTGGGACAGTTGCTTTCTATGTATCATTTTTCATGAAGAAGGTTTAACGTCTAAATGGTGCAAAAATTATGTATTTTTCCTGCACTGCGTTATGGTTTTAGTAATGTTTTCTAGGGGGTGTAAGCATTAAGCATTTTATATTCTTTTTTGCACATGGTCACAAGGGGTGAGTGGGTTTTTTTGGTTTTTTTTTAAGGGTTTTTGTCCAAAAAAAAGGGGATTTCATACCGATATCCATGGGGTTGAAGGAAATACCACTTTAAGATTCGGATATTTGAAAAAACAAGGGAACCCAAAAGAGGTAATCAAGGACCTTGGGTAATAGTATTTTAAAGAAACATTGGTCCTTAGAACAGTAAGGATAATGGAAGGATAAATATAGTCCGGAATCGATACTATATTGGGGGGATGTCCAGCCGGACAAACCCTTTTTAATTCTTCAATGTAATATTCACAGATACAAAAACATACTTTTTGTGGGACACAATGTTACATCAGAGATAGCATGGCCATGATTAATCTCATTGAACATCACCCCTTCACTCCTGATCTCAATCTCCTATGCACCATGGATGTAGAATCACTCTACACTAATATTCCACAAATCCCGGCACTTCTTGTTATTCGTGACATTCTGGATTCCAGACCCCGTCCCCATTTTGTCCCTACCCTCTTTATCGTTCAATTGTTAGAACTCTGTCTGACCCGCAACTTCTTCAGCTTCGAAAATGAATTTTTTCAGCAAGTAAAAGGTACATCGATGGGGGCAGTTTTCGCCCCTAATCTGGCCATTCTGTATATGGATTACCTCGAAGTCAAGACAATCCTTTCCAACTCTAACCCATTTTTTCCAGCTATCGGTCTTTGGCGTCGCTACATAGACGACATTTTCCTGATCTGGAATCAAGATGAAACCACACTTTCCCAATTTGCCCATTGGCTGAACAATAACTGCTCTGGTCTCACTTTCACCAATACGCATCACAGGTCACATATCCCCTTTCTAGATCTTACTATATACCATTCTAATGGGAACTACTCACCAGATTGTACAGGAAAAGCACCAAAAGGAACACGTTACTCCGGTATGAAAGTCATCACCCTAGAGCCCTTAGAGACTCTCTCCCATACTCTCAATTTTTGCGTATTAGACGTAACTGCTTTTCAAAGGAAGACTACTTCCTAGAAGCATCCACCCTTACCAACAAACTAAGAGCCCGTGGTTACCCCAAACGACTAGTGCGTAATGCCCAGAAACAAGCGTGGTACTGCCCAAGGGAAGTCCTCCTTTCACCAAAAATGAAAACCAATACCAACCGAATAGTGTGCATTACCACCTTTTCTCCTGTCTCAAATCCCATTCGAAAATCTATTCTACAACACTGGCCAATGCTCAATGCTGGCATCCTATCACTGGAACGCCCTCTTTTTGCTTTCCGCAAAAACCGTAATCTCAAGGATCACCTTGTAAGAGCTGCACTCCCCCCTCCCCGACCAATGTCAACCTTGGATGAACTTTGGGGCCTTGAGCCCCTTATTGGTCATGCTAAATGTGGAAATTGTAATGTATGTAGTACAACCATTGAAGGGAAGAATTTAGTATTTAACAATGTTCCTATCAAGCTGAATTATTTTTCCAATTGCAATACTAGCAATGTAATTTACCTGATATCTTGTCCCTGCAACAAAATCTACATTGGGCAGACTACTCAGAAGGTGAAATTGCGCATTGGCCCAGCACAAGAGCAGAGTCCGGTGCCAAACTCCAAATGCGCCCTTAGTCGAACATTTCTGGGAAATGGGACACAAAGAACATGAATTCAAATGGACAGTGATCAAAACAATCAAGCAGCCACCAAGAGGTGGAGACATTACCAAAATCTTGAACAAAGAGGAGTTAAAAATGATCATCCGTACCAACAGTATTAAGGATGGTCTCAATCGGATTGAAGACTGGACTAATCTCATTTAACCATCTCTAACTCCTGAAATATTGACTTCTCAGATTATGCATACAGTTGTTGTACTATTTTCCAGTTAACTCTGTTTTTATCCATCCACAAATGTTTCCTTCCCTTGCGCGTCTAATTCTTTCTAATTACAACTCCTAGTTTTATCATGGTTCATAGCTATTTTTGGCTGTACTACTACCATACACAAGAATTACTACAATCCTTGTTGATACATATAATAATTAACAGTGTATTGCCCACTAACATTGGCTTTTGTGGACACCCTTGGAAGTGTCACTGCTCTTTTCATTTCACTTGAGCAATTAAGCGGCTCCCCCACCAACTGGTTTTTAAATATTTAATAATTTTCTTGTACTTTCTCCTTTTACTGCACTAGTTATTGTTGTTCAGTTTACACAAATTGTTATGTCAAATTGATCACTGCTTCTTTCCCACCTTTTAATCTTTCCTGTCCATGACGATCTTTCTCTCACACTATCGAGTCTGTTCTCTGTTTCCTTTTATGCCCAATCCAAGATGGCGCTGTAGTTCCACGCACCTCCCCACCGCGCGCTTCCTTGTGTTAAAACCCCTCACACCCTTGCCTTCTTGTCACTCGGAATCCCTACTTTGAAGGACCCAGGCAGCATTTTCTGATTTTCCCCTTCCTTTCTTTTCCAACCAGTGCATTGCCACCCTGCCTCCATCCGGTGGATAATCTCTCCTCGGACTTTAATCACCGGCCTGTCACTGTACAGGTAACAATTACTTCACCGCTCCCTCCCTTCATCCATTTCCCCCCCCGTAGAAATCCTCACTTAAGGTTAACTCTTCCTTCTTATCCTCTAGGTTCTAATAAGTATCCCTCGAGCTTATATAATTTTCATTACGGTCTCACCGTACTTTTTCCTCCTGGACCACAAGTCTAAACCGGATCCAATTGGTGAGCGCACAATTTTTTAGAGCTCCTTGGTCACTAGCCCTCACAGGCACGCCGCATGTCTCCCTTCTCGCAGGCTATAAAACGCGGATGGATGTTTCACTTCGACTCCACATCGTAACCACTTCTCCTTGACTCTGCACTTCCGTCGACCCTACAATTGAATTTTATTAACGATCCCCGTGTAAAGATTCAAGACTCATTCGCGGTCACTTTAGTCATTCGCCGTAATTGACTATCCGCCACGAGCCTAGCATCCAACGTTATTGTACGCTGCTCCGCCACGCCCCACCTTTCTGTACACGTTATTATTCGCTCTACTATTAGAATCTACGACTACCCGCACCTTGTACAAGCATGAACTAGATCGCTACACTTCGCGTCGCCACCACACTGTCGCACGGAAGTAATTGCTCCGCTATTAGACTAAATCACCATCGGACCCTGTGCACCCGCATGCAGTCGATATTTCATAGGCCAATTACTATTATTAATTTTAATTACACTTTTGGCTTCCGTACACCTTTCAATCCTTTAATGAGTAATTGTTCACCCCCTGACGGCTGTTTTGCCTCTAGCAAGGAAACACCCACCTCGATTACTATTGAGTCTCGCTGACCAGCTGCATGCTCTCCTTTTAGCATGCTCACTTTAATTCTTTAACCTTCCCCGCCTCTATATCAACCTTCTCTCTTTACTTCCACAGGCAATTTCTTATGCTCAGGCCAGCAAATTATTTTGTCCTGATGATGATCCTAGTATTTCACAACAGGATCGAAACGTCGTCGACCTAAGCAAACAACGTGCACATTATTCCATTGTGTTAAAAAAGTGCATCTGTTGTTGTACAAAAGCTTCTAACATTGGATAATGTACATAAGCTCTGCCCTTCTTGCCTGAAATGCCTTTTTGTTCACTTGTATGTAATTGATTTGTATGTGATGTTAGTTCTCCCTGGTGGATACAGGACTGTGTCCCACAAAAAGTATGTTTTTGTATCTGTGAATATTACATTGAAGAATTAAAAAGTTTTTGTCCGGCTGGACATCCCCTCAATATAGTATCGATTCCGGACTATATTTATCCTTCCATTATCCTTACTGTTCTAAGGACCAATGTTTCTTTAAAATACTATTACCCAAGGTCCTTGATTACCTCTTTTGGGTTCCCTTGTTTTTTCAAATATGTTAAGCGCAATCGCTAGATTGCAAGGGCTCGGATACCTATCCCCTTACTAATAAGTGGGTCTCTTCCTCCTGTTCCCCCTTTTTTCACCCCTCTTCCCACCCCGGCTGTATAGTTGTGTTATGTCTGATCACGCGCCCCTATATTCTGATGAATATATCAAAAAAATCTGCAAGGGTCCCTCTTTATTCACTGACTCTGCAGATTCTCCCTCCCCTGCCAATATATCCTTAGCTGAACAACTTGATAAGTGTAAAAAGAAACAAGTACGCCTTCAACTCATGACCCGCATGCTCACTGAATATTTAAAAGCAGAAACGATTCCCACTGGACTTCAAGTACGCAATATCCCAGGAATATTCACGGATAACCCTAAATACATCAACAGCTTTAGTTACATTGGTACTACCTGCTCGAGACATTGGTTGGTGCTAGGCATCGACACTGCTACAGAAGCCCTCAAAAAACTTGCAGAGGAAATTCTAGAGATAGAAAAACAGATTAAGGAATCTTGCCCACTTGCTCACAGTAAAAAGTTACTGGAACAAATACAAAAAACTGTTGACGATTTCCAAAGAATAGAGCAAAATAAAAAATCTGTAAAGGTCCGCAAAGACATTAGAACATATAATATCGAACGTACCTATCCATACCTACAAAAAGATTTTTACTCCCAAAGGGTTTACTCTAACCCCCAATACAACAGACCTTGGGGTCGCTTCAACAGACGCAACAATATAGTGGGTTTTTCAGATACCTCTGCCGATTCTTCAGATAATTCAGACACAGGTGAAGGAACCAGCACTTCCACCGGCCCCCCTGGTCCCACCTACCCAGGCCAAAACAGTAATTTTTTAGGCAGAGGCCACAACGAGCCACCAAAACGTGGACGTGTCAAACAACACCAAAGATGGTACAACCCTCCGGGCGAACGTCAAACTCGCCAAAAGTTTTACCAATGGTAACTATCGACAAGCATCAAAACATACCTATTTTCAATCTATCACAACATGTACTGACAGACCCTGAACTATCCCTACTCAGCAAGGGTTTATCTTTTGTCCCCACTACACACCCTAACTTCCTCGAACTCCATACGGAACTACTCAGATTTTTTAGACGCTTACGTCTACATGCATTCTTTCTTCTGAATCCATCTCCCCCCCAGATCACCCACACTCCTTTCAGACCCCCTTCCAATTTTTCACCATCATCCAGTATGGTCCCCAGTGAGTTAACTACTTTTGAAAAACTAGTTCTTGGTGATTTATCGTCCTTGGAAACCAGAAAACGTTTCATCCCTTATAACATTACCCTACAAGAGAAGAAAGCCATTACATCCCTAAAAGAGAACGACTCGCTAGTCATCAAATCAGCAGATAAAGGCGGCGGGATTGTCCTCCAAGAAAAGGACATGTATAAGGTAGAAATTCAACGCCAACTATCAAACACAGACCATTACTGTAGATTACTAACTAATCTCACAAAAGAACTACAGACACTCATTTCACAAATTACCACTGAAGCCAAACTCGAAGGATTTCTTAGTCAGAAAGAATTCCTCTTCCTTAATGTTAAATCTCCCCAAACCCCGGTCATATACACCCTTCCCAAAGTCCACAAGAACCAGACCAATCCACCCGGACGCCCCATAGTCTCTGGCTGTGGCTCGATTCTGGAGCCCTTGGGCCAATACATTGACCATTTTATCAAGGAATTCGTCCCTGCAACACAATGTTACATCAGAGATAGCATGGCCATGATTAATCTCATTGAACATCACCCCTTCACTCCTGATCTCAATCTCCTATGCACCATGGATGTAGAATCACTCTACACTAATATTCCACAAATCCCGGCACTTCTTGTTCTCCAGTATTGGGGTGTCTTTCATAGATTCACATGCTTGAATATTCCCCGTCGTCGGAGTGGGAGTCCCACGGTAAATAATATAGCAATATATACAGCCATAATATATATTCACTGAAAAAACCATAGGTTTCACACATGTTATAGTTAGCGGAAATTTTACTGATAAAAAACCAATGAAATTCCCCCGTTATAGTTAGTGCAGGCAACTATAACTCACGCGACCGCAATCCTCTGCTGATGCTAATACTGTATTTAGACACTTATTTGCCCATGTCTTCTTCCATACATTTTTAGCTATACATATATTACAAATATATTTTTTTCATAAAGACACATATGTCATCAGCAGAAGATTGCGGTCGCGTGAGTTATAGTTGCCTGCACTAACTATAACGGGGGAATTTCATTGGTTTTTTATCAGTAAAATTTCCGCTAACTATAACATGTGTGAAACCTATGGTTTTTTCAGTGAATTTGCAAGGTTTTTTAAATGCTAATTCCTAACTATAACGTGTGTGAAACCTATGGTTTTTTCAGTGAATTTGTACGTTTTTTTAAATGCTAAGGTACTTTACGCCATTCGTGGCGTGCGCACCCACTTAACGCAGTTCATTCCGTGCGCGCACGGTGCGCTTCGCGCACCGTGCGCGCACAGTAAGCACGCGGTGCGCTTCGCGCACCGCGCGCCCACTTTACGCAGTTAGTGCCGTGCACGCACGGTGGGCACGCGGTGCGCTACGCGCACCGCGTGCCCACGTTACGCTAGATGGGCCATGTACGCACGATGCGCTTCGCGCACCGTGCGCACATGGAGGACATATGATGCACTTCGTTTTGAAAGGTAATATTTTAATTTTTCGTAATTTTTATAAGCCATGCACAAATGGTGCCCTTCGGGCACCATTTGCACACGGGGTGGACAGAGTGTGGATAATTTTTTTTTTTATTTTTATTTTTTTAAATATTATAGTTTATCTCATCTGTTATAAGGGGTGGGGAGAGTGTGGATAATTTTTTTGTTTTTATAATTTTTTACCGTACGCGTACGGTAAGCGTAATCGGCGAAATTAGCGAAAAAAAAAAAATTCCGTTTTTGGCCTTGGGGGATCTTTGGGGACTCCCTCAACATGGCTATGTGTGTGGGAGCTGTCTAAACAGCCCCTTTACATGTTTTTGTGCTTTGTATTTTCATCATCACTCTCAGTGCGAGAGAGAAAATGGCGGCCGCCGCTTCCTGGTTTCGGCTGATTCGAATGTTTACTAAGATCTAAGAGCCAATCAGAATCGCGCTCGCGCACGCCACCGTACGCGTACGGTAAGCGTACCGTAAGCGCATCGTAAGCTGGCTCAGATATATATATTGATTTAAAGGCTATTTTCTCAGAATCTACTGAACAGATTTACACCAAACCTACAAAAGGCACTTCCTTGACCTGAGGACTACCTCTCTGCCAAATTTCAAGTAATTCTGTTCAGCCGTTCGGGCTGTAGCCCTGTCTAAAGGTCCTATGGAAAAATGCATGGGAAAAACGCGTTTTGGGACCCCCCTTTTATCTCAGCCCCCGCTTGACGAATCCCCCCGAGACTTTCAGGGTAGGAGCGGAGCGTAGCGCCCCACCTATTTTGAAAAATTCGCGAGGATTCGTCGACCGGCGCCAAAGTTATTCAAAATAGAATGTTGCGGATTTCCTATGGAAACGTGGTCCTAACTATAACTACCTACTGGCGACCGCCAGTAGGTAATATATATATACCTATACATAAGTAATCATATAAAAACAGAGATATAAGTAAGTGATAACATCAAGAATGTCCCTATATGAAATCTCCATAGAGATACATGGAAAGAGAAAAAAGACATTCGCAGTCTATCTCTGTCATTATGTTAGTCCAAACTACGGCCAATCAGGCGCCGGCTCCTCTCTAGAACCTTCTCCTCAGAGCTCCTCACCTCAGATTTTCTACCGCACGTCGTGTGACAGGGAGTCTCCCTGAGCTCTGCTCAGTTTTTGTCAGTCAGAATGTCTTCAAGTAAGAAATCTTTGTTTAGACCATGTTCTTCGTGTGGAAAGCTGCGTTTATTTTCTGAGGACCCACACAGTAAGTGTATTTACTGTTTGTACCCAGATCATGAAGTGGCAAAATGTAAATTTTGTAGAACCTTTTCTACAAAGACTTTAAAGGACAGAGAAGGCCGTTTCTTAATATGGCTACAGAGACTGAAGGATAAAGATGACCCAGTGTCTGATATGGAAAGTCTTCTTTCTGGCCGTTCTCAGTCAGCCTCTAAGCGCAGTAGTGTGCAGGAGTTACCATCTCCTTTCCTCAAGAAAAAGAAACTGTCTTTGACTCTGACAGCTGCCACTTCTGCGGTCTCACCTACTGTTTTGTCGCCTTCGGGACATAGTTCTCAGGCTGTAGAGGCGTCTATTTCCCAGTCCTCAGGAAAAAGACTGTCCGCCTCGTCGACGATGCTGCCGACGACGAGATCTGCTGTATCTGGCTCGTCGACGGTGACTCTGACGACGACATCAGCTGCTTCGTCGTCGACGAGTGTTCTGTCGACGTTATCCTCGTCGACGGTGACCATCAGTACTTCAAGGGCGGTGACTTCTATTTTGCCCATTACATCGTCGTCGACGAAGAAGGTAAAGGTACCGTCGACGCTACCCGTGTCGTCGACGAAGACGTCGTCGATCTCGTCGGCGTCCACTTCGTCGACGAAGAAGAAGAAGATCCCGTCGATGGGATCGTCGACGGTGGCTTCGTCGACGGCGGCTTCGTCGACTAAAGCCTCGTCGGCGACGGCTCCGTCGACGGCGGCTCCGTCGACGTCGATTTCGTTGGCACAGATTCCGCCGACGATTATTCCGTCGACCAGCATTCCATTATCAACAGCTCCGTCGACGAGGCCTTCGCCGAAGACGTCCGCAGTGCATACCATGCAGCAGTCGACGGCAGGTTCTTTCATAAAGATAAAGGTGAACAGGATATCGTCTGCCCAAAGGTCAAGGAGGGAACAGCTACCTCATGCAACTTCAGCGTCGCTTTCATCATTCACTGGGGTTCCTTTGACACCATTACCAACTGGTGCTAGCCTCAATAGGCAGGAAGAGATTATTCCTGTAGGGGATGCGCAGCCTCCCTCCCCTTTATTTGCTACGGATTCTGATCAGGAGTCCGAGGGTTTACCGGAGTCCTTTGGAACGGCGCAAAGCCCATCCGACTTGATAATTAAATGCCAGGAAGACAGCAGTGAGGGTGAAGACCCAGTTTACATACAGCAGGTACCTGCGAAACATGCAACGGCGACTCTTCCATTGTCGCTCATAACTAATCTCCAACGCATGTTGGACGACTACAATCAACGCTTTCCTCTATCTCCACAACGTTCTGAGGTCCCGTTAACTCCTGTGGTTCCAACAACTATACCACCGATACCAAATGTAAATCCTTTACCTCTGCTACCGTCTGCACCACCGAGGCAGGTCCCAGAGAGATTGTTGCCTCACTATGAGCGTCCGCAGGAAGTCCCTCAAGAAACAGAAGAGGGTAAAATCCCAGATGATAGTGGGGATGTGGATAACGATGACGATGATATGGCGGAGTGGGACAATTACCAAGCACAAACTCCATCCCCCTCTCAGATAGTAACAGGGGATTCACCTCCAGTGGACATAGCGAACTTTCACCAACTAATGGAGAGGGCGGCGCAACGTTTTAAACTGACAACGGAGCGCAGAGAGGAAGATTGTTTCCTGTATGATTTTAAAAGTCAACCTTTTAAACAGACTCATGCTATTCCTATTGTGGAATTTATTTGGGAAGAAGGCAAGAAGTTGATGCAAACACCGAATACCTTGCCGGCACAGGTGCCTCGATTAGAGAAGAAATATAAGGCACCAATAGGAACCCCAGCATGCCTCACGGGACAGGCTAAACCTGAGTCAGTCGTTACGCAGGCAGCGCAACGTAAGGCAAAAAATCCGGCGTCGACTGTCACCGCACCACCGGATCGTGACGGACGTCGAATGGATGCCATAGGGCGTAAGTTCTCTTCAATGGCCTCTACTGTGGTTAGAGCAGCTAATGCCTTGGCCATATTGGGTCGCTATGACCGACAAGTGTGGGCTGATATTTCAGATGTGCTGCAAGAGTTGCCGGAGCCATCTAAGGCAGAAGCAATGAAGTTGCTTCAAGAGGGAGAAGCAGCATCGGCGGAGATAATTGATTGTGCAGTAGACATCGCCTGCACGGGGTTCCGTCAGCTTGCCGGAGCGGCTGTTCTGCGCAGGCAAGGATGGTTGAGATCAACATCCTTTCGTCAGGAGGTACAGTCCATGATCCTTAACATGGCTTACGACGGCGAGGCGTTATTTGGAAGTCACGTTGATGAGGCACTCCAGTCCATAAAGAAGGATACTGAAACAGCTAGATCCTTAGGAAACCTACAATTTCAAAGGCAAAATTTTCGTGGTGCACGCGGACGCGGCACCTCCTCCAATTTTCGAAGGGGTAGTAATCAATACAGACCCTATAATCAAGGATCCAACCGATATTCGAATGGCCAGCAACAGCAATCTTCACGACAGCAGGCCTCCAAGTCGTATAGAGGGAAATCCTCATACAGAGGAAACGCATCTAAAAGACAGTGACTCTTTCCGGACATGCAGGGTTGGAGGTCGAATCTCTCTGTTCTTTTCTCAATGGTCCTCCGTCACAAGGGACCGTTGGGTTTTGGACATTGTGAAAAAAGGACACGCCTTAGAATTCACCAAATTCCCTCCTTCCACACCACCCTCCGGACCACCACCTGCTCACATGAAAGAACTTTTGCATCAAGTTCGACTTCTAAAGCAGAAGGGAGCTGTAGAATTGGTGCCAGTATCTCAAAGGGGAAAGGGTTTTTATTCCCGATTCTTTCTGATCACAAAGAAGAACGGAGAGTGGAGGCCCATCCTCGATCTAAGGGCACTAAACAAATACCTAAAGAGCCAATCCTTTCGTATGATGACGCTAGTAGACATCTTGCGTCTACTCTCGCAGGAAGATTTCATGGCAACTATAGATCTCCAGGATGCCTATTTTCATATTCCTATATTACAAAGGCATCGCAAGTTCCTGCGCTTTCGAGTGGGTCAACACGATTACCAATTCAAAGTGTTACCGTTTGGTCTGCGCTCGGCCCCTCGTGTGTTCACGAAGGTACTAGCTCCAGTAATAGCGTTTCTGCGACTTCAGGGAGTGCACATTTTTCCATATCTGGACGATTTTCTCCTGAAATCTCAGTCAAGCACTCACCTAAAACAACACATACTTCTATGCCAGAACGTGTTTCGCTCATTAGGTCTGTCCATAAATGCAGCGAAATCCCAACCTCATCCTGCTCAGCAAAGGGATTTTCTGGGAGCAACTCTGGAAACGGTATCAGCAAGAGCGTTTCTTTCCCAAGAGCGTCTGCAAAAGATTCTACGGCTGGTGGCTTTGATCAAGTCAAAGGAGTCAGTTTCTGTGAGATTGTTAAAATCATTTCTGGGGATGGCGTCATCCTCCATTGCCTTAGTTCCCCATTGCAGGCTGAGAACACGTCCTATTCAGGAAGCACTGGATGTTCAGTGGCGTCAAGTAACGGGTTCTTTCCACGACATGGTACGTGTCACAGATCAAATGAGGTCAGCACTCGCATGGTGGACAAATCCAGCCAACTTGACAGAAGGCACGTTGTGAGAAGTTGGCTTGATGTATGATGTCACTAGTTCTAGTGTACACCTTATATCAGTCCAAATACCCTTATGGTGATTGGTTGTAAAGTCAACCTTATAGACCAGCTATCCTAGTGGTAGCATGGACAAGAGCAGTCTTAGGCTAAACTCTGAATGGCATGTGAAGCCAGCTGTGATACCATATATAATCCCTTGAATACCAAATGAAATGACACCACAACAGATATATATATAAAATAAAGTGCATTTATTCTAGTCAAACCCTCAGCACTCTTTATGAGATTAGAGGTAAGTACAACACAGTCTTATTTAAGCATACATTAAGTCACACAGGTAAGTAATACAGTTAGGCCCTAGGGGCCACGCAAACCATATACTAAGTAAGTGGTATAAGAACCACTGTCACGGAAATAGAATAGGCCTAGGCCTAGGGAATCGCTGGGGCTACACTACACTAGCGTTAGTTAGGAAGTGGGAGGCCCACGGGATTCGTGTGCAGAGTGGAAACACTCACGCGTAATGCGTAAAAGTCAATAGCAATAGTACAGTTTAGAAAACGGTAGATTTAGGACACTTCCGGAGTAGCTAGGAAGTTGAGACTTGAAAACTAGACACTAGGATAGTCACTATCCTGATGAGCACCGGAGTACCCAAGTTACCTAGCCCACAGGCTGCGGGTGCATAGGGGTGAAAATGCGTCGTTTTCGTCGTCGACTCCTATGGATGCCTGAAGAAAGATGCTGACAGGCAGTCAGTGAAGAGTGTCCGGCGGATCCCAAGGCTGGGATCAAGAAGAGAAGAAACCTGCAAGCAGAAGGGACAGAGTCAAGGTCACTAGCCAGTGACCACGTGGAACCAGGAAGGAACCAGGCGATGTCGTGAAGATTGCAGGTGAAGGTGAAGCTTGTCGCTGCAGCCAGGAGGACCAGGAAGCGTCGAGGACGACCAGGACCAGGAGGCGAGCTGTCCCACGAAGGCTCTTGCTGTCGGCGGCGTCGAAGTTGGACTAGGACTCACCAAGCCTTGGCAAGCGGAACCCACGAAGAACGAAGGACTTGCTTCTGGTGCAGACCAGGAAGGTCTGGGGTGCTTCTTCTTTGCAGAGAAGCGGGAGCCAGTCTGGAGGAGCCAAACCAGCGCAGAAGATTTCAGGGAGCGTCGTCACAAAGGCCACTAGCCAGCGGGCAAGCAACCGGACAGACGCGGCAAGCAGGAAAATGCAGAAGGGCCCCATGCAGGACTCGTGGAGTGTGGGGGGCTGATCTTCGGTGCAGATGGTGCTTGGGGTTGGGGCTTCTCAATCCCCGGTGCACAACTTCGAGGGTACCTCAGTAGCTGCGCTTTAAGTTACTAGCCACTTTTTCCAGGTTGCCGGTCCCACGTCGCTCGTCGCCTCCACGGATCTCAGCTCTGCTGTAGATGTGGATCAGGGTCGGAGAAGTCTGGAAGTCAAGGCTCTGGTCGGGCTCTGCAGTCGGTTCCTCGTAGAACGTGGGCAAAGCAAAGGGTAGTCTCTTGATGGTGCCTGTTTGCACAGGGTAGCCACTCCTTGGCTACAAGGGAGATTCTTCAGTCTTCTTCTTTCGTCGAATGTCGAAGGTCCAGAGTTTCTGTTCAGTTTTGCAGGTTCAGGATAATCTAAAGTCTTGAGGCCCAACTCCCACTCTTATACTAATCTGGGGGGCTGGGATACCTGCTAGGGCACGCCTTATGGGTGGGACCTGGGAAGGGGTGGTTACACCCACTTCCCTTTGTCCAGTTTCGCGCCAGAGCTGGGGCTGGAGTGCCCCAGCGCCGGTTTGAACTGGACTATGCAAGGAACACCTTGTGTGCCCCAGGCATGTCTCATTCCTTTCAGCCCACCCTGCCCCAATACACTAAAGGCTGTCTGGGGAGGTGCTAGCACCTCCCCAAGCAGGAAACCTATTGTCCAGGCCTCCCTGGCTGGGATCACTCCCAGCAGCAGGAGGTCAGACTTGTGTCTGTGGCAGCAGCATCCATTTTGTGATGCTGAGGCTTTGGTTAGAGTTAAACAGCAAAGTAGGATTTTAACATGTCTCTCCCTCTAGAAGGGAGGAATAATATCCTCATCACCAGAAATGGTATGGGGGTATTATTCCAAAGTGTTAGACACCTTACACGACATGTTTTGATAAAGCCAAACCATAGTTACCATAACCGTTTAAGATTATAAGGCACTTTAAGAGTATATGGTAGGCTATATCATAGAACAGCTATAAGGACATGGTTCCGAAAGCTGCAGACAGGCTCAGCTCATGCTAGAGCACCATCTCACATGTTACCAAGCACTCTGCCTCCAGGATTGTTAAGGCCTGCCATAGGAGTGGCTGATAGGTACACATGTGTCTATATATAAGGTAGACATAGATATACTATATCTAAGCAAGGGGTGATTACACGACCTTGCCCCAGCTGAGTGATCAGCCAGTTGTGTCTGATTGGAAGGCCAGACCAGGGGTGGCATAATACATGCTGCAGCCCCTGGGAGGCCTAGGGTACACCTATGCCCTGGGTACCTAGGGTACACTGTACAGGGTCCAATAAGGTGATCCTTACCAATTGGGAATGTACCTAGGGTACATGGAGTCCATTTTAAAGAGAGGGCAGACAGCCTGAGACCCTGAATGGCAGGATCTCAGGCCAACTAAGTCGAAAAACCAGCTAGACACTAGGCAAAAAGTTGGGGGTAACCATAGTCAGATATCCACCTTCCTACACAACCCCCCCCCAAACGAAAGGAGATAAGGCTGGCCTTGACAAGGTAAGCCTCTATTGCCTAAGTGGCCATATAAGGAAGAACCAGCACTGGCATGGTTACCCCCTGTCTCATGGTCCACTAAGCAATCCCTCACGCTAAAGGTATCATAGGGTCTCCACCATAGGGAATCACTACCTTTGGTGTGTCTTTGCAAAGTAAAAGGCTGGTGTTGAGATGGAGTACTGAAGTGAGTGTCCTCAAAGTGAGGCCTCAGCTTCCTCCAATCATCCTCCACCATGGATGCCTTTCTTTCTTTCACTGAGTTGCACTGTGCTCTCAGGGTCAGCCTCTGGCTACCTAAAGCTGGAGGCTGGGTCCCTTTTGTGGGCTTACTGGAGGGACAGGTCAGGTTTGGGGCCCTAAGGTCCCAGGTTTGCCTGTGCCCAACAGAATCCCTCTGGGGGAGGTCCCTAACTATCTGTAAAGGGGATCCCTCAGGAATGTTTTTACCCATCACCTGGCTAGGGCTACTAGCCAGGCAATCCTCATTCTTTTGATGGGGGGGTTCTTGTGGACAGGGGCCCTCTTGGGGTCCACTGGCCTCCCTGACCTCTGCAGCCCTGGGCTGACTGAGGCAGGGTAGAGAGAGGCAGGCTACCTGCACCAGACTGGGTCCCACCTTGGAAGGGGCCACTGACATCAGAGGCTCTGCCAGGCCAGGCCTGGCTACCTCTGGGGCAGTTCCTTCACAAGGGGTGAGGTCAGATCCCTGAGGAGGCTGACCTTTTCCTAATGTCTGGGGAGAGGGAGACTTTTCTTCCTCCCCACTACTCTCTGTTTGTGTGGAGTGATCCATAGTTTCAGGCTTCACTACACCTATGTCAGTCTGAGTATGGGCTGAGACCATTACAGCCTTGCCAACCTTTTCAGGGAGGCACTCAGTTTGGGTTTGAGCTGTGACTGTCACAGCTCTGCCAATCTCTACAGGGAAGTCTGTCTTTGCCTGGGCTGTGGCTACCACTGCCCTTCCAACCTTTTCAGGGAGGAAATCTACTTGGACAGGGGTTGTGACTGGCACAACCCCACTACCCTTTTGTGAAAGGCCTACCATTTTAGAATGGGTGTCTTGTTCAACTCCAGCCCAAGCTGAGAGTTCTAAGTCATTCCCCAGTAAGCAGTCCACAGGCAAGGTTGGAGACACTGCCACCCTTTTGGGGCCAGTGACACCTCCCCAGCTGAGACATACCTCTGCCATGGTATGACTGTTCTGGTTGCCATCAATGTTAGTTACCTGGTATGAGAAACCAGGCAAAAGCTGCTCAGAGGGAACTAGCCTATGGGCCACCATAGTGATGCTAGCTCCAGTGTCTCTGTAGGCCTCAGCCTTTCTACCATTGATGTAGGGTTCCTGTCTGTACCTACCCAAAGTGTTGGGACAGGCAGTGAAGTTGGCAAACCCCATGCCACCATCACAGACAAGAGTAGCTGCTGTAGGGGAATTGGCTAAGCCAGAGTCCCCCTGTGTTCCCCAAGAAAACCCAACCAAATGTTTGGGGGCACTCCCACCACCTGGGGGATTACTGCTGACAGTAATAGGTGGTGTGACAGGAGTAGTTGGAGGAACAGTTTTGTTTTTAGCCTGTGGGCAACTGCTGTCAGTTTTCCAATGCCCAGGAGTTTTACACACATGGCAGTAAGGCTTTTTAACTGTGGTAGAGGAGGGAGCTTGGGACCCACCACCCTGTGTGGAGTTTTGGGGCCCTGAGGAAGATTTCTCTTTTGTTTTATCCCCACCCTTCTCTTGAGGCTTGGTGGTATCTTTCTTTTGGTCACCACCCTGATATTTAGGCCTAATCCTGGTCCTGACCCATTTATCTGCCCTCTTTCCCAATTCTTGGGGAGAGGTCAAATCTGAGTCTACCAGGTGATGATGGAGAAGCTGGTTCTGACAATTACTAAGGATCTGCTCCCTCATAATCAAGTTGTACAATCCTGTATAGTCCTGCACCTTGCTGCCATTTAACCAACCTTCCAAAGCCTTAGTGGCACAATCCACAAAATCAGACCAGTCCTGTGTCTGTGTCTTCTGGGTGTCTCTGAACAACAACCTATATTGCTCAGTGGTTAAGCCAAACCCATCTATCAGAGCACTCTTCAGGACTTTGTAATTGTTTGCATCCTCATCACTGACTGTGAGGAGCTTGTCTCTACCTTTGTCAGAAAAGGAGAGCCACAAGATAGCTGCCCACTGACTCTGGGGAACCTGCTGTACTTTGCAGGCCCTCTCCAAAGCAGTCATCCATTTGTGGATGTCATCCCCATTCTGATATGGGGGGACTATCTTGCTTAGGTTTCTATGGTCATAAGACCTATCCCTATCTCTAGGAATGTTGCTGCCACCAGTGGGTTCTAACCCACTTAACTTTTGTTCTCTAGCCAGAGCAAGCTTCTCTTTGGCAAGGGCAAGTTCTTCCCTCTGAATCCTCAGATTAGCTTCCCTCATTCTGGCATCATGCTCCTTTCTCTCATGGGAAGTCATTCCCCTGTGAGAGGAAGCATTAGAGATGTTAGAGACATGGGAGTGGACGGATTCCCTTGAAGGGGATCTGTCCCTCCTGCTTCTCTGTGTAAGCCTACTTGGGGGTCTGTAAGGGGGGACCCCATTCAAACTCCCATGTAAGCTTAGGTTAGCCTGGCTAAGTCTTCCTACTTGGCCCTGGCTGTCTACCTCTTCATCTGAAGTCTCCTCTGACTCCTCTGTGGTGGGTAGACCCTCCTCTGTACCTAGGGTACCTGCCTGAGATGCCCTAATAATGTCATACTCCTCTAGGAGTTGTCTTAACTGAAGGAGGGTAGGGTTTGCACCCTGTTTTATTCCTCTGGAGGTACACAAGTGTCTCATCACCTGGAATGTTAAGGTATCATATCTAGAGGGGGTCTTTTGCAGACCTGATCCTCCTGAGGGAGCATCTACTTGATCTCCTCTCAGAGACATGATCTAGTGAGGGTGTGGTGTGTGCACCTACCTACACTAGTTGTATCTACTAAACCTCTCTAGTAGTTGTAGTCAGGGTGTGTTATTCCCTTCAACCTACAACTACAAAGTCCAGTAGGACTTAAGTATTATAATCTATGTTATATGTACCTAGACAATATCTGTGTGATCTTTCAATTTAGTATCTCAAGATTACAATGGTATTACAACAGCAAGCTCAGATCCCACCGCTGCCACCAATGTGAGAAGTTGGCCTGATGTATGATGTCACTAGTTCTAGTGTACACCTTATATCAGTCCAAATACCCTTATGGGGATTGGTTGTAAAGTCAACCTTATAGACCAGCTATCCTAGTGGTAGCATGGACAAGAGCAGTCTTAGGCTAAACTCTGAATGGCATGTGAAGCCAGCTGTGATACCATATATAATCCCTTGAATACCAAATGAAAGGACACCACAACAGATATATATATAAAATAAAGTGTATTTATTCTAGTCAAACCCTCAGCACTCTTTATGAGATTAGAGGTAAGTACAACACAGTCTTATTTAAGCATACATTAAGTAACACAGGTAAGTAATACAGTTAGGCCCTAGGGGCCACGCAAACCATATACTAAGTAAGTGGTATAAGAACCACTGTCACGGAAATAGAATAGGCCTAGGCCTAGGGAATCGCTGGGGCTACACTACACTAGCGTTAGTTAGGAAGTGGGAGGCCCACGGGATTCGTGTGCAGAGTGGAAACACTCACGCGTAATGCGTAAAAGTCAATAGCAATAGTACAGTTTAGAAAACGGTAGATTTAGGACACTTCCGGAGTAGCTAGGAAGTTGAGACTTGAAAACTAGACACTAGGATAGTCACTATCCTGATGAGCACCGGAGTACCCAAGTTACCTAGCCCACAGGCTGCGGGTGCATAGGGGTGAAGATGCGTCGTTTTCGTCGTCGACTCCTATGGATGCCTGAAGAAAGATGCTGACAGGCAGTCAGTGAAGAGTGTCCGGTGGATCCCAAGGCTGGGATCAAGAAGAGAAGAAACCTGCAAGCAGAAGGGACAGAGTCAAGGTCACTAGCCAGTGACCACGTGGAACCAGGAAGGAACCAGGCGATGTCGTGAAGATTGCATGCAGGTGAAGGTGAAGCTTGTCGCTGCAGCCAGGAGGACCAGGAAGCGTCGAGGACGACCAGGACCAGGAGGCGAGCTGTCCCACGAAGGCTCTTGCTGTCGGCGGCGTCGAAGTTGGACTAGGACTCACCAAGCCTTGGCAAGCGGAACCCACGAAGAACGAAGGACTTGCTTCTGGTGCAGACCAGGAAGGTCTGGGGTGCTTCTTCTTTGCAGAGAAGCGGGAGCCAGTCTGGAGGAGCCAAACCAGCGCAGAAGATTTCAGGGAGCGTCGTCACAAAGGCCACTAGCCAGCGGGCAAGCAACCGGACAGACGCGGCAAGCAGGAAAATGCAGAAGGGCCCCACGCAGGACTCGTGGAGTGTGGGGGGCTGATCTTCGGTGCAGATGGTGCTTGGGGTTGGGGCTTCTCAATCCCCGGTGCACAACTTCGAGGGTACCTCAGAAGCTGCGCTTTAAGTTACTAGCCACTTTTTCCAGGTAGCCGGTCCCACGTCGCTCGTCGCCTCCACGGATCTCAGCTCTGCTGTAGATGTGGATCAGGGTCGGAGAAGTCTGGAAGTCAAGGCTCTGGTCGGGCTCTGCAGTCGGTTCCTCGTAGAACGTGGGCAAAGCAAAGGGTAGTCTCTTGATGGTGCCTGTTTGCACAGGGTAGCCACTCCTTGGCTACAAGGGAGATTCTTCAGTCTTCTTCTTTCGTCGAATGTCGAAGGTCCAGAGTTTCTGTTCAGTTTTGCAGGTTCAGGATAATCTAAAGTCTTGAGGCCCAACTCCCACTCTTATACTAATCTGGGGGGCTGGGATACCTGCTAGGTCACGCCTTATGGGTGGGACCTGGGAAGGGGTGGTTACACCCACTTCCCTTTGTCCAGTTTCGCGCCAGAGCTGGGGCTGGAGTGCCCCAGCGCCGGTTTGAACTGGACTATGCAAGGAACACCTTGTGTGCCCCAGGCATGTCTCATTCCTTTCAGCCCACCCTGCCCCAATACACTAAAGGCTGTCTGGGGAGGTGCTAGCACCTCCCCAAGCAGGAAACCTATTGTCCAGGCCTCCCTGGCTGGGATCACTCCCAGCAGCAGGAGGTCAGACTTGTGTCTGTGGCAGCAGCATCCATTTTGTGATGCTGATGCTTTGGTTAGAGTTAAACAGCAAAGTAGGATTTTAACATGTCTCTCCCTCTAGAAGGGAGGAATAATATCCTCATCACCAGAAATGGTATGGGGGTATTATTCCAAAGTGTTAGACACCTTACACGACATGTTTTGATAAAGCCAAACCATAGTTACCATAACCGTTTAAGATTATAAGGCACTTTAAGAGTTTATGGTAGGCTATATCATAGAACAGCTATAAGGACATGGTTCCGAAAGCTGCAGACAGGCTCAGCTCATGCTAGAGCACCATCTCACATGTTACCAAGCACTCTGCCTCCAGGATTGTTAAGGCCTGCCATAGGAGTGGCTGATAGGTACACATGTGTCTATATATAAGGTAGACATAGATATACTATATCTAAGCAAGGGGTGATTACACGACCTTGCCCCAGCTGAGTGATCAGCCAGTTGTGTCTGATTGGAAGGCCAGACCAGGGGTGGCATAATACATGCTGCAGCCCCTGGGAGGCCTAGGGTACACCTATGCCCTGGGTACCTAGGGTACACTGTACAGGGTCCAATAAGGTGATCCTTACCAATTGGGAATGTACCTAGGGTACATGGAGTCCATTTTAAAGAGAGGGCAGACAGCCTGAGACCCTGAATGGCAGGATCTCAGGCCAACTAAGTCGAAAAACCAGCTAGACACTAGGCAAAAAGTTGGGGGTAACCATAGTCAGATATCCACCTTCCTACACACGTCTTTTCTGTTGGTGCCGCCGGACTGGACAATCACGACAGACGCCTCATTAGAGGGATGGGGTGCACATTTGGAGGATCTCTTGGTAAAAGGGAGATGGTCAACACACCAAAGAACTTGGCACATCAACAGGTTGGAGTTGATGGCGATTTATCTCGCTCTAAAGTCCTTTCTGCCCTTGATCCAAGGAGAATCAGTGCTAATACAGACAGACAACACAACCTGTATGCACTATGTGAACAAACAGGGCGGAACAAAATCCCCAAGTCTGTCCAGGTTAGCTCAAAGAATTTGGGACTGGTCTCTCAGTCATCAAATCATGATTACAGCAGTACACCTGCCAGGAGTATCCAATGTCCTAGCGGATTCCCTGAGCAGGTCCTCCTCGTCGACCCACGAGTGGGAATTACACCAACCCACTCTAGAGAGGATATTCCAACTATGGGGTCGTCCGCAACTGGATCTCTTTGCTACGCCGCAGAACCGGAAATGCCGGAATTATGCAAGCTGGCATCCCCACAAGGAGTCGCTGGGGAATGCCCTTTTGATAAACTGGTGCAATTTGCGTACGCCTTTCCTCCAATTCCCCTCATACCTCGGGTCCTTTGGAAGATGAAGAGACAACCTTGCCACCTGATTCTAATAGCCCCACGCTGGCCCCGACAAGCGTGGTTCTCAGAACTGCTCCTGATGTCCCAATGTCAACCAATCCTCCTGCAACATCGGACAGATCTGCTCACAATGAGCGAAGGGAGAATTTGCCATCCGAATCCCTCCTCACTGAGCTTATCAGCCTGGAACCTGAACACCATGAGTTCGCCCATCTAGACATCCCACAGGATTGTAGGGATATTTTGGCCCAAGCAAGAGCACCCTCTACAATCAGGACGTACAAGTTCAAATGGAAAAGATTCTGCCACTGGTGCGCTTCTAACGGAGTCCACCCGATACACTCCACGGCGCATCAATTACTACCTTTCTTCTTGCACCTAGCTAATTCTGGACTGTCTTATGCAACCCTACGGGTTTTCCTAGCAGCAATTTCCCGTTTCCGGCAGGATGTATCAAATTCCCTTTGTTCCTCAAGAATAATCCGTCAATTTTTTAAAGGTTTGTTTCGGAAATTCCCGCCAATTCGGCGCCCTCCTCCGTTGTGGCATCTTAACGTTGTGTTGGCGCAATTGATGAGACCTCCGTTCGAGCCCAATCACAAGGCCGACTTAAAATATCTAACTTGGAAGGTCGCACTACTTCTGGCATTAACATCTTCACATTGTGTCAGTGACATTCATGCTTTTACCATCAAACCTCCGTTCCTGCAGTTCAAACCGGATGCTGTAGTGTTACGCACCAATCCATCATTCCTACCCAAGGTGCCTACTGATTTTCATATTAATGAACCAGTAATATTAAAGACCTTCTTTGCCAATCCTCAGACACCTGCAGAGCAAAGATTGCACTCTTTGGACGTGAAGCGATGCCTAAAATTCTACATCAGTAGGACAAGTTCGTTTCGAAAATCCGATCAACTTTTTATAGCATATGGACGTTGTCATAAAGGACGTCAGGTTACTAAGCCGACGATTGCACGCTGGATTTCGGCAGCTATTGTTTTCTGCCACCAAAAGGCAAACAAACCCCGACAGTCTTCAGTGAGAGCGCACTCCACTAGGGCAGTATCATCATCTACCGCCTTATTTGCTGGAGTACCTTTGCAACACATCTGCAGAGCAGCTACGTGGTCGACTAGACACACGTTTACTAAGCACTACTGCTTGGCAACTTTAAGCGAAGAGGACACTGCAGTAGGACAGGCAGTGCTACGCAATCTTTTTAAATAAGGTGAGCCTCTTCCTCCCGCCTCCATATTGTTTCCATTTATAATTGACATATGATGCATTTATACGATTACAGTTATTCAGTACTGTCATATGCATAAGAAGATTGATTGTCATTACAATTTCGAAGCTGTGTGATCATGGAAACAATGATGATTGTTACTGCTAGCTATTCTATATTCAAGCATGTGAATCTATGAAAGACACCCCAATACTGGAGAAGAACAATTGTTACTTACCTGTAAACAGGTGGTTCTCCAGTATTGGTGTCTTTCATAGATTCACATGCGACCCTCCCTCCTCCCTTCAGAGGCTCTCTTCTCCTCATACACTCTAAAGGTCACTTTGGTGCTACGAAAATCTGAGGTGAGGAGCTCTGAGGAGAAGGTTCTAGAGAGGAGCTGGCGCCTGATTGGCCGTAGTTTGGACTAACATAATGACAGAGATAGACTGCGAATGTCTTTTTTCTCTTTCCATGTATCTCTATGGAGATTTCATATAGGGACATTCTTGATGTTATCACTTACTTATATCTCTGTTTTTATATGATTACTTATGTATAGGTATATATATATATATATATATTCACTGAAAAAACCATGGGTTTCACACACGTTATAGTTAGGAATTAGCATTTAAAAAACCTTAGAAATTCAATGAAAAAACCAAAGGTTTCACACATGTTATAGTTAGCTGGACATTTCACTCGTAAAAAACCATTGAAATTCCCCCGTTATAGTTAGTTCAGCTAACTATAACTCGCGCGCCCGCAATGCACTGCTGATGACGTCACATATTACATCACTCATGACATGGTCAGTGACATCACTCATGACATCACTGATGACATCTCAAATGACATCACTGATGACATCACTGATGACATCATCCAGTGAATGTGTGTTTTTCTGAAAATTAAATATGTTTTATATATGTATATCTCAAGGTCGATGGAAGAATAAATGGGTATATAAGTGTCTAAATGGATGATTTGTTTTTGAAAAATTGATTGTGTAACTGACTGATTAAGTGTATCATAGTGAATACATGGCTTAGTGAGTAATGTTTAAATATGTAAATATCTGTATCAGTCTCTCACTTTGTGTATAAGTGGCTGCATGGGTTGGTGAGTAGCTACATGGGTGTCTATATAGGTTATTAGTTGGTTTTTTTGAGTATCAGTCTGAGTGTCTGCATGGTTCGGTGGGGGGTATTACGTAGTGCATAGGTGCATGAATGAGTGACTCACTGTTTGTATGTGTTGAACACAGCATGTGTGCAGGACTGTATGGGTGGATGAGTGTGTGTATGGGTGTGTTAGTGAGTGAATGACTGTCTCAATAGTGTCTTTATGAGTAACTACATATGTTTTAAACTAGTATATGTGACTATTGGTGTATATATGTGAGTAGATGTGAGAGTGAGAGATTGAAAGAGTTCCTGTATGAATAAGTATGTGTTTCTATAAGTGATTGTTTAAAAGACTAAGTATGTGTAAGTTTCCGTAGAAGTAAGTGTGGTGGTGTGTGTATAACTGTATATGCAAGTAAATGTATGTTTGATTCTTTATTAGCATGAGTGACTATGTGTGTGAGTAACTCTATGGATGAGTGGCATTGTGTAACAGGATGTATAGGTGCATGAGTACATATGATGAGTGTGTACATGTATGAGTGACTGTATAGGACTGTTGGTGAATGAGTGGATGTGTATGTGGATCTTAGAATTACTGAAGAGGTTGTTGTAACTGGTATTGGTATGTCCATTGTTTTGAAAATTTTAGTCTCTATTTTTGAATGTGTGTATCAAAGGTTATATTAGGGTGAGAGGAGGTCTGCCACTCTATCACAAGGATGATGTCATCAGTGATGTCATCAGTGATGTCATTTGAGATGTCATCAGTGATGTCATGAGTGATGTCACTGACCATGTCATGAGTGATGTAATATGTGACGTCATCAGCAGTGCATTGCGGGCGCGCGAGTTATAGTTAGCTGAACTAACTATAACGGGGGAATTTCAATGGTTTTTTACGAGTGAAATGTCCAGCTAACTATAACATGTGTGAAACCTTTGGTTTTTTCATTGAATTTCTAAGGTTTTTTAAATGCTAATTCCTAACTATAACGTGTGTGAAACCCATGTTTTTTTCAGTGAATTTGCAAGGTTTTTTAAATGCTAATTTCTAACTATGCCTACAGAGATAGGACATGTGAAGAAAGAAGAAAAAATGCACAGAAAGAAACAAAAGAAGTGCAGAAAGAAGCAACGGAAGTCCTCAAATACGAAGATAAGTGCAGGAAGAAGGATAACGTGCAGAAAGAACAAAAAGAAGAGCAGAAAGAAGCCTTGTTGCAAAATCATCCTGTACCCTCAACTTTTTCAGACGGATGCTGGTGGTAACTGAGCCTGACTAGCCAGTGCTATGTTAAAAGACACTTAGAATACAGTGAAAATACCTACATACACTAGGGAACATTATGCGTTGGGGTCCCCCTGTGATTAGCATGACCTCCTCTGTAAGCCCCTAGTACATAATAGGGCATGGGGATTAAAACTACCTCTTAAAACAGGCCACAGGGCGTTTTTGCACACGTTAACTCAGGCCCCGTCCCCTCCCTTCACCACTGTGTAAACACGCCCTGTGTCCATTTTTAGTTGGGAGATTAAGTTCATTTGAATCCTGAGGGTCCCTAGGGTCCAACTAGCCCACTAGGTACCTCCAGTAAATGCCACAGAGCTGTGTTGCAGAGAGGTGTAAAAAGTGGCACGGCCTGGACCACCTCCTTGCAATGCAGCTCAGTGGCGCTTACTGGAAGCACTTGGTGGGCTAGTTAGCCCCCAGGGGCCCTCAGTATTGAAGGGAAATTATATCCCCAATTTAAAACGTGCCATAGTGCGTGTTTGCACACGTCACCTCAGGCCCCGTCCCCTCCCTTCACCACTGTGTAAACGCGCCCTGTGGCTGTTCTAAGTTGAGAGATTAAGTCCCCTTGAATCCTAAGGGTCCCTAGGGTCAAACTAGACCACTAGGTACCTCCAGTAAGCGCCACAGAGCTGCGTTGCAGAGAGGTGTAAAGAGGGGCTTGGCCTCAGAACACCTGTCTGCAGCGCAGCTCCCTGGCGCATACTGGAGATGCCTGTTGGGGGCGCGTTTGCAGAGTGCTGCACGGAGGGGGCATGGCCTCCGGCACGATGCCAGTCTTTTATTTATTTTAATTTTTTAAGAAGGGGGGCTGTGTGGTTCCCCTTCTTATTCTAATTTATTGGCCCTGATGACCCCATCCCCCAGGGCCTGTCTCCTAATTATATTTTTTTGACCCCAATCCCTAGGGCCGGCCACTGTTTTTTATTATTTAAAAAAAATATTTATTTATAGACACACCTAGGACATGCTGGACAAACCGTACGTACCTATCACCATGACGATTTGCGGGATATTCATTAAAAGGCGACTATGCATGGAATGAATCCACGTGGAATGTATTTACACTACTAGTGAAGCTCTGACATGTCTGATGCCCTACCGTGCCTAATCCCGGTAGACACCCTTGTCGTTTATTTATACAAACATGGGTAGCTATTGACGGGCACATTTATTACACATGCACACCAAGCCATTCAAAGGGGATTCGACAAAAATTCTACCAAAACTATGCAAGAAACCCCCCTCACGGTTAATAAAACACACATCCACTGCCGGATGTGTAATACTTTTTATTTTACTCTCTGGAAAGGGGATGAACATCACTTGAGAGTCACAGCGCGCTCCTGACAGAGCCCAATGCTGTGTTACACCCACCATTGCCTGCCGAGTGCCACACACCTCTGTGTTGTATTCCACTAGCTAGTGCATATGCTATGACACTCTCTAGCCCATGTGCACTGTAACACCACCCCGTGAATATGTCATGCCACACTTGTCTTCGCACGGGTTATATTGCCCCATCTAACGTGCCTTCCTCGATGCCTATGTTATAACGCACAGTGCTATGCCATACATATTACAATCTGCGATCCATATCTGTGTCACAGTGCATATGCAACGTTACACTCCCCAGCACATATTTTATATTACAACTTTAGAGACTAGTTAGGTTACACAACACTGCCCTGTGCATATTACACTCCAAGGCGCATATCGCATAGCACGCGCTAGTGCCTGTGCTATCTCGCGCTCTCCAATGAATCTGTCATTGCGCACAATGTATTGCATATTATATTTCATGCCCGGTTCATCTTATATCACACTTTTTGGTGCATAGTTTATACCATACACTATATCTAGTTTTCATTTTCAATCGTGCTCTCAGGACTATGTTCTATATAACACTGTGTTCACCTACCCTTTTCACGGGCATTACATTTTGCGATAGGGGGTGGAGGGTCAGGGGGTGTTTCTGCCAAGTGAGCCCGGAGTCACAGTCACAAACGTCCTCTTCTTCCTGAATAAAAGTGAGATTATGCTGCATACTTGTTCATATTTTAAGTAGTTCGCACAGACTCAATGTTTTAAAAACAATAAAGTTCCTAATACCCGCCTTCTCTGAACAGTTAGCTTGCTGCCCCATCCCCCTCCTCCCTATCCTCTGTTGTGTGAATCCATGGAATAGCCTCCTCCCTCCTGCCATGCATGGTCTGATGTGCTGCCACTGCCCTCAATTTAGTATGATGTACCAGTCCACTCCTCCTGCCCTCCATTGCCCAATTATATGCCCCATCATTGACCTCCTGCTTAAACTCTGTGCTTAGCTTGCTGCCCCTATTCTCCTTCCCCCTGCCCTCCGATGTCTTTGTGCATGCCCCTGCTCCATCCTTTTTGCCCACCATGTCCCATGGACCTGCCACTCCTATCTACTCTGAGTGTTCTGTTGAGCTGCCACTCCCCTCCCACCTGCCTAGCATTGTCAGATGACTGTAACCTGTCCCTGCCACCTCCACCCTGCCTGTCCACATGCCATGCCCCTATCCTCTTCCTCCTGTCCTACATGGTCCATTGTACTGCCACACCCTTCTGCCCTCCCTGGTCTGTTGTGCTGCAACTGCTCCTCCTGCGTGCCCCGTGTGGTCTTTTGTGAGGTCCCTTCCCCTGAACTTTCTTGTCTGTGCACAGGTCCTGACCCTCCCTTCTATCCTCCATCGTCCTTTGTGCATGCCCCTGCACCCTCCTTCTTGCCCATCATAGCCATTGGTCTTCTGTGCTGCCATGGCCCCTCCCACCTTCCCTGTGTGGTCAGTTAGCTGCCCCTGACCCCCTCCCACCTTCCCTCCATGGTCTGTGTGTATGCCATCACAGTCTCACTGTTGCTCTTCATGGTGTGTCTTGCTTCTAGTGCCCATCCTGCCTGACCTCCATGGCTATCTTGCTGCTCCTGCCCTGCCCCCTTGCCCCCAGCCCTCTGTTTACATGTGAAGACCCCTACTCCCTCCCTCCTGGCTTGTCTGTTCCATTGTAATGCCCCTGATCCGTCCCTACTGCCCTTTATGGTCTGTAATGCTGCAGCTTTCTCTCCTGTCTGTCCATTATGGTCAGCTAGCTACCATTGCCTCTTGCCCCTCTGTTCTCTGTTGTCCATGTGCATGGTCCTGTCCCCTCCCTCTTGCTTTCTATGGATTGTTGTGCTGCACTCCCGTCCTGCATGCCCTGTGTGGTGTATTGTGCTGCTGCAAACCCTGATGCCTGCCCTGCAGGGTCAGTTTGGTGCACCTCTCCATGCCCCTCTTGTCCTCTGTTATCCAAGTCCATGTCCCTATCCCATTTCCTTCCATGATCCAATGTACCATACTTGCGAACATTTTGAACTTGGTAAGAGGGAGATTTTGAAAAAAAACTGGGGTATTGATTTTCCCCTTTGAGTTACATTGAAAAAGAGGATATTGTAGACAGGAGACAGATCAAATAAAGCCCATTTGAGCTTAAAAACATTGGACGTTTCCTGGCTGAATCGGGTCTGTTGGCATGTATGGTTGTACTACCATTGCCTCTTCCTTCTGCCCACAATGGTCTATTACATTGCCACAGCCTTGAAGGAGGGTAGATTTTGTATCACAGGGGGCCCCTGGCCCGTTCTGTCCACACCTGAAGTATGAGACCCTTGTCCTTGCCCTGCCAGCCGCATTTGTAGGCCGTATTAAATTGACCAGCGGGTCCTGTGTTGCTATATAATTATCCTGAGACATCCTTACCACTCAGCCAGCATAAAACCCCTGTGTAGGCCCTTCTGTTCAATATGTAGGCCTCTTTGTTAAATTGACCATAGCTCTGCAATTTTAGTGTATAGCAGTCTGAAGGCAGGTCTGCGAGGCCTTCTGCTCCAAACTAGTAGCCCCCACCCTACCCGAGTGCTCCGTGCTCGGTATCAAAGTTCAACATCCCACTGAAGCTGTCGACATACAGTAGGCTGCATCCTGGACTGGTACTTGCTTCCTGGGCAGGTTTCCCGCTTTTAAGGAAGTGGCAACCGCAGAGCGTCAAGTTAGGAGAACTGAGGAGATTTTGTACATGAATATATTGAATTCCCGTACAATACCCATTATTTTCTGCTTGCTCTATGGAACTTACGATAAGCGATTGGCCTGAGAGACTGACCTTTTCACCCAGTCCATTGTCAGCATTAAGTGGGTAAATGACGAAATGTCTGGTAAAATCTGCAGACGAAGCTTTTGGGTAGCATACGTAGGTAGATGTAGCGTGCAAAGGAGCCCACAAAATGATATAAAAAGGGAGCACCCACAGATATCGACGGACTACCTCGCCGTCTGTATGTAGGTTAACAGGCTGTGCAGGTTTTCCCCAAGAGCTGGGAGCTCTTGTCTTCCTTTGCTTAAAATGTCTTGCTCTGCTTTGCTTGAAGTATCTTATTCTATTTTACCTATATGAAATGTCATGTTATGTTTAACCATTGTTCTCTTTACTTTTGCATTTAAAAGATTTTGTATTGTAATTGCAGGAATGCTTGCTCTAAGAGTAAACGTGAGTGTTCCTAGGTAACATTTTCCTTGGTGTAACTTGTTTCTCATGATGCATTTATAGATGTGTTTTCTCTCTCTCTCTGTCAGTACATTAATTAAGATACAGAGAATATCATGACAGCTGTATGATTATCTGGATTCTGTATTTTGTACTTTATGTCTCTATTATGCGGTTTCTTTGAAGTTGTATCTTCTCATTAAACTGCCATTGTATTCTGCCACCAATTCCATGTCTCATATGTCTGTTTTCTTCATTTTTGGAGCAAGCGTTCCTAGGCACCCCGGCTCAAATTAAGGTGCCCCTTTTGTCCCTGACTCACTCTCCTGCTCAGTTCTGTGGTGGCTCCCGGGGCTCTGGGGACCGCCTCTAGCTTCCTTGACCCGTAATAGATCTTCCCTCCAACAGCCTCTCTTGCAAGTCCTGTATTGTTGGTTTGTTGCCCCTGCCCCCCTTTCCACTGCCCTCCATAGTCTGTTGTGCTTCCACGGCCCTTCCTGCCTGCTCAGTGTGGTTAAATTGTTGCCTTTGCACTCTCCTACCTGCCTTCAATTTTCAGAGTCCGTGCCCCTGGCCTTTGCCTCTCAACAGTATCCCAATGAACAACTAGATTGCTAACATTCTATATTTATTACAAAAGTGTGGAACGCCTGACATCATCTTGATGTAATCAAAACTGTAATACCTAGAGCCTTTCCTTTAGAAATTACATATATGAGAGGGTCTTATTGGCATCAAAATTATGGTTAGTGCTCTAAAAGACTAAAATAAGGACATTTTGTCTGAGTTTTCAAATAGCGACAAAGCACTTTTAAATTATTTGTTATCTTTATGTTTTTTTATCCAGTTGACCACTTGATTAAATGTTGCACTTAGGGGAGAGGATGTGGTGTTACTTCCAGAACTGCAGACTTTGCAACTGGGGAACCAGGTTGAAGTTTCTGCTTCAGCTCGACATTCTGTGATTCTGGTCAAATCACTTAGTCTCCCCATGTCTACAACCAAAATGAATTTGTGCTTGTGTGATGTAACCAATGCTCATGTAAAGCACTCCAATACCTGACAAGTCTGCACTATATAACACTGCAAAAACACTAAATAATAAGTGTTTTGCACACTTCTGTCATTGGGCTATATTTGGGCTACATCTGGGTGATTTTGGGCTACATTTGGGCTCTTTTGTCTCCGGTGGCCATCTTGGGAGATTTATTTGTTATGAAGTTTCCTAATTTCCTCATGTACTGCAGTCTCCTCAGTAGGAAATGCTTTCAGTTTTTTACGTTGATTCCATCATGAAGGTATTCAGATATGTCACACATTTGCCATGAATTCTGAATGTTAGCACTCTAGTTGCTCATTAGATCACTGTAGTAAAACTACTGTTCACCATGGAAGTCTGCTCCTGGTATTAAAAGTGCATGTTTCAGTCTGCATGTCAGAATTTTTTAATGAAATAGAAGAGGATTTGAGAAGTCACTCAAAATGTGCCCTCATTTTCTTTCTTCAGCATTAATGATAATTTCTATGGCAAAATGAACCCCCTCATTGTGTTCCTTTTTAAATTAAATGTTTTAAGTGTTACCAGTTTATTCCAATCAAGATGGCTTCAGGTGTGCCATACTTTTGTCATAATGAAGACAGTAAGCGCTCTAGTTGTTTTTAAGAACATTCTGGGACATTCTGTCATTGGGCTATACTTGGGCTACATCTGGGTGATATTTGGGCTACATTTGGGCTCTTTTGTCTCTGGTGGCCATCTTGGGAGACTTATTTGTTATGAAGTTTCCTAATTTCCTCATTTACTGCAGTCTCCTCAGTAGGAAATACTTTCAGTTTTTTACTTTGATTCCATCAAGAAGGCATTCAGATGTGTCACACATTTGCCATAAATTCAGAATGTTAGCACTCTTTTTGCTCATTAGATCACTGTAGTAAAGCTACTGCTCAGCAGGGAAAACTGCTGCTGGTATTGAAAGTGCATGTTTCAGTCTGCATGTCAGAATTTTTTAATGAACTAGAAGAGGATTTGAGAAGTCACTCAAAATGTGCCCTAATTTTTCTTTCTGCAGCACTAATCATACTTTTTATGGAAAAATGAACCCCCTCATTTTGTTCCTTTTGAAATTAAATGTTTTAAAGTTACCACTTTATTCCAAGCAAGATGGCTTCAGGTGTGCCATACGTTTATCATAGGTAGGACTGTTAGCGCTCTAGTAGTTCTTTGGAACACTCTGGGAAGCTGCAGTAGAACACAAAGGAATCAACTGACAGTCTCTGCCCTTGTTGGATGTACATGTTTTACTGAGAATGTCAGACTTCATTCTCACATGACTGAGAAAGATAATGTGAATTTACAGAAAATAAGCTCTCAGTTTAGTTTATAGATCACCTTCCAAACCTCTGTGGTAAAAGCATGAGAAAATATTTTTCTCTCAATCATGATATCCTAGCAGAAGGCTTTTTCACATGGTGAAATCACCTTAGAACATACCACAATTCCTAAAATGAGTATGGTACCATCAACAAATGATTTATAATGTAACTAAAGTCTTAAAACCTTCTATTAACTGCAATGCTTTTTAATGAGGTGCTATCATGTATATTGGTCCCAAGATGGCTGCCAACACTTCTTGGATGAAGTGCTGACAGCCAATCAGATCTCAGGATGAGATGTGTGGTTAGGCTCCGCCCACATATATATATGCTTTTAAATGCTATTTTCTCAGGAAATACTGAACAGATTTACACCAGACCTGCAAAAGGCACTTCCTTGACCTTATGGCTACCTCTCTGCCAAATTTCAAGTAATTCTGTTCAGCCGTTCGGGCTGTAGCTGTGTCTAAAGGTCCTATGGAAAAATGCATGGGAAAAACGCGTTTTGGGACCCCCCTTTTATCTCAGCCCCCGCTTGACGAATCCCCCCGAGACTTTCAGGGTAGGAGCGGAGCGTAGCGCCCCACCTATTTTGAAAAATTCGCGAGGATTCGTGGACCGGCGCCAAAGTTATTCAAAATAGAATGTTGCGGATTTCCTATGGAAACGTGGTCCTAACTATAACTACCTACTGGCGACCGCCAGTAGGTAATATATATATATTATGGCTGTATATATTGCTATATTATTTACCGTGGGACTCCCACTCCGACGACGTGGAATATTCAAGCATGTGAATCTATGAAAGACACCAATACTGGAGAACCACCTGTTTACAGGTAAGTAACAATTGTTCTTATTCGTGACATTCTGGATTCCAGACCCCGTCCCCATTTTGTCCCTACCCTCTTTATCGTTCAATTGTTAGAACTCTGTCTGACCCGCAACTTCTTCAGCTTCGAAAATGAATTTTTTCAGCAAGTAAAAGGTACATCGATGGGGGCAGTTTTCGCCCCTAATCTGGCCATTCTGTATATGGATTACCTCGAAGTCAAGACAATCCTTTCCAACTCTAACCCATTTTTTCCAGCTATCGGTCTTTGGCGTCGCTACATAGACGACATTTTCCTGATCTGGAATCAAGATGAAACCACACTTTCCCAATTTGCCCATTGGCTGAACAATAACTGCTCTGGTCTCAATTTCACCAATACGCATCACAGGTCACATATCCCCTTTCTAGATCTTACTATATACCATTCTAATGGGGAACTACTCACCAAATTGTACAGGAAAAGCACCGAAAGGAACACGTTACTCCGGTATGAAAGTCATCACCCTAGAGCCCTTAGAGACTCTCTCCCATACTCTCAATTTTTGCGTATTAGACGTAACTGCTTTTCAAAGGAAGACTACTTCCTAGAAGCATCCACCCTTACCAACAAACTAAGAGTCCGTGGTTACCCCAAACGACTAGTGCGTAATGCCCAGAAACGAGCGTGGTACTGCCCAAGGGAAGTCCTCCTTTCACCAAAAATGAAAACCAATACCAACCGAATAGTGTGCATTACCACCTTTTCTCCTGTCTCAAATCCCATTCGAAAATCTATTCTACAACACTGGCCAGTGCTCAATGCTGGCATCCTATCACTGGAACGCCCTCTTTTTGCTTTCCGCAAAAACCGTAATCTCAAGGATCACCTTGTAAGAGCTGCACTCCCCCCTCCCCGACCAATGTCAACCTTGGATGAACTTTGGGGCCTTGAGCCCCTTATTGGTCATGCTAAATGTGGAAATTGTAATGTATGTAGTACAACCATTGAAGGGAAGAATTTTGTATTTAACAATGTTCCTATCAAGCTGAATTCTTTTTCCAATTGCAATACTAGCAATGTAATTTATCTGATATCTTGTCCCTGCAACAAAATCTACATTGGCCAGACTACTCAGAAGGTGAAATTGCGCATTGGCCCAGCACAAGAGCAGAGTCCGGTGCCAAACTCCAAATGCGCCCTTAGTCGAACATTTCTGGGAAATGGGACACAAAGAACATGAATTCAAATGGACAGTGATCAAAACAATCAAGCAGCCACCAAGAGGTGGAGACATTACCAAAATCTTGAACAAAGAGGAGTTAAAAATGATCATCCATACCAACAGTATTAAGGATGGTCTCAATCGGATTGAAGACTGGACTAATCTCATTTAACCATCTCTAACTCCTGAAATATTGACTTCTCGGGTTATGCATACAGTTGTTGTACTATTTTCCAGTTAACTCTGTTTTTATCCATCCACAAATGTTTCCTTCCCTTGCGCGTCTAATTCTTTCTAATTACAACTCCTAGTTTTATCATGGTTCATAGCTATTTTTGGCTGTACTACTACCATACACAAGAATTACTACAATCCTTGTTGATACATATATTAATTAACAGTGTATTGCCCACTCACATTGGCTTTTGTGGACACCCTTGGAAGTGTCACTGCTCTTTTCATTTCACTTGAGCAATTAAGCGGCTCCCCCACCAACTGGTTTTTAAATATTTAATAATTTTCTTGTACTTTCTCCTTTTACCGCACTAGTTATTGTTGTTCAGTTTACACAAATTGTTATGTCAAAGTGATCACTGCTTCTTTCCCACCTTTTAATCTTTCCTGTCCATGACGATCTTTCTCTCACACTATCGAGTCTGTTCTGTTTCCTTTTATGCCCAATCCAAGATGGCACTGTAGTTCCACGCGCCTCCCCACCGCGCGCTTCCTTGTGTTAAAACCCCGGCACACCCTTGCCTCCTTGTCACTCGGAATCCCTACTTTGAAGGACCCAGGCAGCATTGAGGTAAGCGCTACCCTCACCTGACACTGTTCGCTACCCCCTCCGCCCCAGCTCCCCGCATTGTCGGATTTTCCCCTACCTTTCTTTTCCAACCAGTGCATTGCCACCCTGCCTCCATCCGGTGTATAATCTCTCCTCAGACTTTAATCACCGGCCTGTCACTGTACAGGTAACAATTACTTCACCGCTCCCTCCCTTCATCCATTTTCCCCCCCCGTAGAAATCCTCACTTAAGGTTAACTCTTCCTTCTTATCCTCTAGGTTCTAATAAGCATCCCTCGAGCTTATATAATTTTCATTACGGTCTCACCGTACTTTTTCCTCCTGGACCACAAGTCTAAACCGGATCCAATTAGTGAGCGCGCAATTTTTTAGAGCTCCTTGGTCACTAGCCCTCACAGGCACGCCGCATGTCTCCCTTCTCGCAGGCTATAAAACGCGGATGGATGTTTCACTTCGACTCCACATCGTAACCACTTCTCCTTGACTCTGCACTTACGTCGACCCTACAATTGAATTTTATTAACGATCCCCGTGTAAAGATTCAAGCCTCATTCGCGGTCACTTTAGTCATTCGCCGTAATTGACTATCCGCCACGAGCCTAGCATCCAACGTTATTGTACGCTGCTCCGCCACGCCCCACCTTTCTGTACACGTTATTATTCGCTCTACTATTAGAATCTACCACTACCCGCACCTTGTACAAGCATGAACTAGATCGCTATACTTCGCGTCGCCACCTCACTGTCGCACGGAAGTAATTGCTCCGCTATTAGACTAAATCACCATCGGACCCTGTGCACCCGCATGCATTCGATATTTCATAGGCCAATTACTATTATTAATTTTAATTACACTTTTGGCTTCCGTACACCTTTCAATCCTTTAATGAGTAATTGTTCACCCCCTGACGGCTGTTTTGCCTCTAGCAAGGAAACACCCACCTCGATTACTATTGAGTCTCGCTGACCAGCTGCATGCTCTCTTTTTAGCATGCTCACTGTAATTCTTTAACCTTCCCCGCCTTTATATCAACCTTCTCTCTTTACTTCCACAGGCAATTTCTTATGCTCAGGCCAGCAAATTATTTTGTCCTGATGATGATCTTAGTATTTCACAACAGGATCGAAACGTCGTCGACCTCAGCAAACAACGTGCACATTATTCCATTGTGTTAAAAAAGTGCATCTGTTGTTGTACAAAAGCTTCAAACATTGGATAATGTACATGAGCTCTGCCCTTCTTGCCTGAAATGCCTTTTTGTTCACTTGTATGTAATTGATTTGTATGTGATGTCAGTTCTCCCTGGTGGATACAGGACTGTGTCCCACAAAAAGTATGTTTTTGTATCTGTGAATATTACATTGGAGAATTAAAAAGGGTTTGTCCGGCTGGACATCCCCCCAATATAGTATCGATTCCGGACTATATTTATCCTTCCATTATCCTTACTGTTCTAAGGACCAATGTTTCTTTAAAATACTTTAAGATTCGGAGCTTGGTAAAAAGGAGAGGTCAAGGGGTCTTATCGAAACCTTTAAAAGTTAGTGAACACGTGGACTAATTTCAATCAGAATGGTCCGTTAGACGCCTAGTCAGAATCAAGTGCATGCGCACGATATGATGAGGCTGCTGGCCTGGTTGTTCATGTAATCTGTATACGACTATACGCTTCGAGGCGTGGGAACGCCAATAGTAGCAGTTAGGAGGTTTAAGCAAGAGGCAATTCTGGAGATATCTTTAAAGGCTGGAGGGGCGCTGCGCATGAGTTCTGGTAACAAGATGCAGTTTACAATGCTGAACTGGGAGCAAGGGGTATTGCAGAGTGGGTAGGGTTTTTGTCACCTGTTTATTTTTTTAAGTTTGGGTTTCAAATTAGGGGTGGATTTGTGATATCATGGACTTGACGATGTTGACACTATGAAATATTTATAGCACTTAGTAATAATTAGTTTGGCACATTTTGCTGAGTTGCTTTTGTTATCTGTTTCAGTAACCCCCGATGAAGAACCTTCGGGTTTGAAATACATTGGGTGGAACGTTATGAACCGGCTCAATTTGTATGATTCATGTACACGTGCTGTGTTTCTAAATCTGGATGGATTGAAGGTGGCATTTGAAAATGTTCATTAAATCATCAACATGGAATTACGCTGTCTCTGCAGTGATTATTTTGAACAAGGATGAACTTTGGAATGAAGTTTTGGATAAAATTATGGTTTATTTTGAGTAACTATGTGATTATCATATAAGAAATGTCTTGTTGTGAGGATAAATTCCTATTCAGAAGTGCGACAGATCGGTGCGGAATGTCACGTGCCTTTTTCTCTACACTTTTAGAAAGTTGGCATTTGCTTGTCCTAATCATTTGGTGCCCGCAGCCTGTTTCCTGGGTTAGATGACCAGGTGTATTTGGCAGTTGATCTTTTTGTACTCCTCCCGGACTGCGTCATAATAGAGGGTCTCAATGTTAGCAGGATGGGCCATCCTGGCTTGATGATGGGACGGGGGCAGAGCTCTCATCTACCACACTTGCGCTTCAAAGGCAGTGGACCAGCTCACACACAAAGGACTTCACAATAGCCTATTGCGCCCCTAGACAGACTTGGACAAGTGCAGTGAGGCAGGAAATTCCAGAAAACTCTGTGGGGGGGAAACTCAGGAAGCTTCTCCCACTTCAAAGGGGGCACCAGGTATACACATAGGACCTTCTGACCCACTCTTCAGTACACTCCTGAAGGATTGCCGTGCTGCCCTGGTGATTGAGGCCCGCCCTGCTGTCTGGGAAGGAAGACTAGACCTGCACCTTTCATCTGAGGCTGGTGGGACTCCAGGGGTCAGCTGCCTAACCTCCTGTTCTGAGATACAGGGGCACAACAAGCTCCAGTGGCCCCACTGTAACTGTCCAGCTGACCTGGTGCAACTTGATCTGCCTGGACCTTCAAATGGACCTGGCTGAGCACTACTGGACACTGTAGAAGTGAGTTCCTGATCCCCAAGAAGTGCCTCCCAGGCCGTGGAGCCTTGATGTGGAATCGTTTGATGTCCTCCTTGAAGAGAAGGAGAACTCCTGAAGTTTTGGTCTCTTCATAACTTCAAACGGGCATATTCATGCCAGGATCTTGCCACCCACTCCAGCCGTCAACATGAAACTATGGTGAACCCGAATCTGCATGCTACAGAGATCTCCAGCGACAACCAGCAATGCTAGATCTACACTTTGCACTACAGCATCTACAGCGTCTACAGCCTGCGGTGATCGTCAAATCGAATCTTCAGCAAAAACTGCACGTGATGCGTGTCAGGATCTGTGTACTACAGCGACAACTGCCTGCGACACCCGGTCTGCTCCTCGCGCTACAGTGATGACCATCCGAGATGCTTTCCTTGCTCCTCACAGCCTCCTCCACCGCAAACATAGCTCTTTCCGCTGGACTTTCTATGGTAACCTTTTCCACTGAAATAACCTGGTCTCATATCCGGCCCGCTCTCCATTGCTGTCGGCCTGAACTTGTGACTTTCACATGTTCCTGTTCAATCAGATAACCGCAAGTGGAGCTTTGTGCTTTTCGGTGCTATACTTACCTGAAGCCTTTAAAATTGCATATCTCCAGTTCTTCTGATCCAATTTCTGTTGTTTAGGTGTCAAATCATGTATTATATTCTGCTCTATTTTTCTAAATTGGTGTGGGATTTTTCTTGTGTTATGTTTTCACTTCATTGCTGTTTAAGTGCTGCATAAATACTTCACACATTGCATCTGAGTTAAGCCTGGCTACTTTGTGCCAGCCTATCAGAGTGCTAGGCACCAGCTAATTTAGTGACTTGGGGTTCACCCTGACAAGGATTGTAGTTGTTGCTTGAGTAGGGTTTCACCCCCTCAACTCACTGCCCAATTTCTCACACTGCTGCTCTATCTCCCACTGTTGTGCCTACTCTTAACTACTTTTATATTTACTTCTGATTCCCACTCATGCCTACTTTGACTTGTACTTACTCCTACTCATTACTACAAAGATCCATCCATCCTTCTCCATGCATCCATCAACTACCGTCCATATCCATCCACACACACCTAGGCAATTATCCATCAACCCATAACAAAGTATTCAGCGATCCAACCATCCATTTAGCTGTGCAGATGCTAACCCTCCATTCAGCCTTGTATACAACACACAGCCATGAATCGTGTGTGCGTGCGTGTGTGTGTTTTCCCGCACGTGCAAGAGCGTGCAAGTATATGGGAGTTGTTGGTATGCATATGGGAGCCCATAAGTGTGATCTCGGTTAGTGCATTCAAGCATATCCCGACGACTCATGGCCCTTATAACGAATAACACATAACCCTTAAATAAGACATGCCTACTAGTTTTGCCAAGGCTTGTTTGCTCCAGGCTGACACCCCACCAGTAGGCACGGGATCACAGGACTCAAATCCTGGCTATGTTAATTCATCTGAAAAAGAACTGATTTAATTGGGTGAAAATCATGACATATGAAAATTACTGTGTTATCCCAGTCTATAAACTGCGGTATAACTACTGTGTCATTATTATTGTTTTTATTGCTGCTATTGCGTTTCAGCATAAAACGCTCGCGAAGAATGATAAAAATGCGGAGCTGGTACAGAGAAACGCTTTTAAAGGATTTCCACGCCGCGCAGTTGTTCTTAGCCTGCCCTGGCTTCAGCCTCTGTGTAAATTGCTTCCCCTTCCAATTACTGAACCCCGTGCCCTAATGTAATCCAGAGCTCACGTGCTGTTCGGCTGCACTGGGCCCCATTACTCCCGGGACATGAAACAGAACAGCCACAGTAATTGTTTGGGCAGTGAGGAATAGGGGTGCGTGACTGGAACACTGCTGATAAGCAGAAATTAGTCGGGGTTCAGTCTTCGTGCATCGCAGCCGCCATCCATGTCCAGAAAATGTTCTTTATATATCACCCAGTCATGCCCGGCAGTGAAAACTGATTTTACTTGAGACTGTGACCCGGTTGCGGCATATAGGATCCTTGATGGAAGTGGAAGTTAACATGGTGCAAAACTCTAAGGAACACAGATTACTAGGTGGCCATCTTTACAATTGTTCACTGTGTCATAACGTTCCTGCCTCGTTACAGGCAATTATAAATTAATGTAATGCTTTTTAGTGTCTGTTGGTTCTGCGGGAGGTTGCTTCCTGTCTTCACCACCCCTGCATAAAAAACATGTTTTACAATATTACTCGCAATAATTCACCACTAATCCTTAGTAAGCTCTATATATAAATGCAATTACAATACAATACAACTGATCATAACCCCCCTCATTCCCGATACAATCTCTGTTACATCCAGTCCCCTGACATAGTATCGCCCAAACCTACACAGTCCACATCACAAGTGAATCAAGCAGATACTGGACCTACAGCTTCTCACACCTCCCTTGCCTCCACACGGATACATATCGGATCCCTTGCTGAGGATTCCTCTCCCGCCTCTCCACCTCTTTCCTCTTCTGGTGGACCTCCCTGCTTGATATACCCTATCATGCCTTCAACAGTCTTTGTACAGGCAACTACCTTCCCTGCATCCTATCACACCCAACCCACTCTACCTTCCCTCACTCTCATCCCATCTGTCACACACAACCCCTATCACCCGCCATCCACCACCGGCTCCTCTCTCTTCGTTAACAGGGATTCAACAAGGCCGCACTGCTTCATTCACTTCCTCTAACCTTCCCAATGCCACCTTTGTCCCCGCAGCGAACACTCAAGGAGCAACACAACCCTTATCCAACTACCAAAAATCAGACTGGGCCTCTTGTCTTGATGAGATCTTGTGTCACCTGCGTCTTCTCATGGAGGAACTCCAGAAATTGAAGGCCATTACTACTGAACATATTCCCCTATTCAGAACACTTAGCACGTTAGGGACCCGACCTAGCGTCCTTATTAACGCAGTTCTTGCCCTTGTCACGCACATATTTCACAACACCTTTAAAACTTTACCCCTCCCAAATGCCTCCTCTCGCCCCAGAAGATCTAAAGATTATCTCTGGACCACTGATATCCATGATCTACTCATATCTTATTCCCTTCCTTTAGTCGCTGACAAGTCCCTACTAACCCTGACAGAGAACCTGCCCACAATCCCAGAGCTATAAATAGCAAAAACCTCAAGCGTGTTAACATCCTCCAGACTCCTACTCCCCATTTGACTGACCAACTGAAATGCGTACTCCTCAACTGCAGATCAGCTAGTAAACATGCCACCGATATCTATGAACCCATCCTGACAAACGAGCTGGATATCATTATCTTCACAGAAACCTGGCTAAATTGCTCTTTCTCCCCCATCCTTGACTTTCGAGTCCCACCTAGTTATGACATAATTCGTATGGACAGATCTTTGAAACAGGGTGGAAGATTAGCCTGTATACACAGAAACACACTCTCCGTCTCACAATCAGAAACCCCCACTCAGATCTCCTGCGAATATCTATGCATCACCATATCTTGCAAAACCCGCCCTGTTTGCAAATTACATACATTCTACCACCCCCTGGGAGACAATCTTTCCTGCATTGAGCACCTAATGGAAATCATCTCATCCAATGACGACCATCTAGTGTCCCAAATCTTCGTGGGAGACTTTAACCTCCACTGGTCTAACCCAAATGATCACGTAGTGAATTGTCTCAAATCCTTCCTTTTGGATCAAGAACTGACACAATTCTGTGATAGCCCAACTCACAACAAGGGTGAAACTCTGGACCTCATCATAGCCAAAGGAAACACCATCACACTAGACTCCATTACCCCATGTGATTGGAGTGACCACAACTGCATCCTCTTCTTTATCAACAGGAAGGTGTCTGTAAAGGGGTCCAGCCCAAGAAAACAAAGCAATGGAAAAGGAACCTCCGAAATATAAACACTGAAGAGTTAGCTCCCTGTTGTAAAAATACCTTGTCTCCCCAAGCATACCTATAGGATGTTCATATCCTCACTGATTTTTAAAATTCCGCTATCTCTAGTATCATGGATGCTATAGCCCCTTAATAACATAAAATACCGCCCATAAAATTTTGAAACTATCCACCAAACATTTAAACCTTCTTAGAGCTATCAGGAATTCTCGCAACAAAAAAATAAACTCAGCAAAAGCCGACTTCTTCAGATCCAAACTTAATCAAGATAAAAACCGCCCTGAGAAACATTTTAAACTCATTAAACAACAATCGGTCAAGGCACCGAATCGCCATGACCTTGGTGATGGCACTCCTACGTATGACGATCTGGCCGCCTTCTTCGCCCAGAAAACAAAAAGCATCAATATAGACATTAAATCAAAGAGGGCTCCCAATGTATGGGACCACTGCCCCACTTACCCTCCAGGAGCCACGTGTCCCCCCTAGTGTGAGCCTCAAGAACAGTGCATCTGGGCTCACCCTTATCAACTCAGTGAAAGTAACATCTACAACACTTTATGCGATCAATCCGTCTAACCACTTCAGCGACCCTCTACCACCTCCTATCTTCAAAGAAATAAAAGCCTCCATCCTCCTCTTTTGATCCAAGATCCTCAATGCTTCACTAGTGCAAGGCACGATCCCAGACTGTCTAAAAGCAGCGCAGGTATCCCCCATTGTAAAAAAACCTAAAGCAGACAGCTCTGATCTGAATAACTTCCGTCCCATTTCCAACATCCCTACTCTGGCGAAACTTCTTGAAAAATGCGTGCTTTCACAACTGTGCTCACACATCGAGAAATTCCGACTGTTAGATCATCATCAATCTGGTTTCTGTAGAGGGCACACCACTGAATCTGCACTCACTCACATCATGGATAAAATTTTAACATTCCTAGACCAAAATGAATCTTGCTTATTGATCCTCCTTGACTTATCTTCTGACACTGTTAACTATATCAAACTACTTTCTTGTCTAGAACACAGGATGGGCCTTTCAGGGCCGGTACTGTTTACTTCCCTTCATCCAAAACAGATCCCAAAGAATCAAGATGAAGCAATCTCTCTCTCAGCCCCATACAGTAACTATGGTGGTTCCACAGGGGTCCTTCCTATCACCCATACTCTTCAATTTACTCTTGGAACCATTAGCTAATGCCTTGAACTCCGCGAACATTCTTTTTCATATGTATGCGGGTGAAACTCAACTTTATCTGAAAATCACCTCCCCGGAAGACCCCCCCTCAGACAACTACCTCATGAACACATCCAAAACTGAATTCCTTCTCATCGCTCCCCCTAATCGCATTCCAAAGATTGACCTTTGGATGAAACACCTCCCAGCCTTCAACTGCTTTATTGAGTCAGTTAAATCCCTAGGAATCACACTAGACATGCACTTAATATGAAGAACCATATCAGCAATGCAACCAAGGGAGCTAAACATCAGTTGAGTATACTAAGGAATCTCAAACCATTCCTTCCACAGAAAGACTTCATATTGGTGGTACAAGCTCTAGTTTTGCCAAGACTAGACTATGGTAGCTCCACGCTCTGTGGCCTCCCCAAACAAAGCTTGGCTCCACTTAGGGCTTCCAATATGCCACAGTTAGATTGATTACTGGGACAAAAAGAAAAGATCACATATCCCCAGCCCTAAAATCCCTAGATTTGTTACCATACAAGGCAAGAATACAGTTAAATATTGCCTGCATGACCCACAAAGCCCTTCATTTCAAAACCCTTATCTATCTGGCTAAAAAACTAGAATTATTAGGGGGCTGCAGAGCTTCAAGAAGTGCAAGTTCAATGCTCCTGAAACCACAGGTTTTCCACAAAAAGAGATCGAGTAACAGCTTTCTCAGGCATTGCTCAGAAGATTTAGAACTCTGTTCCTCCGGAAGGCCGTACAATCTCCTCCACCACTTATTTCAAAAAGGAAGTGAAAAAAATCCTAATGTTCAAGTTCCTGCCCTAATATGGCTCAGCTCCTAGACTTCATTACTGCCCTCTATTCGGTTGTCTTGATTGACTTTTACATGGTTATATACCTAGGAATAACATTGTTATCATGCACTGTACATCCTTGTTTGAATGTTCCTCACTCATTACTGTATCCGCCCTATCCTTATGTGAAGCGTTCTAGTACCTACAGTAGTCTTGCACTCGCCTTGCATAATTATGTAACAAATGTTTGCTTCCCAATACTGTATCCCTCTTACCCAAAATTGTGAAATGCTCTGATACCCGTAGTGGTCATGTTCGCGTTATACAAAACTTTGTAAATAAATAAATAACATAAAAAAATACAATACAATTGTCCTCTAACTATAGAATTAGCTCGCATTTGTAGAATGTGTTTGTTGCTTGAACAGTGTTTATTTCCTCTAGAAGTGTGACTGTTCTTATAACTCCCTCCTCCAGCCCACCCTTTTCCCCAATGTGTGCCTTTAAAATTCTAGTGTGTTTCTTTATATGGCCTCTGGGTTAAATCATGTGCTAGTTAGGTAGCTTACCTTTGGCATACCTCTCATCCGTTTACTGAAACTTGGAGGGGGAGATTTAACAATTTAATATCATACATGTCAATACTTTCAATTTCGGCAGGAGACTCCCTATTTTTTTAAGTCAAATATTTTACCTTCACCGAGGTCTTGTCAATGTAGGAAAAGTTTGATGGCCTCACCGTGAACTATGAGGGCCGGTCATCAAACTTTTCAGAAGTTTTTGTTGTTTTTCAAAAACATATTCCCAAAGTGGGAGTTTGTCTAAAAAAAAAAAAAATAACAAATGGCCCCCACCACCTGGGAGTTTTCTTCCAGGGTGTGGTCGTCATTACTGTTTCTTCTAGTCCCTTACCGCCAAGGTTTTCCTGCAGTAACTGTGTGTAAGGAGGAAAGAGGGATACCCCTAATTGTTAATCCTAAATCAGGGTAATTGAACTTGGGTGAAAAGAGCAAAGATTTAGGAAACAAATTATGTCCTAATTACAGCAAACATAGCCAGCATAACTCTTGAAAGCATGACTAATCATAAAAGCTGTTTTTATAACAATTCTTTAATAATTTTAAATAAAGAAAAAAGTTCATTTTTTAGTCTTACATATATACATGAAAATAATCACGGTTGTTTCATTGCTATATACAAAATGGTATTAAACCATAGATGACATGAATAATCTCCAAAAAATAAGCAATGCAGAAAAGACACAGTGTAAATAACAATGTTTGCAATATTTTACACAATTTGTCAAATGTGTCAATGATATGGCCTTAGGATATTTCCACGATCCTCAGGGGGCCATACAATTTGTTCACCAGTGTCTAAATGAGATACAAAAAGCTATCAAGAGCATGCTAAATCGATCAAAGGACAAAATCAAAAACACGACTGTTTGAGGCCCATACAGAACATAACGTATGTGGCATTTTAAATAAAAACGTTTAAAATCACTAGTCAACTTTTCAAATCTTACAATTTCTTAAAGTGAACTGAATGGTCTAACACCTTAAAAACCATCACCAAAAGTGGGTTTGTACCAAATACCGTTATTCTTCAAACTAAAAAAGAAGAAAAGAAGTACAGGTGTAGCTTATGGCCTTTCCAAAGGGGGACAGATAAAATAAAGAGTAAGTGGATGGATATGAAAAAAAGAGTAAGTGGATGGATATGAAAAAAGGGGATTGGCTGCGCATGACAAATTGAATCAGGTAGGTAGAAGGAGGGCTAGAGAAGGTGGGGTGCAGGATTACACTGAACTGATCAGATTATAGCCGTACCTGTTGAATAGTGGTATAACAAAAGTCTAGTTGATGGAGCGACGGAATCACTGGCGGGTGTAGGTAGCTTTAAATGGGCTCTGTAACCATATATATATATATATATACAGGTGATTACTTCACAGGTTGATTTAATAAAAATTCAGAACGAAGGAATGTACAATAAATAAACTGTAAGGTCTCTATTTGCAACCAAAGCCTAATTGGAAAGGGTATAAGACCGACCTGATTTCAAGTGTGCTGGTCGTCACTTGTCAATAAGACGTTTGCGCCACGTGGTATGAGAGATTATATGAACGCCCAGTGTAGGAGCAGTCAAATTGAGGTTGATTTATATAGATATCTAGAAATGGAAACAGATTTACTTTAAACGGTCGGTATTATAAGAACTGTGACCAGCGTACATTACGGTTGATTTACAAGAAGTGTGGTAGTGAATCCATGTCGGCTTACCTCAATTATAATCCAGGGTAGCCTCGATAGAAAGGAGTAATAGTTTAACCGTGTTCCGTTAAGGAAATATATCTAAAATGCAAGATGGAAAATGGTAAATTAGATGCAAATACTCTCTAGAAAGCGTACTTAAGTGTGGTATAGTGCTACGGGTTTTATCTGATCTGCTTACTTGAATATAGGTGGAACCCAAACGAAAATCACATCGTCTATATGTTTCCTGAAATCGTTCCGACGGGTAGTCACCTCGCGTACTCCTGGAAACCCGGGCAGGAGGGGTAGATGCATGAACCGAAGCCATTTTTAAATAGAGAATTTGTAGAGGTACGGGGCCAACGGCAATGGAGCTTTCGATAGGGTAAAGATAGAAACATGGACTATCGAAAGCAGTGAACGCGGATCCAAAGGAAAAGGGCGGCCATCTTGTAAGGGATAACTAACGAAGATAGATAATAGTGGGATGCTTAAAGGTTGAGAAATTGCTACATACATGACTACATTTGTGCAGATCCGTGAAGTATTATAATATGTCATGGATAAAAATTATGTACAAGACAAAAGCGGCTGACTCAATTTGAAGTGGATAGGATCCAGAATTTAAGCAGGCTCACAAGTCAGCCACAGTTATGTTTACCTCTCACAAACTTCACAAACTGTAAAACTACCAACGTTGTCTATCTACTATTGTGCCCATGCAACCAAGGCTACGTAGGTGAGACAGCACGTATGCTGTCCACTAGATTGACAGAACACAGGTCAGCTATACGCACCCAAAAAATTCAAGCCCCTTTGGTCCGACATTATATGGAAGCCAACCATACTGCGGATCAAATACGTTGGCTTATTCTGGAAAAAATTAGAATTAATTCAAGCACAATGAGTACCAATATACGCAAAAGCAGAGAAGTCTATTGGATTTTTTATCTCAACACATATCTTAATGGTATGAACAACGAAATTCCCTGGGAACAAGCTATTAAACATAACTGTGGCTGACTTGTGAGCCTGCTTAAATTCTGGATCCTATCCACTTCAAATTGAGTCAGCCGCTTTTGTCTGAGGGTCTGTGTGATAGACTAATTCAAAGACAATACCCTAAAAAGGTAGTAAAAAATGCGAGAAAAAGAGCTTTGAACACACCATGAAGTGCTCTGTTGGAGACGACCCAAAAAACCCAAAAACCAAAAAGCGACTGTTTGCCAGTCGTCATGACATATGACCCGTTAGCCAGTAAACTCAGACAACTTATGCGCAAGAATTGGGATCTCTTGTCCACAGCTGATTTTAAGATGCCATCTCCCAGGTTTGCATTTAAAAGAGCTGGAAACCTGAAGGATAAATTAGTTCATTCCCGGGTGAGAGTAGAGAAAAATGCATCTACATTACCGCCGGGCCACTACCCGTGCGGATCTTGCTCTGTATGTGGTTTGACTTCCAAATGTGACAAAGTAACCTTGGTGGACGGGAGGATATGGTATTTAACCCAGTTCACCAATTGCAACACAACCAATGTGATTTATCGCATCACGTGTAGGTGTGGGTTACATTACATTGGCCTGACTTCAAGGAAGGTCAAGATAAGAATTCAGGAACATCTAAGTACCATCAGAATAGGGAAATTGACCACTAAATTTGTACAGCACTGTGTCATCGAGAGACATGACTATAGATCCTTAACTTGGACAGTTTTAGAGAAGGTCAATGGCGATGCTTCAAATATGGATAGATTATTAATCAATAAGGAAGCTCGTTGGATTTTTTCTGAAAGAGTCGACAAAGTTGGATTGAATGATGGTATAGAATGGAACAAAATTTCCCTGTGAGATTGGAATTGGTGAGTGCTCCTTTGTGTCAGCGTTCCCTCTATACGAACTTCAAAATAAGTCTGTATAGGTCCAGTTAGTCGGATCTTGTGGTTGTACTCACAGTCTTTGATGGTTTGGAATTTGGGCTTCTCCGCCCCGTATGATACCCTTTATGAATTAAAAGTTTTTTTGCGGGGTGTGAGATACAACCATTGTCATAATAACCATGCTTATAACATTGATTTGGGAATTTTTTGACACTCCTGCTAGCTAATCCCCTCTACTGAAGAATGGGGGACATATCAGAGAAAAAATGCTATTGATACAAGCAGGCGTGAACCTAAAAAGAAATAAGTACCCGTGTTGATGTAAACTGTGTAGACTTTGAGAAACTCCACTGAACAAATTTGGCTGGCTAGCTGCTAGTGGTGTCAAGGCAGTGTTTTAGTATGGGCTAGAACTTGAATACTCCCAGTTGACTATCCAGTTACGTACGATGTGTAGATACGATCACCTATCTAAATTCGTGGTAATTAATGTCACTTCCCAAGTAATGTCAGGCACATACCAGTACATACAAGAAAAACTTAACTGATATGTATGTATGATACACTGGGACCAAGAACCCTTTTACAACTGGGTTTTCAAGATAAGATCGAGAAGATTATCCCATTCTAAGATGGCGCCCCGTTTTTCGTTACGTATCACGTGACCTTTAGCGTAATCAACGGAAGTCACAGGGTAACTGATACGTTTATTAGTTGGTAGCGCGAACATCCCGGAGCGGCTGAGACGAAGCTTGGGACGTGAGAACTGTGCGGTGAGACTTATGAGTGAAGTAGTGATAAAAGCATAAGGGCATTGACTCTCTTAGACATGGTGAGTGTACACCTATGTGGGAGGAAGAGGCACAGACTTGGGGCAGAATTATTTACGGGCTGCATTGTTTGATAACTCTGTGCTTGGATGAGGTCAGATAACGGAACACATCCCTAAGTAGAGAAGGGAGAACGCAGCGATTAGTCTTAATACCTTCATGTCACTGTAACTGATAAATCTGGGTGATGTGTTAGATAGTCTGTGAACCACATGTGTCGATAGTCTGGTCTTTGATTCAAAAATCCTTTTACAGAATGCCCACAGTAGAAGTACAGGATCACCGCAAAACTTATGGTTCCTGTCTGACACGCTGTCGAGCTGGTATGAAAAACCTGAGCTGACAACGGGTAATGATACCCCACATGATTTTTATATGGATGGATTTAGTGAGAGTGTGTTTTGGCGCTCAATGTGTAACTGCAGGAATCCTTTTCTATGTTTTGCAGTCACTAGTAGTTCATTGCAAATGTGCTGATAAGGTGAATGGAGTCCTGTTGCCCTGAAGAAATTGCCGTAACAGTAAGGCAATGAAACATGTCGGCTTTTTGACTTCCTGTCTGTTATAATACAGCACTTTTTACTTTTGAATTGACCCATGAGCAAAAGAATAAAATTATGATAGCCATGGTTCTCTATCAATTTGAATTCAGGACTACGGTGTGTGTTGTTCACATACTTTCACCTTTTTGTTGTTGGTCAAATTTTTCTATTTTCTTTGAGCAAGGTGGCAACCTATGATGAGAAACGTGGCAGTACTCGTGATGATCTAACCAGTGTCAGCCCGCTAAGGTGTTCCGCACGTGAGGTGCCTCCTTGCTCGGCACATATTTTTTCTCACTGTTTTTTCACTGATTTTTCACGGTGTGGGGTGTTGTACCCCTGTGAATGAACTGTTTTCATCACACATGTTTATATATATAAAAAATATATAAAAAATAGCTTTTGAACACAGTGACTGCTACATGGATTTAGGGTTCCTGCGAAACCTTTTTTTTAAATTAGTACAGTACCTGGTAAATTGGGAATCCACCCCATAGTTTGAGCTAAACAGGGGTTGGTTCTGAAGAGGTTAATTTGATACCTCTCGATTCCTTTTGTTACACAGTGTATAAAATAGTCCTGTACTGAATGGATTGGGTCCTTTTTTGTTGGAAAACTGTTTTGAGTGGGGGACGACCCAGTCTTTTCCTTTCCCCTTTGGCTCCTTATTGTTAGACCATGGCTATAATCTGATCAGTTCAGTGTAATCCTGCACCCCACCTTCTCTAGCCCTCCTTCTACCTACCTGATTCAATTTGTCATGCGAAGCCAATCCCCTTTTTTCATATCCATCCACTTAATCTTTTTTTCATATCCATCCACTTACTCTTTATTTTATCTGTCCCCCTTTGGGAAGGCCATAAGCTACACCTGTACTTCTTTTCTTCTTTTTTAGTTTGAAGAATAACGGTATTTGGTACGAACCCACTTTTGGTGATGATTTTTAAGGTGTTAGACCATTCAGTTCACTTTAAGAAATTGTAAGATTTGAAAAGTTGACTAGTGATTTTAAACATTTTTATTTAAAATGCCACATACGTTATGTTCTATATGGGCCTCAAACAGTCGTGTTTTTGATTTTGTCCTTTGATCGATTTAGCATGCTCTTGATAGCTTTTTGTACCTCATTTAGGCACTGGTGAACAAATTGTATGGTCCCCTGACGAAGGCACATGCCGAAACACGCGTAGGATCGTGGAAATATCCTAAGGCCATATCATTGACACATTTGACAAATTGTGAAAAATATTGCAAACATTGTTATTTACACTGTGTCCTTTCTGCATTGCTTATTTTTTGGAGATTATTCATGTCATCTATGGTTTAATACCATTTTGTATATAGCAATGAAACAACTGTGATTATTTTCATGTATATATGTAAGACTAAAAAATGAACTTTTTTCTTTATTTAAAATTATTAAAGAATTGTTATAAAAACAGCTTTTATGATTAGTCATGCTTTCAAGAGTTATGCTGGCTATTTTTGCTGTAATTAGGACATAATTTGTTTCCTAAATCTTTGCTCTTTTCCTGCAGTAACTGACAGGAAAATAAGCCTTTGCTCCATCTGTAGTGGCCTGCTGGTCACGGTCTAGTATTTCTACAATAATGTATTTCCACCAGCCACTCCTCAAGGGCTGGCTAGCAAACTCACTCAATACCCATCCATCACAGGTGTCACTTGTCAGGTGACCCTACTAATAGAAGGGGCCGGGCACAAGTGCCCTGGGCCAGTTCCAAACTGTATGGCTATGCGTCTGTGTCATTATTGCAACTGCATAACCATTGCAATGGTGACAAATGTGTCGGCCTGCGTTTAAGTGGGCATCAGCTCCAACATGTGGTGATGGGGAAGAGCAGCCTGAGCACAATGCACCCCTGCAAGCATCGCTGCACCCCACTGGTGAGAATGATTGTACCCACAAGTGAGTGACCGCAGACAAGCAGCGGTAAACCTGTGCACTTGCTGAGCATAAGGAACCTTCGTGGCAGAAGAAGTACAACTGGGCTGGAATTTGCCGGTAAAAGGGGATGAAGGGCTAAATCGGGGACACTGTGCCCTTGACCCTGGAGGCCACCATACTGACCCTCTTTAAGAAACCACCCCCACATTTGAAGTAGCTCCTACCTGCTGTGATGCCTGCAGGTTCACTGACCTGCCATTGGCACAGGGAGAGATCCTGTAGCCCATCACTGCCAATAGAGTGTGTTGCAGATTAGCCCAAAGCCACTCCTGGCCTTGAATGTGTGATGCCGGCTTTGGCAGCCTTCAGTAGTAAAGAAGCAGGACTCACCCTGGAGTGGGGGGATGAAAAGGCCGTGTCCGTTTGGTAGAAGTGATACACTGCTTCAAGGGAGCCACTGACTCCGTGGGGAATTTCTGCAGTGGAGTTCAGTGCCCTCGGTGATAATCTACACAGCCTCCCGCATGTTTTGGAAGGGCCCACAGTGAGCTGACAAAGTAGGTCAGCTCTGGCAACTCTTTGGGACAAGCATGAGGCAGCGGCCCAGTGAGGAGCATGCCGGCTGCCTGCTGAGATCCCACCCGCAAGGTAAGAGAAGTGGTGGCAGTGCCACCTAAAGGCAGCTCGAGGCTCTGCAACAAGCAGAGACTCTATTAAGGGAACTGAGCACATGAATGCTACTGCACCGTGGCGGCTCCCCCATTGGGGCGTAGGGGCGTCGCCCCACTGCTTTCTCGCAGTGCGAGAAGGCAGAAACATAAATGGTAATAACTACCATTTTATGTTTCTGCCTTCTCGCAATGCGAGAAAGCAGAAGTTCCTGGTTGGGGGTGGGCGGTCCTACTCCAGGGCAGGAGGGGAGTGGCTTGCCCACTGTTGTGAATACTGACTGTTTGGTCGGCCCCAGGGCTGATCAAACAGTCAGTATGTACAACAGTGGCAAACCACTCCCCCCCTGCCCTGGAGCAGGACCGCCCACTTTCCCTTTATCTCTATGTAGGCTGCTGTGCAGCAGCCTACATAGAGAAAATGGCCCTAGTGGGGCGCGCTCCAATGCGCCTCACCACTTGTGATTGGTGGAGCCTGGAGGGGAGGGAAGCTGCCTCATGTGACGTCTGACGAGAGCTGCTGCAGGCAGTGAAAACGCAGGACGGCAGGAGCGGGACCGGGGACCCATCCAGAAGCGGGACGGTAAGTTAAGTTGTATGTAATAATTTTTTTTTATTAAATGAACACCTCCCGCCTCCCCCCCAGTGACAACCCCATTTCCACCCCCCCCCACCCGCCCGTTATGCGGCCGCAACTGGTGGTATCATTATATTCTTTTGACTTCAAAACTGATCTCACTATTTAGGGTCTATTATTAGGTAATAAATGTGATTGACTGCGCTCCATTACTGGATCACTTGAGATCTTGTCTTGCTGCCGTCACAAGCCGTTGCGCTACTGACAAGCTCATCCGTTTGAAATGTGAGAAAAATTGAATGAGGACGGTTGGCTTCAGTTACAGTTGAATTTCCCTCTTCAGCAGCAGCCCGCCGTGCAGTGGCGTGCGAGAAGACGAGGGTCTGCTTTGGCAAGCGCTGAAAGGTGGGCTCTCAAGCCCGAAACATCGATAACGTTTTTCTGGAGCCCAACAGGTGGCTAGTCAACATTTCTGTAACTGTAGCTGGCCATATTTTGAAGCTCTCTGGACACAGACGGTGGCATGCCAGCTATGACTGGGCCTTTGATTCGACGCGGTGGTGTCGGGTATTGGCACGACACTTGTTAAACTCTGGGTGCGCTGCACATTGTTGTGTCGTTTGTAGTTGGACTTGTGTAGGCGCCAGCATTTGGTATTGGGCGCAACATGGCTTATTGCACGTTCTAGGACCACCAATACTCCGACAGGACAGCCTTGGGAGTAGCGATACTTTCTGAGCTGGTTTAGGAAATGTTCTTAAAACACAATTGTGTTCAAACAAACCAGGTTTGAAGGCAGAGACGAGAGAGTGTGTGTGTTTTTGTCAGTGTGCAAGTAAAAATCCAGTGTGAAATCCGAAAGACACCTCGCAGTTTGACACTTCTAGGCAGCATCTACCTCTTTAGAGAACCCAATGGGGGATTCATTCACGTTCCTTTTAAAAAAAAACAAAAAAACAAATAGCACACTGTGTTGTGATGGTGGAACAAATTTGCTTAAAAATGCACTATTTGCCCACTCTTTTTAAAAAATATTCCCGGGGGTGAACTTCCAAGAACCCTCCTTATGACAGTCAGGCTCACTGCGTTCACTCGCCACAGGGACACTCACCCCCAAACATTTACACCCTACCATTTCTAAATGTCACCAGCCGCCACTGCTACTGCAGCCTACAGTTAACACGGCAAGTGTAACTGCATAAAGTAAAGATAGTAGCCCTGACCGCTGCATCTGCCCCTTCGGCAGTTGCAGCCCCCGGGCAGCCTGTGTGTGCAGTGGTACTGCAGCGGCAGGGCTGAAAGGAGGATGCTAATGAAAGACTAGGCCTGGGAGGAGTAGTGCGGCCCTGCAGCGTTAGCAAAGCTGCTGTGGCCGGTGCATGAAGTAACTGGCGCCACCTGGTGGTTGCTAGTGGCACTGCGCCTCAGCCCACAGAGGGAGCATGAATGTGTTAAGTACTGCAGCAGTGAAGGTAGATACTAACTGGGCAGGGTATGGGCATCCCAGCCAACCCTTATGAAAAAAAAATACTAGCAACCTACTGTGCCCTCGCACAAGACAGCACACTCAGCGACAGCACAAGGAAGAAACCAACATGGGTGTGAGGCGCATACAGCACCCCCTAGTGGCAACATGTCACAACAGCTAGAAAACTGAACTAACTGTCCCAGAGGAGAAAGTAGAGACTGACCATGATAGCAGCACAGCCCCTTGTGGTGGAGTGTCGTTTGCTGCAAAGTGGGGAGAGAATGTGAACCCTCGAAGGACCACAGGAAGCCCAAGGCTGCTTCAGCAAAGAAAAGATCCAACGAAGGCAATGGAACTGAAAGCAAGCCCCAAGCAGCCCCTCCAAAAAGCAGCAAGTCCGACGAAAGGCACAAGGAGAACGTGCACAGCACGTGCCTCCAGTGGCTGTCTGACACCACCACAAGCAGGTAAACTGCACCACATGTCCCCAGTAGTGAGCGGCCGCCACCGCAAGAGAGTTGTGTAGTTCCTATAAATCTATATAGGATCTGCACGTTTAGACAACATAAACTAAGGGATTGGTGTCCAGACTGATTCAAGACACCCTCAAAGGATATGTTAGTCTGTAGACCAGCTAGCTCCCAGTGCCACTATAAGCCCCACAACCTTACCAAGGAGTGAATAGTTTCTAGTAACTATCAAACATGACAACCCTGACCCCTCAGGGATTGTGGAAATAGTGTACTATTTTCCGCTCATCACTCGTGCTCCCTTGTTCTCAGAGAGATATACAGAATAAACAGAGGGGACATTTTCAATAAGCATTTATTGAGCCAGCGTCATTCTAGTATAAAATATGTGTGCTGCAACAACTATTAGACAGAAACAGATATATATGATTACAAGCACCAACAGAGTAAGTAAAAGGTACAATCCTACACCGGTGCTAGAACTGTGAATATATGCAGGCATTTAGATATATGGCAGTAATCATGAGTACTCCTAAGATGCAAACCGTAACTAAATGTACCTAAGTGTACCGAGCATGTATGTCAGTGTATAGCCAAAAATCCCCCTAGGAAAGAGCTAACCCCAATACCTGATGGCAGAGAATAAATTACCCAATCTTAGTTTGGAGTTGGACACCACGCAAGGGATGTCAGACCACTGCGTGCTAGAGTGTCTGCATGCAGGGACTTCAGCGTCTTGTGTCAGCATGGAAGCTTCTCCTCTGGTGTGCTCAGCAAAGATGTGGTACTTATATACCCAAAAAGTTCCCTCAGGGGATCTACCTAGATGTGTCATGGTACTGTGGGCCTGTCGTACAAGGATGACGATAGCGGTGACTTTTGTACAGAGTTATTATACAGAAGTTGGTAATCCTCCTGTGATACTAAGAATCCTCATGCATAATACATAAGGCTAGTTTTTCTAAGAAAACCACACAGCATTTATTCAGCACAGAACTAGCCAAAAGGTCAGTGCCAGAGCCGTTATGTCTAGTGTTTTTTCAACAATGTGTTTCCACCAGCCACTCCTCGAGGGCTGGCTTCTACACTCACCCCACACCCATCCATCACAGGCATCAACAGTTAGGTGTCCCTGATAATAAAAGGGGCCAGGCTCACGTGCCCTGGGTCAGTTCCAGACCGTATGACTATATTTCTGTGTCATCGTTGCTGCTGCATGATGGCCTAGGGCCCTAACCATTACACCATCCACCCTAAATATGGTGGGCAGTGTAAAGTCGTTGGAGTACCCTCTCTGACAAACTCTATATCAGGCTCTAATTCTCTTGCCTGTATCTATTTTGTTTTTGTCATTCTAGAACCCATCTAGATCTCATTGTGTTAATACATTCTTCTTATATTTGGTATTCAGCCTTCACTTATACACTTCAGCATTAATTTTGCTCACAAAACAAACAAGTCACATTGTTTAGGTCTTTGGAGTCAAATGATAAGAAATCCTTAAGTTCTTTCATGTATTTGGTGATGTTCAAGAACTACATCTCAGCCTATTTTGAGTGCATTAGGGTTCCTCCAGCTGTATTTAAATGAAGCCACAATCTTGCAGTTTTTCTAAAAACAGCTGGGTTTTTTCATTCCCACATTGGATTTATCGCTCTGAGAGACACACAGCACACAGGGATCTTAAAGGATCTAGAAAAGTGTGTTCTGTTACAAAAACAATTGTAAATGAACTAATTCCCAGCACGCACCAACCTCACTTTTCTTTATTTCCTCCTTTGATACCAGATAACAAAGGCTTCCAACACCATGTCAGGGCGACTTCTTGTTCCCGAGCTGCTCCACACTATTTTGATTTAAAAAAAATCTATTTGTGTGTGAATCTTGCTTCCCGAAAGAAAGTTACTATCACAGGGAGTTTTGATAGAGACTCGTGTCTGGAAGGAATTATACCGTGGAAAGCGTGTTACTACTCCACCCAAATCCGGCTGCAGCACGTGTATGAATGGCTTCCTTTGGGAGGGATTCAACCATATCCTGATTTCAGCCGTTCAACGCCAGCAGGCTTTCAGCACCTTTGTGTTCACCACAAAACAAAACATCTCCGCCCCACTCCTTGGTAACTGCATGGTTTCTGTCCCAGGAGACCTCCAGCCCGGAAAACATCGCTGTCCAATCTGTAGGCCCCAAAGGCTGATGTTGTATTCATGTTAGTACATTTACATGCAGTGTATGTAACCTCGACAAATCTAATCTGCCCGTGGAGGTTTTACTTTTAAAACCACTCACTAGTTGCAGCGTGCACTGTTGTACTTACTGTCTGTCACTTCAGTAACATCCTTGACTTAGAAAGATGCCAAAATGAAAACAGCATTTTGGGTGAAGCTAAAACACTTTCAAGAGAACATATTTAGCGTGTCTATTTTATTTTTCTTCTCTTTTACTACCTACATAACAGTGAGTGTGGCTTTTGATACTGTATTTGTCTCCTCTACTTCGTTTTGCCTTCAAAATGTTTGTGCTGAACTCCACCGAGCCCCACAGTTTCTTGGGAACGTTGCATACTGTGCTCTCACTACAGGAGAGACAAGCAGCGCAAGTTAATGAGTCAGTTCCACTGGCTGTAAAATGGATACCAGAAGGAGAGGTAACAAGCATTGGTATAGCCAATAGGTCTCGCTTTCGGGACCTTCTAAGTGTTTAGCCATGTTGTTTAATCAAGGATGTTGTGCTGGATAACTAAACACTTATAATGTCCTAAAGGCGAGACCTATCGGCTATGCATTGGGGGGCCTTATAAATGTTTAGGTAGAGCTATTGACTTTGGCAATGTTTCTAAGCTGTGCAGTAGAGAAGTGTGGCTGCTGTACAGCATGCTGAGAAGTTGTAATTAAAAAGTGTAAGAAGCACTGAGTGATGCAGCGGTGTCGTTGAGTGATGCTGTGCTGGCCCCGAGTTATACTGTGGTGGCGTTGAGTGATGCTGTGGTGGTGCTGAGTGTTGCTGTGATAGTAGAGTGATGCTGTGGTAGTCCTGTGTGATGCTGTGGTGGTGCGGAGTGATGCTGTGGTGGTGCTGAGTGATGCTATGATGGTGCTGAGTGTTGCTGTGGTGATGTAGAGCGATGCTGTGGTGGTACCTAGTGATGCTGTTGTGGCCTTGAGCGATATTTTTGTGGGCTTGAGTGACGCTGTGGTGGTGCTGAGTGTTGCTGTGGTGGTCCTGTGTGATTCTGTGGTGGTGCTGAGTGATGCTGTGGTGGTGCTGAGTGATGCTGTGGTTGTGCTGAGTGTTGCTGTGGTGACGTAGAGCGATGCTGTGGTGGCGCTGAGTGATGCTGTTGTGGCCTTGAGCGATATTGTTGTGGGCTTGAGTGACGCTGTGGTGGTGTTGAGTGTTGCTGTAGTTGCACTGATTGATGTTGTGGTGGTGCTGATTGATGTTGTGGTGGTGCTGAGTGATGCTGTGGTGGTGCTGAGGGATGCTGTGGTGGCGCTGAGTGATGTGGTGATGATGAGTGATGCTGTGGTAGCGCATAGTGATGCTGTGGTGGTACTGAGCGATGCTGTGGTGTTCCTGAGTGATGCTGTTGTGGTGCTGAGTGATGCTGTGGTGGCGTTGAGTGATGCTGTGGTAGCGCAAAGTGATGCTGTGGCGGTACTGAGTGATGCTGTGGTGTTCCTGAGTGATGTTGTGGTGGTGCTGAGTGATGCTGTGGTACTGCATAGTGATGCTGTGGTGGTACTGAGTGATGCTGTGGTGTTCCTGAGTTATGCTGCTGTGGTGGTGCTGAGTGATGCTGTGGTTAAGGTGAGTGATGCTGTGGTGGCCCTGAGTGATGTTGTGGTGGTGCTGAGTGATGATGTGGTGGCGCTGACTGATGCTGTGGTAGTGCTGAGTGATGCTGTGGTGGTGCTGATTGATGTTGTGGTGGTGCTGAGTAATATTGGTGTGTCCCTGAGTTATGCTGTGGTGGCTGTGGTAAAGGTGAGTGATGCTGTGGTGAAGGTGAGTGATGCTGTGGTGGCCCTGAGTGATGCTGTGGTGGTGCTGAGTGATGATGTGGTGGTTCTGACAGATGCTGTGGTGGTGCTGACTGATGCTGTGGTGGTGCTGACTGATGCTGTGGTGTGCTAAGTGAAGCTTTGGTGGTGCTGACTGATGCTGTGGTGGCGTTCAGTGATGCTTTGGTGGCCCTGAGTGAGGCTGTGGTGGTGCTGACTGATGCTGTGTTGATGCTGATTGATGCTGTGGTGCTTTAATGTGATGCTGTGGTGGTACTGAGTGATGCTGTGGTGTTCCTGAATGATGCTGTGATGGTGTTCCTGAGTGATGCTGTGGTGGTGCTGAGTGATGTTGTGGTGAAGGTGAGTGTTGCTGTGGTAGCGTAGAGTGATGCTGTGGTGGTACTGAGTGATGCTGTGGTTTTCCTGAGTGATGTTGTGGTGGTGCTAAGTGATGATGTGGTGTTCCTGAGTGACGTTGTGGTGGTGCTAAGTGACGATGTGGCGTTCTTGAGTGATGCTGTGGTGGTGCTCAGTGGTGCTGTGGTGGCGCTGAGTGATGCTGTGGTGACACTGAGTGATGCTGGGGTAGTGCATAGTGATACTGTGGTGGTACTGAGTGATGTTGTGGTGTTCCTGAGTTATGCTGTGGTGGTGCTGAGTGATGCTGTGGTTAAGGTGAGGGATGCTGTGGTGGCCCTGAGTGATGTTGTGGTGGCCCTGAGTGCTGTTGTGGTGGTGCGGACTGATGTTGTGGTGGTGCTGAGTGATGCTGTTGTGGTGCTGTTGTGGTGCTGAGTGATGCTGCGGTGGTGCTGAGTGACACTGTTGTGGTGCTGATTGATGCTGTGGTGGTGCTGAGTAATATTGGTGTGTCCCTGAGTTATGCTGTGGTGCCGTTGAGTGATGCTGTGTTGAAGGTGAGTGATGCTGTGGTGGCCCTGAGTGATACTGTGGTGGTGCTGACTGATGCTGTGGTGGTGCTGACTGAAGCTTTGGTGGTGCTGACTGAAGTTTTGGTGGTGCTGACTGAAGCTGTGGTGGAGTTCAGTGATGCTTTGGTGGCCCTGAGTGATGCTTTGGTGGGCCTGAGTGATGCTGTGTTGGTGCTGACTGATGGTGTGTTGATGCTGATTGATACTGTGGCACTTTAGTGTGATGCTGTGGTGTTCCTGAGTGATGCTGTGGTGTTCCTGAGCGATGCTGTGGTGGTGTTCCTGAGTGATGCTGTGGTGGTGCTGAGTTATGTTGTGGTGAAGGTGAGTGATGCTGTGGTGTCCCTGAGTGCAGAGTGATGCTGTGGTGATGCTGTCTGATGATGTGGTGGTGCTGAGCGATGCTGTGGTGGTGCTGAGCGATGCTGTGCTGGCCCTGAGTGATGCTGTGGTGGTGCTGAGTGATGCTGTGGTGGTGCTGACTGACGCTGTGGTGTTGTTGAGTGATGCAGTGTTGACCCTGAGTGATGCTGTGGTGGTGCTGAGTGATGCTGTGGTGGTGCTGAGTGTTGCTGTGGTGGCATAGAGCGATGCTGTGGTGGTGCTGAGTGATGCTGTGGTGGTGCTGAGTGATGCTGAGTGATGCTGCAGTGGTGCTGAGTAATGATGTGGTGTTCCTGAGTGATGCTGTGGTTGTGCTGAGTGATGCTGTGGTGTCCCTGAGTGATGCTGCAGAGTAATGATGTGGTGGTGCTGACTGATGCTGTGGTGGTGCTGAGCGATGCTGTGGTGGTGCTGAGCAATGCTGTGCTGGCCCTGAGTGATGCTGTGGTGGTGCTGAGTGATGCTGTGGTGGTGCTGACTGATGCTGTGGTGTTGTTGAGTGATGCAGTGTTGGCCCTGAGTGATAATGTGGTGTCGCTGAGTGATGCTGTGGTGGTGCCGAGTGATGCTGTGATGGTTCTGAGTGTTGCTGTGGTGGCATAGAGCGATGCTGTGGTGGTGCTGAGTGATGCTCTGGTGGTGCTGAGTGATGCTGTGGTGGTGCTGAGTGATGCTGTGGCGGTGCTGAGTGATGCTGTGGTGGTGCTGAGTGATACTGTGGTGGTGCTGAGTGATGCTGTGGTGGTGCTGAGTGATGTTGTGTCGGTGCTGAGTGATGTTGTGGCAGTGCTGAGTGATGCTGTGGGGGCGATGAGTGATGCTGTGGTGGTGATGAGTGATGCTGTGGTGGCGATGAGGGATGCTGTGGTAGCGCTGAGTGATGCTGTGGTGGCGCTGAGTGATGCTGTGTTGGCGCTGAGTGATGCTGTGGTAGCGCATAGTGATGCTATGGTGTTCCTGAGTGATGCTGTGGTGGCGCTGAGTGATGCTGTGTTGGCGCTGAGTGATGCTGTGGTAGCGCATAGTGATGTTATGGTGTTCCTGAGTGATGCTGTGGTGACAATGAGTGATGCTGTAGTGGGGGTTGAGTGATGCTGTGGTAATGCATAGTGATGCTGTTGTAGCGCAGAGTGATGCTGTGGTAATGCATAGTGATGCTGTGGTAGCGCAGAGTGATGCTGTGGTGGTGCTGAGTGATGCTGTGGTGGTGCTGAGTGATGCTATGGTGATGCTGAATGATGCTGTGGTGGCGCTGAGTGATGCTGCGATATCGCATAGTGATGCTGTGGTGTTCCTGAGTGATCCTGTGGTGGTGCTGAGTGATGCTGTGGTGGCACTGAGTGATGCTGTGGTGATGCTGAGTGATGCTGTGGTAGCGCATAGTGATGCTGTGGTGTTTCTGAGTGATGCTGTGATGGTGCTGAGTGATGCTGTGGTGGCGCTGAGTGATGCTGTGGTGGCACGGAGTGATGCTGTGGTGGCGCATAGTGATGCTGTGGTTTTCCTGAGTGATGTGAGGGGCGTTGAAGCGCAAATAAAGCTGAAATAAATAAGGCATGTTTGGATGTGAGGGCGATCTGGCTGGGGTGGAAAGGGGCAATGAGGTGACAGAGGGAGTGAATATGAAAACACACTGTTGAATGCTGAAAGTGTTGCCCTGTGTGATTGCAATGCTGATGCTACGACAGATGTGTGACTGCATGGCACTATGATGCCCTGTCTGATTGCAATGCTGAGGCTACGACAGATGTGTGACTGCGTGGAAGGAAGACACATTTAGCAACATACGAACATGCACTCTATCTTAGAACATAATGAATTACTTTATGACACAAAGCCAAGCAAGAGATTAGCTGTGATAATTCCAGAACCTATTCCCCCAACAAAATCTACAAATCGATTGATTGATAGGCTTTATTTCGATACATAAAATATCTTAAAAGCAGTTCAACAGTTAAAGAAAACAGCAAATAAAACACTTTCCCAGAAAAATAAAATAAAAACAATAACTTAATAAATACAATTAATACAGTTAAAATCAGGATTAAATTGATACGGAAAGCCTTTTTGCACGAATCAACCAAGTCCACTTTAAGAATTTAGACACACCACAAACCACCAAAGTGGATGTGTCAGACAATAAAATGCGTAGGGCCACAGTGTGATAGCGAGTTCCCAACTGTCTACAAAGTGGTGTGAGCCAACGACTCCTGACAGAGCAATAGTCAGGGCATTCAAAAAGAATATGTGCCACCGTCTCGACCCGCGTGGAACAGCGGGCACAAAAGGGGGAGGGCTGGGGGGACAATTTCCACCGGGATATCAGGTCACCTACAGGTAAAATCCCTACTCTAAATTTAAAATATAAAGCCCTATCAAAAGGAATGGAAATCATGTTGAGATAGGGTTCGTAAGCTACCACGTCTTTAATTCTCAAAAAGGCTACAGTTGACTTACATAGGCATGGATCGACGGTGAGTTTAAACGAAACCCAATCCCAATACAATTTCTTTAAAATGGCTTTAGGAGGGGCAGATCGAGTAACCCAAGCTTCACCTAAGCCCAGCTCCCCCAAAAGATGTTTAACGTCCCTCAACCATTTAATCCTATGCCAGCCCCCCATTGACATCACCTCGGACAGTCCCTCCGCATAGGAGGCTAATTCGGGCACCCTCCACAAGCGGGCCCACAGGAGCAGGGGACGAAGTCGAGCTTGGTCCGCAATTGATCTGCAGCCCAGATCCAGCAAGACTGGAACTGTGGGTGTGCTCAAAGGGAGAGCCATTAGATCTTTCAAAAATTTGCTCTCCGATTTTGCAAGTACATCAAGATTGCCTGTACCCCACAACTCCGCCCCATACAAGGCAGCACTAACCCCTCTAGCTTTATAAATCTCCAGAACTGGGGCAATAAATTGTTTTGTGGAAGAACGGTGTTCCCTAAGCAACACACCACCCACCCTTTTGTGGTTAAGGAGCATCTTGGGGATGTGCGGAGTCCAACTCATAGAGTCGCTAAGGCGGATTCCCAGGTAGTCAAACTCTGATACCCTCTCCAGGTGAGCAGAGTTCAAGACCGGAAGGCACCCCAGATTCCCAGGTGGATTCATGATCAAATATTTGGTCTTGTCAACATTGATCACCAATCCCCTAAGGGAACAAAACTCCTGGAAGCGGTTAAGAAGTTTTTGGAGGCCCTGGGGGGTCTTTGCAATAAGGAGGGTATCATCTGCAAAGAGCAGTGTGGGGATCTGAGTGCCCGCCAGGGAGGGTGCATCAGCAGGTTCTTGTAGCAGATACTCAACCACACCATTCACATAGAGAGAGAATAGGGTGGGAGCTAACACACATCCCTGGCGGACGCCCCTACTCACTGGAATTCTGTCAGTTTTCTCCCCATTCTTACCCACCGCACCTGCGCATAATTGCCTGTGTGTAGTTTTATCAGGAGTGATAGGATATAAGAAGGCACCCCCAGACCCTGCAAGACCCTCCACAGTTCCTCCCTAGGTACCAGGTCAAAGGCAGTCTTGAGGTCGATAAAGGCCAGATAAAGACTGCCCTTGCCCAGCACCACCACCTTCCAATACAGGAGCGCCAGTCTGAAGACTTGCTCAATGGTCCCGGTTCGAGAGCGAAAACCAGCCTGGAAATCTGACAGAATCTTATTATCATCCACCCATTGGAGGATCCTCCCCAGAATCACCTTCCCTGCCACGTTTTGGGATGAATCAATAAGGCTTATGGGCCTATTCCCCCAACAAAATCTACAAATCTCACACCTGTTGCCTGGCCTTACGAAGTAGGCAGTAGAAGAGTGCCTCGGCCATCTAAGACTCAAAATCAGTGAAAACGTGAATAAGGGGCCTCAAAAACCTGGGACGTCTAATGGAGATCTGCAGAAATATAGATAATGCTGAAGGGAAAGGTAGAGGAACTGGAGTCCAAAGTCGAAATATGCACACATGCTAAGTAACACATCTGTAGAACAGTAGTAACATTCAAGCTGATGGAAATTACAGAAATCAAATATGAAGACCCGTGAGATCCTACGAGCATAGAGAATATCAGTATTCGAGATCAGGAAGAGTGGCAGAAAGGAGGTGTTAGATTGTCACTTTAAATGGATGTTTTCTGCAGTTAAGGGGGGGGTAGTGAGAGCAGACAGCAAGGGGGTGGAGGAGGCTTAATGAGCCATGACAGAAAGGCAGATGGTGGCTGCGTGCGTGCACGCTCACGTGCACGCAAGCTTTAGGACACCAAAATCCTATGGTGGCACTTTTAAAAGCCACTTACTAAATGTCTCGAAGAGACAGCATGCGCTGTCTCAGGCGAGACCTAAAAAGGAAGCATTGATGCACTGTGACACAGCAAAGGAATCAAACCAACAAGGGCTGGCTGCTTCTTCACTTTCATAATTCAAAAAGAGGGGGACTAGGTGCCAGATTATGGTCCAGTACCTGTGCTCCTCACTATAATTGACACGTCTAATCAGTGTGGGTACTTGTTCCTATTTGGAGAGGGTATAGAAAACGTTAAAGAAAAGGTGTGGCCGGAATATATGCTTCCAGGGGGATCTTCCTTATTTGTAAGTGTTGCTCTCACTCACCCTTGTGAGTGTCATGCTTCATCATCGTGCATTTTGCTCCTTGTGGGGCCGGTGCTGCAATGCCCCACGGGCTCCACAAGAGAGCTCTTTGTCGGAGATCTTTTCTTGTATCAGACATGACGGTGCATGTGGGTGTGTGGGGTACAATGTGTAAGGTGAAGAGCGTGATCTTAAAATTACCTAAAGTAGATCAAATCGTATTCCTATATATTTCTATACTCTCTCCACATAGGAACAAGTATCCACACTGATTAGACATGCCTCTTCACTTTGCCATTCCCTAATTTGCTCTAAGGAAGGTTCCTGACTGTTTCCAGCAGCAGAGACGTCGGCTGCATGTTTAAACATGCTTTGGTAAACTTGTTGGCTGCAGACCTATCAACTTTACCAATTCTTGTTTCATTTGGTATATTTTATTATCATAAGACGGCCACTGTGCATGCACATTATGCTGAAGCAGCCATCTTGAAATGTTTTTGTTATACTTTATACAAAGCAAAAAGCATCTCCTGATTAGGGGGTGAACCCCTGAGTACAGCGTGGGAGCCCACCAGGTGTGGGTTTTGAGGGTTGTAAGTGAAGCTATCAGTAAATTGATTCACAATGCATCAGTGCGCTGTATGAGGCTTTTTATTCCTTGTTTGATATTTATATCTTCATATCAAAAACATCTCAACAAATGAGAGAAGAAATATAGATCATGTCATTCACATTTGTAGGTCCCAGCAATGGGTTTCTGATGGATACATCTGCCAGTGGATTCCTCACCTTTGGAATATCCCCTGCGCCAGCATTCCACGGAACTTTTCTTTCCCAGCACTCCACGTCGACGTGGGCGACGTCACAATGCATCGGCTCCGCTCGCGACTCCGTACGACGTCACCGGAGCCATAAGAAGCCCACGTCGGCGTGATGACGTCAGTTCCCTTTTTTCGGCGCCGTCGACGCGCAACGGTTTTTTCCAGTGCTCTCTAGCTACTTTGTAGTTTAGCTATGTTACTGTTTAAAATTTGGTATGTCTTCGACGAGGAAGTCGGCCTTTAAGCCCTGTTGGGAATGTGGAGGTCTGATGTCCATGACTGATCCGCATCAAGACTGCTTGTGGTGCCTTTCTTCGGACCACGATGTGGAAGATTGTGCGTGCTGTAGGAGGATGAATCCTAAAGCGCTGAAGGAGAGGAAGACTAAACTCTTTATGAAGAAGATCGGTGAGGAGAAGAGAGGGAGAAAAAAGGAGAAGTCGAGGCGGGAGTCGTCGACTTCGAGGTCGTCGAAGTCGAAGAAGCATCACAAAAAGAGGAAGCATTCTTCTCGACCTCGGTCCTCGAAGACCAGGAAGTCGAGGTCGACTTCGCCCCGTCGGCGTCGAAGCAAGGACTTGACACCTTCTCCTTCTCCTTCGAAGTCTCCAAGAGGTTCTCCTTCGCCGAAGCGGGCTCCAGCTCAGTCCCCGACGCAGTCACCGGCTCCGTCTAAGGCGTCGACTCCGGTCGAGTGGAGTCGGAGGTCTCTTTGGATGAACAGGAACAGGAAGAGCCTGCTCCGGTGCCTGATGAATCTGCGGCTCCGGTGGAAGACACTGCGGAGCCGACGCCGGAGACTCCACAAAGGGATACAGGGTCTGTTCCTTATCCTCAATTTCCGGCTTCAGGTACCGATTCAACTCATTTTCTTAATGCCATGTATGGTATATTTAATAGGGCGGCCTTCCCATCCGGAGCACCAACTGGTCCCGTGGGTCCAAAGGCATATACGCTAGGGGTGCCGCAGCATTATGCTCATGCCCCCTTTTTGCCCTTTATGCCGATGGCGCCTTCGTGGCAGTTTCCGGCGCCGTCTGGGGATCCGACACGACTTCGGGTGGACCATCAGACTTCGGAACCTTCCTCGACGCCGCGACCGACTCCATTGGCGCCGTGTCCGGCGCCGCCGACTCCACCTATGGCGCCGCCGACTCCGGTACCTCTGGCTCCACCGACGCCGCGTACGACGTCGACGACGCCGGCTCCCCGTATTCGATCGAGAAGGGAGGCCCAGAGGGTTTTGGAGGAAGGAAGATATAGAGCAGAGGTGGAAGAAGGTGAAGTTGACACTTCTTCGGATGAGTTTGAGGGAATAGAAGAAGCAAGTGGTTTGGATACGACCCCGGAGTGGGAACATACTTCTGCAAGATCTTCTCCACCTCAGGAATGGGCACCCTATCATGTGGTGATTAAGAAAGCCGCAGATCTCTTGGATTTGCAGCTGCCCTCTGTAAAGTACAAATCAAACTTGCTTACGGAGGTGTTGCATTCTCCGACATCAACTTCGGAGCCTTTGTTGCCTTTCAATGAGGCCATCTTGGAGGTGTGGAAGAAACCTCTTTCATCTCCGGCGGTTTCCAGACAGGTGGCAAGAAGGTACAGGGTTGCACCTGGAGATCCTGATTTTTTGTCTACACATCCATCTCCGGAGAGCCTAGTTGTGCAGGCTTCTTGTTCAAAACATGCTTCGGGTGCTTTCCCTCAGTCTCCAGCAGATAGGGAGTCCAAGAAAATTGATCAGGCAGCTAAAAAGTCCTTCTCTTCAGGAAGTATGGCGCTGAAATCATCTAATGCCACGTGCCTGCTGGGGCGTTATGTTCATGCCTTGATGGACTCTATTAAATCTTTGGCCCCTAAATTGCCTGAAGGGGATAAGTCGTCCTTCTTGGAGGTTGTTGCGAGCACTCAGGCAGCTGCCAGACAGGTGATCCAGTCAGGGCTTGATACGGCGGACTCGGTGGCGAGAATTATGGGGTCATCTATAGCCGCAAGGAGGCAGGCTTGGCTCCGTTCCTCTGGATTCTCGGCGGATGTTCAGGCCACATTGGTTGATCTGCCATTCGACGGACAGAAACTGTTTGGGGAGAAAGCAGACTCTGCCCTTCAACGTTTTAAGGACAGCAGATTGACGGCAAAGTCCTTGGGTCTGCAGGCACCTGCTAGGGGTTCAGCTTTTCGGAAGTTTAGGGGTTTCGGAAGAACATCCTTTCGCTCCTTCCGACAGCCCCAACAGCAGCAGCAGCAGCAACAACAGAATCCCCTCTATAGGTCCTATAGAGGGAAGCAAAGGGGTCGGAGAGGTTCTGGTCGCAACCCCTCTTCTTCCTCCTTCTCCTCTGCTCCCAATGAGGCTTCAGGGAAGCAGCCCTAGATCCCCCATCCCGGATCATGTAAGTCCTGTGGGGAGTCGGGTGTCCTACTTTCTACGGGGTTGGAAATCTAACAGACCTTTGGGTTTTGAACCTCATAGAGACTGGGTACGCCCTTCCCTTTCGGGAGTTTCCTCCCCCTTACCCTCCTTGCCAAGGTTATTGCTCGGAAGACCATCTGCTTCTCCTACAGAAAGAGGTTCTAGCCTTGCTTCAGAAGGGTGCAATAGAGGTGGTTCCGGAGCAGGAAAGGGGTCAGGGATGCTACTCCTGGTATTTCCTGATTCCCAAAAAGGACGGCAGATTGCATCCAATACTGTACCTCAGAATCTTGAACTTTTACCTGAAACAGGAGAAATTCAAGATGCTGACCCTTGCGCAGGTTCTTCAAGCGTTGCAGCAAGGAGACTGGATGGTGTCGCTCGACTTGCCGGACGCGTACTTCCATGTCCCAATCCTGAAGTCGCACAGGAAGTATCTCCGTTTTACGGTTGGGTCGCAACACTACCAGTTTGCGGTCCTCCCGTTTGGTCTTACTACTGCACCTCGAGTCTTCACAAAGGTGATGGCAGTGGTAGCTGCTCATCTCAGGAGGTCGGGGATTCCGGTTTTTTCCCTACCTGGACGACTGGCTTCTGAAGGCAGAGTCCCCAGAGATGGTGCAGCGTCATCTGCAGGTAACATCTCAGCTGTTATACGACTTGGGTTTCTCGATCAATGTGCCCAAATCTCACCTGGTGCCCTCTCAACGCGGCCTGTTCATAGGGGCGGTACTGGACACTACTGTGTGTCGGGCATTCCCTCCTCCTCAAAGGATTCTCGACATCCAGGAAATGGTCCCTTTATTCCACAATGGAGCAGTTGTTCCAGTTCTGAAGGTCCTTCGCCTGCTCGGTCTGTTCGCCTCCTGCATACTGTTGGTCAGCCATGCACGCTGGCACATGAGGGCGCTCCAGTGGTGCCTCCGCAGGCAGTGGTTTCAGCACAATGGAGATCTCAGGGAGTCGATCAGGATCTCCGGAGAGGCTGCAGCGGATCTATCTTGGTGGAGCATGGAGGGCAATCTGTCCCAAGGAAAGCCCTTCCATCTTCCTCCATCGGTGGCCACAGTGATTACGGATGAATCCACCCTAGGGTGGGGTGCTCATCTGGGGGATCTGGAGATCAAGGGTCTTTGGTCTCCAGAGGAGAGGTTGCTTCACATCAACCTTCTGGAATTGCGGGCGATTCGTTTGGCACTCAAGGCTTTCCTCCCTTCCCTTCGCGGTCAGTCTGTTCAAGTCCTGACGGACAACACTACCGCGATGTGGTATGTCAACAAGCAGGGAGGAGTGGGGTCGCGTTGTCTCTGCAGAGAGGCTCTGCGTCTCTGGTCCTGGGCTCAGGACCATCAGATTTGTCTGGTGGCAAATCATCTGGCCGGGGTGTTGAACGTACGTGCGGACAGTCTCAGTCGGCAGTTCTCCGCCGACCACGAGTGGAGGCTCCATCCGGAGGTGGTTCGTCTCGTCTTTCGGACGTGGGGGACACCTCGGGTGGACCTGTTTGCCACCCGCGAGAACGCACACTGCCCGTCATTCAGCAGTCTCTAGTTTCGGATGCAGGGGGCGTTGGGGGACGCGTTTCAGTTGAATTGGGGCTCACAACTCCTTTACGCGTTTCTTCCCATACCCTTGATTCCTCGGGTTCTGAGGAAGATTCGCCAAGACCGGGCCCAAGTCATATTGGTCGCCCCGAATTGGCCAAGAAGGGTGTGGTATACAGATCTTCTCCACCTCTCCTCGTGCCCTCCGCTCCGTCTCCCTGTGAGGGCAGACCTCCTCTCGCAGTCGGAGGGGCAGGTTCTACACCCACACCTCCAGAGCTTACACCTTCATGCCTGGAGATTGAACGGGGCAACCTGAGTTCTTTCTCTCTCCCACCTGATGTGGTGGACGTTATTTTATCGGCCAGGCGACATTCTACCAAGTCCATTTACTCCTACCGGTGGTCCAAGTTTGTAAAATGGTGTGGGGAGAGATCCATTGACCCTTTAAAATCACATCTTTCGGAGGTGCTCCAGGTTGCCCTTTCCTTGGCTCAGCAGGGCTGTGCGGTGGCTACGGTCAAGGGCTATCTTTCGGCCTTATCGGCTTTTCTATACCTTCCTGATCAACCGTCGCTATTTAAATCTCCGGTTGTTCTGAGGTTTATCAAGGGCCTTACAAACATGTTTCCTCCCACTTCTTTTGTAATGCCTCAGTGGGACCTTAATCTTGTTTTAACCTTTCTGATGGGGTCCCCATTTGAGCCTCTACATAGCTGTCCTTTGAGGCTGTTGTCCTTTAAGGTGGTTTTTCTTGTAGCCATAACCTCGGCAAGGAGGGTGAGTGAGCTCCAAGCTCTTAGTTCTAAGCCCCCTTTTCTCACATTACATGCTGAAAGGATGGTTCTTAGGACCAGGGCTGGTTTCCTGCCAAAAGTTGTTACTCCGTTCCATTTGGGGCAGTCTGTTACCCTCCCTGTTTTTTATCCTCCTCCACATCCTTCCAAAGAGGAGGAAAGACTCCATCGCCTGGACCCGAAGAGGGCTGTGAGTTTTTATCTGGATAGGACTAAAGACTTTCGTCTTGATGATCAACTCTTCATTGGCTACGTTAGTCATTCGAAGGGTAAAGTGGTGCACAAGCGCACGCTATCGAGATGGATCATCCTTGCTATCAATATCTGCTACGCCCTGGCTGGTAAGACCCCTCCTGAGGGCATTAGAGCTCATTCGACTAGGGCTAAGTCATCTACATCTGCTTTGGCCCGGGGTGTTCCTGTGGCAGATATTTGTAAAGCCGCGACTTGGGCCTCCCTCCATACTTTCGCAAAGCATTATTGCTTGGACTCTGAGATGAGGAGGGAGGGCCACTTCGCGCGCTCTGTCTTGCAAGACTTTCTGGTATAGGAAGGTGGACACCCTCCTCCGGGAGTGGGGACTGCTGTGGGAATCTATTCACAAGGTGAGGAATCCACTGGCAGATGTATCCATCAGAAGAACAAGTTACTTACCTTTGGTAACTCTTTTTCTGGTGGATACAGTATCTGCCTGTGGATTCCTCACTGACCCACCCGCCTCCCCGTTGTCCACCTTTGTATACCATGAAAGAGGTCTTGTTGGAATGTTGTTATACTTTCTTGTGCATCTGTAGGAAATGCTTGTTTATTTAGCATTCCTTTTCTTTGTATGCTATGTATACGTATTGGTATTCTGTATTCTGTGTATACTTGGAGTTGTCGTTGGTTCACCTGTTCGCCTCGAAGGCTCAGAAAAAATGGGTGGAACTGACGTCATCACGCCGACGTGGGCTTCTTATGGCTCCGGTGACGTCGTACGGAGTCACGAGCGGAGCCGATGCATTGTGACGTCACCCACGTCGACGTGGAGTGCTGGGAAAGAAAAGTTCAGTGGAATGCTGGTGCAGGGGATATTCACAAGGTGAGGAATCCACAGGCAGATACTGTATCCACCAGAAAAAGCGTTACCGAAGGTAAGTAACTTGTTCGTCAGTCCCAATGCATTTTGAGCTATGACAGCCCTTTGTCAGGGGAAATGCTGTGTGGACAAGATGTTTTAAGTTCCTGATGCGGGTGATACTTTATACAAAAACATTGATATGTAGCCACCCGTGCATGCTTTTGGATGCATAAATAATTTGGGATGCTTTTTGTAAAATGTTTTCATAAAACCAACACTTCATATTCCTACCCATGATCAACCCAGTTGTGCATAGTCTGCCTATATACTGACCAGCCACATCACATGCATGCGATAAGACATAGCAAGTTATTTTCTATATATCAGGAATATTCTCTGTTCAGTTAAATATAATGGTAGCTATTCAGGAGTAAACAATGCATTTAGTTAAGTGTAGCAGTTACACCAGTTTCCAGTTTTCTTAATATTTTCCTGCAAGCAGCGTATGCCAGAAGCCGGCATGCAGGAAGTTGCCCTATGCTCCTTTGTGCGGTGTGGGAGTCTGACAAGGGCAGTGAAAATAAAATGGCACTAGGCGATACAACGTTTTATGAATGACATCTTCTCAGATATGATTCTTCATACTATGATTGTTTACCTAGACGTTATCCTGGTATTTTCTGAGAACCCCGCAGAACATCCTAACCATGTCAAATAAGTCTTCCAAAACAAGTTGCTGGCCACACCTGAAAAGTGCATGTTTGAGAATGACTGTATAGACTACTTGGGTTACGTTCTGTTATCAAAGGGAATTGCCATGGATACTCAGAAGATTCAAGCTATATTTACTATCCTGTTAGTTCCTCAGTGAAAGAAACACAGAGTTTTCTCTGTCTGATGAACTATTATCACAAGTTCATCAAGGGTTTCTCTAAACTTGTTTTACTAATCACAGATCTGCTAGAGAAGAACAATCCCTTACATTGGAATTGGGATGTGTAGGAAGTTGGGTTAATAGTTGAGGGGATGGGGCCCTCAATAAAGTAATAAACATAATTATTGTCAGGATGAACCACAACAGTCACTAAATAAACCTGTGCTTAACCTCTGGTAGCTTGTGTCAAAACAGTCAGGCTTAACTTAGAGGCAATATGTAAAGTATTTATGCAGCAAATCAACAGTAATAAAACACAACACAAGAACAACCCTACACTAATTTAGAAAAATAGAGAAATATTCAATAAATAGAATGACACCAAATGTATTATATCCTAGCAGTAGAACAGAGTTATGAAGTTTATTTTTTGTGTGAAATCTAGCATCTAAAAGTTCAAGCGCCAACTGCAGGCATCTGGTCGCACAAGACCGGGGCAAAGTCGTAAGTTAAGGCAGACCACGATGGAGTGGTGATCGGATATACTAGGTGGATTGGCCCCCGCCTTGGCTTATCTCTGGATTTAGAAGAAATTTTGAAGAAAAGCCCAAAAGAAGGTAGAGTTCAGTAGAACTGGAGTTATGAAATTTTAAAGTTTTAAGTGAAAAGAGCACCATGAAGACCAAAGAGCCACTTGCGAATATGTGGTCACACTGAACTGGGCTCAAGTCACATGTTCAGGCTGACTGCGATGGACTGCCGGTGGATACAGGGACCAGGTTTGTCACAGTGAGGAGTTCAATCAATCAATCAATCAGGGGTTTTGAGCGCGCTACTCACCTGTGAGGGTCTCAAGGCGCTAAGAGGGGGGTGGGGGGGGGGGACAGATCCATTTCAGCCGAAGAGCCAGGTCTTGAGGGTCTTCTTGAAGGTGTTCAGGGAGGGGGCACGTCTGATGTCTGTTGGTAGCTCGTTCCAGGTTTTGGCTGCAATGTGGGAGAATGATCTACCATTTTTTTAAAAAAGAAGAGAGAGATCCCTTAAGAAATCAAGGGAATAGGATACTTTTACAAGTGTCAACTAGCAGTCCCTTGACCATATGTTCAAACCACTGAAATTCAGAAACATAATTTCTCACACTCTCACAATTTAAAATGTTTTTAACATTTATTGATTGTCAAAGCATACTATACAATACCATTAAAAACTCAATCTATTCTAATCCCTACTTAACATTAATCGACGCAGAAATAATAATTCCAATAATATATTCAATTTGGACAAAAACAGAAATAAAAAAGGTTAAAAATATTCATTTGATAATACAAATTAATCCAAAGATATAATCAGAACAATTTGTTACATTACACACCCCTCGTTATGAGCCAGCATAACTGAGAAAACACAACAAAACAAGACAATACACTTTGTCATATAATCACACATCCAAATCAATACTGGACATTGACCGCTTCTGGGATGTTTGGAGTCCTTTATCCCTATAAGCATCTGTCCGTTTCTATGGATTGTATGTTTTCCATAAGCGTCGACGCGTTTCGATAGGCTATGTTGTATGCCACTATCTTCCTCAAGACCTTAGATAGATGTTTTCTCTGTGATTTGTATTCTGTGCTTTTTTCCTGTTTACAGAAAGAGATATTGTTATATATATTTGTCTGAACAAGACCGTTTACCCTAGAGACTGTCGCTTTATTGACTCTTCTGGGGATAACCTTATGGGAAACTGTACCCAGAATTCCATATTATGTTGGACGCTATTTACTTATGTGAGGCGCCAATTTATAAGTACTATGTGCCTCTTGACCAATTCTAGGCATTGTCTAAGGTTGTGCACTTTTTCCTTAATGACGATGTTGTTTGCCAGAAAAATAGTTGTCAACTTACACAATTAGTCTTGTTTCTTATGCCCACATTGTTTTTGTGGTGCGAACTTCATCTTTTCATGCTGGTAAGAAGATATAAGGGATCAGGCTTGTATAAAAAATTTTCGTATACCTTTCACCCCGTGATCTGAAAATGGGAGAGAAAAAAAGGACTTGTCTACTTCTTAATTTTCCTTAAAGTGTCACCCTCCTTGCTGCTGTATCCAGTTATTTGCAGCTTTACTAATACGGCAACGGTACATTTTGCCTTCTATATATCGCGTCTGGAAAAGAACTAATACATTCCTACCTTGATTATGTTTCACTATTCTTCCCCCGCGTTGTCTGTGGTATCTTTTAAATGCTCGACCGAAATTGCGTGAGGCTTTTAAGCGGGACCGTTATGCATAAATGTTTCCTCGTCTTTTTGCCTAAAACAAAGAGATTAAATGGATTACTCTCCCTCTTATTATCCATTACCCAATCTCTCTACGGAACGGAATATAATTCCACCCGATGTCTCTCCGCTCTTAGTCTTACCTAAATTACGCCGATAATTGCTCAAACGCGGGGTAACGTCTTCGTTCTGCTTCCATTGCTTAGCCTGACTGCCTTTTTTTTATTACCTTACTGTTGTGCCATGTGACCCGTATTGGCCAATGCCGTATCGTTGTGTTTAGTCTCTAATTCACCATGTATGTTAGGTGCAGTGCTATTGGTTAATCGTTAGTTTGTTGTTTTTTTTGTGCGTGTAACTTTATTGTTTTCACTGCTCGCATAGGTTACACACCTCTTTCCGATATATACTGTATACTATAATACACCCAATGCTCATTCTTGCAATTCATCGTTTGAGCTAATGATTCTAGTACTATAGCTATATTTCTAATTTTGTTAAGACTAGGACCACTTTTTATTATTGTGTGCTGAAATTGGATTCTAGGCTGTTTAAACTGTCATTATCTTATTCGCTATGTTGGCTGTGATGACAGACATTATGTGTGTATTTCCTGTCTCTCTAAAATCCTTTACATATGGTGCACGCATAATGCTACCGTCAATTTATGTCGCTGTAATGACAGACATTATGTGTGTATTTCCTATTTCTCTAAAATCCTTTACATATGGTGCACGCATAATGCCACCGTCAATTAATGTAGTGGTACACACGTCCCAGGTTTCAAGTTAATTTTGAGAGATCTACTATATAAATAATTAATACTAGTACTCTAGCTTTATTTACAGTTTTACTTGCAGTTTGACCACTTTCTGTTAATGAATGTTAGCGTTGAATTAAACCACTATTTCAACTCCCTTCTATATTGGGATAACTGACACTATTTACCTGACTATGATTGGGGGAGCATCCATTATCTAGAAATGATGCTCATCCAGTCTTCTTTTGAGTTCAGGCCTCTGTCCACAGTGTTGAGGTGACACATGAACCACTGTTCTCGTTGTTTCCTTCTAGTGTCTAAGTCACCACCACGCCTGTCTATTGTGATCTTCTCTAAGATGTACCATTTAAACTCATTGCACTCATGTTTCATTCGTTCAAAATGTTCAGTTAACGGAGCATTGGGTTTCTTATTTCTGATTGCTGATTTATGCTCTAACAGGCGGGTGCGGATTTCTCTACCTGTCTCCCCTACGTAACCTAGGCCACAAGGGCATATGAGGAGATAGATGACATTTTTACTGCGACAATTATTAAGAGATTTGGCCCATATCTGTTTGTTATTGTGCATTATATTTTTCGTTTCCAGGCATTGAGGGCAAATCGAGCAGGTACCGCATTTGTAGTTGCCCTTAACTACCTCACCTGTCAGGCTCCTTTGGGTGTTATTAGTTTGTTTGTAGGTCTTTACTAATGAATTGCGGATAGTCTTGTTGCGTCTAAATGAAAATAGAGGTTTCTCCAGTGTCTTTTTTGTCTCATGATTTAAAATTTTCCAATTTCTGTTAACTATGTTTTTTATTTTATTACTCATATTGGAAAATTGAGAAACGAACACTATTCTATTAGTTGCCTTATCATTTCTCTTTTTGTTAATTTCTAATAGACTGTCTCTGTTGTAAAATCTCGCTCTTTTAAGTGAGTGTTTTATTAATTTTTTTGGGTATCCTCTAGCTTTCAGCTTATTCGTTAGAACCTCTGCATGATGATAAAAATCATCTAGTGTAGTGCAGTTTCGTCGCAATCTCAGGAATTCCCCGAAGGGAATATTGTCTTTTTGGGATTTCGGGTGGTTGCTATCGTACGCTAAAAGTGTGTTTTTGTCAGTTGGTTTGGTAAAGAGCTCAATCTGCAGGACATTGGCCACATTCTTAATTCTAATATCTAAAAAATCAACATGGGAATTACTAAAATGTGCCGTGAATTTAAGGTTAGGATCACCTAAATTAATCCATTCCAGGAAGGATTCGAGGTTATCGGCGTAATTTAGGTAAGACTAAGAGCGGAGAGACATCGGGTGGAATTATATTCCGTTCCGTAGAGAGATTGGGTAATGGATAATAAGAGGGAGAGTAATCCATTTAATCTCTTTGTTTTAGGCAAAAAGACGAGGAAACATTTATGCATAACGGTCCCGCTTAAAAGCCTTACGCAATTTCGGTCGAGCATTTAAAAGATACCACAGACAACGCGGGGGAAGAATAGTGAAACATAATCAAGGTAGGAATGTATTAGTTCTTTTCCAGACGCGATATATAGAAGGCAAAATGTACCGTTGCCGTATTAGTAAAGCTGCAAATAACTGGATACAGCAGCAAGGAGGGTGACACTTTAAGGAAAATTAAGAAGTAGACAAGTCCTTTTTTTCTCTCCCATTTTCAGATCACGGGGTGAAAGGTATACGAAAAATTTTTATACAAGCCTGATCCCTTATATCTTCTTACCAGCATGAAAAGATGAAGTTCGCACCACAAAAACAATGTGGGCATAAGAAACAAGACTAATTGTGTAAGTTGACAACTATTTTTCTGGCAAACAACATCGTCATTAAGGAAAAAGTGCACAACCTTAGACAATGCCTAGAATTGGTCAAGAGGCACATAGTACTTATAAATTGGCGCCTCACATAAGTAAATAGCGTCCAACATAATATGGAATTCTGGGTACAGTTTCCCATAAGGTTATCCCCAGAAGAGTCAATAAAGCGACAGTCTCTAGGGTAAACGGTCTTGTTCAGACAAATATATATAACAATATCTCTTTCTGTAAACAGGAAAAAAGCACAGAATACAAATCACAGAGAAAACATCTATCTAAGGTCTTGAGGAAGATAGTGGCATACAACATAGCCTATCGAAACGCGTCGACGCTTATGGAAAACATACAATCCATAGAAACGGACAGATGCTTATAGGGATAAAGGACTCCAAACATCCCAGAAGCGGTCAATGTCCAGTATTGATTTGGATGTGTGATTATATGACAAAGTGTATTGTCTTGTTTTGTTGTGTTTTCTCAGTTATGCTGGCTCATAACGAGGGGTGTGTAATGTAACAAATTGTTCTGATTATATCTTTGGATTAATTTGTATTATCAAATGAATATTTTTAACCTTTTTTATTTCTGTTTTTGTCCAAATTGAATATATTATTGGAATTATTATTTCTGCGTCGATTAATGTTAAGTAGGGATTAGAATAGATTGAGTTTTTAATGGTATTGTATAGTATGCTTTGACAATCAATAAATGTTAAAAACATTTTAAATTGTGAGAGTGTGAGAAATTATGTTTCTGAATTTCAGTGGTTTGAACATATGGTCAAGGGACTGCTAGTTGACACTTGGAGAATGATCTACCGCCCGCTCTGGCTCTGTAGATGCGCGGGGTTTCAGCTAATGTGAGGTCGGCAAATCGGAGTTTTTTTTTGGGTAAGTGGAAATGTATTCTGTCGTTGAGGTATTTGGGTCCACTGTTGTGTAGGCATTTGTAGGCGTAGGTGAGGATTTTGAAGCTGACTCTCTTCTCTACGGGGAGCCAGTGGAGTTTTCGCAGGTGCTGGCTGATGTGTTCATGCCGCGGGAGGCCGAGGATGAGTCTGGCCGCGGTGTTCTGTATCGTCTGGAGTTTTCAGAGTAGGGATTTGTTGATGCCGGCATAGAGAGCATTTCCATAGTCGAGTTTGCTGGTGATGAGTGCGTGGGTTTTTCTTGACTCAGGGGGGATCCATTTGAAAGTCTTTTGAAGGATGCGGAGAGTGTTGAAGCAGCTGGAGGTAACGGGGTTGACCGGTCGGGTCATGGTGAGTGATGAATCGAGTACGATGCTGAGGTTTGTGGCGTGGTCCACGGGGGTAGGCGGGCTTCCGAGAGCGGTGGGCCACCAGGTGTTATCCCATGCTGAAGGAGTGGTTCCAAGGACGAGGACTTCAGTTTTTTCGGTTTTGAGTTTTAGGCAGCTGTTGGTTATCCAGACTGCGACATCTTGCATCGCTCTCTGGAAGTTAAGTTTAGTGGTGACGGGGTTCCTGGTGAGACAGAGGATGGGCTGGATGTTGTCGACGTAGGAAACGATGTTGAGGCCGTGACGTCTGACGATGGCTGCGAGGGGGGCCATGTAGATGTTGAAGAGGGTCAGGCTCAGAGATGATCCCTGTGGGACTCCGCAGGTGCTTTCAGTAGGGGCGGAGAGGAAGGGTGACAGTGTGGTTCTTTGGCTTCTTCTGGTGAGGAAGGATCGGATCCAGTTCAGGGCAATTCCTTGTATGCCTGCGTCGTGTAGTTGGTCGGTAGAGTGCGGTGCAAGATGGTGTCGACGGCTGCGGATAGGTCGAGGAGCATGAGGCCAGCTGAGTGGCCTTGATTCAGGAGGGCGCGGATGTCATCTGTGGCAGCGAGTAGGGTGGTCTTGGTGCTGTGATTGCTTCGGAATCCAGATTGGGACGGGTCTAGGACCGCGTTCTCCTTGATGAAGCGTGTCAGTTCCCTGTTGACAGCTTTCTCTGCCACCTTGACTGCGAAGGGGAGGAGCGAGATGGGCCAGTAGTTCTTGAGGTCCGAGGGTTTGGCCGTAGGCTTCTTGAGCAGGGGTCTGACTTCTGCGCGCTTCCAGCCATCGAGGAAAGGTGCCTGTTGTGAACGTGATGTTAATGGTCCGTTGTAGTTCCGGTGCGATGGAGTCCATGGCCCTGTGGTAGATGTGAGGGGGTCTGGGGTCTGTGGGGGCCCCTGAGTGGATGCCTTTCATGGTCATAGCAGTGTCCTCGGTCGTGATTGGTGTCCAGTTGGAGATGGTGGGCTGGTTGGTGTATCTAAGTGGCTGTGGGCTGTGGCATCTTTTGGGTTGTTGACAAAGTTGTCGTAGAGTGTCTTGATCTTGAGGTGGAAGTAGGTTCCAAGCTTGTCGCAGAGGTCTTGGGGCGGGGTGATGTCTGTGGCTTCGCTGCATGGGTTGGTGAAATCCCAAATGACACCGAAGAGTTCCTTGGAGTTGGCGAGAATTCTGTTGTGGAGGAAGTTCCTTTTGGTTGTTCTGATTTGGTTGTGGTAGTCCGTGATGGCTTGCTTGTAGGTGGAGTAGTTGTCGGAAGTCTTGGTGTTTCTCCAGTTCTTCTCCAGACGTCTGCAGGTGCGCCGGAGTTCTTGGAGATCGATGGTGAACCAGTCAGCTTTTCTGGGACACTGGTTGCCGGGGTTCCGTAGCGGGGCGAGCTTGTTCGCGCAGCTGGAGATCCTATGGCTGCTATGTTTGAGTCGGGTGTCTCGGTGGGCATGTTTAGGGTGAGGGAGTTCAGTTGCTCGTCGGTAACCTTGCTCCAGTTCCTTCGTGGTGTACTGGGGGCTGGTTATGGAGCCTTGGGTTTGTCGATGGTGAAGTGCACGCAGTGGTGGTCGGTCCATGGGGTTGCATTGTATGGCTGAAGTGAACGCTGCTACCTGCTGCAAAGTTGGGGTCGAGGGTGTGTCCTGCTCTGTGTGTGGGTGCGGACACAAGTTGGTTGAGTCCGATGCTGGCGAGGTTCTCCCGGAGGATGGTGGAGTTGGGGTCGCTGAGGTTGTCGAGGTGGTAGTTAAGGTCTCCGATGAGTATGTAGTTCATTGATGCTAAGGCGTGGGGTGCGATGAAGTCTGTGTTGGTGGTGGCAAAGGGTGTCCGTGGGCCGTGGGGTCTGTAGATGAGGGTTCCTCAGAGTGTGGCGTTAGGGCTGGTCTGGATCTGGAAGTGAAGGTGTTCAGCAGAGGGGAAGGTTTCGCTGGAGGTGGTGAGATGGAGGGAGCTCTTGTGTGCGATTGCGAGGCCCCCTCCTGGGCGGTTGGGGCGGTCCTTCCTTTGGATCTTGTATCCGTCCGGGATGGTGGTGTTGATATCAGGAGCAGAGGCGCCGTTGGTCCAAGTTTCCGTGAGGAAGGCGATGTCGGGGGAGAGAGAGTCGAGTAGGTCCCAGATTTCTGTGGCGTGTTTGTGTACGGAGCACACATTGAGGAGGATGCAACTTTGTGTGTGGTCAGTGCCAGTGTAGGCGGTGCCGGAGGTCGGGGTGGTGGTGAAGGTCTGGCGGCAGTGGTGGCAGGCGAACTGCCCATGGGTCGAGGTCGGCGAGGCCTGTTGGCAGTCTCTGTGTCTTCCGGGGTTGAATGTGAGTAGGGCATCGTCGTCATAGCAGAGGAAGGCCATGGATCCAGGGTTCCTGGTGCTGATCGCGGTCGGGTCGCAGACGGGCGCAGTCAGACTTGCCTTAGGCGCGCCAGCGGCACCGGCCGCCATTAAGTAGGGGAGAGGGCGGGACTGGAGGTAGGGAGGCGGGAGTGGGGGCTGTGTCGGGGGGAGGGGCCACAGGGGCAGCAGCGGCGGGAAAAGGCTGACTGAAATTAAAAGTGTGAGAGTCAATAGGGCAACTCTAAGTCAAAATAGAACAAGAAATAAACCTGTCTTCCAGGAATTGTCAGGAAGAAGACCAGGTGGTGAAGGGTGCTGCAAGCAGAGCTGCTGGGGAGAGTGCTCACCTGGACCGGAGGTCTAGGTTTCACACCTTCTCAAAGCCCAAGTCTATGCAAGGAGCCTCGGCTGGAGCTTCACATTGATGGGGGCTGTGAGGAGATTGTTGTCAGCAGGAGGAGAGGCTGACACTCAAGCTTTGCATTAGTGGTTGTCACGGTCGGTTGCTGTTTGGCGCAAAAAGCTTGTCATCGGCAGATGCTCTGATGTCAGCCAAGGGTCCAGGACCGGGGGCTCCTCATGGAGATCAGGCCACACTTAGCAGAGGCCAGCAGAAGTGCTCAGGCAGGTCCAGTTGGTGGTGGCAATTGGCAGTTGCAAGAAGCTTGGTGTATCCCTATATCACGAACAGGAGGTCAGTCAACTGACCCTTGGAGTCACTTCTGGGAGTCCTGGGTTCAACACAAGCAGTCTGTCTTCCTTCTTCGAACACAGGACGTCCTTCTTCTGACTCCTTCACAGGTCTGGGAGTGTTCTGATAAGAGGATCTGTGGGTGTCTTCCTTATATGCAGTGTCAGTCTGCGGGTGGAGATGCACCTTTTGTATAGCCTCCCGCTTCCCTGGGTTTGGCTCTATTCTGTCTAGGGGATAAAAGGCAGGCAGGTCTAGATGTGAGCTGCATTTTTCAGTGGAAGGGCAGGCACCCTTATAATTCAGAAATTGAGTGGGCACAGCTTTCAGCATACACATTTGAAGTCAGTAAGGGTTAAGTACAACTCCCCAGGATATTGTGCTCAGAAGAGGGACACTGTGCCCAAGACCCTTTTGTGCCAATGTCTAGAACAGGGGTACTCAAAAAGTTTCTCTTGGGGGCCAAATTTAGGGGTGGGTTGTGGCTGAGGGCCGCACCTTGAGGGCGGGGTCATTGGGGGAGGGGGCGGGGCTAGAGCAACAAAAACAAACTGTGACCATGAGGTGGAACACAAGTCCCTGCAGCGGACGCCTTCGTCCACTGAGCCACAGGACCCGGCATACACATATCTCTCTCTCTCCCTCTCTCTATCTCCCTCCCTCCCTCCTCCGTCTCCCTCCCTCCTCCGTCTCCCTCCCTCCTCCGTCTCCCTCCCTCTCCCTCCGTCTCCCTCCCTCTCCCTCCGTCTCCCTCCGTCTCCCTCCGTCTCCCTCCGTCTCCCTCCGTCTCCCTCCCTCCTCCATCTCCCTCCCTCCTCCATCTCCCTCCCTCCTCCATCTCCCTCCCTCTCTCCTTCTATCCATCTCTCTCCCTCTCCGTCTCTCTCCGTCTCCCCCTCTCTGTCTCCCTCTCTCTCTGTCTCCCTCCCTCTCTGTCTCCCTCTGCCTCCCTCTCTCCCTCTCCTTCCCTCTCCGTCTCTCTCCGTCTCCCTCCGTCCTCCGTCTCCCTCCGTCCTCCGTCTCCCTCCCTCTCCCTCCGTCCTCCATCTCCCTTCCTCCTCCATCTCCCTCCCTCCTCCGTCTCCCTCCCTCTCTCTGTCTCTCTCCCTCCCTCTCTGTCTCTCTCCCTCCCTCTCTGTCTCTCTCCCTCCCTCTCCATCTCCCTCCCTCTCCGTCTCCCTCTGTCTCCCCCTCGCTGTCTCCCTCCTCTGCCTCCCTCCCCCTCTGTCTCCCTCCCCCCTCTGTTTCCCTCCCCCCTCTGTCTCCCTCCCTCCCTGTCTCCCTCCCTCTCTCTCCTCCTCTCTCTCTCCCTCTCTCCCTCTCCCTCCCCCTCCCTCTCCCTCCCTCTCCGTCTCCCTCTGTCTCCCCCCTCTCTGCCTCCCCCTCTCTGTCTCCCCCTCTCTGTCTCCCCCCTCTGTCTCCCTCCCTCCCTGTCTCCCTCCCGCTCTCCCTCCGTCTCCCTCCCTCTCCGTCTCCCTCCCTCCCTCCCCCTCTCCCCCTCTTCCCCTCTCTCCCTCCCTCTCCGTCTACCTCCCTCTCCCCGTCTCCCTCCCTCTCAGTCTCCCTCCCTCTCAGTCTTCCTCCCTCTCAGTCTCCCTCCCTCTGTCTCCCTCCCTCTCAGTCTCCCTCCCTCTCCGTCTCCCTCCCTCTCCCCGTCTCCCTCCCTCTCCGTCTCCCTCCCTCTCCCCATCTCCCTCCCTCCCCGTCTCCCTCCCTCTCCCCGTCTCCCTCTCTCTCCCCGTCTCCCTCTCTCTCTCCGTCTCCCTCTCTCTCTGTCGCCCTCCCTCTCTGTCTCCCTCTCCGTCTGTCTCTTTGCCTCTCTGTCTGTCTCTGCCTCTATCTGTCTGTCCCTGTCTCTGTTAGTCTCTATCTCTATCTGTCTGTCTGTTTCTGTCTCTCCCTACTGCCCTCTGTCACCCTCTGTCCCCTTACCCGACTCTCACACCCTGCTGTTCTCTTGTCATTCTTTGTCACCTCCCCCCAATCCTCCCCCCCCCTCGCTTGTGTGGCAGCTGAGGCAGCTTCCCTTCCAGGGCACACACACAGCCCCACCCGAGTACTTCACAGGTCTTTAAGAGACCATTTGCATGATAACCAGGCTTTGTTGTATTTCACCTCTTAGCGCCCCAGCAGCTCCACTCGGACTATCGCTTGAATCCCCGGGCCCCCACAGAGCAGAGTCTTTGTTTGATGACACTGTTAAAGAAAAAAAAAAAACACCGGTACGATGTCTGCAAGGTCTGCGGGCCGCCAAGAAAGGCCCGCGGGCCGTACTATGAGTACCCCTGGTCTAGAAGAACAGGGTGGGAGATTTTGGTGGGCTGTGGCCAACGGCACCCATTTCTAACCCCAGTGCTTTAATTAATCCCAGTTGGAGCACAAGCAAGTCTGTACCAAGAGATCATACACTGGTGGGAGCTTCACAGGTGTGGCGTTGTGGGAGCTAGTCCCCAGGAGAACATGCACTGGTGTCCATTTGCTGGGTGGTGAATTTTAAGGGTAAACTTATGATCCCTGAGGGTGGGAATGTCACTTCCATGATGTCATAGTTAATAGGATACTAGTAACTGCCCTAAGGGATACCTGTGCCTGTCTGACCATGGTGGTAGAAAGATTGGTTTCCCCGGAACAGTACACCATACAGTTGTGTATGGTAACTCAGGCCCATGGGCAGGATTACCTTCACTCTATGGCACTGTTGACCTTGGCATATAGTCAGCAAGAAGTCCACAGAGGGGTCATAGTTAGTCCCAGATGCCCTTGACTGCATTCCAGGAAATTAATTACCAGCAGTGTTGGAAGATCTGGGAGAGATGGCCGCCGAGGGCACACTCAAAGCGTTTCTAAGGCCGCTATTTCCAAATGGAGGGTAAAGAAGCCAGCTACAGGGGAAGGAGGTGGAGACCGTTCACAGTGAGAGGACCAGTGATCAGGGGGTCACCAACTGTGACAGAAGAGCACCCCATGATTGACTCTGGTAAGGGTGCTTATGATCTGGAGGTGCTGTCTGTGCTATAATAGAGACATTGGACAAGAGACCTGTACCAAGTAGACCCCTGAATGACACAGACAGAGTGTGTCACTCTTTAAGGGGTGGTTGTTCCCCCCAGAAGTTCTGGTTGGCCAGGGACCTATCCAGCCACAGGGTACAGACCCTAGGGGGAGATTTTAGCCTCAGGTGACCACCACTGAGCTGGGGGGGAAGGAGAGAGGAAGTAAGGTGCCAAACACCCTGGGCTGCTGCCCCCCATTCTGAGAAAACGCAGAGGAGAGAGAACCCTGGCAGGCCTGGGGCCTGGCTCTTGACACTGACAGCTGTCAGTGGCCTCTGTTGGTTGCTGTTCTAAAGGGCAGAGTTTTTCTTCAGCTTTGGGCAAAAGTCTGATCCAAGGGGTGGAGTGGGCCACATCACTTTGTTGGCTATGGTCGTATTGTCTATTGGGATGCATCCGTATACAAATTAAGGTTTAGAGTTTCACAGATGGGGTCTAAAGATGAAGGGAAGTGTTCCCCATGGGTCAGTCCAGTGGCTCAGTAGTGTTGACAGAGAGAGGGGTATGGAACTGACAAGCGCCACTGCGCAAGAGACCCATTGTCCACTTTCTATCACCTTAGCAGAGAAGCCCATCAAGGTGCTAAGTCTACCCTGGCTTTTGGCTGGAGGGGGTCATGTTGGAAATGGTCCATCCTTTAGGGTTACCCCAGATTTTTGTCTTTCTCTTTCTTCCTTTGCTGAACTTGATTTTGTTGGCTTCTAGGACTCTGCACTTTTTCCCTGCTAAACAGTGGAAACGTGTTTGTGCTCTCTTCCTAAAACATGGTAAAATTGACCTACACCTGATTGGTAACTTTAATGTACCTGTAAATCCCTAGTAAATGGTACTACCTGTACCCAGGGCCTGTAAATTAGAGGCTACTAGTGGGCAACAGCACGCATTGTGCCACCCACTAAAGAAGCCCTGTAAAACATGTCTCAGGTCTTGTACTGCAGCCTGTAGTGCAGTTTAAAACTGCATCTCCACTGGCAAAAAAAACTGCCAGTCCTAAACCTTTCTTTTCAAAACGTATAAGTCACCATTAGGGTAGGCCGTAACCTATAATAGGGAAGGGGGCATGGTATTTAAAAAGTAGGGCATTTTTGTTTAGATTTTACATGTCCTGACAGTGAAAATCTCTTAATGTAATGTTTAACTTCGGCAAGGTCTATCTCTCCCATAGATTAACACTGGGTTGCCTTATTGCATTTAATAAATGTTAACTTCAGATTGGGAGCAGATAGAGATGTGCTATTTGCAAACAAATTAATTTTAATTGAAATCCTTTTAATGGTGTAGTTGAATTTAAAGTTACAGTTTCGATAATGTCACTTTTACAAAGTTGGCATTTTCTTGTTAAAACCAAATGTGCCTTTCTACCAGTGTGCTGGGTTGCATGACTGAAAGGCTCTGCTGTTAGGGTTTGTATATTGTTTCCAGACAGTGAGACAAAGGGAACCTGAGGTGTAAAGGGAGAAGGTCTTACTGACAAACTGCCTGGGAGTGGGGAGTGGGGGGGAGGTGCCCCTTGCCCTGTTTACATTTCAAAGGGCTTTGCCTGCAACACACCCAAAGGAACCTGACACTTGGCCTGACCTACCTTTTGTCACACTAGTCAGTCCGAGCAAGGACCAGGGAAGAACTGACCAAAACCAGTGTCAAGGGTAGGCCAGGGAATTCCAAAACACAAAGGCTGGCACCCAGTAAAAAAATGGACCCTCAGAACTATTTATCAGAACACTCCTAGACGAATATATGACGTTACACCGCGAGCAAATACCACGTGGTAGGTTACAACGCGGATGTTACATCGTCCGCGTTGTTACCACGCATGGCATTACATCGCAAGTCGTTTCTACGACTTGCACTAGATGGCGCGCTGGACTTAGGAATAGTATAAATTACTATTCCTACTCCAGTTAGTGCAACATCAGGGAAAGTGTTGGACTTAAAATCCAACACAATCCCTGGTGTTGCACGCCATCTAGCGCAAGTCGTTGTAATGTAATGCCATGCATGGTAACAACGCGGACGATGTAACGTCTGTGTTGTTATCAACGCGCGTGGTACTGACAGCGTTGTTAACGCTGTCTCCCCTCCTTGACCTGTGGAAGCAATGGCTGGCTCTTTGCACTACAGCAGTGAACATCTACAACAATCGACTTGCTCTTCACACTGAAAGCCACCTCCTCGCTGTCTGCTCCAATGAGAACAAAACTCTTTACGCCAGATTTGAGAAGGTAACTCTTCAGCGCAACTAACCTGTCGCCTGTATTCAACTCACACTCCATTGCGGTTGGCCTGAACCATTTCTGAGGTCCCCCGTCGCTTTACTTTATACCCTTTGTAACTCTTTATTGTTAAGGCTCCCTGCCCCAGGGCTCAGATAATATACAATCCTCTCTCTTTGAGTCTTTAGATTGCCTGTCCCTGAGTCTACCTGTGTTCCTTGTGTTTTTTAACATGAGTAAGTTGATGATACACATAATTGAGGTTGTTGCCTTTGTAAGGGTGACATATTCCAACAGAGAAAATCTATATACTTAGGAATGTTAAATTGCATTGACCAACAAGGTGTCTGTGGAAACCTAGTTGATCAGCTGGCCAGACATCTTGTCCAATATATTTGTCTCTTTGCTGTAATGTGCATTAGGCACATCTCAGGTAACAATGTGTTATCTGTGGTTATCATATTACAGGTCTCCATGTATCTGTGTCTCCTTGATATCTTGTCTTAGGGTCTTTCTTTCCCATGCCCCTGGGCTGCTGATTTTCTGGCTCACTGTTCTCCCTTCCTTGCTTCACCTACTCCAAGTTTATGAATTGTGTGCTTAATCGTACCTGTATCTCTCTGTACACTTACTGCATCATCCTACTAGTGCTCTCTGTTACAATTTCTCTATTGCCCATAGTGTCCGAGGACCAGCTCTTCCTCTGTTTCTCCAGCCCAGAGCCTCCACTGACCCAAGTATCTTTACAGCCAAGTCTCTTCACTCTCCAGATCTCTTCACTGTCCAAGTGTCTTCACGGTCCAAGTGTCTTCACGGTCCAAGTGTCTTCACGGTCTAAGTGTCTTCATGGTCCAAGTGTCTTCATGGTCCCAGTGTTTTCATGGTCCAAATGTCCTAATGGGCCAGACGTCTTATGTGTGGTGGCTGCCTAATCTAAGCACGGCACCACTTCAGCCTGACACAGTTATTGTGCTGTGTGGTATGGAGTGATGCAGAGTGGTATATTGTGGTTTGTAAATGGTGGCGAGGTGTGGTCTTGTACTGTTTTTTGTGGTTTTGTTTGGTGTTGCTTATAGCTTTGTTTGTGCTTCACTGCAGACAGGTAATAAATAAAGTGCTATTGTGTAATAGTAGCAAAGCCTCAGGGCCCATAAGGGTTTGCAGGGGTTTGAAGCGACTTCCTTACAGACTAGACAATATCGTGAGCACAACATCAAGGGACCAAATGTTGAACAGGTGGGAGGTAAGGATTTACTAATCTTAACTCCACATCTACGTACCTTGGAGATATATACATGTCACCAAGGTACGTAGATGTGGAGTAAGGTATAGAAAATATACACAAATGTACCTTTCAATATTATGGTCACGGTATTATGCTCCGTCAAAGTTTCAGATTTCATATTCCCAGCCTACACCACCCTTGAGACTCGTGGTCTCTCTTCAGCTGTTCGGGACTGATATTCATTCCCGACGCATGTTTATCTTCTTGAAAATTAACTGCAGTGCGTTTCATTGCAGAGGTAATTATTTTTGTTCCAGACAGAACGGCTGAATATTTCCACGCTGCACACATTGTTGATACAGGGAAGTGAAAATCATGACATCTAAGTGTGGTGTGCATTGTTTCCTTTTTGCAGATCCGGAGTGCAAACCCTACCACACAACGCGAAAGTGCACTACAACTACGCCAACTTCCTGAAAGACCAGGGTCGAAACGACGAGGCCATTTTCCACTACAAAACCGCCCTTAAGTAAGTTATCCGAGCCTATTCCAGGCTGTCACTTCGACTCGCTGTTTATTTAATCGCCCTTTAGCTTCCGGCACACTTGCCCTTTTCCCATTAACTATAGACATTTCTCCGGCAGCAGATACGGCCTTGGCTCGGTAAGCTTTCAGCCATTAAATTCAGCTTCTTGGCTCGTCTCCAGACTTCTTTGTCCTTTCTAGTGTTGCGAGTAGAAAAGTTTCCATAGCTACACCTCGGGCAATGAAGTGTCATGGACTTGCCGAAGTGGAGAGGGGGTGTCAGAAAGCCATTGTGTATATCTGCGGAGGTTGTTCTCTGAATAGAAAAACAATGCCACCACGCCCCCTGCAGGGCATACAAACACTGAACAGGATGCTGAGTCTTCGGATTCACTGCAGTGGGATCTGTTGTAATAATGTATCATTTGAGTCTGAAGGAGCCATGCCATGAATGGTGTCACAATAGGTCTCAAAAACCAAGCTGACATCATCAACAAAATCGCCTCTTTGTTTGTGATTGTTAGAGATACAGGACTAGGTGATAGAACTGTTTACTTTTTCTACACTGAATGCCCCCTCTCCTCCCCCCCCTTAGGAATCGCAAAGATGGTACAATCGTCATGCGACTCCAAGGCACTGTGAAAGCAAATTCAATGAATAATATGAATGTGAAATGTGCTCATGCAATATTGATTTCATTTTTATTAGATATTTTGCTCCGTAAGGTAACCCACTGGTGATCTGGGAATGAATACATTTGAAATCTATGTTTCTGTGTGATTAGTTACTAGCAGATTTCCTTGTAATATTAATCTGGAGAATGTGTTGAGGTGGTTTACATTTTGTGATCTCTGAATGAAAGTATTATTGATTTTTGGGGTCTATTTAACCTACTAGTAATTTCTTGTTTTTTGTATGTGTAAATGAACTACCTACCCCCAAAAGCCTGAAATACTCAGTGGGACTCTTTGAAGGTGAGAGGAGCAAGCCTTTTCCACCAGAGCTTGGACATGTAGTTAGTCAACTCAGGCCTAAGACAATAGTTCTTAATGGTTGACACAGGCACTTTTTTTAGCTAGCCTGCTACAATAAGAGCTCTACCTCTGACAGCGCTATCTGTCAAAATTAGGCGAGTAAAGTTACTCTCGAACTACCTCGAGCAGAAAGAGAAGAAGGATGAAACCTCAATGCTGCTGCTATCAGGAACCACTCCATCCACTTAGCTCAGTAATAGTTTGTCATTTATTACTAGCACACCTGTCATGTGGCGTCTCTCTGGCCCTCTCAAATGCAACGAGCAATGGAGGCAGGAACGCCACTAGGATTTCCGCTCACACACTTCTTAAGTGCCTGGACGCCTGTGGGAAGCCATGCGCTCTACAAATCCCAATAGAATAGAATAGAAGTGTATTGGGATCCTGAGCTCGTGAACGGGGTTCCTCATTATTTGGTCCGTGACACCGCACCCAATGTCAGTGGTGTGGGAAGATGTGGAGACGTATCCCATTAGTACCAGGCGGTGCGCTATATCTGCCAGGTGCCGCCCATTGTTGTTTGCTGAAATGTAAGCCTCTTTAAGACAGAATAAGCCATTGAAGAAACACCTCTCCTAGTACTTTAGAGCAGACCCTTTTCCCCTCTTCTGAATTTGTAGGTGGGAGTGATACATTTAAATTGCAGATATCTATATGGCGAGCTTATGGCTTGAGAAACTAATATAGAGACCAATAAAACTTGAATGTTACTGTCCTCTCTATAAATATTGAAAGACTAAATTCATACAGCACATACCTTCATCAAACGGAAGTTCTAAAGCACTTTTAACACCCAGCTTAATAAATGCGAGACGCTTAGCTAACAATTCTTAGATTTGAATGCAGTAGATTACGTCACTGTGCTGCTGGGTACATTGGCAGTCACCCCCCAAAAAAAGAAATATATATATAAACAATTTGTGACTTTGTAATGTTCATTTGCCTCTTTAAGGGAGCTGCCTATTTGATTGGCCAATAATGTTTTGGTCTTGCTAGACAAATCTTGGAGTGTCTGCCAGAGCTCACATGAGAAACAAAAGAGAAATATACAAAGAGGGGCATTTGGGTCTCAGAGCAGCAACAACAGTTGCAAGCACAGCAAGGACCACAGCGCCAACCAGTCCAGTGACCAAACAGTGACGAAAGCCACAACTACAGTACAGACCACAGTAGTAACCTCAGCTGCCACCAAAGGCAGTGACAGCAGTAACAACCAAAGCTGCAGCAATAGCCATGACCACAGCTCTCACTGCAGCAAGCAGCACAGCAGTGATCATAGCTGCGCCCTCACGATGACCAACAGCAATAGCAATAGTTTCTACCATATATATCAATTACATTAATTTTAAGTACAACAACATTTGAAAGCCGGAGTTTATTTAATGCATCTTTAATCTACATATCCTACCTTCCTTTATGTATCTATATACCTTCCATGTTCTATATATTTATTACTTTTACTTCTAATTCAGCATATCCAATGAACTACCCTGTTCCTCACCCTAAATCGCTCTCAATAAATCCTCTACCTCATCTCTGTGACTCATCTAAAACCTCATTATATTACTCTTTGCAACGCACTACCCCATTTCTCACCCTATACCTCTATCAACATGCAAACCTTTTCCCTCCTCTCTCTCTCCACTATCCTTCTCAATCCAAATAACTGACTAACATAGCCACCACTCAAATTACTTTCATATTTCACTATACTAATTCACCACTAATCCTTTATGGGTTCCGGAGTAGCGTGCTACTCGCCGAAAAATCACTTCAACACCCCATCAGGGGTAGCAAGTGCAAAATAAATGCAAACCTTTTCCCCTCTCCTTTCCCTCCACTATCCTTCCCAATCCAAATAACTGACTAACATATCCACCACTCAAATTACTTTCATATTTCACTATTCTAATTTAACACTAATCTTTTATGGGTTGCAGAGTTGTGTGCTACTCGCCGAAAAAGCCTTTCAACACCCCATCAGGGGTAGCAAGCGCTATAAAATGCAAACCTATTCCCTTTTATATCTCTCCACTATCCTTCTCAATCCAAATAACTGACTAACATATCCGCCACTCAAATTACTTTCATATTTCACCATACTAATTCACCACTGATCCTTTATGGGTTCCGGAGTAGCGTGCTACTCACCGAAATGGCGTAACAACACCCCATCAGGGGTAGCAAGCGCAAAATAAATGCAAACCTTTTTCCCTCTCCTATCCCTCCACTATCCTTCTCAATCCATATGACTGACTAACATATCCACCACTCAAATTACTTTAATATTTCACTATTCTAATTCACCATTAATCCTTTATGTGTTCCAGAGTAGCGTGCTACCCTTTGAAAAAGTGCATCAAAACCCCATCAGGGGTAGCAAGCACAATATAAATGCTAACCTTTTTACCTCTCCTGTCCCTCCACAATTCTTCTCAATCCAAATAACTGACTAACATATCCATCACTCAAATTACTTTCATATTTTCACTGTTCTAATTCAACACTAATCCATTATGGGTTCCGGAGTAGCGTGCTACTCGCCGAAAAAGTGCTACAACACCCCATCAGGGGTAACAAGTGCAAAATAAATGCAAACCTTTTTCCTTCTCCTATCCCTCCACTAACCTTCTCAATCCAAATAACTGACTAACATATCCACCACTCAAATTACTTTTATATTTCTCTATTCTAATTCACCACTAACCATTTATGGATTCTGGAGTAGCATGCTACTCGCTGAAAAAGCGCTTCAACACCCTATCAGGGGTAGCAAGTGCTATATAAATGCAAACCTTTTTTCCCTCTTCTATCTCTCCACTATCCTTCTCCATCCAAATAACTGACTAAGATATCCTCCGCTCAAATTACTTTCATATTTCACAATACTGATCCTTTCTGTGTTCCAGAGTAGCATGCTACTCACCGAAAAAGTGCTTCACAATAACAGGAACCACATCATCATTAGCAGTAGCCAAAACTGTAGCCAAAATAGCTGTGATAACACATGGGCCACAACACTGGGAATCACTTCCACCACAGTCTTAATAAAGATATCAGCCACATCTGCAACAGTGCCAACCACCTTTCATTCCAAGATGTCAACCTCATCTCCCTAGTCACTCTTCCCCTAACCCCCCCTCCACTCCTTCCACCTCCACTTCCCTCCTTTTTAACCTCAGCCAGACACTTCGTAACTTGGACGATAATCTCGCTACCGTAGCTACTGAACTTACCCTACTCAGAAAAGATTTAAATCGGCTCAAATCCTACAAACCCATATTCCGCCCCTCCTGGCCCCCTCCCCCATGTGCTAACCCTCGAAAACACTTAGATCCCAAACATGGGTTTACAACGCCACTCCTCACCCGCTCTCATAGACCCCTTCGAACCTCTAACACCTACTCCGCACCTGACCTCTCTGCCTCACCTACCTTAACGACCCCCCACCTAAAGAATCTCCTCCCTCTCACTCCAAAATCCCTGTTATTTTGGGGACCAGCAGAATCCCTGAGCCTCCTAGCTCCCCCAGACCCCCCAACTCACCAGCATTCAATTACTCCCCCCCTTTCGCCAACCCGAAACCCCTTACCTGCATGCTCGTGAGCTGCCGTTCAGCTGTCCGACATGCAACAGAAATCTCAGAAAACATTCTTAAGGAAGGTACCGACATCGCCTTCCTCACGGAAACCTGGCTCAAAGACCATTCGACACCCATCATCGACCTTCTGACCCCCCCTGGCTACTCTATCATCAGAAGAGACAGACCTGAAAAAATAGGGGGTGGCCTAGCAATCATTTTTAAAGAAGAACTACAACTCTCCCCATTAATAACACTAACTAAACAACCTTCGAATACTTAGGCGCTGAACTCAAAATGAAATGCTCCCCCCCAATATGATTGCATAACAGCTATCATCCCCCTGGTGAACCCCTTCCCTTTGCAGAAGAATTCTCCGATCTCCTAACTAAATCGTTACTTTCCAGCTCCAAAAGCTTCTTCCTAGGAGATCTTAACCTCCACTGGAACGAACCTGATGACCCGGCAATCAACCTCATCAATAATCTCCTTGAGATTAGCGACCTCAAGCAACTTTGCCTCTCCCCTACCCACGCCAAAGGAGCTATCCTAGACGCAATCATCTCCAACCCAGATCTTACATCCCTATCCAACATCATCCCCATCGACTGGTCTGACCACCATCTCATTCTGTTCACAATATCTCCCCCAGCCCCTCCTGCCCCCATAAAAATCAATAAAGCTACAATTGTAACCAGAAATTTTAAACAAATCCCACCTGGTGCACTGGAACATAACCTCTAATCCCAACTTAGTCTCCCCCCCTTCAAATGCAAATGAACTCACGGAGCATTTCAACAAAACTGTATCAGAGGTGTTAGACCAACTTGCCCCTCTGAAAACCAAAACATTAAAAAAGCCCCCTCTAAATCATGGTTCACCCTAGACCTTAATAAAGAAAGACGCTCGCTGAGACTGGCTTAAAGAACATGGAGACAAAACCCACCCCATCTTGCCCTCCTTAGACAACACCCCTCCTACAAAAAACACATCTTTTCCGAGAAAGCGTAATTCTTTCGTCTACAACTCTCTCGCGCCAAAAACAGACCTCGAGAACTGTTCAACATTATTAGAAATCAAACCGCCCCTGCACCCCTTAAACCGGTGGCCTCCATTAACAAATGCGAAGAAATTGCCAACTTTTTCTGTGAAAAAATCGCAAAAATAGACCTCACTTACCTTGATACTCTACCCTCGCTCACCCCTCAACCTCCCCTGATTACCACACCTCTTCCACCACTCCCCTTGAACACATCCCTGACTCCCTCACGCCCCTTCCCTTCTCTTACCCCTCCGGAACCCATTTCCCTTCCGCTTAAAAATAACGCCTCATGGCATAATTTCCACCCTGTCTCTGAACAGGATGTCTTCGACATTTTAGCCAAAATCAAACCTTCCTCCCACACCAAAGACACCCTCCCTTCCGCACTCATCCAAGATCTCAAACATGTCATCGTCCCCTACCGGACCAACATCATCAACGCCTCCCTCTCAACAGGGAGTGTGCCCATCTCCCTTGAACTCTGGCAAATCACTCCCTTCCCCAAAAATCCCAAAACTGACCCCAATGACCCTAATAATCTCCGCCCCATCTCCAACCTCCCCCTCCTCTCCAAAGCCCTGGAAAAATGCGCCCTTCTCCAACTGGACAAACACATTGACACGTTCAACCTGCTTGACCCCCTTCAATCTGGCTTCCGTAAAGGTTGCAGCACGGAAACTGCGCTTCTCAACATAGTCGATGATATTCACCTAGCCCTGGACAAGGGCGAGACCTACCTACTCATCCTTCTTGACCTTTCCACGACATTTGACACAGTTTACCACCCAACCCTACTCAACACACTCAAAAATCGCTTCGGCCTCAGTGGCACTGTCCTTAACTGGTTCACCTCCTACTTTCAACATAGAACCCAACAAATTAAAATTCAAAACTGCCTCTCTAGCCCAACTGCTATCTCCCTTGGTGTCCCTCAAGCATCCATCCTCTCTCCCGCTCTTTTTAACCTATTTATGGAACCCCTTACCCGGATACTCAAACAAGAAAAAATCAACTACCACCTATACGCTGACGACACCCAATTGTACTATAAAATCAAATCCCATGCTGATATCCTGCACCTTAACACGGCCTTAACCAAGATCCAAACCTGGTTCCACAACAATCATCTGAAACTCAACCCTAACAAAACTGAGATCATCCTCTTCTCTCCTAAAAACAACCCTCTCCTCATTCAATCATGGATAACTGACCTTAACGCGCTAAACTGCTCTCTCTCCCTCGCCGATTCGGTTAAATCACTCGGCATCACCTTCAACAATAAACTCACACTAAATTCCCATGTTAAGAACTCAGCAAAAAGTGCACTCTTCACTCTCCGGCATCTCAAAAAAATCAAACTTTTTATTCCAGCTGAAAACTTCATATTAATTATCCAGTCTCTTGTTCTATCCAAAATTGACTATGGTAATGCCCTTCTCTCTGGCACCCCCAATATCCACCTGGCCCCTATCAAATCCGTTCTCAACCTCGTCGCCAGACTAACAACAAACTGTAAACGTTTTGACCACATCTCCCCTGCCCTCAAGTCCCTCAAGTGGCTCCCCATCGATGGCAGATCCTCCTATAAAATTGTCTGTATTCCTCACAAAGCCCTTTACCAGAAGACCCCATCCTACCTTACAACTAAACTTAAAAAAACTGGCTGTGCCCGAACACTGAGAAGCACCAACACTCTTCTTCTCATACTCCCCCTACTCAAAAAAACTGCCTCGAAGTCCCGCTCCTTCTCTGGCAAGGCCCCAACCATTTGGAATGCCCTCCCCAAAGACCTTCGATGCAACCCCTCCTATTCCAGATTCAAAAAAGACCTTAAAATTCATTTTCTCACTAAATTTTGGGGAAACTAAATCCCTGATCTCCTTTCTGACTACCTCTCCTCCTCCCTCCTTAGGCTACTCCGCCTTCCCCAATCACTCACCCACCCCCCTTCCTCTTGTCACCTCCCTATCCCCCTCACTTTACCACCCGCTTCCTATTATGTCTTATGAGTCCTCCTTGGCATACTGTTAAACTTACTATTTTACTATAACATTCTGGTCCCTGCAACTTGCTTCTCTATCTCATCCTATATGTACTTCTACTCACTATGTTTCCTAAATTTCTCCCTGTATTTTTATTTCTGTTTGACCACCTGTATAACCCGTTTCGTTCAACTGCCATGATCATTTTTTTATAATGTACTTCCATTGCTGATGTAAAGCGCTCTGATACCCTCGGGTGGAGCTAGCGCTATATAAAACCTTCTAAATAAATAAATAAAATAAAAACCAGAACAAAGACCACAACTGCTTACATGTGAGATTAGTTTGTACCAGAGTAGCGACCACAGGATCAACAACACCCATGGCAACAGCTGTCACCACGGGGTAAAAATCAGTTGTAGCAATCACCACAGTATAAATTGTAACCACAGCAGGGGCCGCAACAATAACAACAGCTTCCACCAAAGATCTAAACACAGCAGGGATCAGATAGTGACCACAGAAACCACCATTACAAGGTCAAGAGGAGCGAGCAAAAGTGGAACTGCAGCTCTAACCTCAACTGTGACCCTGCAAGGTATAGCAGCAGCATCAACAACTTTCACCAACAGTCTGGCTGTGATGTGCTAACACATTTAACCACAGGCATGTGTAGTTGCACAGATTTCATTTGTGACTCCCCTCATAGCAACCTGCTACTTTAAGTCGGTTCAATGTCTGTCTGATCACTGCTTGTAATCCCCAAGCTTGCAGTGTCAGACAGTAGTATAAACAGTGACACAGCTTTGTCTGTGCGCATTCGTGCATCCCAGTGTTTGCATGTGCTTTCACAGGAACTCTAGATGGTTGATCTTAACTAACAAAGGAGAGCTCTAAACAGAAGTTAGCATATTTGATCCGATAGGGATACAGTGCATCAAAATCAATCTATTTTTGTTGCAGCAATGAGTATATTGCGTATCTGCCTTGTGAAGATAAAGAGCAAGAATTTGATTGGCCCAGGACTATAAAAGCATTTTGAACATCTCAATCTTGAAACAACGATTGTGCATGTATCACAAATTTCACAGACTCATTCATTCATTAACAACATGTCTTATTATAGGTACATGCAAACCAGAGCTTAGCTACCCTTGGAACATTTGTAATAGCCTCTGTGTTCACCACCAGAATGATACATGTGAATAACACTAGCTTATTTCAACTTCAAATGGTTCAAAATAAAAATGTAAATAATATAAATAAATGTTCTAAGCAGCACATAGCAAGCTCTGGGAGGTAGACATGCAGAAGGCAGACTACTGTACTGTAATTTTGACGACCGGACCTGACTAGAGGCATAGTTGAGTGAAATTAATTTTGACAGTGAAAGAGGGATGGTTGTATTCTTTCTGTACTTCTTTGTTATGTGATAATGCATCTGTGGGCTGTTTGCCTGCTATCTTTTGTATGGGGCCTAGCACTTACCTGCATGTTTCTGGCTGATTGTGGCAGAGTAATTGTGCTTGATTGTGACTGAGTGGTTGTTACAGTGTGCCAGTTTGGGCATCTGTAGAGGTGTCCTTTGCTGTCTTCATTTATCCTTGTGTGGCTATATCTCAGTGCATGAGTGTTAAAAGTTGGGTTTCTGCTTGGCAGAGGTATGCACCCTGTCCAAGCAGGAATCACAATCCTATTTAGGGTAAGTCACAACACACCCTAAATGATCCTGTGCTCACCCACTGGTATCCTGGGACAGAGCAGTCAAGCTTAATATAAGAGGCAATGTGTAAAGTATTTATGCAACACTTCAAAAAGTAACAGTGAAAACACCACAAAATGACTCCATGGAACCAGATTAGAAAAATAGAGGACCCTAGTAGTGACTGACGTTTGTTGGATGCTGAGGGTACATTTGTTGAAACTTACTCTTTGGGGTGCTTGGATCATGTTGACATTCCTTTATGTTGATGAGGCTTTCTGAGTCTCATGCAGCAGTTTTCTCAAAGTGAATTTCTTCTTTATTCTGGACTGTCACCCACACACATGGAAGGTCAGAGAGTGTTCCACAGGAGACCCTTTCCAGTCATTAGTAGAATCAGAAAAGGTTTTTGCTTCAACTCTCGCCACACAGCCACTGTGTTTTGGGGGACTGAAATGATGGTTAAGACAATTGCCCAGAGAGTTCCTGCACAAAGATGTATAACAGCTTGGCATAAGAACCTAATATCTTTCAGAAAAGGTCACTCCCTGAGACCCACATTTAGGATCCCAGCACACAGGCTTATCTTTAATTGTACTGTGTAACAAATTAGGTTGGTCAAGCAGCAACCACAGTCCTTATCAGGGTGAAGCAAAAGCCTGCCCTAAATTAACCTGTGCTCAGCCCTCTGGTAGGTTGGCTTCGGGGCAGTCAGGCCTACCGTGGAGGAATTGTGTAAAGTAATAGTGCAACACTTCAAACAGCAATAAAGTGAAAACGCCACACAAAAAGAATCCCACACCAGATTAGAAAAATGGTGTCGTTTTTAATACGTATTAAGATCAGTACGACAAAAAGCCAATTAGTAGAATACAGAACTGTGTAGATTTCATTGAAAATTGCGACAAAAAATACAAAGCATCAACTGTGGATATCTGGCCGCGTGAGATCAGGACAATGTCACAAGCTCAGGCTGACCGCACCAGAACTGCACACAGGGTGCAATGGCAGTCCAGAGACATGTTTAAGTGGGTGGCACAATCAGTGATGCAGACCCACTAGTATCATTTAGTTTACTGGCCCTGGGCACAGGTAGTGCCACTTACCTAGGAACTTACAAGTAAAATAAATATGCCAATTGGGTAAAAGCCATTTTTTACCATGTTAAAAGGAGAGAGCACATGCACTATAGCACTGGTTAGCACTGGTAAAGTTCACAGAATCCTAAAGCCAGCAAAAAGATAGTCCTCAAACAGGAGGGTTTGAAGGCAAAATGTTAGAGGAAAATCATGCAGAGGATGCTAGGTCTAACATCCTGTTTCTGGAATCTCCACAGCACATGAAGAGATCTTGGAACACCCCAAGATAGCAGATTTTGCTGTTAAATGGTCCGCACTTTTTATGAGGTGTGTATTTTTTAAGAGCAAGTAAAATTTCTGATCTCCAAAGATGCTGCAGATAATCATGCAAGTTTCATCAATATTGGTTGTGGTAAAGATGCAATCTCCTCAGGAGTGAACTTTACTGAACGAGCTGTAGTTCTTTGAAAATCAAAACATAGTTGACGTGCTTTTTGCTAAGGTGGGAAAGAGTCTTTCTGGAATATGGCATATTTAATTGGTAAATGGGAAATCTAGAGTGGTCTCCTAAAGTAGCATACTTTGCATCCAACTGGGAACTTGGAGAGGGGGAGGCGATCCCTGCTAATGGTGCCCTAACTATGACACAAGGCGACCCTCGCAAACTTGCAATTGTCACTGCAGCAAACAAAACTGGTAATTGTCCTTGTGCCACAGGGGGCCAATTAATGTAGTGTCACAAGACTCCATGGGGCATATTTACAAGACCATAACGCAGGTGTCCTTTCCTGCACATGAACAATCGCCCCTGTAGCGCAGGCACCCTCGCAACATGACGCAAGGGTGCCTGTGCTGGCAGATTTTGTAGCGCAAGGGAAAAAGCAGGGGTGCGCCGTATTTGTGTAAATATGGTGCATCCCTGCATTTTGATACATTGTCAGGGCACAGCGTTGCCATATTTGGCGTACTGACATTTTCTTGCACCTATCCCTCCATGTATATGAAGGCCACTCCAAAGGTTCGGCAGTTTATTCTCTGGTCAAGGATTTTTTCTTTCTTTTAGACAACAAATTAAGGAATCTATGGTAGGTTTGGTAAAGTGGCACAACAATTTAGGGAAAATAAACAATGAGGAGTATGATGCAGAGTTCAACAGGATATGGTTGTTAAATATGGACTTTAGGTGTTTACATTCCAGTGTTTACATTCCAGTAAATGCATACATTGATGTATGAGTAAATCCAAGTGAAACATAAACATACTTTCAGATACAGGAACAAGTTTGACTGTGTTTTGGGCGCACAAAGTCACATACACAATCTCTTTGTATATGATTTTAGGTACACAGCTTACACGGGTACATGCTGTGAGATATTCAAAAATAATCAGAGACAATTTACATTTCCCTTGGAAAGTTTATATATCTTGAAAGTGATTAATTGAAGCAGTTTGGAACACTATAATTTCCATCTAAATTTAAGAATTGTTATTGTTGAAATGTTGGCCTGCTCTTCAAACAGCTGCACAAAAGACATCCTCCCCTGGAGGCTCCTTGTGAATCCTGGCGCTGAGGAAGGCCTAAGCTTTACTTTAGGCAAACTGGGGAGTGTTCGTTTGTGGTTGATCTTGGCTGGCGGAAAAAGGAGCTTTACCGGATTACGCTGTAGATTATTTTCAGAATAAAAAAACGCAGGTGGAACTGACTTGAAAGCGTAAAAGAAAAGTATAGTTTAAAATAAATCATTTTCTAATGCCAAGCTTCAAAATGAGGAATAAGGTTACAATAGAAAAACTGAGCCCCGGGGTTGTTCTCGGTAATTGTGGGTACACACAAAGGCAGACCTCATTATCAGTCGATGAAAATGGGTATGAACAGTATATACATCTCGGCATGCCGGAGCCAGACGTTCACTGCCTGTGCACTGTTTTGTACGGTTGTATGTGGTAACAGAGCCAGCACTGTCCTCAGAACCTCTGCAGCAACAGAACATTTCGTAATTTTCATGGATGTTTCGTAGAAAATAAGAGAAAGCATGCACTCTAAACTTTGTAACCCGGTATGAAACACGACCTGTGGGTCTCCAGAGCATATGTTTATTTATTTTTTATTTCGTTTTATATATAGTACGAACTTGACTTGGTGGTATCAGAGCACTTTACAGAGTTGGCATAACAGCAATAACATGGGTTATATTTGTAGTAAATATAAATACAAAGTGACAGTAAGTAAAATTATATATACAGAAGACATCAGAAACTGTTGACAAAACTGGTATGAAGTAGATTCGTAAATAAACGTATACAGTGCTTTACTAAGTTATTACAGCAGAGAGTGCGCAGATTACATGACATAATGGCAATATATAAGGAAAGATTTACGATAAGCAGTAGTATAGATGGATTAAATTTGAGGTAGATACAATATATATAGAGAGAGAGAATCAAATGAAAATGAAAATAACAGTAACAATAAAAATAATAAAAATCAACAGATATAAAAATTAGAACATCAATTTGTGGGGAGCTCAGATAAATTATTGGCTCTTATTTATCTCATTCATTTTCTGCAGTATGAAAAATGTCAAAAACATATAAAATGTTAAAATATTTAAATGTGAGTATGTGCCTCTTTTAAACTGTGAAGGTAACTTTGGAGGGAATTTTCCCTTTAAATAGCTTGTCTATACACACATGCTCTATGACCCTGTTGAAGCCTCAGGCCGAAACGCGTTGTTCTCTTATTTGCACTGTTGGTGGCTGAAAACTAAATAAAAGGACTACTTACAACCTGCTGTGACCTGGCTGTGCTGTTTTCTTCTATGCCTTTGGATTTTGGGGGGGGGGGGCATTATCATTGAAGAGCTTCAGATTCTATGGTGTGCTGCCGCATCACGCACAAACAAGCACCCGCTGAACGAGACGGGTCTCTCTGACCGGCTTCATTTGGACCCGAAGGAGATTTCCTTGGAGCCCTGTCTCTACCACATGCCAAGTTGCTGAAGAAAAGTATTGCCGGTAAGAGGGAGGAACTCTCTGTGTCCCGGGAGTGGGGTGGCGATTGTACTGTGCGCGCCTCGGAGGAGGCGTGACCGCAAGTCAAAGCCTCGCACTGGGCGCTGGGAACCTCTCCAGTCCAGCGATTCTGTGAACCAACAACTTGGAGGTATCGTAGCGGTGGAGCCCGTGAGACGAGTCAAGTGCGTCTTCACAGAAACAAAGGAAACGTTTAACATGCCAATACATTGTCTCTCTCAGCACTTTTGGAATTTCTTGATCTCAGTACGAAGTCTCACAAGCAGATTCCAGGCCAGATTTTCTTACAGACAGTGGTTTCTTTGTCCTGAACAAACTTTATTTACAAACCACCACATTTCGACAGAGCAATCCAAGATAAAACACACACTACACAAGCGGGAAGACAATTGATGCACACTTTTTAAGGAGGACACATTTTGATTCAATTAATACAAAAACGTGAAAATTGAACAACATTGAACCATTCAAGATATTTTACTCTGGGACTTTAACAAAATCGTCAGCTTTCTTAACAACTGCACTGTATTTTGGAATATGATAGGAAGCACTTGACACTGAATTAGCTCTTATAGCAATAATAATCAAGAATACTTGAAACAAAAAGGAAGAAAAACTAAATAACCTATAGAAAACGAATAACAATTGGTGGAATTAAAACTTACAAACTTACAAACAAAGATCATGACGGATAGACGTGCCAAGAGGGAACTAAAAGCCAAAGAACTTTTTCATGAAGCTCAGACAGCAATTAGCGGAGACCAAGGAGCAACAGATACACCTCCCTTAAAACTAGTGAGAGAAAAGGAACAAACAAAAATAACAGAAATAAATAAATGGTAGGAGACAACCACATTGAAGAATTATTTAGAATGTGAGAGGATACTGAGAGGTTTACGGATATTTGTGCTACCAACTCTTAGTGATCTTGACCCCGACCTCTCAAAACAATGGCAGGAGGACACAACGGAATGCTCCAAAAAATTAATGCAGACATTAATCACACACGCAGACAGAAAACCATCGAAAGCTGTCACAAGGATCAAAGAACTTGAGGATGTCCTGGAAACTATGCTGGACAAGGAAGATGTAAAGAACGCATTATTGCAAATGGAAAAGAAACTAGAGAAACACGAAGAGGAAGTGGAACAAAAAAAGCTAAAAAATTCAATAGGGATAAAAGAGATTATCCTGCAGGACAAATATATACGTTTGCCAGACAATTTGACTATCTTTATACCAAACAAACCGCAGCAATTACCACTACTGACATCAGGTCAGCTGCCACGAGTGTAGAGAGTTCTGAAGCAAGTTCGGGGATGAGGGGCCTTCCACATCTTTCCCCAGAGTGGATTTTTCATGGGAAATGAGACTCTTCCAGATGACAACGAGACAAAAAGGAAGGGGAAAAGCAAACATGACTCAGGAAATCCCCACAAAACTAGAAGATCAAAAGGGAGATACGAAAATAGGAAGAGAAACACAAAATAAAAAGTGCTAATAAAAGCAAAAGCACAAGACAATAACCTGGTTATCAATCTCTCCAGGAAAATAATCAATGAGAACCACAGGGTCCTCTTAAACAAAGGACTCAGTTTATGCCCAAATGCTGGCTTCCACTTATTAGGCACAAGAATATACTTTTATAAATTTACAAGGAAGGTGAAACTCAAAAAACATTTACAGAAAAATAAGGAATGGGATTTTAAGTTTAGAAAAAGCAAACAAAGTACAGCACCATCCATCATTACAGTCAGTGATCTTAGCGCATTACAATCTTTAACAAGTTTGGAAAGAGAAGCATCGGAACTGGAGAGCCCCACCTATTAAACTGCTATCAGAGATGAAATTCGGACAGATATGACATCCAGGAGTGGATGCAAACCAAAATCCAAATTCTTCCCCCAGTTGCCTGTTGGTAACAAAATCGATCTGTTCTATGAAATTGTAACAGATGAACTAAACAATATGGTAATGATGGAGACCAACAGATCACATAAGAGAAAATAATGGGTCAATATAACTAAAAAGGAGTGGGAAGCTCTGAGGGATTGGCAGAATGATAACAACAGCATCAAATAACCCAATGACAAAGAGGGAAACATAGTAATTATGGGCACTCAACAATATTTAATCGAAGCCAATTGACAACTCAACAATAAAAAACATTACAGAAAACTTCCAGATATCCCATTCCAAGCTCATATGGTTCATTTCTCCCTAACACTAAAGGACTGGCAAGAAATAAGACTTTTAGATATGGATAAATACAAGTATTGGAATACATCACACCTGATAACTCCAACTATCTACTTTCTGCCGAAGGTGCACAAGGATCCCAGCAACCCGCCAGGCAGACCGATAGTTAGTTCAAATGGTGCTCTGTTGAAAAACACGTCAAGATACATCGACATATCTCTCTTCCCCTACGTCAAGAACCTTCCATCTTACCTACGTGACTCACAGGATTTCCTCTATAGGATTAATGAGCTTCCACGGAAACCAAATTACCTGATGGCCACAGTGTACGTGGTTTTACTGTACACGTCAATCCAACATCGTGACGGCATGGATGTTTGCAGATATTTCCTACAAACCCGTTCAATCTCATTGTTGGAACATTCAGACATGTTAATAGAAATTATAGACTTTTGTTTACATCATAATGTCTTTATCTTCAACAACAAGTACTGTCTCAAACCCAGGGGACAGCCATGGAGACATCTTTTGCTCTGACCTATGCTAACCTACTTATGGAGCGTTGGGAAGCAGAGGCAGTCTGGAGTGAATCAAACAAAGAAAAGATGAAGCAGATGATACTGTGGGTCCAATTGATTGACGACCTCTTCCTAAAATGGGAACGGTAAATTGGATCTGTAAAACCTCCTGAGATCATTGAACCAGAATGCACTTAACCTTCAATTTACCTTTGATATTCAAGACCAAGAGATCAACTATCTGGACACCACAGTATATGTTAAAGACAACATAAACTGCAGCAAAATGTACAGGAAGCCCACCAGCACCAATAGTATACTCAATGCTAACAATGAACACTCCCTACCCTTGAAATGGAGTATCCCATATGGGGAATCAAGCGATGTTGTTCAGAGGAGGATGACGTCAAACACCAAGCGAAAGATATGTACACAAGATTCTTGATTAGAGGTTACCCGGTAATAGTTTTGAGTAGAGCCAGTGCAAAGAAACGTGAAATACTATTGACACCGAACACAGAACTGAATCAAGCTAAAGAAAAGACTGAACAAGAAGTGAGGTTTATAACCAACTATAACACATCAAGTGCCAAAGCAAGGAATATACTTAGGGACAATTGGAAGAGCCTGCTCTTGAACCAAGATCTAAAGAAGATACTGCCTGAAAAACCAAATGTTACATACAGCAAAGCACCCTCATTGGGGAATCTTTTAACCAGTTCCTACATGAGACCGGTGGACCCTCACACTAACATAGTGACATGGCTCCCAGTTAATACCCAGGGTTTCTTTAAATGTACAAAATGTAAGGCCTGCAGACATGGCACAAATAAAAGCGAATACAGAACCATCTATGGCTCAACAAATAAGATACAGGAGAAGATTACTTGCGAAACAGAATCAGTAGTCCATGTCTTAGAATGTCAATGCGGAATTCAATATGTGGGCATTACCATCAATAAGCTCAAACTGCGCATATTACAACATCTGAGGGCCATTACAAATAAGGACTGCCAATATGCCATGGCGAAGCATATATGGGAAAAACATGATGGTAAAACAGAAAATATGACATATTATGGCATTAAGCATGTACAGAAAAAACCACGCAGAGGCAACACAGAACTAGAACTATGACGTGAAGACTCCAAAAAATTACTCCTGCTGGGCACAGAGACTTCTAATGGGTAAATACTGATGCAGAACTGTACATTCACATTTAAAACAGTACCTAAGGCCTTTTCGGGGTCTTTCAGTGTCTTCATGGGGTTCATCAGTATCTTTTGACCTGTATATATAGCCTAGGTTAATCATTGAGCCACTGAGCTTATTGAAGATGGTATTCCACCGCCTCAGGACCCTTTGCCACCCGGCACCGCAACCACAATTGACAACTAGGTAATATTAATTGCCGTTATCGCCCATCTCGTGAGCCACTGTGCTCAATTGCATAATTTCCCCACCAATGACCCCCACGCTACTGGCACCTTCTACTAACCATCCGTTCAAGGTCCAGAACCACTTGTTCCCGGTTCCTCCTTGTACCCGGTTTTATCCCTGTACCTTGTGCACGCAACCATTAGTTGTTAAAATTTTCATGATGCTCAGGCAAACAGCATTTTTTGTCCTGATGATGATCCCGGTAATTATGTAAATGGGATGGAAACGTCGTCAACCGCTTAAACACCGTGCACACAAACTATTTATATACCATGTGTAACGGTTGTGTCAGTTATCACGCTTGTTTCATTGCTCTTATCATACAACAAGCACTCCTTTGTTTTGCCTGAATTTGTCTTTTGCTTTTTTGTACTCTGACACCTTGTCACTACTTGTTTTACTTTTATGTCATTGGATACAGGACTGTATCCCACTGTACATTGTTTGTTTTGTTTTGACACCTATAATTAAGTTTGATTAAATCGTACTATACGGCTGGATAGAAACCATATAGAGCTGATTCTGTTCTATATTCATTGCTTTGCTCAAACTTTCTTGCAACAAGGACCATTGTCCTCTTTAAAAACTGTATCTATAGCTAACACCTAATTTCATCTGTTGATATGAACACCTATACAATGAATATGATGTTGATATGTCTATGAGCCATCAAAGAGATTCTGCATAGGTTCTAATCCATGAGATTAAGATAGTCCTTGGTGTGTTATCTTTAATACTTTTTATGTCTTAATTTTCTGATAAATTGTTCCTTGAAAGACATTGATATCTATAGGGCAATGGATATTGCCAAATTAAAATAATGTTATAAATGGAATAAATTGACGGATACATTACTATGGCATGTTGTAACAACTTAAACTCTTCTGTATATCCTACATTGACTATCGATCTATAATAACTGGGAATATTTTAATAACCAGGGCTATGTTTATTATGTTACTTTGACTCTTTATAATAATGAACTTAACATTTGCCCTCCTTGTTTTAGATTGTTGATTATCACTTTATAATCTGGTAATACCCGTATTTTTTAACAGGCCATCTATTACTGTTGGCATTTTGCAACATCTTTGGAATCCATTAGTGTAATCTTTTACATCCAGTTACAATGTGGGCCAGATTTGGTAATTTGCCAAATAGACAAATCGGTCAAAAAGTGTTAACATTATACTGTTTACAATACTTAGCACTTTAGAATAATTATTACATTTATATATTTAGGTTCCCGCCATCAATGTTTGAACAGGAATATCACTCTCTAAGACCTATGCCTTTTTAAATGAGATAAGAGACTACGTTTTTCTCAAATGTATTTAAAAATATATATTTTTATTAGAGCAGGAATAAAAACCATAGGAGCATGACATAACAGGATGAATAAATAGGATGAAAATAACTGATATCAAATAGCTAGCAGCGAAAATACATTTACATGGAATTGCAAACGATAAATAAGAATTAACATCAATTAGAAAACTATTTTATAAAAAAACTGTTCTAAAGGAATCAATAATTAAGAAAGTGAATATATTGCACATTAGCTCATACTAAACCGTGATCCTGTAGACTATCAGACATTTGCTACTTCAGATAATTCCCCAGAAACACAAATACATATCTTCATTAGTGACTATTACACCTTAGTCAATAAGCTGTAATCTATAAAATAGCTACTTCAGGCTAACATACGAGTATCAAAAAACTATTAAAGTGCATGTGCGGTTAGCAGCAGCTATTTTAGTAAAGTGCAAAAATGTACTCTCCGAAGCATAAAGCTCTAAAAATATACTTTTACTCAGATACATAATGGATAGAAAAATGTACCTAGATAGCTCTAAATCTTACAGCAGCTCCTACACTTTCTGCATAGGCCTCCCCAAATCTATAAGTCCTGCACATTTTATTAACCCAATGTTCAATCCTAGGTTGCTTATTAGTCTTCCAATTTTGAAGGACAAGTGACCTAGCGACCGCTATAGAAATTACTATAATATGCTGCTGATATTTTGTTAAACGCTTTACCTCCCCTGACAGACCAACAGCACCAACATACATGAGGGAGCGATTGTTAGGGACACAGTTTGAGAAATCAAAATCAAAACGTCCTTCCAAAATTGTTGTAGACTACTACACTCATAAAATATGTGAACCCAACCCCGTCATCCTGTTTATTACATCTAAAACATTGGTTCGGATTAGTTGGAAACATTTTATGCAGTCTCAGAGGGGTGTAATATGCCCGCCATCTGGATAAAAAATGTATCCTCTTAAAATTAGCTCCTCGCAGTGCTTTATTCGATATCTCACTAAGCTTCTGCCACTCTTTCGTATTAAACTTGCAGCCTGTTTCTAAATGAATTTTCGGAAGCTCTTTCGTAATAATCTCTACACTATGAGCCGTCTGATGCAGTAGCTGATACCAAACTCCAACCCCACAAACTTTATTTGACATCTGCCTGGCAATTTGATGTGCAGCCTCACTCAGCATGGTATAATTATTTTTAAGAAAACTCACAAGATGAAGAAAACTCATAGAGAAAGCGGTATTTAGATAACCAAATTGCAATCGAACCGTTTCCCAGGTAATTAATGTCTCGTGATTATAAAAATCCCCAAGCTGACTGAAACCTAGTTCTTGCCAAACTTGGTGAAGCCCCCCAGGCAAAATCAAACCTCCTACTACACAATCTTTAAAATAAGAACTGGGGATTTTTAAGGGAAGATTACATAAAAAGAAACAAGAACAATGGGATTATCGACATTTTAACCATAGAAATTCGTCCTATCAAAGATAGATGGAGCAAAGACCACTTATCTAATATTTTTTTCACTTCTGCAAGTGTGCTGCTGTAATTCAATGGAAATAACTGGCCATATTCATTTGTGAGAAAGATACCTAGGTATCTGACCGTATGTGGTGATCCTACTTGTAGGGAAACCGAGATGTCAGAAGGTGCAGCATTAGATATGAGGATTTCTGTTTTAGCTTGGTTCACTTTATATCTGCCTATCTTTGTAAATTTCTGTATTTCATCCAATGCATTCTGTATAGTAGACCTGTCTGCTGTGAGATATAAAATTATATCATCTTCATATAGCTTAATTTTTGCCATGCCCTGCAAGGGGGGCAAAATCAATAAATGATCATGAATCTTAACAGCGAGGGGTTCAATAAACAGAGAAAACAAAAGAGGGGATAACAGACAACCCTGTCGCATGCCACGTTCAATATTTACCCTCCCGGCTTCTGTTCCATTGATGAAAATTTTGGCCTCTGCCTGATTATATAATTCTTTTAACAAATGTATCAATTGTGGCAGAAAACCAGACTTCTCCAAAATAAAAAATAAAGCACGCCAGTCTACCAAATCAAAAGCCTTATCGGCATCCATCATCAGGATGGCTGCTTTGATCTTATCAGCGGAAGAATAATCAATAGCTTGGATTAAAAATATGTGTTGGCGGTTATTAACTGTCCTGGAATAAAACCATTTTGATCTGTATGGACCACCTGTTGGGTGCATTGAGCAATCCTTCTGGCCCAAATCTTCATAGACAGTTTGTAATCAGTATTTAACAAACTGATAGGACAATAGGAATTTGGATTGCAAGGATCTTTATCCTTTTTCAGAAAGACTACCAGGACTGATTCCTTAAAACGTTTGGGGGTATCTATACCGTCCTTTATTTGATTAAATAGTTTCATTAAAAAAGGAATTAGTCCTTCTTGGAATATTTTATATACTTCCACCAGAATCCCATCCGACCCACTAGTCTTGGCGTTTCACATACTTTTCAATACTGTCAGAATTTCTGAGTTTTCTATTGAACCATTAACCATCTTGATAAATTGCTGAGATATCTGTGGTAGCTCCAGTGATTCAAAATAGGACCTCAATTCTAACTCTTCTACCACCTGTATTGCTGTATAAATTTGTTTAAAATGAGAAAGAAAAACCTCAGTAATCGCCTGCTTATCTTCTTCTAGCAGGCCAGTAGAGCGATTTTTAACCTGACTAAGTACTTGCACCGCTTTCTGACTTTTTGTAGTCCAAGCCAAACATCTACCGATATGCTGGCTTTCCTTGTAGAGCTTTTGTTGGTAAGCCCTGCTCCCCGAAATCTCCTCCAACAAAAAGAAATCCTTCAATTGTTCTTTGGCTTTTAATAATTCTTGCTGTTGTGCTTTAATAATGTGCTCAGCTGTCGCTATTAGGTTTACGTTTTGGCTGACTCTCTCCACAGCAGTCTGTAGCTCGAGAATCTTTTGCTTACGTTGCTTACTTAACCTAGACTTATAGGATATCACCTGTCCTCTAAAAGTAGCTTTAAATGCCTCCCAAACCATAAAGCTTGGGGCAGTATTTGCATTAAACTGAAAAATTCCCTGATTAAAATTCTAGTTTTTGCCACCTAAATAGTGTCTTCAAGTAAAGATTTATCAAACCTCCACCTTGATTTCTGTTTGGGGTAATCCCCAGCGTTAGCATAAAAGAAACTACACAGTGATCAGAGAAAGAGTTTGCCAGTATCTCTGTTTTGCCATTGGCTAACAGCTCGTCCACCCAAAAAAAACTCTAAACGGGATGCCATTCTGTATTTTGAAGAGTAGCAAGTAAATTGAGAAGAGCCGGGGTGCCCTTGCTGCCATGGGTCTGTTAAAGCAAAATCTATTGACAGACTTTTTATAAACTTTGCACTTTTAGGTTTTAATTGTCATTTTGCTGTATTCGAGGTATCCAGCGCTAGGTTCTGAATGTAATTAAAATCAATACAAAACAACTGGTCACAGGGTCTAAGGGAATTTTAAAGACCTGCGCAGACAAATCCCCAAATCACTTGAACAAACACAATAAGTAGAGTCTGCGGGTCTGAACCATTCACTCATAAGAAAAGAAGCGACATGTCAGCACAATAAGCAATAATCACGCCTCGGATAGACCTCATTGGCTACGTTACTACCACTGCACAAAGATTAAAATCGCCATGTTTGCCACTAATTGATAAATTTGCTCAAGTGCTGTGGTTTCGTCCTCTATGGGGCCATAATAGTCAACTAAATTTAGCACTGCTCCCTCGTGTTTTACTTTTACCCATAACCATCTACCTTTCCCATCTCGCCGGGCCTTCTTAACCTGCCAGTCCAATGTGTTAGATAGTAAAATCCCAACCCAGCGCACCGCATAATTAGCAGAAGAGAAATACGCCAGTGCATATTTCTTAGGTAGTGATATCTTGGGGGTGTCAGTCCTGAAGTGCGTTTCTTGTAAAAATAAAACTTCGGAAGAAAGGGATGGTAACCATTTTAAAAGTGCACAACTTTTACACGGATTCAGCAATCCATTGACAGTACATGTGATCACTTTTATATTCTGCGTCATCTGACCATTTTAGAAAGCCTGTCTCAACTTTATTGATGCTAAGATTTCCCTCTACATTTCTAACCCTTCTTTTACAGTCATCTCCCACCAAAACCAGTCTGTACAGTATCCAGCTAACTTGAAAACACGTCCTGTATAATTCACTCTTTTCCTGCTCATTTTTTCCAATGCTACACCGCCCCTTCCCCTCCCTCTCACCCCTGCCCACCCCGGACTGTCTTTGGAGGAAGGTAGCCCTTGCCTCGCCTCGGCAGCCTCCCTCAATCAACAGGGCGCCTTGACTTGGCACTCGGGGGCACGTCCCCCCGTCCCCTTCACTAGTGTGAGCGATACCATTCAGGTAGTTAAACCCCAGGGTATCTCTAATATAAAGTGCTTTTTTATTTTTTTAAAAAGTGCTTGTGCAATAAATAATCCGGCCTTGGGAAAGCCCTTTTATAATCTATTCTTCAACTACTACATACTTGGGCAAACTTGTACAAGCGAGAACAATATATCTAGAATGAGCTAATAGTTGTAGTTGTATCTAGTGCAACTTCCCCCTGAAGAAGAACAAGGTAGCGGTGTCATCAATAAATAGAATTAGAACTAAAATAAGCTTAATGTTCAGCATATCTAAGATACCTTAAAATGCAATAAGCCGTAAGCTTTTAGTTCCATTGCTATACATCTACGAAGGGAAAGGGGGAACTGCCACAGAGCCTTACACCCATAATAAAACAGTATTGTTCCCCCTTCATATGGGGGGGGGGGGGGGGAGTAAAGTGCAGTGGTGCAATAGCGCATATTTTAGCCATAGACGCATTGCAAAAGTGCAGAATACATTCCAATATTCAACAAACTAGAAAAGTGCTCCCATATAGGGTGAAAAAGTAAAGTGCAATAGTGCAAATTTTTTAGTCACAGAGACAAAATAAAATTTCAATCCAATACATCCTCTATTACTTTGTGTATTAACGGTAGGGAGGAACTGCAACAAGACTTTGTACACATTGAAAGGAATAATATCATTCTCCCCTCGCCTAAAGGGAGAAAAAGGTAAAGTGCAATAGTACAATAGTGCAAATCTCAGCTGTAAATACCTTTTCAAAAAGTGTAATGTGCAAAATGCATTTCAGTACTCAAAATAACTAAACAATGCCAATAAAGGAGAAGTACCTATAGCAGCAGACAGGGTGATAGTGGCTCAACCCAATACCTCTTCCCCCCTAAAAGGAGAACAAAAGGAGAGCAAAGTACAAAGTATAAAGTGCAAAGTAGCAGAAGGTTCCTACAACTATAGTGGACTTGGTGTGCAAGTAGTTAAAGTGCCTAAAAGCACAGCAAAAAAATAAATAACTAAATAAAATTAAAGAAAGAAGGGGAAAGAGAAAAAGCAAAAGAAACTTAAGTCTGCTTTTCTAGCTATGAACCAATTGTTATGGACGAGAGTCACTGCTTGAGTATCCATACATCCATTATTTTACCTTTACTTGAACAATCTTTTGTCGTAGATCCTGGGCCTCTTCGGGAGTGAGACCCAGATGGCACCTTCCTTTCCATAAAACTCTTAATTTGGACTGCTGGGCAATAGAGACATGTGCTCCTGCACTCTTGAATTGGCTCATCATCCCCACAAAGTCCTTCCGTCTTCGTGCTGCTGCTGCCGACATATCGGAGAACACTCGAATCCTGGCCCCATTGAGTAACACAATCTCCTGTTTTTGGATCGCCTTGGGCAACACAGCCTCTCTAATACGGTAGTCAGAGAAGTTCACGATCATTGTCCTAGGATACTTAGCGGTAAAAAAGGGAGTGGTGATGGACAGAGCATCAGAACCAATCAAACATTCACACCCAGTCAACAGATCTGGGTTTGATCCATCACCGTTCTTTAGCCCACTCTGCCACCCCAGTTCAGACATGGCCATATGCAAATCAGTCTGACCCTGTGCCTCATGGGAACAGTCCAGCCCGAACTGCCAAGCCATGCCTTGCCTGGACCGGAAACAAGCTTCCTAGGACCGGTTTCTGGCATTTCAGCCGTCTTCAGCCAGGCTTGCTTGAATCCAGTGGCAAAGTGAGCAAGGGACTCACGTCTGACAATACCCTACCAACTTATTGCGAACAAAGCGGTACAAAAGGGGGTGGTGATGGACGGAGCATCAGAACCAATCAAACACTCACACCCAGTCAACAGATCTGGGTTTGATCCATCACCGTTCTTTAGCCCACTCTGCCACCCCAGTTCAGACATGGCCATATGTAAATCAGTCTGACCCTGTGCCTCATGGGAACAGTCCAGCCCGAACTGCCAAGCCATGCCTTCCCTGGACCGGAAACAAGCTTCCTAGGACCGGTTTCTGGCATTTCAGCCGTCTTCAGCCAGGCTTGCTTGAATCCAGTGGCAAAGTGAGCAAGGGACTCACGTCTGAGCATACCCTGACAACTTATTGCAGGGAAGACATGGCTTGGCAGTTCGGGCTGGACTGTTCCCATGAGGCACAGGGTCAGACTGATTTGCATATGGCCATGTCTGAACTGGGGTGGCAGAGTGGGCTAAATGACGGTGATGGATCAAACCCAGATCTGTTGACTGGGTGTGAGTGTTTGATTGGTTCTGATGCTCCGTCCATCACCACCCCCTTTTGTACTGCTTTGTTCGCCATAAGTTGGCAGGGTATGCTCAGACGTGAGTCCCTTGCTCACTTTGCCACTGGATTCAAGCAAGCCTGGCTGAAGACGGTTGAAATGCCAGAAACCGGTCCTAGGAAGCTTGTTTCCGGTCCAGGGAAGACATGGCTTGGCAGTTCAGGCTGGACTGTTCCCATGAGGCACAGGGTCAGACTGATTTGCATATGGCCATGTCTGAACTGGGGTGGCAGAGTGGGCTAAAGAACGGTGATGGATCAAACCCAGATCTGTTCACTGGGTGTGAGTGTTTGATTGGTTCTGATGCTCCGTCCATCACCACCCCCTTTTGTACTGCTAGGATACTTAGCCCCTGGGATTTTCTGAAAGGGGACTCTATGGGCCCGCATTACAGTAAGATCTTCAGGCGCCTTCTCAAGTATATGACCTCTGATCATCGACTCAATATACGCCACCGGATTAGACTGTCCATCAATGCGTTCACTATCTTCCAGGAATCCCTGTAAACCGTAGATTCGACCGTCTAGCGTAGTTTTCCATTTCATCCATTTTTAACTGAGAGGCCTGGAGCTTCTTCTGAAGAGATGTAATATCAGAGTCCCATAATACAGAGCGGTCCTCGATATCCGATACCCGTTGTTCCAATTCCTTAAATCGCTCAGGTATTTGCTGAACCATAGTTTCAATTTTATCTAACCTTTGGTGCAATAGAGAAAGCTCCTGAGCTTGCGAGGTCTTACAATCCCGTATTTCCCGCAGAATGGTCTCGAAGAGCTGTTTCACTTGGTCCATCGGAACAGATGAGGACTGGGCCGAAGTGGTGATCCCCCCAGTGCTAACATCTCAACTTCCAGCTCCCTGCTGAAAGGGCAATGTCGTCTCTTCAGGCCCAATTCTTGACGTGAAGCTGTGCTGTGATGAGGGAGATAGAGACCCCAAGCCCTCTAGAGTTTTAGAGTTGCGACTCGACTGCATAGAATAAACTTGACCCTCCAGACTTTTTTCAAGGGCCGTCTCCCCTTTCTCCCCCGGGGAAGCAGCAGTGATTGTACCCCAATTAACAGGGGCAGCTTCTTCAGGCAGTATCTGTTCTGTTGCCATACAATCACTCCCATACAACCATTCACAAACCCATTCACAGACCCATACCAGTACTTACACACCCACTCACTGATTCATATATCTACACACACATCCACTCGCTCACCCATACAGCCACTCATACACCCACTCAGTCACTAACACAGCAACTGACATATTCACTCATGCATCCATACAGCCATTCATACACTGAGTCAGTCACCCATACAGGTACTCCCACACATAGTCACTCGCCCATACAGTCAATCACACAGCCACTTACTCACCATACAGAAACACACACACCCACTCACTTACTCATACAGATACTAACACATAAGCACTCACCTATGCAGTCACTGACACAGACACTCACCCATACAGCCACTCTCATATTCACTCACTCACCCATACAGTGACTCATATACCCCATCACTCACCTATACTGACTTTCACATACCCAGTTAGTCACCCAAGTACCACTGACACATGCTCTCACTCAACACACAGCCATATACACACTCAGTCATACAGCAGCTCGCACACACACACTTATTAATCCATACAGCCCTGACTCACTCATCCATACAGGCAGTCACACCCCATTACCCACCCACAAAGACACTCTGACACCCATACAGGTACTCAGACAACTAATCACTCACCCATGCAGCCACTAACATACTCACTCACACACCCATACAGCCACTTTAGACACCAACTGACAGACTGTTACAGACATTCACAGAACCAGTCACTCACCCATACATTCACTGAGACACCTAATCACTCATTTTTGCAGTCAGTCACGCACCCACTAAATCATCCATACAGGCACTCATACACCCACTGGTTCACCAACACACCTTGGTATATATATTTAACACTCATAAACTTTTTTAAAACACCCCCAGCAAATATAAATATATATATATATATATATATATATATATATATATATATATATATATATATATATATATATATATATATATATATATATATATATATAGAGAGAGAGAGAGAGAGAGTTAGCATAGTTATATTGCACAGTGCAGTATAAAGAAATATTTACGGTGAACAATAGTACAGATGCACTATAGTTGAGGTAGATGCTGTATATATATATATATATGTATATATACATATATATATACATATATCCACTCCGCTTCTCCCTAGTGCGCCTTTACACAAACAGGAACACGGACACTTCAATAGGCTGATGCCAGAAAGTTATTTATTTAAATGCTGTAAACAAACGGTGCTGCCTCAGACGCGTTTCGGACACTAGGCTGTTTCCTTGATCATATATATATTCCAAAAAAATGGGTTCCTCCTGAGATTGAGCCCGTTGCCAGGTGGCGCGCGATGCTGGTGGAACCACGGCCGGACATTAATTGCCAACAAAGAATCTAATTATGCGCACACTAAAACAGTCCACTGCTAGTGCAATACGAGTTTACGCTACGCGTTTCGGCATTAAACTGCCTTGATCACACGCTGAGACAGCGACATTACAGTGCATACATAGACAAAAAACATAGAAAACCGACTGATGTTAACAGTAGTTCAATGATCCAAGTTACTATGGCGGCGGCGAGTAGATTGTTATCATGATTGTTAGTAAACAGGTGCGATCTCACGTGGATCATTGAACTACTGTTAACATCAGTCCGTGTTCTATGTTTTTTGTCTATGTATGCACTGTAATGTCGCTGTCTCAGCGTGTGATCAAGGTAGTTTACTGCCGAAACGCGTAGCGTCTGAGTATTAAACTTGTGTTGCACTAGCAGTGCATTGTTTCAGTGTGCCCATTATTGGATTCTTTGTTGGTATATATATAATATATCTACATACTGGCGGTCACCAGTAGGTAGCTATAGTTAGAATTTGTCGTTGTTTACTGAATCCTCGTAAAATTTTCAAAACTAGTTTGACGCTCACTTCAGCTGCTGTCGTGAAAGTTTTTGGGTGATCCGTTAAGCGGGGGTTGAGAAAAACTGGGGGTCCAAAAAAGCGTTTCCCCATGTTCATTTCCATAGGAACTTTAGACATAGCTACAGCCCGAACTGCTGAATGGAATTAGGCCAAATTTGGCAGAAAGGTAGCTGTTGGTCCAGGTCCAAAAAATATTTTTTTTCTTTACAATTTTGACGAGAGCCGTGCTGGATCCACATATCCCGCCAACATTTAAAACAAGCATTGTCATAGCCAATAGGTCTCGCCTTTGGGACCTTATAAGTGTTTAACCATGCAACAGTTGCATAACTAAATACTTATAAGGTCCCAAAAGCGAGACCTATTGGCTATGCCAAGCGGCCGTGCGGCCGCAAAAGTGATCGCGATCGCGATCAAACATCCGCGAAAGTGAAAGTGAGAGTAATCGTGGTAAAGCGCGCACGTCCGCGCACATGCACTGTAGCTCTAGGCTGGCCTGGTAGCATTTTTTGGAGCCCTCTCAATAAGTCTCGCCAGACCAGCGCATGCGCTGGGTCAGGCGAGACCTAAAAACCAACTGCAGGCTCCCACGCTTCTTTTATTATCTGCCCCCGGTTGGGCCAGGTGCTGGGGGCATTTTCCAAAAAAAGGAGCGGGGCTCACAGCCCCACCTCTTGGGGCTTATAATGCCCCAGGACCACCACCTCCCTGGGGCTTGTTTAATGATAAGTGGGGGACATCTTGGCCCCCTTGAGGACTACCATCTCCCCAGGGCCATAAACAAGTTTTATTGCGGGCCTCAGGGACACCCCTGGGCACCAGAGTTCACTGTCTTCCCAGGGCCAAGTTCATTTTTTGTAATTGGCCCCCCTCACGGGCCATTCTCAGCCCCGGGGAACGCCACCTCCATGGGGCAGGCCCTCCAAATTTGAAAGGTGGAGGCTGTGCAGGACCCCTCCTGGAGCCATCGATGGCCCTGGGGACGCCACTCCGCAAGGCCGGTTCTTATATGTCCCAGAGTGCCCACCAGGATGTAGCTGTTTGTTATGGCTTGGTGGGAGCTTTACAGTTCCAGCCAAGCCATAGCAAACGCTTCGTTTCCAGCAAGCAAGAGCATTCAACATGCTCTCGCTTGCTGGAAGCGGAGCAGAATTGTTTTCACAGATAGAGAGCTGCATGTTCAGCAGCTCCCTATCTGTGAAAGCAGTTGCCAGCTCCCGCAGGAGGCAGGGAGCCCGAAACAACCATGGGGGCCTTCAGGCTACCCCTGCAGTCCCCAATGAAAGTTTTTGAGTGCCCTGGGTGGGACCAGGGTACCCAGAATACAGGCTGGGTCGCAGGGCATGGGGTCCTTGTGGCCAAAATAAGCCAGGGAGAGGGGTCACGTGGTCCCTCTTCCCTACTTTTAAAAATACAAATAAAAAATCCAGGCCTCAGAGGATGCAGTCGCTGGGTCCAAAATCAGCCCTGGAGGGGACCGTGTGCCCCCTTTGCCCAGTTACGTAACCAAAAAGGCCTGGCCCCAGGGATGAGGTTCCACATGCCTATATCGTCCCATGGAAGGGGGGCCTTTGGGCCTCCCTCTCATAATAATGCAAAAAAAGCCCCCCTTTCATCACCACTGTGCAAACGTGCCTCCTGGCACATGACTGGTTGGGGGTTGAAGTCCCGTTGGATGCTAAGGGTTCTTGGGCACCAACAATCACTCCTGTTACCTCCAGTAAGTCCCACACAGCCAGACTGCTGAGAAGTTATCGCAGGCCACATCCCCTTTCTTCACCGTTCTGCAGACACACCTACTGGCACACTACTGGTTGGGGGATGAAGTGACCTTTGCTGCTGGGGTCCTTGGGGGCCAACAACCCCTCCTATTACCTCCAGCAAGTCCCACAGTGCAGAATTACTGAGAGGTTTTCAGGGGCCATTCCCCCTTCTCCACCACTATGAAAACATACCTCCTGGTGTACTACTGGTTGGGGGATGAAGTCCCCTTAGATGCTGAGGGTCTTTGTAGTCCAAGAACACCTCCTGTTACCTCCAGAAGGTCCCACACAGCGCGATTGCTAAGAGATGGTCAGAGGCCCCACCCTTTTCTCTCCCACTCTGCAAATGCGCCTCCTAACACACTACTGGTTGGGGAGGAAGTCCCCTTGGCCGCTGAGAGTCTTTGGGACCAACAACTCCTCCTGTTACCTTCAGGAAGTCTCACACAGCGGGTTTGCTGACAGGTCATCAAAGGCCCACTCTGCAAAAGTGACTACTAGTTAAAAAACCATAGAAGTTCACTTAAACTAACCAAAGATTACAGGGACGTTATAGTTAGGAAATAGAATTGGAAAAACTTAGAAATTCACTTATACAAAAAGGTTACAGGAACATTATAGTTAGGAAATAGAATTTTAATAAACCTTAGAAATGTACTGAACCAAACAACAGTTACAGGGACATTATAGTTAGGCTTAGGTTTTACTCATACAAAACCTGTGAAATTCGGCATTTATAGTTACCTGAGCTCAGTGCTTAATTTGAGCCAGTGGTTTCCGGTACTCGGCACCGGCATTTTATTGTCAACACAGGCACTTATGACAGTCTGCTACATGATGGCACTGTCTGTCTAATTTAGAGATGAGAAAGCCACAGTTATTTATTAATTCAGTAAACATAAAACAAAATGACTAACACCTGCCACCCAAGCCATTCTTAAAGCTTTAGGGGTGTGGAATAGTCTAAATTGTCACACTTGCAGGAGTGTGATGAATAGCAGTTGTGGTGGTGCGAGCACCAGCAAGGGGAATGCTGTGGTGGAGGCTGCAGTGGCCCCATGACAAGAGCCCTGGCAGTTACTTTTTTACAAATTAAGCACTGCCTGAGCTAACTTTAACTTACACCCCGCACTGCACGGCTTATGACCTCCCATATTTTTATCAGTCATGACATGGTCAGTGACATCACTGATGACATCTCAAATGGCATCACTGCTGACATCACAGATAACATCATCCAGAGAACCACTCACACCCCCAGACAACCTCTCGTATGCCCACTCACACACCCACACAACCACTCACATACCCATTCACAGACTCATACCAGTACTCACACATCTAGTCACTCCTCCATAGAGCCACTCACACACCCACTCACTCACTCGAACAGCCAGCCACTCACACAATCATTCACTCACCCATACAGCCACTCATCCAACCAGTCAATCTCTACACACCCACTTATCCACCCATAGATCCACTCACACTGCCAGTCACTCACCCATACAGTCACTGACATACCTATTCACTCATCAATACGGCCACTCACACAGGAACGTACCCTCACAGCTGCTCAAACAACCAGTTATACACTCCTACACACAAGGATACATAGAGTCACACAGCTACTGACATAATATGTTAGAAGTAGTATCACTTAGGAGTAGTGCACCTAGTAATCTAACTTAACTTTTGTAGTAGGTTGGTATAAATCTTTAACACCCATAAACTCTTAAAAAACAATTACTCTCACTGGATGATGTCATCAGTGATGTAGTTTGAGATGTCATCCATGATGTCATCAGTGATGTCACTGAACATTTAGTGAGTGATGTAATATGTGAGGTCATAAGCAGTGTATTGAGGGGCGAACATTTTAGTTAGTGCAGGTAACTAAACTTCTGAATTTCACTGGTTTTATATGAGTAAAATCTGAGCCTAACTATATAGTCCTTGTAACCTTTTTGTTTTTTCAGTGAATATCTATCTATCTATCTATCTATCTATCTATCTATCTATCTATCTATCTATCTATCTATCTATCTATCTATCTATCTCTATATATATATATATATATATATATATATATAGATATATATATATATATATATATAGATATAGATATAGATATAGATATAGATATATAGATATATTATCTACTGGCAGTCGCCAGTAGATAGTTATAGTTAGGACCGTGTTTCCATAGGAAATTTGAAAATTCTATTTTGAATAACTTTGGCGCCGGTTGACGAATCCTCTCGAAATTTTCGAAACTAATGGGGCGCTCCGCTCAGCTCCTACCCTGAAAGTCTCGGGGTGATTCGTCAAGCGGGGGCTGAGAAAAAAGGGGGGTCCCAAAATGCATTTTCCCCATGCATTTTCCCATAGGACCTTTAGTTGAAGGTACAGCCCGAACGGCTGAACAGAATTACTTGAAATTTGGCAAAGAGGTAGTCCTCAGTTCAGGGATGTGCCTTTTGCATATATGGAGTCAATCTGTTCAGTAGTTCCTGAGAAAATTGCAGTTAAAAGTACATAAATATCTATAGGCGCGCACCGTGCACGCACGGTGCCGTGCCAAACGTAATTCTGATTGGTGGTTTCATGTCAGTCAACGTTCGAATCGGTCGAAATCAGGAAGTGTCGGCCGCCATTTTGTGTGTTTTGTGTGTGACAGTGAAAAAGAAAGGTAGAGAACATGAAAAGGGGGCAGGGTAGAGAGTTCCTGACCCCCTAGCCTTTGTCAGGGTGTCCCTGAAGGACCCCGAAGGGTGAAAAAAACATTTAATTTTTTTTTCAAAAAATCGCCAGGTGCACGCACAGTGCGCGCACGGTGAAAAACCTTAAAAAAAAAAAGAAATATATAAAAAATATAATAAAACATACATAACTTAGCATTTAAAAAACCTTACAAATTCACTTAAAAAACCATAGGTTTCACACACGTTATAGTGAGGAATTAGCATTTAAAAAACCTTGCAAATTCACTTAAAAAACCATAGGTTTCACACATGTTATAGTTAGCTGGACATTTCACTCATAAAAAACCATTGAAATTCCCCCGTTATAGTTAGTTCAGATAACTATAACTCGCGCGACCGCCACTCTATCACAAGGATGATGTCATCAGTGATGTCATGAGTGATGCCACTGACCATGTCATGAGTGATGTAATATGTGACGTCATGAGCAGTGGATTGGGGGCGCGCGAGTTATAGTTATCTGAACTAACTATAACGGGGGAATTTCAATGGTTTTTTACGAGTGAAATGTCCAGCTAACTATAACATGTGTGAAACCTATGGTTTTTTAAGTGAATATATATATATATATATATATATATATACATACATATATATACATATATATATATATATATATATATATGTATATATATGCTGTCCTATTTGCATATATATATATATATATATATATATATAAGCAAATAGGGCGGCATTTGCAATAGATGCAGTTCCCAGCATATATATATATATATATATATCCACAGAACAGAAAAGCTCCTTCCGGATCTGCTGGGACCCTTGAGAGGTGGCGCACACGCCAGCGGAGCACGCCGGCAAAATTAATATCCACACCAAACGAAAAAGTTCTTCGTGCGCTCTCAGTAATAAACAGGTGAAACAACGATGTCAATATCCAAGAGTTTAATTCACACTACGCGTTTCGGCGACAAGCCTTGATCACGTGATCAAGGCTTGTCGCCGAAACGCGTAGTGTGAATTAAACTCTTGGATATTGACATCGTTGTTTCACCTGTTTATTACTGAGAGCGCACGAAGAACTTTTTCGTTTGGTGTGGACATATATATATATATATATATATATATATATATATATATGTTGCAACAATCACTCCATCAGGAAATGACACGAACTCCTCTTAGGTGGCAAAACGAAATTTATTTTCGGTTCTCACTGCTCTTGGTCATGACGCGTTTCGGCCGTACCGTCGGCCTTGTTCACATAACAACGCCATAGCGGGAAAACTCCAATTTAAATGTTTTTTTCTCTTTCAAACCCAGTGTCACATGATTAATAAACATAGAAAATAGACTGCGACATTTTTACACATACTTGATTTTGGAAAACAGACTAGGTGGTATCTCTCCACACTAATTGCATATTACTACATAAAGTGGAAGGAATAACATATATATACACCTTTAAATACACATTTACGTATAAATAAATAAATAAATAAATACATAAATACATTTCAGTATAAATACAATGTAGTTCACTATATGTTAAAATCGTTTTCTTAAAATACTGGCATAAATGCGTATTGTAGTAAGTCTTAGATGTGTGGTTGTCCACCTGATCTTAATTTTCATCTAAACTCATCAATGTGTATGTGAAAAAAGATGAAGGTGTCACAGAAGAAGACTCTATTCCATAATCAAAATCACCCATAAACCAAGGAAAAGTGTAGAAAACATTAGATTGACCCCTCAAATGTGCAAAGTTGCGAAAAGTGCATAATGCAGATGTTCTAATAGGAATTTAATTTAATGCACCGTCAATGTTGGCAAGTACATATTAGTGCATGTAATAGAATGCTTAAAAAACTGTACAATAAAATACCTATTTGTTATCACAACTAGTGTAAAGATAAAAAAGAAAATTAAAGTGAGAAGTGTCCATAGGTAAATTAAATCAATGGAAGCTTCAGAGGGGCATAAAAATCCCAAACTTGATGTGTGTTCATTCCAAGTAAGTGGATCAACTTAATTTGAAGGATCCTATTAATACTAGTATTGCTTCCTAAGTGTGTGATGTGGGCAAATATAAACATCATTGCAATCAATATGGCAGGAGACTAGTTCCCGAGTGCTCCTGTTAAAGAGGCTCTTGTGAGGTTTCTCCAAGCAGACTTCTAAGCAGATTTAAAGGTAGGTGTGCATATCTTCAGTAGTATTTAACCCATAAGGGGCCTTCGTATCCATTTCCAGTATTAGGCGGGTCTCTAATTGCCTTAGTAGCCTTTCCCTATTACCTCCTCGGCGCAATTTAGGGATGGCGTCAATTACATAGTAACTAAGACATTTTAAGTCATTGTTGTGTTTGTCTTTGAAATGACGAGCCACTGGATAAGTGCTGTCATTATTAACAATGGCTCTCAAATGCTGCAGGATACGAGTATGCACTTGAAGTTTGGTACTACCAATATACGATAGGTCACAGGTACAAGTAAGGACATAGACAGCATATTCTGTACGGCAATTAAAATGCCCTTTGATTGGTGTTTCCTTGGGACTAAAAGGAGTTTTATATGTAGTACGGTTAGTCCCAAATTTACAAGCTCTACATGATGTACACTTGTAAAAACCTTTCTTTGGTTGTAGCCAGGTACTATTGGATACATTCTCTGGGCTACTTTTAACCAGCTGGCTTCTCATGGATGTGGCACGTCTATATGTAATGGACGGTTTGTCTGACAAGAAAGGCACCAGTACACCATCAGTTTTTAAAATGGGCCAATTTTTGTTAATGATTGCCCTCAACTGTCTATGTTGTCTGTTGAAAGTCATTATGAGACGTGGAGCATTCTCCTCATCTCCAATCTCTCTCATAGTACCTGGCCTAGCATTTGTACCTAGTAGTTCTTCTCTAGCTTTTAGTGCTGCTTTATCACTCGCTTGTTTGAGAACAGACTCACTATAGCCTCTAGCTCTAAATCTTGCCAGTGCCTCTACCTTGCATTTTGTGAATTCATTTTCTGTACTGCAAATTCTTTTGAGCCTTAATAGTTCCCCATAGGGGATACTCCTAATGAGGTGGCCAGGATGGGAGCTAGTTGCATGTAAGGTGGAGTTACCTGCGGTAGATTTTCTGTATAGTGTGGATTCCAATTTGTTGCCTGATACATAGATAGTAGTATCTAGGAAAGAGACCTGTGTTTGACTAATGTGAGATGTAAATTTCAAATTAAGTTTGTTGATGTTGATCTCATTGATGAATAGTACAGCACTATTGGTGTCCCCCCTCCATACCAGGAACACATCATCAATAAATCTTAGCCAATACACTATGTTGTTCTCATATTTGGAACCCAATGAGCCCCTGAGAACCTGCTCCTCCCACCAGCCCACGTGTAAACACGCGTAGCTGGGAGAGAAGCAGGCTCCCATAGCCACGCCTCGCTTTTGACAGTACAATTTATTCTCAAACAAGAAAAAGTTGTTGTAGAGGCACCATCTAATCATTTGAATAAGCATCTCATTATGGTTGTGAAAAATGAGAGATATATATATATATGTATATCACTTTACAGGGCTAGCATAGCAGCAAATACCCCAAGCTACAAGTATTGTATATAAAATAAATAAAAAAATAAGGAAATTACTTTATCGACAGACCGTGAAATAGGTGTATGATACACATTCCGAGGCAGCTTAAGTATGGTGGTGTGCTGAGAGGGAAGAGTAGAGGCACAGTTTTTCATCAGGTAGTGAACTCAGGTTTATTTATGGGGTGTGGGGTGAACACAAACAGACCAGTCGAATGGTTGAAGGAGGAGTGTTTAGTTATTTGTTCTAGAGAAGAAGTTTCAGGTTCTTCTTGACGTGTGGGAATGATTCATTGTGTTCTCTTGTGATGTCACTGACCATGTCATAAATGATGTAATATGTGACATCATCAGCAGTGCATTGCGGTGGCGCGAGTTGTAGTTAACTGAACTAACTAAAACGGCGGAATTTCTCTGGTTTTGTACGAGTGAAATGTCCAACTAACTATAACGTCCCTGAAACCTATTTTTTTTTTCAGTGAATATATTGTATGCATGACATTTTTTGTTGAATGAAACACTTCATCGTCTTCATCCTGTTCTATTGATTTAGCATAAACCCATATAATCTAGGTATTTGTACTATTTCTTGATTTTTATTTTTATTTTATTATTATTTTTTTGTTATTAATTCCTTTTGTGATCAATGTCATTACCCACATCTAATATTGTTTAACTGGTGCTTCTTTTGTTAATCATTGTATGTTTGAAAAAACATTAATAATTAATTGAGAAATGGGAATGATTCATTGTTCGGTAAATCTTGAGGCAGCAGTGAGTTCCCGATTCTGGGAGCATTCCCGGACAAGGAATCGGTGCGAGATTTCTTTTTCTTAAATTTTGGTTGAATCAAGAGTAGGCTGTGAGAGCTTTGGAGTTCTGTCTTATAGTTCCTCATCAGTTGTACTGCCTCACTTCATTCAGTCCCTAAAAATTCTCTGTGCCCTAACGGCCCTTCCGGGCTTCTTATCTTCTATAATTAAACGGTTATATAGGGCCACTTCATGAGGATGATACGCTCTTTATGGAACATCATTTTTCAGTTATGCCGCTGAGACTCTGATCCTGATCAACGGCCCTCGTCCTCAGGTAATGAATGTACAGCATTCTCCAATAACTCCTGATTGAGTCAAAACTTTCCAAAAATTATACAACAAAATGTGAGACCAAAGTGATGGTGACGTGTCTACTTCTGTTAATCCACAATCTAGCAAGCAATTTCTCTTGCTGCAGCTGTGACAAATTTAGGTATTCTCATGGATTCCAGGGTTTTCTCCAAGACCGCAATTCTCACAGAAAACTGTTGTTGCATCTTGGAACCTTAAATAAGGAATTCCTATTTCTCAGTTTCCCCTTGTGAGTGCAGGAAGGGACAGTACCGGTGCTGTTTCAGTTGGACTGTAGTTTTGGTGCCCACATACGCATCCCTCATTACCTGATGCACCTCTTGCAATGATTGCTGAGCCCTGTCTGATTAATTCTAGTGAATCGCGAATGCTCTAACAATGTTCTGTTAGTCTTTCCATGGTTACCAATTATCAAGCAAGTTAAATTCACGTTCCTCTTTATGGCCCTTCAATTTTTATAGATGCAGGTGCTGTGCCATACTCCCATCCAACACCAATCTGTACGTTCACCAGCTAAGGGCATGTGTGTCATTCTTGAGCCAGAAAAGGCCTGTTTGAGGGGCCCAGATTTCTTTGCACAGGGGGTCAAACTGTGGAACAGACTGACTCTCCACCTTAAATGTTAAAATGGCCTCCTCGCCTTTCACGTGAAATAAAAACGCATCTGTTTCAGGTACACCTAAACCATCTTCTGTTAAATTCCAAAGTCCCACCCCCTCAAAGCCCTAAGAAGACACCAGGGCAAGACACAACAAACTCAATAAGAACTTTTACATATCATAATATAGTATAACATGGCCTGTTGTAAATAAATTACTGATGCTGCTTAAAGAAGAAAAGAAAAAATCCTGCAGTCATTAAATACTGGTGCCTTCAATGTCCACACTTTATTTTTGCCAATTTCCTTGCACAGTACACTGAGTAAATATTCATCTCGGACAAGAGCATGCTCTGCTCATGCTTCAGCATGCATTGCACATTTTGTACAGTGATTTTTCTCTTGTTCTTTTGTTTGTAATTTCCGTATGGTTTACTTTAGTGGTTAGGTTGCTGACCTTGTAACATGTTGGCCAGGGATCTAGACCTAAAAATGTCTATTGTGGGAAAATCAAGTATGCTGCCTGTGCCTAAAAATATGAATGATAATGTTGTTTTTGAATTCAAATGTATAAAGCCCCATTAGACCGTGATTATAAGTCAGGTGGAGCCAAATTACTGCATGAAATTTCATTACACCTGATTCTAAAAGGACCAGTGTGCCCACACCTGATTTTCTCAGTGTTGGAACATTGGACCTGATTTTACTAGGCTGTAATTCTGACTTTAAAAAAGCCTCTTATCCTGTTTCTTTCTGGCAGGAGGAGCATGCTATGCTCCCCATAAAGAAAACTTAGCTTCTCCTTCCCTCCCCTGCTCCCAACACAACCCTCCCTCCAACCACCCCCCACACAGTGACCACAGCATATATTTATCACCTGACAGGTAGTAAATGTATGATTTAAACCTCATGGAATCGGAATATCCATGTAATTTTACTGCGCTGAAGCTGTAAACTGGCTTCCTATAATTTTTTGGCACTGGGAATCAATCATTCAAAGGAACAGAAGAAAAAGGATATGCATTAAATTTAGTGCATTCAGCCTTCACCTGGGTGTTATATACTAGGGGTGGGCGGAATTTGCGAAAATGACTTTCGCAAATTATCGCGAAAATGTTAAAAATCTCCGCAAACACGCGGAAATATCGCGAAGATGCAGAAGTTTTTTTCTGCGGTATTTTCTGCGTGGTCGCGGCTCACCAACTTACCCATGTGGTTGCTCGCGGGCGCGGCCATCTTGTTTTCACTCTTCTCACGGTGCATGATCGCGAGAAGAAAGACGTGATCGCGCGACCAATGACATTACTGCGGGTGCGAACTGTCGCGAGACAGCGCAAATGGCTACCAACAATCCAACATCTCGTGGAGAACGCGACCAGATCGGGAAAACTTGTCGGCGAACGCGGGGATTCAGGTAAGGCGATCGCGCGCAAGCAAGAATGTATTATTTTACAGCACGAGCAAGAAACAAATTATCGCTAAGCTGCGGAATGCGGAAATTTTGACATTTTCACGCTCTCCGCGGAACGCGAAAATGTCAAATTATCGCAATTTTTAAACGGATATTTAGCCCAGGCCTATTATATACTGGATTGATTCAAAATTACTGCATACAGTACCATGTTAAAATTCTATTATGCCTACATTGACTATAATTTTAATTGTTCTGCAGCACTCCCAACCTGCATTGATCAATATGGCTAGTGTGATGAACGCCATTGCAATGCCTGTAAATTTTCTGGATGTACTGGATGTACCAAGCGAACGCTGGGGACAATGGATACACATTTTGAGATTTACCTGGTGGCGATTGATGGGTTTGAAATATACCGCAGAAAGGAAAGCAGCTCTTTTTAGGTCTTGCCTAGCGTTGCAGTGCATGCGCTGCTTGTCCTGCGAGATCTATTGTAATCGAGGCAATTTCGGAAGTGGAGTGAAAGCTCCGCCCATGCTTTTTATTGGCGCTCGTCACACTTTATGCTAACTGCTCGCTTTCTATTTGAAGTGAGGCTTGTTTGTTCCCTCCTGTCTCCTTTATGGCTCGCCCATCTGGACTGGATTGTCCACTCGCGGCGTAACATGGTGGGATTTATATGTTTGTTCAGTACTATTTTATACACACACTGTTCGGGACAATGGCAGCTACGCTGCATTTTCCGGTATGTGACTTCTTACACTTCACGGTGTTTTCACTTTAACAATGCGCGGTGTTTATTGTGTGTCATGTAACTTCTTAGATCTTTATGGCGCCTTCACTTTTACAAACAGCGGCGCAACGTTCTTCGATATGGTACTTCTTAGATTTTCGCTTTAACAAGCCGTGGCGTTCATTGTTTGGTATGTAAGTTTGTAGATCTCCATGCCGCATTCACTTTAACAAACAGCAGCACTGCGATTTTCCATATGGGAGTTCTTAGATTTTCACAGCGCTTTCACATTAACAAACCGTAGCGTTCATTGTCAGGCTTGTGACTTGTTAGATCTCCGTGGCGCATTTAGTTTAACAGACATCGGCGTTTCATTCTTCGATATGCGCCTTTTTAGATTTTCATGGCACTTTCACTTTCACAAACCGCGGCCCTTTATTCTACGGTGTGTGACTTCTTCCATTTCCATGGCGTTGCTATTTTAACACATTGCGGCAATTGGCTTTTTTGAAGGAGCCTCTTAGATCTTATTGCCGCTTTCACTTTACCAAACCGCGGCGCTTCATTTTGGGTGTGTGGCTTCTTAGATCTTTATAGCGCTTTCGCTTTAACAACACCAGGCATTGTATTGAGTCAACTCATGGTGCAGTTCTGGCTGGTGTTCTCCCTCACCTACCTATATACAGTACTCTCTAAATTTGCAGAGATATTTGCTCTATAGCATATATACATACAATACCTCTCTTACTACGCATGGGTAAACAGACAGAGGCGACATCTACCCAGTCGTTATCTGTCACTTCTGCAATGTTTTACAGGCAGCAATGTACAGAGGGGTGTACTTTTGTGCGCGTGAAGTGCTATGCCACATGTCTGCATGCGCCCCATAACAACCAGGGGGAAACAGCCAGAGGCCACATCTGCCAATTAGTTCCTGGTCGCTTTTGCATTCACTGTCTGGTATGTGCCTTCTTCCATCTCCATGGTGCATCCACTTCAGCACATCGCGGCGATTTATTCTTTCAGATGTGCGTTTTTAGATCTTCTTGGCCCTTCACTTTACCAAATCGTGGTACTTCATTTTGGGTGTGTAGAGTCTTAAATCTTCATGGTGCTTTCGTTTTAACAACGCCAGGCATTGTTTCAAGTCGACTCATGGTACAGTTCTGGTTGGTGTTTTCCCTCACCTACCTATATACAGCGCTCTCTAAACCTGCAGTGATATTATCACTATAGCATATATAAATACAATACCTCCCATACTACACACGGGGAAACAGATAGAGGCGACATCTACCGAGTCATTACCGGTCGCTTCTGCAATTACAGGCAGCAATGTACAAAGGGGTGTACTTGTGTGCGCGTGAAGTGCTATGCCACATCTCTGCATGCGCCCCATACCAACCAGGGGGAAACAGCCAGAGGCCACATCTGCCCGTTAGTTCCTGATCGTTTTTGCGTTCACTGTCTGGTATGTGACTGACTTCTTGGATCTCCATGCGCATTCACTTTACCAACCAGAGGCGCTTTATTCTTCCATATCTAACTTCTTAGACTTTCATGGCGCTTTCACTTTAACAGCCCGCAGCCCTTTATTCTCCGGTATGTGACTTCTTACATTTTTATGGAGCTTCCGTTTTAGCACATAACGGCACTTTACACTACTTTACTCCAAAGAAATTTCTACTTCTTACACCTCTAGACTGTACTACAGCTGCTTCTCTGGCCTTACTGTAATTCCACATTATTGTAACTCTAGGTATTGCTGCAGATGCTTCTCTCAAAAGTCAACTATTCATTCCAAATCCTATAGACAGTGCACACTACTGCTACCTACTCCTCTCGCCACCACCAGTAATTCTTACATACGAGTTGTAAATCCACATACTTAGTCCACTACAAAGTGCTGCAGCTATGTTACTTTACATAAATTCACTACAGTACAAACAGAAACATATTAAGAAGATAATGTAATTACAATGCCAATAGCTCTAACTCTAACAAATGCAAGAACTGTTGCATTGCAAATGCTTGTATAAAATATTCTTGGCAGTGAAGGCAGGCGTTTATTCGATAATGTGAGTCCAGACGAAAAACCTGAAGGAGAGGTGAATTTGTACACAGAGGATAAGAAAAGAATGAGAGATTACTTTGATACAACTTCATCATGATAATGGAGTGACACAACTTTTATTATAGATACCAATTCCAGGGTGTATCTGTGGAGGCTTATGCTGCCACTTTACATACACAGGCATTGACAAGTGCTTGGCAGAATCCAGATGAAATGATTCGGGACTGGTTAGTTATGCGTACAACTTGTATGAAAGCACAGCAAAACTTGTTCTGCCACAAAATTCCAACTTTAGGTAAGGTCATAATTACAATAAAATTGTGTGAAGCCATTATAATGTTATGGAAATCTGAAACTATATCAAATGAATGTAATATGATATGCACACATAGAAATGACAAGAGTGAGAATCTTAAAATAAAAGGTAAAACAGATTTACCTGTACAAAACCGTAATGAACACATAAAGACAATGCTTTCGTTGGGGTTCAAATAGTCATGTTGCATCATACAAGCACTGTCCAGTATTAGGCAAGTACTGTCGGAAATGTGGTTGGCAGGGCCACTTTGCCAAAGTAGGTTGACTACACACATCAAAAGGTATGCAGTTCAGGAAGAAGACAATGCAAGTAACAACCGTGAGGACCAACCAGAGGATTTAGTTTTAATGGTATCCGTCCTCAATGAGTCTCATCAACATGACCAACCCAAGTGCACTGTACGAGTGAATGAACATCCATTGGAGATTTTAGTTGATACAGGATCCTGTATCCCAATTATTTCAGGAATTGAATATGACCGGATTCCTGATTTTAAAAAAAAGGCATTACATACAAGTAAAATTATGCTTGGAGCCTATGGTGGACACAAAATCCATTTGGAAGGAGTTTAAAAGTGAATGTCAGTTTTGAAGGACGAACAACAAAACAAAGGTATGTGTAGTAAATCAAGGAGCAAACAAGGTGTAAACATTTTAGGAAGGTCAGAGCATCAACTACAATAATTAATCCCTGCAAAGCTCCTTACGTTTATGCAGTTACAGACATTTATCCTGAGGAGGTCTTACAAAAGTTTGGCTCTGTATGCAGGGAAAAACGATAGTTTTGTAGCACATGCTTACTCATCAGATGAGAGTTTCTTGAGCAGAATGCTGTGATTGTCTGCTATTTCAGATGATGCAGAATATCCACTTATTTCTAGCTTTATTGTGAAAGGATAGTCTAAGGAAAAACAACTGGAGAATGCTCTAAATCCTTATTAAAAATCAATTATGAACTGTCCAACATAGATTCTGTCGTCATGAGAAATAGGTTGGTTCCCTTCTCCACTCTCAAACCACAAATTCTTAAGTTAGCTCATGGGGGACATACTGGTATGACAGGCGCAAAAAAAAGGATAGGAATGGAATATTGGTGGCCGTTCATGGATTAGGATGTGAAAATGTTTGTGTAAGAGTATTGCATATGTATGGATGCAGACAAATCGATAAGTACTCGGTCGTGTCCTTTGACCCCCTGTACCATTACTTGACGGTCCATTGCAAAAAGTGGGAATATATTTCATTGGACCGATGTACAAATTATCAATAGAAATGAAATATGCCATTGTTTGCATTGATTACTTAAGCACATGGGTTGAATACAAATTTATGGACAATCCCACCACCAGGAATGTATCAGACTTCCTGAAGGAGGCCTTCGCCAGGGAAGGTTTTCCACAACATATTGTAAGCGACAATGGGTCACAATTTTTATCATCAGAAATGTTTTCATTTTTGAAGGGTTCTGGAATCAAACACTGTTAATCGTCCTTGTATTATCTCAAAGGAAACGGACAGGTCGAACAATGCACATCTAATTATTAAGTAAACCATTTAATTGACATTGAAAGAAAAAATACCTGTAAGGAGTTCATCACTGTAGGCCTATCATACAACTCCTTATAATGTTACTGGTGCCAGTCCATTTGAATTGTTAAGAGCACGACCAACTATTACTAAGTTAAGTCTCACTTTATTGTAAAAAAAAGCCTGCTCTTGGTAATGACAGCCTTCAAGGAAAAAAGGAGAGTTTGCATGATGATGTGGCTAAAAGACAAACCAAAATGAAACAGTATTACGATTTACGACCAATGAAAAGCAGTAACCAAGTCCAACATAACAGTAGGTGACATGGTAAGGATCAGGTCCCCTAAAATGAGGATGGGAGATGACAAGTTAGAAAACCCTTACGAGTGGTTAAAACGTCAGGGTCAGCCATCAGATTGGAGAATGGGGGGATGCTGGAATGTGTCACGTGCCGTACGAGTCACATCATCCGTGGCAGAAAGTGTGCAGCATTCCAATGTTAGTGACAGGGCCAGTACCAGCCTTGAAAACTCGGCTAACGATTCCTGTTGCCATTCATGCCCTCAAATGCGTGTCAGTGAACCCATCCATTATAAAGTACATGGTATGTCGTTGCTTTGATGTTTCCCCCTGTTGTCCCTTTTCCCTTTCCATCATCTGTTATAGTGTGTGTGTGTGTGTTCCACACGCAGGTTATAGAACGTTCATGGGCTTTGACGGTTGTACCTTGGTTCAAATGCTGAGGAAATCATTAATTCCAGTTAGGACTCGCCCCGTTAAATCCTCTTTTTGACCTGGACTTTTAGCCACAGCTTTTGGCTACTATGCCTGCAATAATGTGAGGTCTGTGGATGTCATAATTCCAGTGGGTCCGGAAACAATTGCCCAAAAGTGGCCACAAGTAAAGGCATATACAGCACACAGTTTGTCAGTATTAAGATCGTCTGGGTATATATACTACTGCTTAGGATTGCAAGGTGAGCGGATCGGCTGCTTATGAGGTTTCAACGTACCATGGTTGGACTGTCTAAAGTGTAAATGGGAGATGTGTATACTTTTGGGATGGACATGAGATTATCCCGTTAAACGATGGACAGCGATGTTTTTATAGTCTCCACAGAATAGTACGGGAGAACAGTTTTGTTGATTGCAAGGCATATTCATTACATGGAGTGAGTTTTTGTCTTTCCCAAATATTTCGACTATACAAACTGAACACAAGGGACGCACACCAAGATTATGTCCGGGGTCCCATTTGTGTTATTTTGAACTGACTCATGAGCGCGTCTATAGATAGACTGTTGATCCTGACAGTTACCCATTTGGACCCGTTTACTATCCTGGCGTTCAATTCAATTTTCATGCCTTGAAAAAGTCTTAGAAAAAGACGAAACACATGTCGGCAAGCAAATCGTGTGCTGAGAGTTTTTTTACATTTTTATGACATTAATAAAGACTGCTGAACAGCAAGAGAACTGATTTCTCTGGATTACTGTCTTGAACAATATTGTTGAATTGTCTCTGTCTGTGGTAAAGGGTTATATATACCCAGAGGATCTTAATAATGACACAGTGTGCTGTACATGCCTTTGCTTTTTGTTCAATTTGGTTGCACATTCAGCTGTGTCGACAACATCTTTTGGTAGTAGGTGTTTGGGGCGAATCTAGCACCCTTGTATAGACATTTAGTAAAATTCTTATATTTTGCACGTTTTATGATTGTGAGACTACTGTTTATTTAGTGAAGCTGCGGACATTTCCCTTTTAGGGAACACTACTACCTGTCCTTCTTGTGCTAAGTGGCCACAAGTAATGTGATGTGGGCCTCAGTGGTTAGCGCCAAATCGGGTTTCTGTGTTCTTCCTCAGGTAGGAGAACTGGTCTCCTCCCTTTCCTGTGGTGTTCTATCAAATCTCAAACTAACATTTAGCCAGGTGTGTGGCATGACATTTACCGGTCACACACCTGTACATTCCAGCACACAGCAACACAATACCCTGACCGCAATCCCATTAGCTAGGGTTGCTGGCAATGAAGGCTGAATTGTAGATCTGCTGTCTCTGAGTGAGTGAGGCCTTTCTTCAGACGCAGAGCACGCATTTCATTCCGTCAGGCCGCTGAATGCCCTCCTTGAATGCTGACAGTTTTCGGAAGGCTGTTTTTCCCTAGAAAGAGATTGCGGAGTATTTCCAAGCAGTAAATGTCTGTGATTTCCCCCAGGATCAGCCTTCAAATGAAAGCTTTTGTCGCAGATACAGAAACTGCCGTCAGCCGCGGCTGCAGCTCCCATTGACTGGAGATGAAACACTTCTTAGGAACGATGCTGTGTCTTCATCAGTCACTCAAACCCACTCTCTGCTGCTAAAATATATGTTAGCATGATGCCAACAAATGGAAAAAACTCTTGCTAGTGTTTCTTTTATTCAAACGAGTCTCGGTAATGACGCTAAACATCCTGTGATTCTGGGCAAATCACTTAATCTCCCCGTGCCTAACAAAGAATAAATGTGTGTCCTAATGTAACGTAACTGGTGCTATGTAAAGCGCTCTGATACCTGATTGGATTCGGGTCTAGTTCGCGCTATATAAAACTCTGCAAAAAAAAAAAAAACGAGCTTTAAAAAAACAGAGACACCGAGGAACACAAATATATCTCTTTTGCATGCAATAAATACAAGAAAAACCTTTGGGTACAGCTAGAAAACTATATCCCGCCAAAATACTGGTCCATGCCTTCACAGCTGTATCAGAAGGCACATGCTTAACATCTGGAAACAGTTTCGCCATTGTTGCGTTGGCAAGGGAGGAAGGCCACTTGGCTGGGCTGCTGCTGCTCCAACCATCTGCTCCAAAGTGCAAGGACTGACAAAGCCAGTAGGTCTGGCCTTGTCAAGCTTGTAATGCTTTTTATTTTTGTCACAAACATATGCAATAGGCATTACAAGTTTAAAAGTAGCAAAAAATAAAAATGTTGCAGTCTTAAGGTGGTGTATTTATGTTTGAAAAACAGTAAATAATGGGCAAGCGAAAATAAATAAATATGAAATAAAAGCAGAAATGGAACAGATAATAATCTACTGGCCATGGACTACTTTTCAGGGGGATGTGGACATCAGCACAAGAAAACCAGCGTCACTCACAGTGAAGTGAACAAATGGGCTCAAATTGGCTGATCTGTTGCCCCATGCTTTATGCTGCGGTAAATGGAAGCAAACCACTTGAAAAGAACAGTAAAGAAAGAAAATGACCGACAGCCTCTCTGTGCCACATATATTTATGTATTTTAATTATTTTTTTTGTGGAAACCTGAGGCTGGCGAGACAACTAATACTATGCATAGCCTAGAACTAAAATGACAGTACCTTAATATATTGATCAAATGTGGAGAAGGAACTTGAACTAATTGAAAGCTTTTATTTCTCAGGACACTCTATAAAGCAAAGATGAAGATCAGGTTTGAACTACAGCATTAGAAGGCCTTCAAACTGATACCTTTAGAGCACACTAAAGTGCACAGCTCTTGGAAAAAATACTAAATATAGGCTTCACACATTTTTGTAGCTATATGTTTAATGGGCCATTAAGAGTTCACACAATAATACACAAAATTATAAACTTAGTTTTGATGCATACTGTTCTACATGACTCAGCAAGTGAAGACCCGAAGGTTTCCTGGAACATTTTTGTTCAATATGAATTGTCACCACAAAACATTAAACAAGCAGTGGAAAGCTGATAGTTTTGGCACTAGCTTCAAAAGTTTTGGCTGTGTCTCTGCTACTTTTGTTTTGTAATGATTTTTGCAGAATCTCAATATTGGTGGAGCTGCCAGGCCATCTCCATTATAAAAAAAATGGTCTAAAATCAAAGATATTTATTTAGGTCTCACAAAGCACAGATTGCCATAGTTCTCCCTGACACTGAAGGAAATACTTTGTATGTGGATGTACTCGTTGTGAAAGAGCAGAAAGTCATCACTGACAATGAAGTTATACAGTAGCTGAAATGGGCTGATCTATTGTCCCATGCTATATACAGCAATAGGTGGATAAAAAATGTTAGTTACACAACAACAGCCTAAATGGACGAAGAGGGCGGGCCGAGAGCCCATATAAGTATAATAAATATATAATTGTGGTATTAGTCCACTAAGCCACTAGACCCAGTCACATGCGCGTGCACAGACACACACACACACACACACACACTATCTCTCTCGCTCTGTCTCTCCCTCTATTTCTCTCTCATTCTCTTTTCCCTTTGCAATGCAGCTTTGAAAACCATCAGGTGTTGTGGCACTCAAAAAAGGTCTGCATACTCTGTTATATAAATGCTTTTTTTTTGGGAACAACAGGGTGTTAAAGAGGCAGCCTATTATTTGTGCTCAAGGTTCCTGTTTCATGGAGCAAGCAGCTCTAGACTGTTAGGGGCTCATGTATCAAAGAGAGGAAGATTGGGGTGACAGTGCTTGGATGTTAGCTACCAAAGACCTGGGCAATGTAATAAGAATCTTAGACATTTTGAGATGTCAGAGCAATCCAAGGAAGGATTGACACCAATATTGTGTAGACCTCGACATGCCCATTTCTTTGAGCCTTCGCGCCATGTAATGCATGACTGAATGGTCAATGAGAATCAGTTATTTTCTTGTCTTTTTCCCATACATGGAAAAGCTTCTCTCTGATGTTGGTCGGAGCATTTTCAGTATCCCTCTTCACCTGATTGATGCTTGTGAGGAAGATGATTTAGACTGTGCTTGCTGTGGTCTGTAACATCCTTTTCATATTATGGATGCTGGGCTTGGGAAGAAGGTTGATCAAGGACTAGCCAGTGTTATTAGGTCTGGTAATGGCTACTTGAAAAGTAGGTGAGGATGGTATTATTGATGAATCCACTAAGAATGAAGGCACTGAATCTGGATATAGTGTCTTTGGCAAGTCTAAAAAATGTAATTCCATGATGCTAGCAATACAGAAGAGGCAAGGTTTTTTTTTCATTGAGGTTTTCAAAGCTGTACAATATTCCATATAATTACAGTGTAATGGATAATAGCAAAGCTAATAATAACAATCAAAAACGAAAAGGGAGGGGGAAGGAATAGAATTACATATGCAAGCTTTAACCCGACATCACAGCTCGGAGGAAATATGAGGGCACTCAGTAATATTGTGATCAGAGGCTCGATTTCACATAGGTCTCAAAATACAATAGTGCATTCTAATATGGCTTTCATATCATAAACATCTATTAGCAACAGATTACATTCAATGGTAATGGTTGTGTTAAAATGGTCATCAATATTAACCTTTGGGGCATTGAGCGTTCAAGGCAGTGTGGCACTCAGGGTGTACCCGGCGGCGTGGAAGGGCCGGCAACTCTCTGCTGTAGCCAGAGATGAATGGAGCCCAGATATCTTTATGTCTGGACACAAGGGGCATTAGCTCCCAATAAGTAGATAGCTGTTCTTGACAAAAAGTGATATCATGTCTCCATTTGTCGGTTGAAGGAGTGGAACATTTGCCCCAATGTATGGCCACTCTGCTCTTTGCAAACAACAATAGCATGGCAAGGCAGTGACAATCTACAGGGGGAGCATCTTTTACATAACCCAGAATGCCCACAAGGAGTATGCCTTAGTTCCCTTCCAGTGATGTACCGAACAGTGTCTTACACCTTATCTCAATATATCACTATCGACGGGACCTGCCATGCTGAGAGACAAGTTTTAAAGTGTTTACTTAAACAGCCTGTTTCAGCACTTGTGCAGAAGGGTGAAGGTGGTAAAGGAACACTGTGGCACAGATGTGGTTAGTAAGCGAGGGAGAGGTTCTAATGTGTGGTGGGATGTCTTTCCCATGCTTTGGCAGCAATGTATGAGAAGGCGAGACTTCCAGTTTTGCTTTTGTGAATGAGCGATATTTGTGCTAGTGAGTATCCAGTTAAGCAGAGGTGTCTAGTGTAATAGTTGAAGTGAATGCGGTTGTTCAGGTAGGCTGTGCCTGTGTTGAGTTGTACATGTGAGTGAGGAGTTTAAACTGTGTGCGCTTGTGTATTGGGAGCCAGCGGAGCTACCTTAGGTGTGGCGTAATGTGAAATTGATGTGGGAGCCTGAGTACGAGTCTGGCTGCTACATTTTGGATGGTCTGTAATGGATTGGTGTTTGCTGCATAGAGAGAGTTACCATAGTCCAGTCTGCTGATAATGAGGCTTTGGATGATGGTCTTTCTTGTGCTATTGGGTAGTCATTTATATTTCTTTCTAGCATTGTCAATGTGTGAATACAGGATACTATGAAGGCATTGACCAGGACGGACATGTCTCATTTGTTGTCAATGATGATCCCAAGGTTTCTTGTATGAGGGCTGTGGGTTGGTGCGAGTCCAAATTCTGTGGGCCACCAAGTGGAGTGAAAATCACCACCTCTGTCTTGCCATTGTTCAGTTTGAGCCAATTGGATTTTATCCAGATGGTCACTTTGGTAATGCAAACTGTGAATTTGTTGCTTGTGTTGGGAGACTTGTCCGAGATGGAAAGTCATATCTCGCCTGGACTATGGGAATGACCTCTATTTAGGAGCCCCCCAATCTACAATCTCCAAGCTCCAAATCCTCCAAAATTGCGCAGCTCGCCTGCTCCTCCAGATCCCTTACCGGCAATCTGCAAAGCCTGCACTGAGGAACCTTCACTGATTGCCTATCAGGGAGAGAATCAAATACAAGGCTATGTGTATCTCACATAAGTCCTTCTGGGGGTATGGAACGACAATTAGTCGATCTATGATCACCCCCTACCGCCCAACCAGAAACCTCAGTTCGGCTTCCCTCTCTCTCGCCATGCTACCAAAAAGAAAGAGAGCTAGATGCGGCGGGCGTTCCTTCTTTTGCAACTCTGCTAAATTATGGAACACTTTTCCTCCCCACATACGGGGGGAGCCCAACTTGATGCCCTTCCGGAAACTCCTCAAAACCTGTTTTTTCCCAAAATTCCACTTAATCATTGGCTCTCTCTGTCCGCGTCTGACATCAGCGCTGGGAAGCCTCAGGGTAGCCATGCTCTTTATAAATGCTTTTTCATTCATTATAAATGCTTATTCATTAATTCATTCATTCAACGTATCAGCTGCATGTCATTGGCATAAGAAAGGATGTTGATGTTTTAAACGTGAACGATTTTCGCCAGTCAGGTCATGCAGATGTTGAAGCGGGTGGGGCTGAGTGATGATCCTTGGGGTACTCTGCCGATGATTTCCTGAGCTTTTGAAGAGTAAGGTGGCAGGGTGAATGATGGAGTACTCCCTGCTAGGAATCTGTAGATCCAGTGGAGAGCTGGTCCTTGAATGACAGCCTTGTGTAATAGTCTTATAAGGATGCGGTTGAAGACGTGTCAAAAGGCACTGAGAGTTTCAACTAGATGAGGTCAGTGGTTTCTCCTCTGTCTAGGATCATCCATTTATTGTCTGTTGCTGCGATGAGGGATGTTTCTGCACTGTGGTTTGGTTGGAATCCTGACTGCATAGTGGTGAGGAGCTGGTGGGTGATGTGGGGGCCTTGTTAAAGATGTTGAGGTATTGAGGTGCTTGTTAAAAGGCAAAACATGTATTTGGTTTGAAGAGAAACCAGAGTATTGGTGAGGTGCTTGTTGGATGCTTTTTTCAGGACCTTGGCTGGATATGGTATGAGGGAGATGAGTCTGTAGTTTGTGAGCTTGGCCGGGTCTCCTGAGGACTTCTTAAGTAGTACACTGACAGCTGGGTTCTTCCAGGTTTCTGGAAAAAGTGTTTATGTCAATGGAGGTGTTGGTAAGGAGGGTGAGGACTTTGCTGATTGGAGTGATTCCTTTGTTGAAGGTGTGGTGGAGGCAGGGTCTGTCGCAGCTCCGAGACTGGATGGAGTTAATGGTGGTAGCAGTTTTATCTATGGGGATGTTGTTCCAGCTAATCAGGGTGAGTGCTTTGTCTGAGTTTGTCAGACTGGCAGCAATGGTGTTGGGATAGGTTGGGGGATTGAAGATGTCATCTATGGCAGTGATTTTGCTGCTGAAGAACTCTGAGAAGTCATTGCACACTTCTTGGGAAAAGGTGATGAGGTTCTTGACTACGGAAGACATTTATATGTTGCAGTTGTTACTGGCGTTCATGTGGTCTGCTAGGGCCTTCTGCTTGGTGTTCCAGATTGGTTGGTGGTATAGCCTCAGTGCGGATTTGAAGGTGTCCTTGTCCCTTGTTTCTTGGCTCGACCTCCACTTTCCTTTGATTTGCTTCCAGTGCTGCTTTGCCGTACTGAGTTCTTGTGGGTACAAGCTGGCCTGAGTTTGTGTTCTAGTTGTTTGGTTTTTGGTTTAGTTTTGCTTGATAGGGGCCAGGGTGTTTTGGCGCAGGCCATGATCCAGTTACTGAAGTTCTTGATTTTGTTTGGTAGGTTGCTGGCGTGCTCAGGGTGGTTCCTGAAGAGAGTGGAAACCCAAAACGTCTTCTGCTCCACATTCTTCCAGCAGCGGCAGGCTCGACCTATAGAGGATGGTTTATATTGGTGTGGGATTTTGATCCTGAAGCTGATGAGGGCATGATGGGCATCAGTTGGTAGATCGTGATGTTACTGTAGTGAAGAATGGATCCAGAATGTGTTGTGCAGAGTGGGTTGGGTCTATACATGCTGCATGAGTCCGTAAGTCTGAGGTTTCTGAGGCTTTCAAAGAGTGTGGGTCAGTTTTAGTCGGTTAGGTCCTCCAGGTGAAAGTTGAGGTCTCTTAGGAGGATATGGGAATTGGAGTCGATGATACGTTGTGCTACGAAGTCTGTGTTGCAGTTGGTGCAGCTGCCATGGAAGTCTGAAGTCTATAGACCAGTATGCCGCACAAGATGAAGTTGGCTATAATTTGCATCTTGAAGGTGAGGTGCTCCATGCAGTTGATGTCGGTTTCTGCTCAGATGGTGCGGCAGATGGTGCCCTTAAAGATGATGGTGATTCCTCCTCCAAGATTATGTTGGAGGTCTTGCCTGTTGACTTTATATCTAGCAGGGATGGCGGTGGCGATTTCCGGAGCTGGCGTTGGGGTCAGCCTGGTGGTCTCTGTGAGGAAAAAGAGGTACGTGAGAAATCATTCAGCAGGTCTCAGATCACTTTGGCATTTTTGCTGAGTGAGCAGGTGTTGAGAAGCATGCATGAGAATGATGCCATTGGTGTCTGTGGAGGATGGTTTAAGGGTGGTTGGGAGGGTGTGGTGCATGGTGGTGTTTGTGTAGCCGTGTTGGGGTGCAGGAGAACTGTCAGGTGGTGCAGGTAAGGCTCTCTCTGTATTTTGCATTGCGATAGCAGTGGTTTGAAGAGTTGAGGGTGTAAAATGGAACTGCAGGGGATCTGGGAAGGACCAGGGATTGTGCCACTGGGTGCAGTCCAGGTGTGGACAGGCAAAGCCAGGCTTGCCTTTAGCACACCTTTGATATGCAGCCACGGGCCCACTGCAGGTGCCATTAAGTAGGGCTTGAGAGTGGAGAGGATTGGTGGGCGGAGTTGAGGGAGCGCAGAAGGCAGGAAGGAGTGCTGGGGGAGGAAAGGGCAGGAACAATGAGAGACCAGGGCAACACTAGTTGAAAGTGAGTCATAAGTATGGGAAAAATGAGGCACAGTACCGGGGAAAACCAATAAAAAGGGTCAATAAACGGAGCAGAAAAAGGAAGAGGAAGAGTTAGGAGCAGGGAAAGAATAAAGACTAAGATTAATCGCCCCAGAACAGGGAAAAAGAAAGAGAGAGAGAGTCACAGAACAGAGCACAGAAAGACGAGGGGAGATGGTCACAATACAGAACAAAAGGAGACGAGAGAGTCTCTAAAACAGGACACAGAAATTTAGGCGAGATAGTCAGATTAGAGGTCAGAGGAGAAGAGAAGATCTTGGAACGGGGCCCAAGGATGGCACAGAGATGCACAGCACCCAAGGCAAAACAGGGCAGCAGAGCTATGCACATAGACTTACAAGAGAGCAGAAACAAGCAGAAGTAAAAACAACCGAAAACTAACTGGAAATGAGAGAAATGAGTCCACGGGAGCTGGGCACAGGTGAGTCCTAGAGGTTAGGGTTGTGCACCTGCTTAATCTGCTTAATTTTCTAGTTGAGAAACTCCAGCAGGTTTTCACTGTGTTTTAGGCATACACAAGAGTAAATTTCGATGCATCTAGACTAGTTAGCTCCTGGTAATTATAAAAGATGTCTCTTGGTTGGTTCAGTGTCTTAGGGGCAGATGTATGACAATTTCCTGCAGTCGCAAAGGGGAATTTGGCCCCTTTGCGACCACAAAAACCGTTTGCACAATGTACTAACCCTATTTTGCAAGTAGCTAAACTATTAGCGACTCTCAAAATTTGGTTAGCGACTCGCTAATAGGAAGGGGTGTGCCAAGGGCGTCCGTTCCTGATAGCGATTTTCAAACCTATGTATGATTGTTTTGCGACCGCATTTGCTTCACTCATAGTTTACTACCCTTTACAACAGGGTGGTAAGCCACACGCAAACGGAAAGGGGTCCCCAGGGGACCCCTTCCCATTTGTGAATGGGTTTGCAAATATTTTTCCACTGCCTGCCCTTAAAAAATTAAACTGAAAAGTTCAATTTTGACGTTTTTTAAATGCATCACGTTTTCCTCTAAGGAAAACGGGATGCATTAAAAAAAACTGCTGTATTAAAAAAACAAAGAACGTAAACCAGGAGTAAGCCCGTTTGCCCAGTTGAGACCGGGTGAATTATAGTAGCAAAACAACAATGTCTCAACCAGTAATTACAAAGGCAATTAAAATGAATGCATAAATCATTAGGGAAGGGAAACAGGAGACCAAGATAAGAAAAAAAGAATTATTATTATGCAAATGGTTATAACAGCACTATATTACAACTGAATTAAAGTAGCCAAAAAAACACCAATTCTGTACTGACCGTGCTCAGTGCAAGTGATAAGTGCAGTGACACAAGTGATATATATACAGCGTGAAGCGGCGCAAAATAGAGACAAACAATAATCACAATCAAATAATACAAATACAATGAATAATTTGCTTTGAGGATTTAATATGTAACTTTAACAAAAAACGTGTCAATCACATTATTTGAAATCAAAATTTAAATCCATTACATACAATTGTCAATTTTTACGGGATCAAACTAATCACGCCGTGTATCGGCTGCGGATCCTGAAGTGTAGTCTCTCACATTATGCCGTGTATCGGCTTAGACAATACATTTCCTGGATTGCACTGTGAACCATACCATAAAAAAGGCCATAAAAGGTACATAAATCTGATTTCATAGTTATATTGGGTAATCATAGAGCCACTTATTCCAAATGAATTTAATCACCTAGATGAACTTCTAATTCTTCCCCTACATTCATTCCTTTAGGTATCTTAGTTCCCAGATCAATAATGTATCTTGATTCTAATCTGCGCAACTGCTTAATCCTGTCACCTCCCCTTATATTCATAAGGATCTGGTCTAACCCATAATATCGCAACAGCTCCCTGTTGCTTTCATGTTTCTCAGAGAAGTGTCTTGCCACTGAATAAGTCACATCATTTTTTGCTATTGCCCTCATGTGTTCTAAAATTCGTACTTTCACAGGGTGAATAGTGCTGCCAATATAACGCAGTCCACATGGGCATTCAAGACAATATACCACATAGGCGCTGTTACATGTGAGAAACTTTTTTATATACTTGGGCTTCTTAAGACCAGTTACCTGATATGTAAGTGTCCTTTTGCTACTCACACAGGCCTTACATTTACCACAAGGGTAAAAACCTTTAAGCTCCCTTAAGGTCCCCCCTGTATTAGGTTTGATGTATAAATGGCTTTGGACAAGACTATCTTTTAGTGATCTAGCCTTTCTAAAAGTTAGTAAAGGGGTCGGTGGGATGTCCGGACCTATGATGTTATCTGTTCTCAAGACATGCCAATTTTTTCTCATAATAGTTCACAGTTCATTGGCATCGCTTGAAAAGGTAGCTATCATCCTAAATTTGCTTGCCCCCATCTCATCTTTCGTCTTTTTCTCTTTGGTAAGAAGGCCTTCTCTGGACATATTCCTAACCTTATTAAGGGTTACGTCCAGGAGATCCCTATTGTAACCTCTGATCAAAAATCTAATAACACTGGCTTGTGCAGCTTCTTCAAAATCCACTTCCCTAGTGCTATTATGTTTCAATCTCAAAAACTCCCCATAGGGGATGCTCTTAACCAGCCTTGGTGGATGGTTACCTGCCGCATGCAATAGCGAATTTCCGGCCGTTGGTTTACGATACAGTGACACATGTAATTTGTTATCAGTAACACTCACTTTAAGATCCAAAAAATTCACTGTTTCAGAACTGATTTCACCACTAAATTCCAAATTCACTACATTCCTATTCAAATTCCTTATAAATTCTTTGGCCAATTCCACTGATCCATCCCAGATTATACATAGATCATCTATATAACGATACCAGGAGATAACTCTTCCCATATTGATATCACCAGGCGTTCTGGACACCTGCTCCTCCCACCAGCCCACGAATAAATTCGCGTAGCTGGGGGCGAAGCAGGTGCCCATCGCCGTACCAGAGATCTGACGGTAAAAATCCTCGCCAAAGACAAAAATGTTATTTTTTAGACAGAATTCTGTGAATTGAAGAATCATTTCATTATGTTCAGTGAACTTCAAAGGTTTCTTCTTCAAGAAATGTGCCACTGCTTCAAGACCATGTTCATGCTGGATCCGAGTATATAGACTTGTTATATCTAGTACAATTAATTTGTACTCTGGATTCCATTGTTGTTTCTCAATGCGCATAAGGAAATCCCGTGAGTCTCTAATGTATGCGGGCAAAGTCTTAACCAAAGGGAAAAGAAAAAATCAATGAAAGTAGATAAATGTTCCGTAAGTCCACCCTGTGAAGAGACAATTGGTCTCCCCGGTGGTTTTGCACTGTTTTTATGTATTTTAGGAAAATGATAAAAAGTAGGTACCACTGGATTTAAGCATCGAAGGAATAAATATTCTTCCATATCAAGCATAGATTTGTCAAACCAGAACTTAATCAACTCATGGTATCTTTGTATGCTGTCAAGATACACGTCTTTAGAGATCTTCTGATAGCAATTATTATCAGACAATTGACTTAGTGCTTCAGCGCTATAATTCTCTCTAGTTTGTAGGACTATGTTGCCCCCTTTATCGGAGGGTTTACAAATGATCGTATTGTCCTTACTTAGATTTTCAATAGCCTCCCGTTGTTCTTTAGTTATATTTTGAGTTTTTTGCAATCTTGATTGTTTCCACGCAGTATTAGGAGATCTTTATTGACTGCCTCTGCGAATACATCAATAGCATCTGGGGGTAACTGAGGCAAGAATTGTGAAGTTGGTTTAAAATCACTCACATCTTTTTCTTTATCAAATCCTAGTTGTAACGTCCTTTGTACTTGATCCCCCTTTTGGGTATTTTCATCTTGATTGTCTAATCTCAGTGATTCCATTATCTCTAAGGTCCCCAGGTCTTCACCAGGTAGAGCATCCGTTGTTCTTGGTTTACTCGATTGTTTCCTTTGTTTGAGAAAGTTAGGTTTAGACTTGAAATACTTGTGGAGTTTTAACTTGCGGGTCAGTTTGAAAAGGTCAATGCGCGTTTGAGCATGTTCTAATTTATTTGAAGGGCAGAAAGTAAGTCCCAATCTTAATACTTGCTGTTCTGTATCTGTGATGCTTTTGGTGTCAGATTGATGATAGTTAAATTATCTAGATCCATTTCTTCCCCTTCCTTTTGCGGGTTGCTCTGGTTGGAGCGTTTGATCCTCCTGCTCCAGCCACCCCTCCTTGTTTTTCTTTTTCTGCCTCCGGTGGTCTGCTCTTGCCCCCTCTTAGCCACGTTTGTCTCATAATACGAAATTCCTCTTGAAAAGGGGTCTTCACCATCATTCGGTTACTTCCACCATCGTCTGAAGATTCCCTACCAGTAACTTCAGACTCCGAGGTCTCAATTCTTGTTGTTGTGGGACTTACTTCCTGCCCTTCAAATAAATTAGAATATGCTCAAACCCGCATTGACCTTTTCAAACTGACCCGCAAGTTAAAACTCCACAAGTATTTTAAGTATATTGTGTCCAATTCAGGAAGAGCTGGACAAGCAGTGGTGTCAGGTGTCCGGTTCATTCAGCAACCGGATCTTCGTCACCGCTCGCATGGAACAAGCTCTGCGCTGGTGGACGCAACCTCGCAACATCGCAGCCGGCACTTCCTTCTTGGCAAAGGCTCCAGAGCTCGTCCTTACCACAGATGCCTCCCTGGAAGGGTGGGGCGGTCACCTTCAAGGATTGTCCATCAAAGGCAAGTGGAATCTGTCCCAACGTTCTTGGCACATCAACAGGCTAGAACTGATGGCGACCTTCCTTGCACTCGAATCGTTCCGACTTCTGCTTCAAGGGGAATCAGTGCTCATTCAAACGGACAACACCACGAGCATGCACTATCTAAACAAACAGGGCGGTACCAAATCTCCGCTGCTTTCCCAGCTATCTCGGATTGGGCCATAGTCCATCAGATCACGCTAACAGCAGTCCACCTACAAGGCATTTCCAACATTCTGGTGGATTCTCTCAGCAGGTCCGCGTCATCGACCCACGAGTGGGAGTTGCATCAGCCGACTCTGGACTTCGTCTTCCGCCTCTGGGGTCACCCGGGCTTGGATCTCTTTGCAACTCCACAGAACAGCAAATGCCAGTCTTACGCAAGTTGGCTTCCCCACAGCGTGTTGTGCGGGAATGCCCTTTCGATGGACTGGTGCAAGATATTTGCCTACGCTTTCCGCCAATCCTGCTGGTACATCGAGTGTTGTGGAAAATGCGGAGACAACCATGCCACATTCTCCTGATTGCTCCCCAGTGGCCTCGGCAGGCATGGTTCTCGGAGTTACTGCTCCTCTCACAATGCGAGCCCATCCTCCTTCGCCCCCGGCCGGACCTTCTCACGATGAACAACGGTCGGATCTGCCATCCGAACCCCAGTTTGCTCAAATTGTCGGCCTGGAACCTGAGCACCTTGAATTTGCTCACTAAAATATTTCGCCTGCCTGCAGAGAGGTTCTTGCCAGGGCGCGGGCGCCTTCCACGGTGAAGACCTACAAACTAAAGTGGAAACGCTTCTGCCATTGGTGTTTGTCTGCTAACATCCACCCAGTGCACGCCTCTCCGGCACAACTTCTGCCTTTTTTTTTGCAGTTGGCACAGTCAGGACTTTCGCATACCACTCTAAAAGTCTTTTTGGCAGCAATTTCTCGTTTTCGCCAGGACGGCTCTTCCTCTCTCTATTCGTCTAGAGTGATTCAACAGTTCTTTAAGGGATTGTTCCGGATGTTTCCACCCATTCGGTATCCCCCACCCACATGGCGTCTTAACATCGTATTGGCGCAACTTATGAAGGCGCCCTTTGAGCCAATCCACTCAGCAGATTTTAAATTCTTGACCTGGAAGGTTGCCCTCCTGCTTGCTCTGACTTCCTCACGTCGAGTGAGTGACATTCACGCCTTCACAATCCAGCCTCCTTTCCTCCAATTTAAATCGGACTGTGTTATCCTTCGAACTAACCCAGCTTTCATGCCGAAGGTGCCGTCCGACTTTCATCTTAATGAGCCTGTGATTTTAAAAACCTTTTTTCCTCATCCGCAATCTCCAGCAGAACAGAGTCTGCATTCTTTGGATTTAAAGAGATGCCTCAAATTGTATATTAGCAGAACGGCACCCTTTCGCCAATCTGACCAACTGTTTGTTGCCTATGGACGGACCTGTAAGGGACATTCTGCTACCAAGCCAACAATTGCACGTTGGATTTCTTCAGCGATGTCATTCTGCCATCAGAAGGCTGGCAGGCCTCTTCCTTCCGGAGTGAGGGCGCATTCTACAAGGACGATGTCCTCCTCTACTGTCCTATTCGCTGGTGTGCCGATTCATCAAATCTGCCGGGCAGCTACGTGGTTCAGCAGGCACACTTTCATGAGGCACTACTGCCTGGAGGCGATCAACGAAGCCGATACAGCAGTGGGCCAAGCAGTTCTTCGTAATCTTTTCAAATAAGGTGAGCCTCTGTTACTTCCCTCCTCCTTGGGTTGTTATCAGTTTTGTGATTCTGTGATGCTATGTCATTGTATTTCATGCAACTTTGATACTGCCTCTTCAGGCTGCAGAGTATTGCTCACTATTCTATTCAAGCATGTGAATCTATGAAAGACAGCCCAATACTGGAGAAGAGCAAATGTTACTTACCTGTAAACTGTGGTTCTCCAGTATTGGTGTCTTTCATAGATTCACCTGCGACCCACCCTTCCTCCCCCCAGAGGATCTCTTCTCCTCATAGACTCTTTTGTCACTCTTGTGCTATGAAAATCTGAGGGCCTGAGCTTCTGAGGAGAAGGTTCTAGAGGGTGTTTGTGCCTGATTGGCTGGAGTTTGGACTATAAAAACGACATGGATATGTCAGTAAAGAGATTTCTTTTTCAATGCATTCCTATGTGTCAGTGTTATCCTATGGTACTTTTGACTTTGTATGTTATTTTAAAATATATAATGTTTATTCATATATGTATTTTATTCATATATATATATATATATATATATATATAGATATAAGACTTGTTGCTTTTTTTTATGTACCGTGGGACTCCCACTTCGACGACGGGGAATATTCAAGCATGTGAATCTATGAAAGACACCAATACTGGAGAACCACAGTTTACAGGTAAGTAACATTTGTTCTTCTTCACAAGTGAGTAGAGGAATATTCTCTGGTTACTGTGAGTCAATATGCGAGAACAAGTTTGGGTCATTCAGTTGCTGATGGAGGATGTTGAGAGCCAGCACGTCTATGAGGAGAAGAGGGAGGATCAAGGTAGTGAAACAGTCTTCACATGATAACAGGACCTCTTCTTTTTCTTTCAGGAATGCTTACCTGCTGAATAATTCCCCTTGTGGCTGGCAGTGTGTAGTAACAGGGGTACAGTTTGGGGAAAACCAAGTCTCAACTTGCTAAAGCAGTCTTGCATATGTTTGAAGGGTAGGCGCTGAAGGAAATGAGCATGAAATGTGCGGCAGCAGACATTAAGGAGGCTTCATAAGGGATTGGGCATCCGGGTTTAGGGCCAGATGTAAAAAGGTTTTTTGCGGGCGCAAATGGGGTTTAGACCCATTTGCGCCCGCAAAAAACCTGTGGCCCATGTACTAATCATATTTTGCAAGTCGCTAATCAGTTTGCGACTCACAACATAGGATTAGCGACTCGCTATTAGGAAGGGGCGTCCCTTCCTAATAGTGACTCCTTAAGCTATGTAAGAATGTTTTTAAGGGCAGGTAGTGGTTCCAGGTACCACTGCCTGCCCTTAAAAAAGGAACTGAAAAGTTTCATTTTTATTTTTTAAATGACCCCAGCAGGCCATCATCCCTGGGAGTGCCAGCCATTCCCAATGGGGTCACAAAGTAAAACAGCCTCAATAATATGCTTGAGGAATGCAATTTGTGAACCCATTGAGAATTGCAAACAGTATCTCAGACACTGTTGTGCATCCCAATTAGCGAGTCAATTTGCGAATCGCTAATTGGCGGGTCGTACATCTGGCCCCTAGTGACTAAAAGATGGAGTTCAGAGTGTGGCGCTAGTCCTTGCCGGTAGAGGGTCAGGTTTTGTTATATTCCATATAGGTACCCCAGTATAGGCTCAGGTAACATCGTAACCTTTCACCTATACTCTCCTCTACATTACACACATAACGGTTCTTGGGGACTGACCTTATACCTAGAAATGACGATGCACACAGAACGCGGGATTTTCCATGGTAAAAGCCTCATACATTATGCATGAGGATTCGCGGAAACTCAGCAGGACTACCATCTCCTGTATAACTATGTATAAAGTTCATTCCCAACGTCATCCTAAGTCCGACAAGTGGCACAGCAAGGTAGTACCCCCGGGGAGACCTTTGGGTATATAAACATCACATCTTGCTGAGACAAACAGAGGAGATCAGGACTTCCCTGTAGACACACTGACGCAAGACGCTGAGGCTCCTGCATGCAGATACTCCAGCTCGCAGTGGTCTAACATCCTTTGCGGGGTGTCCAACTCAAGACCAAGACGGGGTCCCACAGTCTCCCACTTCAGGTAATGGGGTTGACTTTATCCTAGATGGATTCTTTGCTTCAGACCTACATACATGCTAGGTACACTTAGGTACATCTAGTTAGGGTAGCATTGTAGGAGTCCGCATTTTATTGTCATGTATTTTATATACTTGCCTGTATTCATGGTTATACAAAATGGTAGAACTCTACCATTCTTTTACTTTCTTAGTGCTTCTACTCCAATCCAATAAGAGATCCAATCCAATCCAATCCAATCCAAGAAGCTTTATTCGACAATTGTCATAAAAGCGATACAAAACAAGTACACAGTCCATAATAGCAATATAAAATGTATACACTTAAATTAATTACTTAAAATAGAATTAAAAACTAAGCTCTAAAATGTATAAAAAGAAACATATTTCAACATACTCAAGGATAATACAGGTGCACATCAGAATCAGCTAGGACATCACTCTCTAATGTTCCGGTTTCTTATTATCCACGCCCAACCTAAGAATTTTGCCACAGCCACAACAATGACCGGTTCTGTACTAGTACACAGAATCCTTATTGCCTCGCCACTATGTCTAGTACCCAATAGTTGACAAATTGGTCTCAGCCAGACATGCCTCGGAGATAAATAGGGAGGACATACAAAAAACATGTGAGTTATCGTTTCTTCATGGGATTTGCAAAAAGGGCATAGGTTATTTACATTATTAGACCACCGGGCAGTGAATGAATTCAAGGGCAATGATCCCACCCGTAGCTGGAAGTACAATTTCCTATCTAATGGTTTAGTGATAAGGTCCCAAAAAGGCTCAAGCCTTGGGACAGATTTTATATTCAAAAAACCATCCGTTAGAGAAAGGGTGTTACAATCGGTCATTGTCTTTATATTGGTCCACTCCCAGTAATTTTCTTTTAGCAGGTTTTTCGAAGGAAAGGAAGCACCCAAGGGCTTCACCCCTAGATCGCTCAGACCCAGAGCCTCAAACGTTTTTCGAAGATCCTTCAACCACCCAATTTTGTGGGATCCAGCCATAAACAAAACGTCCAGGAACCCCGCTGCATACTGGGCTAATTCCGGGGTTGACCACAGTCTCCGCCAATATAAAATTGGACATAGTCTAGCTATATCTGCAATAGAACTCTTTCCCAGATCATACCTAAGGGGAACTAAGGGCGTACTCTGAGGCAATGATGTGATGCCTCGAAAGAACTTGTTCTCAGAAACAGTAAGGGAGGACAAGTTCTCGAAGCCCCACAATTCAGCTCCATACAATGCTGTACTAACAGCTTTAGCACTATAGACCTGGAGCACAGGTTTGATTGGTTTTGTTAGGGATTTCTTGAATTCACCACTTATAACTCGAGTGAGCTGTCTATGTTTTAAAGCTGCCAGTTCTTTCTGGTGCGTCCACTTAAGGTTATTTTGTATAATAACCCCTAAATAAGTAAAAGCCTGTACTTGTTCAAGGGATTGGTTAAACAATAAAAACTTATTTTATGAGGGTTAAAAGCCATGAACTTTGTTTTCTTTACATTTACTTCAAGTCCACGGTCATCACAAAAAATCTCGAAAATACCTAATGCCCGCTGTAGACCGCTAGGAGTCTTGGCAATTAGAAGCGTGTCATCCGCGAATATTAGGATCGGGACTTTCACGCCTGCAAGAGAAGGGGCATCAGTGCTTACTTCTAAAAGACATTCCGCTATTCCATTAATGTAAAGGGAAAATAAAGTGGGGGCCATTGCACAACCCTGGCGAACCCCCCGTTCTACCGGGAAGGCCTCGGTTGTCTCGCCCTGCCCTCCCCATCTAATTCTGGCGGTATTATCATCGTGGAGCCTCTGTATTAAAGACAACAGCCCTTGGTGCAGTCCCAGATCCTTCAACACCCTCCATAATTTAGGACGAGGGACTAAATCAAAGGCTGCCCTTAGGTCCACAAAGACCGCATAAAGACTCCCTTTACTCAATGTCACGAATTTCCAATATAGAAGGACAAAGCGGAATACCTGGTCAACCGTGCTAATATGCTGACGAAAGCCCGCCTGAAATGGAGACAAAATACTGTTTGAGGCTGACCACAGATGAACACGATTTAAGATCAACCTACCTATGATTTTCTGAGTAGCATCGATCAAACTAATGGGCCTGTAGTTTTCCGGAAGCGGCCGGTCCCCCTTTTTGAATACCGGAATTATCTCAGCCAATTGCCACGCGCCGGGGATAGGGGCACCACGCGCCAGGGCATTAGCAACCAATTGAATGTATCTCCCCCATTTAACCTTATCACTCAAAAGGAGGTCCACTGGAATCCCATCAGGGCCAGGAGCCTTCCCGGGAGCTACACCGGTAAGGGCCAGCATCACTTCTGCACTATTAAAATCAGGAACCAAGATATTCGGGGCAGCAATACCTTCGCTAGCTGTTCTATCCAGGAGGGAAGCATATTGAGGTTTAAAATACTCCACCCACCTCTCCGGGGGAACATTGTTTTGAGGCCGCTCTGCCTGCCCACCATATCCCCACTTGACGATGCCCCAGAACAATTTGCTGTTGTTCTTGGTACTCGCTTCTAAAAGATCCAGCCACCTAAATTCATCCCAATGACGCTTTGCCCTAGAAATACAACTTTTATAATCATTGCTGGTAGTACGCACAGCACCTACATCGCCTTCCTTTAAAGCTTTCCCCAGCAATAGCATCGACCGTCTACAGTCCTCGTTAAACCAGCTAACTCGACTCGGGGCCAATTTCGGACCAGATCCTCTCTTCTTTTGAAAGAGGGTTCTCAGGAAAGCAAAGAGATTAGTATGAATTGATGTTATATCCCCTATATCACCATTGGAAGAAAAAATCAGTTCCATTTCTTGAATAGCACTATTCACCTCACTTGAAATATTCTGCAAGGTGAAGGGATTCTCTTGAGTACAAGACCACCTCAGACGACGCATATCATTAGATAACACGACATTCGAGATGGGCAATTCTCCAATCAGCAAAAGAGCGCAATCCCTTTTCCACCAGTTATGGGATAAACAGAGGGGATTATGATCACTTTCTGGAAGGTCGAAAACCTTCATATCAACAAAGGAGTGCCAAAAACTCACAGCCGCTAGGATATAATCAATGCGACTCCTACTCTGACCATTGTTGAAAGTATAGGCACCATTACGGTCGCTAGGAATCCTACCATTCAATGCCCTTAAGCTCTTCTCCATACAAAGGGAATTAATCTGGATTATTTTTTCCGTCCACCGATTTATAGGAGGTAGTTCTTGAGGGGGGATACCCCAAAGTGCCTCCTCATTCTCATATTCATCCCCCTCATAGAGTACAAAAGGGTCGAAGGTAGCATTAAAATCGCCAACGACTACCACGGAAGAACCAGTTGAGTTAAGATCAAGCAGCCTCAGTAGCTCGTCAAAGACTGGTGATCTTGCCCCACCCGAGCCCCTAGCATAGATATTATAGATATCAATTGTGCCCACAGAACTTAGTTCTAACCTAAGTAATTGTATATCTCCACTCCCAGTAGAAATGTGCTTGCTATTTAAACTCAGATCTTGCCGAAGCCATATCGTTAAGCCCCCAGAAGGACGGCCATGCGTCCCTTTAGTTGCCGGAATGTGGTAATTTAAATAACCTATACAGAACATGGGTTCCAGCAACCAAGTCTCCTGGAATAAGCATATATCCACATTATTAATAAATGCAACCCATTCAACAATGGGTAACTTAGCATTTAACCCAGCTATATTCCATGAAAGTAATGAGCCGCCCCCCATGGATACAAATTTATTAATAAGGGTAGTGGATTGGGGAACAGAGCTAACAATATTCGTCGAAAGAATGGGGTCCAGACTCTGCTCTGTATCAGTATGAAAACAATTATTAGAACCTGGATCCATGGGCGGGTTAGAGATAGTACTAAACCCAGTACGACAACTATCAACACTATGCAATAGGATCCCTTTGTCTATAGAACCAGTGGCCCCCAGGACATCGTGTCAATCAACATTATCCAGTACAGACCCATCCTCTCTGTTGGTACTCTGCTGGTCACACTTAGCCCACCCTGGACCATACAAAATAGCTTTTCTTAGCTGGATGGGAGATCCATTGGGGGGGGCATGTCCTAAACTCCAAGGTAAATAAATTCTCCACAAGATCACTAGAACAAAGAATTAGTTCAATACAATCGGTTTGCGACAATGGAGAAGTCAGTCTAGTAGCTCTGATAATGTCATCTCTAATGACAGAGCGACAACCTCTGACATATCTCAACCAGTGGATCGCCTTATTTTTCAGTGAATCAGCACTTTCAAGACTCTGACTATTGCATAATTTTGGACCATTGGTCATAAAAATTTTCTTGTTGGTACAACTATTATCAGCATTCGTATAACGGTCCACACGTTGCCCCCTTTCTACTAGAGATCTCTGAATGGTACTGGCAGGGGTTCCTCTCTCACCTTCATTCCTCTTATAGTTCAAATTAGACTGTGAAACAGCAGCGGGAATGCCCCCAGAGTGTCGTGAGGAGCAAAGTTTCCCCGCCCTTAGTGCATCACTATATGATACCTCCATATTGCCTTGGCCACCAGATTTTAACAACCCCGAAGGGTTAGCCTGGGAAGGTAACCTAACATTCACAGGTAGCGTGGATGCTTCCTTGGGAATACAAGAGAGGGGTTGCTGAACAAGTGAGTTGTTACCAACGGCCACAGTCAGGGTATTGATCACAACTTTCAAGGCACTAACTTCCTCCTGTAATGAGCGAATTAGCTTAACAAGAGCTTGGAGAGAATCTTCACGGGTCCCGGAAGTACTACATGGTGAAGTCGTTGGTAAAGGAAGTAAGGGGTCGATAGTTTCAACACTAATCACCCCAGAATCATTCATCAGTGGTGCGAATCTATTGGAGCATAAAACAACAGGCACAGCATCCCCAGAGTGGGTAGAGACGGCAGAAAACAAATCCACCCCACCGCCCGGCGCAGTTCCCACCTCAACGCTCCCTTCACCCCTAGATATCTTTTTTGCTTTAGTGCGAAACAATGCCGGGATACTAGGGGATGAATTAGGAATGGTATGCACCAGGACATCAACAGGCACCCCAGAAGGAGCACCTGATACTCTCGCCTCTGACTCCAGAATAGCTTCACACTCCTCGACCAACAAATTAATACGGTCCAAAGTCCCCACTGTGTCAGCCGCTTTTGCAGACCTCCGAGCTCTCTTTTTCCCACGTTGTTTTGCTACAACGCTACCCTCGCCACCAACTCCTTGGCTATCAATCAACTTCCGTTTACCCATGGTGTACGGAGAATGCGGGAGGCACAAGGATAGATATGAACAAAGTCCCGCACAACCAAATATTATAGAACCAGTGTAACTCGCAAATTAACAATACGTCAAGCAAGGGGGGTAGCCCGGCCCAGCCTCCCTTGGCCCCTGACGGTCACAGACGGCCCGCCCTTTGTCCGGGCTTCGTCCGGCGCGCCTGCTCGCGTCCCGCGTAGCGGTGCTTAATACGTATTAAATAGTGTTTTGGGCGGAGTTCAGCAGTGGAAGCAGGTGAGGCAGCCCCTCGGTCTTCTGGGCAATTGAGTCCAGCACAATCCAGCACCTTTACTGCGACGCGTTTCCCGCGAAGCGGGAAGCGCTAGGTTGATTTAAAGGCGCTTTGGGCGGAGATCAGCAGTGGAAGCAGGTGAGGCAGCCCCTCGGTCTTCTGGGCAATTGAGTCCAGCACAATCCAGCACCTTTACTGCGACGCGTTTCCCGCGAAGCGGGAAGCGCTAGGTTGATTTAAAGGCGCTTTGGGCGGAGATCAGCAGTGGAAGCAGGTGAGGCAGCCCCTCGGTCTTCTGGGCAATTGAGTCCAGCACAATCCAGCACCTTTACTGCAACGCGTTTCCCCTTCTACTCATTTATATCTGTTACTGTCTAATGGTTGTTTCAGCACACCTATTTTACACTAGAATAATGCTTATTGAAAAACGTCCATACCGTTTATTCTGTGTAGACAAAGTGAACATGAGTGACTGAGCGAAAAGTAGTATACTGTTTCCACAGACCTGAGGGATCAGGGTTGTCATGTTCGATAGTTGCCATGAACTATTCTCTCCTTGGTAAAAGGGGTTTATTTCTAAGGTGCGCCTTTGTTTTGTACATTTTAAAAAATGCTCTTGCCATAGCAAAGCTAATGATAAGAAAAGGCCAGGCAGGTCGAAGAATTCAATGACAAGCAACATTTATTCTCATGTAAAATTTAGCAGTAGTGAGTGACCACACTACTCAGATGTAATAGAACTTCATACCAGCGAGTTTCCCCAAAAAAATTAATTTCTCCAATGTATTATCAGTGAATAATTTCCTGTTCAGATATTTCTAGTTAAAATAACGTATTGCAGGTCTTATAGCCAGGAGAATGTTTAATCTGTTTTAAGAAAAGCATAAATCTCCGTGTGTTTGGTGTGCCTACCATTGCCTGGGGATCCATTTTCTTTGCATCAGGGCACGTTAAGGACGGGGAGTCCTAGCTGCAATTTGTCAATGTGGCTTTCCCAGCATCAAGTCTAATAGAATTACAATTATTTGCGTTTTATGGATTGCATCCATGGCAACAAATTATGATTTTGAAACTGCAGTGACTGTGAAAAAAATACTTTAGGCCAGGAGGAATACTGGGAAATCGGTGTTGATTTCTGTGCAAAAGTGAGCGTGCATTACATTATCAATCACTAAGCCTTTTGCATTTTTTTCCTATATAATAAATAAAGAATAGCTATCTGTGTTGAAAGGACTTTTCATAATGAGTAGTGCTATCAACATTAAGCTTGCTAGACATACATCTTATTCTTCAGAGCCAGGCGGTGAAGCTTACATTTGAAATACAGTATATTGCTAGTTTTATTAATGCACAAAGATGTGGTAAGCACTGCCTTCCCCGCATGAATTTTTTAAAATGTCACAGGTAGTCACTGCCTTTGGCATTGTTCAGCAGAGCAAGACCAAATTATGAATTAGAGCTGCTTTAAATGTGCAGCAAGGAAAAAGTAATTTATTCAACATATTATGTGATTCAAGATGACTGTAGAGCTTTTGTGACAATTTAACTATCATGGGTAGTGATATATAGGGATGTGATAAAAAAAACTATATGCGTTTAGCTAAAACTATTTAAGAATTTCTCTTTTTTTAAATTCTCATTCGATATTTTAGGAAACTCCCTTCATTACTTTGAGGCAATACAGCTCACCCTAAACCCATTGCATAATCCCTGGGTTTAATATGGAAAAAAATAAACACTTCTCACTGGGCGCCCTTCTCTTCTGAATATTGCAAACAGGAAGTTATGTTTCCTCCACCACCACACCAGTGCGTTACACAAATTTCTCTAAGAGTAAGTGCAGAGACTCACACACCACATCGCACTTATAAAGCCTTGCCCATGGAAAAAGAAAGTTAACCATACACTGCTAATGTGTTACTTCACATAATTACTCCTACTGGTGAGTGTTTATCTGTCCCACATCGCCTGCTAATAGGGAAATTCTTGTAGCCATCTTATTCCACCTAGCCAATATCAATTTGTCCACGATATCTGTTTAATTTCCTTTAACCATTTTGTTGGATTGGGGGGGCTGTCTGACTTCCACTGTCTATTTTACATCAAACAAGGGAGAACCTAGTTGTAAGAAATTGAGTTTCTGGTTTACTGGGGTATGAGCCCTGGCCAGCAGCAACCACAATCCTTGTCAGGGCAAGGCACAAGCAAACCCTAGATTAACCTGTGCTCAACCCCATGGTAGCTCTGCAAGGAGCAGTCAGGCTTAATTTAGAGGCAATGGGAAAAGTGTTTGTGCAACACTTCAAACAGTAAAACAGTGAGAACACCACACAAAAAGATACCACATCAAGTTAGAAAGATAGGGCAAAATGTAATAAATAAACCAAGACTAAAACGACAAATATCCAAACAGTAAAACCAGAGTTATACATTTTTTAATAAAGTGAAGAATAGCACCTAAAGCATAAAGTGCCAACCGCGGCTATGTGGTCACGCTGGACGTGGTTAAAGTCAAATATTCAGGCCGACCGCAATGGAGCGTGATTCAGATACATTCCTAGATAAGTCCTGCTGAAGGTTTACCTTCTCAAGTTTTGTACCAAGAGTCCCACTCGTGTTGGAGAGGGTCACAGGGAGCAAGGAGTGGTCACGGGTTTTGCTCCGTGTTGCACAAAGAGCAGGCCAGGTGTCGCCGACTGGTGGGTTGGTGCTTTGCGTTGACTGTCCTCTGCGGGTGAATGAGACAGGCTGGGGGCGTCTCACACTGAATTTCAGAGTGAGCGATGCGGTTCCAGTGCGAACGGGCCCATTAGTGGTCGCAAAGAGCCCAAAAGCTGGATTTCAAGAGTGTGAGACCCACAGTAAAGGTTCAGGACCTGAGAGACACCAGTTGGGGCTCAGGAACTCACTAAAGACAGGTTCAGGAGCTGTTGGGGACGCTTTTAGGTCCTTGAGGTTCAGATCAGGAAGCCAGCACACTTCAAGATGAAGTTGTCTTCCCCAGACAAGAGGGCAACCAGTCAGTACAGCAGCAGTTTCTGTAGAGCAGCAGTCCAGAAGAGAGGCAGTCCTTGTAGCAGCACAGCAGTCCTTCCTGGCAGAGTATCCACGAGTATTAGAAGTGCACTGAAGAGTTGGTGTCTGAGGTCCCATTTTTATACCCTGGTTCCCAGGTTCTGGAAGGTGGGAGAAACTTCTATACAGTGTCTTTGAAGTGCATGGAATTACCTACCTCTCCTGCCCTCGCTCGTAGCTGGCCGCAGTAACAATGTGGGGTCGTTAGGCCTTGTGTGTGAAGGCAGAGCACAGGCTATTCAGTTGCAAGTGGGGCTGTGCTAAGCTCCACCCCCTATCCTGCCAACAGATGGCTCATTCAGGCACACCTAATCCCGCTATTGTGTGACTGTCTGAGAGGAATTCACAAAGTCTAATTGTCAGTTACACCCAGTCATGTGACCCAAGACAAGCTACACGCACCAAATGGCTAAGGCAAGAAAATGCCAACTTACTAAAAGTGTCATTTTCAGTATTGCAATTCAAACTACAACTTCGCAATAAGTTAGGATTTTAAATTGTGATTCCAGAGACCCCAAACATGAACTAGTTATCTCTTCTCATTTGGAAATGACACTTATAAAATGTAATAAGGCAACTACAAGTTATCCTTTATGAGCAATAGGCCTTGCAGTAGTAAAAACGAATACAGGAGTTTTTCACGACCGGGACAAATAAATCTTAAATGTACATGTCCTACTTTTCCAATACATTGCACCCTACTTGGGGCTGTCCAGGGCATACCCTGGGGGTAACTTATGTGCATTGAAAAGGAAGGTTTTGCCCTGGCAAAGGACTTATCTTGCCAGGTCGACCTGCATGTTGAAAGGGCTACTTAATTGGGTGGCACAATCAGTGCTGCAGGCCCACCAGTAGCATCGATTTACAGGCCCTAGGTTTAGAGTAAACCACTCTACAAGGAACACACAGGTAAATTAAATATGCCAATAGGGTATAAGTTAATTTAACCATGTTATAGAAGGGAACACAAGCACTTTAGCACTGATTAATGGTGGTAAGGTGCACAAAGTCCTAAGGCCAACAAAAACAAATTTAATAAAAAAATAGGAGATGGAACGCAAAAGGTTTTGCTGTGACCCTACAGGGAAGGTCTGGTCCAGCATTAAATATCTAAGGAACCTGGGGTAATTATTATTATGAAACATCAGTGGTCTCTAGGTAGAAAAGGTAACACAAAATGCTAAACAACAAATGCAAATCAAAACAACGTTTTTAAAATATAATAATCCATCCATAATCAAAATTCCCAAACCAAGTATTGCAGTGTGGTGTAAACAAAGTTATGTGAATAGAGTGTGAGAAGTGCTCAGGCAAAGGTGTAATGTGTGTGATAAGAAACTACACTGCTTGTGTCACATTTGCATTTGCAGAGATACGGCCCATAAGATATACAATAAAACAAAGCAAGCTGGGTCTGTATATATTGGTGACAGTGTTTCAATCCTTATATGAATAATAGGCTCATAATCAGGACACATACAATGTAGGCCTAAGTAATTTAGTAATTTCGACACTAAATGGTTAACAGGAGATAAGAAATCAGCAAATTCTTAATGAATAGCTTGAGATATTGAAAATTTGTCACTCCTGACATGGGAATCTCCAATCCATGTCAGGCATTTAAAGTGAGGGGACCATTTGAAAGATAAGCGAGGGCTCCCGCTGTGACGCGGAACTGCTGAGGATCATGATAATTCCAAGACCTAGGCTATCCTGGTAGAACATGCCATAATGCTATCCTTGGAAGCGTGTGTGCTGCCTTCTGCGAGAGATGTGGCGCTGATGAAATTATCGTGCTACTGCCTAGGTGATTATTGTGATATGACAGGATACAGAAAAAGCAAACAACTACATAATTATAATACCATGACATAAAAAGGACACAGATGTGATTGGTTTCTATACCCCATGAATATTGTTGATGTTCATGCAAAGCACAGAGATGCCATCATATTCTGAAGAACCATAGGATGGCCCTGCTTGTAAGGATGTGCCAGCTTCTTCCTCTTGGGAAGAAGACCTAGTGCCTGAAAAGAGAGACATGGCTGGAGCTCTTAGTGGCATGCAACCACTGAATTAAACAAATACCCAATGTTTGGTACAGGTACACATTGCAAAGTTTTGCCAGCTACAAACAGAACCACACTTTGAGAGGTAAGTAATTCAATAGTCCTTTGGTGTGTGAAGAGCATGTGGCAGTAAATTGCACAATTAATTCCTCAATAGTATTAATGCTCACCGTGTTCATCATTGGCAGATATGTTCAGGTGTAATAAACTACCAAGTATGTGAAGAGAGTAAAACCGAGTCAGGGGGCTAACAGTATGTGGAATACAGAAAGGGAAGAAGAGAAATTGGGAGTAGAGCATTGTGGAACAGAGAAAAAAGGAGGAGGGAAGAGACTTTGATGAGGGGTAACACCAAACCACAGTGACAGAGAAACAGAGGGAAATTATGAGGCCAGTGGAGCAAAGAGAGTCAAGCAGAAATAATCAGAGAGGGAAACAGAGAGAGAGAGAAAGGAAAGGTAGATGGTCGTAGGACAGTGACAGAAATGCCGAAGGAGGAAGAGAGAGCAAAGAGAAGAAAACGCATAAGAGGGGAGAATATAGCGAAGGCGAGATAAAAGGAGAGAAGTAGGTATACTGGAATGGACCGCAGACATCACTCTGTATTAGTCACTATGCCACAAGCCCACACAATGTATAATGGACATTGATAGAGGCTTACATTGGTCCTGGTGGGGACAGTTTGCACATGCATAAAGGAAGGTGCCTGAAATAGTTTCCACTTTTGCGAATGATTATTGTCTTTGCCATTCAATGCTTAAAGGTAACAGGAGCGGTTGCCAATATGGCCTGGTACTCCCCAAGTCCCCTATTTATTTATTTATTTATTTCAGATTTATAGTGCGCATGGCTGCCTCAGCGACGAGGCGTGCCCGCGCAAACCAAGGACCCGAAACAAGAGCCAGGAGAAAGACAAAGTGATTAGACAGTAGAAGTAAGGAAAAGCCATGTCTTCAAGGCTTTGTGAAATGCCAAATGATTTGGGATAGTTCTGATAGGGATCGGGAGCGCGTTCCAAAGTTTCGCCGCCAACCAGCGAAAGGAATGCCCCCTGGCCCTCGCTCTCCAGACTCGGGGGGTACAGACCAGAGCAAGATTGGCAGATCGCAACGAGCGCTTAGGCACATAAGCCTCCAACAGATGGAATAGCCCCGACGGAGCCTGTCGTGACAAGATCTTGGGCCATATGTAGATAATTTCTATTTACCGATTCATAAATACCGAATTTTACGGATTCGGTATTTATGATTCGGTAAATAGAATGTAGGTAAACATTTGGTAATTATTACCGAATCGGTAATATTCGGTATTTATGAATCGGTATTTACCGAATCGGTAATAATGCATCCCTTCCAATTCATTCCTATGGGCCTGGAGGCCCATAGGAATGAATGGGAATCCATTCACTATTACCGATTCGGTAAATACCGAATCGGTAATAGGGGGAGCATATTCATGGGTGGCAGGGTGTCACATTGACACCCTGTTACACCCTTGAATCGTGCATGTGTGCACATGTGGCGCACATACATGCCCTAAGGGCATGTATGTCTGCCACATGGCACTTTTCAAAAAGCACAAAATTGCTTTTTAAAAGGTATTCGTTAATTACCATCAACTTGTAGTTGGTGGTAAATAACGAATCCAGAAACCACAAATGCACTCACTTGAGCGCCCCCTACATAGGATTTCAGGATTCTGTAATTTACCGAATCGGTATTTTACCGATTTCTTAAGATTCCGATTCGGTAAATTACCGAATCCTGAAATCCAGCCATCTACATCTCAATTGCCTAAATACCGGTCGGTAACGGAATATTTACCAATTTTTGGCCGTTACCGACCGGTATTTAGGTACCTACATATCGCCCCTTATGTGAAATACACAATGCCTTAAATTGAATCCGCCTGTCAACCGGTAGCCAGTGGAGCTTGGTGAGGATATGCGCTACTGAGCAAGATGTAGGCAATGCAACCAAAATCCGTGCTGCCGTGTTCTGAACCCTCTGCAGGCGCTTAATGCTAGCCTTGTTAGCTCCCAAGTAGAGGGAATTGCCGTGGTCCAATCTTGACAAAACAGACGCCTGGACAATAGTCTAGCGCACCTTGGGAGGGAAGAACCTGAGCAAAGGTTTTAGGCCACGCAGGAGCCCGAAACAGACCCCCGCAACGACTTTTGTTTGTTTATCAAAAGTCAAGCCATTATCAAACCAGACACCCAGATTTTTTACAGTTTCCTTAGGGAGCGGGGCGGGTTTGAGGCGGTCCGGCCAACATTGCTCAGACCACAGCTCCAGGTCCTTCCCAAACAACAAAATCTCCGATTTACCGGCATTCAGCTGTAAACAATTAGCTGCCATCCAATCGGAGACAGCCAGAAGATCTTCCTTAAACTTGTCCAAATTGGTGATGCATTTCTTCGAGAAAGATATCACCAATTGGGTGTCGTCTGCATATGACACCAACGACAACTCTCTACCCTTAGCCACCTCTGCCAGGGGGCTAACATATAGGTTGAACAAAAGAGGGCTTAGTATGGAGCCCTGTGGCACCCCCTGATGCAGCGCAAACTCCTGAGAGGAGAAGGGAGGAACTAGGACCTGAAAGGATCTCTCCGCTAGGAACGACTGAATCCAAGCCATAGCTGAATCCCTGATCCCAATGTCCTGTAGGCGTTTGAGAAGTATCTTATGGGACACGGTGTCAATGCGGACCAAGGCCGCCGAGTCCCCTGCGTCCAAACTGCCCCTAATGGCTTCCGACACGGCCAGTAGCGCTGCCTCAGTGCTATTTATTTATTTGTATTCTTGTATAGCGCAGGAAGTCAACCCCCGGAGGGGTATCTCCGCGCTTACGATTTACCAAGGAGCCAAGATCTAATGCTGATCAGAAAAGGAGGGGGTGAGAGGCCTAACAGGCAACAAATAAAAACGTTTTCAGGGACTTCTTAAAAGATTGAAAATTAGTAATAATTTTGAGAGCAAGAGGCAAAGAATTCCAAAGGATAGGGCCTTTGTAAGATAAGGCTCGCCTTCCCTGCCTAGCTTTTTTTATCCTTGGAATCTGAAGTTGTTGCTGGCTGCTGGAGCGCAGGGTACGACTGGGTATGTAGGATTTGAATAGTTCTTTTAAATATTTGGGTCCATTGCCAAACAGACAGCTATGGATAGTGCAGCAGATTTTAAATTTTACACGCTGTCTAATTGGCAGCCAGTGGAGTTTTGTCAAGAGGGGGAATGATGGAGACCTTGGCTGAGCGTTGAGAACTAGTCTCGCAGCCGTATTTCGGACCACCTGTAGTCTCTGTAGTTGTTCCTCATTTGCCGAGACCAGCAGGCCATTACAGTAGTCCAATCTACTTATAATCAAGGCTTGGACAAGAGTCTTCCTATAGAAGTCTGACAGAAATGGGAAGACTCGTCGTAGCAGTCCAATGACATGAAAACAGGAACCTGCTACTTGGTTTGTGTGCTCTTTAAACAGAAGCGATTTGTCCAGGCGCACGCCGAGATTTTTAACAGTCTGTTTGGGGGTAGGAGTTGGTCCTAAATCCGGGGGCCACCATTCCGGGGACCACAGAAGTGTGGCCTCTCCAAACAACATTACCTCAGTCTTGCCTACATTACACTGGAGGCGATTAATAGCCATCCAGTGGGATATTGCCCTCATTCCGTCCGCAAAGGATTTTTGTACTGTGGGCGTCAGGATTTTAAAGGGAAACAAAAGCTGAGTGTCGTCGGCATACGACACAGGGGTGAATCCATAAGATCTTACAATGTCCACCAAAGGGGCTACATATATGTTAAATAGTGTAGGGCTTAGGCATGAGCCCTGTGGCACTCCTTTGGTGAGCTCCCTTGAGATAGAATGGTGGGAGCCCACTCTTACCTCTTGTTGGCGGTCCGAAAGAAAGCTTTCCAGCCAAGTAAGGGCCACCCCATCTATTCCCCTCTCCCTTAGACGATCGAGGAGTATCTCATGAGACACAGTGTCGAAGGCCGCGGATAAATCTAACAGCACTAGAATCATTGAATTTCCTCCATCCAGTGACATCTTGATGTTATCAGTCACTGAGAGGAGGGCAGATTCTGTGCTGTGATTGGGCCTAAATCCAGATTGTGAAAAATCTAGGCCCTCCGTTGCCTCGATATATTTGGACAAGTGAGTGTTAACGTGTCTCTCGGTCATCTTGCTGAGAAAGGGTAGGAGAGTGATGGGTCGGAGATTGGAGAGATCGGTCCATGGAATTGCTGCGTTCTTTCGGATTGGGTTCACCACTGCTTTTTTCCATTCTATGGGTACAGATCCTTCCCTTAGAGAATGATTAATCAATGTTTGAATATGGGGCCCGAGCAGGGATTGCAAAGAGACAGTTATTTTAGCTGATAAGAAGTAATCGGGGGATCCAGATTTTATATGGCTCATGAAGAGGGCGAGATCAGAAACATTGACTGCTGGAAATGTCTTAAGTGTGGTTTTAGGTCGGGTGGACAACATAGAGGTGGAAAAAGAGTTATCACTGTTTAGATTTTGATTTTGGTTGACGGCCAATAAAATTTTATCGTAGATCGAATTGATTTTATTTTCAAAGAACAGGGAGATATCGTCACATAATTGTTGGGAGAAATCATCAGGGCTTTTGCATGCAGTAGGTTTTACGAACTCCTGAATAATTTTAAATAATTCCTTAGATTGGTTTCCGGCTTCTGCAAGTTGTTGGGAGATGCTATTCCTACGGGCAAGTTTGATGTTTTTATAGTATTTGGTCTGGGCCTCATGATGTGCTTTCTTATTTTCTTCGGTTCGTGTTTTTCTCCACTTTTTTTCCAGCCTTCTACATTTTTGTTTTTCTGTTCTAAGCTCCTCAGTATACCATGTTTCCTGTTTGCTGGTAGGATATTGTTTGTGTAGTTTTAGGGGTGCTATTTTGTCGATTGCTTCTTTGAGGGAAGTGTTAAATTTAGTTAATAAGGTCTCTATACTATCTGTCTCTGTAGGAGTGGGCTGCTTCCATTCCTTATGCAAATCCTCTACAGTGACTTTGTGCCATTGTCGACGCCAGATAGGTGGTAGAGAGTTTTTAACGGAGGACTTCTCCACCTTGGATAGTAAAAATTCCACAATAAAGTGGTCAGACCAAATAGTTACAACAAAATGGTCGCACACTGCTGACCTACCTGCGTGTTACCCCAAAGAACTGTGGTTCCTGTAGTTAGCGTCGGCGGATACACCTATGCTCGTGTCGTGAGTGCAAGTGTGAATAGCGTTAGCCATCCCTGGACACGTGTTTCGAGGTAGTTGCCTCTCGTCAGCAGGGAGTAGGAAAGAGTGTAGGGTTGCAATGTAAGCTGCTAAAATCATTATCAGGTCTAGTACCTCTCGTAGCAACGCAGGTGCGTAACCTGAGTCCGTCGACTCCCCGGCTCAGAGAGCCACTAAATAGTTACAACAAAATGGTCGCGCACTGCTGACCTACCTGCGTGTTACCCCAAAGAACTGTGGTCCCTGTAGTTAGCGTCGGCAGATACACCTATGCTCGTGTCGTGAGTGCAAGTGTGAATAGTGGTGATACATGGTCAGACCAAATAGTTTGAACCGGGGAGGAGAATTGTACTTTGGGGGAGTTGGTAAATGCCAGGTCGAGAAGATGACCACCTATGTGGGTGGGCTCGTGGTTTTGCAAAGTCAGACCGAGGGAGGATAATTCAGAGATCAAGGAGATTGTTTCAGGGAGTACGGGATTGTCAACATGGACATTAATATCGCCGAGAAGAAGGAAATCTTCTTTTGCTTTGAAATGTGGGGCCAAAAATTCCAGTAATGCAAGGGAGAAGCCTATAGAGGGCCCAGGAGGGCGATAAACTAGGGCTCCTTTCCAAAATCTATTAGTTGTAAATTGCATTTTGAAAATTATTATCTCAAAGAGAGGGCTGTGCTTCTGTTCTAATGTGACAATTTTCAGGTGTTCTTTATGCATAATGGCTAAGCCACCCCCTGTTTTCTCTGGCCGATCAAAATGGACAAGTTTGTAGCCAAGAGGAACCCCTACAGCAATAGCGGGGACAGTGTGGGGTTTCAGCCACGTTTCCGTTAGGAAGCAAAGGTCAGGTTGAGTAGTGTGTATTAAATCCCATACCTCAAGTTGATGTCTAGGTAGGGAACGTACATTTAGAAGAATGCACTTTGCCCCCTTAGTCCCTGTACATGGAATTTGTTCCCTTTGGTCTAGCTTCTCGGTGCTGGGTTTTATGACAGGGGTTTGATATTTACAAACTACGCAAGAGAAAGGGCCCTCAGGGCACAGCCAGAAATCTCTGGAGCATTCTGTGAGAGGCGTTGGTCTGAGGTGTAACAGAGTTTGCGCCGAATACCTGATGTGAGGGGCCCCTGCAAGAATGATAGGCGTGGGTGTCGGGCCCATGGCCCCTGGTCCCGGTCCGTCGCGGCCGGAAGCCGTGTTGTGAAGGATCAAGGATGGCATGCTGCTGGGGGGCGTGGCCTGCTGAGCAGCGAGATGGCCGCTCTCTGAGTGAGCTCCGCTGGCCGGAACACGATCCTAACATTATCCTGCACATCGGGGTGAGACTGAGCCGCCCAGACCGGTAGAAACTGTGGGAAAGGATGTGAGGCATCGGCGGAAGTACGCTGCTCCTGCCCTCTCTCGGTCTGCACGGAGTGGTGGCCCGCGGAACCTGTGGGCGGAGCTGGCGACGGCACCTGCTGGAGCGAGATCCGGGAGAGCTACAACTCCAGCCCGCGGCTGATCCTTGAGGCGAGGCCTGTACCAGGCGGGAGACGCGTGGCTGGTGGCCCCTGCCTGGACTGCACCCGGTGACGGCTGCCCCCCCCCGCGTGTGTTGGAGGGCGGTGGCGAGTACAGCGTTTGGCGCCGGACAGGCTGTGTCAGGAGATGGAGGTAGGCGGAGGATCGTAGCTCGGCGCGCTGGTCGCCGTTGCTGGCGGCGACAGCAAATTGCCGGCCCTGATAAAAACTAACTGTGGTGCATGAACATCGAGGCATAGGGTGCTGAGGTGCCCGAAAGATACCAGTGCTGACCCCGCTACGTTTCCCAGGCTGACGAATTTCGAAGGGAATGGCCGCCATTTTGTTGATGACCGATGCAGCCGATTTGTAGTGGTGTGGGAACCTGGGAGCTGCGTGTACTCTTGGCGTGGAACTGTCGCACCGACTCACAGCTGCAGGGAGCGCTGCGTGAGAGACGGCTCATGCCCTGGTAGCGGGGGTGCGTGCTGGCTAGAGGTCGTGTCCAGGCGTACTTGAGGCCCGTCCTTGCTGCGTCGCTGCCCGTGGCGGCTGAGAGCCGCGTTTGGCTGCGGTCCTTGGAACCACAGTGGGAGTGACTGAGGGCTTGTGCTTAGACACCGAGATGCCGGTGGCGGTAGGTGGATTGTATCGTTGGAGGTGGCGAGCACGTAAATACTGACTGCTGCGACCCTGCCTGCTGGGTGGTGACTGCAAGAGGGTGTTGTGGAGTTGCCACCCCTAAGTTGCCTGAGGTTCGGAGACGATCTGCTGGGAACGCCGCTACAGCCTGGCTCCGGAGAGTGGGGATGATCTGAGAATACCTGCAGGGGCCACAATTGCCGGGAGTAGGAGCACACGAAGACGACCTGCTGCCGTGTGTGCTGCGGGGTGGACGAGGCCTGTGCATTATGCCTCCATAGCGGGACATAGTTAATGTTAGCGCTAGCTGCGGTGTGGGAGTGACCTGCCGTGGCGCATCGGTCAGGGAGACGGTCGGGGGCCCGTGTTGTTGGTTCACAGAAAGCTACGGAGGCGCTATCCTGACAATGGGCAAACAAGACCCCAAGCAGCCGAGGCTGACTTTCGACCATAAGCGCTCCCCGAGGTGGGTGGAATCGGAGCCGGAGTCCCAAACGGTGGAAAGGCGCGACGAGGCTGCCGAGGACCATGGGTAGGATTTACGAACACTTATGCTTGAGATGCGTTCTAGCCTAAGGAATATTGACACTAAACTTGATACTCTCACCAGTCAATTAGACTCTGTGAAAACGCAGGTGGCGACACATGAGACGCGTTTGGATACGCTCGAAACTCGTCAATCGGAGTTTCACGATTTCCAGGTCGAAACGAAAGACCAGCTCCTGCATATGGACAAATTGTTAGGCATAATCCGTGCTAAGAACGAGGATTTAGAAGCACGGTCCCGGCGCAATAACCTACGCGTCACGGGTATTCCGGAGACCACTGCAATCTCTAAAATGGAAACGTACATAGCTGAACTCCTACACGAACTGTTTGACCCTAGCCTGTCCGCGGTGTTTGTGGTGGAGAGGGCGCATAGGTCGCTGGGACAGAGACCCCCTGTTGGAGCGCCGCCCCGGCCTATAATTGCGAGACTCTTGAACTATCAGGATCGTGATCTAATCCTGAAACTAGCCAGGGAAAGAGGAACCATCACGCATAAAGGCAATAATATTTCCTTTTACCCTGACTTCACCCCGGCTGTCCAGGCTGCCCGCCGGGAATTTCTTCCAGCTAAGCGGGCTCTTCTGCAGGCACAAATTCCATACTCGCTCCTCTACCCTGCTAAGCTAAAGGTGTCATTTGAGGGGACCGCCCACATATTTACGGACGCTAAGGCGGCGATGAAATTCGCCAAACATGTGGGAAGTAGATCCTCGAAACGGCCCCGGGGTGCAGTGGGGGAGGTTGACGGCAGGCTGAGTGACAATGATTAATCTTGGGCCTTGTATGGTACTTATATAGGGTAACAACTCCTGCTTGGCTGGGGGCTCCTATCAGCTCTAGTGGGATGTGAAAATGTGCGACCCTGAGATCCAATCACTGCTATTCAATGTAATGTGTAGCTCCCGATCATTAGGGCCTGGGCGACTCGTATCCTCTGCAGATCTTCTGGCCACCCTGTTACATACAGGGTAGAAGCCGGCATAGCTACGCCCCATCGGGAATGTTCCCCTGCTTACTTAATGTGTATTTGGGGTTCTTATGGGGGATGGATATTCTACGACCCGGTTGGGGGGTTGGAGTGGGCGGGTTGATTGGGGTTAATGTTTTGTTCAATGCCAGGTTTTCATTGTATGCTACCTGTATGGTGTCCTCTGCGTACGGAATTGTCATTGTCACACTGCTTTGCTGTACTTTAAAAATGTTAGTGGGAAATGCCCAGGTTAGATAAAACATTGAATACCTGGAATGTTCGGGGGCTGAATGATCATAGGAAGGCGAGGTTGGTGCATGCATACCTGGTGCGTCATTGTGTGGATGTCTGCCTATTGCAGGAAACGCACTTGAACACTGCCCCGGCCCAAAGACTGCGACACAGTAGATGGGGGCATGTTTACTCAGCTATCTATTCAAACTATGCCCGTGGGGTTGCCATACTGATCAGACGGGGACTGGACTGGAGGGAGGGCTCTGTTCAGTACGACCCGGAAGGTAGATATGTTTTAGTTCAGGGCCTGGTGTGTGGCATCTCGGTGGTATTTGTGGCTGTATATGGTCCCAACGCTGACTCCCCCACATTTTTCCATAAGCTTTGGGGGCAGGTGAAAGCTACGGGCTGCAATACGATTATATGGGGGGGAGATTTCAATGTGGTGCTGGAAGACAAAGCAGACAGAAAAGGGGTGGCCCGAACACTTAACCCGCTGGCAAGTTCCGCGTTGCGGGAAATACTGTCGGACGGCGCACTTGTTGATGTGTGGCATGGCAGACATGAGAACGTGAGGGAGGGCACCTGTATATCGGCTCACTGCAACGCTTGACCCGCCTGGACTATTGGCTGGTGTCGCGGGACATTGCCCTGTGGACTGTGCAGGTAGAACATATGTCCCGGTCCCTGTCAGACCACGCCCCCTGCATGTTGAGATTGCTAATCCCTGGTGGTCCGTTCCCGGCATTCTCGTGGCGGCTTCCGCCTCACGCCTTACTGGATGATGCCTTTAAAGAGGAGATAAGGACGGATATCACTGACTACTTTGAGCGCAATTCGGGATCAGTCGATACTGAGGCATCCCTATGGGAAGCCTTAAAGGTCGTCATTAGAGGCCAATGTATTGCCCGGCAGGCGGGGGTGCTGAACGCAATACGGGGTACCCTGGCAGCGCTGGAAGCCGATATAAAAAACTCAAACAAACCTTCTTTGACATTGGTGGGGCGGAGGTGGCGGGATTGATGAAAACCAAGTTATTAGCATACGAAGAGGAGGCGTTGCGAGAGGTTAAATTTCTAGGGAAATATGCAGAGGTGAGGCGATATGGCGAGGGTGGGAGACCAGGGAAGGCCTTGGCCAGCATGCTAAGACCGCCGCGCCCCGCGACATACATTCACGAAATGCGCACGAGGGCTGGCGAATTGATTCATGACAGAGGGTAAATCGTAGGGGCATTCTCTGAGTTTTACTCCAAATTATATACCAACACCCAAGATACGTGCCCGGAGGGGCTTGAATCCTATCTGGATTCCATTGCATTGGTGTAGTTTAATAATAAACACAGAGAATATATGGACCTTCCGATAGACGCTGGAGATGTGGCGCAGGTCATTAAGAGTCTACCGCCTGACAAGGCGCCCGGGCCCGATGGGCTGACCACAGGGCATACGTGGATGAGCTATCGCCCAGGTTGCTGGCAGTATATGAGGAAGCCTTAGAAAGGGGGGTGTTGCCTGCGACCATGCGTGAGGCGCTGATCATCACGCTGCTGAAGCCGGATAAACCGGCTGATGATCTGAACTCCTACCGGCCCCTATCTCTGATTAATGTAGATGTGAAGATCCTGGCTAAATTGCTCGCGAACCGGGTGCAACCCATGCTGCCAATGATTGCACTCCCCGACCAATCAGGATTTATACCGGGTAGAGCAACCTCCCATAACCTACGTACGATCTTCTCCGCACTGCATTACCTACACCCCGATGTCAGGGCTGCGGTGGTGTTTCTGGACGCCACCAAAGCTTTCGATACACTTGAGTGGCCCTATCTATTCAATATACTGGGCAGGATGGGTTTCAGTGCACTGCTCATTAGGAAAATCCGCTTGCTCTACACCTTACCCAAAGCCAGGGTGCGGGTGAATGGCATGGTGTCTGAGCCGTTCTCCATCTCGCGGGGCACTAGGCAAGGCTGTCCTCTTTCCCCACTGCTGTTTGCTAAAGCCATGGAACCGCTAGCGGCCAGAATTAGACAACATCATACGGCTAGGGGTATAGGCTTCAGTTCTAGGAATCTTCTCATATCGCTATACGCGGACGATGTGACCCTTTATCTTATCAATCCTGCAGACAATTTGGATCCACTATTGAGGGAGTTTGTCCGCTTTGAAGGCCTCGCGGGCATTTCCGTTAATTGGTCTAAGTCGGTCATCTTCCCCCTGACGGATAACACCCCAGAGGTGTCTTCCGAATACCCCCTGCGCTGGGAGGTGGATGAGGTCAAGTACTTGGGGATTTGGATCAGTCGGAGCCTTCAGGAGATCTGGAATCTTAATTATGGCAGAGCAATTATGTGGCTGGGTGAGAAAGTGAAGCTCTGGGCTTCCCTGCCCCTGTCTCTCGCAGGGCGGATTGCGTTGACTAAAATGATTATACTACCTAAATTCCTATATCTATTTGTCAATATACCTATATCGCTTACGACGCATTTCTTTGCCACCCTGAGATCCCACCTGGTGCAGCTGGTATGGGCAGGCGGTCAGGCTAGAATAGCTTGGGACATACTATCGCTACCATTGCGACAGGACGGCTTAGGAGCCCCAGATATGAAGTTATATGCACTCTGTGCTCAGGCTCAATTTCTACATTTTTGGACCCACCCGACTCCCTTTTAGCCTCACGTGGCGGTGGAGAGAGACGCTGTTGCGCCCCTTCCACTGAGTGTGGCGATATGTGCCGCGGCGAAACGCCCTAAAGTTGATGTGGACACGGCTGGGACGCTACAATGGGCATGGGAGGAGTTGCGTAAGAGAGCAAAGGTTCCATTGCTGTATGCCCCCTCACTCCCTCTGTTGCACAACCCGATGCTGCCATGCGTTGCTGATGGAGTGGCTGGGCACCTAGTTGAGAAACTACATCTTCGTACCTTTGCAGACCTCTTCCCCAACGGCAAGTTCATGTCCCCCCCCACCGCCCGAGGAGGGCAGCACGGTGCCCTTTTCCAAACTCTTCTTGTATCATAGATTGCGAGCGGCATGTCAAGCACTCTCTGGTGAATTCCCTGCAGCACCGCCAACTTTTACAGCTCTAGAGGCGGTGGTGAGCTCCCCGTCCTCCCGTAAGCTAGTAACTCGTATATATCGACAAATGCAAAACACGGCACCGGTGGTAACGCCTAAATCCATACTGTATTGGAATGAAGAGCTCCAACCTGCGTTATCTGAAGAACAGTGGGAATTCTGCTGTGGGCAGCTTACTGAGCTTTCGCCCAACTACAAGTTGCGACTAATACATTTCAAATACTTGCATAGGTTTTATAGAACCCCTATCACCCTGAAAAGAAGGGGGCTTCGAGAGACGGATGAGTGTTGGAGATGTGGGTCTACCTCAGCTTCTTTTCTACACATAGCATGGTCCTGCCCGAAATTGGAGAGCTATTGGGTTCAGGTTTTTACTTTGGTAAACCAGATTATGGCTCGATCGGACGCCCCATCCCCTCTGCTTGGGATTCTGGGATATGTCAGAGACACTCCGCCGACATCGCGCAAACTACATGCGCTGCTTCTATTGTTTGCTAAACGGCAAGTGGCGATCCATTGGGGTAGACGGAGGGTGCCCACAGTGAAAGGCTGGCTGGCTGATGTAACGTATGGGCACACGCAGCTGAACACGTTCTGGGAGTTGCTGCCGTCTGCATCCCGGCCTCGCGATATCTGGGATCCATTTGTGAGTTGGGCTCGGGAGCGTCAGCTTATGGAAACGACAGGTGTTATCTCGAATGAATGATCCCTGTGAGGTGGGTGGGGATGTGGGGACGTTACGCATGGCGGGGTGGCACCCTTTTTAATCACGCTACCGGGGCAGTGCCTGTGACCCTGTAACAGCTCTGAATGTTGCCTATGTATACCTCTATAATTGCTTTGACTGGCACTGATGCCATGTGTGGTGGCCCCCGGATCTCCTGTATCCAATCTAATCACTTGCATTTCCTACTTTGAAATAGACATGACGACTACTGCACTATGTTCGTTTATGTATGGCACCTGGAAGCATACTGTATGTGGCTGCATTATAACGCTGTCTGGCAGGTTCTGTTGGTTGTATTTCTGTTGTTCAGATCGCAAATAAATGTTTAATAAACAAAATTTAAAAAAAAAAAAGGATGGCATGCTGCTCAATGAATGTAGACAATGTGGAGTTCACATGTGCTTCCACCACCTTAGCCAAGAAAGGCAGCTGGGAAATGGGTCGATAATTACCCGGTTCGGCAGAGTCCAAAGAGGGCTTTTTTAACAAAGGGATGACTTTCGCGTGTTTCCACGCCCGCGGTACAGATGCAGTCAACAAAGACAAATTAGCCAGATCTAAGCTCACATCAGAGATCACAGGATAAAACTGGCGAAAGTGGGTGGGGGTCACAGGGTCGACCGGGGAGCCAGATTTGATTTTTAAGCACAAGGCCTCAAATTCCAGGGGCGTTAAAAGAGGAAATGACGCCAGGCTGTTACCCCCGATATATCACCCCCTCCGGGCCCCCCCCCCACCGAGAGAGATGCCTTTGGAAGAGCCAGATAAATCTGCTCCACCTTGTTGACAAAATACTGAGCTAGCTCGTCACACTGACGGTTGGAGGCAATAGGGGAAGCCCTAATGGCACCTGCGCTCTTTATGTCATCCAACAGGGAGAAGATAGTCTTGGCGGGATTAGAACTGCTCAAGATTTTACTGGCCACAAACTCCGCTCGTGCTCTCCGAATGCCCTTATGGTATTGGTTGATGGCCACCCGATATTCTAACTTTGCTGCCGCATCGTATGAGCGTCTCCAGGTACGCTCCAGCTGCTTACAGCCTTTTTAGCTAGAGAAAGAGCATCATTGAACCATGGATTCGATGGCCCATGACCTTTTAATCTCCATTTAGCTGGAATACATTTATCCAGGCCGGCCAGCAGCCATTCATGGAACCACGAATTTGCCGTGTCCACATCTGATGGTAGCTGAGGCCTATGCCCAGATAGCCAGGCAGAGAAAAGCTCCAGGTCTAACTTGTGCCATGGGCGTTTGAGAACGTGGGCTGAACAAGTTATATCCGCCTTGCTCTGCAGTTGCAGAGAGAATGAGACCAAAAAATGGTCAGTCCAAGCCTGCGGGATCGGCGGGTACATTTTTATAGGGTTGAGGTTTGAGAAAACGGGATCCAGCAGATTTACCTTTTGGACCCGCAGCCCTTGTACGGATGGGGTCTCCCTCCCACTTCAAGGCAAGTAATAAGACCACACCATCTTTTGGATTAGGGGTGTAACCCCCCGGCCGTATTTATTTCAAAAAATAAAAAACATTACTTATTCACATTTTGTACAATTACGCAGAAAGTCCGGATGCATTGTTAGACAGATGATGTAATGTGGCTAACCCTAAACTCTAATACACACAACACTCCTACTGTAAATCGAACAATGCATATATTCACTTTCTGCGTGTCCTCTCTAGAGCCTAGGGCAAGGTCAATGACTGGCAGCCTCTAGATCACAGCAAACTACAAATTGCTCCGCCGGAGTAGGCTTGCGCAGGGGGTACAGCTTATCGGACGGATATTCTTCCCCGGCCCCCCCCCCCCTACGCCCTGTGCCTTAAACTCCATCATGGGGGCTACAAAATTCTGCATACTTGCTCCCTGATGCACATGCGCGTGCGAGGGTGGCCACAAGCCCACGGGAAAGAGTGTCTCCCCCGGCCCCCGCACCCCGACAGCCTACCTACCGACTGTCACTGCCCCTGGAGTTACATGGTTCTGACCGCTAAGGACCAAAGACTATGCTTACCAATCATGACCCTTACCGCCTAACAGGACACACAAACAACTAAATACAACATTATTACCTGAAACCAAATTTCATGTACTGACATTTTATTAAATGTTACACATTTCAACTACATAACTCTGCATTAAAAGTCCTGTACTGACACAATTACAAATATTGACACTTTTATTACAAATTCACCAAATAATCATATTTACATTAAATCTTATCTCCTGAGATACCTACAATGAAAGTTAAAAGAACAAAGCAAATACATTACTGACAAACACATTTAAAAACGCCTGCCTTAGGGGATGGTGGGTGGGGAAAACAAATTACGGGCCGCTGGTGGCCCGGGTGCCATGCCTGTTGGGAGCAAAGGAACAAGAGGCTGTTCTGCTCCCCACACCCCCTTTTAAGGGGGGGAGGCACGGGCCAGGCCGGTCTAAACCGGTCGGACCCCAAAGTTGGACACCCGCGTGAACTGGAAGCACTAAAGTGCTTCCGGGTCACGCCCCTCCGTACGCCGCCTATTGGACGCTCAGGGGAGGTGGGAGTGCTCCCACCTCCTCCTTGCACCCGGGGATCGGTGCGACCGCCATAACGGCGGCGCGTGCTAATTTAGCGCTCAGCCTTGCCCAGCCTCAGTGTTTTCTCTTATGCCACACAAAAAGGGTTGAAATCCAGTTTGCTGCCCAATTTCTCTTACAACTCACTGGGGTTTGTAATTTGTGCATTGCAAATTGAGATGATAATTTGATTTAACATTATTGAATTTCAAATTAGTATTTAAGTTTTGCAAATTAACCTGTTTTTGATTTGAGAATGCAAAGTATTCTTTTGAATTTTGCCCCTAAAGTGATAACGCTGCCCCAGACGAAAATAACCCCACGTGTGACTGTCAGACAGGCACACTCAGGTCGTAATGTCAGGCTTTGTACTGGTCAGAGAGCATGAATGTGCTTCAGAGATCTTGACGAGAGACATGTGAATAAGTGAACTAAGTTTAGGTGATGTTCTTGGTCAGTTCAGAAGACACTGCTCAGTGGGGGATTTTCCCATCAGGCAGTGGTATCACTGGAAGTCACGTGTCGCGTCAAGTTGAAAACAAGTGACAGCTGTCAGTGTTGTAGTGTTTAAGAGACACATTACACTGTGACTCGTATGGTGGCCGACTACAAAACTGGTGATAGGTGAGTGGGTTCATCTATCAACCTAAGAGCCTGGCTCTTTTTTTGCTGGCAAAGACACCGTAATCTCCTATGGAAATCATAAGAATAATGCATGTTTGTTGTTTGGTGCATGCGTTGAATCTGGTGGTATTCACTTCTTTGTAATTTTGCAGAGGTAAATGCTCAAAATGTCTGCCCCCATTCAGTTGTTTCCATCCTCTCCTGCGCTAAGACCATCTCGGTCTCTAGCTTTTTATCCTACACACCCAGCTGCGCTATTTCCTTGGCATGCTCTAAACTGAGCCTCTCCAAAGCCAGCTGATCCTCCTTTTCTTCCCTCCTATCCACCCACTCATCTGGGGACAGGTAAAGGGATGGGGCACTGCCCCCGACACTGGACTTAGAAAGGGACTCCCTATCTATGGGGTCATCACTATCTACTGGCGTCCCTGCCCTGTCATTTTCTTCCTCTTCTTCAGACTCTTCCGGGTCACCCTCAGACCCACCATGCTCTTGGAGCACGGCCTGGTCCCTGTCTATCAGTCTCCATCTATCCTGTTGCCAGCGTATCAGGGCACACCCAAAGTCTCGCTGAATACCCTCTCCACTCACTGCTAAGCCTCTCTCATCACAGAACCCCCTTAGCTCCTCTAGACTGTAGTTCAACTGGTCTTTCATGTCAAAGGTAGATTCAATTTTGGCAAGGCACTTAATACACAGGTGCAATACAAGAGACCTAGGCGTCTGAGCTGAAGCAAAAGTACACAATTCAGAAATTACACTTCTCAGGAGAAAAATAAAACTCAGGAAAAATAATCCCCAAACATGTGATTCTCTAAATGCAGAGCTTGTAGTGCAACCAGTTGTTGCTCTTGTACTGCGCAAATGCAAGACCTATCCTCGCCGCTGACAACCAATGTTAGAAATGGGATTTCTGGTTGGCTAGGGCATGCGCCAAAGCCAGGCAGAAACCACCACTCTAGTCAGGGCAAGGGAGTTACACGCTGAAGATAACCCCTGCTCACCCCCTTGGTAGCTTGGCACGAGCAGTCAGGCTTATCCCGGAGGCAATGTGTAAAGCGTTTGCGCATCGCATCACACACACACAGCAGCAACACACTGGGCACTCCACAAAAGGAACTCCACACAAGGTTATAAAAAAAAACATTAGATCATAATCACACATATACACTGTGCCAACTGGCACTAGGCAATATTTACAAGGGATTATATACAAGACAGGGCCAATCGAGCCACTGTCAAAACCCTCACAATGCAGGTAGAAATATAAAACACAGCTAGTAACTACTGGTACCATAATGACCTAAGCTTTATCACATTAGCATTAGACACCATCCTAAAATATCATAGCATGACATTAGGCATAAACACATTAGGCCCAAACCTCATTGGCATAAACACATTACGCATCAAGCCTCACCAGCATGAACACATTATGCAATAACCTCATAAGCATAAACACATTACGCAATAGGTACCACCTTGAGGCAATATCTGTAGGCATAAAACCTCATAAGCATGAATCATCATAGGCATAAGCACATGATGTAAGGGGCATCACATTAGGGCTTTGTACCCTACCAACATTAAACCTGACCTTCTCTAGGGGCTCAAATGCCCTATGTCCCAAATGTCAGGGCGTAGCTGCAAATGCAGCGAAGCAAAGCGCGCCAGGGCTGGGGCCGGGGAGTGTATCGCACTCCTTCATCTCAAAAATGCCCCCAAAGGAAAAAAAAGGGCACTGGCACTCCTGTGGCCTGAGTCCCCCCACTGGGACTGTGCCCCCAAACGTTGCAGCTGCCATCTGTCCAGCGGGGCAGCTGTGAAGAAAGATCAGTTACTGGCACCACTAGTGCCTTGTGGCCCCCACCGAGTCCCTGAAAATGAAAGGTGCCCAAATGTTACAGCCGTACGCCATGGCGGTACAACTTTGAAGGAGATTGAGGTACGGGCACCTCTGTGCCTTAGGAGCGACCACAGGGGGTAGGCACCGACAATGTGCCCTGACATACCCCCGCACCAGACTCCCAACTCAGCCCCACTCACCGGGCTCTCTCTGCTGTGGTTGGCCCTGCTCTCGGGGCCTCTCCTGCCTTTTCCCGGACTCCTTTAACCGGCGGCCTCACTGCGGGGTTACATAAAGGCGGGGTAGGCTCCCGCCTTGACCCAGGCTTGTCTGGTTCCGGCACACAAGGGGCTCTCACTGACACGGGAGCCCCGCTCACCACGGCAACACCTCTGCCTCACTTCCGGCTCTCTCGAGTGGGGCTCCGCCCACAACCAGGCAGGATGCCTGTCTTCTGGGCCACAGCGGTGATTTCCTTCAGATCTCGGCGGCAATGCGTTGGGCTCCCACTGTAAATCAAGGCAATTGCGGGGTGGGCACCCGCTTTTCTAAATGAGCACACAAGCCTGGTGGGCACCCGCCAGTAAACACCAAATGTGGGTTGGGCACCCGCTCAAAAGCGGCAATTGTGGGGTGGGCACCAGCTCTAAAGTAAAGCTTCAAGTGCGGGGTTGGCACCCGCCTTTTAAAATAGGCATAAATGCGGGGTGGGCTCCCGCTGAAGCACACAATGCGGGGTAGGCTCCCGCCGATCGACATGCACCAAAGCGGGGTGTGCCCCTGCTCTACTCCCACGCAAGGTAGGGGGAATCTCCAGGTCGCAGTCCAGTGCTGCAAATTAAAAATTGAAGTGCTCTACGAGGCGCTATGTCCTTGGCAGTCCTTTAGAGTTTAAGGGGGCAAAGCTGTGCCCAGGCAGGCCAGCACGCAGGCCCCTCCAGCAGGGAGGAAGACCCTCGTGGTGGTTCCTCCTGGAGCCCAGCAGCAGTAAACTCCCCAGTAAGCATAGGAACAGCCTTCTCAAGGGGTCACAGCCCCTATGTTAATATTACATTTCTCCTTTGTCTGCGCTGGCACAGGGATTGGGGGAACAAGTCCCAACTGGTTCTGGGGGGTTTTGGAGCACTCTGTTTACAGGGCTCCTCTACCCCTTTGTCAGGTGGGGTTCGATGATCAGACACACCACAGGGGGCGGAGCCAGCATTGTACAGGCTAGGCACAGACCTATTCAGGGACCAGGGACTACTACTCCAAATGCAGATGTCCCATTCAGCCTAGCGCTGACTCACCCTGCCCCTCCTGGAGCCACACAAACCCTGTCACTAAAAAGCCAGACATGCAATTCACATCAGGCAGACACATAGCACACAGAAATGCCAACTTCAAAAAGTGGCATTTCTAAATTAGTTATAATAAATCTGCGCATACCATTGTGTAGCATTTAATATTACTATTCCAAACATACCAAACTTGACCATGCTGCTCCTCTCATATCAGGAATTACCACTGAAACACTTATCAGGGTATCCCCCAATGCATTCCTCTGGGAGGGCAGCCTCACAGTAGTGAGAAACTAAAATGGCTGTTTGTCACTACCAGGACATGTCACACACTTAAGGTGCATGTCCTACCTTTCACCACAATGCACCCTGCCCATAGAGCTAGCTAGGGCCTACCTTAGGGGTGACTGACATGTGGTAAATGGGGGGGTCACACACATGGCACACACTTTAGTTGCCACATCACAGTGGCAGTAACACTGCACACACAGGCCCTGCAATGGCAGAGGCCTAGGATAGGTTTGAAAGTCTACTTTGGTGGGTGGCGCAATCAGCGCTGCAAGCCCACCAATAGCCTTTAATTTACCAGCACAGGGTATATGAGATACCACTTGACAAGCGACTGACAGGTAAATTAAATAGGCCAAACAGGTGTAGACCAATCTTACCATAAGTAACACAGAGAGCACACGCACTTTACACTGGACAGCAGTGCCAAAGTGCCCAGAGTCCGAAAGCCACCAACACCATGTCAGAAAAAAGGCTAGGAGAAAGGCAAAAAGTTTAGGGATGACCCTACAAAAAGGGCCAAGTCCAACACCTTTGTATACATAAAACAGACTTTCGGCCATTATTTGCTAATGCTGTTGCCAGACTTTGGGGTATTATGTGGTTGGTATGTAAGGAGGACCCTTTATGGGCATATATTATTGCTCCCTACTGCCTTGTTGTTATTTGCACTGTACCTCTCCTTTGCTGCTAGCGTTGTGTTTGGTATTTTTGAAAGGTTTTTATATGAACTGTGTTTTAACCTTTTTTATTACTCAATGTGTTTTATTTATTTATTTATATTTGAATTTATGCTGTGTTTTGTGCAGATTTTTATGTGTTTTGAAAGCCAAAAGAATTATTTTGAACTTGGTTATTGTGATTAGTAATGTGCTCTCACGAAAAAGTTGAAATAAATCAGAAACATTTTCTCCATAGGCAGCTGCATACTTTATGTTGTACTTTTTTGTATAATCGGAGACACCATACACTTTTACTATATTCTTCTTTCTGGCCTAGAAATGTAAATGTTGAATCAGAATTTTAAGCAGTGCATACATTTTGTGCTGACCGGGCAGTTTTTCTGTACACAAATTATGTTGGGTGAAATTTGGGTGGGGGTAAACAAACTTTCAAGTTTGCAGATTGGAATGAGGGGCCAATACAGGGTTACTGCACAATCACCCATTCTGACCTGGAGGACTTGTAGAAGTGATACCGCCCCTGACAAAAAGGGAACTCCTCTATATCATCATTTTTCTGGGTGAAATTGCCTCCCTCTATAACTGGCATCCGGGAATGAGGCCCTAACACTGGGAAAGAAAATCATGATCTTTTTAGAATCAGTGAAAGTTCTCAGTGAGAGCAGCCTTCAGGGTGGTCAGCAGTCGTTATGTTACAAAGATAATAAGAAGTTTAAATGATGGCACTTTAGATAAAAGTCTGATGGTCAGGACTCCTCCACTAAAGCCCAAGTGGTTTCGCGCAGTCAGGCATGAAATTATTCACAACCACCGTAGGTGGTTTATTTTCAAGCTCTAGAGTATTCATAGAGTCTGCCAATAAATGTCTACAGAAAGCGAATAGACCCCATTATCAGAAATGTTTCATTCTGCAGATGATAATTACTCAGACCTTGAGAAAAGCCCTAGTTGTCAAGTAGGACATCTGCCAGTTACTAGGCTATCTTGTTTACAGTCGTCTGACAGTGCTGTATGGCTAAAGTGGTTCAAATCTCTCAAAACCATTTTGTAAACTAGGGGTACACACTCTCAGCTCGACACGATAAATAAATTTGAGACTATGTCGCCTCTTCACAGCTGGGACCCTTATGTGGTAGGGTTCACAGACTACCAGTTTAAGCCTAGAGAGGATTAATCCATCCAACTAACCTTAAAAGCTTCAGTGGCAAAATCATCCGTGCTCAAGGCTTCAAAGAATGATTTACCATCCCACTTGACCTACTACAGAAGGATTTCTGAAAGTTTTGGAGCAGGCTGAAAACGTGTCTCTACTGGGAAACCAATGGGCTGAACCGTTCTTTCATTGTCTCTGGAGTCCAGTTCTTGTCACGCTAACCTAGTCTCTACTTACCATTTTTTAAAATCAATTTTTGGCTATACTGAGATACTTGTCAAATCTAAAGGAACATGGACCCAGATGTACAAAGCATTTTTGCAGAACGCGAATCTGGCTTTTTGCGAAAATTAGCATTTGTATTTTAAAGGGCTGTGCTTTATGCATCCCTTCCAATGCCGAATCGATATGGTATGTATTACTGTTTTGCCACTGAATTCAGGTCGCAAAATAGTAATACTTTTCCACCATTTTAAAAGTGGTGATAACCCATTCGCAAATAAGAAGGTGTCCCTTTGGAACCCTTTCCCCTTTGAGAATGTTGAAAAAGTATTTTTGAAGTGCAGGCAGCGTAAGCCTAAAGTGTGCAAGGTGGTGCAAAAAAACCTGATGTATTCATCCAACTAACCTTAAAAACTTGAGTGGCAATAGCATCCATGCTCAAGGCTTCAAAGAATGACACACCCTCCCACTTGACCTACCATAGGAAAAGGACTTCCGGAAGTTTTGGTTTAGGCTGAAAACTTGTCTTTGCGGGTAAACCAATCGCCTGAACTGTTGTTCATTGTCTCTGGAGCCCAGCTCTTTTCACACTAACCTAGCCTGTACTTACCAGCTGAAACATAAGGCGGTCATGGCAGAGATTTTTCTAGTCGCAACCGGTGATCGGGCTGTTTGTGCCTGGAACAAAATGTGAATCAGTAACTTGTTACCGAACTGAAAATGTGCATTTGCTATTTGGAAGGGGCGTACTTTGTGCATCCCTTCCAAATACCGAATCAATACCGTATGTATTACTGTTTTACGACTGAATTCGATTACAAAACAGTAATACTTTACCACCATTTTAGAAGTGGTGTTAACCCATTTGGGAATGGGAAGGGGTCCTTCCCCTTTGAGAATGTGGAAAAATTATTTTGAAGTGCAGGCAGTAGCCCTACGGACCACTGCCTACTCTTAAACATTTTTACTTGAAAAAAATTCTTTATTAAAAAGCAATCACCGAATTAGTGGTCTGCTGACCTCATCAGGCCACCATCCCTGGGATGGCTGCGATTCCTAATGTGTCATAAATTGCGACCTAGCTCATTAATATTCATGAGGTAGGGCTATTTACGACCTACTAGGAATTGCTCTTTGGTAAGAAAGAATTTCATACATTAGGAATACTGATTCCCTAATTGGGATTCGGAGTTAATCGCAATTAAGAAATCGGTATTCCTAATGCTAGTACATCTGGTCCATGTTTCTTTAAGAAATTACTACTCAAAGTACCTAAACTGAAGCGAGAAATCCTATTTCTATGCATCGATGCAGTACAAATACTGCTTTATCAAAGAGGGGGCTGGTTAAACCAAGAAAATACTGCTATGCCCATGCAATGTGCTTACATACCAATCTGTCTCTAATAGCACTGACCCCTCTTGGTTCCCAGCTTCACATGCCTGTTCCGATTCCTGTCCCAAGCATTTTTGTCTATATAAAGTAAGATGCTACTCAGCTTTTCCTCACCATCACTTTCCCATTGTGATCTTTTATATCAACAGTACTCTTCCTTTAGAAAGCGTTTGCCACATGTACTTAATTTATTGCCTTCAGGAATTTGAATGGCCCACAGCTCTCCTCATCTCCAGGGCAGACATGCAGAAATGGTCTTGACTTGTGTGGTTTAAACCAAGACCACATTTATTTACTTATCTATTTACTTATGTCTTTCATTGGTTGATTTCTTGACATGCCGCCAGATTTAGACTTTATGAAGTACACCCAGGGATGAGCTGAAGAGCAGCCACATGACTGCACTGTAAACAGTCAGCTATAGAAAATGCTTATGCAATCTACCCAGTTGCGACAGCGAAGCAAGCCATTGGAATCTGCACGTTACAGGCAGCTGTATAAGTGTCCTATTGAGTCCATCGAGGAGACTTTGAAGCCAACCTCAAGACTGCTTTGGTTGCAGTCAGCCATAGTTACCCTTTAGCTCACTCAAGAGCAACATAACAGCTCATAGACATTCTGTGGTTATGAGCACCAATGAAAAATACCGCTTGGGTCGACTCGAGAGTGGCAGATGAGGAACACAAAGGAATGCACTGATTGCAGGCAAGGCTGCTAAATGTTCTTGTGTGAACAGCAGTGGAATGCACCGCTTCTGGTGCCGCAATCATGCAGATTTCTCTAATTTTGGAAGAAGGTTATAACGGTAGTAGCATTTCAGAGACTGCTTAGCTTGCAGTGTAACCAGAGCACAGATGGGATGATGCAGGCATAGGAGCACATGAAGGAGTGCTTGCCCGGGCTATTAAAGATGGCTTACTAAAGAAACAATAGGTCTCGCATTTATGTGAGTTAGAGCTTTTGACGTTGTAAATGACATATTTTACCTATGCGTTTTTTGTATGGAGTGGATGTATGTCTAGGTTGTTTTGGCTTGCTCACTTAGATGTGTAATTGATGGCGGAAGAGCAGTCTAAATGCATTTGACATGGGCTGGGGAGGGAGGCATTTTGTTTAGGTGCTGTAGGTATGATCCGCATTGTGCAAGGCCATAGCTGAACACAGCATGCCTTGCAAAGATATTGCGTCAGATATTAGATGAAAAGAAACAAGACTCAAATGTTTGTCATAAAGACATCCATGCCGGGAAATACAAACAGTTCCTTACGCTGGTCCAAAATAGGTCCATGAACTTTTCTACAACACATTGCGCTCCCACACATGTATAAGATTTACAGAGCAGGCTAGTTGGGAGGCAAACATCCATGAGCTGGCACGGTTCACACCTAAAAGAATCTCAAAGATAAAAGCAAACAACGCCACTTTGCCAAGACCTTTACAGCTGGCACTCTAGCTCACGTCGGAAAGGAATTACTTACTGTTCAATGGCTTAGCTAACTTACGCTTTATTTGTGCAAAGGGTAAAGCCCAATACCACATCGCTGGGACAAAATCCTTAACCAAGATTTCGTCGTGGTGCTTTGACGAGCTGCAAAATGACACAATCTATTGCTATTGCTATCGTAGAAAGCTCCCCGTCAAGTCCGGTGTTTGGGAAAAGTATAACTTTTATTTGCGGTCGCTTTAAAGGGGCTGGTAACGGTCAGACATACAAGCCTCATTTCCCATTGATCGCGCAAAAAGTATTTAAAAAATGTCTTTGCTTTTCATTATTAGCAGCAAATGCCTTTTAGTCTTAGATCTTTATAAAAAAAACAGGAACTGACTCTCTAAAGTGTCTTAACGTAGAAGTCAAACGTGCAGATCACGGGTTGTGGCCTGATAAAAGTGTGAACTCACGAAACACCTTGTCAACGCCATGAATGTGAGGATTATAACGCGCCCTTATCAGTTGGTTGCACTGTACTGCAGCAAGAAACAGGACAAAGCAAGCTGCTAGAAACAAACATGCCAGACACAATACTGTTCAAAAAAGCTGTACAAAAGCGAGAGCTATTTGAACGCCCCTTTGTACAACAAGCATTTCAACTTACTGATAGAGGTGAAATCTGACTCCGAACGTAACTGCTAGTTGCTATGGAGATGCCTTCTTCGGTTCCGATTGTACAGGAAATGGGGTGGGAGGGAGGTGGGGTTGTTGTTGAAAAAAAGGCGTTTGGCCACCATTGGCTGCTTCTCCAGGGACAAAACAAGCATTTACAATGCAATGGTCTCGGCATTGTTAAAGTTAGAGCTATTGGCATTGCTCATGACATTATTAGGTCTCGCCTGGCTATAGGGGCTATGTAGGGGCTTCAGAAAATGCTCCCAAAGGCTTCCCAGGCGGATCGGGTGGCGGTTACGCGCACAACCCCCGCATTCCATTTGCCACCAGCTACTTCCTGCGCGTGCGCCGCCTCACGCATTCAGAGAGATTTAGTAAGGGGCACAAGACCGTAGGAATGCGGTTTATGGCCAGTGCATGTGAGGCATTCAAGCGCGATGCTGGCATCTGGCATCGGACTTGAAAGCAGCAGACTGCTTTCGCCAGCGCGCGCTCGGCCTTACTTCCTGCATCCCCTCTTACAACAATTAACTTTCGTTATAACTCACACCCCACATGCTCGTTCCCTCCCACCCTTCCTTTGATGTCTGCTTTTCTTGTTGTTTACAAACCACGCCACACACTGCTGCACGCTACACACTGCTGCACGCCGCACACTGCTGCACGCCGCACACTGCTGCACGCCGCACACTACCGCACGCCACACACTGCTGCGCACACTGCTGCATTACACACTGCTGCATTACACACTGCTGCACGCCGCACACTGCTGCATGCCGCACACTGCTGCACGCCTCACACTGCTACACGAAACACTGCTGCACGCCTCACACTGCTGCACGCCACACACTGCTGCACGCCACACACTGCTGCACGCCACACACTGCTGCATGCCACACACTGCTGCACACTTCACAATGCTGCACGCCTCACACTGCTGCACGCCGCACACTGCTGCACGCCTCACACTGCTGCACGCCGCACACTGCTGCATGCCGCACACTGCTACACGCCACACACTGCTGCACGCCACACACTGCTGCATGCCGCTGCACGCCACACACTGCTGTACACCACACACTGCTGCACACAGCACACTGCTGCACGCCGCACACTGCTCCACGCCGCACACTGCTGCACGCCGCACACTGCTGCATGCCGCACACTGCTACACGAAACACTGCTGCACACCACACACTGCTGCACGCCACACACTGCTGCACACCACACACTGCTGCACGCCACACACTGCTGCACGCCACACACTGCTGCACGCCGCACAATGCTACACAAAACACTGCTGCACGCCACACACTGCTGCACGCCTCACACTGCTGCACGCCACACACTGCTGCACACTGCTGCATTACTTACTGCTGCATGCTGCACGGCACTGCTGCACACAGCACACTGCTGCACGCAGCACACTGCTGCACGCAGCACACTGCTGCACGCCACACAGTGCTGCATGCCTCACACTGCTACACGAAACACTGCTGCACGCCACACACTGCTGCACGCTGCACACTGCTGCACGCCACACACTGCTGCACGCCACACACTGCTGCACGCCGCACACTGCTGCACGCCGCACACTGCTGCAGGCCTCACACTGCTGCACGCCACACACTGCTGCACGCCGCACACTGCTGCACGCCGCACACTGCTGCACGCCGCTCATTGCTGCACGCCGCACACTGCTGCACTCCACACACTGCTTTTATGCGAGTTTATGCTACTGACATTGTAAATGACAATGCCTTTTATTTGTTTTAAAACCAAAACATAAATAAAAGGCATTGTAATTTTACAATGCCAATAGCTCAAACTCTTATAAATGCGAGACCTATTGCATTGCAAATGCTTGTTTTTGTTTATGTTGGAGTGGTGGAGAATACTCCATGGTTCCTGATGGCGGAGAATACACCATGGTCCCCAATATTCGCAACCCCGCAAACACCGAGGAGAGCGCCTACCAGTGGTGTCTCATTGTCGTTATCTCAGGGTCAACTGTCAACACGAAGCGCCCCGGCTGGAGTTTCTGTGGACAACAGGCAAGAGGGCCAGGGACTGACAACATCTCCCGGAGCCATAGATTTGGTCTTCTGCCCAACCCGGCCTCCAGTCAGAGACTAAGAGACTTTGTTTGCTTGGCTAAAGTGTTGAGACTTTCATTCATTATGCCAATATTCTGAAATAAGGGAGGGTTAGAGTGCCACCCGGCCTCCACACTACAAAGTATCCACCACTGCACGCCGAAGGTCGGGCTCGGCCCGAGGTTATAAATATATGGACATTAGGTCCCTCGTGGTCTCTTGTCGATACCTTCATCCACAGTGCACGTCTGTGTTTGTTTGGGGGATATAGCCTAACGACGCGGCCAGGCACAGGCTCGCCTGCTACACACAGTAAGTTCCCAATACTATTTTAAATTAATGCACTTCGACTGATGGTCAACACTGGCGTGTGAGCTGCAATTAACATGCCCAAAAGCGCCTGTAGAGCAACAAAAAAAACCTAAAAAATGGGGAATTGGCTCATCTAGGACCACCCGATGCCCAGTTTCTACACCAAACGCTGCATAGGTTAATATTAAGGACACAATTCTGAAGTTATGCTGTCCATCTCGCACAATGCTTGGGTTGACATTTCCATTAATTTTCAAAGACAGCTCAGCGAGATATTACGGTTTATAAAAGTGCCACGAGTACTGTTTGGTTCTTTTGTTGCTGATCTAAACAAATAAAAATAAAGACCAGGACGTTTTAAAACACTAGAACTCTGAGATCGCAATGTGAATTGTGGGGTCTGACTTCCATATCTTTTGAGTTAAGTCTTTCTTCCTCTGTCAATAGTAGTTTATTTATGTCTCTGGGGTGTACGTCTCTTTTCTATGTCTGTGACCACGCTCTTCGCCTGAACTTAACAGACTCGTGGCTCGGTTCGAATTAGTTTCCCTCGTGCTCGTTTATCCAGCTTGCCGCTGTACAGCGCCAGCAGTCGTGTGGGTGATCCCAGGTACTGTGCCAGTCTACAGGAACACCAGCAGATACCTGTTACCGCTTGCCTCTCCGAATTGCCACCGCAGGCAGCGATCCCCCCCCCAGTCTTTGACATCATGGTGAAGAACACGCCAAAAAAAAAGGCAAGAGAAAAAACCCAGACCCTCCTGAAGAAATAAGAAATACACTCACACAAACTCAGACACACTAGGAAATACACACACACAGGGGCCCGGGGAAGCAACTGGAGCAAGGAGGGGGTTATGGAGGGGTGGAGTGGTGGACTGAGGGGAGGAGTGTGTGCAGGAGGCAGCTGGGGAGGGAGAGACGGAAAAAGCAGCGGTGGAGGCACGAGGTTACGGGGGTGTTTTGAGTTAGGGTGATGTTCATGACGCCATGAACACCACCTCCTTTCTCCGAGGTCAAGCAGAAATGCCCTCGGAGAAACGCAGCAAATTTTCGGATTCGGGGGCGTGTTTTTCTTTCTCTCCTCTTGCCATTGGCTGGAATGTTTACATTCCAGAGGAGAGAAAGAAACTAAAAAACATGCCCTGAATCCGAAAAAGATGGGGCTTAAATGGACAGACGCCCCTCTCCTCCAATGGCTGGCCTCCGTTTAGGAAGCCAGCCAGTGGAGAATAGGGGCGCGTTCAAGCCCCATACCTAAAAACATTCAATCTCGCGAGTGAGACTGCGCAAGCGCAGCCTTCGCTAGACGAGACCTAAAAAGGTGCACAGGGGATTTTGTTAAAGCGTACTGCACATTTCAAAATAAATAATGCATATAAAGAGGCAAGTTCCAAATAAAATAAAGGTGCGTGACCGCTACAGTAAAAGCGTGCCATGCTCCACATAAAACAAGCTTGCAGTAATTCTTAAAACAATACAGAGTGGACTTTCACTCTGTACGTTCCAAAATAGTGCCTGTTGGTGAAAGTATGAGGTGCGGTGCTTCTAAGCAGAGCGCCCCTGCCCGCGATCCTGTGCACAAAGATGTCTACGTACTCACAGGACTGGAGCCAGCAACAGTAGGCAACGGCGGTGCGGCGAGCTCGGCCCATTACAAAACATCCAGCACCAAGGCTGGAGGCAAGTACCACCCCAAGCAGCAACAGGGATGGTGCTGCTCCTCCATTGGCAAAACTGGCGTCCCACGAGTTTTGGAGTAAAATGAAAGCGCATTGTGCGCTCTATATACACGTAGCGCCCGCCATTGTCCCGCGAGTGCTGTGTGGGAGCACTGCAAATTCAAGCGCCGCCTGTCCCATATTATTCATTAAAAAAATAGCGCTCACAGACTAAATAAAGCATCCCGTGTAACGAGCACAGTAAAAGGTCCAGTCCTTATGGGCATTAACAAATGGAGACCAGGCAGTACCAAAGAGAGACTAACGAGCCTCATAATGAATCGGAAGCCAGCGTTTACGAAGGACAATGACACAAGCCAATGACAAATACGGTCAGAGAGTGGACGGGGCTTCCACTGCATACTCTATTACAGCATGCCTCGCAGAGCGAGCAGCGCATGCGCGCTGCCACTAGGCTCAAACTAAAAACACTCTGAAGAAAAACGCCGATCTTCAGCCATTAGCATTGTTGTAGCATCTCTGCCCTTTCGTATGTGTCAATTGCAGTCACGCACAGTGTTAGAGATAGAACATTAAAACAGACTCAAACATTACAATCCAAGAAAATATTGCACTAAATTAATAGATTAAAGAATAATAAGAATACATGCTGTGCAATACCCTGTCGAAGTTAAAATCCACATAAAAACTAATCTTCAGAGAGGAGCCATCTCAGAGTCTTCTATTAGCCTATATTACTTTTAGGATTCTAGGTCAATGTTGCATAGTGAACACCTATTGACAGTAGTAAATTAAGTATCTCACAAGCAACGTCAATAATGTTCCCCGTCCCTGTTTAAGAACAAATGAACTTTACTCACAAACATCATTATGAAGTGAGCGAGGTTTTCTGCGCGTTTTTATTCCACAGCCTTTGTTTTCCTCGTTTTCCTGTTCTAAATTCATGCAGCTCTGTGCACCATAAATCCATAATATGTGCATAATAACCCTCGCTAGTCGATTTCACAGACGCCCCATTGTGACCATTTCTTCCAGCATGAATAAGCTGTGATTTCAAAGCTTGTCTGCTTTTATGATATCCTACAAACGGCACAATCGTGAATCGAGCTGTTAAACATGTGTCTAATGGATGCTCAGCAGCTGGAACCTTTATGTGAATGCGATGAACATCTATAAGAAACCTGTAAACTGTTGGTTCTTCTATGGGTTACTGTAGTGTATGTGTTTATGTAGTGTTCGGGTTACCGTTGTGTCTGGGTTATTGTTGGGGGTTTTAGGTGCTTGTCTTGAGGTCTTACTGGCTGTGAAGACCCACTTTATCATTCATAGAACAGAAAAGGGGTCACAGTGAGCTCCTCCATAGGAGTTTTTATTTGTGTCCCTCCCCTATTGTTGGATGTGTGTGGGTTAGCGTGGTTTACTTTTGAATGTAAAACCTCAGTGGGCTAGGAGAATGGAATATGGACCAGGCAGTGCAACTTCAAAAAAAATGTTTACCACAAACAGTAATAACCATACATATTGTTGCAGTAGGGCCTACTGAGCTCAGTCCTGCCTTGGAGAACAACTCCGGCCCAATGGTTTAGATCAAAATTGTACGCAGAGGGGGTACTTGTAGAAAGAGATGAGCTCCTTTGATGTTAGGTAGGAATATACGGCTCGAGGTTCAGGCTGTGGCATGGAGTCAAGGTAACTCAGTGGTTGGTGGTGATACTCCAACTGCTTGGACCCTTCCCAGTGAGAGATGGCAGCAGGGAAGCTGCAGACCAGAGCTGAAAAGATGGCCAGTCTGGTATCCACAAAGTAAGAAAACAAGCATTTGCAATGCAATAGGTCTCGCAGTAGTGAGAGTGTGAGCTATTGGCATTGTAAATGGCAATGCCTTTTATTTACATGTTGGTTTTTAAAACATAAATAAAAGGCATTGTCATTTACAATGCCAATAGCTTAAACTCTCGCAGATGCGAGACCTATTGCATTGCAAATGCTTGTTTCCAGACTGCAGTGACAGCAGGCACATCGATGTGAGCGTTGTAGAGGAAGGGAAATCCTTTAAAGAGAGTCATTTTCTCTCTGGATTTCCCTTCTCTTTTTGAAACAAAGGTGCAGCAACATTGTTGTGGTGTCACCAGGGCTTTAAGTGGAACTTTTTTCAAAATTATATACAAGCCATAGTTGCTGCTTATTTATCTTATGCAACTAGCAACCATTGACAAAGCCAATGGTCCTGACTTGTAGGTATGATGTGACTTGTTGTATCATATATCTGGACGCAATGACAGGAACAGCAAAATACAAGTCGGGCGGCACACTGTGCTAAACAGATTTTTAACTTACGTGTTTTAAGCCACGCCCTTAATTACACTGACCATGCCCCTTTGAGAGACCCAACAGTTTTTTATCCCACTTAAAGCCCTACCATCCACTGTGGTCACGGTAAGAACAAGAAGCTTTCGATCAACATTTTTAGTGGAAAAAAACCTGGTTTTCTTTGACCTGTTAAAAGATACTTCAACATCAATTCTATTTTGTGTGTTCAAATTGAGACTCTACTTCCAGTGTCTAATCCCATGTGCTTTTAAGTACGTTTCAGTTAATGTTTACTATACAAAAGCCCACTTCCTAATGTCCTACAGTGCTGGGGTATGGACTATAATCCCAGAAACTCCTGTACCTCTTAAACGGCTGACTGTCGAGGATACAATCCTAAATCAATGGAGATGCATAATCTTCAGGACGGTGGTGCTGCTTGCTAAGAGACTGCCACCCTCCAACCGAGGGTTGGTTGAGAAATATTACAAATACCACGTTATTTAGATAAAATATCCTGTTGGACCGCTGGACAGTAAAGGATCCGGGGGCCCTGAGCAATTAAGGACAAACCAGCCCCACTGCAGCCTACAATTCCACGACCTAGATTAGAGAGGGTGCGCAGAGAGCCTATATAGCCAATTATCTCCCACACCTCATAACACTTACCCACGAAGCGCTCGCTTCTCAGTCTATGCAGGGGAACTCAGACAGCTTAGGAACTGGTGACTTCTTCCAGCGGAAGAGCCCGGTAAGGCCCGGGGCCAGAGCACCGCCGCGCTACACCCCCACGCTCGCGAGGGCTACGAGTGATGAGTACGTAGTGCTGGGGAAAGGCGCAGCCAGAAGCTTAAGGAATACACAGATACTCAAACAGCGTAGACTTAGATTGGACAAAACTGTAAAATGTAAGCACAATGGAAGTAGAGCTGCGAGAGGAAGAATACAATTCCGAACGTGCATGGCATTGTGGGTATCAAGACAGGTACAACGACGGTTTAGGACTCCCGGTGATGTAGAACAAGAGATCCGTAAACAGAGCAATCGCGAGTGACGATACAGATGGATATGGAAGAAAGACTTTCATACACAGCTTTAGAGGCCATCTTGGAATGGGTAACTCGCCCACTCCCACAGAGCTAACGCGACGAATTTTGTGTCTCTCGCTGTCAGACTTGTCAAATCACTTGCAATTAATAAGTGGCACCCCCTTAGTTTTGCTATAGGAGTGAGTTTAAGATAATAACATTGCGCTATCGCAGCTACAGAGAAGATTATTTCTTCTCAAACGCTACTGCAGGGTGCGGGTCTATGAAGTAGACGGGCTGATAGATGAGATCGCTTCAATACTGCAACGAGTGGTGCGCGCGCCCAGGCGAGCGATCTGTTTTCAATTATCGCACCCGTGTCTGGGCACGATAATTGAAAACAGATGTCGGCGTGCGGGTAACAGACACCAATAGGCCATGGGCGGAGCAACGCGACCGCCTTTAGCCTATTGCGTGCTGTCTTTCTGAAAAAGACGACCACAAACGCCAATACCGTGGACCAAAAGGAATCGCACACACACGAGCGTGTGCGATTCCAGGGTCTGTTTTGAAACCCTCCACAAACGGACTCTCGCCTGTGTGAGCAGCTCTGCGCACTGCATCGCCAGGCGCGAGACCTAAAAAGGATGTAAGCGCTTTCCCTGCTTCTATGAAATCATAGCCTAAGAGGGCGCAACTCTACAGATACAAATCTAAACACAGTCCCTAAATTCAGTAGTCTCTGGGCTCACTGCCAGGATAAATCATCGCCCAAAACCCCTGTGTGTGGGAGGTTGATGGTTTACCCTTCATCTCTCCCTGGCATTGCATAGGAAAAGCCTAAACGTCTTAATGATCACACCGAGTTGAGTCCATCTGAAGGACAACATGCACAGGAGCACTCATTGAACGTGTGACACCCACAAGGGTCTGGCTTCTGAGCCAAAGATGAAATTATCTAATCATCTCAGGGATTCTTTTTCCACCAGGCATCTTTCAGATCGTGCATTACCAGCGCAGGGTGGGGCATCCACACTGTATTGATCCCTTGCTGTGCAGAAACAGTGCCGGAGCCCCAGACTGCAACGTTCTATATCACTTGCTCTACCCAAGGTGACTGTCAGCTACCATGGCTCTAAAATTCTTGCAGAACAGGATATCCTTCACTCAGGGAGTCATTTTTGCAGGTGGTTGTGTTCCTTCCTCTTAGAAAGGGATCTGTAGCTGCACCAAAGCAAAGGCTGCCTTACTCCATGTGTGTGGGCTAACTATGGGGGTCATCCTGGGTGAACTTCCCAGGGCCAAGGAGCAAAGCTGTACGGTGCTCACTGGCCATTTTGTGGAGTGCAGGGTTCTCTGAGAGGTTCCATGTAAAAGCAGACTGAAAAATATGTACCCAAAAACATCTACAGCCACATATCTACCACACATACATATCTCCCTGCAAAAATGTCAACATGTGACTTGATCCAACTAAAGTTCTTGCCTTTATATGTGCGGCAATGGAAATCTCTAAGTGAAGTGATGGTTGCTGGATTTATAAAACAACACCATCTGGACCTCTAGGGCTTTCTTCTGTTTCGGTTTTTCCAAACTCCAACTCTAGTATGCCAGTTCAGGAGACAGGCATTAGTCAACCAAATCCTGTTGTTGCTAGCCATGGATGCAACAGTGCTGGTATCACCTGAGAAGCTACCGATTCCCTTGTTCATCTCATACAAAATGATTGAATGAATGCAGGCCCATACTAGTTCACCTCTCTACAGCAGATTATCCTACTGACTTGTAGCATGTATGTTTGTAAATCATATAGTTGCCCCTGGTTTTTTCCACTTTGACATGTAGCATGAACAATACCAGAGTACCACAAACGTTTACAAAGGTGTTGTTGCATATGGCGGAAATGCTAACTATTCATGAAGTGCAGGCATGTCCTTCTCTCGATGTTTGGTTAATTTGTGGTTCATCTTTCCCAAAAGGGGGAGTCCAATGTCTGGCAGATGGCTGATGAACAGACATTGCATCTCATACCTTTCCAGATTCTGAATTTCATGGGGACCATTTTCTGCATATATGTGGGTGGTTGTCCTGTCCATACAATAAATGGCAAAGTTACTAGGCCATGCTCAGTATATCAAAGCATAGGTTTAGGAGTCACTTTATCTTTACTTGGAAAAGGTGAATCCAGCTGGGTGGTTTTGGGGGGGTGCACATTCTACCACATTGGATCCAAAACTCATTGCACTAAGGGCTCTGTTCTCACTGTCTTGGGAGGAGTAGAAGTTTCTCAGGTGGTTGCTTGTTCCCTGCAAACAAGTTGTAGTGGTTCCCTAAGATCCTTCTATTCTCTTGGCATTGACTACAGATTTCAGTGAGAGGCCACTGTAGCATACATGTCAAACCAGGGGTTGTAGGGTCCAGCCATGTCAATTCACATGTGAAATGCAGGCGTGCTTCTCCGTCAGAGAGGTCAGTAGCAGCACCAGACCTGAAATCTTGAGGCCAATAAACAGTCTAGGTGACATAATGCTACCATCCAGAATCAAAGACAGTACAGATTACACAAAGCATCCAACAAGGCAACCTAGAGCACTCACATGTCTGTCTCATTGCAGTTCAGATGCTCCCTGTTCTGCACGATAGCTCTCCAAATAATCTCTTTTTTCATAACCCTGCCTGCACCTCCGCTGGTGTACAACTTACTCAGGAGCTCTACAGTCCCTTGACAGATCACTTCATTGAAAGAGTGGATAATCTCGTACGGTAAATATATTCCTGGAAAAAGCATCTTTTAATTTGGGCTCCGAAGGCGGTGTCTTTAACTGCCCCATAAGCGTCCGTTATCCCTTCTGAATGGAAACAGGGCCGTTACCGAGGGGCCGAGGCATTGGTGCAAGCGCTGCTGAAAACAAGAACTGGACAATGACGCTGAGAGCTTTCACCCAGCCTTGTAATTGTGTCATTTAGACTGAAAAGTCAGCACTTGGTGTTCTGGAGCGAAGTCGGGCACAAGCTGTGCCAGGGGCGGTTTGACCTATTTAAATATAGTGCAGCTCTCTGTGGAGACAGGGTGTGCCAGGGCAGACGGAAGCATCCCGCTGCGACTAGACCCGTCTTCAAAGCAAAGTGAGGGTCTCTCAGTCTGACTGCAGAGCTGCCCGGGACGTCTCCATCTGCATTACACTGAGCGCGTCAGGGTGTGCGAACTACCCAAGAAATGCAGTAAAAGGTGACGTTTTTCGAGGCCAGGTGCTAATCAAGATGGTGTTAAACCCGTTACACGTACCCAATGTATTCGTTTTATACATTTTACATATTTGTGTGTTTGTATGTATTCGCAAACTTAACTGCAATGCGTTGTACACGACTTTACAGTGCTTAGTGCAGAATAAAAGGGGGCAGGCGGGAAGAGGTGCGGGGATATGGACTCAAGACCCAAAGATTTCCATGAAAGGTTTGGGGTTCAAGGGGAGCGCAAGAGCTACTGGAGGGAGAGGGTGTGGGGGGGAAGAGGGGACTTCTTCGATTGGGTAAACAAGTCCGTTGACTCAGGAAGGCAAAGGGGCTCTGTGAGTTAATGCTCACCGCTGATATCTGCAGTGATCTATAGGTCACATGCGTGAATCCCACTAAAGCAAACCCCCACTAAAGAAAACTTCTGAGGTTGGTAAATTGAGTACCTTTACATTGGGCCGTAGCAAAATCTGTTATTTACAGCGCTTAAAATGTCTTAGGTGCCGTATGACTTGCTATTTAAAAAATTAAAAAATATTATTATAAGGCCTGTCTTCAGATTAACCCACCTTTCCTATAATGCTAAGTTCAGCCAGTTTGATCAACTGTTAAATCATCAGTGTTGCAAAGCATGTGAAAAATGTGAATGTGAAAAATCAGAACTCCCTACAGCGCAATTCCTTTAAATACACCTTAAATTCCCAAGACCCCTTCACCCCCTCATGTTGTGAGCCTCATGTGGATCAGCACTGGATCCAATCCTATTCCACACGTTCATGAATTTGCTCCATGCCAATCACAGAAATGGACGTTAGTGCCTCTGATATAGTTTTACACCAATTTTATATGGAAGAAAAGCATATAACCATACTCCAAGTGGAGGCACAATTAGGTCCGAGTACAATTATTTTGTGTAAAATTGCAATTTCGCAAACTGTACGTACATTTCACTAAATAAAATTGACAAGCCTTGAACACCCCTAAGAAATGTGTGACCAATAACTGGTTCAGCTTTAATAGTGATAACATCAGACTCCTGCTAAAGGAATGAAGGGGGTTATCTCAGCAGAGACACAGCAAAATAGGAACCCATGACTGACACCAAATTCATGAAACTAATAAGAAAGCTCTTTGAAGCTGGTTTTGTACACTTTTCATCGCGGTTCTTCTTTGGTAATGTGACTTCTCTGTGGTAGCCCATTGTGTGGATTTGGTAGTCTTGTCTGCCTCTGAAATAGTTGCCCTCCAGGAGTCTTCGCGTTTGCAGCCCATACTATTCATAGTTTTGAGGTCACAGTTGACCTGTTTATTGGCAGTTTGGTGACTGGATTAAAGATTCAACCGTTGAATAGGACCACCACCGGAAGCGCTGTGGTGTTGCTATCATGCGGGCCTGCTTCCTGCTGTAGAGTAGTGGAGTATATTGTATTGATCTGTCATTGATTGCTACCGATAACTGGGAATTGATTTACATAGACCCCCGTACGTTTCATTTGTATATATATATTAATCTTATCATCTGTATTTGGTTGTTTGCTGCATAATGCTCGTTATATACCTCATCAAATGCAATTGATTTCTAGTGAGTTATGAATACACTTTGCAGGTACCCCTTGGAAGTTCTATCTGCATTTATTTTAATCTTATTACCCCCGTCTTGTTGGTTTTGCTACTTTTCTATACAGAGAAATTATCCATGAAAACAGCCAAATCGGTGTCAAGGTTTGTGAACAAATGCTTCATGTAAGTGATGCATAATGTATATGTAGTACTATTACATGCACAAGTGTTTTAGTAAATCATGTTTTCGTCTCCGTGGTAACGCGTGGGAGTCCTAAAGAGCTCATGCTTCTGATAAAGATATAATGTACAAATGGACATGAGTCTTTTATGGCATCTGTAAATAATTTACAAGGTGTGCTGCCAATGTTAGTGGGTTTTTGCAAAATGCCTATCTCTAAAGACTTTACACATTTTTTCAGGCTGTATCCTCGTCATGCGAGTGCACTCAACAATCTTGGGACCCTGACAAAGAACTCGACGGAGGGAGAAGAACACTACAGGCGAGCGCTTCAAATCAGCCCGCAGCATAACCGGGCGCTATTCAATCTGGGGAACATGCTCAAGTAAGTTGTGCCGGTGGTCTGCTCAGCAGCTTCAGATGTGTGATTGGTGGTGGGCCATAATACCTAAACTGCAAGGCCTACAATCACTTCTGTTGACAATATAACATTGACATTGTAATACCCAAGATCATGGTTACTATTATTATGATTATAACTCCGAAAATATAAGTCTGAAATGCATTGAAATGGTAAAAAAGAACAACTTTAAAGAACCAACGCTAAACTTGAGCCTTAGATTTTCTGCTAAACCTAATGCTTATTCTGGACCCAAGCCTAACTCAAACCACATGTCAGGCCTGGCCGAGAGCCTGGTACTAACACAGAAAAGTAACCCTAGCTCCTTTCTTAGAACTTTAAACTAACACTAACCACAATCACTGAGTCTCACCTTCATTTTACATATCCACAATCATTGTAAAAAAAAATTACCCCGTTTTCAGCATTAAACATTTGAAGCTTAAGGTGTTTCAATTTTACATTTTGATATTTGGCATTTCTATCTATTTTGTCTGGTATGTCTGCATGTCTTGTCACTGCTTTGCAAACCTGCAATCACTGTAATCTGAGCCATTTACAGTGATGGGATGGATGGGAGACTTTAGTAAATGTAGACCCAACTGCACAAAAGGCTGTCAGAAAACTAGAATATTGTTGAAATAGCAGTCAGTGTGATTTTTAACTCACACCCATCTCCCATCCACAGAGTTTATCCTTCTACTACTCAAAATAATTTTATCCCAATTAGTCCATTAGTAAGTACAATAATCCAACTCATGCACAAATTATGTTTTTTGCAATGCCATGAAGTGACATCTTAAGGATTGTGGGGTCCGTAGGCAAAGAATATTTTCGGGGGCCCTGTATGGAATAATTTTGAATTTTCTTACCCATGACTTGCTAATTCAAGCCCTATGTTGCCTAACCATATTAAATTATAATATGCATAAGTGAGCTAGAGAGAAGACCCATTTTCCTAGGGGCCCTTGGAAGGTGCCCATGCCTTTAAAACGTTTTTGCTAACAATAGATCTGGTCACATCTCTATCCTACCCTCAGCCGTGGCTCGTCCATTAGGGTGGAGGAGCATCACCCCAATGATTAAAATGCTGCAAAATTGAAACACTATACTAGTAATAAAATTAATTTATTACCATTTTTTTTTCACTGCTCCCAGCCCAAACTGAGTCTCAGGGCAGGTTCATTGCTGCTGACTGGTAGCAGGGGAGGAGTGATGCCCGCTCCAGTTTAATGTGCGCATGTCACTTTGGCCATCTGTCTTGCGACGGCCAGCCTAACATGCACACTTTAAATCTCTTCAACCCTAGCTGTCTTAGACATCTGGTTGGAGAGCAGACACAGGGCCCTAGTGCCTGAAGGAGTGATGAGGCAGCCCCTCCAACCAATCCCGGCGCTTCTCTCATGCTGCGTAACATTATCAGCAGAATGAGAGCAGTGTCGGGAGTGGTTAAGGGTGTTGGCTCTGAAACCACGTACTCTCTGATGAACTGAAGAACACCTAGGAGGACCAGAGAAGGCAAGCCAGTGGGAAAGTACATATTTCATTTTAATGTTATGACTCACTGACAGGCACTGTGAGAAACTCGCACTGCCTTCAGCCTCAACTCCAGCTTTCTCAGTCATGGTCTATTATAAACATTGTTCATAACGAGCCATGATTGAGAACTCTGGTGTTGACTCTAAAGGCATACTCAGTGTCTCACAGTGCGTGTCAGTGGGTCAAAATGATTGATTTGTTTGCCCCAACACTTACGCTTGCCACCAGCCACCACTGCATACCCCCTCACCTTATGCTGGACGACAAAGGCGCACTCACAATACACAATATTTGGCATGCTTAATCAAGTCTGCTCCTGTTGTGGCGTTGCTCGCACTGCTGGCATTTATCTGCAGCACAGGCTTATTATATAAATGCCAGAACATTCTCTAATGTTGTCCTAGTAGCCCCTACTCTAATGGGCTCAGTCCTTACATGCACAGATATTATTGACTGTGCAAAAAATGCTGAAAGTGCAGAGCCTTTAAAGTTGGCCCTACTATGAATGTCAGTGTCACCTAGCTAACCCAATTTGAAATAAACACTGCGTAGGAGTATATATTGCCTCCGTTGTGAAGTCCAACAAGCAATTCGCAATGTCAGTAGGTCTGGCTCTAATGCGCTAACGCATGCAGATACAGACATGCACAAATGGTGTTTTATGTGTTGCATGCTCAAATGCGGGTTAGAACATTAAAGCCTGGTCTATTAGCTTCGATACTATGGGAAAAGGTAGCAAATAAGGATTGCTTTCTGCATTCAATGCATATAACAGATAAAGAACTGAATGTGTGATGACTGTGTGTTCTTTTCAGATATAAAATTGCCCCTCATATAAACACATCGTTGAAAGTGTTATAATATACTGAACAGGTAATAGCATAAAATGAGAGAAATTCTCGTCTGCATGGAACCAAAGCAGACACTATGTATATTTTAACGAATTTGTAACACTAGCTCTTGCAGATAGGTGCCCTGTCAAGCCAGACCTTAAAAGCAGTGGGTACGGATTTTTGCACTCTTTTATGTCTTTAATAGATGTGTCAACATGTTTCATTGTCCTTGTGATACCCTTATGGGTCAGGCGCATTCCTCTGGTCTAATATCAGGTATTGATGTTCTTATCAGGGGCCTTAAACTAGCTTTGAGTCTTGTTTGACCAAAGCATATGCAAGAATCCATGAATCGCTTACGTCTGCTCCCACAGAGTAGCAACTGTATCCAACCTTCATATTATTTCAATTTTCCATGAAATGTAAGGGCCAGCTTGAACCAGAAGGTGCACTATAAAGATGCAATTGATCTCCCACAGTTTAAATCCCCTACATCCCTCAGTGAATCTGCATAGATTGTTCAATCATGAATGTTCAGTGGTGAATCGTGCACTACGCTTGGCCTTGAGCACTAAACCCCTGGACCCTGCACTAGTGGCCCACCTGCGTAAGTAAAGTTACTGCTAAACGGTGGCAGGAGTTTATTGTGTCACAGTGGGACTCATTAGTGCAAGCATCACATTCGAATAACATTAAAACTTTCTGGGCTTTTGGTTCGGAGCTGAATCATACCTATCAGTCCGTGAGCTCTATCTCTTGCTATATCGGAAGTAAGACATGGGAGGAGCACTTTGATAAAATATTTGCTGACCCAACATCTGTAGTTACCTTTGTCATCAACAGTTGCCATTTATAACACTTTCAGACATCTCTCGCAGAAGTAGAGGATGCAATTAACCAAACTGTCAGTGGTAAGGCACCAGGCCCTGACAGAGTCCCAATTGATTTAATAAAAATCAATGTCACAATTTGGGCACCTCTCCTTACCAATGATGTTGATAATGCTGCCTGCTACATGGTTCCCGACACCTGGAGTAAATATATTATTGTACCCATATATAAAGCAAGCATTTGCAATGCAATAGGTCTAGCATTTTTTAGAGTCAGAGCTATTGACATTGTAAAATGTGTTTTGTTTTGGAGTGGAGTGAATGTATGTGTTTTGGAGTGGAATTATGTGGGCTGAATTGGAATAGTCAGTTGTGGCAGTGTGCGGTGTGTAGTGTATTTGTGTAGATGAATTATGTGATATGGTGAATAGAAAATGGTGAGAGCTGCATAGAATAGAAATAAAGGCAAATAAAAAGGGATGAATAGTTTGTGCAGGAAGTGGTGAATGAACTGTAGATAGGGGTGGTGCTCAGGTGGTGCTGAGTGCTGCTGAGGTGGTGCTGAGTGATGCTTTGGTGCTGGAAAGAGAAGGCAAGTTGTGAGCATGCCCTCCTGGTTTTGCCAGGTGACCTGCCAGTTGTCAGTGAGTTTTGCTGCTTTTGTCTTTGTTTATTAAGAAGCAAATCCTTATTGCTCGTGGCCACAGTACTTCTGAGTGTGGATGAGCTGCTGAAAACCTTAAAATAACCGACACACCCGAAAATGAATGAGAGCCCCCTTCATCAAAGAGGAAAAGGCTTAACACAATAATATAAACGAGCAGCGAGTCATCAGTGAATATGTTTTAGGAATAAAGATTCATGTTCTGCAGCTGCTAATAAGTTGAACTCTGGTAAATGATGTTTTGCTTTTAGAATGCGCCCATAACAAAACCACAACATGCACCCAACTGCAAAGACTGGCTGAAGGTGCCACACGTGCATTGTTGGTGTGCATGAACAAGTACACAACTTATTACAGTGAGCATCTGTAAACATTGAGATTTGAAGTACAAAGGGTAAAGCAAAACTACAAGTCCCAGGGTGCAATGCATTGTTGGTTACTAAGCTAGCATTAGGAGACGTTTGCAAAAATATTGGGTGTTGGTATCTATATCTATTTGGAAACATTTATAACATCAACATTCAAACCCGTCAATGTGGTGTCAGTGCTCGTTCTTTTTTCTTAGAAGGTATTTCAGACTGTGTTTTGTGATCTTTAAAGCATTTTATGACTGGTTAACCGGTACATGGTATGCAAGCATTTGCTGTCTAGTAGAGAAAAAAAGGTCCAAGTTTTAATCCTGGTATCACTAGTTTGAGTGATACTGTGTGAAGCACGCTTTTGCTATGCAACAACCGTTATCTAGAAATGTGGGGTTCAGCCGCACCCTAGGTGAGCACTGATTTTAAGCACTATCTAAAACACGCAGCAAAAAGCCAAGACCACAGGGTGCGTTCTTTAAAATACAAAAATATATTTTACCTGTGAGAGCCAGCACAAGAGCAGGTTTGAATAGCATGCCGAGCACGTTTCATTGAGCTTTGGGGCCATAGCGACGAGGAGGATAGGATGAAAGGAGCAGCGATTTTAGTGAAGAGGTGCGTTTCCTGTGCCCGGGCTGCACGTACGCTCTCTGCCTGTATTATCCCACGCTCCCATGGCTGTGCATGCTGCTGCTGCAGAAAGAGATATTAAGGGAAGTGCAGCCAGGCAGAGGCTCTCTGTGAGCAGTAGGGGACTGGTTATCCCCTGCAGTGCCCGTCCTGTGCTTCGTGCCCTGCAACCATGCCATGCGGTAAGATCAACAAGCATTTGCAATGCAATAGAGCGCACAGCAAACTCACACTATATATGAGTGAGTGTAAATCAGTGTATTGTGATTACCAAGAAGTTGTCTAAGCATTACATTCTTTTCACTTCTTCCTCCTACTTTTAATCCCATGGCGTAAAACTGGGAAGAGGTAGTAGAATCTGAGTCTTAGGGTTACGAGTAAGTAATTGAAGCATTCCAGACCATAGCTCGCTATGCATTTTAAATACATTAATGATACACAGAGTCCACACAGGAGCCTTCTACACTGTGATTGGAGCACAGAGGTGATCTGTTCTGTTGGTACCTGACACACTTTGACAAGAGTTATCACTTCACATGGAAGGGTAGCGGCTACTAAGCCGGTGTGGGCCTCAAAGCAGGAAACAAAAATGTCCACCCTTGCCAACCAGTTAGGTATTGAAATATAACCATAACTGAGTTGCAGTTAGTTCCCTTCCATCCCCGGGCCTGGTGCCACTGCACCAGCTGCACAAATAATATGTTGTAGCCTTCAGAAGGAGGAGGTTGCATTTTGTCTCAGCTTAGGTGCAACCCATGTAAGTCACGTGCCTTACACGTGGCTAGTGATGTGCCCAGAGCGCCCCCTGCCTTGTAATCTGCTTACACTGAATCCCCTGACAGAACGGAACATGATGTGACAGCGTCAGCATGTCATGGGTCACAACAGCCCTTGACCAGGGTGCATCATCCGTGGCCTTTAACAAGTTATTGTTTTGGTTGATTAACAAGAAACACAAGCAACGTCAGGGTAACAACCAAAGAGCCAACCCTGATTTCCAATCAGAGAAGTGTATGTTAGAGCGCGGGCAGCTCGTCTTCCAAAGACATGGCATCACCACTGATAAGATGATGGGGCTGTTGGTTTCAGATATTAAAACCATGCACACGTTAACACTGCACACTTGGAAAAAAAGAATGCCTGTACTTCACACCTTCAAACATTGGCATAATGCACACCTAACACATTGAACTGATATGTGCATGTGCTCATGAAATACACTGGCATAATGCACAGCGAACACATTGCAATAAAACACCCATTAAATACGCTATGTTACACTGCGTACGAGTACACGGTGTGCATATGGAACATGGAACAGAGAGCAGAACTCTGCTGATTTGCACAGCACACGTGCAAAGCCGGTGTTCATAGCACACAGAGGCTCTGTGGGAGACCCAAGAAACGGGACAGGGGACGCGACTATGAACCCATTGAACCTGCCAGTCCTCTGACAGGGCACATTTCAGACCTTTTTCTGTGGTTCCGAAGGTGGGGCGCCCTTAGCACATGATTTCACCAACACATTTGGGGTGTGATAGGTTCCCCAAAATTAAAATGGCCCCTCTCCATCACTTAGAAGATTTGGTAATACTTACCAACATCCGCAAAATATTTGTGAAAACAATGTACAGGATATGTGAGTACCACACTCTGCCGATAGCATTTTGTGGCTCCACCGCGACACAGCTGTCCTCTCGCTGGGGCCTGGAACTGCACTCAAGACACCGGACATGAGCAGAACACCTCGGGTCTGTACTCACACACCAGGCTCCAGCACGACACCTCAGAGCTGCACTCAGACACCCCCCTCAAGCATGACACCTCAGTGCTGTATTCAGACACCCCCTCAAGCATGACACCTCGGAGCTGCACTTAAGACATCCCTCCAGCGCGACTCCTCAGAGCTACACTTGGACTCCCCGGCTCCAGCAGAACACCTCTACCGCCCTAAGAGTACAGCGCAGAAAGCTGTCAGAGAGCCCAATTGATCCAATAGCCCAAAGAGGAGAATCTGCCTGTTAGTCCCGTGCCAGGTAACAAGAGAATCTCCGGCCCGCAGTGACAGACACCAGGGTAAATAAAGTGCAAAGGGAAAGACGCGGGGGGATGGGAAAGGGGGAGTTAAACACGCTCACCTCTCTGGAAAGGGTACAAAAGTTAAATGCGCTCACCCCTGTGGCGACGCGAGAGTACAGCTAGCAACGGAATGGCAGGCTCAGGAGAGTTGTTTAGAAAGACGAAAACACTTCCACTAGGTGTGGGTGCTGCTGCTTAAGTTTTCCGGAACTGCTGCCATGACGCTTTTACTAAATACGCCCTCTTGTGACAGTTTGGCAGTTGCTAAGGCTGGGCTTGCAGTCTCCTTTTCTTCGCATTCGGTTGAGCAGAAAAGAGGCGGAGTAATAACATTGCATTTGTGTTTTCATGCCAGTCCTCTGAGCATTCAAGTTTGCATGGGTTTTAAATCATTTAAATAATAAAACAAGAAGTTCGGAGCAGCGGCATATAATGGAAGCAGAAGGGGCCTGATGGAGCGAGCGAGCAAGGGGGCCCGACAGGGGGAGGGAGAGAAGCGAAAGCGCACAATGCGCGCCTCGTGCTAAAACGCCGCGACGTGTCCTCCGTATGCGTGCACATCTAACAGTAAAAAAAGCATTCACTTTCACTTCCGATTAAAAAAAAAAAGAAGCCCGTGAGTGGTGCACGCTCGCCACTGCGAGCCATGGCCTATTGGTATCTATTACGCGCACCAAGCGCGTAATAGACACCAATAGGCCATGGGCGGAGCAATGAGCCCGCCTTTGGCCAATTGTGTGCAGTCTTGTATAAAAAGACGCACGCAAAGGCCAATCGTGTAGCACAAAAGGAATCGCACACGCACGAGCGTATGCGATTCCTAGGTCAGCTTCGATTCCCCGTTTTTCACCTACTAAATGTCTCGCGCTGCGCAAGCCTTGCTGCGCAGTGCACCGCTAGGCGCAAGACCTAAAAAGGAGCCGTTCACTCCCGGGATGTTATCGGCTCATCTCGTTAATTGACACCATGGTCAAAATCCTTGGGAGGGTTATCTACAATAGAATCAAAGAATGGACACGGGCTGAGCCAGTTTTATACCCCTGTCAACACAGGTTCATGAGTAAAAGGGGACGATCGAGCAGCGCCTAACTTTAAATTTGGTTTTGGGAAAATACCCGATCAAGTCCCTCTTTATCCTGCATTTATGGACTTATTACCAGATCTGACTGCATAAAGCAGTCCAAACTATGGAATATGCTCATTGCACGCTGTATGGACACAGCTTTAGTGCACTTCCTCACCTCTTTGCACAAGGATATGAAGACTAGGGTTTGCATTTGCACACAGGGAGGAGTTTCTGGAGACATTGGTATTCACCGGGGAGTGAGACAGGGGTGTGTGTTAGCTCAGCTTTTAGTTATTTTATACATTAATGAGCTCCACCCCTTTTTAATGCGCACTACCCCTGACGTCACAAAAGTTAGAGGCAAGTTGCTACCTATGCTCCTCTAAAAAGATGACGCAGTGCTCATGGCACATCCTCCTAGGGCACTGTGTCAGTTGGTGTTTGCCTTCGTTGATTTTATGGCTTTATTGGACCTGCAGACAAATTTTATAAAATCGCACAGAATGCCATGTGGCCCAAGGTGCAAACAACTTTCAATGTTGTCACTTGGTTCTAACTGTCTGAGCAGCACTAGTACCTTTCCATATCTTGGCGTTATTTTCTCTGCTCGAGGGTCTTGGTCACCCAACATTGTGCACTGTCAAACCAAACTGTCTGTGGCCATTGGTTGCATATGCAGCCTCCCACAACCAGCAGGGGGTGGTTCTCTTGCCCCCTTGTTACAAATATACAATTCACAATGTATCTCTATCGCAAATAATGGGGCGCAGGTATGGGGTTCCTTGCACTGCGAGGTGATCCTAGCTGGAAGAGTAGGAAACGCCTGTCAGTCCCCATATCATCATCGCATTTTATATGTCATCAAGAACTTGGGCATTCCAATTTAATTGATCAGATTAAAACCTGGCCTGTATTATTGTGGCTTACAATCTGGCCCTATCGAAATACATTTTATTGGATTGTCTTTTCCTTGATAGAGGACTTCACATCCCTTGCCTGGCCTATGGGAAGCCAGAATACTGTAAGATTGGTCACATTCTGCCTTTTCGGACCTGCTAACCTGTAATAGCCTGAGCAAAAAGAATGTCGACGAGCACGCTATCACTCTGAGCATACTCGACGACTAAGGGAAGCGGAAGGGAAAACCAATGTTGCTGCCTACCTAGTCCTGATTGCATTTGACTGTTCCACAGATTATCTTTGGTGTGTACGGGGCCGTTGGGAATGTTCCTTATTATTCCGTTTCAGATCAGAAATAATAAAATATAAGTTATATTTCCCACTGGGCTTAACACAGAATCTTGATGTGAGGTCCTGCTCCTGTGATGATATATCAGGCCAATCAATTTTACATTTTACATTCGTTTGCATATGATATGTAAAGTACACCAGGCTCTTTTTAATTCAGTTTTTATAAAAGAATTGTCATAACTTTACACAATGTAGGCCTGCTTTTAGATATTTACTTCAATTATCCACTGATGACGATATTTTGCACATTTGGGCCTTTTTAAGATGTGGTTAATGAGCTAGCAATGCTATGTTGTTTTAATCTCATCGTATTGCCAATATTGCCATATGGCGCTTGCTTATACTAATTTTATCTTATGCTGTGATTTCTCATTTTATGGACTGTATGTTTTTATCTATGTGCTGCATGATGCTTTTATGGACCCTGCTTCCATCCAAATAATGTTTTGAATTAATTGATTGGATCTCTCACAGTCTCAATGTAGCCATTGCTTCCACTGTCACACTGGACCTCTGCCCATCATGATCCATTTACAAAGAGACTGATGTCTCTTTTTCAGGTACCCCTGAAGTCGAGTTCTTATCTATTTTACTTTGCCCGAGTATGGGTAAACCATTTGAAGCTAAACAATTACAGAGTAAAAATTCTGATTGTTATTTCTAAATGTTCCTTGGGTTTCATCCAGATAAAATCTGAGATCCCAACAGTTCAGGGCATACATTTTGTCGATGTGTTAAAGGTGCTAATTTAAACAAATTAATGGTGATGGTAAGATTTCTCCAGCATTGTATCTTTTATAGATTCACATGCTTAAATCTTCTCCGTCGTCATGGTGAGAGTCCCACTGTAACAGAAGAAATAGCAGTAATAAAACATCACCATAGACCTCCATAGAACAGAAAATGTACTTAAGTGACTTTTCAGCCTCATTTTATAACATCCAAATTCAAGCAAATCGCAGCAGAGACCTCAGAGTTTTCTTCCCCACAGAGCCACCATACCTCAGATTTCTTACTGCACGTTGTGTGATAGGGGGTCTCCCTGAACTCTGCTCAGTTACAGCCATCGACGGTGCAGCAGGCAATTGTATCAGCGGTTGCATCGTTGTCGAGCCCGTCGACAGGACTGTCGGCGGAAGGAAAAATCAGTTTACTTCAGCCCAGGCAGATTCAGGATTTCTGCAAGATATCCCTTTACCTCCTGCTCACCTTTTGGACTTCCTAGAGTCAGAGGATGAAAGTATGTTTGGCCCTGTATACAGTCCATCGCAGTTAAGGATCAAGTGCCAAGATTCTGATGATGAGGGCATTGAGGACAATGATCCATCTTCTTACCTGGCAGGGGAATTTTCTGTTGCGGAAAGAGACATTTCCGTTATGCACAGGCTGGATTCCTTCCAGGAACATTACCCTTATGATGTTAGGGAGGAGGTGCGTCATCAGGTTAGGCAACCATCAATGACCGTTCCAGTGTCTCTGGTATCTGATCTCCGTCATATGATTGACGACTATTGCAGGCGTTTTCCGGACGCAAATGCTCCTCAGAGGCCTTTACCTCCCCACGAGGTACCCACTTTTCTTCCAGGCCAAAGCATTCCCAAACCCATCAGGGAAAAGACCCTCCCTCCTCCTAAAGTCATCACGGAGGATACTCAGGATGCTCAGACAGAGGGAGGGGAAATACAAACGGACATAGATGCCCATGATGAATGGGATGACCACATAGCCCCTATGCCCCCATCTCCCATCCCTCCTGATGCGGATTCCCTTCCTGCAGATATCGGGGGAGTTCATGATCTTCTAGAGCGTGCCTCCAACCGTTTTGATTTCCCAATGCCAGCTAAGCAAACTGAATGTTTTCTATATGATTTTAAACCAGGCACACAACGTTCAGTGAGAGCAATTCCTATAGTTGACTTTCTATGGCAAGAAGGGCCAAATCTAATGAAAAAACCTGCCTCCATTCCAGCTGTCATTCCCAAAAATACAAGGTTCCTGACGACTCGCCTGCATGCCCCATTGGTCACGCGAGGCCGTACTCTGTCATCATGCAAGCAGAGCAGAGAAGAGCCAAGAATCCAGCGTCCCAGTAAACAGCTCCACCGGGGAAGGAGGGCCGCCGCTTCAACAATATTGATTAGAGGTTATCGGCATTGGCTGCCACCTTCATTAGAGCCTCTAATGCCATGGCCATTCTTGGGAGATATGACCGACAGATGTGGTCAGACATCTCTACTCTGTTGGAGTATCATCCGGAAGATAAAAATAAAGAGGCTAAAGACATTCTATTGGAGGGAGAAAGAGCGCCTTCTGAGCTGATTGAAATAGCCATGGATGTTTCATTCACTGTGTTTCACCAGATGGCAGAAGCGGTGGTCTGCCTCACCAGGGATGGCTAAAGGCAACTACCTTTTGTCCGGAGGTCCAAGCCAAGGTCTTAGACATGCCTTTCGATGGAGAGTGCTTGTTTGGTAGCACATAGACGAGGCGCTACAATCTATAAAGACAGACATGGACACGGCCAAAGCCTTAGGCAATCTCCAGCAGCGCCGCTTTTAGTCATTTCGAGGTAGAGTGCGTGGGCAATTCTTATCCCTTTGGCAGTTTCAACAGCGGTACCAGCCATATCCACAAAGTCCACAGCTATACAACCGTTTTTTTCAATCCAGTACTGCTCAGCCTTATTCGAGACCAGCAGGACGCAAGAGGCAACAATCTGCTGGAAAGTCTCAAGACTCCAATAGCAGGCAATGAAGTTCATCAAGCACCTGCCACCAAATTCCCACACCACGATCACGTCTACTCCGCATTGTTTCGGAAATAGAACTCCATTTTTTCAGACAAATGGGTTCTAGATATCTTCCAGCACGGCCACACACTGGAATTCATTCAGCATCCTCCAAATGTTACTCCATGAAAAGTTCTGCTCCATCACCTTCTGGATCTCAAAAGGAGATAAAGTCACTTCTTCTCAAGCAGGCCATAGAGGAAGTACCCCTCAACCAGCAAAATCGAGGGTTTTATTCTCACGTCTTCCTCATAAAAAAAAAGAATGGAAAATGGAGGCAGGTCATGGACCTCAGAATGCTGAAGAAGTTCACCCAAAAACAATGTTTCAGGGTTCTCTCTCTCTGCAGGAGATTCTTCTTCTAATGGGGATTACCTGGCTTCTCTCGATTTGATCGACACCTAATTTCAGATTACCATATACCGTCAGTATCGAAAATATCTAAGGTTCAAAGTGGCAGGGTGCCATTACCAATTCAAAATGCTTCCATTCGGTTTGAAATCTGCTCCCAGGGTGTTCACCAAGTGCATGGCACTAATAGCGGCCTTTTTTGAGACGTTCAAGTTACCAGGTGTTCCCTTACATGGATGACTGACTCATGAAGGCTCTGTCCTTTCAAGCGGCAGAGATTTCAAGAAGAGCCTGTTGGGTTCTCTTCCAGTCTCTAGGTCTTCGCATCAATCTGGAAACATCCTAGCCAAATCTTTGGTCTTTCTGTGTGAACGTCTCGACATAGATCTGGGTAGGGCCTTTCCCATTCAAAAAAGAATAATGCGGATTCTGGGAATGACAAAGCTTCTTTCAATAAAAAAGTTTGTTTCTGTGAGGCAGTACAAGTCCATGCTGGGGATGATGACCGCTTGCATCCCGCTCATCCCCAATTACCGGCTCCACATGCGACGCTGCAGGAACAGCCTGATGCACAGTCGATTCAGCCTCGAGGCTCATTCAACAACAAGGTTCACATTTCAGCAGCAATGAGAGCTGCAATGGTCAGGTGGATGGTCAAGGAAAACCTTTTGCAAGGTCTCTCTTTCATTCACTCTGTGCCACAGCTTGTGATGACCTCAGATGCATCAATGGACGGATGGGGGCTCGCCTTCAAGAATTACAGGTTCACGGCAAGTGGTATAAACAGGAATCAGAGTGCCACATAAACGTTCTGGAGATCAAGGCAGCGTTTTTGGGTCTGAAAGCCTTTCTGCCTCAGATCAAGGGTGCGTCAGTGCTCGTCAGGACGGACAATACTACAACAATGTTTTACCTCCAAAGCAAGGTGGCTCAAGATCTTGAATGCTTTCCCTTCTTGCTCAACAGCTATAGGAATTGCTCCTTGTCAACCACATCTCCTTGTAAGCGTGCACAACGAGAAGGTCGACTTTCTCAGCAGGGCCACCAAACTGTGTCACGAATGGGAGCTCATCGACCAGCATTTGAAGGTGTTTTTTTCAATCCTGGGATTACCCAACATTAGATCTGTTCGCTATGTTCCTCAACAAAAAGTGTTCTCTTTTCGCAAGCAGATATCCACATCCAAATTCGTGGGGAGATTTCTTCCAGTTTTCTTGGACTGGGATGTTCGTTAACGCATTCCCCCCATTTCCACTCATTCATCGAGTACTTCAGATAATAAGGCAAGAGGCTTGTCGGCTCATGCTCATTGCTCCAGGTTGGGCAAGACAAATATCGTACAACAACCTGTATCGCCTATCAGAGTGTGCTCCGACTCTCTTCCCTCCAAGGGGGGATCTTCACTGCATAAACCAGGGCCGAGTGGTTCATCCACAAATTCCCTCTCTTCATTTGTCAGCTTGGCTCCTCACAGCGCTGAATTTGGGGATTTGAGGCTTTTTAAGAAGTGTTCTACGATACTATAGAAGTCTCGAGCTCCTTCCACATTGAAATGTTCCACAGCTAAATGGAAAAGATTCTGTGCTTGGTGTATCTTGCAGGCATTACATCCGTTCTCATCATCTCCGGAGCAGGTGCTGCCTTATCCCTTGCACACAATCAGGACTTTCTCACTCTTCCATAAGAATTCACCTTGCTTCAATTTCTAGGTATAGAAGATGCTCCGCTCAAACTTCCCTGTGGTCTAATTGACTTGTCAAAGAATTTATGAAGGGACTTTTTAGAGCTTTTCCGCCTGTTAAGCCTCCTCTAGTTCTGTGGCAATTAAACACTGTCCTGTCACAACTAATGCGTCCTCCCTTTGAGCCAGTATACAAATGCAAATTGAAGTTCCTTTCTTGGAAAGTGGCTTTTCTCTTGGCCATTAAGTCAGCCAGACGTATCAGTGAAATCCAAGCTTTCACTATAAAAGAACCGTATCTTCCATTTTTGCCAGAAAGGGTTATCCCATGCACAACCCCTTCTTTTATACCTAAGGTGCCTTCAATTTACCATCTCAATGAGCTGATTGTCTTACCAACATTCTCTCCTAATCCATCCTCAGCAGCTGAAAGGGCGTTGCATTCACTGGACATTAAACATTGTTAAAAATTTTATCTACAAAGAACGAAGATCTTACTTAAATTCTCTCAGCTACTGATCTTTTTCTCAGCACCTAGACAAGGACAAGCCTTGACAGCATTGCTCGCTGGGTCACTTCAACAATTAACTTCTGTCATGAAAAGTCTGGCCCCCTGCTTCCTGCGAAAACACAAGCTCAATCAACTAGGAAAGTTGCGACTTCCTCTGTGCTGTTTGCAGGAGCATCCCTTTCTGACATATGCAGGGCGGCAACATTGGCGAATGCTTACACATTCACGAAGCATTAATGCCTTGATGGTTGGAAGAAGGCAGATGTCACTGTTGGACAAGCTACACTTCTACGTCTCTTTGCCTAAGGTAGACGGCTCTTAGCCTTCTATATTCTTCTATATTCTTTACATACTGATTGTAAATTTGTATGCAAATCATTCTCTTCTTCTTGGTTTCTGATGCTACAAGTTTATGTCATGATGAGATGGATTACCTTCCCACTATGTTTCTTTTTCTCTTATTGTGTTTATACTGCTCACTAGTTGGATTCAAGCATGCAAATCTATAAAAGATACAATATTGGAGAAAAAAACAAGTTAATTACCTGTACATTGTGGTCCTCCAGTATTTATATATTTTATAGAGTCACATGCAACCCTCCTGCCTCCCTAATTAGGCTCACCAATTACCTCAGAGTTTTTTATACCTAACACTTGTGCTCGAAATCTGAGGTATGGTGGCTCTGTGGGGAAGGAAACTCTGATGTCTCTGCTGTGATTGGCTGAAAAATGAAGCTTAAAAGTTACTTAAGTGAGTTTTCATTTCTATGGAGGTCTATGGTGATGTTTTATTACTGCTATTCCTTCTGTTACCCTGGGACTCCCACCACGATGACAGGGAAGATTCAAGCATTTGAATCTATAAAAGATATCAGTACTGGAGAACCACAGTGTACAGGTAAGTAACTTTTTAAACGTATTACTGTCTCTAAATACCCAAAACAAGGAGCCCATGATCTTCAAATTCTGCTCCCTTAACCTATTAAGTGCCTCAATCGCCCCCACCATCACTATGTTTATTTCACGTTAATTTGAAAATAATACTTGATTTAGTACGACAGCATGAGTAGGTCTCGTCTGTGACAGCACATGCACTCTTGCTTGCAAGAGAAACTGTTTTAAACAAGGGGGTTATGCCAGCCCATTACTTACTATTTGTGGGCTTCATTGTCACTCTCATTTGCTGCCTCCTAATTGGGCAGTGTATGCCCAGTTCACTCCCTCTTCTTTCATCTGAAGCATGGACCAAAAACTGATTGCTCCTTGTTGATTAGGGTAATTCCTCTGCTGGTGCTGTGATTGAGGTGATATTTCTCTTTTTTTATTATCTTCCCCTGTCTTCCTTGTTGCTTCTTCCCTCCATCCCCCACTCCCTGTTGTCCGTGTTGCTTCTTCCCTCCCACCCCCCTGTTGTTCATGTTGTTTCTCCCCTCACCTCCACGCTACCATTATCTGTGTTGCTTCTTCCTTCCCTCTCCCCCACCTTTCCATTGTCTGTGTTGCCTCGTCCTTCCCACCCCGCTCTCCTGTTGTATGTTTTGTTCCCCACCAGCCATAAGGAAAAAAGCACTTTGACGTAGCCAGTGCTAGCCTTGTCATGGCGCCTATTGTTTAGCCTGCTGCATCAAAGCGCTTTTTTTCTTCTTCTAGCCATGATGTGGAAATTTAGCTTGCAAACTGAACATTATCTGCGCCATCTTGCCTCTCCCCAGCGCCACGCACAGCGAATGCACGGCCGCCATTTTAGGCACCCCACTCTCTCCCCGCTCATTGTCAATCGCCAGCCTGTTCCCCTTGGCGCTGCGAGCATCCCCCGCGCGCTGGCCACCCCCGCTCTCTCATACAGGCCATAAACCCTCTCCTTCTGCGCGACCCTGCTACGGAACCACATCCGACCGACATCCCATACATGGTCATGCCTCTCCTTTGATAACCCCCTTCCTCTGCGCCCCATTGTCTGAACTGGTCCCAGGCCATCACCTAGCCCTGCGGATGCAGTTTATTGCCCCTACTGTAAGGGAAACACCCCACATCAAAGGTATTACAGTAGATCAAAGCCCCTACTCCCTGAGACCCGACCGGTCACACACACCCCCCAGGAATTGGCGGAATTCCCTGCTGCGCAATAGCCATCTCCTACTGTGGGTGGGGTGGGAACTTCTACTGTATCTATGTGTGGGATCGGATCTGAACCGGGGCTTCAGGGGATATTCCCCCATACATCAAGGGAATCTCAAGAATGTACTATGTGTAATAAAGCAATAAACCAGTGTATAAGAGACCAGGTCTCAGAGATGCAGTTAGAGCACCTCGTGACGATACCTTGCTGTCTGATCTGATGTGTTCTGCTCCGACGGAATAAAACTTTGTTTCCTGCCTTCCAGTCTCCGGCGCCTGCCTCTTTTATTGGTAAATTATCGAGTGGTATGAGAGGCGATTACCGCCGGGCAAATACTTGAAAGGTTATCGACTGAAACTGCCGCTACCATTTAACAATTGGCGTCCCAAACGTGGGGCCCATCAGCGACACGTGGATCCAGTGGGAGAGGTCCCGACGACAGAGTGAACGACTGCAACGATCGGGAGAGCTCCTGCCCAATAGACCCTCGTCTGGCAGCCGATCATCCGAACTTCACTGGTTCCGAGCAGACCTCTCTCGAGTGATCTACGGTCCTGACTGGGAACCATCAGGAGTGCCGCAGCAAATACGGAGAGTAGAGGACGATCGGGCGCTGGAGGCGGAAGACGAGAAACTGTCCACGCGGTCCGGGTAAGGTCGTGAAACACGACAAAAGTGCGAAATAATTGATTGATTGTTTGAATACTAGTATTGCTCATTGATTGTTCTCTTTGAGATATTCGCTGTCTACAAACGGGGAGGAGTAGAAATACTCTCTCTCTCCCTTTGCAGATAGTGAAGGGTAGGTAACGCAGACTTTTGTCCCCGTTGAAACCCGTCGTGCCTATCTTTATCTCCCCATTGATTGATTGTCCGAACATTGATTGTTTTGAAGAATAGTGCTTTTTGAGATATTCTCTGTTTGCAAATAACGTAGAATAGGAATATTCTGTCTAGTCTTTGCAAATAGTGAAGGGTAGGTAACGCAGACTTTTGTCCCCGTTGAAACCCGTCGTGCCTATCTTTATCTCCCCATTGATTGATTGATTGATTGTCCGAACACTAGTTGTTCGATATTGGTTCTTTGGAGGTATTCTCTGCTTACAAATAACGAAGAATAGAGATATTCTGTCTAGTCTTTGCAAGCAGTGAAAAGATAGGTAGTGCTGACTTTTGTCCCCGTTGAAACCCGTCATGCCTATCTTCTCCCCACTGATTGGTAGTTGGTTCTGCCCGGACCGCTTATTAGAGGTGAACCATCCGGCTCCACTGGAAGGCACCCCTAATAAGGACATGTTCACTAAATATGGACTAGTCGCCGTAGCTTATACCAAGCTATGGCATAAATATACAAAGAAGGACCCCGAGAGTCAGTGGCCACTGATGGGATCCTTCGACGACCATAAGATAGAAGCGCTAGAAATAGCTCTGCGTAGCAATAAGACGACGCCTACTATGCTTGACAGTATCGGCATGTGGCGCAAAGAAGCAACGCAACGGAAAAAGAGGGAAGAAGTAAAAGCAGAAAAGGAATTACGAAAGGCAGCTCACCTTGCCGCTAGAAAGTTAGAAGAAGACATAAAGGAGAGAAGGGAAACTAAACTAAGACAGGAGCCCGAAACCTCAGGCCAGTACGCTGTTAGGACCCCTTCTTTGCTCTACCCTGAGTTGTCCTCCAAGCAGCGAACGAATGACGAATTACTGTTAGGTCCCCCGATCATTTACATGCCCCCTCCGTATGCACCCTCCCAATCGGTAGTGCAACACCCACAACCCCCGAACACGAGCGAAAGCAGTACAGGGGCCTCGGCCCTCACGGCCTCCGCGCCGGCTGAGCCTCTTGTGCCGAACCCAACGTCGACTACAACGCTAGATGACCATGAGATAGGAAAGAAAGAGTCCACCAGAATGAATCGACTAACTAAGGATGAACGAGCAGGAATTGATAAGATAGTAGGGACGCTGGTGGAGCGAAAAGAAAGTGAGGAGTATATAACAGACGTGTATAACTCGTATGCCGACAGCCGCAGACGACACTTCGTCGTACGGCTCTGTTATCACGCCCTGAATGCATATGAGGATAGGTACCACGATAAAGGTCCCGAAGGCTTAGCGGCCCTATATAGGAAGGTAGACATTGGGGAAGAAAGAGAGGGCGATGTAACGAACCTCTTCACTCGTACACTCGAGGTCTACCGACACCTTAAAGAACATGGACAGACCACCAAAACAGAAACCCCCATAGCAACTAAACCCCAGGGAGGAAGGGCTGATGCCATGATGCCCATCAAAGAAGCAGCCCCCTACTGGGTCCCCCCACGGGGTCAGGGAACACACGACGACATCAACCACCAAGATGCGAAGGGAAGGGTTGTATATAACTGGGTCTATCAGCCGTGGGACCGGCAAGATATTTTGACTTTTAGAAAGACTCTACCCGACTTAAGAAAGAACCCGACTGCCTTCTACACGGAATTGGGTACAGCCTTAGGCTCAACGATAATGACGTTAGCAGATATCGACTTGTTCTTTGGGCTATGCCTGCCGGCTGATGTGTGGAAACAAATCCGGAAAGTTGACCACGCTGAGCCGTTCGGATATACCTGGGTACAACTCGATACCATAGATAAACAGCGAGAACCAGGACAGAAACCCCCGAAAGCCATCTTAGAGCTCCCAGACAAGATTGTACAAAAGCTGAAGACTCTAATCCCAGAAAGAAAGGTAGACTGGTCGATAGTGACGGCTTGCCGCCAGAAACCCCAGGAAGATGTGTCTGAATACTTCTCCCGATTCGAGACTGTGTTTTCCGATTACAGTGGCCAAGACATGACCACCGCAACCGGGCACCACCTCTTTGTCCAGAATTATGTAAAGGGTCTGTCACAAGAAGTTTCCCAGAAGCTACAGACCAGCGAGAGTAGTTGGGCAGCCTCCAAACCCGCAGCAATTCTCCAGATGGCCCAATACTACGAAAACCAGAAGAACGAGAACGATAGGGCGTCAGAGAAGAAGAAAAAGGAATTAAAGGAGAGGGTGATGATAGCACAGTTGCAAGGGGTGACCATAGGAAGGGAACCCCCAAAAGAGAATTACCAACCAACCGCCCCTAGAAAGCTACCCCCTAGAGACCATACACCTGCACCCTACAACGGACGGAGAGACTTAGATGGGAATCAATGTGCGTTCTGTAGAGGGTTCGGACACTGGAAATCCCAGTGCCCGGTCCTTCTGGAAATGAACAAAAATAGGAACCCCAGAGACACAGCATATGACCCCAGAAATAGAGGACAGGGACGAGGGCACACGAACGACGCCATCAACGACAGGCCAGGCAGACCAAACACCTTTGATCGCCCCCGACAAAACCAGTGTCAGCAGTCCGACTATGAAAGCACTCATGACTTCGCATAGGACTGCCAGGGGCAAGGGAGGGATCCAGTCGAACTCCGTGTTGACCAGCAAGGTCCTTACGTCACCGCTAAGGTCTTGGGCACAAAATCTCCATTCCTGGTAGATACTGGGGCGACACATAGTGCGTTATCTAAACGACTGATTCCTAGGGCACCCTTGTCTGGCTCACACGTAACCTCAATAGGCTTTGACGGAACGCCCTCCACTAACCCCTTATCAGCACCAATCCCCTTTGACTTAGAAGATAACACCACCGACACGACCTTTCTGCTCTCCTCCAACACCCCCGATGCTATTATGGGACTTGATTTGCTAAAACATTTTCGAGCTACCATCAGATGCTCCCCAGACGGAGTTCGAGTCATCCTACACGATAACCCAGATCTGTCCAGACCCTGTCACACACGGCGTATGCTCTCTATAACCGATGCTGATATGTCCCTACTCGACACATTACCTTCACATCTATGGGCTAAAACCGACTCAGACGTAGGGCGCATGGTGATCGACCCGGTACACATAACCGTTCGACCGGATGCAGTGCTCCCAAAGCTTCCACAGTATCGGATATCACCCGAAGGCGAGAAGGCATTGGTGGAAATCATCGAGTCCCTAGTCGAGGCAGGAGTGGTAGAAGAAGTAGTCAGTAATGTTTGCAACAGCCCTATCCTACCCATTGTAAAAAAGCAAGGCGAGGGGGATGAGAAAGCCTACCGTTTCATTGTTGACTTGCGAGAGGTTAACAAAGTAGTCGTACCCCAGTACCCCGTGGTCTCAGACATCACCACCATCCTCACCCTGATTCCATCCACTGCCACCATCTTTACCGTTATTGATCTCAAGAACGCATTCTTTTCCATCCCCATCCACCCAGACAGCCGCTACCTGTTCGGCTTCACTTTAAAAGCCCGTTCGTACAGATTCTGCAGGGCACCCCAAGGCTACACAGAGAGTCCTAGTATTTATAGCCAAGCCCTCAAGAGGCAACTAGATGCAGTCCAACTACCCGATGGAGTGGCGTTGATACAGTACGTCGATGACATTCTTTTGGCGGCCGACACCACTCCACTTGCCGTCACAGCCACCATTCACCTCCTCCGCTTCCTTGCGGAGAACGGTCACAAGGTCTCCAGAAAGAAATTGCAATTCTGCCAGCCCCAAGTAACGTATCTAGGCCACCTACTATCCAAAGACGGGAGGAAACTTACCCCTGACCGAATTCAAACCATCCTAGAAACCTCTGTTCGCAAAACTCAGAAGCAAGTGCGGTCCCTAGTGGGCCTCACCTCCTTTTGTCGTCAGTGGTTGCCAAATTTCAGTCTTATCGTAAAACCTCTGCTTTCCCTGCTGGCTAAAGATACCCCCTTCCCCCTCCCCTGGACACCCGAATGTCAATCCTCCTTCAAAGAATTACGAGACGCCCTCTGCTCGGCCCCAGTCCTAGGAACCCCAGACTACACTAAACCTTTCTCCCTCTACACCCACGAAAGGGAGGGATGTGCGTTGTCTGTCCTAACCCAGTCCATAGGCCCTAAGCAACGCCCTTGTGCCTACTTCTCTGCCACTCTTGACCCCGTAGCCAGAGCTTTGCCCGCCTGCCTTCGAGCAGTAGCCGCCGCTGCTGTCTCTATCCGGCAAAGTGAGGGGATCGTGCTCTCGAACCCCCTCACAGTATTGGTAACCCATGCTGTTGATACCCTCCTGAACCAAACCAAGACTCAACACCTGACTAGCGCACGACTGACTGGTTATGAACTGACTCTGCTTGCACCCCATATCACATTAAAACGATGCACCACTCTGAATCCAGCCACACTACTGCCTCTCCCTGACGCTGACCCCAATGCATCCCCTATACATGATTGCGTGACCCTCACCGACGAACAAACCAAGAGTAGGGTTGACCTCCGGGATACTGCCTTCCCGGACCCTGACGGAGAACTGTGGGTGGATGGCTCATGCATCAAGCTCCCCGATGGTACCACCTCAGCTGCCTATGCAGTCACCACAGCTCGAACAGTTGTTGAGACAGCCCGCATCACACAGCGATCCGCGCAAGCGGCGGAACTAATTGCCCTCACACGAGCCTGCATCCTGGCAGCAGGGACAACCGCAAACATTTACACAGACAGTCAGTACGCCTTTGGGGTAGTTCACCACTTTGGGCTCTTATGGAAAGAGAGGGGATTCTTGACTTCTCATGGCACACCCATCCTGCATGGAGATCTAGTCTCTGCCCTGACCGAAGCAGTCCTCCTCCCCACACGGTTAGCTGTGATCAAATGCCAGGCACACAAGAAGGTGACAGACATTATAGGACAGGGAAATGCACTAGCTGACATTACTGCCCGAACCACAGCCGAGAATAGGTCCACGACCCGTATGTACGTGACCAGGTCACAAACTGAGAAATGGAAGGATGCTAGGGAAACAATTAGGGATATCCAACTAGCCAGCACACCACACGAATTAACTGAATGGGCCCGGGTGGGATTGAAGGACGATGACGGTTGTTGGCGAACTAAAGACTCGAACAAATGGTTGCTACCCGACTCATACTTGATCCCCATGCTGACCATGGCACACTCCCCCGCACACATAGGGTCTGCCCCCATGATCGAACTCATCTCCAAAGTCTGGCACAACGACAGAATACCAGACTCAGCCAAACGTCTGGTCCAACAATGCCTAGTATGCCTCCAACACAACCCAGGGAAAGGAACTGCTGTACCCCGGGGAGGGTTTGGGGTCCCCAATCACCCCTTTGAAGTCCTACAAATGGACTATGTCCAGCTAGAAAGGTGCCAAGGTTTAAAGTATGTACTTGTCGTTGTGTGTGCCTTCAGCAAGTGGGTGGAAGCCTACCCAACCCATGACAACACCGCTATGACTACCGCAAAAGTACTACTGAAGGAATTCTTCCCCCGATACGGCCTTTGTCGAATTTTGTGGAGCGACAACGGCCCCCACTTCGTAGCCGAAGTTATCCAACTCATCTTAAAAGGGTTGGGTGTAAAACAGAAATTCCATGCGGTCTTCCATCCCCAATCTGCAGGCCTGGTTGAGCGACACAATGCCACATTGAAGCTTAAGATAGCAAAAATAGTCGCCACCACAGGGCTAAGATGGCCAGACGCTCTCCCACTAGCATTGCTATCAATGCGTTCCACCCCCACCAAACACCACTTAACCCCCTACGAGGTCGTCTTCGGGCGGCCCATGAACCTTTGGACTGCACCAAAACCGACATCCATCCACGACGTCCCGGACGTCCTCATGTCTGATTATCTGTACAATCTAACTAAAACGTTGTCTATCATCCATCAGCAGGTGCTGCACGCCATTCCCGATGTTTCCAGGGGCCCCGGGCACGACATCCAACCTGGTGACTTCGTCTTAGTGCGTAACTTCCAGCGCACCAAGAGTCTGGAGCCCCGGTGGACGGGCCCCCTGCAAGTCCTGATCACCACCCGAACAGCTCTTCGAGTGGAGGGGAAACGCAATTGGCTGCATGCACACCACTGCAAGAAGGTATCACCGACCCTGACAACCACGGACAACGTCACTGCCCAAGAGGAACTTCTGGACAAAGACCGACCATCCCTGAGCCGCTGCCCGGATACAGAGACACTTGAATTGATTGAACATCCCGATCCCACCGTGCCATCCAAAGAAGGGTATAACTTGCGACGAAAGGAGAGAACTTCGGCTAAGCAGACCACAGGCTAAGTGGAAATCTCAGAGCGGTAGCCTAGCCACCTCAAAGGCCACCAGGAGAGAAACTAAACAAAGTCTGTGGTTCTGCCCGCTACCGAGTCTCTTGAAGGTGATGGAAGCGCCCAACATGAAGATGATGGAAGCAACCGGACGTCCGAAGATCCACTACAGAAACCCAAAGACTGACCGAATGCACAGCTTAAAGACTATTACACTTTTCATTACCCTTCTCTTTTGCCTTCTCCTCATGGTCACCTTCTGGATCATGGAGGAGAACACACCCGCTCATAAGACATTGCTGACCACCGTTCAACCTACCACCACGAAAGAACACCATCTGATCTCACTTTCACCCCAACTCCGAGAAAGGCGTAAGGAGTTCGGGAATAACTCTTTTGTGCAGTTGCTCCACCAACACAATCTTGCCACCAACGCCACTAACTGCTGGATCTGTGGATTGCTACCACATGCCACTGGGCACTCAATCCCTTTCATCCCTTCACCTTTTTCTGTCCATGGTTCCTGCCTCGCCTGGCTGATCCTCCTGCAGGAGAGCTACAAGGACAATGCCACTTCCGGCAGAACCATGTCACACTTCTACCATGGGTTCTGGCTGAACAAAACTAGTAGAACTTCCGCCCTCTTCTTCCCTCTGAGATCGAACACTTCCTTTCACATGGACATCCCTGCCAAAGAACGAGTTGAAATGCAAGTGTTCAACAATCCAGCCAGACCCACCTTCTCTTACCTCCGAAAACGGACGGCCGCCACCCTAACAGTGGCCCTGTCCGTCATCAACATCACTGGATCTGTATGCCTCGAAGGCCTGGGGGCACAGCTGGTGGGCCACAGCTCCTGCCTCATCACCCGAACATTGGACTCAGTTGACCCACCCTCCTTTGTTGCCTCCCCGAATATGTACTTCGTCTGTGGTACTAAGGCCTACACCTGGCTCCCGAAAGGTTGGGGAGGCACCTGCTACATCGCCTTTGTCCTTCCCCCGACATATGTGGCTCCAGCAAACCATCACCGACAGAAACGTGCCAAAGACATTGTACAAGCTGACTCCACCGGAGCGCAGTTCATGGATGCAGTAAAAGGCCTTGTTCCACTCTGGGGTCCAATGGCAAACAGCCGTGCCATCCGCCACTTAACCCAGGCAGTCGAAACGGCAATGAACATTACGGCTGGCGCCCTCGCCAACAACACCGCCGAGCTCCAGGCCGTCCGCTTAGTGGCCCTTCAGAACCGCCTCGTTCTAGACGTGGTTCTGGCAGATCGTGGAGGAGCATGCCGCATCATTGGGTCCAGCTGTTGTACCTACGTACCAGATAACTCACCCTCAGTCTACAAAGCAATTGAACACCTCCACAGACTGCCACAGAGGTCCATCAAGAGCAAGAAGAATGGTCGCTGGGGAGTTGGTTTTGGGACGCTATTAAAAGTTGGGGATGGAGGCTGTTTTCATTTATCCTAATACCGATTGTGGTACTATGTGGATGTTGTTTGGGGATTCAGTGTCTGCCACCTTTATGTTCGCTTTTTATGAACTGCATCTGCCCTAAGACTTTGAACTTTGAAACAGAACGGATGAAAGCCCTTTATGAGGTGGAAGTCCGTAGTATTATGGGGATAAATCCGAACTAGACAAGCTGGCGAGATATGTTAAAAGGGAGGACTGTGGAAATTTAGCTTGCAAACTGAACATTATCTGCGCCATCTTGCCTCTCCCCAGCGCCACGCACAGCGAATGCACGGCCGCCATTTTAGGCACCCCACTCTCTCCCCGCTCATTGTCAATCGCCAGCGCGTTCCCCTTGGCGCTGCGAGCATCCCCCGCGCGCTGGCCACCCCCGCTCTCTCATACAGGCCATAAACCCTCTCCTTCTGCGCGACCCTGCTACGGAACCACATCCGACCGACATCCCATACATGGTCATGCCTCTCCTTTGATAACCCCCTTCCTCTGCGCCCCATTGTCTGAACTGGTCCCAGGCCATCACCTAGCCCTGCGAATGCAGTTTATTGCCCCTACTGTAAGGGAAACACCCCACATCAAAGGGATTACAGTAGATCAAAGCCCCTACTCCCTGAGACCCGACCAGTCACACACACCCCCCAGGAATTGGCGGAATTCCCTGCTGCGCAATAGCCATCTCCTACTGTGGGTGGGGTGGGAACTTCTACTGTATCTATGTGTGGGATCGGATCTGAACCGGGGCTTCAGGGGATATTCCCCCATACATCAAGGGAATCTCAAGAATGTACTATGTGTAATAAAGCAATAAACCAGTGTATAAGAGACCAGGTCTCAGAGATGCAGTTAGAGCACCTCGTGACGATACCTTGCTGTCTGATCTGATGTGTTCTGCTCCGACGGAATAAAACTTTGTTTCCTGCCTTCCAGTCTCCGGCGCCTGCCTCTTTTATTGGTAAATTATCGAGTGGTATGAGAGGCGATTACCGCCGGGCAAATACTTGAAAGGTTATCGACTGAAACTGCCGCTACCATTTAACAATGATGCATATGCTGCTGTACAACATGACTAAAAGACATTGGCGAAGTCCATGGCTCTTACATAGGCAATACCTATTGGCTTTGTTGGGAAAGTGATACCCCTGCAAACTAACACTACCGAATCTCTTCTAGCTCATCTATTAACCCCACCAAACATCTGCATGAACTCAAAATGAACTCAAATACTCCTTTTCCTCACTAATGACAACATCTAACTTCTATTACCTATATTTACCACAAAGAAACTGAAGTGAAAGCATGGAATGGTTTCCTTGAGCACACAAGACTAATCCCAATAGCGAACAGCAACCAATAACGCTGAACTAACCACTTACCTTGGATTCTAGAGTAACTTGCTATCTGGCATAACGCCGTTAACACTTCATAAGCAGTAGTTTAAGCGCTATATAAATGCAAATACATAAATGCAATTATACATCTTTGTGTGTGCCTGTGCAGAAGGCAGTTTGATTGTTGAAAACATGTGCCTTCATTCACATAGACACTGGTGTCCATAAAGGTGAATTAGATCATGTCAAGGCGACCATTAAAAATGTTGGGACTGTCTAAAAGGGGCCACTCGTTCGTTGGCGCACATATAGTGAGAGCCTGATTCACAAAGATTTTTCTATGGCTGACTCTTGCCGTACTCCGAGATTCTGGGAGTAAGCCAGGAGTTCTCCTGACTTACTCCTACAAGAGTCAGTCACACTTACACCAGTCTGTGTGAATTGTCTTCGTTTAGAAGTATAAAACACAATAATAATAATTTTCAGTGCGAGGTCAGAACGCAACCCCACAAACTGATTGCAGAAAAGAAAGATAGACTTAAAGAAGACATGTTAACAGTAAGGTCCTAAAGTGCAGAAATGCTGTCTTAGCTCTGCCTTATTATAGCAAAGACCCATACAGAATGTATTATGGTGGGTGAATTATGGTTGAATTTCAGTATTTTCTATCTTGCTGTCAGCACGTCTCCACTTTTGAGACATTAGTTTTATTATTTGTTTTATAATCATCAGTAAACAAATCTGTGACCCTCCCTCCCACACAGAGCACACAAGCATACACACAGTTTTTCCTGTCTACAGAAAGAAGGAAAATAGTCCACAAAGTATCAGGCGCCAGTATTTAAAGAAAGGAAAGCAGAGCTATGATTACCATCAAACTAGGGCTCTGCGGTCAAATCATCAGGGGTTCTTGGTAACTCCGCACTTTAGGAAAGCTAGGATTGGTGGCCGGGCCTTTTCGGTAAGAACAACCTTGTTATGGAATTCTATGCCGGAACATCTACGGAAGGCCAAATCGGATCCCATATTCAGGAAAGTACTGAAAACGTGGTTGTTTAACTTGACTTAAGCACTCTTAGTCTCCTGGTCACATCGTTACTCTTGCTACTAGCGCCAGGACACCTCCGTTGGAGGTAGCCGCGCGCGCTTCAAATAATAATAATGGCGATCTTTGGCGACCCCTACATACAATGTATGCATCAAGTCAAGATAATCTGCAAAACTAAAATGGGCAGAGGGCCCTTTCCTGGCATGCGCTCATCTGTCTGTCTGTCTGTCTGTCAGAGGGCTTAATAAAGAGTGCCTGGGTAGTCACGATGGGCTCTGTAAGCAGAGTTACAGCAGCACTGGAATTAGGAGAGGTTGGGTGATGTATTTTTGATTCCCTAGTAGTTTTTAATTCCTGAAGTTATCTTTAGGGTGCACCTTGTGATAGGCGAATATCCTCTTCCCTTTGCCTTATGAATGTCGGTTTTCAGTAACTCAGGTTTGTCGGAGTGGGGAGGAAGTTGGGGCTGCATCTCTAGAGAACAAAGGCCCATTTTTGTGGAGAAAACGAGCCCATTAGACCATATAAAGTGTAAAAGTAAACACCCAAACACCATCACAGACCATATGAAACTGTGACGAATGAGAACTTCCAAGACCGTAGAAGACACCCAGATTCCGAAAGTACCAGGGAAACATACAGATTGTAGTAATGTACTAGACTCTAGTAACTAGAGAAATGCATGTAATGCAACATGAACTCAGCCGATCAGTGAGAATCTCAAAACTGTTACGGGAGGCCAGACTCTGACAGAGCTCGAGGGCCTTTCACAAATGCAATGCGTAAACATAAAATGAAATGCCAGTGCCCATGCTAAGTCTATAATGGGATTCAGATTATTAAAAGTGTTTGCAGGTGATATCTGTGGGCACCTCGGGCAAACCTGTGACGAAAAAGTGATGAAAAAGTGAGGTGGAGGCACAGGACAAAGTGGTTTTAAGGCCGCAAAGCTTTACAGACGCTGACCTTCTGTCATCTTGGACCGCCAAGACCCTGTGGGCCTCTAGTCACCATGACTTGCAGTTGCCAGCCACTGACCCCGGAGTCATTGCTTGTGGACGCACATCTGCATTGCAGATCCTGTTACCTCGGGCACATTGAGCTAACCAGGCCTCTACATGCTGTTCTGTATTCCATCAGCAGACTTCATAATAACAAGCATTTGCAATGCAATAGGTCTCGCATTTACGCGAGTTTGAGCTATTGACATTGTAAATGGCAATGCCTTTTATTCTTGTTTTCGTTTTTGAAACATAAATAAAAGGCATTGTCATTTGCAATGTCAATAGCTCAAACTCGCATAAATGCGAGACCTATTGCATTGCAAATGCTAAAGGCTGTCCTGCAGTTCCCCCGGGGCACAAGCAGGCATCCACTTCTGTGAGGACAGCTGATCTCAGCAAAAAGACAGAAGCGGATGCCTGCTTGTGCCCCGGGGGGACTGACATTATGACAATGCCTTTTATTTATCTGTTTTGATAATTAAAACATAAATAAATGGCATTGATATATGCTGTCACTCACACGTTGACAGAGCCAACAGCTGAAGTGGGCTGATCCAATACTGTATGTTGTATATGCTATAGTTGGTGAGTGAAAAATGTGAATGATAGTTCAATGGACAAATGAATGAACAGGGCTGATCCAAAGCCCCTCTATTTAAGTATATATGTATGTACTTTTCATTTATGTTTTTTTATTACACAAGTCCAGCCAAACAGCTAAATCAGCCCCTAGGCAAAACCTAAAAAAAGTTTTACTTTTTTTAAATATATTTAGTTTGAACCTGTCAGACAACTCAAGCTGTCTGGTTGGAAAAGACTTGTTGTTAGCTTGCCAGACTGTTTATTGCTCATAATTGGTTGACATTAATGTCACTCTTGTTTGCTCGTTTCTTATTTGATAGCTTGCCTTGTCCATCTTGTGTCTATGCCTCGACTGAAGCATAGCCTCTTTGATTGCATCTTCCCACTACTCACTTTTAGGGAACTTATTTTTTCTTTTCTGAAGCACACTGCAAAAGTGCATGTGTTTTCCAGCTCCCTATCGTGTGGTTCTCACCACATCCCCTGTTGCTCTCTCTCTCTCATATCCAAATTCTTCTCTCCCAGTCCCCCACCCTGTGCTTCTCTCTCTCTTATCCAAGTGTTTCTTTCCCCCGACCTTCCCTTCCGTGTTGCGCTCTTCGTCAGTCACAGCATCCTCTCCGAGGTATACTTCCTCACCATCTACGTGCTTCTTTTCACTTGACTCCTCCGTGACTCGCCCCCCCCCTGCTTTAACTACAGCACCCGCTTTACTGATCGAACTGGCATACACCATCTTCGCTCAGTGGATAAAAAAGAAATGCAAATGGAACCTGCATCATTTCACTGGCACCTGCATATGTTCTAAACATGCACAAATCAGTTAAATGCGTTGGTGCTGTATAGCACCGAAAAACCAGGGTATGCAGTCCCAGTACTGTGTACTGTTAAGAAACCCTCATTCACGTTTTTGTAGGTGGATAGAAGCGGTATATTTCGATTCTCCGCTTAGTTGGTAACAACGTGACAGCATCATCATTGGGTTAATAAAATGCTTCCTCCGCCTGGAGGTCGTCCCACTGGTTATTTCAGTAGTGATCGTAGAAAAAAGGGGGTGTAAGTGTTAAGTGAAATGACGTATAGTGAGATATTTAAAAATCTCGTAAAACCAGTATATGCCTTTAATTAAACTGGGTTCGAGATCGTTTAAAAGAGTGCTCTGTGTGCACAAATTAGACTAGTTACGGTCTAGTGCACTATAAAAAATGTCCATAAAAAGGTCGACATGTTTCAGCCCTCTAAAATGCCCCAAAGGGTCAAGTGGGCTTTCTTCAGGACCTAGCAAAGTGAAGGGGACCCTAATCTTCAGGGGTCTCCGGTGAAAAAAGGGTGGAGACTGTATTCCAAGTATCTTGTTCAATTTGAACCTTGTAATTCTGGTTGTGGGCTACATCGGGTATTAACCATCAATACCGGGTCCCAGAAGGCAGAGTCAGCACTGGTCATGCACCCACGCCGAAGAGAGCGTGAGCGACCTCCTTAATTACCCGATGTAGCCCACAACCAGGATTACAAGGTTCAAATTGAACAAGATACATGGAATACGATCTCCACCCTTTTTTCACCGGAGACCCCTGAAGATTAGGGTCCCCTTCACTTTGCTAGGTCCTGAAGAAAGCCCACTTGACCCTTTGGGGCATTTTAGAGGGCTGAAACATGTCGACCTTTTTATGGACATTTTTTATAGTGCACTAGACCGTAAATAGTCTAATTTGTGCACACAGAGCAATCTTTTAAACGATCTTGAACCCAGTTTAATTAAAGGCACATACTGGTTTTCCGGGATTTTTAAATATCTCACTATACGTCACTTCACTTAACACTTACACACCCTTTTTTCTACGATCACTACTGAAATAACCAGTGGGACGACCTCCGGGCGGAGGAAGCATTTTATTAACCCAATGATGATGCTGTCACGTTGTTAACAACTAAGTGGAGAATCGAAATATACCGCTTCTATCCACCTACAAAAACGTGAATGAGGGTTTCTTAACAGTACTCAGTACTGGGACTGCATACCCTGGTTTTTCAGGACTAGTGATTCACTCTCCACTAGATATTTTTGACATTTGAGAAAAAGAAGCTGAGTGGATCACATGCTCTTCTTTCTCCCTCCTATTTGATTATTACAGCTGTATAGCACCACCAAAAGCAACTGGGAAAGCTAACCAGTCCCAAAGGTGAGACCTATCAGCTTTGCCAAAGCTGGCCTTTCATCTGCTGCTAATCTTTTGGAGACAGGCTACATGAGAACTATACCAACACACACCCTAATCTGTTGGCACTTCCATTCATGTGCCCATCATTACTCATTCTCCTAACAGAGTTCACGTGGGGACCACACAACTGCCACTGGCGTAACAAGAGTTGAGGGGACCACCCCTTCAAGGTACATAAAGGGTCCCCCACTCCGTATTTACAATGGAGCTCTCAGGACTGAGTATGGTGCGGAGGGGGCCCCCTGCAGTTGCGGGGGCCTGTGTTACGTCCCTGATAACTGCGTATGCTAACTCATTTAGATGCGGCTCCTGGTAGGGGCGGCTCAATATTTTCACTTTCCACTTCCATGGAAGGCAGAGGTCTTCAATCTGTGGTGCGCGACCCCCAAGGGGGCTGTGGAGGCATGGGAAAGGGGTTGCACTCTTCATTTGCTAAAAGAAAACATCCCAGGTGGTTAATTACGGTAGTTAAAACGCTTTCCCTGAAGTATTGTTCTTCTGGGATTCTCCTGTGCTGGGAAATCGAAGCCAAGCAGACAGCTAAACACACCTTTCTATCAGTGTGTTGCTGGTCTGCAAGAAACGCAAATGTACACAATGAATTAATCTGCAACTGTAAAGGATTTGCAGATTAACTCACAGTGCACATTTTCATTTCTTTCGGGCTAGCAGTACACTGGCAGAAAGGTGTGTTTAGCTGTCTGCCTGTGCAACCAGAGCGTCATAAAAAATGATGCACTGGCAGCGCAAGGGGCTTATATTGTTGCTTATTGCTATATTTGGGTGTTAAACTGGCACGAATAAGGTGCAACCACAGATTGATCGTTTCTCTGGAGAACATTTATGGTTGCCCGTGATAAGGAGTACCAGGGTCTAGATATGTTTGTCTGGAGGGGGTCCTTATGCCTAAAACATTTTGATGGGGGTCTCGGCATCAAAAAGTTTGAAGGCCACTGATCTAAGGTGTGCAAGAACAGATGTCTATCGTAAAGCAGTGCTAGCCGTACTCCGTCACCAATTTAATTACACAAGAATGACTCAGATAGTGTCACACTATCAGTGGAAGTGATTTAATGTCTGCGAGCTTGTCATGTGAGCACAAGAGTTTAAAAAGGCTCATCATGGGCAATGCGAGTAAAGTCAAAGCACCGCTTCCAATATTATTAGCTCTAACAGAATACCTAAAAGCTGTTGCATCAGGTATGTCTTTAACTCCAAGACATAAACCGTGCGTCTGTCATTGCATAAAATAAAGTTATACTGCAGAAGATTCCCTTTCCTTTTTTTCCTCAACTGCCCTCCATATTTATATTTCTATATGCCTTTTCAAGAAAAGAGGCCGTTGCCGGAATAGAGAGTGGAAGTCTCGCCAGTTATTGTGCTGCCGCCATGATCGAACTGCCACATACAGTCCTCATTACTCCCAGCCTGTCCCATTTACTGCTACTCGGGATGGGACAGGCTGGGGATGGGACATGCAGGGGCTGGACAGCGAGGGCCAGGCCGCTGTCAGAGCAGCAGGGCAGAGGCATACCCTGGTCCTGTGTCACAGGGGCCTTGCCCGCCCCGAGGCTGAAAACACGCACAATGTTACTGTGGAAGCCTACCTCGCGCCAGAGCCAGGAGAAGTCGCGAGATAAAATGTAATTGACATTACAGAGGCATTAACAGTTCTAGAGTTCAGCACAGGGCTTACATAAAAAAGAAACATTTTACTTCAGCATAATCTAACAAAATTTACAAAGGGGCGCCTGAAAGTGTCCCGGTTTGCAGAAGTAAGTGTCAACACATGTCCTGAGGTGCTCCTACACCGATATTCTCTATGGGTCAAGCGGCAGTGGCCATAGACAGTGAAATGACAAATCAATGTGGCTATAGTATCCTACAAACGGAAAAGTTAAAGCAGGAACAAGAACGGATCAGAGAGAGAAATTTTAAAAATAGTGAGGCTGAGACCAAGCTAGTACATACGCGGTGTACTATATCGATATACTCCAAATACTGGAGAAACTGACTTCAGCGCTACCAATAAGCTCAGATCAATAAATTCTCAATGACATGGAGAATGCCGCAATTAACAGAAGCGGGCTGGAAGGAGCGGTGAAGGTTTCCGGTTTAGATCCGAGTTGCAAACATTCCATTTTCCACCCACCGAGGTTTAAGAAACGTGGGCCATTCATGTCTCAGCACGCTGACGGCATGCTTGGAAATCTTAACATCTGAAGGAAACTGTGTGCCTTCTAGGTAAGACTGGAGAAGGGCAGCAAGTCATTAAATCCATTTAATAGGAAAAAAACACCTAATGTGACAGAGCGACAGATACCTTGAAGGACCACAAGTAAATACGCTTCGCTAACAAGTGGCAATGAATATGTGAACTGCAGCGTCTTGAATCCTCGGTGAAGCAACATTTCGCCCTCCCTCTCCGAGTAGTATTGTTAATGTCTGACGTGTGGTTTGGGGTTGCAGTACTCCTGGTGAATTCGGCCATTAGCAGCTGTAGGACTGTGTTTGGGGCCAGTGCGTATTTGCTCGGGTTTTTCTGCCGTCCCACTTGGGCGGCCTCGCATGCTAAAAGGTTTCTTGTCTTTATGGGGCCATGTGTTTGGCCCCATAAAGATAAGAAACCTTTTGCGACGAACGCAAAGCAGGCGAGGCCGTCCAAATGGGAAGGCCGAAAAAGCCGAGCGAATATGTCACAAGGAGCTCTTTTCCCATGGCTGGCCACCGTTTAGCATAAACGGTGACGCCAGCCAATGGAAAAGAGGGTCGGGGCTTAATGCCCTTTACTAAAAAAATCCCCATATCATTAAATCTCGCCAGCAAGACTGCGCATGCGCGCAGCCTACGCCAGGTGAGACCTAAAAAGGGCTGCAGCATCAGTCTAAAATACCATGGGAAAAATTCTAATAGCCACAGTAAAATTGTGAGCAAATTACGTATTCACAAATGTTAGTTTTTTCTGGGTTTGCAAATTAGTTGGTGCACGTATTGCACCTGGTTATGTGTTGGGATCCTTTGTATGGACAATAACGCGCTAACATTGCATATTATTGCCCAGTCCGAGGTGCGCAGATTGCACATGTGCACTAAATGCGGCAGGTTTCACTTGTCAAAAATCACAGGAGCAAACAACCACAATTTGCACCCCTTTTGTAATTGCATTTTGGATGCAAACAAGAGTTTGTGCCCAATAAATGTATGTATATATCCCAAATAAATTGTCTTTTCTTTCAGTTTTTTGTTAGTTAGATATGAACGTTGAAGTGTGGTGAGAGCTCAGCAGGTTAAGCTGCTGCAGGCTGTGTGATCTGTACTATTGGTCGCAGAGAGGCTGCTACATGCAGCAGGCATTGTGCAGCCTTATGATGCAGTCACACAGTGCATTCCAAGTGATGGTCATGGTTCAACGAGAGCTTCTACATATGTATGTGGGAGGGTACGATATCTTGGAATGGTTTGTGAGCTTTGAGGTCGCTTGTAAAGAGAAGACTTTGAATGAGGAGTCTAAGGAAGCTGCCTTAATGAGTCACATCTTGGGAAGGGACAGCTGACTTTGGAAGGATGCTTGTAGCAGACCGGATGGTCTATGAGTGAATACAAGAAGCTCTGATCAGGAAGCTTGGGCTGAAACGAGCCCAGTACCTTCAGAGGTTCAAGTAATACAAGAGGGCGGATGGCGTTCTGTTCTAGACTTGGATTCATGGTGCATTGCGAGACTGGAATGAGTACGTGAGAGTGATGGAAGCCAAGGATTTTCAATCCCTGTACCAGTTGATTGTGACAGAGCAACTCAAGGAGTGCTCTACCCCACTTAGGCATTGACTGTCTAATTTCACAGAAAAGGTTCCAGAGAAACTAGCAGAGTTAGCTGATATCGATATACTTCAAATACTGTAGAAACTGACTTCAGCGCTACCAATAAGCTCAGATCAATAAATCCTCAATGACATGGAGAATGCCGCAGTTGACAGAAGCGGGCTGGAAGGAGCTGTGAAGGTTTCCAGTTTAGATCCGAGTTGCAAACATTGAGTTTTCCACCCACCGAGGTTTAAGAAACGTGGGCCATTCATGTCTCAGCACGCTGACGGCATGCTTGGAAATCTTAAAATCTGAAGGAAACTGAGCGCCTTCTAGGTAAGACTGGAGAAGGGCAGCAAGTCACTAAATCCATTTAATAAGAAAAAAACACCTAATGTGACAGAGCGACAGATACCTTGACGGACCACAAGTAAATACTCTTCGCTAACAAGTGGAATGAATATGTGAACCCAAGCGTCTTGAATCCTCGGTGAAGCGACATTTCGCCCTCCCTCTCCGAGTAGTATTGTTAATATCCGACGTGTGGTTTGGGGTGGCAGTACTCCTGGTGAATTCGGCCATTAGCAGCTGTAGGACTGTGTTTGGGGTCAGTGAGTATTTGCTCGGGTTTTTCTGCCGTTCCACTTGGGCGGCCTCGCCTGCTAAAAGGTTTCTTATCTTTATGGGGCCATGTGTTTGGCCCCATAAAGATAAGAAACCTTTTGCGACGAACGCAAAGCAGGCGAGGCCGTCCAAATGGGACGGCCGAAAAAGCCAAGCGAATACATCACAAGGAGCTCTTTTCCATTGGCTGGCCACCGTTTAGCATAAACGGTGACCCCAGCCAATGGAAAAGAGGGGCGGGGCTTAATGCCCTTTACTAAAAAATCCCCATATCATTAAATCTCGCCAGCGAGACTGCGCAGGCGCGCAGCCTACGCCAGGCGAGACCTAAAAAGGGCTGCAGCATCAGTCTAAAATACCATGGGCAAAATTCTAATAGCCACAGTAAAATTGTGTGCAAATTACGTATTCACAGAGAGGCTGCTACATACTGCAGTCACACAGTGCATTCCAAGTGATGGTCAAGGTTCAACGAGAGCTTCTACATATGTATGTGGGAGGGCAGGATATCTTGGAATGGTTTGTGAGCTTTGAGGTCGCTTGTAAAGAGAAGACTTTGAATGAGGAGTCTAAGGAAGCTGCCTTAATGAGTCACATCTTGGGAAGGGACAGCCGACTTTGGAAAGATGCTTGTAGCAGACCAGATGGTCTATGAGTGAATACAAGAAGCTCTGTTCAGGAAGCTTGGGCTGAAACCAGCTCAGTACCTTCAGAGGTTCAAGTAATGCAAGAGGGCGGATGGCGTTCTGTTCTAGACTTGGATTCATGGTTCATTGCGAGACTGGAATGAGTAGGTGAGAGTGATGGAAGCCAAGGATTTTCAATCCCTGTACCAGTTGATTGTGACAGAGCAACTCAAGGAGTGCTCTACCCCACTTAGGCATTGACTGTCTAATTTGACAGAAAAGGTTCCAGAGAAACTAGCAGAGTTAGCTGATAAGTGGCTAGCTAAAATTGTTCACTGGGGGGCTAAAGCAGCATGGTTCAAAGCCAAAAGGGGGGAGAAACTCTCCACAGACTGGTTCCAAACCAGATGGTAAATGCCAGGGTAATTGTCTAGGGACTGTGGGAGGATGGGAATGGTAATGGTGTGTCCAGGAAGGAGCATCACAGTGAAAGGAGGACAAGTGGGTTCTTCCAAGTCCAAGGTGGCAACTTGCTATAACTAGCATCAGATGGGCCAGCATAAAAGAGACTGTAAGATGAAAGTCCCTGTACCAGCTGAACCAGTGATAGGTAGAATGTTACACGTGGCTGAAGGGACCCATGGGGGCACTGCACTCAGCCTAGTGGCTATGGACATCTGGAAGAAGGGTTCAGATGTTCTGAGGCACATACATATGTACTTACATATATACCAGTTATGGCCCACAATAATGCTAAGACTATTATACACATCAGTCAGCGACAAAGTGTTACTTATACCTCTTACATTCACATAATATATATCTGCTAAGAAGGTTGCCCAACACCAACACTGCACAGCCACAAACCAAACATTAACAAATGAACAGGCATTGAATAACTGAATAGATCGGTTACACTCTGCTGGACAATGAAAAATTTCCTAGCTAACGTAACGGAAAGTTTCAATTCTATTAAGGACTCGGAGGCGAGGATTATGCTCTATCTTTCTTTAATTCCAAAAGCAGCACTTCAAAGTTCACGAAAAAAAAAAAAAACACTGTTCCCATGAACCATAGGGAACATAACACAGAAACAATAGAGTGTCCATGGGCAGATAGTCCGACATCCATGCACCAATCACAGGGCCCCTGGGGGTATGTAGTCCTCTGTCGTTATCCATTCCTCCTCTTTCGATGCTGCAGGCCAGCCAGTTCCAGATCCTCACGAATCCTGTTTGCCAGAATCGCCTGCGGAAGCAAAGGACAGCGTAAGCGAGAACATTGGCTAAGGCTTAGCCCTGCAAGGAAGGAATTTCGGTACAGACATTCAATAGGTACAAGCAAAAATTGCAAATCCAAAGAAGACCTGTTACTTACCCTAGTACGAGGGAGGGAAAGGTATCCTTAGAACTGATACCCTGGGCGGGATAATCCTCGCCTCCGAGTCCTTAATAGAATTGAAACTTTCCGTTACTTTAGCTAGGAAATTTTTCACTCTATGTCAGGACCGGAGGCGAGGATTATGCTCGTTTAAAGCTTGCTCACCACCAAATGTGCCATATCCAGCACCGGTTTGAAGTAAAACCGTTTAAAGGTGGAGTCCGAAGACCAATCTGCCGCATTGAGAATGTCTTCTAGACGAGCTCCCAGGGTAAACGCCTTAGAGGCCATTGCCCCTCTGGTAGAATGGGCCCCAAAAACACGGAGGTCAATGCCTGCCTCCTGCATCACCCAACGTACCCAACGAGCGATCGTGGGGGAGGAGACCACCTTGTGCGGTTTCTTTAAGGCGATGAGCAACTGTCGCTCTCCAGGAGGTCGAAACTCGTCCGACATCTCCTCATAAGCTTAAAGGCAGGACACCACGCAGAGCTTAGGAGAATCCGGAAAAGCAGGGTAAGACACAGAGGTGGTACTGCATTTCGTCCGCCTCCGGATAGTGAATGTGACCCCAAAGGGAGTGAAGATCCTGCCTGAGACGTCCAACGCCCGCACATCTGAAACCCTTCTGCAAGATATCAGACAAAGAAGCATAGCCAGTTTGGCAGACAGCTCTTTCCGAGATAAATATTGGTTTGGTTGCCAAGACAAGAAAAGGTTCAGGACCTGGTTCACGTCCCAAAGTTGGGAGTACCGAGGCTCTGGTGGCAACGAAAGGCGGATGCCTCGAAGCAGGCGACAGACCCAAGGATGCTCGCCCACCGGGGAGCCATCCACTAAGGAGTGGCCAGCCGAAATGGCAGGGCGAAAGGTATTGATGGTTCTATACGCCAGACCATCCTCAGCCAAAGCGGCTAGAAAATTCACAACGGCAATCAGATCTGCTGCCACGGGATCGAGATCCCGGCGCATACACCAACGCACCCATCGCCTCCAAGAGGATCGGTATCGCTTGACCGTACCGTCGGCCCAAGCCTTTGACATGAGCTTCTCAGCTGTTCCCGAAAGGCCCGGGATCGCCCATCGTCCCCGGTAATCTGCCAAGCCATCAGGGCCAGGGACCCCTGCGCTATTGGGGGGTGAGGAATCCCGTCGGGATCCAGGAGAAGAGTCGGGAAGTGGGGTAGTAGGATTGGAAAATCCCATGAAAGTTCCAGAAGAACTGGAAACCAAACTTGAGATCTCCAAATCGGGGATATCAACACAATGTCCGCTCCCTGGCGACGCACCTGCGCCGACACTCTCGTTAGCATGGCAAACAGGGGGAAGGCATAACCCGTCTCCTCCCTACAATCCTGGAGAAAGGCGTCCGTGCTCGTTGCTAGAGGATCCGGCCGCCAACTGAAGAACCGGGGCAGTTGATGATCTAAGCGGGAAGCGAACAGATCCACTGAAAACGGGCCCCAGATGCTCTGGAGGTCCGCGAACACTCCCGGATGAAGTTTCCACAGGCTCACGTCTTGAACATGCCGTGAGTGGAAATCCGCCACCTGGTTGCTGTGGCCTGGAAGGTATTCCGCTGTGATGGAAACATGATGATCGAGGCAATACTGCCAAAAATTTGCTGCCAGGTCGGAGAGAGCGCGGGACCGAGTCCCTCCCAGGTGGTTGATGTAACGCACCGCGGACACATTGTCCATCCTGAGAAGGACGCAGGAACGGACCGAATCCTTGGTCCAGCACTTGATCGCAAAGGACCCCACTAACAGCTCCAGACAGTTGATGTGGAGCCGCTGTTCCTGTGGTGACCACACACCTCCGGTAGCATACTCGCCACATCGTGCGCCCCATCCGGACCTGCTGGCGTCGGACTCGATAACAATATCGGGCGCGGAACCGAAGATCGCCCGCCCATTCCAGGCTTCCATATTGGCGAGCCACCACTGCAACTCTTCCCTGGCCTCGGCCGAAAGGGGGACTTTCTGGGAATACGACAGGCCTCTGCGAAGGTGCCGGGCCTTGAGGCGTTGTAAAGCCCTGTAGTGCAACGGGCCCGGTAAAACCGCCTGTATGGAGGCTGAAAGAAGACCGACTATCCGAGCCAGTTGGCGCAAGGAGAGACGCGACTGTGCAAGAGACCGTCGAATCTCGTGACGAATCTTGGTCATTTTCCGAGAAGGCAGGCTGAGGGTGGCCGCCACCGAGTCGATCACAAACCCTAGGAACGTCACTTGTTGGGCCGGAACCAGGACAGACTTCGCCTCGTTGATAACGAAGCCTAAATTCTGAAGGTGATCCACCGCCGTTTGAAGGTGGTTCGTCAAAACCCGAGGACATTGGGCCATGATCAAAATGTCGTCCAGGTATACTATCATGCGCATTCCGGACGTCCTCAAACGCTCGATCGCGGGTCGAAGGACCTTGGTGAAACACCAAGGGGCGGAGGACAGACCGAACGGGAGGGTGGTGAACTCGTACACCATGTCCCGCCATCTGAACTGCAAAAATCTCCGGTGGGGAGGAAAAATCGGAATTGCCAGATACGCGTCCTTGAGGTCCAGACGCGCCATCCAGTCGCCGGGTCTGAGAAGATCGTGCAAGAGATGGATGCCTTCCATCTTGAAGTGGCGGTAAACCAGCCACTCGTTGAATTCCCTCAGATTGATCACCGGACGCTGTGTCCCGTCGGCCTTGTCGACCAGGAAAATATTGCTGAGGAAACCTCTGGAGTGAGGTCGGGCCTCGACGATAGCGTGTTTGTCCAGTAACGCGGAGACCTCTGAGTCGATCAGTGCCATGTCGGCGGCTGAAAAGGAGTGAGGGTGAGGAGGAACCGGCTGATAGGGTTCTCCATGGAACTCTATATGGAATCCTTGTACCGTCTGTAGCACCCACGCGTCCCCCGTGACAGAAGTCCAGGCCTGGAAAAAATGCGGCAGACGGCCCCCCACTTTTAGACGGGAAGAAGGGAGAACACTCACCGGACGAGTTGGAGGCTCCACTGCCTCGACCGCCTCTGCCTTTTCCTCTGCGACCTCTAGTCGGGTAGAAGTTTCTGGCTTGATCTTGGTAGTTGCCATTACCGGAGCCTTGCCCTCTGCCCTGATTAGGACGGCCGGACGAGCGGCCCCTGCCTCGTCCGGCCCCCCGGAAAACACGGGGACGGAAAACTTTCCTGATGGAAGATTGGGCTCTGTCTAGTGAAGTGAAAGTGTTTACGAATTTACCCAATTCCTTGATAAAGGGTTCCCCGAAAAGGCCTCCCTGGGCTACGGAGCCCGCCTCGGAGTCTGCAAGGTCGCCAAGCTTGGGGTCTACCTTGATGAGCAAGCTTCGTCGTCTCTCCGTAGAGAGTGCACAGTTGGCGTTTCCCAGGAACACCACCACGCGCTGAGCCCAAGCAGAGAGGGTGTCAGGCGAAATCAGAGAGCCTGATACCTTGGCCTCTTCGGCCATATCTAAAATCTTAGTGGCAGGCCCAAGTACATCCAGAAGCTTGTCCTGGCAAGCTCTCCAGGATCTGTCAATACCACGTTTGGGGTCCTTGACAAACTTCTGTAAGAATGTCGCCATCCGGGGATCGATCTCTGGAGTAGCGGCCACTTTGCCCTCCAGAGAAGGCCGGGGGCATTCTGCCCTAAGACAGCTCCTGGCTGAGGCCTCTAAAGGCCGGCGGAATCTGCTGGCGACATATTGGGCGACTTTCTCAGAGGGAGCCCAGTTTGAGGAGCAAGGATGCAAAATGTCTTCAGGGTCTAACATGTCTGCGCAGAGGTTCTGCGTCTCAGTAGTTGGGTCGGGACGGGACGGCCGCCAGGGACGGGATGGGCCGGCCTCGCCGTCCGTATCGTTCGCCAAATCCCCTGATGGAGTGGGAGTCGCTGGAGCCGGGTTGCTCGCTAAGAACGCCTGCTTAAGGCGAGCGAAGGCATCTATGTCCACCCCAGTGTCTTTAGGCCGTTTGGCAGGAGGTGGTTGAGGGTCGGTAAGAACACCCCCCGAATTGGGGGAGGGAAGGGGAAGGCTCTGTGCCCTGGCTAGCGCCTGCTCTATTTTGCGGGAAAGGCGATCTTCCAAGGGCCCCATGGCCTGCTCCACCGCCTTGTGGATAGAGTCATCCACCGCGTCATAAAAGTCGTCATCCCATTGTAGGGCTGTAAGGGGGTCCTCCTCCCACTGACCGTCCTGCTGGTAAGCCTCTTCGTCGTACAGTTCCATTGCAGGTGAGGGCACCAAACAGGTAAGTGGGGCAGAGAGGGTAACCTCTGTGTTAAGGGGGGCTGGGTGTCAGCCTAAATAAGGTGCGGGCAGTGCTCGCGTGAAGAAGGGTACAAAGACCCGGGATCCTCAGCCCTGGTGCAATAATACAAATATATAGGGCACCCTGCCAACAGTATAGGGATCCCTACAGACTCATCAGAGCGTTGCTTGGGCCTAAGAATACCGACCTCCCCCTAAAGCGATTGAAATCGCCAAATGCTTATGTCCTCAAGACAAGGGAACAGCTGCCTAATGGCAGATACAGACTCGCTTTCCTGCGAGCGTTCAATATTACTGTGGGGGAGGCGTTTACAACACTGCCTCAGGGCAGGAGAACAGGCCACACACGGGCGTAGGGCAGGGCAGGCTCCGCGACGAAGCGTCTGAGGCATGAACGAAGAACGCGCGAAGAATGCGCGGAATGCGAGACGCTTCGTCGCTGAGGCGCGCTAGGCGCCCTCTAGCGGCAGGAGGTGCGCCGCGAGCCTGGGCACCACAGAACTCGGCCGTTAGGGAGTGAAACGCTCCCACGGCCAGGCGAGGGATGACCGAGTAGCGGCTCCCTCGCAAACCTGACGAAACGGAAATATTTACACGGGCATAATCAGGAAAACCAACAAAGCGCCACAAAAGAAACGCGTCGGTCATAAATCCAAACCGGAACCTGACAAGGAACAATCAAAGCCAGCGCGCGAAGCCCTCTCTACGCAATTAACTAAACATGTCAAAATACAGCGCTCTCTACGCAATTAGCTAAAACATGTCAAAATACATTTCACTCTTGAAACAAGTGCCCCAAACCAAGTTATAAGGGGAAGATGAAGGAAACCACTTATCTGAGGCTGCAGCATTAAAGAAAGAGGAGGAATGGATAACGACAGAGGACTACATACCCCCAGGGGCCCTGTGATTGGTGCATGGATGTCGGACTATATGCCCATGGACACTCTATTGTTTCTGTGTTATGTTCCCTATGGTTCATGGGAACAGTGTTTTTTTTTTGTGAACTTTGAAGTGCTGCTTTTGGAATTAAAGAAAGATAGAGCATAATCCTCGCCTCCGGTCCTGACATAGAATTCAGAGGACTTTAATATAGTCCACCACTGCAGGTCCAAATATCTATACATTTCGATCACTTTTTTACATCTCAAAATGACTCTCAGATATAGCATGATAACAACAAAGCCCATCCCAACAGATCTCTCCACATCTCTCTTCCTCCAGCCATGCCAGCTCAGGACCACAGCTGTGTACGAATATGTGATGTTACAACGCGATCAAAATGATCGCGGAACGTTACATCACAGTTTTACAACGCAAGTCGTTAGCAACTGTATTAAATCTTAAATTTATCTTCTGAATAAAACATTAAATCCAATTTTTGATTGGAAAATTGTGATATTTAAAATTGTATCTATTTTTGAATGGGACATTGGTTTAAAGTACAGCATGAAAGGTAAAACACTTTGGCCCTCATTCCAAGGGCCGCTGGAATTGTTCAGCTAAAAAAACGCATTAGTCTGAGTTCCCTCACCTTTGAACTGAGGAAAGCATGTCACAAGTTTATCTCTCATTCGAAATACGGAACTTAGACAGCACCCTCCACATATTATACCCTCCCGTACTGGTTTTTACCTCCCTGGATAAAAGGAAAATTGGAAAGAATTCCTTTATTTTGAATAAACTGCAGTTTGGAACTGCATATTAAATGTCAGTCCGTTCATTGCTATGTTGAGAGCGGCTTAGCCAATCAGATTCCACAGATTGCAGTCAGTACCCACTAGTGCAGATCCACAGCTGTGACTCTCTCCAGGATACTTGTGAAAAGGTTGGCTCGTTCATGTGCTACTAACATTCCTGATCTTCGATTCGTCTATAATGTTTACTTTTCAGAATGTCTCATCATCACCTAATATTCCATCTTGTTTAATTGGTGCCTGCAATAGAAAGGGCGCCGTGGTCCCTCTGCAAGCCAGGAAAATAGCAGTTTTCAGGGTTAGGTTAATTAAGTCAACCCGAAGGAACACGAATAGCAACGAAAAAAAGTCGTTTTTTCTTTGCTCTAGCAAATCACGAAGTGGGTGTTTGGGCAGAAATCTGCAGCCACAGGCTGGCAGGGTGCTTAGAGCCGTGGACGGTGTGACAAGCCGCTACGTTTGACCACTGAGTGAGTGAGCCCCGAATGGCTGACAAGCTTGTTCTCCGCATCCCATCCCTCAGATAGCAAGAGAGAGTTTATTATATTGTACGGCATTGTAAACTGTTTAGGAATGCAAGAGAGTGGAATGTTTTGACTTTCCACAAGCTTTGCTTTTTCCGTTTTGGCCACATTAATGCTTGTAGCTGCCATGAGATTAATTTAAACAGGAAGCACGTGTGTGTGAGGAGCTAAATACACCCGCCGTGTAACAGCAGAGCTCAGGGTCGTTGCTGAGGTTCATTCTACCACTAAATATTAGGAATGTCACCACTTTAAAGTTATTTCTGCAGAACGTGCGGGTGCCTTTCTTTGCCAGGCCTCGGCAGCGCACACTTACTTTGAGCTTTCTCTTCCCCTCTGCTGAAAGGAAGTGTGGACAGTGAGGTGAAAGATGGCTGCCGCACGTCACACTCTCTTTCCAAGGGGGTGCTAAACGTCCCCATTACCCTGACTCTGGATGTGTTTGTAGTTGTTAAACCAAGACTGTAACGTGTAACTGTGGACGTAAATTCACCGAAATGCCATGGGTAGCGGAAGTGATATCACACGCCCTTTGACCTTCACTCACACACATACTTACATATCGGCACAAATGCACACATTTACTCTCTCACACATAAACACATTCTCAACCCCAAGCACGCACACAAAACACCTTTAAAAGCATTTTTTACTTACCTCAGCTGCCATGAAAGGGCATATTCCAGCTTATTGTACTCTCTTTTCATGACACTATTAGTGAATAATATATTTTATTTATTCACTATTAGTGTAATAAAAAAATTGACTGAAAATAAAGACAGCGAAGCCCCAGCTACCCCTGTGCTCCTGGCACTGAATTTTCCACTTCTGAGGCCAGGGGTTGGAAAGGCAGTGTTAGGGGTAGCAAAGGCCAACCAGGGGTCGCAGCTGACCCCAAAATGTCCATGGACGCTATACAGATTATTGCTTTTTTTAATGAAAAAATAAGCCTGGGCTTCTCCTAAGGTCTGTCTCTTTTCAGTTTCCTTTATTCCGTGATGTGTGTACATGTGTACCTCCGATTTACTGTTCTGTTTTTCTTCTGACATAATAAAGCTACTTTGGAAACAGACATATTACATTATTGCTTTCTGTTTCTGAACTGCCTTGGCATTGTGTCTCTTTCTAAATTCAACACACTGCTTTAGCAGGTGGGAACCATAAGCACATCTTTCTGGTTCCTGTCTTCGACCTTGATGGGAAGGAGCACAGCTCTGCTTTAATGATACAAGTTCACCAGAAGAGAATGTGGCAAGACGGCCCAGTTGCCTCACTTACGGATAGTGGGGATCTGGAAAGAGCAAGGACTTGGCCAGGTTAGGGTGGCAAACACCTGGTCATAAATATGACTGTGTAAGCAGGAATTTCTCTCCTTCCTGTAATTCCAGAACAAGCTTTAGCATATTATATTTCCTGTTGGGCAAGTACCCTGCGTTACAAAAAATACAATTGGGTATTGGGCCTAGTTGCTACGTAGAGTCATAGAGTTCCACATTGGTGTTTGACCTGGGCATTTGCCCCAATTAACAGCTTTCTGCATTGTGGTGCAGCAGTGATGGGCAGGGTTCAGGCTGTGCACCACAGGGCATTCATGTTCGCTCAGGGGACAGTGATTAACTTGATTCCCCATTCACTATTGGTAACAGATTTAAAGACACCCATAGAGTTGCCAGTAGTATAATTCACACATATATCCTTCCTCCTTGGCTCCAGAGTTCCCATCCTACATACCTGATTGCCCATCATCCGGTGAGACGCTCCGATATGAGCTTTGGTAGCTTACAATATAATGCTTGTTTTTCCTGGTTTGGCATACACACTCACAGTTCTCACTTGTCCTTTCTGTATAGCAATTATTTTCAGGTCTTTCAAGGTCAACATTGAGAACGAGAAGCTGCTTTTGTGCCACATGCTTTGCAGCTTCTGTTTCTCTTGGTTATTATTTTCAGGTATGCATAACAGACCAGTATATTAGAATTTTGGTGATGGACAGTTGTACTAAAGGCACTTGGTTGTGGTGGGGGAATTTGCCTTAGCAAGAAAAAGCTTCCCTATCTTTTCAAGGTATAATTTCCCAACACATATACAGCAGCCTGTTCAGTGTGAGATTAGGATTCTTCCATTGTGGCATTTCTAGGGCTATGCCTAGGCTATCTGGTTTTAGGTTTAAACCTATAATAACTGATAAAACCCCACCGAAAGGAAAATAGCCATTACCGGTGTAAACATATAAAAACTGAAGAAAAAAAAACCTTTGCTACCACAAACTAAGTGCCATTCAAAGAAAGGAAAAGATGAGTGAAAGAGTCATTTTCATTTCTTCCTGAAGGGGCCAATACAATGTAACTTTGTTATACAAGGTAGTATCAAGAAAGTCTGTGCTAACATTATTCTGCTTGAGGTTTGTTGTTTAGGGATGTCACTAAAACATTGTCTCTTCTTCCTTCTGCTTTTTTGTTTTTGTTTTGTGGTCTTTGGTCTAAAGATGCAGTGTTTAGAAGCATGTTTTAGGTCTTATTTAGTTATTTTATAAACTGTAGAGAATCGGGAAACAGAAAAATCATATTTGAAATCTTGGCTTCAGTTGATTTCACTGATAGGTAAAATGGCTGGTTTCATAAGAATCTTTCCTAATATGTAGCATCAAATTTACCCACAGAGAGAGAATGGGTGAAATCCTTTGATACATCAGCCCCCTTTTCTAGTGAGTCAGTATTGATTGTAAGTGAATTGCCAAACACCCCAGTCTTTAAACATTCAATGGAAGATATAGTGACAGGTATATGTGTAAAGAATGTTGTCACCAAGCATCTGAGATAGTGGTGAAAACATGACACAAGGCGTATGGTAAACATGGAACACATTGTCACTTGGAATGCTGCTGAAAAACATTCCTACCAAGTTCAATAAAGATTGGAGTGATATTGTTTGTATTTGGAGTAATTCAGCTACATATATGAAAACATGGTATGATGGCCTGTCAAAATTGATGCCTGAGCTGAAGTGCTTTCCTGTAAGAGATCCTTGTCACTTGCTATGTATACTGAAAGCATCTATACAATCTTCAATCTTAAAGAAGAATGCTATTGACTTTGAAGTACATTCTGGTGCAGTAAAAATGTATTTGGTCCTCATATATATACCCTGTGCACACGCTACCTATACACATGCACTATCAGTGCAGAAAGCAAGCAATATTTAAAATTAAATTAAAATTCCAGAAACACAGGAAAAACACTGTTTCTGTTGCTTTTAATGGCACGTAAATGTGTATCCACTGATAACCACTGTTTTTTAAGGTATTGAAAAAACTGAAAACCCCCCACCAGAATTTACCAAAAATAGAAACTGAAAACAGAAAACCCTAGCTATGCCCCACCAACTAATCCAGTCTTTCCTCTGGATATTTATGATGGTCCCATATGTGCTTCTGGCCAGGACTTATTGAAAGACTATTCATTTTTAGGTCGAACCTAGACAGCGCATGTGCTGTCAGGATGACCTGTAATAGGGGAAAAGGACTTATGCCCCGCCTGCTGCCTTCCCATTCGTTCAATCCATCAGTGGCTCTTCTTTGCTGCTTGCTAAATGGTTAAGCCGGACAGGGGATTTTTATTTTTCAGATACTAAAGGATATGGTCAAGGATAATGAAAACATTACATTTATCGTGGGGCACAATCCTGCACCCTACAGCATGGGGAACGTGCGGAGGGAAAAAAGGGAATAACAATGCAGACAGTTTAGGACAAACAACAGTTACAGGCAAAGACTGAGAGCCGTTGCAACTTGCAGGCATAAATAAAGTTGTAGCAAGTTTGACAAAATAGAGACCACAACGAGTAAGCACAATGGATATTTGTGGCACTATTTTTAAAAAGTCGACGTTTCGATCCCAAGCTCATTGATTAACGGGATCATCTTCAGGACTAAATTTATAACATTTGCCTGGTTTTTAACGCCCCAATTGAGGACATAGGGGTATCACATATGGCAGGTCAGAGTGGAAACTGACAATGAAAAACAGCGTTGTTGCTCAGTGCCTGCCATTGAGCCGGTTACTACACAGCACATTGTTGCTGAGGACAGAGATCTCCATTGCTGTATCTCTCCACAGCTTGGACTGTAACATATTAGTATATTGAAGCAATACCTTGGCGCATTGAAATGTGGCCCATCTGCACCACAGTCTAACTACCCAACAGCCGATCCAGGCAAGGAGCAGCACGCTCCAGCGCCCACTAAGTTTTATAGAAACCTTAACTGCAAGCGACCAAACCAAAAGCAACAACGCTGTTGTTTCGGGTTCCCTTGTTTGTATAAAATATGCTAAATGGTTAAAGCAGCAATAACCCACATCTGTTTTTCTAAGACCATCACCGACCAACTACAGTTACCTTACACTTCCATTCTTCCTCTCTTGTTCCGGAGTACTCTCTTTCCTGTTTTCAGAGCATCATGACTTAAGCTGCAGCCACTTAGCTTTTCGCCGTCACGTCACGTAAGTGAAATGTTTATTTTCATTTTTTATTACTACAGCAGGCAGGACGACGTGCGCAGCGGGGACAATGGCGGCAGTTCGTCCTAAGATTGGTGCGTTAATAGCTCTGAATGGTCCGTGTAAAAATGTGAGCTAGGTTGGAGTATTTTTAGAAAAGGTACATCTGTTAAAATGAATAGCTGTAAAAGTGCTAATTTATTGTCAGATCGTCACGGTGCAAGGTTTAGGCTGGCTCCTGTAGGTTTTTCAACTTTACACTGTTTTCCTCTTTAGAAAATTACTATGAGACGTGTGGATAACGTACTTCCCTTTTCTACATTGAATAGGTAGATGAAGTAGTGCTACATTTGTAAACTTGAAGTTTACTGTTTGCCTGATCCAGCATGGCCGCTCTTGACTCCATTATGAGATCAGACAGGGTGAGGAATGGTGCTGCCTAGAGTTGGTTTCCAATCTCACAACTGTGTAAATGATGGGGAGAGCACCAGAACCTGACCTGATGTCATCAGGCGAGAACCATCAGCTGGCTGCTTCTGCGCATGACCTCAGTGGTTGGGCGAAAGTCTGGCGCCGCCATCTCCCTGGCTCTGCAGTGCGTGAGGGGTGGGAGAAAAGCTGTGTTTGTGCTGCGTGGTATCAGTGCAGAAGGCGAGGTGAGCGAAGCGCCGGGTTCTGCTTTTGAAGTTATATGGTCTAAAGTGTGTCCAATAAATGGAGGCCTCTTTTGGTGGGCTTAAGTCCGAGTTTTTGATCTCAGGATCACGAGCTCGCTTGTCGAGTGCCATTGCTGCCGCCTCTGCCTTGCTTGGATTGTCTGGTCTCTTGATGTTGGTACTAGGGTTTCATTACGTGTGCTTTCACCTCTTATCTCTCTAGTGCTCGTTTCCCTCTGTGGCCTTCTCTCTGAGATTTAGCGCAACGTTCGTGGCAGCGAGCATTGCTATCCTAAAATTTCAGTCTCTTTCATCCTCTCTCCATTATTGATATGTTTAATGTTAACATTAAAGAGCAGATATTAATGTTATCAGATGCGCGCTACCGCATATCGTGTACGTTTTCACCATTCATACCTTTGATTATTGTATACTCAGAGGGTTACAAATTTAGCTCTGTGTATGGGTTCTTTTCTCAGTAGTCTATCTCCTGATTGTTTACAGTTCTCTTTGCAGTCTCATTACGCGAGTTTGAGCTATTGGCATTGTAAATGACAATGCCTTTTATTTAAGTTTTGTTTTTTAAAACATAAATAAAAGGCATTGTCATTTACAATGCCAATAGCTTAAACTTGCGTAAATACGAGACCTATTGCATTGCAAATGCTTGTTCTAATATGCAAGTGCTCATGGATGATGTATCTGATTTCGTGGTACCTTCTCTTTGCCTAGTTTGCCTCACTCCTCCTATTCTACTAGGAGGATGTTGCTTAAATATCTTCCCATGTGTGTTGTTGAATCCCAACATAGCCATGGCTAATTTTTGTCCTCAGAACCATTTACAGTGTATGAACCAATCACCTTGTGAGCTCCTATTACAGGGCGCCCTCTGTCTTTCAAAGACAGAGGCCAATATACGGCTTTCCTTCTACCTCTGTTCATGACACTGCAAGAGTTCTGACTTCTCCTCTTCTCTAGCCTCTCTAACCTGCATTGTTTATACTGTACTGGAGATGGGCAGGAGTGTGTCCCTGTGGCTGGGCAGTACCTGGCCTGGTGTTGAGGTACTGTACTGCATGCAGATGGGCCCCAGTCTCTCCCACTGGACACCAGTGCCAGTCCCGGGGTGTGCAGTACATGGCCTGCTGAGGTCTGATGCTGTGCTGCAGTGGAGGGGGCACCAGTACTAGTCCCGGAGCAGTTCAATACCTGGCCAGCTTCTGATTTGGTGTGTTTTGTTAGGAGTTTAATGCAGTGCCTGTCCGGACGCAGCCCTGGCTCTGTACAAGTGGGCACTGCACCAGTGATTGGGTAGTTATTGGCCTGGTAATGTGAACAGCAGTACCTGCCCCTGCCGGCAAGCAGGCTGCTCTGCATCTAACAAGGTACACCCCAGTGTCTAATAGCGAACAATGAAAACTGCTGGTTGCTTTGTAGATAAATCGCACATTACGTGAAGAAATAAAAATTAGATTTATTTGGAACCGGGCGGTATAAATAAAGCAAGCACTAAACCAATAATGTCTGCAAATACTGAAGATGAACAGTAAAAGATGTAATATGCCAACGGAACGCTGATGTAAGGCGTTAAAACGTAATATGTGCGATGTTGTCATGATCGGTTTTCTTGAGAAAATAGTTTTATAAAAGAAAGCAAAAGGTACAACATATTAAAACAAGTGCATGCAGATGGGCCCCAGTCTCTCCCACTGGACACCAGTGCCAGTCCCGGGGTGTGCAATACATGGCCTGCTGCTGCTCTGATGCTGTGCTGCAGTGGAGGGGGCACCATTACTAGTCCCGGGAGCAGTTCAGTACCTGGCCAGCTTCTGATTTGGTGCACGATGTTGTCATGATCGTTTTTTTACAAAAAATAGTTTTATAAAAGAAAGCAAAAAGTACAATATATTAAAACAAGCTTGGCGCACGGATGCTCCTCTCTCTCTGCTTTGGGCGAGCGGGGTCAGCGCGGTCTTGAAAGAGGATCGCACCGGAGCTTGAAGCAGAAATGCCTCGGAGAAAGGTGGCGTCCTTTTCGGATTCGGGGGCGTGTTTTCTGTTCTTGCCATTGGCTGGAGGAGATAATTAGAAAAGTTGCAAAAAACACGCCCCCGAATCCAAAAAGGACGGGGCCTGTTCGGAGTGACGGACCTCTTCTCCAATGGCTAGCCAGCATTCAAGAGGCCAGCCAATGGAGAAGAGGAGAGAAGAGGGGCGGGTTCAAGCCCCTCTTCTCCAAAACATTAAATCACCGGACTTCCGGTTCTGCCTTCGGCAGACCGGATGGTCCCGAGACCTAAAAAGGCTCCAGTACCTCACAGGGCAGGTACTTTTCTCTCATTTAAATTAACTTCCTGCATGAACCCTATTGTGGTATGATGAGTGTGCTTCAGTGTATCTGGGTCTATAGACACTCTCAGGTCCCTCCACCCATGTAGAGCATGCCTGCTATCACAGGTGCAGCTGGTATAGGGTCTTTCACTCTTGTAACGTTCCACTCAGTAGCGAACTCAAAGCTCACAAACCATTCCAAGATATCCTCCCCTTCCACATACATGTGTACAAGCTGTCTTGGAATCCTGGCCACAATCTGGCATGAGGTAGAGCCACTTAGACAGAGCTGTCAGTGCTTCCATCCTAAGCTTCTCTTGCAAGTGCTATCTTTTACCTCTCCAGCTTACTTTCCTTTTCCCTTTTGCGCTCTTTGTTTCTCTTCCCACTCTCTAAGCTTCTCTTCCCTTTCTCTCAATTTCTCTTCCTGTGCCCATTCCTTTTGTCGCTCCCTCTTCCTTTCCTCTTTTCCAGGTGCTCTAGCCTCAGCTTCACACTCTCTTCTCCCCCTGCTCAGCTTTGCTTTCTGGAGAGCCAACTGCAAGTTGGGGACAATGTTGCATGTTGCGCTCAACCCCCCTGGTAGTTATGGCACATAGCAAACAGACTTAACCTATGGCAATTAATAAAATATTTATACAGTAGCAAAAAAGTAATAAAGTTATAATGTAACAGTAAAAATCCCAAAATGTACTAAACAAAATGACACACAAGTTAGAAAACTCCAATAAGAGGAAGAAGAGGAATGATTTTTTGAAATCTTAAGTAGGAATAGTGGCAAGAATTCTAAAGTGCCAATAATAGTCAATGGAAACAGCAGACCTAAGCACTATTTGAAGTGACTGCGATAGAGCACAGGTCGGATAAACCAATCAGGCTTGTCCTGATCAAATATTCTACCTTCTGAGGTAGTGTTTTAAGGCACAATCCACCACAGGAGTATTCTTCAAAAAAACCCATGTGACCTCAGGGGAGGCATTTAGAGAGACTCACAGGGTGTAACCGAGAGGTCAGCAGCAAGGTCCAGTCTAGGTCCAGTTGCCACTTGTCAGCTGGGAACTTCCAGGAAAAGTCCTCTTGCATTGTGTTGTCTCTCTGTAGCGACAAAGGAGTTCAGCCAACTGACCCTTGGAATCCACATCTTTGTCCTGGTGTCAAGAGGGGGCAGGTCCAGTCCTCCATGGCTCCTTCTCAGGTCACAGACCCTGAGATCTATTCTAATCTCCAGCAAGTCCAGAAAGTGTTCTTAAGAGGGTGCCTGAGCTGCCATATATGAACACTGCCCGGACCGGCTGCATGAGGATAGGACAACCGCCGCCCTGATTCCAGAGGAACCGACACTATAGCCTTATAGCCCGCCGTAGCGGGCTATACCGGCTGTTAAAGGCCCGCTGCAGCGTTAAAGGCCCGAGCCGAAGGCGAGGGACTTTAACAAAGCAGAGGGACTTTAAAAGCCGGTATAGCCCTGCTACGAAGGGCTATAAGGCTATTAGAACATTCTGCCACTAGAGGGCAGAATGTTCTAACAAAACAAAGCCTTCAGGGAGTGCGAGGGGATTAAAATCCCCTCAGGCTCCCTGAAGTCTTTGTTCACAGCCAGAGCTGTGAACAAAGACACATTGGAATGTTGGTGCTCCGGGCTTATACCAGCCATTATAAGCCCGGAGCGCTCCATTGTTTTCAATGGAGCTCCCAACATTCCAATGTTCTAATAGGACTTCCTACATAGAGAGAATGGTATTTCTCTCGTTTACGAGTGGAAGAGTGGCTCTACTGTTCCGAGAATGTAGACAGGTGTGAAAGATAGGAACAGTCCCACATATTCTTGTATCCAGAAGATACACGTTGGAGTTTGGTTCTCTCTGTTTGGTGTCACGAGTATTGTTCCTGACATGGTAATTAATGTCCCCCTTTTATAGGTCCCAATTCCTTCGCTGTCTCGACTTTACAGTCAGGAAATTACCAAAACTATATTTTTTCTGAGGTGCAAATATTGGAAGGATATTGTAGGGACCTCTGATCCAGGTGCGAGATCAGCTGATACTGTAATAGCGAGAGGTCACAACTGGTAATAATAACATAAATATTTGTGTAAATATGGTGGGTGGGTGCTTTTCTGCAAGTGACTTGACTTCTCCGAAATTTACCACTTTAAACATTACCATTGTCTATGGTGGTGACTTTTTCCAGTTCAGCCGGTCGATTGAAAAATGAAGGTGCTCGGCTACAGCTCAGTGAAATTTTGCACACCTTTTGGGGCTCTCGAATTTCTTGGAGCACTTGTGACATTTTAAAATTATCAACAGTTTGTGGGTATTTCTCCGCCACCGTTTTCCACCATGGCCATCTTCAGTCAGGTTTTAGGTTATGAAATTTCCCTGAAATCTCCAGTGGACACTCTTGTGTCATTTATAACCATGGGATTGTACTTCTGCAAGGCAACATTGTACATTGGAGCTATCCTTCCTATGTCAAAGCATTCTCCTCAGTTCCTGGGTTTGGGTCTCTCCTGTGTGACATAATGTTTACACTTATAGTGAAGTGTAGATTTGTTTTACACCATTTACTAAGTGTTACTTTTTTGTTCTCTGTCCCTGGCTTAGCAGAGGCCATCTTGGAAAGGGAAGTCTTCCTGATTCCTCAATGACTAGACAAAACGTGAGTAGGCACCAAAGCAGCATAACCATTTGTCACTAGTTCATACATGGAGGCTAAGCAGTTTTCACCATTGATGACCATCGGTTAGGGTTCACATGGCACCAATGAATCTTCCTTGCTAATAAATTCATACTTCACAGGCAGGGCTTGAAACTCAAGCTCTCTGATCAAATGGGAAGATCGCTTCAAGAACAGTTTGCAACTGGGTTATGTGCCAATGTGATCCCTCCCCTAAAAGATCACAATATGGGGTCTGACTTGGGCATCACTTTCAATCGACTTAAACTTTAACAGTGGGACTTGTGTCAAATTTGTGAGGCGATATAATCCTTGTGTCCTACTACTAAGGATTTGGTTTGGATAAGAAGGTTCACTTTTTAGGCTTCTCACTGGCATTCTCTGTTCATTTTGTGAAATTGTTAGATGCATCTGACAGCCTGTAGGAAAGAGAGACCTTGTTAATTCTTCTTCTTTCATATAAAGAGCATGTTGGTGTGTTGTCTAGCTTAGTAAGGAGACTAACGCCAACAGAACAAGGACTGTAAACTAGTGTTTTGTGCAGTGAGTGAAATACGCAAAAAAGATTTATGAGAATGGTTGTGTTATTTTGTATTAAATAAAGGTGAAATATTTGCTCTCCTTGTTTGTGAGTCTCTTCTGGTGATAAATCAAATTTTGCGTGCCGCTGCAGGTATCGCTCTCTGATCCTTAGGGCGTGTAGGATAAATTAATGAACATGCGCTTCCCTACTTGGGAAACGTCCCCTTGGCGCACTTGCTGGAGAACCGCTATGGTTTAATCAGTTAACCCCTAGCGGTTCTCCAGCAGTGCGCCGAGGGGACGTTTCCCAAGTAGGGAAGCGAATGTTCATTAATTTTTTATTAAATACCATAAACTTTCAAGTATTCCTTCTCACAGCTGTAAATACCACCTGTGCGGATGGGAAAGTTAACAAGGTATTTACACAGGTTCTCCTAAATTCCCGGTTTAGAAGTTAATTAGTCAGGTTCATTCTATCAAAGTCGGTATAATTGCCACTATATCACGAATTACCAAACTTATTGAATTAAAAGCAATTAATCACTTTTAAATAGATAAGAAACACAATAGAAAATACCTTCACGAATGGCTATAGCTTTGTTAATCCTGAGAGCAGCTCCAGCAAGTTTAGAAATTAATAGAAATGTTGAATTAGCACACCTGTTGTATTATTTTTTACTATATACTGTACACTTACAAGTATTCCACCGGACAGTTGTAAATTGCACCTGTTTGGATAGGAAAGCTCAGGAAATTTTCCAAATAACCGTAATATATGTACAGATGTGATCAGAACGCAGGCTGTTCCTAATTTATTACTCTCTTTGTAATTCGGGCACATTATCTTGAACCATATGCATTCATTATAACTTGTAGTCTTCTAAATGCCTTGACTGTCCCTGACCTCTCCCATGTGGAGCAGGGTCAGTACTGATTCACATAAGGTGGGCCCCTGTCTAGAGTGGCACAGTGAGCAAAATATAATGGACTGGAATGCGACCCAGGGAGCTAAACAGTGGTTTAGACTGTAAGTACCACTCCTCCCATCACCTTTTGTGAGTTTAGAAAACCCCCAGCCTCGTGTGAAAAGTCGTTCTTGGTAGTTTAGCATGCTTGATCAGTGCTATTCTTTTAGGGATTCAACCTGTTTGAAAACTTGCCAACCGTCTCTTCTACAACTCGCGGAGTTAAATGGATTTACTCCCCTCTCCAATGCCTTGTGAGAGAGCAACTTACGAACAATATGCTTCCACTACTGTTTCAATGTATTTTGGCGTTCTATGTAAAATATGATTTTGCACCTCCACTCCATCATTTTTTCATGGCCACTACTAAAGATTTACTGTAGAATGCTGCATAGACACATCCTGGTGCTCTGAGATGCCACGCAGCAAGGGCTACCATTGCAACCACCCATGAAGCCTGTGTATAGGAGCCACTGTTTGCCGCATTTTTCTTTCATGCTTGTCTTAACGTTTGCACTCCTTTTTTATCTGGCTCCAGCCAGTATTCTTACCTCTGCTTTCTCACCTCATATCATCCTATGTCTTGCCCCTCTTCTCCGGGTTCAATTGCCTGCTAATTTCAGACATTTGTCCTCTGTTCTCTTCTGACAAATCTGCTTGCTCTCTTTTCCATGCTGTCTGTGTCCCTCCATCCCTTTCTAAACTGCCTTCCATCGTCATTGTTGACCTAGAGCCCTGAACCTTTAATTCAGTTTTCCTATTTTAGCGTCTTCAGCTCTATTTTACTAGTTCTGTTCTCTTTCTTTAATGCTGTGCCTGCTCCGAGTCAGACTTGCCTATAGGGAATTTGGCAGAGCCAGAAGGGCTGGGCTGACAGGTCAGTATGTGTGCCGGTTGTTATAGTCTGGCTTGACAGCGTAGCTGTCAGAAGACCATTATGTAAGGATACCAGGAGAGAGCGTATGGCTCCGCCCACATGTTGGGAGTCAGAAGTACATGTTTTGATTAGGCAGAAGTTGTGAGCTTCCACAAAAAGGTGCTTGCTCTTCTCACAGATGTGATCATCTGTTTATTTATCCAGCTGCTTGAGGTTGAAAGTGTAATGGCAGATGCCTACTATTAAATTATCTTAGATAACTTGATCATTTATGGCAGGAACCTCCAACCTCTTCTGTAATAAGAACTATTTAGGTTCCATGAAAATCATCTTGTGCTGCTAACAATATTAACATTATGACATACACCTGGGTGGTCACTATTGTGGTCACTAAAGCAACAATGATCAAAGTCATCTCAGGATTATTTTCAGTGATCAGAAGTACCTCACATTATAGAAAAGAATTAAGACTCCTGGTCTAGCTCTAATAAATTAAGATTTTCTTTGAATTTACGAAACTCATATTGCCAGCAGTAATGTAAAAGATGCTTTGTCAATGTGGAATGCCTCTATGTGAGTAATACATACCAACTGTAGCTGCAATGTTCATGGTATCAAGTTAATAATATTAGTAATAAAGTCTCACCAATGCCACATCATTTATCAATCAAATATCTGGTTTAAATATATTTCAAAAACTCAACCTTTTATCTCCAAACATCAGTTATGAGTTCCGAAAATACACACATTTTCAGCTCCAATACACGTTTTTTAAATGTTGGTAGGCATGTTAATTATGTCAAGCAAAAGCTTGTTATTTAGTAGGCTGGGTGCACAAAGGAGAGCTACTAAGAGGTAGCTGGAGAGCTACCAGTACCTCACCAGCTACTCGCTGGAGAAGCCTTATTTATGGTGTTTTTCTCGGGGAGCAGCACAAATGAAGGGAGGGCAGTCATTAACCTACATGGATATTTAAAAGGGGTGTGGCTTGACAGTGCGCCTGTCATCTGACCTTTTACCCTACACCTATATTATTCTAGTTTTTTGCTTCTACACAAATGCATATCGATTTCCCCGAAGTCTACTTCACATTACCACACACCATTTTTTTAAAGCCAGACCTATTGGCATTACCAACGCTTGTTTGGCTGTTTCTGGGCATGTTTTATGGTCTGGTGGGCCTTTTCTTTAGGTCTCACGTAGGCAATGCTTGGGCTGTCTCTGCGAGACATGCTGTATTCAGGATATGGTCATTAAACAACACCAACTTTTCTAGTTGGCTCCTTTTACTGTCCTTTGTAAATGGCTGGTTTTCATTGGTTAATACGGTCACTAGACCTTCCTTTTTATTTTCCAACCTCCCATGAGGACTGCTTCTCCTACATATGGTGTTACTCATCATGTTACTTATTAGTGTCTGAGCACTAACTTTTTTGTTTAATGTTTGATCCCCCGACTTGGCTTCAGCAGCTTTGGCGGTCGTGCTCTATTTGACGCTTTATATTTACTAAAAGCACTCGCCACACGCAGCGACATTGCGCTCCTAAAGTTAGGAGTCCTAACTTTACTACTCCTAAACTAAGAAAAATCCTAACTTTAAGACTTTCGGTATTCACAGAAGGCATTTAGGAGTCCTAAAGTTAGGAGTCCTAACTTTACTACTCCTAAACTGAGAAAAAATCCTAATTTTAAGACTTTCAGTATTCACAGAAGGCATTTAGGAGTCCTAAAGTTAGGACTCCTAACTTCTGTGAATACCGAAATGAGTAAGTGCCTTATGTGAATACCAAAATGAGTAAGTGCCTTCTGTGAATACCAAAATGGTAGTAAGTTTAGGATTTTGTCTTAAGTTAGTTCTGTGAATCGGGCCCCATCTGCCTATTCAGGAGATTAGTTTAGTTTGTCAACAGTACGCCATGCCACGCTTTAATTTTAATAATGGCACCTGTGTGCCTATTCAACAGATCACCGTCCCTTCAATATGCATCCTGTCCTCCCAGCCAACTCCTCCAGTTGGCCACTGCCTGTGCCTTTAAATGTCTGACTTGCGTCCTGCTGCATAGACCCCCCACAGCACATACCGCTGCAGCTTTTCAGCATTTTCAACGCCAAGAGCTATAAATTTCACAAATGCAAGACCTATTGCATTGTAAATGCTTGTTCTCGTGATTTTCCTGTAATTTCCACAAACATTGGGTACAGCAAGCACACGTGCATGCAGTCTCCTATACCTATGCTACATGTTTTTACAGGTTCAAAACTGCTCAGATTTGCAGAATGTGGGCGGATTTTTTTGAGCTAATAACTATCTGATTTGCAAAAGGAGCCACTTTTATTTTGGTAACCGACTTATTCCGCTCCCAGTCTGAGCCTATCCTTGCTCACTTCTTGATACAGTGTTTCAGTGTATTTTGTCTTTTCTTCTTTACTACAGGTTGCCACCATGTACATAGTCTCTTATCCTTTGTGTGGCCTCATATAGCATTGGAATGAATACTTAAAACATATTCTTAGAGTGAGCTTTAAGTCAGCTCATGATTGGATGGCTTGCTTGTCTATTTCAGATCCCTAATTAAGATCAGTCAAATATTATGCCAGGAATGATCCCCCAATGTTATGAATACAATAACAGCAATTATGTTTCACTGGTATTTTCCACTGACAATTTCTCATCATTTAATTCCCAGTAAGTATGCCCCATAAGTTATTTTGCCAGCAGTGCCACACCACTTATTTTGATAGCCAGTATTCCTTATTGGGCACTGAGCCTACATGTCCCGACACTTTGTTGACAATACAGTGACATGCTAGTTGATTTACCGTTACTAGTGTTTCTGTGCTTTATGGAATATTTGAGAAATAATTATACCTACCATTTATTTTGGCAGCATGCCTTACCACTTTTTGTGTTTATTGTAAAAAGCTCCAGTAGTGCTTTGTTCCAGTGAGGCCATAACATTAATTGTGGAAAGATTGCAAACAACAGAAAATGTGAGCAAGATATTGGATTCAGTAAGGAAAACCATGATTGTAACAGAGTACAGCAACATCTTGTTATAGCAAAACGATGACAGCGGTGTACATAAAATGCATAAAATAACTATATAGTTCAGTTTAAGTTACTGGAGAGCAGACTAGTGACTTTAGAAATGCATGTCATTTTCCATAACGCACCCAGGCAGCCAATAGCATTCCTTGAGAATCCCTGCATTTCCAGATCAACTTTAGATTTGTATCTCCAGTGACAGTATTAGGCTCTATCCATCCAGGGGCTGACACCCATTCATTGAAGAGCAGGCCATTGAGTGTTCCTGTGGGGCGCACCTGTTCACATAAGGCCCAATTTATGAAGATTTGTCCTCGCATGAGGTAGACCTGTGACTCAAATGAAGCATAATGTATGCACATGTAAAGTGAACATGGTTCCAAAAAGAAAGTAGGATCCGTGGAATTGTTTTTGTTGTTGCGTGTATTGTAACTTATAAGTACATCACAAAAATGTATATTTATTGGATGTGAAAACGTTGCAGCATGCAATGCAGGGACTGATGTGTGATCATGGACATGAGGTGGAAGTTCAGTGTACAACACAAAGTAGTAACTTTGGAGCATTCACAAAGGCTCTGTTACACTTACCACAGCACACAATCCGAATGAATGAAATCCATAAGGGGATTGTGAAATGTGACAATTTACAAGATGCCCTTAAAAAGGTGTGGTATGTAAGTGAAAAAACGATCGTTTTTCATAAATTGTTACTGAAGTAAAAGCATCTGCAAATGTCTGCATTTTCCTAACTCTGTGTCATTAATTCATTGAGTGTATTAGTTTATTCAACAGTTTGGCTCAAACACAGTGGTCATGTTGGAATGCTACAACAATGATAGACTATAAATAGTACCATTCCAACATGGAATGCCCACCACTATTTGATAAGCTAATGCTTGCACAATTATGGTGTTCTGCTTCAGCCATCATGGAATGGTAGGTATATTCTGTAGTCTATCTTTATTATACTATTCCAAGATGGCAGTCATGTTCCTTCTAAATGTGGGAGTCATCTTGAAAAAGTTTAACAATGATATTCTACTGATGGCTGCCCACCACTATTGTCCTGGTCATCTTTGCACAGTTTCTTCCTAGATTTCCTGGGAGTAAGGACCAGTTCTTACGTAGATATCAGACCCCATAAAAATGGCTACTTTAGCAGTACTATCCCAGAGACCTTTACTCCAAGAAACTCTATGTGAATTCATCTTTTCTGCAGATTACTATAGTCTATCTTGTGTTTTTTATTCTTGTGCGCTGGTTTAACAAATGAGATCAGTTAGAATTGTCAATAGTTTTTTACAGACTGCCCGGTTTACCTGCTGTCATCTCTTGTTGCCTTGCCTCTAGATGTTTACTATCTCTTGCTGCTTTTTGCCATCTCTTAAGCCCTTGCTGTAGTCTTCTACAGCTTTTGTGTCTAGTCCTAAGCAGACTGTTGCTAAGATCAATAGGTTGTTTTTTCTGTAGTCTCTTTCTATGCCCTACACAATACACCCTGCCTCCATTTCTCACTGATAGTCACATAGAAACAGTCCTTCTGTTTAACGCCTATGTTTCATGCACACTTGTCATTGGATGAAACCTACATGGCCCCAGGTATGGCGTGGAGACATTTTAGGTGTGTCAGATAGAGAAACCGGGTGCAGCACTGCAGGGAGTCGACACCTTCCCGGTGGTTCTGTACATCTGGAACTGACATGAGCCAGGATGGCATATTTTGCTAGGTGCCACATAGCCAAGGAAGGCATTTTACCATTTAGAAGTGTACTGTACTTTCAGTACACTGCCTTACGACAAAGGTAATTGGTCCTGGAAGTTGCTGTCAAGAACCTAGGGTGCAAAAAAGACTCAAACGGAGAGACCGGATAACGTGGAATGGAGGGAAAGTTGCCTACTTCCGTGTTAAACCTCTGCAAAGCCCTCTGTAGAAAGAATTACTTTAATATTTCCAGTAAACATCTAAATAAACCCTTTAAGAGCACAGTGGTAATGCACATATTCTTACAATGCCAACTAAAATAAAGAGGTACCTCTGAATTGTAGGGGAAAGCGAGTGGCGGTGGTGATCAACTTACAGAACCAAAACAACATGGCAGTCTAGCCTCTCCCCTATAAACTTTATGGGACCCAGTGGCACTATGAATTCCTGTTTGTGGTTAACTGAGACAGGCTTTTTATGTCCCCCCTCAGATATTCTCTAAATTTGGCAGCTCTTTATCCAAATTAAGAATAGTGAAAGTGCCTATATAAATAGGGCATGTGCTTTCAATTTACACACTCGCCAGGCTACTCTGTGAAACGAATCCATTAACTTAAAACTTTAAAAAATAATAAGTATCTAATGAGTGAAAAGTGGTGGCCTGTGCCAAGCTTTGTTTCAGGGGCATTTGAAACAATTATTTGGGGTCCTGGAAACCACAAACACGACTGTTTTTATTTCACGCAGCCACAGTAACTGTTGTATGTGCCAGTTATTTACGGAATAATGGTAAATTTGCAAACTTCAGCTTGTTCCAGATGGGCAACATCTTGCTTTCAAATCAGGTCGACACTTCGGTGTGTAAAACAACCCACTGCCCAGCGTGATTCTGCTTGCTTGTTCTAAAGATGTTGTGTCATTTAAAAACGCATTTCGTGCATTTGGCCTAACCGTGCATTAGTCATGCTCACCATAAGCGTAAATCCAGACAGAGACGTGATTCCACAAGTGTTTTTATTGATGTCATATTTTATTGAGTATCCACAACTAACAAAAAAAAAGAGGGTATGTGCCTGCACTTGCATGCAACAAAGGCACCACATACAAGGAAGGGAGCAGCTGTAAAACTAAAATACCACCCCCCATCACTTTAAATCATATCCATAATGTTCTCTTCAACCTGCCATACTGCTTCTATCGATCCCTCCTTTCATCCTGTGATAGACTCATCTATCCACCTGCTCATCCCTTCACCACCACCCTCCAACTCATGCCACTATACTTTCATACACCAATTCACCCTTTCACATATACATTCATCCTTTCCTTCGTCCATCCATTAATATAGACATGTATCCATCCACCTAGCCACCCTTTCTTGCAACCATCCTTTCACTTTCCTCCATGCTTTTACCCTTCTGTCCATTGTTCCATATTTCCATCCATTCACCTATCGATCGTTTCACCCTTCCTCTATTCCGCCTTTTACCCTTCATCCAACCTCTCACCTTCCATTTATCCACTCTTCCATCCATTCTTTCTTTCACCTTTCCTTCCGATCACACTTCATCTTTCATTTCACTGCTTCTTCCTTCGCCACTACGTATCTTCTGTTCTTTCTTTCCCTTTTCAACCCACCTGTATTTCTCCCATCCTATGTCATGGACTCACTTTAGTCAAAGGGGCCAGACAGGGACCATTCAAGTCATTAGGATCTTCAGTATGCCACTGACCAGAGGCTGGACATGGCAAAATGGACTCCTTCTCTTTAGCGCTCTATTGTTTGTTCTACTGCAGGGGCACATTGAGGATGCAGAAAAACCCTATGAAGAAAAACGTCAGTGAGAGAGACTCCTGACACACACCTAGGGAATACCACATACGCAATCACCTCCAATTTACAGGTAGGGTCATGGGGCTGCTGAACGAACACAGGCCCAGTGATCCAGACCCAATGCTTACATCACCGCCATTCCTGACTACAAACTCTTCTCGTTCCCACAGCAGGAGGCAGCAGATGGCAATCTCAGAGTGTTTCTCGGACTGTTCTGCTGCTGCTACTGAATGATTTAGCTGTATCTTAACTCCAAACTTGGGAACATGAGAAGTCTCCTCTCTGGCATCACTGTAGCTAAAACCGTCATTGCAAAGAGGGTCTAAATTCCAGCAGATGCCAACTTGGCCCTATTGAACAATGAAGGAGGCCACCAGGCCACGTCTGATTTCTCATGCTGACAATAGATTAGAGTGGCTCACAGTGCATCCTTCGTGCACTTTTATTCATGGCAGCCATTGCTTCGATGCCCTTTTCCCTCCTCAGACCACTGCGATCTTGCTTTATTGAACAGGTAGTGGAATATGGAAAGAATTCACATTTGGGAGATATTTTTGAAGAAACAACAGAGTCACGCAATGCCCATGGAAAAAACTGCATTATATGTAAGTAGGAGTACAGTGATACCTTTCTTCACCATTCATTTTTTGACATGTGCCCTGCCACCCGGAAGTGAGGTAGGAGCCGGAAGTCCCACCCCGGAAGTCCCGCCCCGGAAGTCCCTCCCCGGAAGTTCAGCCCCTGGAAGTTCAGCCCCTGAAGTTCAGCCCTGGAAGTGCAGCCCCGGAAGTGGGGCAGGTGTAGTGTGTGTGCCCTCAACACAGGAAATAATGGATGTGTAGGTGTGTCATAGGTGTAGAACGGGGGTCAGGGGTGTCTAGGGTTAGGTGTGAGCCTCCCCAATAGGGCCTACTAGGGGTGTTTCAGGTTATGGGATGCATAAGTAGAGACTTACCTGTGTGTGCCATGTTGGTGGGGCAAGCCCGGACATGTCTGGGCATGTTCAGCTGGTAATTGCGGCTGTTGACTGGTGTTGCTTCAGCAGTAGCATGGTGCATCTGTGGAATGGGAGCCCTAGAGGGGTGCTGGGGCCTTTTTGGAGGTAGACCAAGCCCCAAAGGAGGCGTGCCTGATGCATATGGAGTTCCTGAGTGGTGGACTGTGGTGCAGGTCCTACCCACAGCCAGCCATGGGCGGGAATAATTTAAAAAAAGTCTCTGATGTAAAGTGACACTAGTTATGAAAATAAAATAAATAAATAAATGCCAAGTCACGCCAGGGGCCTGGCAACATGTTCATGCATGCTTCTGTAACAGGGTACAGGGTACTGCCGCAACCCTAAACTGTAAGTTTGCTGGTGCAACATTTTGCACCGCCAAATTTTTAAGTCGCTGATGTAAAGTGCCACTGGTTATGAAAATAAAATAAATAAATAAATGCCAAGTCATGCCAGGGGCCTGGCAACATGTCCATGCATGGTTCTGTAACAGGCAAAAGGGTGCTGCCGCAACCCTAGACTGTAAGTTTGCTGGTGCAACATTTTGCACCGCCAAATTTTAAAGTTGCTGATGTAAAATGATACTAGTTATGAAAAGAAAAAAATAATAAATAAATAAAGACGTGTTATTTCGCTGATGTAAAATGATACTAGTTATGAAAAGAAAAAATAAATAAATAAATAAAGACGTGTTATGCAACTGTGGCTTCTTTCTACGGGGGAGTAATGTGCTAGGGTTGATAAACATGGTCATCATGTAAAGCATGAGCTGTGGACCGGGTAACAGGCCCATGCATAGTTCTTTAACAGGGTAATGGGTGTTGCCACAACCCTAGACTGTAAGTTTTGCTGGTGCAACATTTTATCCACTAAATTTAAAGGCTGTGGTGTAAAATGATGCTAGTTATGAAAAAATAAATAAATTAATAAATAAGACGTGTGTTATGCAACTGTGGCTTCGCTCTAAGTGGGAGTGAGGTGTCAGGGCTGATAAACATGGCAATCTTGTAAAGTATGCACCGCGGGTATGGTAACAGGGCCATGCATTGTTCTGTAATGGTAAAAGGTGCTGTCACAGCCCAGAAAGGGCTGGATGGAGCAAGTTCCACATAAGAGGCGGCAAACCAACCAGTCATAGTGATGTAACAGGGTAAAAAAGTACTGCTGCACCCCAGGAAAGAGCAGGATGAAACACAGCTCCATAAGAGCGGCAAACTAAAATGTAAGTTTGCTGATGTAACATTTTCAGCGCATAAATTAAAAAAACGCCTTAAAGAGTGCTAAGACACCAAGAGGTTTCTACATGGGGAACAGGTGTCAGGGACTGATAAGCATGGTCATCTTGTAAAAGAGTGGCGTGGAATACGCACATGGTGCTCTTAGGTGGGGGTAGTGCGTGAGAGAGGCAGTGAGAGTATGCCATTTTTAAGGCGCTCTTTTACACCTTGGGAGGGTATAGAAAAAAAAATTGAAGTTCACTGCGTAAACTCTTTCCCATGAGTTTCGCGCCTGTCTAGAGGGTGCCCACCCCATGGCCTATTTATCAGATTGTAACGGATGTGAAAGTATGACATTATTAAGGCGCGCTTTTTACACATTGGGAGTGTGCAGAGAAAAAAAGGAAGTGCAACATGTAAACTCTTTTCCATGAGTTTTCCTCCTGTCTAGAGGACGACCTCCATGGCCTATTTATCAGATTGTAACAGTTATAAAAATAGGGACATAACTTAAGCACACACTTGAAATCTGAAAATTGTCTGGAATACCTAATTGTATCATTGCAGGTGAACAGGTTTTGGTGAAGACTACAGAGTTAACTTGGCAAAGAGGGGTAACAGCCACGCTGATAAAACAAATTTTATACTTAATGTAAGTAGCTATGGAATTTGTTTTTAATTTATAAGGCAGTTCTGGTATTTGTGAAAAACTTTAGACAAGGAATAACTGTAAAAAATAAGCATGCATATAGGTATTATTGTAGTACTATGTCATAGAGACGTAACAGTTTTAAGAGGGTAAAAATCACAAAATAAAACAATGCCTTTTATACACATACCTTAAGTGTTGGTGGTCTTCAGGGTATGTAGGAGATGGTAGGGCTCCCCAAAATCCGGCGTCTGCTCATTACAAGGGGCCAGTTGTGGTATGTGCACTGGCTGCTGCTCTGCGCTCTTCAAAGCCCACTTTAAATAAAAAACAGAGCTGCAGAGATGTGACAGAAGGGTGGGGTTCTCAGAAAAAGGTTTTGAGAATAAGCAGACAGCCCAAGCCCCCAGTCCTCAGACTCATGGATGCCTGACACACAGGGTTGGTGAAATGGTGGTTTAAAAAAAGAAATTAAAAAGAAAAGTGGGAAATCTTCATCCAGTCCCTGTACAGCGTGGAATAGCTAGCATGTGTCCCTCCTTAGACCACAGGCTCTAAAAAACTGTCAGTCGTAGAGGTATTGTGGAAGGAAACTTTTGTAAAGGACAGATAAGTGTAACAAGCAAACCCAACGGGTTTTCATGCACCACATTGATCAGAATGGAGCACGAAGGGTGTATCCTAGTTTAGAGCAAGATATGTAAAAAAACTAAGGCTTGACGTCGGTTTCCTGTGCAAAGGTCAGATAAGTGCACGGTACGCCCTAGGCTATTACATGCAACACATGACTAGACTGAAGCAATGAGGGTGTATTCCATATTAGAGCAGTGTCTCTAAAAACTGTAAGGCCTAGTTTTCTTAATGCATGAAACCCTTGTAAGTCAAATAAGTACGGCCAGGCAGTCCAAGGGGAATTTCGTGCAGATACACCTTTTCTGTAGGAGTTGCTACCACCACTCCTATTATCAATGCTGCCCAGCTTGTCAATGCACACTTCAAATAATTACATTTCAAACGCAGGTTTTCTTTTTTGTTCTTTCACAAGAGCAAGCAGGTGAGGCTAAGTAAAACCAAACCCTCAGCACCTATTTCAGTGCCCAACCTGCACCAGAGTAAGGCCTATGTATAAATAGCAAATGCCCAGGGCCTTTAAAAAATGCGACATGAACAGTGCTTGCCTCTGGCGCGTTTTGGCCACAAACGGTGTCCTTGATCACACGACATACGCTAACCAGAAACGGAATTTAAAGGTAAAGGGATGATTCCTGTGACGTAAACGGCCCTAACAAACATAGAAGTAATACTTATACTGCGAGCATCTGCTTTCCAATACATGATGTAAACAGCTACATTGGGTACATATGGCACTATGCTGTTAATAACTCTTTTAGTGCCATAATTACATATATGGTTATACACCACATAAATGCACACATTATAACATCAAATTGTATACCAACATGATGTACATACTTGCAAATTTCAAAGATTATACAATGTTCATATATTCATATATATGCCAACACCTAGAATTATAACATAAATATAATAAAACAAATCATAATATAACATATCCCCAAATGATTAAACTCAAAATGAATCCTTGCCGAAGTGCAAAGCGCATAGTGCAATTATTGTAAACTACATTGTCAGATACTAAAGTGCATAGTGCACACTGATGCACACTGGTGCAAGTTATTTAGACTTTAATATCAGTTCATAAAGTGCACAGTGCATACGTTGCTGTCAATATTGAAAACATAAAATCATATTAAAAATCATCAAGTATATAACCTGTGCAAACATAGCTATGCTTATGGTAAATGTACATATGTGACACGAATACTGATAGTACCTCTCTCTTGTACCTGTGTATACATATATCCGTACACAACAACTTAGTGTATATCTATATATATATATATATATATATATATATATATATATATATATATATATATATATATATATATATATGTACACATACATAAGTGTGTTCGCAATTTCATGAATAATGCATTAGATGGTTTGACCTAATTGGGCGGTTTCTTTAACCTCTTGAGTGCAAAGGATGAGATGATCTCGTCCTCAGCACAATTGAGGCTGGCTGAACTGAAGGCAGGACCATACAGTTATATGTACTTTCTCTGTTCTGTTCTAACAACCTCAGATGTTGTCACTAAACACTCCCCGGAGAAGATACATTATTAGAGTTCTGTAAACTGAAAGGTAATTGAATGTCATGAATACGTATTCAAACCATCTAATGCATTATTCATTAAATTGCGAATACACTTATGTATGTGTGTGTATATATTATTGTTGTGTACGGATATATGTATACACAGGTACAAGAGAGAGGTACTATCAGTATTCATGTTACATATGTACATATTCCATAAGCATCGCTATGTTTGCACAGGTTATATACTTGATGATTTTTAATATGATTTTAATATTAGAAACGATGTAAACACTATGCACTTTAGTTTCTGATGATACATTGAACATCAGATTGCACTATGCAGTATGTACTTTATTTTGTCTGTTCAAGACATTAGCTGTGAGCACTTTAATATAACATTGTCACACATCATCTGGTTGTCAGATCTGAGTAATGCGTAGCGATATTTGCACAGTGTACATACAAGGTTTGTTTTAATATGTTTTCAATATTGACAGCAACTTATGCACTATGCACTTTATAAACTGATGTTAAAGTCTAAATAACTTGCACCAGTTTGCATCAGTGTGCACTATGCACTTTAGTATCTGACGATGTAGTTTACAATAACTGCACACCTCACTCCCACGTAGAGCGAAGCCACAGTTGCATAACACACATCTTATTGATTTAATGTATTTATTTTTTCATAACTAGCATCATTTTACACCAGAGCCTTTAAAATTAGTGGGTAAAAATGTTACACCAGCAAAACTTACAGTCTAGGGTTGTGGCAACACCCATTACCCTGTTAAAGAACTATGCATGCGCCTGTTACCCGGTCCACAGCTCATGCTTTACATGATGACCATGTTTATCAACCCTAACACATTACTCCCGCGTAAAAAGCCACAGTTGCATAGCACATGTCTTTATTTATTTATTTTTTCTTTTCATGACTAGTATCATTTTACATCAGCGAAATAACACGTCTTTATTTATTTATTATTTTTTTCTTTTCATAACTAGTATCATTGTACATCAGCGACTTTAAAATTTGGCGGTGCAAAATGTTGCACCAGCAAACTTACAGTTTAGGGTTGTGGCAGCACCCTTTACCCTGTTACAGAACCATGCATGGACATGTTGCCAGGCCCTTGGCGTGACTTGGCATATATTTATTTATTTTATTTTCATAACTAGTGTCACTTTACATCAGAGACTTTTATTAAAATAGGCGGTAAAATTACTGTTCCTGCAAACTCGCAGTCTAGCTTCCCGCCTCTTGTGGGGACATTGGAATTCCCGCCCATGGCTGGCTGTGGGTAGGCCCTGCACCACAGTCCACCACTCAGGAACTCCATATGCATCAGGCACGCCTCCTTGGGGGCTTGGTCTACCTCCAAAAAGACCCCAGCACCCTTCTAGGTCTCCCATTCCACATACGCACCATGCCACTGCTGAAGCAACACCAGCCAAAAGCCGCAACTTCCCGCTGAACATGCCGAGACATGTCCCGGCTTGCCCCACCAACATGGCGCACACAGGTAAGTCTCTGCTTACGCATCCCATAACCCTAAACACCCCTAGTAGGCCCTATTGGGGTGGCTTACACCTAACCCTAGACACCCCTGACCCCCGTTCTACATCTACACATCCATTATTTCCTGTGTTGAGGGCACACACACTACACCTGCCCCACTTCCGGGGCTGCACTTCCGGGGCTGCACTTCCGGGGCTGAACTTCAGGGGCTGAACTTCCGGGGCAGAACTTCCAGGGGCTGAACTTCCGGGGAGGGACTTCCGGGGCGGGACTTCCGGCTCCTACGTCACTTCTGGGGGACGGGGCACCTGTCAAAAAATGAATGGTGACGAAAGCTATTGCTGTATACTACTTATGTAATTTTTCTATAATGTTCTGGGGAGCGTCCGCACACCTTAAATAGAATCAAAACCCCCTTTGTATTCACAAAATAACTTTTATGAAGACAAATACATGTCTATAATAGAGATGTTACTGTTGTAATATAGTATTATTATAAGTAGTATGTTCCTACACCCCTTTACCCTTTAGAACATTAGAACATTCCCACAGTTGGCCAGAGAGCTTGCCTTAGAATGTTGGGATCCTGTCTAGTTATAACAGTTACCATGTGCACACATTTGAGTGAAATATCTCTATAAACACTGGGGGCTAGATAATATTTCAAAACAGAAAAGACATGCACGAGAAACCGCTCTGCAGGCTAAAACACACACACACACGCACACACACAAATACACACACACTCTTTCTCTCTCTCTCTTTCTCCCCTCACTTTCTCCCTTTCCTACATGTTTTGCTATTTTTATTGCACTAAATGCAAAGGTATAAAAACCCATATTTCACAGGGAACCATGAGATATGGAATATATTTCACAATTTGCTAGTGAAATCGAGATTTTATCACCATTTGACAGGCCCACACCAATCTGCAGAGCTTTAACATTGTCAAGTCTACTAGGATTATGCAGTAAACTTTCGAATTATTTCTATCCATAATTATGCGGTAAACTTGCCACCCACAGAAATGCACAAAATCTACTGACACCATTGCCGACTGCTTTATTAATATATATATTTTTTTAAAAAGGTTAACAAGACCCAACAATACTAATAGAAGTCGGTGCTCAGTGTTAGATGTGCCTTGAAGAAAACATATTTTTTGTTGCTGACCCAAAAATAAACAAACATGTAGGATTAAAATGCATAATGGGTACCGTTTGTAATATGGTCTTATATGGGCGTCATTGGGTTCTGGTGACATTTACAAACCTCTCTGCAGTGCGGTTTACATTGTCGTTAGATCCCTTCTCTGGTAATATTTGACCATATCACAAAGTTACCAATTGTGTATCTTCTGTATGTTACATAGTAGCAGTCAGCGCTGTCATTATTGTTCAGATATAATTTTCTATTGAGCAGACATTTTTTGATTTGACTATAACTACGCCCACTGTGGACAGATCTGGATGAAATTTCGTAGCCAAACAACGTAGTCAGCTAAGGTCTGGTATGTCAAATTTCATGCTCTTCTGCGCAAGGGTAAATATTAAAGTGGCGAGTGGTGTGGAAAACTCGAGTGATAGATCAGGAAGAAACACAGAAAGCTGAGGGCAAATAAAGAATCAACACTCCATTGGGATCTTGACAGCCAACATTGTAAGCAGTGGATTAGGGCCAGATGTACGACCCATTTTTGCATGCTCCTACTGTTTAACGACCCGTTTGCGCATGCAAAAATGAATAGGGCCATGTACAAACCCAATTTAGCAAGTCGCAGTTTATTTGCGACTCGCTAAATAGGATTTGTGACTCGCAATTAGGAAGGAGCGTTCCAAGGGCATCCCTTCCGAATTGCAACTTGCTACCCTATGTAAGAATGTTTTGCGACCGCAATTGTGGTTGCAAAATACTCGCAATTTACCGCCCTCGTCAAGAGGATGGTAATGCACTCACAAATGGGAAGGGGAAAATAATTTTTAGGGGCAGGCAGTGGTTCCAGGGACCACTACCTGCCCTTAAAAAATATAAGGAAAACTTTTTTTTTTTTTTTTCAAATGCATTTAAAAAAAAAAAACTGCTATATTATAAAGCAGTCCCAGACATGGAGGTCTGCTGAGCCCAGCAGACCTCCATACCTGGGAGGGTCAGCCATTCCTAATGGGGTCGCGAATTGCGAGTGCCTCATGAATATTGATGACGCATGCAATTTGCGACCCCATTGGGAATGGCAATGAGTTAGGTGCAAAGCCAGGCTGCTTGCCGTCAGTGCAGCGCAATTTGGAATAAAATGTATTATTAAAAACATAGAAATTCAGTAACAAGACCACAATTAAAAACTGAGCCCTTAGTCCCCCCCTCAGTTTCAACTGTGGGTTTTTCATGAATATTTTTATACTATTCTAAGGCACCATTTATAATGATGTATCTTTTCTAGCAGCTGCATTCCCATCTTAAGTGTCCTGTTTACCATGCAGTTGCTACAAAGCGAACTGTGCCCACGCATATCTTCATCCAATTGTTAAGCTGCAATTGTCTGCAGAGTTGCCTTGCCTTGTTTCGTGCTTTGCTCTTCTTAGCTCTTTATTGTAAGCTGTCTCTGCCTGCTTATGCATCTGCAGTAGCAGGTCTATTTGAAAGGGAATAGTGGGTGAACGATGAAGGCTGTGGCCTAGTGAGAGTGACCACACCCTATTATCAGTTCTGTAACCAAATACCCTGAAGGGTGCCATCAAGCGACTTGCTGTCTGATCAGTTACTGCCCTGAGTCAGAAGAGACAATACAGGTTCAAGCATTGGCATAGCCAATAGGTCTCGCCTTTGGGACCTTATAAGTATTTAGTTATTCAGCATAATATCCTTGGTGCAACAACATCAACTGTTGCATGGCTAAACACATATAAGGTCCCAAAGGCGAGCCCTATTGGCTATGCCAATGCTTGGTTTTAAATGGTGTAAATCCGTTCAGTAGTTCCTGAGAAATAACATTTTTTTTTTTTTTATATCTGGTGACCCCAGTGGATCGGCAAACCTTCCCAAGCACGAGCTTCATTCTGATTGGCTGCCAACACTCCAAACCAAAAAGTGTTGGCCACCATCTAGTGACTCGGTTGAACCGAGTCACAAGAAAAAGGTAAACAAATGGTTAAAAGTGAAGAAAAGGGGGCACCTCCCTGGGACATGATTAATATTATGCGGGGGCACACGTTCCCTCTGCAGCCCCGGGGACCGCCACCTCCCCGGGGCATTTGTATAATTATGTGCGGAGGGCCTCATGGGCCCCCCCAAGCCCCGGGGACCGCCACCTCACCGGGGCTTTAAATAAGATGAAGGGGGGCCATTCTCCTGGAGTCCTAGATGGACCTGGGGACCGCCACCTCCCAGGGCCGCCTTCAGCAATGTCCCAGGGTGCCCAACCCCGGGACATTGCAGTTTGCAATGACAGGGCAGGAGTATGGCTCCCACCCTGTCGTTCCAAACACTGCTTTGCTTCGTGGAAGCGAGAGCAGGAAACCTGCTCTCGCTTCCTCAAAACAAAGTAGATTGATTTTGGACAAGGGCAGCTGCATGTCAGCATTCTTCCCTTGTCCAAAAGCAATGCCGGCTTCTGCAGAGGCAGGGAGCTGGCCGGCTCCGGGGCATGGGGTCCCCAGGGCCAGAAGTGGCTCGGGTGGGGGGCTACTCGGCCCCCTCCCTTTCAATTTATTATTAATAATATTATTTTTTTATGGAAGACCGGCCCCGGGGGATGGGGTCCCCGGGGCTATAATTGGCCTCAGGAGGGGGGCCACGCGGCACACCTCTAAAATAAAAAATATAAATAAAGGCCAGCCATGTGGCCCCCCTCCCATAATTATTATTTTTTTTTTAAAATGAGGCTGGGCCCCGGGTGATGGGGTACCCAGGGCCAAAAGTGGCCCATGGAAGGGGGGCCACGCGGCCTCCCTCCTGTATAAATATTTTTGTTAAACAAGGCCATGCCCTGGGGATGGGGTCCCCGGGGCCGAAATCGGCCTCATAGAAATGAACCCCCATCTCACTATAAAAAAAGGAAAAAAAGCCGGCATCTCGCCAGAGGCCCTGCCCCCCTCCCTGCACCACTCTGCAAACGTGCCTCTTGGCACACTGCTGGTAGGGCGCTGAGGTCTTCATGTGTCCTGAGGACCTCAGGACTAAAGTGGACTTTATCCCCCAAACAGCAGTGTGCCAGGGGGTGCGTTTACAGGGAGGTATAAAAAGGGGGCATGGCCTCGGACCTCTCTCAGCAATCCAGCTGTGTGGGGCTGACTAGAGATAACAGGAGGGCTAATTGGCCCTCAGGAGGCAAGGGGACTTCATCCCCCAACCAAGAGCACGCCACGAGGCGTGTTTGCAAAGTGGTGGAGAAAGGGGGCGTAGCCTGTGTTCACCTCTCAGCAATCCTACTATCTGGGGCTTACTGGAGGTGTTAGATAGGCTATTTGGCCTCTAAGGACCCCCAGCATCAAAGGGGACTTTAAACCCCATCCAACCATTTGCAGACTGGTGGGCAAAGGGGACGTGGCCTGCTTTGATAACTTACCAATGCTGTTCTGTGGGACTTACTGGAGGTAATAGGAGGGGTAGTTGGTCCCCAAGGACATCCTTGGGGCCAACTACCCCTCCTGTTACCTCCAGTTAGTCCCACACAGTGGTATTGCTGAGAGGTATTCGGAGGCCACGCCCCATTTCCTCTCCACTCTGAAAACACACTTCCTAGCACACTACAGGTTGGGGGATGAAGTCCACTTTACTCCTGAGGGACTTTGGGGGCCAAGAAGCTCTCTTGGTACCTCCAGTAAGTCCTACGCAGAGCGCCAGTTGGAGACCCAGACCCCTTTCTGCACCACTCTTCAAACACAACTAATACGTTATAGTTATAAATTAGCATTTAAAAAGCTTAGAAATTAACTGAAAAAATCCCATGTTTCAAGGGACATTTTAGTTAGAAATTAGCATTTAAAAAAACCTTAGGAATTCACTGAAAACCTCCAGGTTTCAGGGACAATATAGTTCGTTGGACATTTCAATAATATAAAACAAGAGAAATTGAGCCATTATTTAGTTGAGCTAACTATAACTCGCGCCCCCGCAATGCACTGCTGATGACGTCACATATTACATCATTCATGACATTCTCTGTGACATCACTGATGACATCATCCACTTAATATCTGATGCCTCCTCACACCCTAATATAACTTTTCATACACCTACTCTAAAATATAGACTACCATTCTCGAAAGCATAGACACACCAATCCCAGTTAGTACATAACCACTCACTGATTCCTAGGTCTACACACACATTCACTCACCCATACAGTCACTCATACATGCAGTCATTCATCAATGCAGCCACTGATATATGCACTCATACACCCATACAGACACTCACATACCGCCACTCACCCATAGTTACTCACATACCTAACAATTCACCCAAAGACTCAATCACACTGCCATTTACTCACCTATACAGTTATACACACACCACCTCACTTATTCATACAGATAGTAACACATTATTACTCTCATCTACAATCACTCACACAAGCACACACTCACCCATATAGCCACTCTCACACTCCCTCACTCGCACAGTCACTTATATACTCCAACACTCACATATACTGCCTTTCACATTACTCACTCATATATCAATGAGACATCCATATACTCACTGAAAAAGCCATACTCATACTCACTCAACCATACCGTTCCTCACAGACCCAATAATTAATGCATACACCCAGGGATTCACCCACTCATACATCCATGCAAGGAGTCACACAACCCTATCCCAACCACGCAGACACTCAGAAAACTAATCAATAACCCATATAGACACTCATGTACCTACTCACCAACCTATGCAGCCACCTACACACCAACTGACAGACTGATACACACATTTACACAGATTATTCACTCACCCATACATTTACTAAGACATGTTTAATCACTCACTTATATAGTCAGTCACGCACCCAACAAAATAATCCATACAGACAATCATACACCCACTCATTCTTTGAATACGCCTTGGCGTATATATATATAACATTCTTAAACTTTTTCAAACACTCACAGGAGGATGTCATCAGTGATGTCATCAGTGATGTCATTTGAGGTGTCATCAGTGGTGTCATGAGTGATGTCACTGACCATGTCATTAGTGATTTAATATGGGACATTATCAGCAGTGCATTGCTGGGGCGCGAGTTATAGTTAGCTCAACTAACTATCACAGCCTAATTTCTCTGGTTTTGTACGACTGAAATGTCCAACTAACTATAACGTCCCTGAAACCTGTGTTTTTTTCAGTGAATATATATATATAACAAGGCAGGGGATCCTGTCGAAACGCATCACAAACAGCACAGTATTTGAACGAAATAAAATTGCAGAAACCTGAGTTAGCAGTGTCGGTGTCCAGTTTCTCTTGAGGACCCGGTGGTGGCATGGATATATATATATATATATATTCACTGAAAAAACCATAGGTTTCAGGGACGTTATAGTTAGGAATTAGCATTTAAAAAAACCTTAGAAATTCACTGAAAAAAACCATAGGTTTCAGGGACGATATAGTTAGTTGGACATTTGACTCATATAAAACCAGAGAAATTCACCTGTTATAGTTAGCTGAGCTAACTATAACTCGCGCCCCCGCAATGCACTGCTGATATCATCACATATTACATCACTCATGACATGGTCAGTGACATCACTGATGACATCACTGATGACATCTCAAATGACATCACTGATGACATCATCCACTGAATGTGTGTTCCTGTAAAGTTTAAATATGTTTTATAAATATAAATATGCCAAGGTGTATTGAAGAATGAATGAGTGTATAAGACTCAGGATGCATGATTAAGTAGGTGTGTGACTAACTGTATAAGTGACTAATCAATTGTGTCTTGCTTAATGCATGTGTTAGCGACTGATATAGTCAGTCAGTCAGTCAATAGGCTTTATTTCGATAAAATCTTATCTTAAAAAGCAATACATACAATATGGTAAAAACACAGAAAAGAACCATAACAATGCAATATAATCGATAAAATATACAATAAACAAATGGCATTAATAAATTACCTAAACACACACATTAAAATCCTCCGATTAAACAATTAATTTAAGCCTTCTTGATCTAATCACCCAGACCCAATTTAAAAACTTTGCCATGCCACACACAATTAAGGGCCGTGTGTCTGACTTCAATATTCTCAAGGCTACCATATAATGCCTAGTACCCAGTTCCTTACAGAATGGTTTTAACCACCTAGATCTAGGGGCTTTGTAGGCAGGGCACTCAAACAATAGATGGGCAACCGACTCAGTCCTCTGCGAACAGAAAACACACAAGGGACTAGTTTGAGCCGGGATTTTCCAGCGGGCAGTCAGTTCTCCCACTGGTAGGACACCAATTCTAAATTTGATATACAAGGCCCTATCTCTGGGTTTTGAAATTATATCGAGATAGGGTTCCCGAAAGGACACGTCCTTAACCAAGATGAATTCACTGGAAGATCTACATAAAATTGGGTTAGAGTTGTTCCTACCCACTACCCAATTCCAAAAAATCTACTTCAAGGCGGATTTGGGAGGGGCAGACCTGGAATACCATGACTCCCAGAGACCCAATTCCCCCAGCAAAAATTTGACATCCCTTAACCACCCAATTTTTGACCAACTGTCAGCCCTCCCTCAGCCCATCTGCATAACTCACTAATTCAGGGACTCTCCATAGGCGAGCCCAAAGGAGCAAGGGGCGAAGCCTTGCCTGTTCGCTAATAGAGCGGCAGCCCATATCCATAAATAGAGGTAAGGACGGGGTACTATAAGGGAGGGACAACAAGTCTTTCAGAAATTTACTCTCTGAACGTGCTAGCAGGTCAGTATTCTGCAAGCCCCATAGCTCAGCACCATACAGGGCCGCACTAACCCCTCTGGCTGTGTAGATGTCCAGCACAGGAGCGATAGGTTTTGAGGTGGATAATCGTTGTTCTTTAAGAAGAGCCCCCACCACCCTTTTTTGACTCAGCAACATCTTCTGGAGATGGGAAGTTCACCGCATATCATCAGTGAGACGAATGCCAAGGTAATCAAACTCCTTGACCCTTTCCAAAGGCACCCGATTTAAAATTGGAGATTTTCCAAGCTTCTTCGGGGGATTAAGGATCAGATATTTAGTTTTATCTGTATTAATTTGAAGACCCCTTTTCTCGCAAAAAGTTTGGAAACTGTCAAGGAGACTTTGTAGGCCCATCGGGGATTTGGAGATGAGCAGGGTGTCATCGGCGAATAGTAAGGTGGGTATTCTCCTGCCCGCCAGGGATGGTGAATCGGTAGGATTTTCCAAAAGATGCTCCACCACTCCGTTCACATATAAGGTGAACAGAGTGGGAGCAAGCACACACCCCTGGCGGACACCCCTATTCACCGGTATTCTAGCGGTCTTCTCCCCCTGCTTACCCCACCTCACCTGCGCAAAGTTACCTGTATGAAGCTTCATTACCAAGGATAATAAATATGCGGGCATTCCCATTTCCGACAAAACCTTCCACAAACAGCCCCAAAGGGACTAGGTCAAATGCAGACCGTAAATCAATAAAGGCAAGATACAAACTGCCTTTGGCCAGGACAACCACTTTCCAATACAAGAGCATCAGTCTAAATGTCTGCTCAATAGTCCCGGTGCCTGATCTAAACCCAGCCTGTAGGTCTGAGAAAATGTTCTTGTCATCTATCCACTGAAGCACTCTCCCCAGAACCACCTTCCCCGCCACTTTCTTGGAAGAATCAATTAGGCTTATGGGCCGGTAATTAGCTGGGTCGTCCCGGCCCCCTTTCTTGAAGATCGGAACGACCTCAGCACCCATCCAGGAATCAGGAAGAGCTGTACCACAGTACGATGCATTTAATAGTGATAAAATAAGTAACCCCCATTCCGTTAGGTTAAGACGGAACAGATCCCCCGGTATCCCATCTGGGCCTGATGCTTTATTGGGGACAAGAGAGTTAATAACCTTCTCCACCTCCTTGGGCGTAAAAGAAACATCTTCGCTCAACCCAAGAAAGCTCAGAGAAGGTAAGACAATCATCCCACTGGTATCATCCTGGGAGGGAGTATAAAGTTTGGAGAAATGGTTAAACCACATCTCCTCAGAGATGTTACAAGTTAACAAAGAGTCAACTGACCTGTTCCTCGACCTAACTAGGTCCCAAAAGCCCCTCGAGTCTCTCCCAGCACTGGCCATTTTCAAATCACACCAGAACTTATCGTCCCACTCTTTCTTAGCAATACTGATAGCATACCTATATTCCTTCCTAGCCACGCCAATCAACTCAGAACTCTTAGACTTCACAGCTTCAATTAAAACCCTTTTCGCCCTCCAACATTCCTTGGAATACCATCCATGGTTGCCCCCAGATTCCCTACAGACTCTAGTTGAAGAACCCTTATTCCGTATCACAAATAACTCTCCCAGGGCTTTAATAGTATCACAAAAAATGGAGGAAACGCCAGGGTAGGTCAGGGGGCCAGTTCCTAGATTTGACATAGCCTTAGTCAAGGTCAGACCTATTTCCTGAACCTTCCCCTCGTCCAAAATAACCTTTTGCCATTTAAGACGCCTCCCACAGTTTGCTGGACAGACTTCCCCAGTTGACCGCAAGACTGGAACTTCTTGAGAGCGAGTAAGGGCTAACAGCATAGGGGAAAGTGACAAAGAAAGCGGGTTATGGTCGCTGTCTATAGATGGAAGGATAGCCATGTCAATCATATAAGCCCAAAGCTTAAGGTCCAGTAAAACATAATCTATTCTAGAGGAATAGCCGACCCTGTTGAACGTGTGTGCTCCACAGCGGTCCGAAGTTGTTCTGCCATTCGCCGCCCTTAAGCCATATTCCAAAACTAGGGCATTAAGTTGCATGTCCCGTTTGGACCACCTTTTTATAGGTGCTATTGCTAATGGTGGAATACCCCTCCTCAGGTCCTCCTCTATAATGCCCAGGATGTCGTCTGCAGCAAGAGGTTCAAAGGTGCAATTAAAATCTCCAGCAACCAGAAAATGCATGTCAGGACTACACCAAGTAAGTTTGTCTTCCAGCCCTGATATAATTGGCGATGACATACCACTGTTGCCACCTCTAACATAAACGTTGAAGATTTCCAGGGACCGCCCTCTGTGAGATCCGGTAAGGGAAATTCTCATTAGATCAGGGAACTTGGAAGCCCTAAATCTGATCTGGAGGCCCAACGCAATACTAACCCAGATGAGCAGGCCACCCGAAGGGCGACCTCTCCCTGAGATGGAGGAAATTGCTGGAACAAAATAGGTGGTATAGCCAACCTTATAACAAGGCTCCAGACACCAAGTCTCTTGGAAGATACATATTCCAAAAGACTCAATGAAGATGTTCCAGTCCGGAAGGGCTAAATTTCTGGCGATGCCTGCTATGTTCCAGCTTACAATCCTTAAGTCGCCTTTGGTTTTATCTCGAAACACTTGCAAATGTTGTGGGGCCATACTGTGCCCAGCGCGGGACTCACATATTGTGCCCACAGACCCTATCAACATACAATTGTTCTCTAAGTGGCATTAATCCAGTACAGCCTCATTCTGTGTACCAGAAGAAGGGGAAGACAGGGGAGCATAGGAATTGGAAGACGCCATTAAACCCCCTAAATGCATCAAACTACGGCTTACAGGAAAAACAACTGGGATAGCAGCCCTCCCCGCAATATGCAGGTCAACAGCCCCGCCTCTGCCAACGAGGACTTGTACCTGAAAACTGTGAGAACAAACTATGGGGAGGAAAGGTAGAATGGGAATACAATTTGTCCCTTCCCCCCCAGTTCGGAGTGCTATCTGGCCAAAGGGTTGCTTGATACGGATAGAAGTAATTCATGGTGTGGGTGTTAATTCCTGAGTTAACTGCCCTGTAAAAATGGCTGCAGAGGAAGCTGGCTACCCTGGGATCTATAAAATTAACTATAATGCATTCACCCCTCAGATCTTTGGGCCTGATTCCCAGCCAAGTAACCAGTCTTACATGAAGGATCTGACCATCCAAAAAGCTAGGTAACGGTCTATTTTCCCTCAACCAGAACATAGTTTTGTTTTTTAATTCATTATATGATTCATATTTGCCAGCTTTAAGCACAGGGACCCCAGTTAGTACCACAACAAAGGGTTGGCAATCGGGCAGTAGATTGACATGGGGATTAATGGTAGCCCCCTCCTCTTCCACTAGCTGCGTATTGGGGGGAAGAACTGAGATGGAGCTTGGCCCCCCATGACCTCCCGTGTTGATGTTAGCGCTAGAACTTCGCACAAAGCTAGGCTTATCAGGACACTGGGGCCCTTTGGCCAAATAAGGGGGGATGTTAGTATTCATAGGGACTGAAGATTGTGCAGGGGTACCTAGAGCTACAAAGTCAGCATTCGTGTGTGAACCAGATGGACACCCTAAGGTAGGTACTACTACACACGCATTTGGAGCCCCCCCCCGATTCCCCTGATATCGAGGTAAGATCATTCACCTGTACGGGAGATGGAATTTCCTGATGAATTATATTCCCCGCCAGCCCGTCTTCCTGTATTTTAAAGTGTAATTTTATTAGGGTTTTGAGAGAAAAAAAGTTGTCCCTGGTGGTCTGTTCGAAACTATCCAGCCGCTCTGTTAAACCCTTTACTCTCTCCAAAACCGGAATAATCATAGATTTTAATAGATGCTCAATCTGAACTAAAGAGGGAAGCTCAGACTGAACACCCATATCTAGACTAGTCTGTGGGATGACGGCCCTCGGCCCTCTTAATAAGCCAATTGACTTGTCACCGATAGTCCTTGCGGGCCCATAGACAGCTGTCTCTCCTCCACTCCCCACCCCAAAGTGTCCAAACCCCTCTTTATACAAATAGTTTTTGGTTTTTTAGCAGGTTTACGGTTCCTACCCTTCCTTGGACTTGAAATACGCTTCCTCTTGGAGGGAACTACACCAGCTACCTTTGCTGGTGCTGGTTCTATACTAACAAGAGGAATTGTTTGTTGGGCAGAACTAATCAGGGAAACAGGGCGTGCAGAGGACTCAGCCGGCCTCACATCAGGAATAGTGGCCATATGTTCTTTGTGCTTTAGGGATGGGGTGAGCCTGTCCAAGCTTTCCCTCATGGCAGTGACTCTCTGGCCCACATCCCCCAGAGAGTCCACAACCAAGGGCTCCGCTACATGAATGGGAGAGGAAGCTAAGACCAAAGGCCCCAAAGATGATCGTTTATGAGTGAGAGATTTGCAAGAGAGACGACGCTCAGTGATTGCGATCTCTTTATCGAGAACCGAAGAAGCCCTAGTAATGAACTGATCTATGGTGCCGCTAACGGAACCACCCACCCTCCTCAAACCTTTTCCTGAGCGTGTTGTCATTGGCATGCACAGACCGTAAATGAGTGTAAACAGACCAATGGCAGTCCCTGTAGATGGAACAACGACACAAGGCAGAGGTTAACAAAACTCTAGTACAGAAAATAATAAACCTTAGAGAGGTGGCCCAGCCCTGCCCCCTCCTGCCCCGGACGGCCACAGACGGCCCGCCCTTTGCCCGGGCTTAGCCCGCCGCTCTCCCGCGTGCTTCCGCGACGCGGGATTCAGGACCGTTAAATGGAGTGCAATGGGGTCAGTGGGCGGGGCAGAGCACGAACGCTGACCAGGTGGTACGTTTCACGCAGGGACTCCTGGTAGATGGAGTCCCTGCAGCGTTCCAACGGCCCGCACCTAGCCCTGCGCTCCCCACAGCACACCAGCAGCCCCACCGCAAACAGCGCCTCCCTGGCTGCTCGAAGCGGCACCCGCGCAGCAGGTGCGCAAGGCGTAAGGGTAAAGACAGAGTTCAGTCCGGCGAAGATCCCCAGGACCGCAGCAAATAGGTAAGCTCCTCCTCAACGTCAGCAAAAGAGAGTGTCTCAAAAATAGAAGCACTGTGGGGTGATTTAAAGATCTGCAGAGGCCAGTAGGTGGGGCAGAGCACGAACGCTGACCAGGTGGTACGGGTCTCGCAGGGACTCCTGGTAGATGGAGTCCCTGCAGCGTTCCAACGGCCCGCACCTAGCCCTGCACTCCCCACAGCACACCAGCAGCCCCACCGCAAACAGCGCCTCCCTGGCTGCTCGAAGCAGCACCCGCGCAGCCGGTGCGGCAAGGCATAAGGGTAAAGACAGAGTTCAGATCCCCAGAACCGCAGCAAATAGGTAAGCTCCTCCTCAACGTCAGCAAAAGAGAGTGTCCCTCTGATATAGACATTGACACAGTTTAGGTTGTTAGTTGGTGTGTAAGCAGTTCCATGGTTTGGTTAGCAACTAAATGAGGATCTATATGAGCTATTCATTGCTTGCCTGAGTACCTGTATGAATACCTGAGTGTCTGCGTGGGTGGGTGGAGGGTGTGACTCTCTGCATTGATGCATGGGTGGCTAATGCACTAGGTATATGTGTTCAAGTCTGTATCTGTGAAGGTCTGTATGGCTGAGTGAGTGTGTGTATGAGTGTCTCGGTGAGTGAATGGATACCTCAGTGGTACATGTGAGTAACTCCGTATGTGAAAGGCAGTATATATGAATGTTGGACTATATAAATGACTATATGTGAGAATGAGTGATTGTGAGAGTGCCTGTATGGATCAGTGTGTCCTTGTATTAGTTATTGTATTAGAGTGTAAGTATGTGTTAGTATATGTTTAAATAAGTGACGTGGTATGTGTATAACTGTACAGGTTAGTAAATGAAAGTGTTAGTGATTATTTCCATTACTGAATAGGTGTGTGAATAACTAAGAATGAGAGGCAGTGTGTGAGTGTCTGTATAGATATGTGACTGGATATGATAATGCTGTATTGATGGCTGACTGTATGAGTGAGTGTATAGGTGAATGAATGGATGTGTGTAGACCTACACATTAGAGAGTGGATATCCACTAACTGGTATTGGTGTGTTCACGGTTTCGAAAATTATAGTCTGTATTTTAGACTGGGTGTATCAAGTGTTATATTAGGGTCTGATCAGGTGCATCTGATTTTCACGTGGAAGCTGTCATCAGTGATGTTATCGGTGATGTCATTTGAGATGTCATCAGTGATGTCATCAGTGATGTCACTGACCATGTCATGAGTGATGTAATATGTGATGTCATCACAAGTGCATTGCGGGGGCGCGAGTTATAGTTAGCTCAACTAACTATAACAGGTGAATTTATCTGGTTTTATATGAGTCAAATGTCCAACTAACTATAAAGTCCCTGAAACCTATGGTTTTTTCAAGGAATTTCTAAGGTTTCGTAAATGCTAATTCCTAACTACAACGTCCCTGAAACCTATGGTTTTTTCATTGAATTTCTAAGGTTTTTTAAATGCTGATTTCTAACTATAACGTGCCTGAAACCTATGGTTTTTTCAGTGAATTTCAAAGGTTTTTTAAATGCTAATTTCTATTTATAACGTTCATTAAACCTTTCTTTTTTTCCTGTGTTTTTTAATTATCATCCCATTCTCAACTTAGTGAAATCTGCAAATTTCACCACTCTTCCATCAATACCTTACACCAACAAAATCGCCACAAACAAGAGCCACATCTAACGCTAATGAAATACACAGTAGGCATTTCCGTGCAAAAAAAACACACAAAAACACCACTTCCCCATATTTTCTACGACCAGCCAAATCTGCAATGCTAACCAAAAAGCAGGCGATAAGCCGAGTTAGCAGTAACAAATTAACATCAACCTTTAACTGATGTAAGGAGGTCGACTATCTACTCCGTTATTTCGACCCAACTCACAGCCACATCTAAAGACCAACATGTGATACAGCTACTGATCATGCAGCTCCGACACCCAACAACGCCACAACACCCAGCCCCACCACCACCAGAACCTCCCCCCCCGGACCACCTCCCCTACTACCACCGAGGCAGCACAAAACAGAACAACGGACCTTCCCAAAACGCCATGCCCCTCAGCCACACAATAGCTGAATGTTGGGAGATGAGCAACCAACTATATATGAAGGAGGCAAGTCACCCATCACTGATGAAGCACACAATGCCAAGTGTAACGCTCATGTGCTGCACAGACCTCACTATGCAAAGCATAAGCCTTTCCATGTGGAGATATACTATTGATACTTGTAGTGTAGTGCACAGTGGACACAACCATGTTACCTCAGGCAGTGGGGAAGATCTCGGTCATGTAGCTGTGTTGTCCCCCCCTGGAAGCCTAAGCGGAGTGGGCCGCTCCAACGTACGCCACTCCAGCATAGTAGTATGAATAAATAGACCAGGCCCTAGGCGTGGTTCAATTGTGGGAAGCCCAACGAGTCTGTCAGAACGGCAGCCCTCACCCTGGCACGTGGCAGCCGTCATAACTGCGGGCCTCCTCGACACAGGGCCCCTGCGAACCCAGCGGCACAGCACCGCAGACTTATGTCTGTACCGACTACTGCCTTCGATCTACACTACGGACAGCGCGGCTCACAATTCAGATGTAGGGGCGATTGCAGATATCGCAGTCCAGTTCGCAAGACACGTTGCTCCCAGTGCCACCCACCCAGACCACGCATCATCGCAGCGTGCGCACATGCTGTGTGCTTCAGTTACTACTAGCTCACTGCACCATAAGTCATCACCACGTGGCCTAGCCAACACAGAATTAATTAGACAAATCACATTGCTCCAAGTGCGGCCCGCCGGGACCACGTCTCATCGCGGGGTGCGCACACACTGAATACTCCAGGTCCCACTAACTGTGCAGCTCAACTCAACGCCACGTGGCTGTGCGCCCATCCTGACTGCTGCCTCCGCCCTACACTTGAGTTACATGGATCACAATTCAACATTAGTAGCGACGCAAATTGTGTAAGAGACTATAATGGTTTAAGAAGACCAAATGCTCCCAATCTGTGCAGCTCAAGTCAACGTCACCTGCCTGTGGGCCTTTGCTGACTGCTGCCTCCGGCTTACACTGTGGAAAACCAGCGACACGTGATGCCAACTAACCCTCTTCAATACAAGACGATCCCACATGTGTAACTGTGTCCTGAGTCCTCAATGGCAGCGACCACAGCACCAGACTCCCTTCGATCACCGAGGGGTATTTCCACGTGGAAGACCGGTGACACATGGTGCCACTGAACCTGTACTACACAAGGTTTGTTTGGGTCACCAACGTATGCATGTGGCTGTGGACCCTAGCTCACCGCTACCTCTGCCCTATACTGTGGGCGACCGGCGACAAATGGTACCACTAACCGTCTTCAATACAAGCCGATCCCACATGTGGAACTGTGTCCTGAGTCCTGAATGGCAGTGACCCCAACTTGCCATCGACCACAGCACCAGACTCCCTTCGATTAGTGTGGCGTATTTGTATATCAAAGTCATCAATGTGGAAAGTATTGCCGCCGAAAAGATAACGCAAAAGATACATTTTACACAAACTGTCGATTTCCCTTTACATGTCCAGTAATTTCCAAAGGAAGAGTGAACAGTTTTATGTCAGCAATGAGACATACCATCACTTGAAAATCACCCAAAAATACTTATAATTTAAAAAGAACAGAATCATCGAAGTATAATAATGATTACAATACAGAGATTTTGAAAATGTGAAATGCAAATATGAACATACAATATGATGCACATAACTCAATTGCTGTTTCTCACTATGTCACGTCATATATTACCAACTCTGAGAAGACAGAATTGAAAGAAATGTGGGAAGAAATTTCACAGGAGAAGACACTTAGGAAATAAATGTGCAGCTTTAGTTTGAAGATACTTTCACATCGAGAAATTGGATCCTACCAATGTTCGGATCGATAGACATCTGCAAGTTTATATTCAAAGTCAACAGGAACCATCTGGATAAGTCTAGGTTTTCCTGCCGCACAAAATTGAGTTTTAATATAAATGTTATAAAACAAATTTGTGATGATATAGGCTTACGTTTCTTTGCTAGTCAAGAGAACTGTACAGAAAATAACAGTTGGATATGTTTGGGTGTTGATCAACAAATGGAAGATAATACTGTTGTGAAGTTTGAAAAAGAAATAACAAAGTTTAAAGTAGTTTCTGGTGAAAATCCCAACTATGTTTATATTTATTGCCGACGTACTCATTATAAAACTCAAACTAGGAATGTAGATGTACTACCACTAACCCTGTTCAACACAAGTCGATCCCACATTTGCAACTGTGTCCTCAGTCCTGAATGGCAGTCACCCCAAGTCCGTGGCAGCGACCACAGCACCACACTCCCTTCGATCACTGAGGCATATTTCGATATGCAAGGCCAGCGACACGTAGTCCCACTAACCCTCTTTAACACAAGCCGATCCCGCATGTGTAAATGTGTCCTTAATGGCAGTGACCCCAAGTCCGTGGCAGCAACCACAGCAGCATACTCTCTTTGATCAGTTAGACATATTTCCATATCCAACAGCGGCGACACGTGGTGCCAATAACTCTGTTCAACACAAGCCGATCCCACATATGTAACTGTGTCCTGAGTCCTGAATGGCAGTGACCCCAACTCCGTACCACCACACTTCCTTTGACCAGTGGGGGGTATTTCCATATGCAACTACAGACTCCAGTAGGCAAGTAAGTATCACAGTCCTACACCCTACATATTATCCTTTTAGCATCCTTGCTTCAAGAACTTTTTTTTTTATAACAGTTATAGCTTTACTGTAATTACCAAATTAATCTTCAAATGAAAACTAAAATGGAATAGCAGTCTACACTGCAGGCAGTACAGCTCGCAATTCCATTTTTAAATGCTAATTTCTAACAACAAGATTGTACTCAGAAAATACAACACTTCGTCAGTGTATTCTATACTTATTTCATCTTTTCACCATACGCCTACACTACACTCACTAGGGCTCCCAATGGAAATTATTTCTTCATTCATTAACTACAGACTTGGCAAGTAACTATTACAGGCCTCAAATCTACATAATATCCGTTTAGTATCATTTCATCTTGAACATTTTTTATATCAGTTAAACCTTTAGTACAATCACCAAATTCATTTTCAAGTACAAACGAACACTCAGCAGTCTACACTGCGGGCAGCAGACCTCGCAATTTGAATTTTGGACACATGGTGCCATCTAACACTGTCCAACACAAGCCGATCCCACATGTGTAACTGTGTCCTGAGTCCTGAATGGCAGTGACCCCAAGTCCATGGCAGCATCCACAGCAGCAAACTCTCTTTGATCAGTTAGACATATTTCCATATGCAGTGACCCAAAACTTCATGGCAGCGACCACACCACCACACTACCTTCGATTAGTGAGGAGTATTTTCATATTGAAGGCTGGCGACAAGTGGTGCCACTGAACCTGCACTACGCAGGCAGGTGAGGCCACCAACATATGCACGTGGCTGTGGGCCCTTGCTCACCGCTATCTCTGGCCTACACTGGGATCAGCAGGCCTCACAATTCAGATAGAGTCGTGATTCCACATGACACAGTCCTATAGCCAAGACATATTGCTCCCAGTGCGGCCCGTCCATACCAAGCATCATCACAGGCTCATACACTCTCAATACTTCTGGTGCCACTAACCCTCTTTAACAGAAGCTGATCCCACATGTGTAACTGTGTCCTGAGTCCTGAATGGCAGTGACCCCAAGTCAGCAACCACACAACATACTCCCTTCGATTTGTGAGGCATATTTTGATATGCAAGGCCGGCGACACGTAGTCTCACTAACCCTCTTTAACAAAAAACGATCCCACATGTTTAACTGTGTCCTGAATGGCAGTCACCCCAACTTCGTGGCAGCGACCACAGCACCAGAGTCCCTTCAGTATTACTTGTCGTTCTTTTCTTTAAATAATTGTTTTTATATGTAAATCTATACATGTCTAAGACTCCTCTTGTCCAACGGCATAGGGGCACTTCCGGGCCCAAGAAGGTTGTTGGGGGTATGATGGTAATGTGGGAAGAGGGTGCGTTACCTGCTGATGTCGGGAGAGGCAGCGTCAAAGGGGTATCTATCACAGAAAGAACTCCGATATGTTTTCACAAATACCTCGGACAAATGCCAGCTGACGGACTGAATCACAAAATGATTTTTCAATACTTATGTAGTGTGAGTCATGAACATTTCGCACCCAGGCTCGCAGAGGGACAGCTGCTGCCCGTCTGCTCCACTCACAGACGCAGTACTACGAGCCATCCATGCCATTATAGCTAACCCTGCCCTGTTCCGTCGTACGCCACGCCACACAGATTGCATTACGACGACAGCCCCACATACCTGCCTGTCGCAGGCGTACTCGCTGTTCCTGTGCAGGTCAGTGGTCTAATTCTCCACATCTCCCGCACACTCCCTGAGGGCAGCTTTAACCACATACCACACCCGTCAGGCCATATGACCACGTAAATATAATAGATCGACAACGTCACATCCTTTATTGCCGGTGCTGAATAGATGCCGGACACTCCACGTGTCTCGACCATAAAGAGTCTTTCAAAACTTGCACAGAAGGTTACTCGCACCCTAATCTGTATAGCCCTCAGGGGTCTACCACACCCTTGGCGTGGACTTCAGATGCACAGGGTTGGTGCCACCCGAAGCTCATATGGCTGTCAGGGGCCTACCAACACGTGGCACAAACTTAACTTCCACAGGCTTAGCGGCCCCAAAAGCTGTTGTGGTCTCCACCATTGATGACTCAGGACTCAGCGACATGTGTGAGATCTGCCAAGCACCTGATGTGGTCTCCGCCATTCATTACTCAGGACTCAGAGACATATCTGGTATGAGTTTTGACGGGCTCCAGCTAATTATTTGCTCATGGATGCGCAGGGGCGGCAGTCTCTCTCTCTCTCTCTCTCTCTCTCTCTCTCTCTCTCTCTCTCTCTCTCTCTCTCTCTCTCTCTCTCTCCCTCCCTCTCCCTCTCCCTCTTCCTCTCCCTCTCCCTCTCTCTCTCTCTCTCTCTCTCTCTTCCCTCTCCCCCCCTCTCTCTCTCTCTCTCCACCTTCTTTTCCTTCTAACTCTCTCTTCCTTCTCCCTTTCTCTCTGGCTTTTTTTTCCTTCTCTTTTTCTCTATGTCTCTCTCCTTTGATATGTGCATTACACACGTCCTTATTTTGTGCTTTATTTTCCAGGCTCTGTCGTCCACATCCATGGTCCCCACAGCAGTGTTCCACCTTGTTATTTTGTATTTGTTTGGATACATTTTCTTTGTTACTTTATCGTTGATATATGTTAATAAAAAAATAAAGTTTGAAAAAAATAATATTAACGTTTCTGGTTGTTTTCTTAACTGCTGTGTAACACTTTCTTGTTCTTATTACTGTTATTTGATGAAGTCCACCATGGTCTTAAATTTTGGAGGACTTATCGCGGGAATACTGGTGATGTCTGCAGTTTCCACAAACTTCTGAATAGTGTTTTAGATTTACCTCAAATTTACTTCCATTAAGGTACTGATAATGAAATGCAGACTAGCCATTCCCGTGCAAAAAGACACGAGGTGCACCTTTGCGATTTATTCTAAATACTAAAATCCTGTATTGAATTGCACTGACGTAGTGGCTGCACTCACAGTGTACACACAAAATCATTTACGAAACCGCATTGTATTTATATTAATTGGGAATTGGGCGTCAGGTGCTGGATCTTGACGAGATACACTGCCCAGTTCGTATATTGTCCTACACACGCAAAAAATCACATCACAACTTTCACACCAACTGCAATGCAAAACAAATTCCGGCGATAAGCCACGTTAGCACCAGGGATTTTACACCTGCTTTCTGATGGTGTTAAGCAGGACGACTACCTGCACCATGAAAGAGAACACAGCCAAGAGCCACACCAGAACACCCACAGGTGCCATAGAATAAATGATACAGTGATACCCATGAGGGCCACAAGACTCTTCGGACCAACTCCGGGACCGCCAACGCCCCCCAAACCCGCATCTGAGCAAGTGTGTCCCTCTGGTCATTGTGTTAGAATGATAGGCACTAGCCCTGCAACATCACAGTGTGCTATCACCTCAGCATTGGCAGTGAGCCTGGACATGTAGCTACTCACGCATCCTCCTGCATGCACAACCGGCGTGTGCTGGTCCGGAGTACACAGGTCAGCACAGGGGTGTGCCTATCCGACAACGGGAATGGGGTGTCTCGGACAGGTCCGTGTACAGGAAGTGCGGTAAGTGTGTCTCTGTGTTCTGATGTGGCCTGCCACAAGGGCCGCAGCAGTCGATGTTATAAAGTGGCATGCACCACCTCCAAACGGCACTGTGATGATGTGGTTGGAATGCAGCAGCACATGCGCAAATAGGCATTACAATGGTGTGCCGTACGAGTGCACGGGATACAACCAGGGCCGGACTGGGAATCAAAACCGGCCCTGGCAAAGTGCTTGGCCGGCCCCCCACCCCCACCGGGGGGGGGGGGGGTTGGGGGTGCCGCCGAGCTCTTTACCAGGGCCGGTTTTCGGCCGTCTTTGTTACAGGGCCGATTTTGCAGCTACGCTGCAAAAACGGCCCTGTAACAAAAACGGCCCCCTGGGGCCCAAAACCGGCCCCCACCCGTGCAGCCCACCAGGGGATTGCCCGGTGCCTGCTATGGCCAGTCCGGTCCTGGATACAACAGCGCACCGTACAAAAGTGTGGGAGCTCGTGGGAGGGAGGAGCCGCTATTTGCAATGTAACAGACAGTGAACTCGCCAATGTGCCACATGCTGGACATCTCATCCATGATGACCACGGTTGCAGACATCCCACAGCACCAACAACCCGCCTTTGTATACATCCTCTATGAATGCAGCGTGGTTTTCACTTCTATGCTCGTTCACTGGTGTGATGTTGGCGAGTTGTGTGACTTGTGCTCCTTGTTGGTGTGTTTCATTTTGGCCATTGTTTGTCTATACTTGTGCTATACTTAACTGTGCATGTCTGCCATTTTGCCCATCTTCCCCCGTCCCCCCACTCCCTGCTTCTTCCTCTCTCTGGTGCTGTTCTGTCTATAATTTTGTTGCTCCACACATAAATACATGTAAAGTACAAATTAGAATAGTTCCTTGATTCTTTTAGGTTTCAAAACTTCTCTCTCTTGGTTTCTTTTTAATTTTCCATATTAACAGTTGTTTTAAATATTCAACAACACATAGAAGTCAGAAGTGCAACGTATTCTATCAACACACTTTCTAGAACATTCTACAACACGTGCAGGTTAAAAGTTCATCAATCTTTTTAAACGTAACCATATTTTTTTGCAACATTTTCTCGAACATTTAACGGCACGTGCAGGTTAAAAGTTCACGATTGTTTTAAGTTCGAACAGTGCCTTCCAAATGCAAGTAGCAGGTGTGGTTGAGTTGGCAACTTTTATCCTATGATATGTACTCCACATTGAAACTGCTTTTTCCTAACCAATCACAAAGATGCTTTTCGACAAAACAAATGTGCACCCTACTTTTAAAGAAGAATGCTTTTCGTCTCCCAATAACGTATCGTTTTGTATGGCAATAAAAAGTAGTTCCCCATCTTTAAACATATCTCTTATTCTACCAAGGAACTGCATGAGCTACAGATATCTTTCCATACCTTCCAGCCATACCTTCAAAATGCTAGTGTGGATCGTAGGACATAGCTATATTTTCTGGTTCAAGGGGTATGCAGAACAGAGACGTATTGACTTAGACCTAGGTTTACAAAATGTGGACATTAAATGGTTTGCACAGAGAGGATTGAAGTGGCACCAATTGTTGCCTTTGGTTAAAACCTGTTAACATCTCCAACACCCTGACCTCATTATTGTGCACTGTAGTGGAAACGACTTAGGCACATTGACTGGGGTATGTTTGGAAATGCTTATGAAGGACACCTTAGGACAACTGATGTTACTTTTCCCTCAAACTGTCTTTTTATATTCCAATATATGCCAAAGACAGAAGTGGAAATGGTCAAAACAATTTTGTCCTCAGATTGAAAAATCTAGGAAGAAACACAACAAAGCTGTGTCTGCATACCTCCGAGCCCACAAAATGGGGTCCATCTACAACAACAACATATGTTTTGATATGGCTGATATCCACAGAAGTGATGGCGTACACTTGACAGATCACAGAAATCGAGTTTTCCTGAATAACTTGAAGCTGTGCATCCACACTTATATGTAGGTCTAACTAATCAACACAAGGGCTCTTTTTAGAGCCAGCCTATAACTGACAACTTAGGCCCGCTATTTTAGGGCCAAGTAACGCCAACTCCCGGACCCTCGCCAAAATGTATTCTCCACACAGCTGTGACGCAGTGGCCAGACCATCTGACTTTGCAGCACAGAGCTCTCTCTTTGATCACCACCTCTACTCCCCCATAGGGGTGAGTAGTTTGCGTTTTATAAATACCGTATTGATGTACCTTCCCACTCCCTGTACAACACCACCTAAGCACCATATACAAGTTGGACAAGTGTGGCACAGCGCCCAGAGCACATGACTTTACAGCATAGCAAACACAAGCTCACGGTTTCATACCCGAGTCCAGCAGCAGTTACATTTAGCAGGATGACACTCTAGGCAATACCTCACTTAATTTCTGTACCCAGCGCTTTCAGACCAGTAGGGGTCAGTAGTTCACCGCCTTTACCCCGAGTCCGTCAGCAGCTCAGCTTATGCCCCCAGCGCCATCAGACCCGTAGGAGTGAGTAGTTTGCACTTTACAAATACCGAATTGATTTGATACGCGCGAATTTACCTTTGCACTCCCTGTATAACACCCCCTAAGCACCATACACAAGTTACAATGTTTGAAACAAAAGTTGCTCCGATTAGGTATAACTACATACTGACACTACTTGGACAGATGTGGCACAGCGGCCGGAGCACATGACTTCACAGCATATGACACACTGTTTGGACTCACGCTTTCATCCCCGAGTCTGGCAGCAGCTCAGCCTAGCACCATGAGACTGTACACAATACCTCACATAATTTCCATAACCCAGGACTATAAGACCAGTACGGGTCAGTAGTTCATCCTGGTAGGTATAAACACATGCTGACACTACTTCTACAGGTGTAGTGCAGCGGCCATGGCACATGACTTCACAGCATAAGACACACAATTTGGACTCACGCTATAATCCTCGACTCCCGCACCAGCTCACCTTAGCAGCATCAGACTCTAGGCAATACCTCACTTAATTTCCATAGCCCAGCACTTTCACACCGCTAGGGGTGAATACTTTGCTTCACACCCAGTCTATAGCACACCCTAAACACCCCACAGAGGTTACAGTGCTCCTACCCTCCTCTTTCCCACTTTTTTTACCCTTTTTTCCCCTTACTCGCTTCGACGGAATCACCAAATGGCGGCCAACACTTCCTAGTTGCTACCGCTCACAGCGCTCACAACCAATAAGCAGCAAGCTCGTGCTCGTAATCCAATCAGATGGCAGCATTCCCAAATATCGATATCTGTAAATTTCGATATTTCTCAAAAACTACTGAACGGATTTACACCAAATAAACAAAAGCGGGCTTTCTAGACCAATAACCTTCTCCCTGCCAAATTTGGGGTAATTACGTTCACCCGTTCGACCTGTAGCCTTGTCTAAAGTTTCCTATGGAAATTAACATGGAGAAAACATGTTTTGGGATGCCCCTTTTTTCTCGGGCCCCCTTGACGAATCACCCCCAAACTTCCCACATAGGAGCTGATATGAACAAAGAATTAGTTTGGAGAATTTCATGAAGATTCATCAAACGACGCCAAAGTTATAGGCAAAACAAAAAATGCTCTTCCTTTGGAAACTTGGTCCTAACTATAACTACCTACTGGCGACCGCCAGTAGGTTATATATATATATATATATATATATATATACATATATATACATATATTCCAGGGTTTCCCAGTATTGACGCCGGCGCTCCTTTCTAGGGCGGTGCATTCCTTCCAACAGGGAACAGTCGGTTTAAAATTTGAAGAAGAACAAAGGCGCTGCCAGGCGACAACACCCTTCGTAGTATAGAAATGCACTCACTCGTGTGTTTTAAATTCTAAGGCGCTTTATTAGCAAAAGCGCTGCTTCACCCAACGCGTTTCACCTCCACCTGAGGCTTGATCACGGGATGTTGTTTGCCTCACTGTGACTTCTTTTATTTCCACATATTTTGCACATACCTATTGTCTGTCCAGTGGTGCATTGTGGTATTTGTAGTGTGCAAGTGAATATAAGTGTACATTTTTTCTTCTTTCTGTTTTTTGTTATTAAGTGCTCTTATACAGTGTTTAAAGAGGATCTTTAAAGAAGTCCTGGTGATTAATAGTGTTTATCAATTTCTCAATTTTACAATTTTTTTATTGTCGCGAAGCCAGATGTATTGGAAATCAATTAGTCCATTCATACTCTCTGGTGAGTTGTCTTTATATTCACAGTTCCTGTTTTAATTTTTCCTCATCAGTCATTTCATTTTTCTGGTGAGCTGTTGTTCTCAGGTTGCATTTATACTCTCCGGTGAGTTATATTTAGCAGCTTTTGATCCTGTTGGTCAGTGATTCATTTGCAGTTTTAATGAGGTTGTCGATGAGTTGTTATTAACAAGTGTGATTATAGATGTACATGTAGTTCCTCATTGTGATTCAAACCTCTGGGGTCAAGGGTTCTGAACGCAATGATGTGGCAGGATTCTTTCTGTCTTAAGGTCTTTATTCTGTCTCCACCTCTTTCCGATTGTGGTATTTGTTCTAGAACCCAGAATTTTAATGACTCCCATTTGCCATCATGATGTTGAAACATATGTTTTGCTATGGCATTCGTTGGATCTTTATGGGTTGTGGCTCGGGTGTGCTCCAGGATTCTCTTTTTTGGTTCAAAGATAGTGCTCCCGATGTACCGTTTCCTACATGGGCATTCTATCATGTAGATCACATGGGTGCTTTTGCATGTTAGATGTTGTTTAATTTGCCAAGTTTTGTTTTTCCCCATGTCCACGGATTTCATTGGAATTGCAATTTTGCAAACTTTGCATTTGCTTACAAGGCCAGAAGCCTATTCTTTGAAGCCAGGTAGTGGTTGGGGCCTCTTGGAAGTGGTTATGTATGATTTTGTCACTTATGTTAGTTGCTCGTCGATAAGTGATATTCGGATGGTCACCGATGATTTTGGATAATGTCTGATCCAGTTGAAGGATTCCCCAATGCTTCTTAATTATTGCTGATAGCTTGTTGTTTTCTGCACTTTGAGCCATATGTAGATAAATTACATTTACCGATTCTTAAATACCGAATTTTACCGATTCGGTATTTATGAATCGGTAAATGTAATGTAGGTAAAATATTACCGAATCGGTAAATGTCGGTATTTTAGAATCAGTATTTACCGATTCGGTAATGGCAACTGGCTTCCCATTCATTCCTATGGGCCTGGAGGCCCATAGGAATGAATGGGAAGCCAGTTGCCATTACCGAATCGGTAAATACCGAATCGGTAATGGGGGAGGCATCATCATGGGTGGCAGGGTGTCACATTGACACCCTGTTGCACCCCTGATTCGTCCATGTGTGCACATGTGGCGCACATACATGCCCTGCGGGCATGTATGTCTGCCACATTGCACACTTCAAAGTGCACAAAAATGCTTTTTTCCATCTATTCGTCATTTACCATCAACTTTTAGTTGGTGGAAAATAATGAATCCCCACACCAACGACACACTCCCCCTACATCTCATTTCAGGATTCGGTATTTACCGAATCGGTAAAATTACCAATTCGGTAATTTTACTGATTCGGTAAATTACCGAATCCTGAAATGTGCCCCCTACATACCAAAAGCCTAAATACCGGTCGGTAACAGGATATTTACCGAAAATCGGCCGTTACCGACCGGTATTAGGCTTCCTACATATGGCCCTTTGTGTGGTTATCAGTCTTATGATCGTTCCTTCTTTTTCCTTTGATGTTGATTGTGGCTGTAGAATGTCTGTTCGGTTCAGTGTCGATACTCTGTTCAGACTTTTTCTTACCACATTCTTCGGGTATTTTCGTTTGAGGAATCGTATTTCAGCCTGTTGACTGTGTTTCTGGAATTCACAATCTTCTGAGCAATTCCTCCGCATTCTTAGAAACTCTCCATATGGGATGCTCCATTTAAGATTTTCTCTATGGAAGCTTTCTCCATGTAAGACTGTGTTTGTCGCAGTTTTCTTTCGGTGTAATGTCGTTTGGAGAGAGTTTTTTGTGATGTAGATTTCTGTATCCAAGAATTCCACTCTTTCATTACTGAATTTATATGTGAATTTCAGGTTCATTGGACTGTTGTTCAGTCTCTCAAAATAGGTTGTGAATTCCAGTTCGGTTCCGTTCCAAATGATAAAAAGATCGTCTATGAAACGCAGCCATAGTACTATCTTTTGTCGAAATTCATAATTTGTCGTATTCCATGCCACTCTTTGTTCAAACCACCCCATTGTTAGATTCGCGTAGTTGGGCGAAAAAGAAAAGCCCATCGCACAACCCTTTATCTGTTTAAAGATTTGTTTGTTAAACACAAAGATATTGTTGTGCAAACACATGGAGATCATCTCATTCAGCATTCCGTTATGTTCCTCATAATGAATGCTTCTTTTTCCCAGGAAAAATTTGCATGCTTCCATTCCTATGGTGTGTTCAATGTTCGAATATAGTGCTATCACGTCCATGGTTATTAGGTTGTATGTCGGGTTCCATTTTATTGAGTTTAGTTTATTTAAGAGATCCGTTGTATCCCTTAAGTAGGAGCTAAGGTTGGTTACCAGAGGTGCCAGGAAATGATCTATGTACTTTGAGATTGGTTCCAATAAAGAATTATTTGCCGAGACTATCGGCCTTCCTGGGGGCTTCGTCTGGTCCTTATGGGTCTTGGGCAAACAATAAAAAGTTGCCATTGTTGGGTGTTTTTTATTTAGATAGCGATATTCGTCTGCATCCAATAGGCCCTTTTGGAACCATTTCAGTAGGTTCTCCTCTAATATGTTTTGAATTTCATTTGTTGGATCTTTGTTCAGTTGTTGATAACATGATTGGTCCATTAGCTGTCTTTTTGCCTCCAGTGCGTAGTCTCCTTTGTTTAAAATCACAATGTTTCCCCCTTTGTCGGCGGGCTTAATTTCAATTGTACTGTCCTCCTGTAGGTTTTTCAGGGCATCCTTCTGTTGTTTTGAGAGGTTGTTTTTCTTTTTGCAGTGAGTCATTTTATATAGATCTTCTATTATTGCCTCATGAAAGACGTCAATCTTGTTGCCCGCTGGTAGGTTAGGATAATATTTGGATTTGATTTTGAGGCCACTTTCGCCTGCCCCTTCCAATAGTTGCAGTTCCTGTAGTTCCCCAATCGCTTCTGTTTCCTGGGATTCTGTTGTTGTCCCCATTGTCATGAGTAGTTCTAAGTTTTTCAGGTCTTCTACTTGGAGATTACTTTCTATTTGTCTTATGGTGGGTTGTTCTGCGTTGTTGATTTTCTCTGCATAGATTTTTGCCAATTTTAGTTTGCGTGTATATTTATAGAGGTCTATTCTCGTTTGAGTGATATCAAGGTGGGATGTAGGGCAGAAGTTTAATCCTTTCTTTAAGACCTCACTCTCTGTTGGTGTTAGGATTTTTTGCGATAGGTTGATTACGTTTAATTCCTGGGAATTGCGAGTTGTCATTTCTATCTCTGTTTCCTTGGTTGTCTTAACCGATCCTTGGACCACATATCTGTGAGCCACAACAAAAAACAGATAGCAGCATTGTGATTGGCTTAGGGAAGGGGAGGGAGGCTGCCTCTTCCTGTTCCACAGGACCCGGCCAGGAGCCGAGACGGCACGGGACCCCGGAAGGTAAGTTTATCACCCCATCCGTTCCCCCACCCGCGAGTCATGCTGGTTCGACTGACTACTGCAGGTGTCCAGCGGGACCACAAATCAAAACAAATAGAGCACTCTGATTGGTCACAACAGCTTTTTTTCCATCACTAGCTTCAGTCGCATGGGACACCCCTGGGACAGCTCCGTCCTGAAGGATTAAGCACTCCCACTGCCTGGCCGTAGCATGGAAGAAAATGTTGCGTCCACTATTACAGGGCACGAGGACACAATAAAAAGGAGGTAGTAGGGGGCAGATTATGGGTATCCTCACCCTTAGCCCTTCTGGGAGGTTCTAGGGGGACCAAACAAGGGGCCAAAATAAAAAAATGTTATTCTTTTTTTTTAGTTTTATACAGCGTGAACTAGACAAGAGACATTGGTTATCAGAGCGCTTTACATGAGCACCAGTTTCGTTACAGATGGACACATTATTTTTTTTCTGTAAGGCACGGGGAGAGTAAGTTATTTGCCCAGAATCACAGGGTGTTGAGCGTTGTTGCCAAGACTCGAACCCGGTTCCCCAGCTTAGAGGTCGACTTCTCTAACTGTAAGGCTACATCCTCTCCCCATGGGACACTCCTGAGACATTTTTACAGCTCCGACAAGAATTCCCAGTACCCAGCGCAGAGCTGCCACCGCATGTGATCACACAGGATTCTTGCAGAGGTCAGCACAGATGCCCTGTGCTCACATGGGAGTACTGCAGGATAAGAAAATAAATCCAATTTAAAAAGAAGAACTGTAGGTTAAGGGTCAAAGAGTGGTTGACTGGGTCAGAGGGTTAAATGGACACAGTTGTGTCATTATTATGTGCCATTATTTAGGAACTATGTTCCAAAATTTGGATATTGTATGTTGCACATAAGAAGTTATGCCAAATGATTAAGCCATAAAATATGATGATGTATGGTAAAGTTTATGAATCTTAAAATAATTTAAATGTGATTGCTTTTACAACACAGAAGCAGTTAGGTGGATATTGAATGATGTTTAATAGAAGGGTCTATTAGGAGTGAATCTATGATTTCAATGAATGTGTTCTTATGATTCTATTTTTTTTTAAAGGGCAATAACTTTCACTAAACCTCAGTTCATTTACTTGATTGATGTAATCTGAAACATTTCTACATTGCAATTGCTCTTCATGGTATAGCAGAACGCAGTCAGAATTGTAGCATTGAAAATGTGCATGCATACAATGAAGAACTCAAAGGCCAACATTTAATTCACAACTGACCAAAAAAACCTGAAAATATTCCTTTACTTTCATGATCTGCAGGTCCCAAGGCAAAAAGGATGAAGCAGTGGCCCTACTTAGAGAGTCCATAAAATTTGGTCCACAATTTGCAGACGCATATTCAAGTCTTGCTTCACTGTTAGCGGAACAGGTAATAAAAAGCTTTTTGACTTCCCATGCATTTTTACTTCACCTTTAGCATGCTTGCTTCACAAAGTAATGCAATGTAATTTTTTGTATTACACACATTTTTAAGTAGGGAGTAATTTAACTGACAATTTAACTGAGAATTGCAAATGCTCATTCAAATTTGCATTATTATGCAGTCTTAGGACACCTTTTGATTGTTTAAGATTACTGTTACATTGCCATTTTTATACATATATTTCGTGTATCTGGACATTGTAATTTCATGTATATGTTTGATTGTTGCACATGCCACGCTGCCTGTACATTCTTTTAGAACTGTTAATAGTGACTGTTACCAGGGCATTCTACCTGAAGATCTGGATGTGGAAGTACTGTGTCTCTGTGCATTAAACATCATTCCAGCATTTTACCCTTCATCATTATATGGAATCTTACAATTACCTTTCTAATAAGAAGATTTTAGGATTTAGAATATTTTTTTCTCAGAAGGAAGATTAGTGGTCACCTGAGACAGATGTTCAGTGTATGGTATAGGGCTCCTACAAACACATTAGTACATGAGGGTATGGAACCCACGTAATGTATTGTTTTTTAGGTTGAGTCCTGGATACTCATGTGCTGTTCTGGGACACATGCTGTACTCGGGAATGGTCTTGAAGCTCCACCCACTCTTTTTCCATCTTTTCAATTGGATCCTGTTGCTGTATTTTCTAAATGGTGGCTTCTGATTTGTTAATAGGCTTCTTAGTCCCTCATTAGTAAGGCATCGTCTGCATTTGTAACCTCCCACGAGGACTGGACTTTTTACTTGTGCGGTTACCCATTATGTTTATTTAGTCCGTGAGCACTATTTTCTTTAATTATTTTGTCCTACTGCAGACAGGACTTTCCTGAAAGGCTTTTAAGATGTGCGCGAGGCATCTTCAGGTTCGAGAACGGCAGCTGCTTAATTCTTTTGTTATGCACAACTGCCAAAATTAACACAATCTCACTCACCCGGTTGTGTTGTAAAATTCTTCCACAACTCCCCACACCCACAACCCAGTCCGATTTCCTCTCAGCGCCATTGCAGCATGTGTGAGAGGGAGGAGTAGGTTAATGAAAACATGATTTTGCACCACTTTTATGCACACACTCCTGCTTACCAGGTCCGATTGTAAAATGTGTTCTATGGTACTTGTATTAATCTTTGTCAATGCACATTTCTGCATACCAGTGCGGCAGCTGCCTCCTCCCCCATTGGTATTTGAAGGCTGCATGCATTGTGAAAGTTATGAGAAAAGAAAACTATAATTATGCACTGCTATAATTAAGATGTTCACTGCTAATTTAGTTATATTTTCTCATAACTTTCACTGGTTCCAAGCTGTGATAACATCGCAGCCTGCAGGCTGCATGGGGCGCAAATCCTGTTACACCTTTCTTAATAGGTCTTGCATTTGCGCGATTTGAAGCTACTGACATTGTGAATAACAATGTCTTTAATTTATTTGTTTTAAAAAGCCAACACAAATAAAAGGCATTGTCATTTACGTTGGCAGCAGCTGAAACCCTCGCAAATGCGAGACCTATTGCATTGCAAATGCTTGTTGTTTTGCTCTCCCTTTCTCGCAAGTTTATTTTGAGGCCACTTGTAACAATCTTGCACCTTCCTGTGGCCTCTTGTGCTGGTGCAATGAATATGCTTCTTCTATTTGCCTAAATGAACAGTTTATTCTTTCTGCACGTTTGTGACTATGATACACATGCCAAGCAAACATTGTGGGATTTCAGCCCTGACATCAAGACATATGTTCTGTCGGAGGGCACTCAATCCTCTGGATTATTTTGCAAAGTTAACATTTAACCCCAGCTAGGTCTCATTTTCATGGGGAAAAACACTAGCCACAGATCTGTAAGCAGTTGAATCAGTGATCTGTTATTGACGTTGAACAATAAGTGAGATAGGGAGCAGCTTTATAGATCTCCACTTCCTGTGAAATTTGGGTTAGACATGACAGTACATCTTACAGGTTTCCTAAATTATGCCATCAACCACATTCGCAGAATCTCTGGACAAATAGAAGAAGAAACCTGCTACTGGAGAAAGAAATCTTGGGAAAATGGGGGTTAGGTATGAGCAAGAGAGACAAAGAAAACACTGTTCTTCAGTACTGGTTCCGTGTTAGCGTCTCTCTAACATCAGGTAAGATGTCTATAAATGGAATGCAGGTCTCTACACTAGAGCACTGCAGAATAGAATTGCTGATTTTTTTAGCAATTTTTAGTCATAGATCAAACCACTCAAAAATTGCTTAATAGTCTTTGAGGAGGTACATGATGTGTACAATATTAGAAATTACTTGGAGCCTTTGCAGTGTCCATGGAAACATGGAAGACTGGTAACTTTGTAATGGTAAGCAGACATGCACCAGAACACTCCCAACAAGCAACACAATAAGAAGGTAGGTCGTAGGTCAGGTGGGAGGGAAGTGATAACAGCCAAATAAAGCAAACATGGAGGAGTGAGGATCGGGTGAGCACTGAGACGGCACCAAAATACACATTCAACTATGCAAAGTGTTGCCAGGTGCAGACTGCATGATAACTCAACCTCTTATACTGACTGCTAGTATTGCCCCAGAAGTGTTGTCCCAAACCCAGAAGTGTGATTTGCAATAGCAGGTTAATGGTCTAGTCTGGGCTTGTCTGTGAAACCTTCAATCTCTCTGTCCTTCGAGGCCTCAGTTCGTTACCCTGTGAGATACAACTGTGCTTCCACACAATCTTATGCATATTTAGTGGTATGTGTACAGGTCAAATCATTACACCTTTGTCCTTATTCCTGACAAAATCCACTGGTCTCACCCTCTGTATATGATCCAGCCCACATTACTGCAAAAGCATTTCAAGGGACCACACTCATAGTGCTCGTGTGTGCTATAGGATGGAATAAATTACTATTTCAAAAGTTGTAAATAAATTCAACAGAGCAAGTGCAGATAAAGCTTAATCAGCCGCTGCAAGCTACGTATCTCTCACTATCACTAGAATAGTTTCAGTCTTGTAAGTTGTAACCAGGCCAAAACAGTAGCGAACAGCAAAACAAAGGGCTTTTCTAAGAAGTGCTGCGACTGCTTTACCTTCTAAACCGCTTGCTTCCTAACAGCTTCTATCATGACGATTAATTCCACCTACATTTGGTACATATTTCCAACGTTGCTGTATTTGTCACTGCTTGGTAATTGTTAAATTCAGATTCACTTTATATAATTTAATAGGGTCCAATTCTCAAAGGTTAATTCATAATCATATCTTTACAACAGAACTTACCCTTTTCATGCCTGCCAGGGATCCACGTAGGGAATTTGTAGCAGCCATAAATGCATATACTAGTACAAACACCATGCAATGTGGTGGAAGTGGTCATTCCAAGGTATGGTCTGCCTTGTTAGCTTCTGAATGTCCCCAAACATGTTTATGGGCATTCTCAAACTCCTTCCCGAGCCCTTTTGCTCTGGGAACTGGCCACAAATACACAAGGACTGTAGTAATTACCCTACTTAAGTGGAATAGGAAATGGGAAAGCACCAGACTTGCTGGGGTGCAGGAAAATGGCTTTCTTAATGGATAAAATGTTTTCCCATGAAGAAAAAAAATGTATGAGAACCCTGCAGGGTGGTAATAGGAGCTTTTGGAGAAAGTCACATGACAATCCCTGAAGTACTCCGGGAAACCTGCACCTGGTGCATCTTTTCATGCATACGTTTTTGAATGTTAGTGAATTGCAAAATAAAGTAAGAGTATGTTCAGGCAGAGAACTAAGTAATCACACATAATTTATGTTTTTGTTTGTGAATAGGTGCCATTGTCTATTCAGCATTTTTTCTTAATATCATGGTATCAAAAATCATTAATTAACTTGTGCCACAAAAGCTAAACACGCGTTCTATTTTTTCTTATTACCATGGTTTCTGGTTAGCTTTTATATATATTATTTAATTATTACACTCTTCCATTTCATTGTGTTCATTTTCATCATCTTTTCTCTTCACATTTCTTACCTAATTACTTTTTAGGAACCCAGATGAAGATACTTATTTTTTCTGATTGAATACAAATAAAGGTTAATTAGAATTCCCATTTGTAGGTCTGTCTAAAGACAGCTGTACCTGCCTAAACGATAACATATTGTCAATACTTCAAAGATTTACTATTAGAAGTACAGCAGAGTGAGAGAGGGGCTTTGGTCACTCCCTCTCTGCCACTGACTTCTATGTGTTTTTCATAGATTACCATCAATTAGAATGGCTGTCGATCAAGGCTATGGCATTTTGTTGATGGTTACATTGACACATTTGTGCTTCCATTCAGTTTTGTTAATGTTTATTAAGCTTTATTAATAAAAAAAAACTACAGGTTACAAACAGCCAGTGGTAAACATAGCATATGAAAGCAATAGGTACATGAGTATGCAAGCAATACAAATAGAAGAGAAAGCTATTTAAGTTTTAAACAACAGCAGGGTGAAGGGGAGGAAAAGAAGAGGAAGGAGAAATACCCTTACAACTGGAGATCGAGTAATAGTGCATAACAATAAACAGCAGTGAAGTACAATAACATTTGACGAAAAACAAACCTACTGATAAAAATTAGAAGAAAAGAGCAGGGAATCTTGAATATTCATGGAGATTTAAAATTCTGAGAACTTGTACAAGAAAGTTTTGATTTTACAATCCTATTTAGATATGATGTTAATGGTAACCAATATTGGTCTCTATTAACAAAGGGTTTACAGGAGGAGGCAAAAGCAATATCCAATCGATGGTAATGACACAAATTATTCCACCAACTCTGTACGGAAAGAGTCTTTCCAGTTAAGTGCAATTTGTTGGAAGTCTAAAGCTAGCATAAGGCCCAATAAACTATGTTCATGTATAGTCAACCCCAAAGTATCTAATAAACTCCCTGTGAAAAGAGTAACATTGGAGAGAGAACTATGTAAATTAAATATAAGGGAAATATAGGACCAAACTTTTTCCCAAAAGGAGGCAACAGGAGGGCAAAGATAGAGGAGATGCATTAAATCAGCTGAAGGAAAGCCACATGACCAACAGCTCTTGTCATTTCTGTAGGAAAATGTAGCTTTAGATATAGGCATGAGATATAACCTATGGTATAGAAAGAACATAGATTGAGTAGTAGAAGCAGATCTAGAAAGCTTAAGTGATTGACTCCAAATCGCTCTAAACACAACCCAAATCTGCCTCCCAGGCAGGCTCCACCTTACTCTTAACACAAGCAGGATCGGGAGACAATGGCTGCCATCAAAATGGAGAATTTGTGTTAAAACGAACAAGGACACTTAAAAATGGATTGAACTTGAGGGAATGAACAAGGAGTTGCACCATCAAATAGATCATGGACCCACATTATCCCCGCAATCGCCAGGACTTCCAATAAAAAGGTCTGTTCTTAATAGTAATGAGATGATTGTGCCAGATCGGAGAATTCAAAAAGGAGTCTCTAGAAGAAATCTTCAATTGGGTGAGCGGTCTCAACAGGGAGCACGTATGTTTAAATAGGGGGAGAAAAGTAGGAACAGTCTTAGAAGAGAAGGTCAGTACCACTTTTGTAGAGAAAGGAGCCAGTAAGGAGTGCTCAATAGTGAGCCATAAAGGCGTGAAGGGGGAGGATTCTGAGAGAAGCCATTTAGAGGCTAGGCAAAGGCAAAAAGCCTTATGATAGATTCAAAAATCAGGAAAGTTAACAGCCCCACTGGAGTTGTGAAAATCTAGATCTTTTATTTTTATTTTTCCAAAACAATTTGGAAAGAAGAGAGAGTATTTTCTTAAAATAAATGGAAGGGCTATGAATAGGAAGCATAGATAGAAAGTACAATAGAATATGCGTGACCATCATTTAATGGAATCCAAACACCCCCACCAAGAAAGAAATAGAGGATTCCAAGCAGATTGTTAATACGAGAAAGAACTTCTTTCATATTTAGTTTGACTGAAGCTGAAATGGAATTAGTAAACCAAATTCCTAAATACTTAATTTTGAATCAATTCCATAAAAATCTAGTTGATGAAAAAGATTGCTGGGTACAAAATTTAGTAAGAGGGAGAATTTCTGTTTTATCCAAATTGATCTTATAGCCAGAAACAAGAGAAAAAGCAGAGATTTCTTGTAATAAAGGGGGATAGAAACCTTTGGGTTGGAAATAAAAAATAAAATGTCATCCGCATAGGCAGAAAGTTTCAAATGAAGATCTCCATAAGGAAATCCAGAAATAGAATCCTTATTATGAATAGAAGATAAGAAAGGGTTCAAGAGCTAGAATAAAGAGAAGAAGGGAGAGGGAGCAACCCTGGTGAACACCACAATGTAGAGGAAAGCATTGAGATGTACGCCGTTAACTAATACCAAGGACATGGGGGCAGTGTAGAGCAAGGGGTTAGGAGAGATAATCTTAGGACCAAAACCATTCCAGCAAAGAGTCTAAAATAAAAAGGACCAATCCTCCCTATCAAATACTTTTTCTGCATCTATGGAAACTGCGGCCTAGGAGGAAGAAAAAAAGGGTGTCTTATTCAGAACATTAAAAAATAACCAAGAGTTATCCAAGGTCAATCTGCCCTTAACCCCTTCAGTGCCCGCCCCTTTCCCCGCCCTGTGCCGGCCGTTGTATTAGCGGGCGGGGTTTATGACGAGCTGGTCTCGTCATGGGCACAGCGCAACCGCGGCACATGATGAGACCAGCTCGTCACGGGCATTGAAGAGGTTAACAAGCCACATTGTTCTTTACCAATCAAATGTGGCATGGGGGTTCCAAGCATAGAGCAAGTAGTTTAGCAAACACTTTATAGTCCACATTGACCAGGAAGATAGGGCGACCCTCCGTATTAATCAAACAGATCCTAGCTACTTGAAGAGTACCTTCTGCTTTACCGGAAACACAAAAGGATTGAAAAAGTTGTAGAAGATTAGGAAGTAATAAGTTGGAAAAATGTAAATAAAATTGCACCGTAAAACCATCTGAACCTAGAGTTTTACCTATTTTGAGTACTTTTAAGGCTTTATATATTTCCGCAAGAGATAAATCAGATTCAAGTGCAGAAAAATTAAGATGAGCATGAGGAGAGGAGAGGAAGGGATCTTGTTTAGGTAGGATTGAATAAGGGAAAGAGAAGAAGGAGACTCTGGGGTATATATATCTTTATAGAATTTAATGAATTCTTCTAAAATATCCTGATCTTTATACATAAGCTTCCCATATGAAGAGTGAATAGAATCAACTAAGACTAGATCCTTCTGAGATTTAAGGTAATTAGCTAGAAGCTTTCCAACTTTGTTATGTCCACCATAGTAGCGTGCACTACAATGAAGTAATATAGATGCAGCATTATAGTTACTTAAAGTGTAACTTTGCACGTACAAGCTCCTGCAGAATGGAATTAAAAGGAGAAGTATACATTTTGTGTTCCAAACATTTAATATGAGCCAGTGTCTATGCTGTTGAAGAGACCACTTCTTATTTTTAGAAACTTAGAGGGTCATTAGGACAGCGGGCGGATCGCCAAAAACCACCGCCTGCCTAGCAATTTCCCCCCGCCACATTACCATGGCGGGGGGAACCCCGGCGGACGGAAAGACCGCCCGCCGGTTTTCCGCCGGTAGGCAATCCGCCCGATTGCTTACCGGGCGGAAAAGCTGTTAACATGGTGGCGGTGTCTGGGAGGCAGGCGGTTCTCGCCATTGGGGGCCCGTAGCGATTCTACCTATAGGTACCCCCATGCAATTCCATGCACAACATGGCAGGCACCGCGCGGTGCCTGCCACATTGTGCATGTAACAGCACAACATGCCTTCTTGGCATTGCGGCGGGCGGTGCTGAGAGCACCGCCCGCCACAATGTCAAGTATGCAGGATGCGCCCGCTAGTGTGGTGGGTGCATCCTACTGTCACCAACAGGACCCCCGCACCAATGGCAGGCAGTCCTAGTCCACGATAGGATGGCGGGCGGACAAAGTCCACCTGCCATTCTTATGGTGCCCATAGTCTATAAATAATCTGCAAGATGTGGCTTTATAAGAGTGCCATAATAAATGAGGAGAGAGATTTGTGTAGGTGTTCAACGGAAAAAATGAATCGGCAAAAGAGATAATGAAGAGGAAAAAAGCAGATCCTGTAAAAGAGAATTATTAAAGCACCATTGAGAGGACCTGTGCTGCGGAGGGAGCAAATCAAAATCAGCAACAACTGTAGCATGATCAGAAATAACAATAGGGTCAATAGAGGAGGAAATAAGATTATGAGTAAAAGATTTAGAAAGAAAGATATAATCTACTCTAGAAAGGGAGCCATGAGATGGAGAGAAAAAAGAAAAGTCTGTTGCTTCAGGATGACATATTCTCCATGCATTTGCAAGATGTGCTTGAGATATGTTATTGAAAAACAGTTTATGGCATTTATGGGGAATAAAGCAAACTTGAGATTCACAAGCGATAAAAGGATCAATAATGTGATTGCAATCACCCCTCAAAAAAAAATGCATCCTTAAATTGAGTACATTTTTTTGCAACATTTGGCCAATATGAATAGTCCAGTTGGGTCGGGCCACATACGTTAAATACCGTCAAAGAAATATTATTAATGGGCAATTTAGCTAACAACCACCTCAGAATCAGTCTCCTGGGATAAAATTGTACATTTTAATTTTTATGACATAAAATGATTACTCCGTTGTTCTTGGTGGGGGTGGGAGAGACTAAAACAGAACCTTCCCAACCCCTTTTCATCTTTAATGCCTCTGACTCCTTAAGATGTGTTTCTTGTAAAAAAAAAATAATATCTGGATTGTAGGAGGTGAGATGGGATGAAATTCTCTGTCTCTTATTAGGGTTAATAAAACCTTTCACATTCCAAGAAACAACTCTGAATGTAAAAAAGACAAAAATACATATAGAACTACACGATCAACAGCGAAACAATGAAGAGAGTAAATAGGAAAAGAAGAAAGTGGAGAAGAAAAACAGTGCAATAATATCATTAAAAGGGAAAGGTATAAAGAAGTAGAAAAGGAAAGGAAGACGGAAGACGGAAGAAAAAATACCACAAGAAGAGACAGTGCATGTCAGAACCCGACGACTGTAATACGTACCGTCACAGGAAGACAGGAAAAATAAGGAGTGGCAACAAACAGTGAAGATAGCACATCTGACAGGAGACAACGCACCACACCAGGATGCCATATAACACGGACAGGAAGAAAGTGCACAGGGAATACAAGAAACCTGCAATAACATTAAAGAATCAATGAGATCACAAAACAGATAACAAGATCAAACGCTGCAAGTGATAACAATCAAAGTCAAGTGATAGAGGGGGGACCAGCAGTTTCCATCGAGGATAAACAGTGGGAATTAATACACTTCCTGAGATCACAGGATCATAAAATAAAGAAGTCTTGTTCTGAAATGTACCCTTAAACTGACAAGGATGGAATAAGCCATAGGGTGCACCAAGAGTGTGAAGTGCAGGGCGAAGATCTAGGAATTCCTTCCATCGTTTAGCAGTAGATATAGAGACATAGAGATAAAAACAGTCTTGCGCCAGACCAAAGTAGTTGTTTCTTGAGCTTGGCTGCATTTAAGACTTGTAGTAGATCAGTGAATTTCAAAAATAAAAGAATTACTCCGCAGGGTTTTGAAGGAGCAGATGAGGAAGATAGACGTGGACCCAGTCTGTGCGCACATTGGATATTTAATTTGGTCGACGCAGGAAGGTCCAGAAGCTGTGGAAGAAAAGTACTAAAATAAGTAACAGGGTCGTCTCCCTCAATGCTCTCTGGAAGGCCATATAAACGAAGATTATTGCGCTGATTTCTATTTTCGAGATTTTCAGCTGACTTGTTAAGTGACAAGACCTCTCTCTCTCCTAAGCAGTACTTCTGGCACATGAGTCCTGTACGTTGCTGACCTCTTGTTCCACCAAGGATAAACAACAGTCCATGGATGACCATTTATTGTCCAGAGTCTGTAGGCGAGTATTTGTTTCCTCAATAAAAGGTCTCAGAGCACGTATTTTTTCCAAAACAATGTCCAAAGAAACAGGAGACAGAGCTTCAGGTGGAGATGGAGGGTCCTGCTTGAGCCCTTTATTGGCAGAAGATGGTAGCTGTACTTCAGGTGCAGAAATTGGCAAAGCCGCAGGTCGAGATGAGGCAGACTGAGCCATATCCCCAGAGGAATGCAGACACTTAATAGAAGGAACAGTATGAGTAGAACCGGAGAAGGGTTCGCTTCTGGTATGTCTCTTGGTAGAGTGCAGTAGCTTCTTGCTTCTGACCATGAACCGAATTGGTAAAGCCAGGAAAGACCTTTGAGGTAAAAAACAATAATGGGCATATAGCACTCAATAGGTAGGGAAATTCCTCTAAAAAACTGTTCCTCCTCGTGAAAAAGTACATCCAATATGGCAAAAAGGAGAGAGCGAGTCAAATATCATGCAAAAATAATAGCACTGATCTAAATTCGCCAAGCTTTGAGGAGAAAACCTTCAAGATGGGAAAAAAAAAAAGTCGGCCGCTAGGGTCCAGCCTTGAGCATAGCAGCGAGGAGAAAACAGCTTCACAATCAGCAGGTAATCATAATGCAGAGGGCACCCACTTCAAAAGAAAAACGGTGGCAAAACCGCTGTAATTATGTCGGCAGCGTCCGAGGCAGCTTGGAACTCCGTAGCCAGGCAGCCATCTTGGGTCTCGTTGTGCGCGCCTCCCTCCCTTCAATTTTGTTAATTGGGAATATAGTTGTCTTTTATTAGGCTCCGAATGCTTCATGGCTTGTAGTGTGTAATTGACAGTCATTGTGTCTTTACTTTGCTGTCAGAATGATATAATTGCTGAGGTATATCTATTTATTTAGGAAGTGGGTGCTGTTTAGAAGCCTTAGCATATCATGCTAGAGACACAGATCCAGAACTATTAAAGGATTGCGCCATCAAAAAGCAGCGACACAAAGTCTCCTAAGTGCATTAACTATATAATGCAAAACATATTTATCTTTTTAGGGGCAAACACATCTTTGTGTTGCTTTGCATCACATTGCATCAAAGGAGCATTACTGGGTCATTTCTGGGGCTGATCAGCACAAACACCCATTGCTTTTGATGCAAAGCCCAATCTTTCAAAATAGCCAGACTGGGCTTTTCGTCAAAAGCTATTGAGTCCTTGAAGCAGAAGCTAAAAAGGGGAAATATGTTTATTTTTCGAAACAAACATACATTGCCTGTATGCTGCACTGAACAACACACATTCAGTGCATGGGATTCTTTTGTGCTTGCCTAGGCATAGTATTTATACTGGAGGGTATGCTTCGAGTATAAACACTATTCTAGATAGCCCACACTCACCTCTGCACCAAGGCAGCCTATTTGTACGCCAGCAGTGGGTATAATAGCAGCAGCTGGATAATCTTAATAAACATAGCTCTTTGCTGTGTTTTCTCCTTGCACAGTCTTAACATGTATCTAAGCAGCAGTTCCGCCCTGACAATTTTGACTTCTATACATATAGTTGTGTAAATTGTCATAACAATCCTGTAGCATATTAGGCTGTCTCTCAATGTACTTGAGGTTATAAAAGGCTTTGAATTAATTAAGCATTTGCTGAAATCTGTCTATAGCAATCACTAGTTTACTCACAATAAATGTATTTTGGAGAAAATAAATCTATATTTATACAGGGAATTTTCTAGATTGGGAGCTCCATTACAAGACCTTTAGGTTTGTACCAAACACTGATATTGGACCATGTACTAACCATTCTTAAGTTAGGAGTATTTTTTTCATATGTGAAATAAGATTAGAATGGTTTAGTATGATATGATTATATTGAGTCAGCAGAGGGTCACATGATTCATCCACAGGACAATAATTACATCGCTCTAGCATACATTTCTATAATTCTGTGTAGGACGTCCAAAATCCATCCCTGCTGTTCTGTGAGAACTTTTGATCACACCCTCCAATGTTGAAGGCTTGATGAAGTTCCATGGTCATGCTGGTGATGGTACCATGCCTGTCACCATGCCTGTCACCAGCCATTGGCAGACTCCAGAATACATAGGTATTTAGAACCTATGCAGAGCAAGGTGCTTCATTCCATGTATACAAGCAGCCCTCTAGTGTTAAAAAGAGAAGAGTATGTATTCTGTATGCACAACCACCAACCTGCAATTCGTCAGACATGGAAGGATAGCTACACGTTACATTCTATCAACCCTTAGATGTGCTTACAACAATCTGGCTCATGTAAGGCCGGTCAGCAATTCAGTACCATTTGTGTAACGTTTATATTAAAATGCATTAGAATAGTTGTCTACACCAATGCTCCATGGAATATCCTTCTAGAGTATTAGCTTGAATAGTTTCACGATGTTAAAATATTGCTGGCTTCCACAACTCAAACCTTTGCTGATGTAACTGTGTCATATGCACAAAATAGGGCATCGACTAGACTCCATTTGCAAGAGAAAAAAATGCTGTTCTCTATATTATCCAAAAACATCTTTATGGGGCTATTTTACAATGCAACAAAATGTGCCTCTACACATCTTTCCAAAACATTTGCTCAATCATCAACCTGCACCACAAGCGCCTACTGCTGCGTGAATAAAACACAATTAAATAGCATGTGGCAACACTGACAAAGAAGGCTCAGCATAGGCAAAAAATGCTCATAATTATATTGAGTGGGCAGAAGGACTAAAACAGGAATAAAACAGGTGCAGTACACTGTGCTAAACAAGGATACAAATAAAATTCTGAGTGGATGTTGTGCTGTATTATCAGTAGATAATGAAGTTAGGACCTTGGCATGATGCAAGGTCATCTACATTATCAGTAGATGGCAAAGCATGGCGAACCCTTCATGATGTAAGGTCATCTTTATTATCAGTAAATAATGAAGTATGAGAACTTTGACTGACGTAAGATCAGCTGCGTTATCAGTAGACGGTGAAGTATGGGAACTTTACATGATGTAAGGTTTACTGCACTATCAGGAGATGGCAGTGGTGGCTCCTCCGTTATAGCGAAGGAGCGTCGCCCCCTCTGCTGAAAGTCAGCAGAGGCAAGGACATAAATAAAATGATAATAAAACGTTTTATTATCATTTTATTTTGCGTTCTACAGCTGCCTGCCAGCAGAGCCGAAGGGGGCGGGGTGGGGGGCAGCCACAGTGATGCTGCAGCACCATGGAGGAGAGGGGAGTGGTGGGAACTGCTAAATGCACATGATGGGGCCGGTCAAGCCATCATGCGCACTTAGCCTTTCGCCACCAAGCCGTTTTGTACAGCTGGGTAGCGAGATGAACAGCTTCTAGTCAATGTCTGAGCACTGAATCGAGGCCCTCAGACCAATTACAGCGCTGCTCACATGCTGGGAATAGCATTCCCAGCATGTCAGCAGTACTGGGATTGGGAGCGGGGAGCCTGTTTCTGACAAGGACGCGAGGATCAGGTGGAAGACGGCGGCCGTTGGAGCAGAGAAGTGAAATTTTCTTAATTTTTTTCTTGTCTTTTTTTGTGTCCCCGCTTCTGGAAGATGTAAGGTCATCTGTATTTTCAGTAGATAGTGCAGCATGCAAACTCAGCATAATGTAAAGTCATCTGTGTAATAAGTAAATAGTAAAGCATGGGGACTTTGTGTGACGTAAGGTCATCTGTTCATGTCAGTGCTGGGTCACATTGAAAATCCTCAACTGAAAGAGCTTTCCCAATAGTAATTTTTATAAAAATTCAGCTGTTTGTGCATTACACGTACCACTTTTCTTAAAAATTATTACAAATCTCTGGTTTCTGCTGGCAAAAGTGTATAGAAGAATACATATACATTTTGGCCCTGATTACAAACTGGGCATAGCGATATCGCTGAGTGGGATACAATTCAGCCCAACTTCCCTGCAACCAGATTTGTCGGGTGTAAAAGCACCAGATCTGATTTTACCAAGCCAAAAGTGCAGGTGGTAAAAATGGTTTAGGCTTGGGCTGCAAGTACATCATGTCCGGGTGCCTGGCACCACACTGTTCCCTTGCAAGAGAACATGGTCCTGCTAGGTCACATCCTCTCCTGCCCACTTTCACCCTCACCATGCCCCTCCCTCTTTACAGTGGATCTTGCCACTCCCAGCACCTATCAAGCACCTGCTCAGAGTAGGTGATAAGTGGGAGCTTGAATCTGCATGAGAAAGGGAATATTGTATGGAATTTCACCTTGAAAACGGAGTCTACATGATCAGCTTTTGGGGATTAACTCGTTGTGTCTCTGCACCTAATTCTGCCTAATTCCTAACTGGGATCTTTCTCCTTCAGCTAATTTATTATAGTTTATACCCTTCTACAGAGTGCATAATACAGGCAAGCATCGTAGAGAGGTAGAGAATGGTGTCTTATTGTTTAACATAATACTTTGCCATCCCCAAAACACTCTGGGCATGATTACGACTTTGGCAGTGCGGAGGCCGGTGCGGCATGCCTCCGTCGCTCACCGCCAAAGTCAACCGCCGCCGCCCACCAGATTACAAGATGTAATCTGGGATGTTGGTCCTGCGTCGGCTGGCCCACGTTGCTGAATTTTTAAAGGTTGAGAGGAGAGCCTTAGAAAGACAGCGCCATGGGTCAGCCACAGCGCGTTCCAGCACAGCATGGACTGGAAAGTCTATTCCATGCTGGAACAGGGGGTGCATGCACACATGGGAGCACAACATGTGCCCCCTGCATGCACCCCCTGCATAAGGCATAACGGGACCCTGTAGGGCCCCCTTTGTACCATTGCCGCCAGCAGTTTCATGGAGGTAGAACCTCCATGACAATGATGGCGGTTCTGAAACTTGTAACATGCATGGAAGTGCGACAGCGCATAGCATGATTCATTCATCTCTGTCCCAGACTCGTGCTGGGCTCCTTTCCTGGATTTATTCCGCTAGATTGAGAACCTGCATGAATTCAACACAGATCGCTCCCGTTAAAGCTGAAGCCTTGGCTCACCTGCCCTTTGACTCACTGGATTTGTCCAGTACTTACCCCACTTATCTTTGGCCTCTCTAAAGAACGCAGGCCTTCATTCATACATGCATTCCTTTGTCCAAAATGAACTCGCCTGTATGCCTCTTATTTACTTGATTTGCCTTGATTATATAAGGCTCCTCGCAACTTCCACAGCACTAATCTTAATTGTGTAACCCGGTCCTGATGATGACATGAAATTTTACAGGTCGAAACGCCGTGAACCATTCAGCGCACTTGTGGGAGCTTTTGTGGTATACTAAAGCAGCTAAATTGTGTCTTGACAAACTACCTGTTGACTGTTTTTGTGACCAACAACCATTGTATTTTGCACCTTTTCCCACAGTTTTTTCCTCCTTTGTTACCTGTCACTTGTGGCGTTCACTTTTTCACGAGCACCCATGTGCACACCCACTATTGGGTTACCTATGCATACAATGTAATGTATTGCAGATATAACTACTTTCATTCCGAATATACCAGTTGAGTTTTACTAATTATTGTGGTCTCCCCTATTACCTCCTTTGCATTTAATTGTTTTCTTAAATGTACTTGTCTAACTCAATGATTACCGGTTGAGACATTATTAATTTGTTAAACAGCGGCACCACCAGCATATTTTGAGCCCTTGGCCACTGCGGGACCACTAGGAAACACGGTTCCCTGTCGGTTGTGGTGTTGCAGTGGTGGTCCAACGGCCAAAGTTGTAATACAGCAGTTGGACTGCCGGTGTCGTGCCCCCCGAGCCTGGCTGTCTTCAGACTGCCAGACTCGTATTCAGGCCCTTTGTATTCAGACTATACTCACCCAGACAGACAGAGGCTCCAGTGGTCATCCCAGGCACTATAGTGAAATGAAAGACAGACCTGGGAGATCTGATCTTGGACAAGGACTCGTTATATGGTTGCAACCAATGATCTCACTCAATCAATAAATCAACCAATCAATTAGTTTTATTCGAACGTTAAAAATGGTCATAAAAGTGAATACATAAAAAAAACACACAATTTTAAAACCCTTAACCCCGTACATTAAAATCCTGACCTTGGTACATTATAAAATCAAAAGATCAGATGACTTCTGACAAGGCGAGCTCTTTTAAGAAATTATGTCACTCAGTTCTGTCTGCATGTACACCGTGTTTTGCTTGTATTTTCTATCTTGTATTCTGACCTTGGTGAAATGGCTCATAAAAATAAAAAAATTAAAATGTATATCATTTAACATTTGGATCCACATTTAAGTTATTTGCAAAGCTAATATTAACCGGCCAACAAACAAATCTAAATCTGGTGTCTCCAACCTTTTGTGTAATAAAAGCTATTATGTTCAATTAAAATCATCACGAGCTACTATTATAATTAGTGTTGTACTAATGACCACGTCAGACAAGATTACATTAGTGACCGCCTTATGCAAGACTAGTAGCAGTAATCATCTCACTGCATCAGGCAGAGTTGTCAGCAGTAATATAAAAAAGGTTTTGTCTGTTTGTATGTAAGCTATACAAGCCAGTCACAGAGTGGTACCCCTGGCACAAATGTAATAATATTAGCAATAAGTCTTCCCACATGATTTAACACTAAAAAAATTTGCTTTAAATATATTTTAGAAATTCATCCATTGCTCTCCAAAAGTCAGTTTATGAATTCTGAAAATACACGCATTTTCATCTTGAATAGACAATTGTGGCATGCAATATTATTTCAACCAAGCAAAATGTTCCAATTCAGTAGGCTGGTATACATACGGGATAGCTACTTCCAGGTAGTGTGAGAGCTACCGGTAGCTCACAAGCTACGCGTTGGAGAGGCCTGGTCTAAATAATGTACTCCAACAAGTTGATTCAGTAGGATCCCATAGTGGCAATTGTCATTATTCTTATTTTGCACTTATATCACACAGAATTACTTCCATTAATGTGGCTTTGCAGCATTTTCTTAGTCTGGGGGTTCACATTCTGAATGGGTCAAAGGTTTTCATTGCAGACTGGAATGTGACTAGGTTTGTGGAGATGTAGTGTCATTCAGATATGCACATTTCTATTTTGTGCATATGTGACTGAGAGAAAACATTTACAATTACTGTGGTATCAAGCCTGGGTCCGTAACTCTGAATGTAAATAGCACACCCCATAATTACTATCAGCTAAGCAAATGATAATTAGCAAGTGTACAATTACCACCTGTGATAGCCCACAAATTTTCTTTTTCCTAAGATTGGTGATTTCCTTGTGTTTTTCTGGTGTTTGACGACATCCTCATTCTGCCTCAGTGCCCTACTTGTTAGTTCCCATTCTATTCTTCTCTTTCAGGACAGTCATCTTAAAATGTATGTTTGAGGAATGAGTGTCTGTAAATACAAATGCTATGCATTCTCCTGCCATCTATTGTTGGGTCCATATCCATTTTTCAAGTCACGAGGTATTGTGACTCATCCTCTTGTAGGTATTGCGCATGGTCATCAACATCATTGTAGATTGTTTTCTTTCCGCCATCAGATTTGAACGTGTGTTTCCATGCTCCCGGTCAACAGTACAGTGTACTCTATCCAGTTTACACAGATTCCTCCCCTTCATCTGTACTATTTTAGGTTTGCATCCACCTTTTCTTTTCATCTCCGGCGATGGCTGTTACTTCGCTCAAGCGGGATTTCAGATTTCAGATTTGGCATCAACTTTATCTGCCTTAGTGCCGCCCAAACTCCCAGCACCGAAGCCAAGTGCTCGGCAGACTACAGGGATAATTTAGATAACAGGTCTAGAGACTTAGACATCAAAACGTTACTCGCTACTTTTCTGCAACCTACTATAGAGGATGTCATGGCCGTGGCCACCTCAATTAAATCAGGCTCTCCATTTGACACAGCTTCAATATACATCCTATTGAAGGGAGCCATCACAATGATTACTGCTCTGACGGAGTTGTTTAATCTTTCCCTGAAGCGGTGTAGTTTCCGGCAGAATGGAAACAAGCCATCATCCTACCATTGTTAAAGGAATCTAATCTGGATCCTGATATAATAGAAATTTACAGACCCATCTCCCTTCTACCTGGTGTTAGCAAAATACTAGAGAAATTAATCAACACGTACATCACCAATCAACTAGAAACAAACAATATTCTTCACCCTCACCAGACAGGTTTTTAAATGGGCTGTAGTACAGAGACAGTCCTTCTAAGGGCAACAGAGGACCTGAAGGTGGTCCTAGACCAGGGTGGATCAGCAGCACTAGACCTGAATGCTGCTTTCGATATGGTCTCCTTACCCTACCCTTCTCCGCCAACTGGAAGAGGCTGGTGTTACAGGGAAGGTCCTGAAGTGGTTGGCTTCATTTCTGGATAAACTCTGCATCAAGGTCAGCGATTTCTCTGGCCCGACGTGGAATCTTAACATTGTACTTACAAGGCTCATGGACCCTCCATTTCAGCCCATCCACTCCTGTCCCCTTCAATTCATCTCTTGGAAGGTGGCATTCCTTGTTGCTATACTTCACTCAGGCGTGTCCGTGAGCTACAGGCATTAACCCAGGGAGACCTTTTCTTCCAAGTTCATAGAGATAGTGTTTTCCTACGTACCAATCTCGAATTTTACCCTAGGGTGGTATCTCCATTCCACCTTAACCAGTTTATACAACTTTCTGTGTTTTTCCCACAACCTGATTTGGTTGCAGAATGAGCTGTCCATACTTTGGATGTAAAGACAGGCCTCATGTAATACAAAGATAGAACTAAACCATTTAGAAAAACAAAGCAACTCTTTGTCGCTTTCTCTAAACAACACACAAGGAAGGCTTTATCCAAATCAAGCATTGCTAGATGGATCATCAAATGCATCCAGACATGCTAAAGCTAAGAGGACTCTGCTCACTCTTCCTAGAACTCACTTCACTCGGAAGAAGGGGGCCTCTTTGGCCTTCCTGGGGAACATATCATTAGCTGACATATTCAAACCAGCTACCTGGTCCATATTCTACACTTTCACAAAACAATCCATTGTGGATATACTGGTGCGCCAACAAGCTAATGTTGGTCAAGCAGTACTTCCTACCCTTTTTCAATCCACCACAACACCCACAGGCTAGCCACCGCTTTTTGGGGGGACTTCTTTACAGTCTATGCACATGTACAGCCACAACTACCTCAAATGGAAAATGTTATCCTGTAAGCATCTGTTTGTGGCATTTAGTGATGTAGAATCACATGCGCCCACCCTCGTCGCCGGACACCTGTGGCTGTTTGTAATCTCCTTTACTATCTTATTTTTCCTCTTTTGCATGGACATCTCTCTATACTTCTTTCACTCCACATTCCTTTTTTTTTTTTTTTTAATCTTTTTTATTGAGATCAGGATAAGAGGTCAAATCGACAGTACATTTAAAAGTACAAAAAAAAAAAATGTTTTACATATTCATATCAGTATGACTTGCAGGACATAAATATAAATGTCAAAGTAGATTTCATAAATGAAAAGGTCACTTTAATTCAGATAGCAGGTATAGCAAACAGCAAGAAAGAATAAAGCCAAAAAAAAAAAGAAAACAAAAAAATTATATATATACATATATAGATAAATGTATGTATATATACAACTTTCAGAGGAGTTCAAATAAATGAGGACCCCCAGATACTATCTAGCTTCTGTAAGGATTTTGCTCCTCTGATTTTAGCTAGTGAGGATTCCATAATATATATTTCTTTAACCAAAATCCACCAGTCCATCACTTGTGGTGAGTTACTTGCGATCCAAGTTCGAGCTAGAGTCAGTCTAGCACAACCAATTAAGATATTGAAGAGATCTGAATGTGAATCTACTGGTGAGTTACTGTAATTCTGGATACCGAGCAATACATTAGTTAAGTTAAGTATTACTGGTCTAGACAAAATCGAAACCATTCCTTGTTGAACCTTAGTCCAGAATTCCGCAAGTCTAGGGCAAGTAAACAGCATATGTTCTAAACTTGCAGCAGGGAGGTCACACTTAGGGCAACTAGTCCGTTGGTTATCAGTACTATTACTATACCACTTAAAAAGTCTTTCGGGAGTATAATATAACTGACAAATAGTTTTATAATACTGTAACCTCAAGCTGGAAGAGTGAATTATACGATTTGTATTACAGATAGATGTAGAGATTTGAGTAGCTGTAATATTTAGGCCTAGTCGAGAGCTCCATTTCGCTGCTATTTTCCCACAATCATCAGGTTTATATAGAGTTAAGACACCGTATCCAACACTAATAAATGACCTATACTTGCTGGAGTAAAGACATTCCCAGATATCAGAGTCAAAGATATTCAAAAGCTTCATTTTGTGAATAAGAAAGTCATGAATCTGTATATATTTAAAGCGTGATGTTTCAGGTAGTTTGTAAAGTCTACTAAGAGTCTCAAAGGTCAGAAGACCATCCTTGCCATATAAGTCACCAAGTGTTTTTATTCCAGCATTTTCCCAAATTTTAAATGACCCATCGTGAAATATTCCTGGGAGACCTGGGTTTACCCATAAAGATAGTTGAGGATGATAGAGCGTCGTATTGCATTTAGTCAAAATCAGTTGCCAGATTTTAAAACTGTCTTTGGAAGTCTTAAATTTAACTCGTTTAAAGTAGTTTGGATCGTTCATTTTGGCTAAGAACATATTAGAATCCTCACCTAACGATAGTTGATAACAAAAATATGTGTTCTTATTACGAATAAACAGACTACGCAGACGACTAAGGAAAGCTGAAAAAAAGTATAATCTAAAATCAGGGCAATTAAGACCGCCTTTGTGATAGGGCAGTTTAAGTAAGTTAATTGACCTGCGAGCCCTTTAATATCCCCAAATATATCTACTAAGAATCCCATCCAATCGCTCAAAGTAGGAGTTATTTACATAAAGAGGTATGGACCTAAATAAATATAGAAATTTGGGTAGTATGTTCATTTTAATTAGGTTAATTCGACCTATGATATTAAGGGGTACCTTATGCCATCTTTTTAATGTTGTAGCCGTTTCTTTAAGAAGATCATCGTAATTCAAAGTAACTATATCATTGATATTAGAAGAAATTTTAATGCCAAGATAAGTAGCTATTTGGGAAGTACCTAAGATTGGAGTAGGCGGTTTGTAGTTCAAGATAACCTGTGTCTTATGCGTGTTAAGTTTATAGCCGGACACAGACCCGAATTTATTAGCCTCATCAATAATACCCAATAAAGCTTCAGATACATTAGAGGAATAGACCGCTATATCATCGGCATATGCCGTAATTTTTAGCATAGTCTGGCCATATGTAAAAGGAATAATTTTGGGGTGAGCTTGTAAAGCTGTTAAAAAAGGTTCCAGAGATAGCGCGAAAAGCAAGGGTGAAAGTGGACACCCTTGACGTGTTCCACGAGAGATTGGAAAGCTAAGCGAGGTTAACCCCGCATAGCTAAGCTTAGCCTTTAGGGAGTCGTATAAAGCCTGTAGCCATTTAAGGTATTGACCAGTAAAACCCATAGTAATCAGTGTGGACCAAAGGTAGTCCCACCCCACTCGGTCAAACGCCTTTTCGGTGTCCAAGAGTATCATACCAAGTGGGGTTGAGCTAATCCCAGCCACATCAAATGCCGTAATAGCTGTATTGATATGGGAAGTAGTATCTCTTCCCATAACAAAGCCATGTTGAAAGGGAGTCACCAAATGCGGTATGAATGGAGCTAGTCGTGTGGCCAATACCTTGGCAAAGATTTTAGCGTCTGCGTTGATTAAAGAAATGGGTCGGTAAGACCCACATTGGTCTCCTGGTTTACCTTTTTTTTAAAAAAAAAACAATCCGAGTTGTGTTCCAAGATTCAGGGGCTTTCCCAGTACTACCTATAAGATTTACCACGGTAGATAGTAAGGGTATGAGTTCCTCTGAACATAGTTTATATATTTCAAGTGGGATAGTGTCCTCCCCAGTAGCTTTACCAGGGGGAAGTGAATTAATGGCCAGGCTGATTTCTAGCTCGGAGATATTAGCAGAGAGCAACTCGAATCCTTCATACCGTTGGTCCTTACCTAAATTCGTATCTAAATATTCTTGAATCTGATTCGTAGTCGGACAGTCCTCTGGGGTATATAGTGCTCGATAAAATATAACAAATTGTTCCAGGACCTGCTCTGGTTGAGTATATACTGTATTATTTTGGCCCTTGATTTCTTTTACAAGAGTTCTAGACTTGCCATCCGCTACATTATACGCAAGAATTTTACCTACCCTATCACCGCTCTCATACTGAGAGAGATGGTACTTATGTAAGCTAACCGCATTTTTTTCCATAAGCCTTGTTTTTATATTAAGTTTAGAACTGGCAAATTTTTGGCATATATCTACTATGTTTGATGAGCCTTGAGTCAGAGCCAATGAGAGTTGTTTTTCTAATGTACTTACTGCATTAACCAAAACATCCAGGCTAAGTTTATATTGTGAGTTCTGGTTGAGAACATAATGCTGTGTAAAACCTCGAATGCTTGCTTTAACCGTGTCCCACACTGTACTGGATGTAGCAGAATTTATGTTAAATGAAATAAACTCCACTAAATGTGCTTTTAACTGTAGAATGTAGTCCTTATTAGACAAAAGATGCCGTGGAAATGTAAATGGCCTTGGTTTTTTGTAGCTCTGTTGGTTAGTAAATGTTAATATTATAGGATTATGATCCGAGGCGACTCTCGGGCAGATTTCCATAGAGCAGTTTGATAGTATATTATCTGAAACTCCACATTCCATCCTTACCCGTTGTGCCAGAAAACAATGGAGTAGATAAACATGTGTATTCCCAACAAGACGAGGAGTCACACTAACTCGTGACTAGAAAGACTTCTTGAAGAAAAGCAACTTACACTCATCTGGGCCCAACACTAGATGGCAGTAGTATATGCAGCATGTGAATCTACAGCAAAGCATGCCATGAACAGATGCTTACAGGGTAACATTTTCCTAGTATTTCATTGTCGCACACAATTTGTTGACTGTTTACTGTTTTATGCATCATTTTGTCTACTGTTTATGTTTTATTCTTTTCTATTTTTATAACCATAACACGTTTGTGGAATGTATTACTTCAAATTTAAATTCTTCTTTGTTTTGTCTCTGTTAAAGGACAAATTTAAAGAAGCAGAAGAAGTTTACCAGGCTGGCATAGAGAAGTGTCCAGAAAGCTCTGATTTACACAACAACTATGGAGTTTTCTTAGTTGACACTGGTAAGTTTTTGCTGAGTTAAATCTGGCATAGTATAAAAATGCATAAACTACCTAATTATAAAGAGAATACAAAATAAATAATGTCCCTGTCATGTGCTGCGAGGCGGATTAGTCCCGACCAGGTAAATTGATGCCTCCGATTGGGTTCTCTGCCTACAATGAATCCTACTCGCCCTGCAAGGTTGATGGCATCTGCTCCATTGAAAGCTCCAGTGTTTCCTTTTATGTCTCACTGATGATTTCTCACAGCCATTTGTATCACTTTCCAGAATGTAAAGTGCCCTTCTGTTGTGTAAGATAGACCAAGGGCTGCAATTCATCACACCTGATTTCTTTTACTGCCGTGAGAGCGATTGCAATCCGTGACGTGCTGAGAAATGCTATTTGCAAATCACAAAAATAGCTCAGCTGTTCTGAATACCGACTTAACTTTTTTTCGTGGCAATAATGAAACATATGCTTATGTCTTCTTAGAATAATTATACAAATATAGCTGGAAAGGCAGCTCATTGAGCGAAGCGTTTGTAGCTCGCATCTGCCGTAATCTCCGGGACACGTGCTTTCATCCCTCAAGGTTAACTTAACCTTCTATCCCTCTGAGTTCATTACATTGGGTACCAATACATTGGATAATCGCAACTTTACTTTGACTCACAGGCAAAAATGTGGCATTAGCGACCTGTTAATATATATAAATATATATATATATATATATATATATATATACATATATATATATATATATATATACATATATATATATATATATATATATATATATATATATATATACATATATATATATTTATATATATATATATATATATATATATATATATATATATATATATATCCACTCCTCCTTTCGCAACACCAGCCGGTGTTGCTGCAAGACACGGACACAAATGCGCTGGTACAGGTATTTTCGCTTAGTTTATTTCCATACAAACATCGGTTCTAAATATATATATATATATATATATATATATATATATTACCTACTGGCGGTCACCAGTAGGTAGTTATAGTTAGGACCACGTTTCCATGGGAAATCCGCAACATTCTATTTTGAATAACTTTGGCGCCGGTCGACGAATCCTCGCGAATTTTTCAAAATAGGTGGGGCGCTACGCTCTGCTCCTACCCTGAAAGTCTCGGGGGGATTTGTCAAGCGGGGGCTGAGATAAAAGGGGGTCCCAAAACGCGTTTTTCCCATGCATTTTTCCATAGGACCTTTAGACAGGGCTACAGCCCGAACGGCTGAACAGAATTTAATGAAATTTGGCAGAGAGGTAGTCCCCAGGTCAAGGAAGTGCCTTTTGTAGGTTTGGTTTAAATCTGTTCAGTAGATTCTGAGAAAATAGCCTTTAAATCAATATATATATCTGTGGCAGCTTACGGTGCGCTTACCGTGCGCTTACCGTAAGCTTACCGTACGCGTACGGTGGCGTGTGCGAGTGCGATTCTGATTGGCTCTTAGATCTTAGTAAACATTCGAATCGGTCGAAACCAGGAAGCGGCGGCCGCCATTTTCTCTCTCGCTTCCTGAGTTGGGCAGCAAAAACGAACCCCAAAAATGTGTAAAGAGGCAGTTTCATGAGATCCTAACCACCCAGCATTGATACAGGGGTCCCCAAACCACCCCCAAGCCCAAAAAAACCCCAATTTTTTTTTTCGGAAAATCGCCGGTTACACTTACCGTACGCGTACGGTAAAAAAATGTAAAAAAAAAAAAATTATCCACATTCTCCCCACCCCGTGTGCAAATGGTGCCCGAGGGGCACCATTTGTGTATGGCATAAAACATGTAAGAAGTTAACAAAGAATACATTTCACAAAGATGCGCAAAATATGTCCCCCATGTGCGCACGGTGCGCGAAGCGCATCGTGCGTACATGGCCCATCCCGCTTAACGTGGGCACGCGGTGCGCGCAGCGCACCGCGTGACCACTGCGTAAAGTGGGCGCGCGGTGCGCGAAGCGCACCGCGTGCTCACTGTGCGCGCACGGTGCGCGAAGCGCACCGTGCGCGCACGGAACGAACTGCGTTAACTGTGCGCGCACGCCACGAATGGCGTAAAGTAACTTAGCATTTAAAAAACCTTGCAAATTCACTGAAAAAACCATAGGTTTCACACATGTTATAGTTAGCTGGACATTTTACTGATAAAAAACCAATGAAATTTCCCCGTTATAGTTACTGCAGGCAACTATAACTCACGCGACCGCAATCTTCTGCTGATGACATATGTGTCTTTATGAAAAAAAAATATTTGTAATATATGTAAAGCTAAAATTTAATGGAAGAAGACATGGGCAAATAAGTGTCTAAATACAGTATTAGCATCAGCAGAGGATTGCGGTCGCGTGAGTTATAGTTGCCTGCAGTAACTATAACGGGGGAATTTCATTGGTTTTTTATCAGTAAAATGTCCAGCTAACTATAACATGTGTGAAACCTATGGTTTTTTCAGTGAATATATATATATATATATATATATATATATATTATCTACTGGCGGTCGCCAGTAGATAGTTATAGTTAGGACCGTGTTTCCATAGGAAATCTCAAAATTCTTTGGCGCCGGTTGACGGATCCTCGCGAAATTTTCAAAACTAATGGGGCGCTCCGTTCAACTCCTACCCTGAAAGTCTCGGGGTGATTCGTCAAGCGGGGGCCGAGAAAAAAGGGGGGTCCCAAAACGCGTTTTCCCCATGCATTTTTCCCTAGGACCTTTAGACACAGCTACAGCCCGAACGGCTTAACAGAATTATTTGAAATTTGGCAGAGAGGTAGCCATAAGGTCAAGGAAGTGCCTTTTGCAGGTCTGGTGTAAATCTGTTCAGTATTTCTTGAGAAAATAGCATTTAAAAGCATATCAATATCTATACGCGCGCAGGGTGCGCGCACCGTGCGCGCACCGTGCGAGCACCCTAACGTACGCGAGCGTAATTCTAATTGGTGGTTACATGTTAGTCAACGTTCGAATCGGTCGAAATCAGGAAGTGTCGGCCGCCATTTTGTTTGTTTTCAGTGCGAGAGTGAAAAAGGAAGGTGGCGAACGTGGAAAGGGGGCAGGGTAGAGAGTTCCTGACCCCCTAGCCTTTGTCAGGGGGTCCCTGAAGGACCCCGAAGGCAGAAAAATATATATATATTTTTTTTAAATCGCGGGGGTGTACGCAACGTGCGCGCACGGTGAAAAAAAAACTAACATTTTTTAATACGTAGTTTATTGTAAAATAAATATATAAAAAAAAAATAATACATAAATAAATTAGCATTTAAAAAACCGTTAGGTGGATATTTCACTCGTAAAAAACCAATGAAATTCCCCCGTTATAGTTAGTTCAGATAACTATAACTCGCGCAACCGCCACTCTATCACAAGGATGATGTCATCAGTGATGTCATGAGTGATGCCACTGACCATGTCATGAGTGATGTAATATGTGACGTCATGAGCAGTGGATTGCGGGTGCGTGAGTTATAGTTATCTAAACTAACTATAACGGGGGAATTTCATTGGTTTTTTACGAGTGAAATATCCACCTAACTATAACATGTGTGAAACCTATCGTTTTTTAAGTGAATATATATATATATATATATATATATATATATATATATTCACTGAAAAAACATAGGTTTCAGGGGCGTTATAGTTAGCTGGACATTTCCCTCATGCAAAGCCCTAGAAATTCCCCTGTTATAGTTAGTTCAGCTAACTATAACTCGCGCCCCCGCAATGCACTGCTGATGACGTCACATATTACATCACTCATGACATGGTCAGTGACATCACTGATGACATCTGAAATGATATCACTGATGACGTCATCCAGTGAGTGTGTGTTTCTGTAAATTTTAAATATGTTTAATATATATATAGGGAAAAACCTATGGAAGAATGAGTGGGTGTATAAGTGTGTGAGTGGATGATTTAGTAGGTGCGTGACTGACTGTATAAGTGAGTCATTAAACGTATCTTACTACAGACTAGTGACTAAACTGTGTGAATGTTTGTATCTGTCTGTCTGTTGGTGTATAAGCGGCTGCATGGTTTTGTGAATAGCTATATGAGTGTCTCTATGGGTTATTGATTGGTTGTCTGGGTATCTGTTTGGGTGCCTGAGTGTTTGTGTGGGTGGGGTGTGTGTGACTCTGTGATGTCACTGACCATGTCATGAGTGATTTAATATGTGACGTCATCAGCAGTGCATTGCGGGGGCGCGAGTTATAGTTAGCTGAACTAACTATAACAGGGGAATTTCTCGGGTTTTGTATGAGGGAAATGTCCAGCTAACTATAACGCCCCTGAAACCTATGGTTTTTTCCGTGAATTTCTAAGGTTTTTTAAATGCCAATTCCTAACTATAACGCCCCTGAAACCTATGGTTTTTTCAGTGAATTTCAAAGGTTTTTTAAATGCTAATTCCTAACTATATCAGGCCTGAAACCTATAGTTTTTTCAGTGAATTTCAAAGGTTTTCTAAATGACAATTTTGAATGTATTAATTGTTATACTGATTTTTTTGAAACTGATTTACTACATTTTTTAAACTATTTATTTTTAGATATATTTTTTTTAATTACATTATAATTACATTATACATTACAATACAAAATATACTTTCTCAGAATGAATTACTTTAGTTTAAATACTTGGCAAATAGGCAACAGACTTTTAAGTACAGTAGTTGCAGTTGTTGCAATGGGCAACACAATTTCAAACACAAAGCAACATTGAGCTCAATGTGAATTTCTAGTTAAATGCAATTAGTTACTTTATGGATTACTTTTCTAACCACAAGACTGGATCCTAGATTCAGTCCTTGGACATCTCCTGTAAACAGTTGAGTAAAAGCGCATTGGTTACAGTAGTGATTTTTAAGGAATATTATTGTATTTTAAAAGTTGACACTTAGAAACTTTTTCCCATAGAATCACCAATGTTATCCAATGGCAGAAAATTCACTTAGCAGGTAAGTAGTGTTATCGTTACCTTTTCTTACTCAGTGGTGGATCCTGGATCCAGCACTCGCCAACCTCCTGTAAACAGTTGAAAGAATGTGTTTAAGTCATACAGACGATTTTTTAGGAATATTTTTAGTTTGTGAAAATAGACAGAAACTTTTCTGGTGAAAACCACACAATGGATTCCTATGGAAGGAAATACAAGTTACTGGTAAGTACGCTCAGAATTACTTTTCAGGGTCAGTGCTGACCTAAATGATGCAGCCCTGGGTTCTCTCCTGATAACAGGTGAATAAATCGGAATTCGTAGTTCGGCTGATTTTAGAGGAATATTTGTACGTTTCAAAAATGGACACTTTGAAAATTTTCTGGTGAAAACCACACAATGGATTCCTATGGAAGGAAATACAAGTTACTAGTAAGTACGCTTAGAATTACTTTTCAGGGTCAGTGCTGGGCTAAAAGATGCAGCACTGGGTTCTCTCCTGATTACAGGTGAGTAAATCGGAATTCGTAGTTCGGCTGATTTTAGAGGAATATTTGTACAATGGTGAAGGAAGGGGGAGGGGCCTGAGGTGACGTGTGCAAAAACGCCCTGTGGCACGTTTTAAGTTGGGGAATTAATTCCTCTTCAATCCTGAGGTCCCCTGGGGGCCAACTAGCCCACCAGGTACCTCCAGTATACGCCAGGGAGCTGCATTGCAGAGAGGTATTCAGAGGCCACGCCCCTTTTTGTGAATGCAGCACATCCCTGCGTTTTAAGAATGGAGAAGCGTGGCGTTAGCAATGTTTGCTTAACGCCACGCTTTTCCATTCTGCTTTAAATACGCACCTTAATTTTACAATTTGACTCACTTACAGATTCATTGAAAGTGGTCCGGGAAATGTTCAGTGGAATTTTATTGTTACTTTGTTCTCTTTTAAGGCAAACTATCACATTGACAAAATATTTCAAAAGTGTTGCATTTATGTATGAATAAATACTGTGGGGCTTATCCATGAGAACTGTCGCATCGCTGCATTAAAACATTGATGCAGCAGTTTTCACTGAGCCCTCCTTGCGACACGATAGATGCGCCGTATTTACAATAGGGCGCTTGTTGTCGCAAGGAGTGTCAGATGGGTCAGGAGTCCTGGTGTATTTGTCGGCACAAACGTCACGCATTGCTGGAGTTGTGTCTCAAACATGACGCAACTCCAGCAATGCATGAGGCAGGCCCACACACATAGCACTGTGCCACCCTTACACCTGCTATGAGGCAGACATAAGGTTGTGATGCAGCGGCGTCCTAGAAGTGGCGCAGTGAAATCTGATAGATTTCACTGTGCCACTCCTATAAGGCTTTGTTGGCGCAACATGGCGCATTGTTTATGCCGCCGCTGTGTCACCACAAGTGACGCAACGGCGGTGCAAAAGTGTCGCAAGAGGTTCCTAGTGAGGAATGTAAGGACTTATTGCAACTCCAATATTGATCATCAGAACAGTGTGAACTTCTGGATATGGGCTTTGATTAGCAGTTATTTACACTATGTTAACAGTGTGAAAATGGAGCAAATTGTATTGGAGTGTTTTAGCACAAGTGCCAATTTGGGACTGAATGTAAATTGCCCTTCTTTGACGTTTGTACTTACAAAACCATGAAAAGAGAAAAAATTATGAACACAAAACAGATTTGACTGCCCTCTGCACATGTAATGCCCAATTTTGAGCGTGTGTAAAATTTGTCACAACATTTGGTAAACACCCAGGTCAAATATTGTTTCCCCTATCAAGAAGACTGTTTGGGATCACCAATTTAATCTTTCTTTTCAAAGTATTATCACTCCCATTATTTGGCGTCAGCCCTTTATCACTTTGTTGACGTGTTCAGTCTCCGCCACATGTGCCTTTGCTACTGACCCTAATTTGGTTGACTCATCAGATAATGGTCCGTTGTTATTGTTCTTGTGATAATCTGGCTGCGTCTTGTTGTATTAATTGACACGTGTTTCTCCATTGGGTTTCCCACTCCACATCAACTAGTTTAATGATGGGTGTAAATAGGTTGAATAATATTGATGGAGTCCAGTGCGCTAGCAGGTTTACTCTCTGTATCTTTAGAATGAGTTTCTGCGCCTCTGTCGAGATGCACATTCATCAGGGGCAGCAGCTCTTCACACCGAATCTGTCCTCTTTTGGCAAAATATGCATTTTTGCATCAGATCAACTACCCAGAAGCCAGATCAACTACCCAGAAGCCATTCATCTGTTTATTTAATTTCGAACTACATAGCTATGAGTACAACTACACCTACATTTTGATTGCATCTCATTTTATTTATGTAGCAATAGTTACAACATTTACTACTACAACATGGTTTTCGTTTACATATTTAAACAATAAGCAGTTTGTCTGCGGCATGATGCATTATTGACTCAACAATTTGGAGAACGAAGAAGGTCAGTCCGGCCTATCCTGTGGTGAACTTGGGTAATCTGAATATAAAGTGCACCCTAGAACCAGGGATGATGATTACTGCACGGTATGCAGTAGGACTAGTAGGAGTTAGAGAGGAATGGTTGAGCACAGCACCTCCCAAGTAGAGTTAATGGATGATGGCAGTCAAATTGTAGATATTTAGAAAGAGGAATTTGTATATTAATTGTAATGATATAAGAACAATTCAAAGATTTCATGGCATACATGAGAGCAACTGTCCTGAGGCACAATTTGGAAATCTACTGGATGTAGAACTTATAAGTCTGCAATTCACTGAGGGCCAGATTCACAAAGTGCCCACGCACTCGTGACGGAGGCCCCGCAGTCGTGGTGGAGTCTGCGCAGTTGTGGGCGAGTCTCCGCACTCGGGCCGGAATCTCAGCAGTGAGAGACTCTCCCACGACTGCGGGGCCTCCGTCACGAGTGCTGAAACTCACCCACGACTGCAGGGCCATCGCTACGAGTGCTGAGACTCCCCCAAGACTGTGGGGGCCTCCGCAACGAGTGCTGAGACTCCCCCAAGACTGCGGACCTCCGCAACGAGTGCTGAGACTCTGCCACGAGTGCTGAGACTCTCCCACGACTGTGGGCCTCTGCCATGAGTGCTGAGACTCACCCATGACTGTGGGGCCTCCTCCACAAGTGCTGAGACTCCCCCAAGACTGCAGGGCCTCCGCAACGAGGGCTGCGACTCCACCACGAGTGCAGAGACTTCCCCACGACTGTGGGGCCTCTGCCACACGTGCTGTGACTCCCTCACGACTGCGGGCCTCCGCCATGAGTGCAGAGGCCCTTTGTGAATCAGGCTCAAAACTTTTAACTGCAGCATTGCACAGTGATTAGACCTTAATAGTGATAAACAAGAGACTAAAATGTGTCCGGTGACGGAAGTATAATTCTGATCTTATCTTTATCAACTTTTAAGATCCAGCAAAAGTAAAATGTAGGAGATGGCACAAACTTTGGACCAGATGTATGACCGTTTTTTGCGGTCGCAAAAGGGTATTCCACCCTTTTTGGAGCACAAAAAACAGTGGTGGTATGTAGCAACGCTATTTTGTGAGTCACAGACTCACAAAGTAGCGTTTACGACTTGCTATTAAGAAGGGGTGTGCCAAGGGCATCCCTTCCTAATAGCGAAGCCAAATGGTATGTACCATTGTTTTATGACTGCATTTGCGGTCACAAAACACTTGCAATTTACCCCCTACTTCAAGTAGATGGTAAACCATTCTCAAACTGAAAGGGGTCCCCAGGGGACACCTTCCCCTTTGTGAATGGGTGCGAAAATATTTTTTTTTGTCAAAATTCTTTTTATTGAGGGTCATAAGCCAAAAAGACAACATGGATACAGTAGGGCATGTAGGGCCCAGGGTCAAAAACATTCACTTAATGAGGGACTAGCGTCATATGTCCCAGAGACTAAACAACCCCCCGTTGGAAATAGAGAGGACGCCATTTTCCGGATAACAGGCCTTGAGGGGAGTCCCTCAGGCACAAACTTAAATTCAACATGAAAAAAACTTCCCCTCCGCTCCCTCCCACCACCCTCCTCCCCATCCTTGGTGATGGTGATGTCACATGATGAAGTAGTGGGCAGCAGAGGTACAGATATAAAGCAGGGTGGCAAACACAGAGTTCTATCCGATCAAGAGGTGAGGGTTGCTTCACCGATATTCCAACTCAGGATAGGCTAGAGCTGGAAGACGTGCATGGCCCGTATAGAGGATGGACTGACTGCAGAAGGCAAGCCACTGGATAGATAGGTTACTGGTGGCCCCCATTTATGTTCAAAAGCCTTGCAATTATCTCAGAAGATATCTGCAAGATGTTCCATAGAGAGGAGTTGTGGTAAGGTGTTTCTCTATGCTGTGTAATGGAATGTGATGAGCTCATGGAATTAGAGTGCTGATGGTAGCTACTGGATTCTAAAGGAGTCAGTTGCTCCTGAGGCCCCTTCTAAGATGGATGTCAATCCTAATTAAACTACATGTTTCCAACAAGCAACACGAGAGTCCTCATTACAAAAGTGGCGACGACTGGGATTTGAATCCGAAGAACCGAAGAGGAACTAGAAGGGGCCAATCGTCGAAGCATTTCGTTTCTGAAAGAATTAAGCTTCTTGTGAACTATTTTCGCTGGCAAGGTGAGGATTTTGGATCCGATTTGTGCGCTTTCAAAGCATCTCACCGATTTTTTTTTCTATACTCATCGTGGGCGTGATTGAGGCGAGCTGTGTCAGAAAAACGAGACTGGGCGAAGTAAAACTGAAGTACGTCATAGTCTTACCGTTATGCCTCAGAGGGATCATTCCGACGCTGCTGCCATCCTGTAAATGATGACGTGTTCGAATCTTCTGTGGTGTTGGCGGAGAGCGCATTCCTTGTTGGCGTCATCTGTCCACCGTCATCGTTAAGGAATTCTTAATCCTTGTTTCCGTGTTGCCAGCGTGTGCACGTCATCGCGCAACACGCAATGTCAGGAAGCCATCTCTGGTTTGTTTTTGCTGGTTTCCATGGTAATCGGTTACGCTACGGGACATGGCAGTTCATCATTTCCTCGCTGGTGATCCTAGTAAGACACTCTAAGGTCGGAGAGTTAAAGCAATTCAAATCGCACTACGCTTTGTTTTGTTTTTCCAACAATTCATTACAGTGGCACATGTAAGCACAGACGAGTCCTGGTTAAAGTGTTTTTACAGTAACAGTACTAAATCGTGGACAGCAGTGCCACCCTGTGGACTTTTCAAGTATTTTTTTTTTTTTTGTTTTGTGTGGCTCGTTTTTCAGGAAATAAAACACGGCTTAGTCAAAATAAGAAACAGCTGTGTTGTATAGCTACGTGTTTTTTTTTATGGTCGTTTCAGCAGTACATTTGCTGTTTGGAGCAGCGCTGGTTATTTAGCATCTTATCCAGCTTTTGCTTGTTATTTTACTCCAAAAATGCAAAACATCACAGCGCCAGCTTCTTTCTTGCAAGATCCTGGTGATCCTCCTTTAGAGTGGAAACTTTGGATTCGCTCATTTAAAGCTTATTTAGTAGCTATTGATGCTACCAAATTCAAACCAGACAGGAAAAAAGGGTTGATGTACTACCATCTTGGTGTAGAGGGTCAAAATGTATTTGACCACCTTCCTGACTATGATGGTTCTGACGACGACATTGATGAATTTGATGCAGCTATCTTTCAACTTGACAAGTATTTTGCTAAATCTAAGAACCTGGTTGTCCACAAATTTAAGTTTTTCACCAGAACTCAAAAACCATCGGAGAGTATTGACTCTTATGTTACTGCACTGAAAGTTCTAGCGTCTACATGTGAATTCGAAGGGTTTACTTCTCAGTTGATCAGAGATCAACTGGTGGCTAGGTGTAGTTCAAAAAAGATACAAGAACGCTTGCTCACGTGTAAGAATCCGTCTCTTGATAAGGCTATTGACATAGCGAAAAGTATTGAGGGATCGGGTCAAGATGTCAAGTCTCTTGAGGAATCCCTTAACAAAACTTGCATTTCGGGGGCTGTTGTGAATAAGCCTACTACGTCTGTTGAGCAAAAAAGACAAACGTATACGGCTAGATCTGGTCCTCAGAACTTTGCACAGAGGAAATTATTTTGTTTTAGGTGTGGTTCACCTAATCATGTTTCTTCTTTTAGGTACTGCCCAGCTCTTGGTCAACAGTGCAAGAAATGTAACAGATGGGGCCATTTCTCGAAAGTGTGTAGGGGTGGTAGATTCAATAATCCTGTTCGTTCTGTGTCCACTGAAGATAACGATGTGGAAAATGAAAATACTGGTACCAATGTTGAGTTAATGTTGGGGGTTAGGTGTGTGAAAGAAATTAATTTTTCTTCTGTGGTTGATCCTGAAGTGGAAATTTGGATTAATGAAGTGTCCATCAAACTCTTGGTAGATACTGGTGCCCGAATTACCATCATTGACTACAAGAAGTACCTTTTTTCTTGGGGTAGTCTTTCTCTGCTTCCCCCTGATGTATCTACTGTGGCATTCGAGGGCAGCAGAGTGGATCTACTGGGGTATTTTGTAGCTACTATCAAGTTCCTCGATTCACACATCAAAGGCAAAGTTTACGTTGCTCGCAAGGGTATTAATGTCCTGGGATTAATTCATCAAGCTGAGTTGAAGTTGGTTATTAGACCTGGTTCAACTAACCCAGTTACTGTTGAGAGATTTTCCCCCAGCTGTGGTTGTTGTTCTGTGAATGTGTCTGGTGATAGTAAGGCGCAATTTGGTTCTAGTTTGTTTTGGGAAAAGAAATTTGAAAAGGTTTTCCAAGATAAATTGGGGATGATTTCAGATTTTGTTTTTACAATTAAAGTCAAACGTCAAGTTGTTCCAGTGAAACATAAGTTACGTAATATACCTTTAAGTGTCAGGAAAGAACTTTCAGATATGCTTTTGCTCCTGTGTGAACAAGGTATTATTGAGAAGGTGGAAGGCACCCTTTGGTTGTCTCCCATAGTTCTCGCGAAGAAAAAAAATGGCGAACTTAGGATGTGTGTGGACTTGAGGTGTGTCAATGAGGCAATCTGGGTGGATAACTTTCCACTGCCGAGGATTGAGGATCTCATTACCAAAATTGGCCATTCTTGTTGGTTTACAAAGCTGGATCTTCGGTCGGCTTATCATCAAGTGGTACTAGATGCATCCTCTCGCCATCTGACTGCTTTTGTCACACCAGAAGGAACTTTTCAGTTCTGCAGGATGCCTTTTGGCATCGCCTCTGCGGCAGCAGTCTTTCAAAGATTGATGTCGAGTATGTTTGATCATCTTTCCCAAGTAGTGGTGTTTCAAGACGACATCTTGGTGTTTACGGAAAGTGAAAGTGAGCATGACACTGTTGTTGGAAGTGTTCTGAGTATTTTAGAAGCAAGAGGTGCCACCCTAAGGAAGGACAAATGCATTTTCAAATCCAGGGAAATAGAGTATCTAGGTCATGTCTTTTCAGCTGAGGGTATCAAACCTAAACCGTGCCTTGTTAAAAGCATTGTGGATGCTCCTGCTCCAAAGAACAAAGAACAATTGTTATCCTTCCTGGGTCTTTGTGAATTTTATGCCAAGTTCTTAAAAAATTTTGCAAGTTTGACAGAAGCATTCAGACCGTTGCTTAAGAAAAATGCAGAGTATAATTGGTCTGATGCTTGTGAGCAAACTTTTAAAGTGATAAAAGAAAGGATTGTCAGTGTCCCAGCATTGCAACCTTTTTCAGAGAAAAGAGATACTGTTATCACTGTAGATGCATGTGAATATGGTTTGGGAGCTGTACTCACTCAATTGGATAATGGACGTGAGTTCACCATTGGGTTTGCTTCACGCACTTTAAGGGAGGCTGAACGTAAGTACTCTGTAATAGAAAAGGAGTTGCTGGCTTGTGTGTGGAGTGTGGAGAAGTTCAAGGCGTATGTTTGGGGTAGGCATTTCACACTTAAAACTGACCATTGCCCTTTAGTTAATATTCTTTCGGGTAAAAAGATCAAACGCACTACTGCCAGGATTTCAAGACTTGCTGCTAAGTTGTTGGAATTTTCTTTTACAGTAGAGTACATCCCGGGGGGGAAAAACTCCCGTGCGGATTGTCTTTCTCGTCTCCCCATTTGTGAATGTGACAGTCTTGATTGGGAAGAAGAAATTGAAGAATGTTTCATTGCATACATAGGTGACGCAAGCTTTTCGGAAAGTGATTGGACTTCTGCATTGCTTTCAGATTGCATGTTAAGCGAAGTTGTCACATTTGTGCAGTCTGGTTGGCCAAAAGAATCTTTGTTACCTAAAGAGTTACAACCTTTCTGGAAGGTTGCTGATGAATTATCTTTGGAAGGTAACTTGCTGGTCCGGGGGGAGAAGTTAGTAGTGCCTTCTTCTCTTTATCAACAAGTGATAACATTGGCTCATAGTGGGCATTTGGGTTCTACTCTCACTAAGAGGAAGGTCAGGGAGAGGTTTTGGTGGCCTCGTATGGACTCACAGATTGAGGATTTTGTTTTGAGTTGTACTAAGTGCAGGTCTAGTGATAAGGTGTTGGTAACAGAACGTGAAGTTGAATCTGTAAATCTGTGTCCAAAAAGAGTGTGGCAGCGTATTAGTGTTGACTTCCTTGGTCCGTATCAGATTTTGCCTCACAATTTGAGATATTTTGTTGTAATGGTAGACCATCTTTCCAGGTGGGTCGAGGTCGAACCGGTTTCAGAACCATCGACAAGGAAAGTCCTGGACTGTTTTTTGAAAGTGTTTTCTAGAGAAGGTGTTCCAGCTGAATTGTTGACTGATAATGGGGTTCAATTTGTTTCCTCTGAAATGTCTTCTTTTCTAGAGAAGTGTAAGATTAAACATTTAAGAACACCTCTCTATCATCCCCAGAGTAATGGGAAAGTAGAACGTTTCAATAGGGTCTTGGTGGAGTGCATTCAGGCTTCCATTAAGAGTAATGTGGATGTGTCTCAGTCGATCCATGAACTGGTATGGTCCCACCGTACTACTCCGCATTCTGTCACCGGTAGGTCTCCTTTTGAACTCATGAGAGGTAGAGAAGCTGCTACAGAATTGTGTCCGTTTTGGATTCTTAAGAAACTGCCAAAACAAGGTAATCTTGGTACTTGGTGTGAGACTGCTGAATATAATTCAAATTTGTTCAGTTCAAGGAGATTGGAAAATAAAAAGGATGTGGAGTTGAAACCTTGCAAGCTAAAAGTAGGGGATTGGGTACGCGTCAGGAATCCTGTTTTGGTTGGAAAGGGGTTTTCTAAGTTCAGAGACCCTGTTCAGGTGTGTGAGATTAGGAAGAATGCTGTGAAGCTTTCTGATGGTAATTGGTGGGGTGTGTCTCGTGTTGCTTTAATACCAAGCGATGTCTCTCTCCCAAAAGCGGTTGCACATTCACCAAGAGTAGAGTCGGTCCCTCGAAGGAGTGACCGTATTCACAGGAGGCCTCTGAGGTTCAATGATTTTGTTCCTCGTTAAAATGTTAAAGGGGAGGGAATGGTGGTATTTAAGAAGTGTCTGTTTTGATTTATATGTATTGTTAATTTAGATTTGAAATTGTTTAGAAATGTATTTGTGGGGTTAGTTGTTTTACCACTTCCAATCTGCTTGTTTTGTTTATGCTAAAAAAGGGGGATATGTGGTAAGGTGTTTCTCTATGCTGTGTAATGGAATGTGATGAGCTCATGGAATTAGAGTGCTGATGGTAGCTACTGGATTCTAAAGGAGTCAGTTGCTCCTGAGGCCCCTTCTAAGATGGATGTCAATCCTAATTAAACTACATGTTTCCAACAAGCAACACGAGAGTCCTCATTACAGGAGTCTCCATAGGCGAGCATGCCACAGCTATGTAGCTGGTGTGTCCTTTTTCCATGCAGCTGCTATCGTGAGTTTCGCTGCCCCTAGACATGTCCACGTGATCATCTTGTCGGCTTTTGTTTGATGTTCCAACTCCGGATCTCTAATGCCCAAGAGAGCCCCCTCGATGGTGGTCGGGATTGGGTAACACAGCATATTTTTAAGATGAGAGAGTATTTCTACCCAGAAAGGTCGAATAGCTGGGCAATCCCACCAGATGTGGCGGAAATCCCCTTGCAGGCCACATCCCCGCGAGCAGAGTTGTTTCCATTCCTCCTCATTGATATCTCGCCCTAGAACCTGCTCCCAGAAGGACAAGATGCGTGCCCGGGGTGCGTGTAAGGTGGTCAATAACATGGTGTAGAGCGAGGAGATGGCTCCTTTCATGGAGCCTGCCTTGTGAACCGCCAACTTTTCCATAACCGTCAGCTCCCTAGTCGCGGCCTCTCTAATGTGTGGGAGTGTGACCCAGTGTTTAAGTGGTAGTGTTCACTGTGGGGGATTAAAAATTCTCTTTTGCAGTTTTTGAATGTCAGGATGTCATAATCATGGAATAAGTCAGAGAGCTTTAGGCATCCCCCCTCCCTCCAGCAGTCAAAGGGCCCTTCACGGAGTGCCAGTGGTAATGCCGGGTTGAAGTGAATTGGGGTATACGGGGAAGGAAATGAGGTTCACCCCTCCCTCCTTGTGACCTGATCCCAGATTGTCAGAGGAGTGCGAGTGGAAGTGCTTATGTAAGCGTTCGCAGGTCGATCTTTCTTTGGCTTCCACAGGACATCCCAAATGGAGCACCCCACAATCAACCTGTCCATGTGGAGCCAATGCTTGTCGGACTCCCGTGCAGACCATTCGGTCACCACTCCCAGCTGTGCCGCATGATTGTAGAGTGTGAAGTCCGGTAGAGCCACCTCTCCTTCGTTCCTCGGCCATTGCAGGAAGTGAAAAGGAAGACGGGCCCTCCCTCCTTGCCAAATGAATTTAGTGACTAGTGAGCCCAAACGGGGTAGTAGGTCTCGATCTAGTTCAATAGGTAGGGCTTGAAATAAATATAGGAATTTTGGTAGGACCGTCATCTTAACAGCGTTGATCCGCCCAAGCCAGGAAATGTAAAGGGGCTTCCACCTCTTAAAGTCTTGTTGCATCTGAGAAACCAGGGAGGGGAAGTTGGCCCTGTATAGATCCCCAATTCTGGGTGTGAGGTGAACCCCCAAGTAAAGAAGAGAGTGTTTAGCTCATTGCAGGGATGTCTGACCTCTCAGTCTGGTCGCCTCAACTGCAAGGAGCGTGAGATTCAGTATGGAGGATTTGTACAGGTTAACCTTAAATCTGGCCACCTGTTCAAAGCGGTTCAGCTCCTCTTGCACCTCCCTGAGTGAGGAGGCTTGCTCTGTAAGCGTGAGCAGGATGTCATCGACAAAAAGGGACACTTTGTGATCTGTACCACTAAAGCGTATTCTCCGTATCTCCTCGTTGGCCCGGAATCGCACCGCAAGTGGTTTGATGCTGAGGGCGAATAAAAGGGGGGAAAGCGGGCAGCCCTACCGAGTGCCTCTGCTAAGGACGAAGGGGAGTGATGCACATCCATTGACCATAACGTGTGAGCATGGGTGGTGGTAGTTGGCTTTGACCATGTTGAGGAATGTGTTCCAAAAGCCAAATTTCCGCATGGCGAGTAAGAGGAACGACCAGTCAACCCTGTCAAAGGGGGTGATTTCAGACGCGTAACACTTATAGAATTGTGCAGTGAGGCCATCAGGTCCAGGGGCTTTATGAAGTTTAAGTCTCGAGATGGCTTGCCTCATCTCTTCTGAAGTGATGGCCGCATCTAAGGAGCCCGCGGTCATGGGGGAGAGACACCGAATCCAGAAATTGCTGTTGTAGGTGCATATCTGGAGATGTCTCTCGATAGAGTTTCCCATAGAAGTCGCCAAAGATGTTGGCCTCAGTATGGACTAGCTGACCTCCCTGATCCAGTATACCCCCAATAAATGTGCGTTCCCGTTTCAGTCGGAGGTGACATGCTAAGTGTGGACCCACCTTGCCTTGTCGCCTTGTGCGTAGGATGTCTGAGGCAGCTTCAGCAGTGTGTACTCGGCCCTATTATTGTAAATAGAGCGTAGTTTGCCCCGTATCGCAGTAAGTTGCCGCTGCAGTGTCCCCGTAGGGGTGGCTTTATGTGCTTTTCATCTGTTTCTAACTCCCCTTCAAGGGCAACATGTTCCTTTGTCCTATGATTATTGAGGACCGTGTTAAGTTGGATGCATTAACCCCGCAGCACCGCCTTAAAGGCATCCCAATTGTTTTGTGGGAATGTAGCCTGCGGGTTATTGAGAGCAAAGTATTCCGCGATAGACGCCCTCAATTTCTCGCGCAGAGTCTTGTCACGTGTGATCGCCGTTGGGAAATACTACCGCGACAAGTTAGATTTGGGCCCGCCCCAGGTCAAACTAATGGTGATTAGGCTGTGATCTGATATTGAAATTGGCAGAATCTGGGCTGCCTGCAGAGGCCCCACTAATGTCTGACTAATGAAAACATAATCGATCCGTATAGCCTTTGGTGGTGGGGTGCAACGTCCACCAAGCATCGCAGAGGCCTAGTGTGACCATTTTCTGTTTGACCCCTTTGGAGAAGGTGTTGGTGGTCTCCCTGGTGGCATGTTAGCTGTCTAGTGTCTCGTGCCATGTCAAATTGAACAATATCTCGAACAATGGGAAACCCAATAAAGCCTTGGAGGCTTGGGCAGTTAAATGAGCAGGTCTGTGTGCCTACAAGGGATTGGTTCAATAATGTCTATTTATAGCAATTGAGAAATTACAATTGAGTAAGCTCTGTAAAATTCGCTTACAGTTAGTTTACTCCATATACAATTTGGTTACTTAGTCAATGAATCAAACAATATCATAGAGAAAGAGATAAGAACAACACAGGTGTAGGTATTCTAAAACCTAATTTTATATTTGTAGAAAATCATTGAATATAAAGGGTACAGAAATCAAGAAATCAACACAATGTAACCAGAAGTAAAACAATACATAAGATTAAATAATCTTCATAGTTACAATTGTGAACACCTTTTCACAAAGTATTTATAGGCAATCTGAAAAGTTTACACAATACCAAAATTGCCACAGCGATATCTTGATTTACCTTTCTTTTCTCAGAGTGAACAAAAAATGTGTGTAGCGTAGTCCCTTCTTAATGAAAAGAATGATAGCTGGATTTTGGGATCTATGAGCCATAAAATAATCAGCCACCCAAAAGGCAACCACTCACATCTCCACCACTGAGTCAGGAAACTGGAGTGCAGTCACAATACTTCTGTTTCCAGAAAGCAATTTAGCAAGGAGGTTGATGGTGGTGTTGATGTCCCCTGAGGTTTCCTCAATATTATGAGGTTTATCCCATCTTTTCTTTTGTCCATCATTTTCTAAAAACAGGCTACGCATTAATTTTTAAATGAACGTTTATCCATGCTCTTTCTGTCCATACTTGTGTCCATACTTGTGTAAGTCACTGTGTACACAGAATGTCTCAGTATTACAGGCCTACCCCTAAACTTCCTCTTAAGACCATTGTCTTCTTATTTGACACTTGGGGCCTCATGTAGGTAGCCAAATACCGGTCGGTAACGGCCGATTTTCGGTAATTATACCGTTACCGACCGGTATTTTGGCTTTTGGTATGTAGGGGGTGAATTTCTGTATTCGGAATTTACCGAATCGGTAAATTTACCGAATCGGTAAAATTACCGATTCGGTAATTTTACCGATTCGGTAAATTCCGAATACAGAAATCAGATGTAGGGGGACTGTGTGGGTGTTGTTTGGAGTCGGTATTTACCACCAACTAATAGTTGGTGGTAAATAAAGTATGGATGAGTAAAAGCATTTAAAAGCGCTTAGAAGTGTGCACATGTGGCAGACATACATGCCCTAGGGCATGTATGTGTGCCACATGTGCACACATGGCCGAATCAGGGGTGCAACAGGGTGTCAATGTGACACCCTGCCACCCTTGCATGTGCTCCCCCATTACCGAATCGGTATTTACCGATTCGGTAATGAGGCATACCTTCCCCTCAATGGGAAGGTATGCCTCATTACCGAATCGGTAAATACCGACTCACTCCGATTCGGTAACATTTACCGAATTTTTACCTACATACACTTTACCGATTCTTAAATACCGAATCGGTATGATTCGGTATTTTAGAATCGGTAAAGTGTATGCCACCTACATGAGGCCCCTAGTGACTCGTTTTCAGGCTTTTTCTCCTCTAACTGACTTCTCTGTATTGTTATGCTTTTCCAAATACAATTCCTTATATTCATTTTCAAATATTCATATGCACTCTTTAAACTTGAGCTTTGGTTCTTACCTCTCACTGAAATTTTATTTGGTCCCGCCCTATTTTTCATCCTATTGTTCTTATTATTTATTTGCCAATTACACATGTGATGTTCAATGTCTTTAGGGGCAGATTTATAAGAAAGTGGCTCAGTGCGTGCTGCAAGCCATTTGGCTGTCCCGCACTGAGTCACTTTCAAAGCACAGGGATACGACATATCTACAACAATATGTTGCATCTCTGTGCTTCCCCCTGTGCTGGCGCACGAACTGCTGCCATGTGCCGGCGCAGGCACCCTTGCACCATGGTGCAAGGATGCCTGCGTTGTTGGGAGATTGCTTTTGTTCAGGAAGGGCTCCCTTCCTGCACAAAAACAATCTGAAATGCCGTTTTTCAACTTCTATGTGTGCTGCATTAGCACACATAGAATTTGAAAATCGCCATTGAGTCAATGACTGTTTATGTGCAGGAAGGCGATTTCCTCTAAAGAGGAAAGAAAAACGAGGAGAAATTAATACATTTCTCCTCATTGCGCCTGCAGATGCCTCCTCTGGGAGGCATAGCATTCACACCCAGTTCCAGATTTACGATTCCTCGTAAATCTGGAAATGTATCTGCTTCCATGGGTGTTGCATGGGAACACCCACAGAAACACCCATGGAACACCCCTTTCACGCAAAGTGCTGCGTGCAAAGGGGCCATATTTACAAGGACAGGAAAAGTCACGCAGGGTGGCTTCTCCTGTCCTTGTAAATATGGCGCAGTAAAATGCGCCACCGGTGCGTCTCAAAAAGTGAAGCAGCGGTGGCGCAAGGGTCTTGTAAATCTGCCCCTCAGTGTTTACAAAGCTATCGAACTTCTGCCTTAATATTTCTCCCATGCACTTGTCTTCCAGAGGCCGTTTATCATCTTTGCAGAGCAGGTGCTCTCTGGAGTTTAGGGCTTAAAATGGTCAATCTTTGACACTGTTTAGACCGTGCCCTGTGTGGACCCCCATACTACAGGTGGAGGGTTGCTCCTACATGCAACAGAACTAACTCTATGTTTTGCTTGGCTCGGCTTCTGTGAAAGACACTTAACGTTCTCTGTCTATCTCTACTAGCCGATGGGATACTTTAGTTAGTTTCAAGCTTTCTTAAAGCAGAAAGTTGATTCCCTTATTTTCTTTCTTACATATTGATTCAATTTCCTGTTTGCCCGGCTGTGCTCCACTCCCCTATTGTGATGGTGTTTATGCTGCAGTGGCATGTCATTGCCAACATTTTTCACAAGGATGAAAATTGAGCAAATTTCGTTTGGCTCAATGGTGCTGCTTGTATAAGGGGCAAACAGCGTTATTAACACATATAGCAGTTTCTTAAAGAATGTTTTGTACCAGTTTTCCAGTCACAAAATTAGAAAAGATAAAATGCTGCAATTTATTTTCATGTAAAAGAGAGGATCAAGTTTAAGGGAAAGCATGTTTGCTGAAATCCTTATTATAGGAGCAGAGAAAATTCTAAAAATCGTCATGCAGCACCTTGAAGGAGACATACACTTTATTAATTGCCCACCAACAGTCTTAATTTACTCATTGCCTATTACCCCAGCTCTACAAATGGATTTCCTCCATTTTTGTTTTACTTTTAAACTTTATATCAAAAGTGTCATGTCTGTGCTGGTTTGGATTGATCCTAACAATGATTCTCGCTGCACTTTCTTACTATCAGCTTTATGGATACCGATCTAGGGTTTCATGTCAAACTTCTGAGTATTCTTCCTTGCAACGGGATCTCTCCTATACTAACTCTCTTCTTTGGACCATCATGGTTCATTACCCCTACGTCTACCCTCCTCGTAATATCCATTACCCATCAGGCCGCCTCGCCTCATGGGTTATGACTATGGTGAGGAGGACTATTCTAAGAGTAATGAAGATCACCGGTAAGTAATCTATTCAGCCCTCTTATTTTATGTAAGCGTTAATTCCTGTACCAGTGGGGAATAACAACTTTTATATATCCTGCATGTCGTTATGGGCCAGAGCTGCAGGCGAAGGCACATAAACAAAGAGGGATAGCTAAGAGCCAATATGTTTACCCTGCTGTAAAGGGCAATAAGGCTATTACCCGCCCCCCTCCCCCCAAGAAAACTTTGTGAGCGCTGCAGGATCAGGATCTTTTTTTAACCTGAAACAATAGGAAAGAAAACAGCTCCCTTCACCCTCTGCGTCCTTGAGCCTCTTCAGAAGCAGCCTGTTTACACATGCTTGTCAGGACTTACCTTTGAGGTTGCTGAGAGGGAATCCCAATCTGCCCCAAAAAAAGTTGAAAAACCTAAGCGTACGTTGTTTGGTTGATTGGGCTTCTTTCTCTGGCTTCCCAGATAAACTTACAGAAGTCCAAGTCCCTGAGCATCAGCTAGTGAAAGGAGACGGTTTAATTGCTTCATTCTTATTCCCTATTTAAGTGGAGTACCACCACAATTCAAATCTGAGGTATCTCTTTCTACAACTATAGCAGGGGCAGATGCTGCCATTTTCCAGTCACTGGTCTCCAAGCGCAGGCTGGATCCCCAACCATTGTATAACATAGCTTCACCAATGATTGGTGACATCACTACCGTAAGGATGACGCTGCTGCCCTGGTTCCTTTTTCCCCAGACCCTTCCCATGACAGCTGAACCTCACTAGTTAACCCTACCTAATACACTGCATAGGTCCCTAATTTATAATAGGATGAAAGAGGAGAAGAATTCAGAAATGGGGCTTTCGTCTGAAAAATAAGAGTGGTCTGGTGATAGCCAACCTGGCCTGGTATTGTCACGCTTTCCATCCCTGTTATCTACGAGATTGCTGGGTAGCGAAGACACTGGCGTTTCTTAGATCTCAGCTTGATAGAGAGGTTCCTGTGGGAATTCCTAAGGCTCCTGGCGAAAAATTGACCCATCAACATTGTCCGTTCCCTGGTCACGACAGGAGCCATTAGAGATCTGGATCAATCAATCAGGGAATTGTAAGTTCGCTACTCACCCGTGAGAGTCTCCAGGCCGCGATGTAAGAGAAGAATCTTTCGCTTGCTATGTCGAGGAGAGGGGTTTCGGCCAGTGAGAGGTTGGTTGATCGGAGGTTTCTTTTGTGTACGTGGAAGGTGATTCTGTCGTTGAGGTATTTGGCATTGTAGGTGTAGGCATTTGTAGGCGTGGGTGAGGATTTTGAAAGTGACTCTTTTCTCCACGGGGAGCCAGTGGAGCTTTCGTAGGTGTTGGCTGATGTGCTCGTGCCGAGGGCGGCAGTGTTCTGTACCGTCTGGAGTTTGCAGAGTAGGGACTTGTTTATGCCAGCGTAGAGTGCGTTTCCATAGTCCAGTCTGCTGGTGATGAGTGCGTGGGTGACTGTCTTCCTTGACTCGGGGGGGGGGATCCATTTGAAAGTCTTTTGGAGGATGCAGAGGGTGTTGAAACAGCTGTAAGCGAAGCATTGACCTGTCGGTTCATGGTGAGGGATGAGTCGAGTACGATGCAGAGGTTTCTGGTGTGGCCCGAGGTGATCGGTGGGCTGCCAAAAGCGGTGGGCCACCAGGTGTTGTCCCATGCTGAAGGGGTGGTTCTGAGGACGAGGACTTCTGTCTTTTCGGCGTTGAGCTTTAGGCAGCTGTTGGTCATCCAGACTGTGACGTCCTGCATTCCTTTCTGGATGTTGAGTCTGGTGGTGGTGGGGTCTTTGGTGAGGGAGAGGATGAGCAGGGTGTCGTCAGCGTAGGATACGATGTTGAGGCCGTGTTGTCGGACGATGGCGACGAGGGGGGCCATGTAGATGTTTAAGAGGGTTGGGCTTAGTGATGACCCCTGTGGGACTCCACAGATGGTTTCCGTGGGATCGGAGAGGAAGGGTGGTAGTTTAATCCTTTGACTTCTTCCGTTGAGAAATGATCGGATCCAGTCTAAGGCGGTTCCTTGTATGCCGGCGTCATGTAGTCTGGCGATGAGTGTGCGGTGGAAGACGGTGTCGAAGGCTGCTGATAGGTCGAGTAGGATCAGGGCTGCAGAGTGCGGATGGTGTCTGTGGCTGCTAATAGGGCGGTCTCGTGCTGTGGTTGCTTCGGAATCCAGATTGGGACGGGTCGAGGATGGCTTACCCGTTGACTGGTTTCTCCGCCACTTTGGCCGTGAAGGGGAGGAGTGAGATGGGCTGGTAGTTCTGAGGTCCGTGGGGTAAGCTGAGGGTTTCTTGAGCAGGGCCTGACATTTGCGCGTTTCCAGTCGTCGGGAAAGGTGCCTGTTCGAAGGTGGTGTTGATGGTGCGTTGTAGTTCAGGTGCGATCGCGGTGGTGGCTCTGTGGTAGATGTCTGGTGGGCAGGGGTCGGGGCGGACTTCAGAGTGGATGCCTTTCTTGGTTGAGGCGGTGTCTTCGGCTGTGATCGGCGTCCAGGTGGAGATGGTGGGCTGGCTGGTGTGTCTGGGGGGCTGGCAGCCTGAGGCGTCCGGTGGATGGTCGACTAATTTGTTGTAGAGGTTTTTGATATTGAGGTGGAAGTAAGTTCAAAGAGTATCGCAGAGGTCTTGGGACGGGGTGATGTCTGTGGCTTCGCTGCAGGGGTTAGTGAATTTCTGGATGACACTGAAGAGTTACTTGGAATTGCTGGAGTTGACAAGGATTTTGTTGTGGATGAAAGCCCTTTTGGTGGTCTGACTCGGTTGTGGTAGTTCGCCATGGCTTCCTTGTAGGTGGTGTAGTTTCCGGGTGTCTTGTTGTTTCTCCAGGCATCTGCAGGTGCATCTGGCATCTTGGAGATCAGTGGTGAACCAGGCGGCTTTCCTGGTGCGCTGTTTGGTGGGGTTGCATAGAGGGGCGAGCTTGTCTGCGGCATTGGAGATCCACGTGTGGAAATCCCTGGCTGCCATGTTGGCGTTGGATGTCGGGGTGTGGTTGTCTCGGATGAGGGTGGAGTTGAGTAGTTCGTCTGTGACTTTGCTCCAGTTTCTTAGTGGTGGGCGTGGGGCTGGTTTGGGTGGCTTGGGTTTGTTGACGAGGAAGTGTACACAGTGGTGGTCGGTCCATGGGGGTTGCGTTGTGTGGCTGAAGTGGACGCTGTTTCCTGCTGCGAAGATGGGGACAAGGGTGTGTCCTGCCCTGTGGGTCGGTGTGGTGACGAGTTGTTTGAGTCCGATGTTGGCGAGGTTGTCACGAATGGTGGTGGAGTTGGGGTCGCTGGGGTTGTGGAGATGGAAGTTCAGGTCTCCGATGAGTATGTAGTTCATTGAGGCAATGGCGTGGGGTGCGATGAGGTCAGTGATAATGGTGGCTAAGGTGGTCCGGGGGCCAGGGGGGTCTGTAGGCTAGAGTGCCGCGGAGTGTGGAGTTGGGGCTGGTCTAGACCTGGAAGTACAGGTGTTTGGCAGAGGGTAAGGTTTCCCTGGAGGTGGAGGGTGTACTTTTGGGTGATGGCGAGGCCCCCTCCTGGGTGGTTGGGGCGGTCCTTCCTCTGGATCTTATATCCATCCGGTATGGCGGTGTTGATGTCGGGGCAGAGGATGCGTTCGTCCAGGTTTCCGTGAAGAAGACGATTTCAGGCGAGAGAGAGTCGAGCAGGTTCCAGATCTCCATGGTGTTTAGTGCATGGAGTGCACGTTGAGGAGGATGCATTTTAGGGTGTCGCAGTTGTTGGCGTTGGCGGTGTTGGGGGTTGCGGCAACAAGGGTGCGATACTGCACATTTTGTAGAGCTGTAAGAAACTGAGATGCTTCTGGGGTGAAGTTCTAAAAGCTATGAATGAAATCAAAGGGCTACATATCCTTGGTCACACTCAGGGTATACTCCTTGGGCGCTATCCTGAACCCAACTAGATCTCCATCAAGGGCTCAGCTGTACTCCTGCGTGTCATGCTGCTGACTGCCAGAGAATCATATCAAAATGTGCTGTTTAGCAGTTATTCTGCATCTTCATAATTGTATATCCTCGGCGTAGAAAACAATCATACACTCTGTCAAAGGTGATAAAAGCTCCTTCTCGAAGATGTGCGTATCACTACCGCCATACTTTGTCAAAAACTGCAAGGAAATCACATCCTCAATGACAGTGATGGCTTTGCAGATAATACCGATCAGTTTGCCAACATCAACCCCGCCCCCGTGAACACAAGGCACTGACTACAGCCAATACGTGTGTGAGTCGATTGGGAAGATTTAAGGTGATAAATAGATTGGTCCTGGGAGGGGTGGCAGGATTTATTGAATGTTTAGGAACAAGTTATAGTTTGGCCTTGTTGGGTGTTCTTGTATTTGGAAAAATCATTAAAAATCTATTGAGCCATCATAGTCTCAAGCACCAATGACTGCAAAGGGTACCAATGACTATATTGTAAACAAGAACAAGTATTAGCAAAGTATTAGCAAAGACTATTGAGCAGTGGTATGCTATCTAGGGGAGATGGCGCTCTAAAGGTGAGTTCACTCCTAATCCGGTTGCAGACGTACTCGAGGACCCGTCAGAACACTTGACGAGAGCTGACCGGCATGATATACGACACCAGACCAGATTTGGGTTCTGATTGTTGATTTTAAAGACACTAATAATTACCTACAGATCGTGTGTGTTGGAATTATCACCACACTACAATAAGAATTTTACAGACAGCAGGAGCCTTGAAAAAGTTGCGGGCTAATCCCCAATTGGCGACGAAACACGTGTTGGCATATCACCTGTACGACCTGTATACCTGTATTCAAACAAATACTGAAATTCAAGAAGCCTAAAAGAAGAATAAAAGGAGAATAGAAAATATTTCTCAAGAGTTCTTGTTTTTTCATGACTTACTATTGCTACCGCTGTCATTCCATTGTATGAAATGTGTGCTGGGGTTACTGTTTTATTGTATTAGCAAAGACAATAGGTCTTACTTTGCCAATGCTTTTCGGTCGCAGATAATTACTTTACTAATGCCGAATTGTTTTAATACTGCATCGGCATTGGCAAGTTCAGTAGTGCCACAACTTGGTGTGATGCAACGTGGCCGCCATCTTGAAAATATAGCAAACTTATTTTTGAGATGCCCAGCTGCAGCTTTTGACTTTGCCATGCCAGTACCAACACAATTTTAAAGCAAAGCCAATTGCAACAGCCAATGTAGAGCGGGAGAGGGAGGTGAGATAAAGGGGTGGTGGAAGAGGGAGAGAAAACCTGAGTTTAGGAGATGCAGAGGAGAAGAGAGAAAGAGAGAAGAAGGTTAGTGAGAACATGCAACACCAAGCAGCAGCAGTCCTTGGTGTCCAAGACTCAGTGGAAGTGAAGAAGGAGAGGGGAAAGGTGAGGAAAACTGGGTGAGCAAGGAAACCAGCACGAGTGTACTCTATGTGCAGTGCAAGCATGAGGAAGAAGCAGGGCATGCAGTCACATGTAACGCTGAATGAGAAATGATCACAAGTAAAACTTTTTCATAATGTTGAAGTATTTAATTATTCAGATGAAATGCTCCTTGGGTAGGAAAACAAAAGCGTATAGAGGAAAGTATAAATGGGCCACCCACTGAAACCTCAAGCTAGGCTCGGACCAGATGCACGGCTCTGGGTCAGTTCGAGGCCCTCTTGGAACCTCGCGCCCCAAATAAGCCAAGCTGCAAATGACAGCCATGTAATATGGAGAATAATGTTCGTGTCCCGGGCTGGGCTCCACATGCACCAAATCACGGTATATCTCTCTGTATCTCTGCATCTTAGTCTGTGTCTGTTATGTAGCGCTTGTATATTTGCGGGCAAGTTTCGTGCTATATGAAATTGCCAAAAATATCCAGCTAGTGACTAATTTGCACAGCATGAAATTGGAAAGTCTGGGCCCAGTTCTTGATACCCTATTCGTCCAATTTGTATAATCCTCGGTAAATACTTTTTCCCCAAGCCTCCTTCGTGCTCATTATCAAACGTGAGTTCAGGATGTGCGTTGTGTTTGATTTAAAACATCATAATGTTGCTCTGTGTATAGTAAGAATCTAGGCCGTGGTATTGTCCCACGACAGCTCGCTTGCCTCTGTCATAGTTCACTATTAACATTGTCATCACAGCAGGGGCAGGAAGGTGTTTCAGTTTCTGCCTAAAACTATCACCTTTAATAGTACTTCTCGATGCATACATACAATCCGATGTGCTAAGGTGAAACGCTTCTGCGTGCTAAAAAAGAAAATTAAACTTACCTCTTCGCCGCATCTCTCCTCCGCCCTCCCTCCGCTCTGCCGGAACAGCACCCAGGCTCCCCAAAGCCAATCACAACGCTGTAGTACAGCATTGTGATTTGTCTGAGCGCTGTGGTTCGGCGTCAGACAGGGACTTCGAGCCTCGGCATGTTCTCCATGCTGGCTGTAATGCAGCCTGGGTATAGAACATGCAAAGTGCGCATGACTGTTTGGCCAGCCCAAGACGGCCGACCAAACATTCATGTGAACTTAAAGGGTGCACAACCACTCCTCCCCCTACTCGGGTGAGCAGAGAAGCCCCACCCAGCCCTACCCCGCAAAGCTGCCACAGCAGGAAAAAGAAAATAACAATAACAACCAGTTATTATTATTTTATTTTCCTTTATTTAATTTAAACAGCTGAAAAGCAGTGGGGCGACACTCCTCCGCACCACTGCACTAATGATGGCTACATAGCTGCTGAGCACCACACCTTAGGCCAGCCCCCTCCCCCCCCCAATATAGCAGTACCTGCTCTCTGTTCTTGCAGTAGGATTGGTACGTGGCCCAGAGCTGTGTAACAGTTTTTCAGCCAACCTAAGATCCTTGATAATATACTAGTTTATGAAAAAAATAAACCGTCTGTTCTGACGCTTCACGTGATTGCAAATTGACCTCAGGGTGAAAGAACACCTTAAGAATCCAAGAAGGCGCATGCGCACCTCCGAGATACCACGGAAGTGCTTGTGTGAATTTTACCACCGCTGCGGTCTATGCCGCGCTTTTCATTTCTTCCCCCCTCGTGGTTGGCTTCTAAATCCTTTAGAGTACAGATCCAGATTGAAGAGGTTTATAAATTGCTTTCTGGAGACTTGCTATCCTCCTTGCATTAGTTTGTGCTTCATTTAATTATGCTCTACTGCAGCCTTACTGCATTGGTCGGGGTCGAAGGGAAGAATCTGTCTGATGATACACATTGGTAATTACCTCGACGTACTGTGGATGTCGTGATGGATTGGTGTGTATAGGATAGGTGCGGAGCGCCACCCAGTGGCTAAATGTATATTTATTTATACTCATATCCTCTATTCCCATAGTCTTGTGCTAAGCATGAATAACATTTCTGGCTGTAGTCATTGAGTGAGCATGATTTATACACGTTCTAATGTTAAAGTGTTACAAAATATGTATTTTTGCACGCGGGTGTATGATTCTTTTCACAAACCTCAATTGCGATCTCATGGTGAGTAATGGCTGAGCTGTAAACCCAGGGGGCTCTATGCTGCAAGGTCTTAGTGCCCCTATCACAACATGACACATACCTTTCCAACAAAGGCTGAATATTAGTAGCTGTCAATAATTTTCTCATTACAAGCACGTTTTAATGTCATAGCAATTAATGTTAACCATACCTCCCGCCCTGCCAAGGAATCCATCACTTGCAATCTAAATGCAATGCTTACATGCTGACAATATGTATACCAATAAATATTTATTCTGGGAGGCAGTTGTATATGTCAGAGCTGAACTACCACAGCCCTCCTCAAAGTTAGGACATGGTCACACATGCTGGGACCTGCACAGTCCGTTACGAAAGCCCCTCCCAGAAAGAGGGGGAACATCTTATCTGCCTGCACAGCCCAACTCCTGCTACCTCTTCCAGCAAAGGGAGCCATCCTAACGCAATGGGACCTGCCCAGTCCACCTCTAGGCAGCAGCCTTGCTCAATGACAGGAGAGGCAGCAAACAGACCAGTGGAATTAGATAAGCAGAAACAATACCCTCCAACCCTTGACAAAGAAGCTACAGAAGGCCAACACGTAGCCGTAACTCAAATGGAGGGGTGCAGTTCTACTTATTATATGGGATAACATAGCTTCAACAGAAGATATAATAGGGTATTACCATGTAAATGTCACAAACATTCACAAAGTTGGAGGATTGTTTGAATACTGATTTTAACATGTCTTTCAAGCATATTCCATTGGTTTTCATCTGAATCGAGTACAGACAATACATAACATACATGCCCCTCAAAGTTACTCCCTGTCACTTCTGTCTCACGTGTTTTGGGGCAATCTATGATTGTCATCTACGACTGCCTCAGGGGACTGAACTGTAGTATGAGCTAGCAGAACATCTGGTTGTTCCACACCTGGATAGTGCGGGGGTGCTTCTTCTCTCCTTCTCTGGCACTTCACCACGCTTCCTCTTCCTTTCTTCCCTCTCCACCAACGACTGTCGTGACCCATCTGCTTCCCAAGGGGCAGGGATGGCACAGGGGCGCCACCTCTGCGAGGGCTAATCGGTTTGTTGGCAAATAGTTATCCCCTGCTCACCGCTTCTCGCCTCCAGCGGGCCTGGATTGCAGCTTTTGCAGCCTTAGTTCAGGTGACATCTTGCCTCTACACATATAAGGAGCTGGCGCTCTGGAGAGTGCAAATTCAGGGAGGGCGACTGACAGCCTTTGAGACACATTACTACTGCATGAGCTGTTGACCACAAGGCCAATATTGGTTTTAATAGTAACAACAATCATGATAATCATGGCCATTTATATGTTAGAACAGCCCCTATGTGCTCAACACAATGTGTAATTATGTTGTCACTTTATCCATCTCAGTAGGATGAAATACTGAATAACTCCTGCCAGCAAGGAACTTTAGGTCACACTCCAACTAGCTATCTTTCCCTCCTTGGTTGGCCCGCTGTGGGGCTACCACTTCTGGTTTTACCGGCTAGTCTGGTCCTCATTCCAATAGGTCAGTCAACCAAATGCAAGGTTGAGAAGTGTTATTGAGAAAAATGTCTTTAGAAGACAAGAGGTTTGAGGTCCATTTTGAGAACCGAAAAGAGGTGGTGGTGCGAAGGCTTGGAAGTAGTGAGTTCTAAATTCTACTCACATTAACTGAGAAAGGTTGTGCCATAAGTTTTTCCCTTTAGAAAGGCTGAGGTTCGTGCAGCAGATTTTCAGCATTTCGTGAAGGTCTAGAGCCACCTGATATCTTGAGTTTGTTTGCAAGGTAGCAAGGGGTGGAAGTATGAATGGCTTTATGGGTGGTACAAGCAGTCTTGTATATGGTCCAAACTTCAAAAGACCAGCAAAGAGTTATCAGCATAGGTGTGATAGGACTATTTCTTTTTGCCCCATAGACAAAATACGCAGCTGAGTGGAGGATGATTTTTAAAGAAGATGAGTGGGTCTTGGTGAGATCTGCAAGGAGAGAATTACAGTAGTCCAGTCTGGAGAATACCAAAGATTGGACAAGAATTTTCGGGTCTTGCTCAGGATTGAAACGTCGTATTCCCCAGAGAAGGCGAATTTGGAAGCTTGCATTTATGGCCATGGTTTTGATTTGGGATTGGATGTTAAATCTTTTGTCCAGGATGACACATAGGGATGTGGCACTATCAACAATGGTAGATTAACTGGTTTGAATGTTCAGATTATCCATCCATGATTGAACAAGAGATGGAGAGTTTGAGGTAGATATAAGAAGGTATTCGATTTTTAGAGGGACTCAGTTTTAGGTGATGAGACATCATCCATTCTTGGATGGAGTTGAGGTTGGGGGCTAGAAGTGAGATGTGTGCGGAGGTCACTGGCAGAGTTGGGGTTTGTCAGCATAGAGGTGATGAAGGATCTCGGCTTCTTTTAATAGGGCTCCTCACTGTTCAATGTAAAGATTAAATAGGGTCAGAGCAAGGATTGACCCTTGAGGGACACCTTGATTCACAGCCTTAAGAGATGAGAGACAGTTTTCAATTTTAATCATCTGAGATCTCCCCATGAGGTAAGATACACACCTCTTAAGTACTATGCCTTAAATTCCCATTCTTTGTTTTAGTGTGTTAGGAAGATTTACAGTATCTAAGGTGGCTGAAAGGTCAAGAAGGATCAGGAGGCACGAGCTGCCCAAGTCTAGGACACTAAGGGCATCGTCAATTACCTGTAGCAGTGCTTTTTTGGTGCTGTGACCCCGACTGAAGCCGAATTGAAATTCATGTGGAAAATTGTTGTTCTTCATTCGTTGGGTGAGTTGCTCAGCTACACATCTTTCTGTGATTTTGGTGAGGAAAGGGAAGTTGGTGCTAGGGCGGAAGTTGTTAAGGTCATTAACATCAGTGGAGGGTTTCTTTAGTAGTGGACTCCCCTGGCTAGTTCTGAAGGCATAATGAAATGATCCTTGGCTGAGAAAGAGGTTAACCAGATTTGTTCAGTAGGGGAGCATGCAGGTGTAGATGTCTATTGCAATGTCGCTTGGGATACGTTCTAGAGAATGGTTCATAGGTTTGGTTTTCAAGGTGTTCGTGAGGAGGGCATTCTCAGTGATGATGTCAAAACTGTGCCAGGAGCCTCTGGATTTGCATACTTCATGTGGGATGGGATGTGTTTATCGTGATCAAGGAACGATTTAACTTTTGCATTGAAGAATTGTAGAACTTATGCTTTGTTAGGTTAGTCCTCAAATTTGATGGTTGAAGATGAGGGGGGTTGCTGGTAGTTTTGATTGAGTCAAAGAGTTTCTTTGCTTTGTTCTTGCCATAGTCAAGGAGGGTTCTAAAGTGATTTGGTTTTTCACTAATTATGTTTGTGATAACCTGATCTTGCGTATTGGAGGTATGAGAGATTATTGACAGAGAGGGACTGTCTCTATCTTTCCTTTCGTCATAGAAGGATGTATTGTAAAATGTGGCAAACAGTGTCAGCCTTTTCTTCTTGTTTTGTAGTGGAGCTACATTGTCTATCAAGGCAGATTGACTGGTGAAACAGTGACTAGTCAAGTCATTGATATCAGAGTTTGTGCTGATGTCTGGTGGTACCTTCTTAGCAGTGTTGCTAAGAGTGTTGAGGTCAATGTTCTTTGTTTTGGAAAACCAGGTAGTTGCCCCTTTTGCTTGGCCCAGGATTACAACAAGAGAGCGGTGAAGCGAGAATGGGATGAGGAAGAGGTCAACCACTCTACTGATATATATCATCTTCTATGAGCAGGTTCACTTTTAGAAATAATAAGGTCAAGATTGAAGCCCCTGCAGTGTGTTGGTTTAGAGTTGTATTGTAAATGATCATTTCCTAAGAGAAATGTGGCAAGATGGTTGGCAGATGGGTCTTCCGAAATGCCCCAGTGAATATTAAAGTCTCCTAGAAAGATCCATTTATTGCTTGGGGAAGATTCATCACTTGCAGAGTCAATGAATTGCTCAGTAAAGGCGGAATTGTCACCTGGTGGGTGGTAAATGATGTTAATTATGAAGGGGAATTGTGCAGCCCATGAAGTTCCAGAGTATGGCATTCAAGTGTAGACGAAGAGCTAGTGGATAGTTCCCTGCATTGAAGGGAGTCTCTGAAGATGGCAGTGATGCCTCCCCTACTCTACCTAGCCTATAATTCCTGATAAATGAACAGTTACGGAGGAGCAGAAGATCGAGAATGGTGTGAAATGTGTCATTGAACAAGGTCTCAGTGAGGATTAGAAGGTCTCAGTTTTAGTTGTGAAGCATACAACGCAGTTCTTAGGTGACTGTTTTGGTGTAGGGGGTGTCAGGGCTTTTGGTGATGATAGAAATGATGTTCCTATAGGTGAATGCCGGGTTATAAGTGTCTGGTGTTTGGTTCGCATCAGGGAGAAGGTAGGCATAGCGCATTATTTTGTGTTGTCTGGAGTGGAGATGGTTGGGGGAGGTAGAGGTATTATAGCTACCAAGTAAATCAGTCATTTCAGTTTGAGTAAGATTGTGTGCAGATCATTTGGGGTGTGAAAAAAGTACTCCTCTGGATTAAGTGTATGGGTATTATGTTCTAACCAAGGGAGTAAGGAGTCAAGTACTGTGGAAATGTTAGTGCTTAAGTGGGAGATAGTGACTTCAAGCTGGGAGATTGTAGAGTTGAGGTGGCCTAGTTTGTTTTTGAGGGTGTGCAGAGCCATGCAGGGAATGTTATGATGCTTGAAAGGGGCGGCGGGTAAGGAGGAGAGTTGTTCTTGAAAGGAAGAGAGGGGAGAAGGAAGTAAGGTGATGAGGGGGGTATTAGATTGTGGGATGGAGGGTGCAAAGTCAAGTGGTGTTGGTTGGAGATAAATGTGGGTGATGCTGTGATGTAAATGAAATTCGATGGGCATTCAGTGTGAGAAACAGCTGTATTTTGTAGTAGTTGGGGTGAGAATGGGTGGTAGCTGTAGAGGGATGGAGGCATGTGGGCTGGAGGGGTGAGAGGGGAGAAAATGAGGGGGAAAAGGTCTGGGTAGTTGGAAGTGAAGAGAGAGGAGCAGGGTGTTGGCACGTGAGCTTGGTTGCATGGAAGTGTAAAGGCCGGAGACGTGTATGATGTGAAAAATTGTTCAGCAGGATAGATGGAGAATGTTGATAGTTCTTCTTGTTTTGAGAAAATGGGACGGGAGAGCTAGAGGTTGGCATGGGGGATTTTGTGTCGAGTGGCTGTATATGAATGACGTTGGGGAGTGGTGTATGGTGAATGGGACAGACTCAGGGTAGGAGGAGAGGGAGAAGGTAGGTAGGGTGGAAAAAGAGGAAGATCGTATAGAGGAGAGGGTAATATGTGAGCTGTGTAGTCCGATTGTTGGTAGCATGGTCTGGTTAAGGGTGTAATTATTAAGATTGGGGGTGGTTTCTTCGAAGTCGGAAGATGGTGCGTGGGGGAAAATAAGAATAGTGGCTGATGGTTGGGACAGAGTGTTGAGGGTAAAGTCCTGGCTGGAGAGATTGGGAGGAGAGGAGGCTAGGGAGGTAGAAGGGAGTGGGTGGGCCATAGGGGAATCGTGTACCTCCTGGGGGATTGGTCTTCTGGTACCCAGGTAGAGTGGAGATGGGGAGTATTGGGTGAGGGTGGAGGCTATTGGCGAGTCAGGAAGGGTTGGAGTGTCAGGGGAATGAGCAGGGATAAAAATAGGTGGCCGTATAGAGAGAGCCAGGTGCCTTTAGCTTGAATCATGTTCTATAAGGAGATAGTAATTAATCCATTGAAGCAGGCTGAAGAGGAGATTTTTAGCTGCCCGCCATGTGGGATTCTGAAGGAGGATGCCACATTGAGTGAGTTGTGGAACATCATAAGATGAGATGTTGAGGGGGAATCAGTTTTGAGCCTCCCGTACCGGCTGCTGGGATACTGATTGACGTAAAGGGTGTCAGGATATTGCTCAAGGGGGTTGTTTTTGAACTTTTTTACTGAGTTGTTGGAAAAGTTGGGTGAGTAAAGGATCTTGTAATAGTTGGTGCCAGGTTTTACCCGCTTGGTAGACACTGTTGTAAGGTTATGGTGGTGTGGTAGTGGTGAAGGTGGGGGAGGGGAAAGTGAATGGAGAGTGGCACAAAGGCAGTGACAGTGTGAAGAAGTAAAAGAAAGCAAAGACGCATAATTTATGGGTGCCCAGATGGGACAGGCAAAATAGAGGACAGTACGTAAAATTGTTCTCCAGCAGAGGCTTTGAGGTTTGGTTCCGGACAACTTTGGAGACAGTGCTATGGAATAGAATCCAGATAAATTTGGTGTCCATCGCCTGACCTGAAGTAAGTTTTCTTTTCACTTGTTCTGTATCTTTGTTTGTGTTCAAATTGGCGCAGTCCTATTTTATTGTCTGCGATCTGCTGCAGATACTGTAGCCACGAGTTTTGCAGCTCAAAACAGGGGCACACATGTTGTATTACTGTGTTGATTCCCATTCGTAGGTGCAGAGCTCAGAATGGGGCGGTAATACTGCACCCAATAAACACCGCACTGTGTGCTATTGGTATTACCACCCCAAATGCTGGAGCTCCCATACTGAGGTGCTTAGTGTAAAACTCAATCGTTAGTACAGTAACAGGTCAGTACAGGCCTGAACACTACTCTTGATCTGAACTGTCTGCGAAGGACCCGCCATGGCATTCTTTTCTGTAATACTGTAAAATAATTTTGCTAGCCTCGGCTGCATGTCATAAATCATTATACACTTACCTCTGCCTTCTGCCTTCACACTGACTATGAGGATATTGAACATGACGTCAAAAGGAATCACGGTTAACAGGCATGTGTGCACTCGTCACACCACATTATTTAGAACTCTGGGCTGTAAGAATGTCACATTTGGTGAACGCCTGCTTCAGCATTATGCACTATTGTTTTAGCGTGAGTAGGTCCTCGAATATAGTTTTGATGTGAGGATGCATTTTGCTTTAAAAAAAAAAAATTGTGTGTGAGATAAACATCCGCTGGTTGTTTTGTATAGTTTCTGTACGCCCATCATAGATGTTTTTACCAGAACGATGTCTCGGTTAAGAAATGTTGCCTGATGATGTCATTTTAGCCACTTTGCGTAGCATTCATAATGCAACATGCCAGCAATCATGCAAGACTACGGCTGCGCAAATAACATTTTTCACAGGTTTAATCACTATGGCCTATGGCTCCATTCAGGGCTTGATGCATTAGCCCAAACCTGCAGTTCAGATAAAGATCTTGATCATCAAAGCACGTGCCAGCACGAGTACGTCGTGACCTTGTATTTTTGGGTGAAACGGTCTCTGCACTGGTGGTAATCCTTTGTCTTTTTTCAGGCGCGCCCGAGAAGGCCATGTCCCATTACCAGAAGGCCATACACCTGACGCCCAACCACCACGTGGCCATGGTGAACCTGGGCCGGCTGTTCCGCTCCTTGGGGGAGAACACAGAAGCTGAGGCTTGGTACAAAAGGTAGGCATGGACAAAAGAGCACATGTAACTTCAGCTCTCAACAGATAAACCATCTGAGCTTAACTCTAGACATGATTAATTCCTACCTCTGCATGTGGCTGTCGCTTAAGCACTTCAGGCCTTGCATGGGCTTTGATAAGCGCTGCATAAATGCAAACATGATACACGCAACACCAGGAAGCGGCTTCAATAACTCATCATAACAGCACTTGACTCTATCTAGTGTGCTTTGCAGCTACTCCAGAATGTTCCGAATGGTTTTTCAGTGGAGGAATTGGCAGGTGTTGGCCATCCGTGGAAGCCCAAGGTGGAAAAAGAGAAAATTGTTCAAGGGGGTTGCTTTTGAACTTATTTTCCGAGGCTTTGGAAAGGTTGGGTGGGTAAATGATCTTGTAGTAGTTGGAGGCAGCTTTTACCCGCTTGGTAGACATTGTTGTACCAGAGAAGATTAAAGGTAGTGGGGGTGTGGTAAGGGTGAGGGTGGGGGAGGGGAGGTAGAGTGCCACAAAGGCAGTGGCAGCATGGAGATGTAAAAGGAAGCAAAGACGCATGATTCAGAGGTTCCCAGATTGGACTAGCAAAATAGAAGACAGTGCGCAAAATGTTCTCTAGCAGAGGCTTTGAGGTTTGACTCTGGACCACTTTGCCAAATAGGAAAATGCCAAAGTAGCCTCAGGGCCAGGGATTCCTCCAGGTGGGCAGTGTGCCTCTGAAGTCCCTTTGAAAATTCTGTCAGGCTCAATGGAGAGAACCACGCTGGACAACACGGCTCAGCCCATAAAGAGGTTTGCAGGTCTCTTGGTGACAAGGTTAGTTCCCAAAGGGTTGACAGAATAAGGAGGTTTTCAGGTGTTTCTTGAAATGTAGATGGTTTGGCGGCATTGTTTGAGACAGGCCAAGAGCATTACAAACAAAAGGGCCCGAAGCCCATGAGGACTTCTTCGCTGTTCCTTACATTCAAGTAGGGTTTGGCAGACTCTGAAGGTATTTCCGGTTCTACCATGGCAATATCATGATGGGACAATTTTTATAAATATTCAGAGCCCCTGCCCCATATACCCTTGTGGCGGTGCACAGTGTTTTGAACTTATTTCATTTTTCAGCTGCTTGACAGCGCAGTTGTTTCAAGATGGGGGTTACATGCTCCTTTTTTCAAATCAAGGCCTCTCCTGACTGCATGACTTTGAATCCTTTGCAGGTTTTAGATTTCTTTATGCAGTAGTTTCCTGTGTATGATGTTGCAGCAGTTTATAGCATCGGTGCTTTGGTAAGTTTCAAGCAACGGTTGGAACGGAGCAACGTGAAACGTTTCCTATTCATATGCATTTGGAAGTTGGTTTCCTTAACTACCACGTTTACATGGGAGGGAAGGGCTAATGATAACTGGGAATCAATAGGCTGCCCCATATTTACTTAGTGGGCCTAGGTAAGATTTTTTTTTAAAATTAGGGATCAGTGTCACGTGAAAGGTAGGCTTCTCATTTTTCCACTGCCTGACCATTAATGCCACTGTTTTAGTTCTGATCAAGCAGAGGACGTTTCCTTTATCTAAAAGTATCTAGAGGAGATGTGGCCCAACAGCAGAGCAGACAACTTTGCAATTGGGGTACCAGGTTTGAGTTCTGGCGTCGACTCAGCATCCTGTGATTATTGGCAAAGCATTTAATATCCCAGTGCATAAAATACTGACCTTGTATAATATATTCTGTTCAGATGAAAGGGAATTTTAAATAGCAGAAATCAAGACATTTATGCTACCCTTTTTATGTGAATTATGATTTGACTATATAGATGCAGAATTGTACGCTGTGGTATTTTGATCTCGGACAAAGTCCGGAAATCCTGTTGTGTTTACATTTTGTGGCTAGGCACAGTGGACCACCCTCACACTGCTAGTGATCTCTCCAAAAGAGGACCGAGGAATTTTGGCAATTGTATAATACATTCATAAAACATAGTGCATTCTTTAAAAAAAACATTATTTAACTGAATGTGTTAAAATGTGCCCTACAGCTAATACAACTAAATAGAGAAACGAATGATTCCAAAGCCTCAACAGTTATGAGGTATAGTTTTTAGATATACATCAAAATGATACTTTCACTTGGAAAGGCGTAGCATTTTGACACATTCCCAGGTCTGCCACTCGTGGTAAATCTAGGAATGCGCCAGAATCCATGGGTTGATGCTTGAGAACACCAACGTTCCACCAATGGAATGCCTCTCTGGGGCAGAGTAACGCAAGGCAGCGATTTGCACTGCCCTGCGTTACTCTCGATTTAGCAAGCCATGCAGGACCATGCAGGTTAGCTTAGGTTTCGAGTCACCCTTGCTACCCCTTGCGTGGCACCGGGGTGAGGCAAAACCTTGATAAACATGGGCCTTAGTCTTTACCATTGCTGCCTTTGTAGTGATGGCAGTGAACCTGCTACTCAAAGGTACTACATATGTACTACATCCATGCTATAGCCATTATGAACAATTTCATTTAAACGCAGTAGAGTAAATATTGTCGTATAAAGGAAAACGTGATTGGCATGCAGAAGACTCCCTCTCCCTTGGATCCATGCAATCGTATCTCGGCTGTGCTTCAGGACACGGGCAGATTCTGGATGAGGGCACTGAGACTCCTCCACCCAGTTTTGCAAGTTCTGTGGATGGTAATTGCTGGGGGCAATTACCTTCCACAAACTGACCACATAACATTTCCTTTTTTAGAAAAAAAATCTTTCCGTGCCTGGTGCCACCCTCAGTGCCTGACACAAGAGTCAGTCCCTTTAAAGAGGCACATGCACTAGTGCGGGTACCAACCTGTGTTTTATTTTTTACAACAGCAGGCTAAGGGTTGACCTAGAGTCAGCCCTGGCCTGCTGGTCACGGGGGTCTAAAGAGACCACCTACTAATGACATGCAGCAACTCTTGCCTTCTAGGGCATCAGCCTTGTATTTTCCAGCATTGATCTCCAATCATTACCCAGGCTGCAAGCAGACACCCACTTTTTTCCAAGTCGTCATAGGTTGGGGTCAGCAAGCATCCCTGACCCCACCCCACCCTGTGACAAGTCGGGAAAGGGTGTTGTTACAGCATGCTCCCTGTGTATGATTGGTGGGGTGTGACCTGACATCACAGAGCCATGTGTCACAGCCTACTTGATGTAAAAAGTACACTGTGCATGCTTTATCATGCAGAGTATATCTGTTTACAGCATATCTCCTCACTAGTGCACTCCAGGAGACCTGACAGGGCAGAAATGGCTAGCAGTACCAGCAGGTAAGCTGGGGACCGGAGCCCTCACCTTGTGCCGATCGGCCGGCCGGCCGGCCGGCCTGTGTTATGTGTTAGCTTTCACCCACAAAGCTGTATCCCAGCATCTTCTGTTCCACCCTTGAGGCTGAAAGTAAACACGTCAAGCCTTTCAGCACATCCCCAGTTCACTTATTACAAAATGCCTTCATATGCAGTGGCGGCTGGCATGGAGGTGGTGTGACGGGGGACACAAACAAAGTAAAATAGACTTACCTAACTTGCAGCACAACGTCTTCCTCCCTCGGGTATCTTCTGGAAGCTACGGAAGCAGTAAACTTCACTACCCTATCCTGGTGCTGCTCTCACAGCATGAGAGCAGCACTAGGATTGGAAGGAGCAGGCTCTCTCAGCGCTCCTGAGAGTACTGAATGCCTGCACTTTTTTTCTAACTCAGCTGTCTAAGACAGCTAGATTAGAGCACTTTAAAATGCATATGTCTCGCTGGCCAATCGAACACAGCCGGACCAAAGAGACATGCTCATTTTAAAGCGCACAGCTCCCTGTTGCTACCACTCAGCAGCACTGGCCCCACCCCGTCCTGACACTTAGTGCTGTAAAATAAAATGGTAATAAATAAACTTATTACCATTTTATTTTTCAGCTATGGGGCTTGTTGGGCAACACTCCTATGCTCAAATGGAGGAGCCGCCCCTGCTCATATGAGCTGATGTCATTAGCACATGCAAGCGCATTTTGAAATTCGTGAGCTCAAGATGAGCGCTGTACAAATGGAAGCCTTTTTGGTATAAAGCACTTCTCTTCCAGGGGATCCTCATCAATAGTCATAAGCACTGAATATTCCCGCCCATGTGCGGGGACCCCGGAAATAATAAAATTATATATGTAAAAAGCATACATATATACAGCTCTGTATATGTATAAACATATATCATTTTTTCCAAGCAAATGCAGCTCCCATAAAAGGCTAGGCAATGTAAATATACACATCCAATAACACATATATATATATATATATATATATAAAGGTATAACAATACACCTAAATCTCTTTTTTTTTTTTTTTTTTTAATGAGGTAAACACTCATGAGAAAGCAAAAAATAAAGAGAACAAACTGTGGAAAAACACAGATGTACAACACATTGCCAGCCTGCAGGCTGCATTGCAATATAATACCATAGAGACTAAAAAGCCCTGTACAGGTAAAAAACTGGCACCGTGCCTTTAAGGCAGCCCTGACTTCCATATCCCATCATGCCTCAGGGGTGACAGTTAGGTCAGTTGTTCTTTCCGGCTCCTTCAGTCAGGACCCTGGAATTCAGCTCTCTTCTTTTTTGACTCTTTAGTCAAGAATTATTACTACTTTAAGATTTTTTGGACTTCTTCTTAGAACTTCTTTGAGGAAGTCTGTATCCTGTGTTTTTCTGACTGACTTTTTTGCTATTTTGTCAGAAAAATGCCTTCTTTATTTGTTCCATGTCCATCTTGTGGAAAAAAGAAGGCGGCTTCAGACACACATGAGGTGTGTATTATCTGTCTGCCGGACTCTCACTCTCCAGCAACTTGCCATCATTGTGAAGACCTTTCCAAAAGGACTTTGAAGGAGAGGGAGAGGATTAGGCTGTATGGCCTAGCAGAACGGTCGACGTCGAAGCAGTTGGTCCCTGTTTGCTCCCCATCGACGTCGGGCTCGGCGTCGAAGACTCCAGCGGCGGGATCGTCGCTGAGAGGTGAGGAGTCAAGGGGAAGTCATGCTGCAAAGAGAAAATCGTCGTCGACTTTAGATTCAGCGTCGAAGCGGATGCGTTCGACGTCGACGGCGTCTAAAAGCTCGGCGTCGAGGACTCGGCGCCATAGTTCAACGTCGAAAAAGCATCTGTCGACGTCAAGAGAAGATCGATCGACGTCTGCACAGAGATATCGTTCGTCGTCGAAAGAAAGACATCGTTCGACGTCGAGGTCGGCGAGACATCATTCGACGTCGCAAGAAGTACGTAGACGATCTCCACAGTCGACGTCGAGACCAAGATCGCCGTCAAGATCAAGATCGCCGTCGAGGAAACATCGTTCGACGGCGAAGAGGCTTTCGACGTCGTCGGAGCATTCGACGTCGAGACAGAAGTCTCCGTCAGGAGTGACGTCGAGGCAGACGCCTCCGTCAGGGCCGACGTCGAGGCAGGAGCCTCCGTCGGAGTCGACGTCGAGGCAGAGGCCTCCGTCGGAGTCGACGTCGAGGCAAAGGCCTCCGTCGGAGTCGACGTCGAGGCAGGTGCCTCCGTCGGAGTCGACGTCGAGGCAGGTGCCTCCGTCCTCACAGGTCTCCAAAGCTTTGGTGAGGTACATGAAGCCTCCGTCGAAGATAATCTCGACGTCGAGACAAGAAGCTCGGAGCCTCGAAGATTCGAGTCAAAGATCTCCGGTGATAGGCCTATCACCGTCGAGGCAGCCCTCTGTTGAGGGTACGCAGGAGGTGTCACATATTCGCCTCACGATTCGACCAGTCTCAAGGCGGAAATCTCCTCATAGACTGATATATACGACTCCTGAATCACCGCGTCTCATATCTATCTCGCCTTCAGGATCAGAGGGCTCAGGTTCAAGATCAGAATCACCAGAGCTTGTGCATCAATCTCCAGTACCTGCAAGAGAAAGTTCGCAGGAGGAGGACAATGCTGTACCTCAAAGTCCCGTAAGGGAGATGCCTCAGGACCCTGCTATGCCAGACGCAATAAAGGCATCGCTAACAAGAATAAGGGGCGTGGTATTCCCAGCGACACCGATCAGACCAAGATCTCGAGAAAGGGAATCCCGAAGTCACTCTCGAGCACCAAGAAGGCGATCCAGGTCTCCCTCCCGCAGAAGAGAGTCGACCAGATCAGAGAGAAGGCGCCGTAGGACCCCTTCTACCTCCCCTTCTTCCAGATCATCCAAAAGGGATTATTCACCGACACTCTCGGAGACGCCACCCTCTCGGGTATCTCCGGTAGATGATATTTCTACGTTTCAAGAAGTGTTGTGTAGAGGAGCTACAAAATTAAATATCCCTATGCCGGTTCAGGAGACCACTTCATCCATAATTTTTGAAACTCTTCATGAACGCACAGTGTCACGCCCTTTATTGCCGTTAGTCCCCGGTTTGCTACAACTGGTAATGGATATCTTTCTCACACCAGCAACCACCAAAACGGCGCCGGCGAGAATTCTAAAAAAGTACCGTCCAGCTCCGGAGGATCCTCTATTCCTTAAATCGGATCCTCCACCGGACTCTGTCATCACCGCCGCTGCCAGGAAGACGCATGCAGTAGCGGGATCTTCAACGGTACCACCAGATAAGGACAGTAAAACACAAGACTCCTGGGGGAGGAAAGTTTGCGGCTCAGCATCCTCAAGCCTTAAGGTGGCGAGTGCCTCGGCTCTTCTGGGGCGCTATGATAGGTCATTATGGGACTCTCTGCAGAGGTTCATTGACAAAGTTCCATCAGAGGACAGACGGGACTTTGAAGAGATTTTGCATGAGGGGAGTCTGGTTTCTAACCAGATCATAAGTGCAGCGGCAGATGGGGCAACACTGGCAGCGCATGAATATGCACATGGAGTCACAGCCAGAAGATCATCCTGGCTTAGATTGACGGCCTTGAAACCGGAAGCGCAGGCAAGAATTTTAAATCTGCCTTTCTCCGGTAGTTCTCTTTTTGGGTCCCATGCAGACGAAGAAATGGCCCGTATGAAAGCAGAGCTGGAGACCATGAAAGCTGTCGGGCTTGAAAAGAGAAAAGAGTTTCGACGCCGCAAGGGAAATGACAGGCGCAGTTACCAACAGAGGGTTCAAACCCCTCATTGGCAAAAGAACCAGGACCAGCAAGGTCAAAAGAAACAACAATACCAGTCCCGCAAGCCATCCAGGGGACGAGGTAACAACAGGCAGTCTAATGCTGGAAACAAAGCTCCGGGGAAGCAATGAGAAGCCGCTTCCTCCGATGCTGTCCACCGCTCCGGTGGGAGGAAGTGTTGCACATCATCTTCCAGAGTGGCAATCCATCACAAAGGACAAGTGGGTACTGAATATACTGCGTCATGTGTACTCGCTTCGTTTCAAAAGTCACCCCCCATCGATTCCTCCTGTCAATTCATCCCAGCATCTAAAGCAGCTCAGAGAAGAGGTAGCGACGCTACTACTCAAATCTGCAATAGAGAAAGTGCCCATAAACCAGAGAGGAAAGGGAGTTTACTCCAGATACTTTCTCATCCAAAAGAGGAGTGTGAAGGTAGAGTTCAGACCCATTTTAGACCTACGGATACTGAACAAGCACATAAGAAAGGAAAAATTTCGCATGCTGGCGCTCCACCAAATATATCCTCTTCTCCGGATGGGCGATTGGATGTGTTCACTGGACCTTCAGGATGCATATTTCCATATTCCCATCCTAAGGAATCATCGAAAATTTCTCAGGTTTGTGGTAGGCAACTCTCACTATCAGTTCAAAGTCCTCCCATTTGGCCTGAAGTCAGCTCCTCGAGTATTCACAAAATGCGTGGCAGTAGTAGCGGCTGCTCTGAGACGCGCAGGAGTCTTCGTCTATCCCTACCTAGACGACTGGCTAATAAAGGGCTCATCACCACAGAATGTGCGGTCACAGCTGTCGCTATGCCTGAACTTATGTCGCAAGTTGGGTCTCAGAGTGAATGTCAAAAAGTCCAATTTTTCACCAACGCAGAGGATCCACTACCTGGGTGCAACTATAGACTCCGTAGTAGGAAAAGTGTTTCCTTCGGAGGAAAGACAGTCATCCATTATGCTAAAAGGCAGACAGATCATAACCAGCAATCTGTCGTCGGCAAGGCGAATCTCATCTCTGCTAGGGGCCATGGCATCCTGCATCTTCCTAGTGCCCAATGCCAGGCTAAGGATGCGTCCTCTCCAGCAAGATCTCGAGGACAAATGGGATCAAAGGAACTCCCTGTGGGAAGAAAAGGTTTGCCTCTCCTCTGCAGCCAAACAGTCAGTCAAGTGGTGGCTGAAGCCAAGGAATCTACAAGTGGGGATCCCCTTCCATCAAGAGCCCCCAATTCAGACCTTAATCACCGACGCATCCCTTCAGGGATGGGGTGCGCATTTTGGGACTCTGCAAACTCAGGGACGGTGGTCCAGCAGCGAGCAGTTGTACCACATCAACATGCTGGAGCTCAGGGCAGTCCACCTAGCCCTCAAAGCGTTCCTGCCTGCGATCACGACGAGTACCATTCTAGTACAGACGGACAATACCACCACAATGTACTACCTGAACAAGCAGGGGGGTACTCGATCCAGAACGCTCTCGCTGGAAGCTCAGTCCCTGTGGCACTGGATCCTAGCAAGGAACATCTCATTGAAAGCGGTGCACCTACCAGGAGAACTCAACGTGCAAGCAGACTTGCTCAGTCGGCATTTTCAAGAACCAGAGGACTGGGTGATCAACGACGAGGTGTTAGAAGACATCTTCGAGGAATGGGGGCGCCCGCAAGTGGACCTCTTCGCGGACGAGCAAAACACAAAATGCCGAGGCTTCGCCTCAAGATACCATCGACCAGGATCCCTAGGGAATGCCCTTTTGATCAGTTGGTCAATGACATTTGTGTACGCTTTTCCGCCTCTCCCACTAATTCCCAAGGTGGTGACCAAGCTACAGAATTCATCTGCCAAGATGATCCTCATAGCACCGGACTGGCCGAGGCAGTGGTGGTACACGGATCTCCTACACATGTCGATCCGCCCCCACAAGCGGCTGCCGTGCAGGCCGGACTTGTTATCCAAGATGCAGGGGAAGATTTACCATCCCAGCCTTCCCTCGCTGAGCTTAACAGCATGGCTCCTGAAGTCCTCCAGTATGGCCATCTGAACCTCCCTCAAGAGTGTATGTCCATACTGAAGGAAGCCAGGAGGCCTTCGACAAGACACTCCTACTTCTGTAAGTGGAAAAGATTTTATATATGGTGTGCTCAGCATCATTATGATCCCACTAAATGCCAGGAGGATGTAATTTTGCCCTATCTTCTACATTTAGCAAGGGCAGGGTTGAAATTTTCATCCATAAAGGTTCACCTAGCAGCCATAACAGCATACAGGCGTTCGCCTTCACAGCAGTCATTTTTTAAAGTGCAGGTAGTGAAGGATTTCTTGCAAGGACTCAAGAAAGTCTATCCCCCTGTTAGACCTCCCTCTCCTTCCTGGGAGCTAAACTTGGTTCTGTCAAAGCTCATGGGTTCGCCTTTTGAACCTATTCATAAGGCTACCCTACAGCACCTCACATGGAAGACAGCATTTTTAATAGCCATCACTTCAGCACGGAGGGTCAGTGAGATACAGGCCCTCTGTTCTAAAGAACCCTACACAATTTTTCATCTAAATAGGGTGGTGATGAGAACTCATCCTTCGTTCCTACCCAAGGTGGTATCGGAGTTTCATGTAAACCAAGCCATCTCCTTACCAACCTTTTTTCCCAACCCCTCCTCTCCGGCAGAGAGGGCGTTGCATTCTCTAGATGTCAAAAGGGTCCTAAAATTCTACCTAGATAGGACTAAGAATGTCAGGAAATCTGATCAATTGTTTGTGAACTATGGGGTTGTCCGTATGGGCTTTGCTGCATCCAAACGTTCCATTGCTAGGTGGATTGTTTCAAGTATTACATTGGCCTACCAACTGGCTCAGAAACCATTGGGGGCGCGCCCTAAAGCGCATTCGACAAGAGGAAAAGCGGCTACCGCGGCTTTTCTCAATAATGTCCCACTCTCCGAGATCTGCAAGGCAGCTACTTGGAGATCTGTCCACACTTTTACCAGGCATTATTGTCTGGATTCGGACACCAGAGCAGACACTCAAGTAGGACAAGCCTCCTTGAGGAATCTGTTCCATGCATAATCATTTTCATGATTCTCTTTCTCCATGGGTGATACAACCTTAGTTTCATTTGCCTGCAGGTGGAAGGGGAGCTTGCTACTCTATTCAGTGCTTATGACTATTGATGAGGATCCCCTGGAAGAGAAGGGTAAGTTACTTACCTGTAATCCTAGTTCTCTTCCAGGGGTATCCTCATCAAAGTCATAAGCAACCCACCCACCTCCCCAGGCAAATGAGAAGAAGTGTATTATTCATTATGGAAAGGATATATCTTTGTGTTTAGGACTACGGTCCCGCAAAGAACAACTGACCTAACTGTCACCCCTGAGGCATGATGGGATATGGAAGTCAGGGCTGCCTTAAAGGCACGGTGCCAGTTTTTTACCTGTACAGGGCTTTTTAGTCTCTATGGTATTATATTGCAATGCAGCCTGCAGGCTGGCAATGTGTTGTACATCTGTGTTTTTCCACAGTTTGTTCTCTTTATTTTTTGCTTTCTCATGAGTGTTTACCTCATTAAAAAAAAAAAAAAAAAAAGAGATTTAGGTGTATTGTTATACCTTTATATATATATATATATATATATATATATATATGTGTTATTGGATGTGTATATTTACATTGCCTAGCCTTTTATGGGAGCTGCATTTGCTTGGAAAAAATGATATATGTTTATACATATACAGAGCTGTATATATGTATGCTTTTTACATATATAATTTTATTATTTCCGGGGTCCCCGCACATGGGCGGGAATATTCAGTGCTTATGACTTTGATGAGGATACCCCTGGAAGAGAACTAGGATTACAGGTAAGTAACTTACCCATCCTGAGCTCATGTATGTCAAGACACTCTCATATGTGCTAATGAAGTCATTAGTGCATACTAGAGTGCCTTCAAATATGAGAATTCAGCATGAGCGCTGTACGCAGGAAAGATTGTTTGTATGCCTGAGCTCACGCATTTCAAGGCAGCCCTCCTCTATCGAATTCCACTGTGTCAGGATGGACCATACCATAGCTCTCTTGTGAGAATGGCTAATAACACCCTCACGACACCCCAGGTGATCCTTTTTATTAGACAACCACGGCCACTCCTTTTGTAGGGTGGCAACTTATCCTGATGAAGAGTCTAGCCGACTGACCATTTAATGCAGTTCCTGGACCAATTACTGGTTATCGTACACGTTTTAGAAAGCAACTCTACCTACCCATGCTTGATGACTGGTGAACTCTACAACCGTACTATTATATAACCTTCTTATACAATATTTTGCATTGCACATTAGCTACACTTTGTATATATTCACATCTTTTAGGAGTATATCTTTGTCATGCATAGGTGCCTTCACTTGTGCCAATTTGTAAATGGAATCTAACATATTGACAGTCGTGCACAGGTTTCTTCACCATCAATGCAACTGATAACAAGAAGGTTTAGGTGGTACGTCCCCAGAAGGGCCAAGAGATCAGCCAGTGGCCAATTGGTGCAGATTCTAAAATCAAAATCTATAGGCCTTTTCAGTGGCTGTGACTAACCTGCAGAATCCTCTGCTTCTTCGTGTATTCAAGAAATCATTGCTGTTAAAGTTCACGAAAGCTCCTTAACCCTGGCTGTATTGACTTAAACCTGAGAGCACATTTAGGAGCCGATTCCGATCCGGGTCGGAAAGCACTCCTACCGAGTCGGATCTGGAGTGTTTTCCGACCGAGCTGGACTCCTACAGTCCGACCGAGTGAGTACGATGCGCATGTATGCTGTCGTACTCGGTTCGGTCGGACTCCCATAGAAGTCAATGGGAGCCAGTTGTATGATGCGTACATGCGCTCCCATTGACTGAATGGGTACGTCTCGAACAAGTGCGCCCCCTACAGTGGTTACGCGTCGGTGCCATCCGCAACGTACATGCCTGTGTTGGGGAGACTCATAGGTCTCCCCCTGTGTGCGAGTCGTATGTCTGCGGGTGTCGGGGGGTCTGATGCGGACCCCCGAAGTCCGACGCGGGCCCCCGAAGTCCGACTCCGGGAGCTTTTGCGCAGGCTGTCCGACGGGTGCATCGTGCTGGCTCGGTCGTGAATCGCATCCATTGCACGCCACGGTTAGCTTACGACCGAGACGTACGGAGCTGTTCGGACCCGGAAACGACTCGGTCGGTGAATTTCATGTAGCTCGCATCGTACTGGCTCGCTCGTACAGCTGTACGAGTCGGCCGTAAAACACGCGTACGGCTCGTAGTTTTTCCGGCCGGATCGCGTTCGGTGCCCTTCCGACCCGGATCGAAATCGGCCCCTTGGTGTTATGCTAGCTGTAATTCGTTAGCACTAAGATACTTAAATGCTACTGCATTTTATAAATATGGTAATACATATGGTAACACAACATGTTTGATAACTGGACTACATTGGTGTAATAGATGATAAATCTAACAATAGTTCTTGTTTTTCACTCTGTCTCACAGAGCACTGCAGATAACAAGAAATGCTGAGATTCTCTCACCACTGGGAGCGCTTTACTACAACACTGGCCGGCCTGAGGAAGCCTTGCAGGTCTACAGGGAGTCAGCAGCACTTCAGCCTACAAGCAAGGAGACACGCCTGGCCTTGGTAAGCTGGCAGTATCAGTAACTCTAGAGTATATGAAAGGATTATGCTTATAACAGGGAAATCTTAATCTAAAGTGTATTTTCAATTATGACTCAAGCATAAATAACAATATCATGCTAACCACAGAGTGTTAGAGGTGATAATTCTGATTAAAAAATAACAAGGAGATATAGTTTTCGGAAAATGAATATTTTTTAGTAAGCGTGTAAGTTTCTTCCGCCCTTAAACCATCTGCTCCTTTCTGTGATTTTAGCCCTGCACTTAGTGAGTTACTGTGGTTATTATTGACAGCATCAATTGTTCCTTTAATGTGATGCATCATGGACTCATTTACCATCCTAAATATAAAATGTCTTGTAGTTCCCACCATAAGCCTTTCTGCCATTCATCAGCACCAAAACTGCTAGACAGGCATCCAATACACAGGGGGCAAACATGGGCACTTCATCGTACCCTCATATCTGAAGTTCAAAGAACTTACTGAAGTTTTTGGGGTATCTCAAAGGTGTGCTCAGCTTTAGCAAGTAAATCTCTCTCCCCATTAACCTCATCTCGGCTTCTCTCTGCTTTTCAATTGCAACCATTATGCATGTTTGGGTGGTCACATGCTTACACAAACCAAGGCAGCAGCATTTACATGATTGATCCAAAACTAAAGCTTGTAGATCAAAGTCCCATAATCAACACATGGAGGGCACAATGCCTTTTTCGCTCATAAAGTCTTTCACTGAAAAAAGCCAATTCGGCACTGATGGGCTAGACAGTAGGCACATTATAAGAAGTCACGCCAGGACTCTCCTGAACGTGTCATCCAGACAGGGAACTGAAGACATCATAGGTGCTTACTCAAACGACTAAAGGGATGAGCACTCTGGTAGTCCAGATACCCATGAGAAGGACAGTCCAGAATGTTTGTGCTCCAATGACTCTGACTTTGGAGACCAATCTTCTCCAAGGCGTAACAAACCCCAGATTCAAGACAGACCACGCTTAGGGTTTCACACACACCTCACACCAACAATCTTCCCTTCGTGAATCTACCTAGCATAGAGCCTCAGCTCCAGCACAAAGAACGGCCCTGAAATTACTATGCCTTGATCGCCACCTCAAGGAAAGGCACGACAGATGGCATTGCCCACTGTTCCTCAAGCCATTCAAAGCAGAAAAACACCTTTGCTGCCAGAGACTCAAAAGTCAAATCTGGAGACAGCCTCTACCTCAACTCCAGGCAATCTATTCTCTGCTGAAGAAAAAGGCAGCCAGCGGAGGATTTACAATGACTATATCTCCAGCCACATCTTCTCATGGCCAACCCCATGCCAAAAGAATGCACAATACCACCACCTGCACCATCATCCTCATGCTCACCAACTCCATTTGTGTCCATTCACATCAACTCTGACCAAGACCAGCAGCAGACCAACCAAACCTATAGTCTGAGGTACTGCCTACAGATGACAGAACATACCGTTGGCATAATTACAATGTGAACGCTTCAGACGACTCCTTTTTGAAACCATATCCTGTCAAATCCTCCCTCACACTGACACAACTACCTATTAAGTGGTCATACATTGTGCGGCAGACCACCACAACGTCAAACTACATATGAAGGAAGCTGACTCCTTAAACACATTATAAAACAGAGCTGTCTACACAGTTCGTGGTGATGATTAACAGCATGCTCCACAGGCAACTTAAGAGACTTATTTAAAACACAACTGTTACACCTCGGGTGGATTAAAAAAAAGATATAAGCCTGCTAAAGGGAAATGGGGGATATTCCTCCAGCCGATAAAGCAAAAAGATCAATGCAGTAAGCAAGCAGGTGGCTGTAGGAGTTGCCATACAACGGCGAATCACAAACTCTGTAAGCCTACTTTCCGGGTATGACAGACATCAGTGGAAGCGAATAAAGGAGCTTATCAGGCACCTTCCAAAGGAGGGAAAAAACTGTTTGGATATCAGAATTGAGTTGAGACTGATCCGGAAAGGGGGCCACTCCGATCGCACACTGAATTGTGAATATGTGTGATGACACACCAGTACTGTGTACTTGTAGTAGAAACACTTGGGTGGGTTTTTCCTCCTAGTTATTGCTTCACCTAAAATCAGGGTCAAATGGACAAACCACCTAGCACTATGCCTATTACTATATAGTGTTAGCACTAGCAGTAGTTCACATTCGCAAACTGTAAATTAGGATTTGATATGATAACAAAATATTTATTCTTTTCTAGCTATTTTCACAGATTCAGTGTCCTGGTAGTGTCCAGGCTTCCTGAGACATTATTTCCCAGAATGGAAGGTGATGTAAGAGAGTGTGAATGTGAGTGTGGTATGCACAATTAGTCTTATACACCAATTAATAGTGGGATAATTATCATAATCTGAGACCCTGGTAATCGCAGGTGCCATATGTAGTAGGGGTCAGCTGGGTCATTTTAAAAGCCAAAAGAAATTTGGGCAACATTAAACCGGTTGATGCATGTTGACCGAAGGATGTGGGAGTCAATAGCCACTCCCTTTACAACCCAACTAATTTTAAATGATCCAAAGGCATCCTAAAAATAAAATTAGAAGGTTTTACCTGCAGGCCATTTTAAGATTTGTAGATTGCTTCTTTCCATTAACAACAAAGTGCTCCCTCCAAAAGTGAAGTCGAGCCAGCCAGTGGCGTAACTTAGGCCCACCCAGGCCCCGAGGTGCAGCGGTGCCCCAGGTTCCAGTGTGCCCCCTCAGCACAGTACTCTGGCCGGTGAGCCCCTGACAGAGTCCAGAGGGGGGCCATTCCATGTAGTTTGCAAGGGGACCCCTCAAGTTTCGTTACGCTACTGAAGCCGGCCTGATAATATTAGATGTACCAGATGTAGGACTGTTAGACTTGGCATCTTCTGGCATGTCTTCTCTGAGTTTTTGCTTTCTGACCTCCCGGTTTTGACTCTGTTTTTGCTGATTTAGTGTTTCTACGCACTTTCTCACAGCTGATCAGTGTTAAAGTGCAAGTGCTCCTGTTGTAAACTGTGTTATGGATTGGTGTTTCTATGATTGGCATATTTGATTTACTTGTCAGTCCCTAGTAAAATGCACTGAGTGTGCCAGGGCATGTAAATCAAATGGTGTTGGTGGGCTGCAGCACTGGATTGTGCCACCCACGCAAAGAGCCTGTAAATGTAACTCTGTCCTACCATTGCTGAACCTGTGTGCAGTTTGGGACTGCCATGTCGACTTGCCAAGTGTACTCATTTGCCAGGCCATAACCTTCCCTTTTCTTACATGTCAGTCACCCCTAAGGTAGGCCCAAGGTACCCCTGTGGGCAGAGTGCAGTGTATGTGAAAGGTAGTGTAATAATCAAACGGGAGAGAGAGGAATGATGTGGGCTAGTTCACTTCCCCTGGTACAATAGGTAAATATCAATGAGAACTAGCTTATTAGTGGAACCTAGATGTCCATGTCAGGAGGAAAAACTTTTTGTTTTTTATAAAGACCCTCACCCACCAACCTAGTTGGTGGCATGCTTCATCATCAGGTCCCACCCAAGGCACTGAGTGCACCTTGGGTGTGCTTCAACGCCTGACTACAGCGGAGCTGGTTTTGTGTAGTAAGAGTGCAGTAAAGTGAATGAATGTGAGTTAAAAGCTGTCCAATGGGTCCCTTTTGACTAAAGGATTTTAATAATGGGCTCTTGCCAGTATTAAAAACAAGAAGGCGGATATGTGTGGAGGTGCAATTATGTCTCCAATATCTTATAAACATAAGAATGAGGTCTACATGTTTCAGCCAGACTGCTGTGTATGCTGGCTTTCGTCAGGACCAATGTGTACGGTGAGTTAGTGGTGGTTAGATGTGGTTTGTTTGACCAGATATGTGTCGCACGGGCTAAGGTGCATTTAAATGAGGCAGGAAATGTTCCTCTATTTGCTCAAAACCTGTTAGGAAAAGAACAACAAACAGAAAAAACAAACATAGACATTAAGTAATTGTAGATTCTCATATTCGCACACTTTTAATGTGATTAGATGAGCACGTGTCCGTACGCTATACTTCGGGTCAAAAGTAGCCGCTAGGCACCTTGGCTACCCCAAACACATTCAAGCAGACAGAGTAGCACACAGGACAGGCTTGTCATATTCAGCATGAAGGCCGGACATAGGCCTGCCACTGGGTCTTTTAGGCGGTGGTTCGTTAATTAATTTCCTACTCATTTTTAATGACCTGGATCTCATGAGCTTCCGACAAATACAATTTAAGTCTATGGATACATAATGTCACTGAATACAAACTTTATTTACACAATGTTATCCAGACACCCACTGAAGATCTCACAGTCTTTCTTCAGTTTTGACCACAGAAGGACGCTAGTCATGATGACGTGCACATGAGGATGCCAGTCGTCATGATGTGCATGTCCACAATCATTCGCGGCACCTGGCTGAAACAGGAAGTACTTAAACCGGCTCCGAGATACCTGTCTGCATCTACGGAATCCCGGCAGCAGGCCGCAGTAGGTATGAGGAGCGGGCACGTAATCTTGACAAAGTAAGTAGGGTGTTTGGGGTCTCGTTCCCAGCTTTTGGACGGAGTTCCCCATGATGACCGGGAACTCCACCCTAAACGTTTTTCGTTTCTCTTTCTCCCCACACACATAGTGTGTGACTACAGGTCCCGTCATGTTGCTCACTCTGAAAATCTCATTGTAAGCACTGTACCTTTTCCTTTTTTCATGTTGTTAAAACCACGAACATTCCGATAACTCAACGCTATGATCAAGGCACAGTAGCGCATAATAATCGGCATTAAATAACAGCCACTTTCTCACAGGCGTCAATATCCGTTTCACTGCCGCTAATTTGCAGCATAATGTATGGACACGGCGCTCATCTAGTCACATTACTAGTGTGCGAATTTGAGAAGCTACAATTACTTAATGTCTATGTTTGTTTGTTCTGTTTGTTGTTCTTTTCCCAAAAGGTTTTGAGCAAATAGAGGAACATTTCCTCCCTCATTTAAACGCACCTTAGCGCTTGCGACACATATCTGGTCAAACAAATCACACCTAATCACCACTAACTCACCGTACACATAGGTTCTGACGAAAGCCAGCATACACAGCAGTCTGGCTGAAACATGTAGACCTCATTCCTATGTTTACAGGATATTGGAGACATAATTGTACCTCCTCACATATCGGCCTTGTTGTTTTTAATTCTGCTAAGGGCCTATTATTAAAATCCTTTAGTCAAACGGGACCCATTGGACAGCTTATAACTCACATTCATTCACTTTACTGCATTCTTACTACAAAGAACCAGCTCTGCTGTAGTCAGCCTGATGATGAAGCATGCTACCAACTAGGTGTTTGGGTGTGGGTCTTCATAAAAAATAAAAGGTTTTCCCTCCTGACATGGACATCTAGCTTCCACTAATACGCTAGTTCTCATTGATATTTACCTATGTGAAAGGTAGGACATGCTCTGGTGTGTGTTGTATGTCTTGATAGTGAATTACTGACAATTTCGTTTTTCACTATTGCAAGGCTACCTGTTCCATTAGAACAGAATGGAGAGTTTGTTTATAACATCTTATAAACATAGCTGGCCCTAGGAACTAGGTAAAAAAATAAAGTCTAGTATGCCTGAACTCAGAATCTAAAGATGCATCTTTTAGTGAAGGTGATTTTTACGTTCTGTGTTTGAAAATACCACTTTTAGAAAGGAGGTATTTTCTTGCTCAGCCATCGAGTAGGCCTCTGCTGGGGTTGTGGATTGACTGTCAGGGTTTTGGATGACAGGGGCTGGGAAGGAGCAGTGGCTCTAGGTGGGTCAGGAAAGGGCTGAATAGACCTAGGCTGCATTTAGAGTAGGGGTAGGAGATTTCCTTTCACCTGAATGGGCCTGGTCTGCCTCTGATAATGCTGTCTCCACCCCCTGCCAGGAAGCCACACCAGAGAGACCAGAACTGGTTTTGGCTGGGCACAGACACTCTCTGCCTGAGAGCACAAAGGATTTTGGACTATAAAAAGTGGAGCCAAAACCCCTGAACTTTAGAACTCTTTTCGACCAATGAACTGCCAAGAAGAAGAGCTTGAGAAGCTGTGAGGAGGAACTACCACTTTGCTAAGTGCTTTGCTGTTTTGGCCTGCAGTTGCTGCATCTGTCTTGGGCAGTGAAAGGACTGGACTGAACCTTCTACAACTTCTTTTTTTGAGTATTTCCAAGGGCTTGAGGTAGAGCTTGCCCTCTGTTCAAGAAGTCTCAGGAATAGCAAGACTTCAAGTTCTTCTGCCCTCAGCACTGGGGACTGTGTGTTTTGTGCTGCAACAGAAGAAAAAGCAACCCGACGTCATCTACGACGCCACTGCCGACTGTCCTGAAGGCGCCGCAGAGGGCACCGCAGCAATGCCGCATGGTGACCCTGGTCTCACCGACGATGCCATCTGACTCCGCCACCGAGCCGCTGCTCGTACCGCGACCTGTGGGCACCGCACTCCGCACCACCTCGCTTTATGACGCCGCCTTGGTTTTCCCGAAGACGCCGCTTTACGCCGACATTGATTCCACTGCCTGCACTGTGGTTCGAGGGCACCGCTCGTAAAGCTACATGATGCACCGCCCTCATCCAGCACCACAGCCTTGGCATACCAACGCCGGTGACATCAAATCCAGTTCGTCAGCCGATGACAGCGCTTCAGCAACGACGCTGCCGCTGCTTGCACCGTGACCTGCCAGCACCACGACAAGCACCGCATCACTTTGTACCGCGACCTTGGTCTCACCAAAGACGCCATCTGATGCCACCATCCAGCTGCTGCTTGCACCGTGACCTGAGGGCATCGCACACTGCACTGCTGCACTTCTCACCGCAGCACCTGACGCCCGCCAACGCTAGCACTCCTGACTTCAAACGCCAGGAGTTCGATCTGCAACACATGTGACTTCGAGGGCCCGACGACTCCTGCACCGACCTCCGGAATCAATGCCTGCGGACGCCGTGCTTTCAGATGCTCAACAAGAGGATGCCAACGCCCTGCATTTCTAAAGGTACTGTTTTGCGGGTCTTGCCTACACCGTAGCTGGCCCACGATGCCACTGTCAGCCAGAACAGTTTGGATTTGTTTGTTCACGACGCCATGATAGTCCCGGACTGAGCTATCGACTTCAAGGAACTTTATTTCAAGGTTATTTTGATAACTGAAGATTTATAAATACTGTATTGTGGATTTTTATCGTTTTTGGTCTCGTCTTAAGTATATAAAAATATTGGATATTTTTCTAAACTGGTGTGGTGTCCTTTTGTAGTGCTTACACTGTATTACTGTTGGTTACGAGCAATTGCTTTACACACTGCCTCTAAGATAAGCCTCACTGCTCGTGCCAAGCTACCAAGGGGTGAGCAGGGGTTATTTTAGGAGTTTAACTCCATTATCCTGACTAGAAGGAAAGGTCCCTACTTGCTCAAGGTGCAAACCATTGCCAACTAGAGACCCACATTTCTAACAAGGACTCAATAGAGATGCATTCCACATGGAAGGGTGGGTGAGACAGACTTCCTAGGGAATATGTTACACTTGTCCTGTGTGAAAAATTATTTTCAGAAGAAGGCCTCCTCCTAGTGATTTAAGCCTAATATTGGGGAACTGAGGTGCTCCAGGAAAGTAGACAATAGAGGTCTGCACTGGAGAGAGGTGTTACCTGCCTCCTAGAGGAAGCCCCACAGGTTTTGGGTCAAAACACAAGCTTCAAAGCTAAAGCCGCCTTTCAAGGGCAAATGGGGAACACTTGGGTGAAGAGGCAGCTCCATTGTTTAGGCAGAATAGCTAACACCCGGGAAGGTGAGGGGAAACCTGTTGTCAAACTGTTTTTTCAGAGGCGTGTAGCCCCTTGGTAGCCACACCTCTGAGTTAGGCTAGGGAGCTCTGGAGTACAGAGAGAGAGGTTCTGCTATCTTGGGACTGGGCATTATGGTGCATCCTGGGATAGCCAGATGCCATGCACCCCAATAACTGGTCATCAGCAGGGAAGCAATAACTGCACATTGCACATTCAAAGATATGTTTCATAGTATTATAGTAAATATCCATAAAAATATTTATAATAAAGCACAGAAATTGACAGTATGTTAATACATAATACCAGTAATAATCATGCTAATCAATAATGTTTAATTCATCCTGAGACAACATATGATTAGTAGTCAAAGGCTGACTCATAGTGACAAGCAGTAGGTGCAGGATCATCTTCTAACAATTGATGCAGTAATAAGGGTAGATAGAATTGACTGAAAGAAATAGTCCAATCTGTTAAAGTATTCTCAAAGAGAAGACACATCAAAATTGGGCATGTTTTACCAAGGAGAGGTGTGCTTGGTTTAATAATAAAAACAAGAATTATAAAAAGGGAGAAGAAAAACTATGGGGGAAGTTGGAGACATGTTAATTTGTTCTGTCACAAGCAAAGATTTGCACTGCATCTATGTCCTCCTAATTGTATCTTAAAAGATCTATTGAATCTCTCCCCTATATTTTGAGTTGTTGGTATCAACCACTAGGAATATAATAGCATCAATTCAGAAACAGGCCTAACCTTTCTCCAACGTTCTGGCTGTATTTCATTTTTTGGGGGGTTAACAGTGTGTTAGAATTTAGGTTACTGGTTGACTGAGGTGTGAGCGCTGGTCAAGCCGCAGCTACAATCATAATCAGGGTAAAGTACAAACAAACCCCAAATTAACCTGTGCTCAATGCCATGGTAGATTGGCACAGAGCAGTCAGTCTTAACGTAGAGGCAATCTGTAAAGTATTTGTGTAACACCTCAAACAGCAAAAATAGCACACAAAAGGATCCCACACCAGGTTTAGAAAAATAGAGTAATTCATAAGACAAGACCAGAATTAACAAAAATCTAATTAGTAGGACCAGAAATATTGAGTTTTAGAGTTTTTAGTGAAAATAGCGTCAAAAAGAGCAAAGCGGCAACTAGGGCTATCAGGTTACAAGTCACAAGTTCTGTATGACCGTGATGGAGAGCGTGCCAGTTACAAGGACCCAGTTAGGCCTGCTGAACAGAGTACCTTATATTCTGGTTGCTGAGTATTGGGTGGATCCGCGTCGAAGATGCGCATCGCAGACAGAGCGATGTGACAGTTCCGAGATGGGGCGACGCTGTGGTGCGAGGTCTAGCTGCGTTGTCATCCAGAGTCCCGTCGACAGCGCTTGCAATACGAAGTCCGGCGTCGGGAATGCTGCGCATAGCTGAGGATGCATCGGTTTAGAGGAGCTGTGAGGTTGCGCTGCAGAGTACAGCATCGTCGGTGAGGCTGCCGTCAAGGAGAGATGCGAGGACCTGGGCTGAGGGTGTGCCACGCCATCCGGTTGATGCACCAGTTCCGAAGACTGCAGAGGCAACGTGGGTCTTTGAGACAGGTCCAATCCTTACAGTATCGGTGATGCAGATGCACCGCTCAGCCGAGAAGATGCATTGGTTCTCATCCAGGGGATACTCATCAATAGTCATAATCTATGAATAAGCCCCGCCCATGTGCGGGATCCCGGAGCATATAGAAAATATATATATATACATATATATACATATGTGAAAACATATAACTGCAGCCTAACAATGTTCAAAACCTGGCAATGCTGTAAATTACATATATTTGCATAGTAGTGCACCCCTATCCCATAAGGAAAAAAGGAAGCATAGACAAATCATAACACAGCACTGCTTTATTGCCATAAAGCAACATGTAATTGTAGGCATTCGCCAGTAGGCTGCAGCAGAGTATCAAGAAACCAAGAAAACTGACACCCTGCCTTTAAGGCATTAGAGTAGGGGGACCGTGCCTTTAAGGCCTGCCTGAGACCCCCTGCTCCCATGATGCATTACAGGTGGCAGTTGGGCCAGTTCTTTTTTCCGGCTCCTTCTGTGAGGATCCTGGAGCTTGAGCTCTTCAGTTTTTGACTGAAATTTTGGAATACAGCTTTTTCAAGCTTTTTTCGACGTTTTCTGACTTCTAAGGGATAATTCTGCTGGTGTCCAGTGAATTTTCGAATTTTTTCCAGTCAGAATGTCTCCTTTATTTAGAAAATCTCCTTCTTGTGGCAACAAGATGGCACTGGCGGATCCACACTCTGTGTGTATTGTGTGTTTACCATCTAAACACGATCCTGACCAGTGTCCCCACTGCCAGAAGTTCTCTAAGTGCACTCTGAGGGACAGAGAGCGCATTAAATTACATGCAGGACTGGAGAGGGAACGAAGCCGTCGTGAAGGCGAGCATTCTTCATCAAGACCTCCTTCTTCAGCTACGCAAGTACAAAAACGGCGACACACCAGCTCCCCTGGCTCCAGAAAGAACAGGAGTCCAAGAGGTTCGCCGTCGACGTCGAGGGTGCCGGCGAAGAGGCAGAGAACTTCGACGTCGAGGGATTCATCCCACCATCAAGATTCTCCGCCGCGCAAAAGTAAGTCGTGTCGAGGCGCAGCCCTGCGGGCTCGCAGGTTGCTGGTACAGTGACGTCTGGACTGTCTCCGTCGACGTTGAGGCTTCCGTCGACGTCGAGACACTCTCCGCCACCCTCGAGGGGGTCGGCGTAGAGAGATGCGGCGACGTACATTCCGCCGCGAGTGGACTGGTCGCCGTCGAAGGTTACCCCCACTCGGCGACATAGAAGGTCGACGTCGAGAGGAAGATCGACGTCCAGATCACCACCTCGACGCCGTGAGAGGTCGACGTCGAAGTCGCCCAGCCGACGGCGAGAGAGGTCGACGTCGGAGCTGCCCAGCCGACGTCGAGAGAGGTCGACGTCAAGGCCCAGTTGGAGTCGAGAGAGGTCGACGTCGAAGTTGCCCAGTCGACGTCGTGGGAGGTCGCCGTCGAAGTCACGGCCGACGTCGAGGTCATCCAGCCGACGTCAGGTGCCAGAGGAGAGGAGGTCGACGTCGAGGTCTCCGCGATCGGCGTCGAGACCGCCGTCGAGACCAGAACGCCACACCCCACACTTGCCGATGGTGACGCAGACGTCGTCGACGTCAAGGGGTTTGACGTCGAGGGCGAAAACTGGAGCGCCCACGGAGAGGTCCCCAGGAGAACAGTCATCATCGCCGGGACTGCACATTGTTGCAAGTATCTCCTGAAGGATCACCCAAGGCTCCAGAGCAATTCGGACTGTCACCGCGCTGGTTACGAGATGGGAACACTGGCGCATGTCGGAGTCCGGGATCGGACTACTCCCGCATGTATTCCCCACCGTGCAGGAGTAAGTCTCCTCCGAGGGATCCAAGGCCAATTTCACCACGCCGGTCTCGTTCCAGAGACCGTCGCTCCGCGGCAAGACGTCGAAGATCTCCGTCCAAGCGCAAATCAAGGTCAAGGGCTCACCATAGTGAACGTTCCCACAAGAGGCGACGCACCAGGTCGTCCACTGGGACTTCATCGACAAGGTCCTCAGTCCGGGACTACTCTCCTACCTTTTCCTCAACACCTCCATCGCGAGTGTCCCCGGTGGATGACATCGCAACTTTCTCGGACGTTCTGGGTAGAGGGGCGCAGAAGTTGAACATCGCGCTGCACACTCCTCAGGCGCCCACTTCTGTGATCTTTGACACGTTGCATCATCGGTCGGCTCCCAGACCTCTGCTTCCTTTGGTGCCAGGATTGTTAGAACCAGCAATGGCCACGTTCCTCACTCCGGCTACAGCGGGCTCTGTGCCGTCGAGGATAGCAAAGAAATTTAAGGCTCCGACCGAGGATCCTTTATTCTTGAGGGCGGACCCGCCAGCAGACTCAGTAATCATGGCGGCGGCTATGAAATCCCACTCGGCCTCAGTATCTTCTTCTGTCCCCCCTGAGAAGGACAGTAAACTGATGGACTCCTACGGCAGGAAAATGTGCAACACTTCTGCCTCACACATGAAGGTGGCTAGCGCTTCAGCCCTGCTGGGGAGGTATGATTGCTCCCTCTGGGACTCCCTCGCCAGATTCGTGGAGAGACTGCCTAGAGACGACAGGCAGGACTTCACAGAGATCCTACAAGAAGGCGGCCTGGTGGCCAACCAAATCATCAGCGCAGCGGCGGATGTCTCGGACCTAGCCGCGCATGGCTACTCCCATGGCGTCTGCTTCCGGCGTTCGGCCTGGCTCAGGCTAACGGACCTCAAGCCGGACGCACAGAAAAGAATTCTCAATCTGCCTTTTAATGGATCATCACTGTTTGGGGCTCATGCTGATGGCCAGATGAGCAAGATGAAGGCGGAGTTGGACACCGTGAAGGCTGTGGGGCTGGAAAAGCGCAAAAAATTCCGGAAGCGCTTTCGCCAGGGCGACAAACGTGCCTTTCACCAGCGCGTTCAAACACCCCAGTTGTCCTCTCAGAACCAACAGAGGTCCCAGTTTCAGCAAAGGGGTCGGGGCAGAGGAAGAGGAAATACAAAACAGCAGCAGTCCTCTAACAAGCAGCCCTCCAAACAGTGAAACCTTACTTCCTCCGCTCTCATTCGCCACTCCGGTGGGAGGAAGTATCACTGTTCACCTGGAAGAGTGGAAAGCCATTACAAGCGACAGATGGGTGCTGAGTATTGTAGAGCGTGGCTACTTGCTGAGGTTCAAATCTCCCCCTCCGCAGGTACCCCTCGGAGACAGTCGCTCCCTCCCATCCAAAACAAACTTTTAAAGGACGAAGTTACCACTCTCCTCTCCAAAAACGCCATAGAGGAAGTTCCGACCAGGCAGAGAAATCAAGGAGTGTACTCCCGGTATTTTCTTGTTCAAAAAAGAGGAGCGGTCAGAAAGTACAGACCCATCCTCGATCTCCGCCTACTCAACGGATTTGTCAAAAGAGAAAAGTTCAGGATGCTGGCACTGCACCAGATCTTCCCACATCTCCACCAGGGGGACTGGATGTGTGCCATCGACTTACAGGATGCATACCTCCACATTCCTGTCTCAGCGAAACATCGAAAGTTTCTCAGATTTCAGATATTTCTCCAGCATTATCAATACAAGGTCCTGCCATTCGGCCTCAAGTCCGCGCCACGAACATTCTCAAAGTGCATGGCGGTGGTGGCTGCTTTTCTCCGCAAACGGAAGATATTCGTCTACCCCTATCTAGACGACTGGCTCTTGAAAAGCTCAACTCCGGCTCGACTCCAGAGTCATCTTTCGTTTTGCCTCAACCTTCTACACTCGCTGGGCCTTCAGGTCAACTACAGGAAGTCAGTCCTCAATCCCACTCAGCGGATCCACTACCTGGGCGCCTCTCTGGACTCCTCAAGCGCAAGCGTGTGTCCTTCGGAGGAGAGGTTATCCTCCATGCTTCAGAAAGGCCGCACTCTTCTCAGCACGGAATGCCCCATGGCCAGACAAGTGTCGTCTCTTCTGGGGTCGATGGCTTCATGCATTTACATTGTGCCCAATGCACGTCTGCACATGCGTCCTCTGCAACAAGATCTAGAGGATCAGTGGTCGCAGAGGTCCGGCCGCTGGGAGGATCGCATTACCCTTCATCAAGCCGCCAAAGATTCCATCCGGTGGTGGATGAAGCGCTCCCATCTGCTTCACGGCGTCCCTTTCCATCAGGCGCCCCCGACACAGACAGTGGTCACCGATGCCTCCATGCAGGGCAGGGATGCTCATATGGGCCGGCTTCAAGTACAAGATCTCTGGTCCGCTATCGAGCAGAGCTATCACATCAACTTCTTGGAGCTACGAGCAGTCCACCTGGCTCTCAAGTCCCTGTATCCATCCCTGCAAACCAACTATATTCAGGTTCAGACAGACAACACCACAACTATGTTCTATCTGAACAAGCAAGGAGGGACCAAATCATGGGTCCTGTCTCTGGAGGCCCAGTCAATCTGGAGACGGCTTCTGGCGAGAAACCTGACGATCGTCGCGGTTCACCTGCCAGGGACCCTGAATGTGCAGGCAGATGGCCTCAGCAGAGACTTCGTCGAAGCGCACGACTGGGTGCTCAACAAAGACGTCGCTCAAGACATCTTCCGCTTGTGGGGCACACCGGACATCGATCTGTTCGCAGACGCGGACAACAAAAAATGCCCCCTCTTCGCCTCCAGGTTCCCTCAACGGGGGTCGCAGGGGAACGCGCTTTTGATCAGCTGGTCGAGGACATTGCTTTATGCTTTTCCTCCTCTCCCTCTCATCCCGGCTGTGATACAGAAGTTCTACAGAGCCAGAACTCGGATGATCCTAATAGCCCCGGAGTGGCCCCGTCAGTGGTGGTACCCGGATCTACTCCAGCTGTCGGAAGTACCACACAGGAGGTTGCCGTGCCTACCGAACTTGCTGACCAAGGACAAGGGGAGAGTGTTCCATCCCAATCTTCCCTCCCTCCGCTTGACGGCATGGCTCCTGAATTCATCCAATACGGACATCTAGATCTGCCTCCGGACTGTATGAACATTCTTCGGGAGGCAAAGAGGCCCTCCACGAGGAAGTCGTACGGCTTTAAATTGAAAAGATTCTGCTTCTGGTGTAGAGATAACGCCCTTGATCTGATCCGGGGTCAAGAACAGGTTATTCTCCCCTACTTACTGTACTTGGCGAAGTCTGGGTTAAAATACTCTTCCATCAGAGTACACTTAGCTGCTGTTACAGCCTATAGGAAGTCTCCTACCCAGACCTCTTTCTTCCAGATGCCAGTGGTAAAGGATTTCTTGGAAGGGCTTAAGAAAGTTTACCCACCAGTGAGGTCTCCTTCCCCTTCCTGGGAACTTAACATCGTTCTCTCTAAGCTGATGGGAGCTCCTTTTGAGCCGATTCATAAGGCCTCCTTGTAACATCTGACCTGGAAGGCTGCCTTCTTAGTAGCCACTTCGGCCCGTAGGGTTAGTGAAATTCAGGCCCTCTGCTGCAAGGAACCTTACACTGTGTTTCATGCTAATAGGGTGGTGCGCCGTACTCATCCGAGCTTCCTGCCCAAGGTGGTTTCGGACTTCCATATTAATCAGGTGATCATGTTGCCCACCTTCTTTCCTCAGCCGACCACTCCCCCGGAGAGAGCTCTACACTCTCTTGACCTCCGGAGGGTTTTGAAATTCTATCTAGCTAAGACCCTTACTCTTAGAAAGTCAGACAGGCTCTTTGTTAACTATGGGCCCACTAATACCGGGCTGGCTGCGGCCAAGAGGTCTATCTCTAGATGGATTGTCTCTTGTATAGCTTTGGCTTACCAACTGTCCCACAAAGTTCTGCAGGGTAAACCTAGAGCACACTCTACTCGAGGGAAAGCTTCTACTGTAGCACTCCTTCGCAACGTTCCCATGTCTGAGATCTGTAAAGCGGCTACGTGGCACTCAGTCCATACTTTCACGCGCCATTATTGCCTAGATTCAGACGCGCAGGCCGACGCCCAGGTGGGGCAGGCCTCTTTAAGGAACCTATTTGCATAACTGTAATGCAAGATGTGTCTTTTAATGTATGTTTTAACTGCTTTGTTGCTCGTCCGCGAGACTTTGGGTATGGGCTTGCTACTCTATTCATAGATTATGACTATTGATGAGTATCCCCTGGATGAGAAGGATTAGTTACTTACCTGTAATCCTAGTTCTCATCCAGGGGTATACTCATCAAAGTCATAAGCGACCCACCCACCTCCCCGGACGAACATTGTTTTCTCTTTAAATAAGTGATGTATGGAAGGCAGATCTACTCAGGTGCGGAGGCACCGCCAAAAAAGAACTGGCCCAACTGCCACCTGTAATACATCATGGGAGCAGGGGGTCTCAGGCAGGCCTTAAAGGCACGGTCCCCCTACTCTAATGCCTTAAAGGCAGGGTGTCAGTTTTCTTGGTTTCTTGATACTCTGCTGCAGCCTACTGGCGAATGCCTACAATTACATGTTGCTTTATGGCAATAAAGCAGTGCTGTGTTATGATTTGTCTATGCTTCTTTTTTTCCTTATGGGATAGGGGTGCACTACTATGCAAATATATGTAATTTACAGCATTGCCAGGTTTTGAACATTGTTAGGCTGCAGTTATATGTTTTCACATATGTATATATATGTATATATATATATTTTCTATATGCTCCGGGATCCCGCACATGGGCGGGGATTATTCATAGATTATGACTTTGATGAGTATACCCCTGGATGAGAACTAGGATTACAGGTAAGTAACTAATCCTTCTTCTCGAGGCTGCACCACTCAGCAGAGCACCTTAGGCCCACTTCCAGGGGTCCGAGACTGGGATGGCACCACTTGGCAGGGTAGACTGACAGAGGGCAGAGTCCAGGTGCAGATGCAAAGTTGTTGAAAGGCTGTTAGGTCCCTGAGGTTTTAGATAAGAATGCCAGCCAACTAGCCCTTGGAGTCACTCTGTGTTCTGGGTTCGAAAGATTCAGGTCCAGTGCTTCTCACTCAGGCAAGAGGCCAGCAGGCAGTAGGTCAGCACAGCAACACAGGAGTCCAGCAGAGTGTAGTCCAGCAGAGTGTAGTCCAGCAGAGTGAGAGTCCTTCAGCATCACAGCAGTTCCCGACAGAGTACCCCCAGGTCCAGAAGTGTACTGAAGTGGTGGTGTCTGAAGAGCTTCTTTTACCCATAATAGGGTCTTTGTATTGGGGAGAAGCTTCTAAAGGCCTGCCTTTGAAGTGCCCAGAGGCCCTGCCTTCTCTGCCCTGTCTCCAGAGTGATTACAGGTTGTATGCAGCCCTTTGTATTGAGACAGGACACTGCCCATTTAGGTGTACGTGAGGCTGGGTCCAGCTTCTCCCTCCATCCTGCCATTGATGGCACACGCTTGTGTGCGGCTGTCTAGGAGGAATACACATAGCCCAACTGCCAACTACACCCAGGTGTGTGACCAGAGACAGGCTGCAGGCACCAAATGTCTAAGGCAAGAAAATGCCAACTTTCTGAAAGTGGCATTTTCAGAATTGCAATTTAAGATTCGACTACGCCATAAGTTAGGATTTTAAGTTGTGGTTCCAGAGACACTAAACTTGAAGGGGTTATGCCTTTCCTTTTACACGTATAAAAGTCAACTCCAATGTTATCCTAAAAACAGGTTAACCAATATCATGAAGGCATCATTTTAATTTTGATTCCACTTCCTAGAGGAACTCTTGAAATGCATGTTTTCTCTTGCAGAGCTGAGCATGTCCTTTTCTGCAGCTTTCTCTAATGTATTAGATATTCAGTTTCTTGTTCATAATCGCCTTATTACTCCATTTTTAAGGCCCAAGTTTTGGCCATGACTGGTCAAACACAGGAAGCCGAACAAATGACCAATCAAATTGCAGCGGAGGAACCTGGATGTATGGAATGTTATCGACTTTTGTCTGCAATCTACAGCAAGCTGGAAAATTTTAATAAGGTATGGAATGTTCTGAACTTGAAATTTAACATGATGTGTGCACCATTTTATGTCATTTGAAGAAACTTTCAATAACAGGTAAATAAAGGTCTATTGCACCCCTCCTAGCCAAATCACACCCATCCTTTGCTACCAACATATGCTTCCCAGATTCATAAAAAAGTACTGCTTTACAAAAGAGCCAAAGCATCTTCACCAGACCAATAAGTCTTATTGAAGAAAAAATATTCACCAAAATCACGTTAGAACATGTGAACGCATAAGCTGAACACCATACAAGATAGCTTAATGGCCAGTCTTTCGACCAAAGGCCAAATCTCCAATTGCCAGCTCACTGTCCACAATTTCTCATTACTCCAGTATTGGAGCTTTCATTGAGTCACATGCTTGAATCATTCCCCGTCGTTGAGATGGGAGTCCCCCGTATATCAAAATAGCAATGCAAAGCCAATAAAAACCAGAAACCAGGCCTAGTCCCATATCAGTTTTGTAACTTTTCCCTATTGTTTTGCAAAAGAGACCACAATTAAGCCTGAACCAATCAAAACCTCTCACCGTCTAGAACACTCCTGAAAGACCCTTAGCCACCAGATTATTAACTGTACATTGTGCTAGGGAGTCTCCACTGAGCTCTGTTTGGCTTCTTCATCAACTTTAGAGGTATTAATACCAATTTCTTTACTTCAATCAACCATCTTCTACTGGAATACCATCTTCTTCAGTTCTGATTCAACTTTTCTTACTTGGTCATGTCAGCTAGGGGGAAAAAGAAGAGTGTCTTCAGAGCTTGTGCCACCTGCTCTAAGAAGAGGCTTCATACAGACGACCCTCACAGTGACTGGATCTATTGCCTGTATCCCAACCATAAGGCAAAGGGTTGTGAGATACGTCATATCTTTTCAAATAAGACTTTGATGGATCGTGAGGGGCACCTTCTAATCTCAGAAACTAAAGGCCAGGAAGGAATTGCTTTCGAGTGATGACTGTAATGAGGCATCTTCTTCATCACCTAAAAGGCCACATAAGATGGGGAAATCACCTCACACTCCTTTTCAAGCGATCATCCAAAGAAAGCCCTCAGAAAGACCACTCATGGGTATCATAGGCGCAGTCCCTCTAAATCGCCTCACAAAACTGGAAAGGAGAGTAAAGGACATTCATCTGGGGACAGTAAGACAGAAAAGGCAAGCTCTGAGCCTTTTTTGCAACACCCCCTCAAGGCAGGCACTCTGTTAAAAAGTCTTCCACTGCCCCCCCTGAAGAAAGACCGCCGACGATGGAGTTTCAATGCCCACCAGTCTTCAGCTAAACAAAAGGCAAGTGCCAATCCACTCTCAACACTATTTCCGATGACACCGTCATCATTAAAAGCTTCGGGTTCAACGCCGTGGTTTATCCTGCTGACGACATCATTGTCGACGAGACCAGCAGTGACGACTGCGTCGACGACGGTGAAGACGTCAACGACAGCAATGACGACAACGTCAACAACAGCAGCGACGACATCCACAGCGACTACACCGACCACTATGGTGTCTGAAATGCCACTGATATCTGCATCACTGACGCTGGCTTCGTCCGCGGCACCGTCAAGGAGATCGTAGATGAGAGGAAATTCACCTAAAACGAGAGAAAAGTTAACAAGAAGACACTGCACACCAGAGGTTACTTCACCTAGCAAGGTTACACCTTTGCTACTCTCTCATCTTCTGGAAGAGTAAGATTCTGAGGATAATGATGATGATGGACCTTCGGTTACGCAAATAGCCCGTCACAAGTGCACACCAAGGTCTAGGAGGATGATTTTGACAAGGAGTATGGGGAGCAACAGTATTATATTTCTCAACAGGATTATCATCTTGAATATCAGGAAGATGTCGTCTGCATGCCATAGTCGTTACTAGCGGACTTGCACTTCATGCTGGCAGACTATAGAAGAAGGTTTCCACCAGCAAATAGTCCTCCTGAGCAGTCTACACTTCCCCCTCGGACACTGTCTATCCCATCTACTGCGCAGCTAGGTCAAGACTTGCAGTCAGTACTCCCTCCAAAATCACCATCACCTGTTCCTCAGCAAGATCCAGGGACCACAGATGATGACCAGGAGGAGAGGGAACTTAGAGAAAGGTCCTCCAAGAGGGAGAAAGGACGTCTGTGGAGGTGATTGAGTATGAAATGGATATTATCACTAAAGCATTTAGATCGCTGGGAGGCTCAGCAGTGTTACGCCATCAAGGATGGCTGAGAACAAAGTCTTTTAGGCAGAATAAAATCCTTGACCCTCTATTCCATGGAGAGGCATTATTTAGAAAACACATGGACAACGCTCTTCAGGATATAAAGAAAGACATTGATACTGGAAAGTCATTGGGGACTCTTCAATAGCAAAAAGTACCCTTTAAGGGAACACGAGGAAGAAGTCTTCCATCATACAGATGTGGATAACAGCAATATCGGTATCCCTCTTCCCAGCCATATCAACCATAGTGTACACAGCGTCAACCACAATCTGGGGCATACTCTAGATCTACCCCCAGAGGAGAAGCAGGGCACAGGGCAAGGATTCCTTAAGTCGCCAATGACAAATTTCAGGCTCCAGCTATAACTCTTTACCAAATAATCCACAGGCTTCCTTAGGGGGAAGAATTTAGTCGTAACTTCAACAGTGGCAAAAAATAACAACAGACCAGTGGGTCCTCAACCTTATTCAGTTGGGCCATACCCTGGAGTTCCTTCCAATTCCACCTTGCACTTTGCCAGACCTACATCTCCTGCATTTGGAAGTTCTATTGATGTACCTGAAGGGAGCACTAGAACTGGTTCCAATTTCCCAGACAGGGAAGGGGTTCTGTTCCTGTTTCATTTTAGTATGGAAAATGGCGACCCACTCTGGATTTGAGGTCTCCCAATGCCTACCTCAAAAAACTGTCCTTTGGCATGGTCATATTGCAGGACATTTTGTTACTTATGAACCAGGAGATCACATGACCACTCTAGACTTACAAGATGCATATTTTCACATCAAGGTTTACCCTACTTGGACGACTGGCTGGTCAAAGCACCATTGATGTCAGCAGCTTGACGGTGGCATGTACAAGTCTGTTGGCAAAGCTGGGCCTTACCTTGAACGAGGAAAAATCAGCAGTGCTCCCTTCTACAAACAACCCCTTTTTAGGATAAATTCTGGACACCACACTGAACAAGTCATTTACATCTTTTGAAAGACAAGCGAAGTTAATATTAATGGCTCCGTCATTCACAAGAAAAATTAACTTTCACTTCGCTGCTACAAGTCTCTCCTGGGAACAATGTCATCTTGCCTCCCTCTTATTACTTTTTGCTGGCTACGAATGAGTCCACTACAGGTAGAGCTGGACTTGCAATGGCGTCAGGCAATAGGTTCTTTCAAAGATGTCATTACCATCACACCTGGTATGGTCAACGCCATCTCTTGGTGTACCCGGCGAGGAAATATTTGAATCAGTCTCTCTTTTCTTGCCACTTCATCTCCCGCTCAAGACGGTACAATTGGCACTGCAAGCAATCCTGCAGAAGATAAGAAACTCTGCGGTGGTAGTCACAACAGACAACACAATTGCAAATCATTATGCCAACAAGCAGGGCGGCACCAGATCTCACCTCCTCTCTCAGGAGGCTCAGTGCATTTGGAAATGGGCAATACAGAACGGAATCTCTCAAAAGGCGGAACACCTTCCGGGAGATCAAAACACCACAGCAGACACACTGAGCAGTCTCAAATCATCCTGCCATCCGAACTGAATCAGGAGACACTCAAGAGCCTCTTTCTCCAAAGTGGCAGGCTAACGGTGGATCTGTTTGTGATGTGGCGGGAACAAGAAATGCCAGCTAGCATCACCATCCGGGATCTTGGGAGAATGCATTTTTGATTGCATGGTCATGTATTGTTGCCAACGCTTTTATGCCGATTCCCCTTCTGCCATGACTGCTCATGAAGATCAAGGCAGAACCCTGCAGGATGATCCTAATAGCTCTATCATGGCCACGTTAACAGTGGTTTATGGGAATTCTCCTACTTGAGGAGAGGCAACCCATTCTCCTGCGTCTCATTCCATCTCTTCTGACGATGTTCCAGGGACAAGTGCTGCATCCGGATTCCAAACTGCTTCACTTAGCAGCATGGCTCCCGAACACCTTGAATTTGAACATCTAAATATCCTGTCTGATTGTAAGGATATTCTTTCCAATGCTGGGTCACAAAGCACTAATAAAAGGTATAGAATGAAATGGAAGACATTCTGTGTTTGGTGTCAGGAATCCAGCGCCCATCCTTTCTCTTCCTCATCTCATGAGATCCTCCCTTACATCCTGCTTTAAGCGAAATCCGGATTAGCGCACGCCTCCAATAAACTCCATCGAACTGCAATATCTCGATTGAGAAGGACCTCTCCGGCATCATTATGGTCAGCAAGGATCATTAAACAATTCATGAGAGGTTTATTCTGGGTCTTGCCATCTGTCAAACTTCCGTCACCTGTCTGGCATCTTAACATAGTCCTGTCACAACTCATGAAGCATTCTTTCGAACCTATACATGGAGTGGACCTTAAGTTCCTGTTATGGAAAGTTGCCCTACTCCTGCCATTGACTTTGGCTAAGAGGGTCAGTGAAATCCAGGCTCTGACTATCCAGAAACCTTTTCTGCAATTTAGGGATGACAGAGTCATCATTCGTACCTACCCAAAATGTATCCCCAAAGTTCCATTGGACTTTCATTTGAACAAGCCTCTTATCCTTAAAACTTTTTTCCACAACCGACAACTGCAGCAGAAATTTGCTAGTTATTCAATTTTGTCTTAAATTTTATCTTCAAAGATCCAAAGCCCTTCGCAAAATCAACCCAGCTCTTTGTGGCTTTCAGTGCTCCTCAGAAAGGCTATCATCTATCCAAGTGGGGTATTGCACTTTGGATCTCAGGTGCAATCCAATATTGCCATCAATCTGCAGGAAAACCCCTGCAGGCACCGGTGTGTGCCCACTTCATCGACTCTTTTTGCCGGAGTACCTATCCAGGACATCTGCAGAGCTGTGACCTGGAAGAGAACCCACACCTTTACAAGCATTACTGCTTGGATGCCGCAGTTTATAATGATGCAGCAGTGGGCCAAGCAGTGCTGAGGAGCCTTTTTAAGTGACGGTAAGCTCTCTCCTTCACCCCTCCTTTCTTTCTACTGTAAGATTAGGCTCATTTTCTTTCATCTAACATATGTATGTTTTTTCCCTTCTCCTCATATTGCCTTTTACTAATAATATGTTTAGATTGTACTTGTACAAGTGTTTTCTGAATGTAATCAGTGTCGATTTAAAAAAAAAATGGCTTAAAGTGTATCTTCTTGTCTAAATGCTTGCAATATGAATCCTACACACTACGTTAAAAAAAGCAATGTGCTACCAACTGCTAGCTACTCCTATTCAAACATGTGAATCTATGAAAGTTCCAATACTGGAGTAAGAAAATAAGTTACTTACCTTGAACTGTAGTTCTCCAGTATTGGAATATTTCATAGATTCACATGCGACCCAACCTCCTCCCCTGAGAGGCTCACCTTTTAGATTTTTGCAGGTGTATCTTTTGCACTGGTGCTGTGAAAATTGTAGTGTCTAAGGTTCTCTCAGGAGTGCGCTAGAGGTTGACAGGTTCTGATTGGTTCAGGCTTCATTTTGGTCTCTTTTGCAAAACAATAGATATAAGTTGCAAAACTGAAATGGGCCTATGCCTGGTTTCTGGTTTGTATTGGCTTTGCATTGCTATTTTGATATACTGGGGACACCAATCTCTACGACTCGGAATGATTCAAGCATGTGAATCTATGAAAGATTCCAATACTGGAGAACTACAGCTATAGGTAAGTAACTGATTTTCTTCATGTGGATTGTTCACAGCTTTTTCAGAATTTTCACAGGCCTTCAACCTGGTATACAGACAACCACTTTGGCTCAATTTAGAAAACATGAGTGCTAAGTATAATCATCATCCTCAACACAGATTCCTAAGTCCAAGTCAGGATATGATTAAATGGAGCAAGAAGCAGCTCATTTAATAATAATAGAGGGGGCAAGCACAGATATATCTTAGCTCCACTCCTATTCAACATTTATACAAACAACATGTATAAGACAAATCTAGAGGCTTTCACACACGTAGCAACAATTGCAGACTCCACTTCTGTACGCTGATGAATCTTAGTCTTCTATTAACACAAACCCAGAATGCCATACAACTCCCACTGGTCACAATGGAAACTGATTTACCAAAACTCAACTAAACATTAACTCTTTGTAATCTAAGGTTCTTCTGGCCTAAACAAAATATAGAGAACCAGGCCATCGAAGTAACAAACATATCTAGATAACTTGGCCTGCTATGTCCAACAAGCTATCATGGAGTAATCATCTTCATGAGGCCATGGTGCTACTAAATGCCTTATAAGGTTCTCCAAAAAGCATGGCATCGTGGAACCAAAAAGAGTGAAAAAGGGCTACAAGCCAAAGTAGATGGCATTCTATACTACAGTGCTGAAATATACGACGCCTGTGTCAACATTTCTGTCATAGGCAAATTAGAGGCAGAGGTATGGAAAAACTTGGTCTGACTCCCACAATCAACAATTCAAGTCACTTTGGAAACAGACCTAGGATTTGCAGGCATTAAAGAGAGGGCTGCAGCTGCCCCAGTGCAGAATGCAGTCAACAGAAATGTCAGCACATCAAACCACTTAGAAGCATCTTGAAGGAAGTCATGAATCCAAGAACCCCATGCTAATAAAGGCAGCGACAGGCCTCAGTATAGGCCATTTACCTGATCTCTCACCACCCAAAGCTTTGGGAAAAACAAATGACTGCTGTACTGAAGGCACACTTAAAGCTTGATTTAGAGTTTGGTTGATGGGATATTCCTTCATAAACATGATGGATATCCTCCCCACCAAATTACATGTGCCATTGGCTATAATACAGTTGGCAGATGGAATTTGTTTCTTGCCATTTTTTCTTTCAAGGATTATCCTACACTCTCTGGCCTAATCAATCAATCAGTACATTTGTTAAGCGCACTACTCACCCGTGAGGGTCTCAAGGCGCTGAGTGGGGGGTGCTGCTACTGCTCGAATAGCCAGGTCTTGAGTAGCCTCCTGAAGGTTAGTAGGTCCTGGGTCTGCCGTAGGAGGATGAGGAGGGTGTTCCAGGTCTTGGTGGCGAGGTGGGAGAATCATTTGCCGCCGGTGGTCGCTCTTCGGATGCGGGGGAAGGTGGCGAGGGCGGCGGAGCGGAGCTGGCGGTTCGGGGTGTAGAAGGTGAGTCGTCTGTTGAGGTATGCCGGTCCGGTGTTGTGGAGTGCCTTGTGAGCGTGGGTGAGGAGCTTGAAGGTGATTCTCTTGTTGACCGTGCAGGTCTCTCTGGTGGGGTGTGATGTGGCTGTTGCGGGGGATGTCGAAGATCAGGCGTGCAGAGGCGTTCTGTATGCGTTGAAGTCGTTTCAGGAGTTTGGCTGAGGCTCCTGCATAGAGGGCGTTTCCGTAGTCCAGCCTGCTGCTGACGAGGGCCTGGGTGACCGTTCTTCTTGTACCGGTAGGGATCCACCTGTAGATCTTGTGGAGCATGCGGAGGGTGTTGAAGCAGGAGGATAAGACGGCGTTGACTTGCTTGGTCATGGAGAGAGTTGAGTCGAGGATGAACCCCAGATTGCGTGTGTGGTTGGTGGGTGTTGGTGCTGCTCTAAGGGTGGTTGGCCACCAAGAGTCGTCCCAGGCTGAGGGGGTGGAGCCGAGGATGAGGACCTCCGTCTTGTCCGTGTTCAGCTTCAGACGGCTATTCTTCATCCACTCGGCAACGGCTTTCATGGAGGTTGGTTTTGGCAGTGAGGGGGTCCTTGGTGAGGGAGAGGATCAGCTGGGTGTCGTCGGCGTAAGAGATGATGTTGAGGTCATGCAGTCGGGCGACGTGGGCGAGCGGTGCCATGTAGACGTTGAACAGAGTCGGGCTGAGGGATGATCCTTGGGGTACACCGCAGATGATCTCGGAGGCTACGGATCAGAAAGGGGGAGGCGGACGCTCTGTGTTTCTACCGGAGAGGAAGGAGGTTGTCCACTCCAGAGCCTCGTCTCGGATTCCTGCGTTGTGGAGGCGTGTGCGTAGGTTAAGGTGACAGACAGTGTCGAAGGCTAATAGTGCGACCAAACAAAACATTTTTAAATAGCTCCTAGCTCAAGGTGTTTGATGTATCCCGAGGCTCAATTTATTATTGCTGTTTGCACATAAGTATTTTGCTGATTTACATTTGCAGATCAATGGATTTAATTAGCATAACTTCAGGTCTTCCTGAATACTGTAAAAGGTCTTGGATGCTTATTTTTTCGTAAAAAAAGAAAAGAGGCACACATGGAAGATCAAATGCTCCAGTTTTCTCTTGCTGCTAGATTTAAACATCCCCTCCTGATTTGTGAATGTTGATGCTGGTCAACAAAATTGAAAATATTTGCGCTAAATAACATTTTTCTTGCATTTACTATGTTTGGTACGAAATAATTTGTTGCAGTTTTCTATATGGCTATTAATAAATCTGAAAACCTCAGTAAATTGCAATCTTCAGGAATAAAAGTCTGCATCAAGCAGAACCATTGTACAAATAAATGGTGTAGAACATAGGGAATGCAAGAAAATACCTAAATAGACAGCATAGCCATATGAAAACAATGAGATAGAAGAAAATATAATTTGATATTACTCGCCATACATACATATTAATGGCAATTTTTAATAAAGAGGCTACATAAAAGACAAATAACATTTGAACAAACAGATTATGAGCTACTAAAAGAAAATAAGATATAAAGAACCAACAATTTGCTAATTTAAAAAGAGAAAAAGAAGCGCAAAAGAAACAGCACTGAAAATACAACACTGACTTACAATAAATGTAAAACAAAAGAACGGAAGAAAAGTAATGTTACGTACATCCTTTACGATTCTTTGAAAGCTCGTACATGAGGACGTACTACACAAGAATAACAGTAGACAGGTGAAGCCTACAAGAAGAATTAAAATGAAAATAAAATTAAAGAAAATGCGTGACAGAATAGATTATCTTGCTTTCATCAAATGCATTATAGCTTTATTCAAAGCATTTGTAATGTTGTGATTCATACTTTGTGATTGCGTTATTTAGTTTACATTTCTTTGTTTCTTCCTCAGGCACTCGCTGCCATAGATAATGCTCTTCAGCTAAAACCAAAGGACCCAAAAATCATTTCTGAGCTTTATTTTAGTAAAGGGAATCAGCTACGGGAGCAAAATCTTCTTGAGGAGGCTTTTCAGGTATGGTGCTCCTTTATCAAATAATACTTTTAGGAACTAAATTGTTGAAATAATTGTCGTTGCATCCAATACAGACATTCTGATAGCAATGCAAAGTGGAACTATTTTTGAAGATTTCTGCCTTTGTCTATTTGATTCTTATCTTTAATGCTTTGGGATATAATTGTTTACAGTGAAAATTAGGATTCCACCCTACATGTACAGACACCGACAAATATGCAAATAACTGCTGATACTTTAAAATGTCATGTATAATTTGGTTACAGTTTTATTCTAGAAAAATAGAATGATCAGTCCCTGCTGGCTTTTTTAATAAGTGTTTTTCTAATAGTAAGCTGGACAGACTCCAAATTAGGTGTTAGTTAAAAGTGTAATCAATGCCCTATGCCCTGGTAAAGATATCCGGGTATTTTGCTTTTTAGACCCCTTGTTTTAGATCTCTGCTGGGGTCTGAAGCATACCAAGAAGGTACATCAATACATCTAATTACAATGACATGGCTTTCAATATTGTCCATGTGGTTGCATGCTTGCTGTAGTGCATAATGTACAGCTGATGTTTCCCGCTAAAACGTTCTCCAGCATTAGAGCAGAATATTGACAGATCATCCAGGTACTGAATGTTTGCCTTGGAATTTGTAACCATGGTTGGGGAGAGTAGGAGCCAACATCGCTGTGGTGCAGACCTATTCTTGGTCCTGAATTCCATGTCAGAATAAACCTCTTTTTACCACTTTAGTTACAAAGTGACAAGAAGTGCAATCTCAAATGCTACCCATGCATTCAATGATGTTTGCGCTGTATTACGCTAATAGACTTGTACTGCTGATTTGGTTTGTCTCTTGCTTCAATTCAACATGGAGTTCACAATCCAGAAAACCAGGGAGTGATTGCTCAATGCAATTGAAGAAACCACATTTTAGAAAAGGAAGCGAGGACAGCTTAGTTGGCTCAAGCAGGCAGTTAATGGTTTTGCTGTCACAAGGGAGCATAAGCTTCTGCTGTTCATTTCTTGTTGGAATTCGCAAGCATCACCAACAGCAATGCACAGCAAGCAATACTATGTGTGTCTGGACTAGGGGTGGATGAAAAATTCTGCTCCACCAGCGGAGTTCGCTGAGTTTCACCCACTCTGTGCTCTTGGCTGAGATTTTCCCCACGCACGGAACGTTAAGTTGGCGAGCGTGAGTGGGATTTTGCATCCCCTAGCGTGATTTTTAAGCGGTTGAATGCCTCCTGGTGAGATTTCTCAACGCGGACTGTTGCAGTAGGTCACTTCCATTTGCGTTGCGAAAGGTGGTGCTCACTGTGAGAAAGCTGCCACTCGAGTATAAAATCTACTTAAGCTGCAGCAAAGAAGCAGTGCTCTCTGGTGCATCACGTTGTGCCGGTCACGCTGATTTGACAGCACGGAACAAGCTCCCGGCCTAAAAGCCAGCGCAAGCAGTGCTACATGTCAAAATTCCACCATTCATGGAACTCTGCGGAATAGGGCAGTTTTTTGGTAATCCCGCAATGTCTGCCTAACCCTAGTCTGGACACATGCCGTATGATCAAATGTGACGGTACGTTTAGCAGCCATCTAACATGACCTAATTTTCTTCAAAGCAGGGAAAATTCACTTGTGTTAAAGGCGATATTCATAGCTGTCAAAAAATGGACTGTAGACTTCAATCAAGATAAAAAGCGCTTCATTTTAATGCAATGAACTCACATGTTAAACAACTCAAGAAGAAACTCTAGAAAAATATAATACTACATTGCTTCCTTTAAATGCTACTTATTAATTTAGTTAACAAATCAATGCCTGCTTCACACTTACTTACATTAGCCCTTCCTTATAATTTATTTGCTGCACCTGGTGAGCCAATAATATCCTGTTAAGAATGTAAAGAATACTGTGTTTACATTTGTTAACTATTGAGTATGTCAATAAAATTACTGATAACAAAAAGAAGAAATATTGCATGTTAGGACCTGAACGTCTGTGAGTATATAATCAGATGCAAAAGGGGCATGTTTCTGGTGATGAAGACATATGTGTTAAAGCCCTTGCAGATTTCCATGAACATTTATTTTCTACATTGTGTACTGCTATCACCTGGTTTAAAGTCTTTCATCATAAACAAGGAAACAATGAATCTGTAGATCATTGAGTCTGCATTGCAAACATTTTCATTGGTTGTAAATTTGAAGCATCTGACACCAAATTATGATGCACTCTAATAACCATAGTAATCAAGACTGACTTTAGGTGAACAGTGATGTATGTTTAACTGATGTTACGGCAATGGTGAGAAAATCCAACTATTCAGGAAAGTGGGCCAGAGCTGCTTTGTCAGGTGAAAACAAACCAGAGCAAGATTCACTGAACAACACGTCAAATACCAAAACAAGCAAGAATGGAAGAAGAGTGAAGGAATTAAGCCTGCCCACCTCTGATAAGTAATTATCTATATAGTATTAGGAAATATGTCATGGTAACACCAGAAATGAAAACCACATCAGATCCAAACCTAATTATAATGATGACTCATATGGTCTGGAAGTTGCGTGAGTAAATCAGGAGGGAGCCGGATAGTTGCCCTAGAATCAATATCTTATATGAATTGCATAGAAGACTGAATAGAGTTTGACACCAGACATTGCCCATGATTTGAACCTAATATCCAGCTCACCCCCACTGCTGTGGCCTCGCTATTCCTCTAACCATTGTTTTGGTCATTCTGCTCATTTTGCTTATTTGTTAACAATACTGTTACTATTTCTTTTTGCATAGTCATTGTTCTATCTTTGTATTCTCTTTTGCTTTGTTAACTGTGCTATTGTTTAGCCCCTCATAGTCCAATGCACTGTTTATCCTGTCTTAATTCTGTTGGTTATCTTTTTTTTGGTGGTTGTTTCTGTGTTTCACCATCACTCACCCGCTTGGTTTTTCTGCCATTTTTTCCCCCACTCTTTCCTTCCCCTGCTCTATCCTTCTGCTTCCCGCCTCTAGCCAAGCCCCACGCTGTGCCTCCCAGCGCCCCCCCACCCTCCCAGGACTAACTTGTGGAGGCCACAGCAGACACGCAATTGTGGCCGGTACACCCATTCCAGAATCATGGAAAGGGGCAGAAATTATAACAATTTTTAAAAAAGGTGATCGCCATGATCCTAGCAACTACCGCCCCATTAGTTTAATTGATGTTTTACAAAAGATTTTCGCCAGACATATTTTAAATAGGATTTTAATTTGGATGGAGGAGACGAAACTACTGTCAAAATACCAAGCTGGCTTTAGATCTAAAGTAAGCACAGTTGACCAGGTGTTCAGATTTATGTGTATTTGTTGGAAATACATAAAAATCAGACAGGGTAGTCTTTATGTTGCATTTATAGATTTAAGGGCTGCTTTTGATCTCGTTCCCCGGAAGTTGCTGTGGTCTACACTAAAGAAGTTAGACATCCCTGGCGAGTTACTTAATGAACTCATCAAACTCCATACAGGGAATTATGCAAAAATCAGATGGGGAAAAGCAGGAGAACTATCTAAAGCGATTCCTGTAGATAGAGGGGTGCGTCAAGGATGCGTATTAGCGCCCACATTGTTTTCACTGTACGTTAATGATATTCCAACATACCTGAGGAACTGTGCTCACGATTCCCCAAAATTAGTCGGTGAATCAATTACCTCCTTACTTTTTGCCGACGATACTATCCTTATCTCTCAGACCCCGAGAGGTTTGCAAAATTTGGTTAATACCTTCCATAATTATTGCGTGGAAAAGGGGCTAGAAATTAACCCAATGAAAACAAAATACATGGCCATAAACCCAACCAAAACGTTTAGGAAAAACTTGCTCTTAGAGAACCGCACACTGGAAAAGGTAGAACGTTTTAACTATTTGGGTTTGATATTAGATAACAAGCTGTCCTGGCAAGGCCAGCTAAATAAAAGCTTACTGTCTCTCAAACAGAACTCTTTCCCTATCCTAAAGGTGCACGGAGCAAGTAGCTCCAAAGCTATTACACCAGCACTGGAGGTCTTTAGAGCCAAGGCTCAATCAGCAGCCCTTTATGGTGCCGAGATATGGGGATACAGTAATTCTACCAAATTTGGGATGATAGAAAATACATTTGTGCGTAGTCTACTTAAAATACCGACTCGTACTCCAGTTGTCCCCCTGTTTTTAGACATCAATCTCAAAAGAACAGAGCACTTGGCTTCACTAAGACCCTTATTGTATTGGATTAGGATATGGTCAACCCCTGAGCTGATAGACTATAAGGATGGGTTGATCGAACTAATTAAAGTGGACGTGTATTTGAAAACCCCATGGCTGAAATATATTTGTACATCGTTTAAGAGATTAGGGCTTTTTACTTTTTGGGAGGAGCCCCATAATTTGACTCAGTTTTCCAAAAAACTCCTCAAGGCAACCTTTTGGTCCCACGTTAATGGTGAACTAACCCTGGGTTCTCGTATTGGTACTTTGACCCAGAATTTTTTAAACGCAAAAGATTCACCTAATTTTGAGGAATTTATGGATGAGATTGCTCCTCCCTTAGCAAAATCTCTCTATCTACAATTTAGGTATGGGGTTCTATTGTTAAACTCCTACACATGCAGGTGGGCTGGAGAAAATGGATTGGATCTGTGTACTATGTGTCCCCTTGGGGCTAGGGAAGATATTCCCCACATTCTTTTTTTCTGTCCGGCTTACAAGAAACCAAGGACCTCTTGGATTAAACCCCTCTGTAGGAATATGGGGATTGAGTCATATAAAGTAGCTGAGCGCATATTAAAATTCAACTCCTCCCAAGTAATGGTATATGGTATAAGTAGATATTTATTCAATGTATACCTTATTAGGAAACGCTGTGGTCATAAATTGTAATCATAGAAAGAGGAACCATGGACTACTTTAGTTACCAGATTATTCTCAAGTCTACCTCATTTTTTATATTACTTACTATAAGAATTCTGGCTTTTAGCTAATTTAATGTGTTATTTATATTTTATCTGGTATTGCTTAATCTTGGATAAATATTCACCATCATAAATTGTATGTAATTTGTTCACCATGGACTTATGTATTGTGTATTTGTATCATGGATTCATGTATTGTGTTTTATGTGTTGACTTTTATGGCTACTGTTAGCCGAAATAAAGTATTGACTGACTGACTATCTTTGTATTCTCTTTTGCTTTGTTAACTGTGCTATTGTTTAGCCCCTCATAGTCCAATGCACTGTTTATCCTGTCTTAATTCTGTTGGTTATCTTTTTTTTGGTGGTTGTTTCTGTGTTTCACCATCACTCACCCGCTTGGTTTTTCTGCCATTTTTTCCCCCACTCTTTCCTTCCCCTGCTCTATCCTTCTGCTTCCCGCCTCTAGCCAAGCCCCACGCTGTGCCTCCCAGCGCCCCCCCACCCTCCCAGGACTAACTTGTGGAGGCCACAGCAGACACGCTACCGGCACTCCACAGGCATGCCTGTCTGCATCCGTCACACCTGTATCGTGCCCAGCGTCAGGAACCCTGGAACTCCTGACTCCGGAAGCTGCACCACCGCCGAGCTCCGAGCCCTGGATAAAGGACTCTAAAACAACGACTGCTGCAACACCTCTCCCTGATCTCTAATTGAACCTTTCACCTGCCAGCACTGCCGCTTTTCCGGCAACACCAGAGCACCAGCACGCACAACAACTGCAACCATGCCAACCACAGCTACCCCAGACCATCTCCGCTGCCTCCTGCTCAATGCATGATCTCTCTGCAAGCACGCCACTGAGATATGGGACACCATCATGTCGCTCACCCCAACATCAGCCTCACCCGGACCTGGCTCAATCTTGCTTCCCGACATCGCCTCAGCAACTGCCGATGGCTACAAGATAACATACTGAGACCACATCAACAAACACGGAGGTGGGATCTTCATCATCCACAAGGAAACCATTCACTGCACCACCACCATTGACGATGCCACCACGATCAGAGAACACCTCATCTTTGAGCTCCAAACTGATGGCAAAACCACCGTCAGATGCACCCTCGCCTACAGACCTTCAGGACCTCACCCCAGCTACTGGACACCATCACCAATTTCATTGCCTCATTCACTATCAAATTCAACTACTACATCTTCCTTGGAGAACTCAATTTCCACCTCGATGATCCAAACGCTGCTAACCTCCTCGAAAAAGAGTTATGTATCAATGGGGTAACCCGGTAGACCACTGGACTCGGGTATAGCTAGGTACACAAAGAATTGTCACAGTGGAAACAAATTTGGAAATGTAAAAGAACATACATTTGTTAGCAATTCAAACAAATTTAGCGACAACACCTATTACTTGCATGTATGATCATCATTTAATTGATTATCCAAGTTTTCAGTCAAACAGAAGATCAGCAATTTAAATCAAAGCCAAAAACATCACAATATCAACATTTTCAAAGATATATAGGTGTAAGGTACGTGATAGGTGCAAGATTATGGGATTAGTGCAGGGCGTTGTGAGGGAGGGAGGTTGCGAAAAATTTAGGAACATCCACAATTCGTTGAAGAACCTAACCTGCCAGTTAAATGGCCACAAAATTTAAATCAGACAACACAGAATAAGACAGCAGTTGTACATTCACTGACAATCTCCTGTGTGGATTGAAGATAGAAGTAAGTCGACGTTTCGACCCCTATTAGAGCCAGCAAATTGGTTTGCTTGGGGTTGGGGTCTTCATCAGGACCAGGGAAAGGGCTTACACCTAGGAGCAAGGGTCAAAGATGAAAAAAACGTGAGGTGTGTCTATGGTAAACCATTATAATTAAGAGAGAAACAATGATAAAAATTACCAGCATCAGCAGCAAGCATCAAGCTGGAAAATTGGGAAGGGGCCAGTCAGTGCTCCTGGGAAAAAGGAAAAGAGACGAGGAATACTAAAACCATACTTAAAAACACAACGAGTGTCAGTTAAACCTGAGTCACCAGAAATACTCACCCAAGGTGTAGTATTCCAATACTCGATAAGTGAGACAAGGGAAGGCTGAGTAAATCAGCACAGACACTGATCCATTGGTGTCCAAAGCTGGAAAGAAAGGGGGGGGGGTTATTAATCTCCCACACTCGGATCCTGTCCGAGAACATAGCGCATATAAGGTTGATTAACTTAATATATTACGCGGGAAAAGGTGAGTGCGCGAAACAGAATTAAATCGCAGCGCATGTCAGGTGCGTCAATGGCCATTAACAGAACATACAGGAGTGTGGGGAAGACCATCTCCACATAGTGTGTGGCAAAACTCACTTATATAGTAACAGAACGGAGAGAGTCACTGAGTCCGTAGACTGCAACATACCTCGAGGGCCGCGCCGAGTGAACTGACAGCTAACCCTGGGCTTCGTCACATGACTATAAAAATACGGACTAGTCGCGCGCACAACCAGAATGGTTGCGCCTTGATTGGTGGAGACTCAGGGGTGTGTGTGGTCACGTGTTCGTATGTGATTACACATCGGAACCGGGCCGGGAGTCTTATAGCCGCAAGATTGCGTAGAAGAGAGAAGGAGGGAAGCGAAACCACAGAGGCTGCAGGCAGTAACATACCTCAAGGGCCGCGTGAGTCGGTCTGACAGCTAACCCTGAGCTGCGTCACATGATCATTTATATACCCAACAGACGCGCGTGCACCCGGTGAGATTGTGCCCTGATTGGTGGAAATTCAGGGGTGTGTGGTGTTAACTGTGCTGATGTCAGCTCGTCTAAAGCAGGGACCATTTGCTGGTTCTAGGTATCTCCGTATCATTTACTGCAGCAACCATATTATTGTATTGCTTTTTAGTACTGTGGTCATGTACCTAGAACCAGCTCACGCGGCCCTTGAGGTATGTTACTGCCTGCAGCCTCTGTGGTTTCGCTTCCCTCCTTCTCTCTTCTACGCAATCTTGCGGCTATAAGACTCCCGGCCCGGCCCGGTTCCGATGTGTAATCACATACGAACACGTGACCACACACACCCCTGAGTCTCCACCAATCAAGGCGCAACCATTCTGGTTGTGCGCGCGACTAGTCCGTATTTTTATAGTCATGTGACGAAGCCCAGGGTTAGCTGTCAGTTCACTCGGCGCGGCCCTCGAGGTATGTTGCAGTCTACGGACTCAGTGGCTCTCTCCGTTCTGTTACTATATAAGTGAGTTTTGCCACACACTATGTGGAGATGGTCTTCCCCACACTCCTGTATGTTCTGTTAATGGCCATTGACGCACCTGACATGCGCTGCGATTTAATTCTGTTTCGCGCACTCACCTTTTCCCGCGTAATCAACCTTATATGCGCTATGTTCTCGGACAGGATCCGAGTGTGGGAGATTAATAACCCCCCCCCCCTTTCTTTCCAGCTTTGGACACCAATGGATCAGTGTCTGTGCTGATTTACTCAGCCTTCCCTTGTCTCACTTATCGAGTATTGGAATACTACACCTTGGGTGAGTATTTCTGGTGACTCAGGTTTAACTGACACTCGTTGTGTTTTTAAGTATGGTTTTAGTATTCCTCGTCTCTTTTCCTTTTTCCCAGGAGCACTGACTGGCCCCTTCCCAATTTTCCAGCTTGATGCTTGCTGCTGATGCTGGTAATTTTTATCATTGTTTCTCTCTTAATTATAATGGTTTACCATAGACACACCTCACGTTTTTTTCATCTTTGACCCTTGCTCCTAGGTGTAAGCCCTTTCCCTGGTCCTGATGAAGACCCCAACCCCAAGCAAACCAATTTGCTGGCTCTAATAGGGGTCGAAACGTCGACTTACTTCTATCTTCAATCCACACAGGAGATTGTCAGTGAATGTACAACTGCTGTCTTATTCTGTGTTGTCTGATTTAAATTTTGTGGCCATTTAACTGGCAGGTTAGGTTCTTCAACGAATTGTGGATGTTCCTAAATTTTTCGCAACCTCCCTCCCTCACAACGCCCAGCAACATTCAACACTGTATCCCACCACACTGTTATCGAGAGGCTTCCCCACAATGTAACTCAAGGAAGAGCCGTCAAATGGATCGCCTCCTTTCTCACCGGATGAACCCAGAGAATCTGCCTCCCTCCTTTCATCTCCAAACAGAAGAGCATCGTCTGCGATGTCCCTCAAGGCCCTTCCCTCAGCCCCTTTCTGCTCAACACCTAAAGGACCCCCTGGCCAACATGGTCAGAACCCATGGAGTAAACATCATATCCTACGCAGACGACAACCACCTCATCCTCTCGCTATCAGAAGATTCCTCAAGGGCCAACTTCCACAGGTGCTTGACAAGCATCGCCGACTGGATGAAAGACAACTGCCTGACACTCAACACAGGCAAAACGAAAGTTCTGATCTTCGGGAACAACACCTCCTCGTGGAACAACTCCTGGTGGCCTTCCGAACTGGGACCCTCACCCACTCCGACAGACCACGCCCACGCCCACATACTCAGCATTATCCTGGACACCAAGCTCACCATGAAAAACCAGATCAATGCAGACTCCTCTGCCTGCTTCCTCACTCTTTGCATGCTCTGCAAGATCTTCTAGGGGCTCTCCATCAGCATCAGATCAATCACTCAAGCCCTAGTCACCAGCTGGCTGGATTATAGCAATGCACTCTATGCAGGGATTACCTTGCACCTCCTGAGGAGAGACCATGCAGAATTCAGCAGCAGACTCATTCTCAACCTCCCCAAGCGGACCCACATCGCCCCCGCCTCAAGAAGCTCCACTCACTCCCCTTTCAGAAGAGATGCTACTTTAAGATGCTGATCCCCACCTACAAAGCCCTGCACAACCAAGGGTCAGCATACATCAGCCATTGCCATAACTTCCACCAACCCACCAGATACTTGTGCTTTGCCTCCCTTTCCCTCGCCCACACCACTGGCATCCATTGAAGCAACTGCGGAGGATGCTTCTTCCCCTGCCTTGCAGCCAAGTCCTGGAAATCAGGAAAGGACTCAAGACTTGGCTGTTCAACTGAGCCCTGCCTATGCAGCAGGACTCTCATTGCCTGGATATCCTATGCTGGATAGCCACGCTTTACAAACCTGGTTTAATTGATAAAGGGCAGTGAGCCTTCCTTGAAGGTTCATATGTGAGAAACTTGCAGGTATTTATATAAATTACAAGACCATAATTCGGTGAAGGGGACCGACAGGTGTTAAGTTTGTATGTTTCAGGTGACATGGGTTTTGGAGATGTAGAAATTTCCAGGCAATGTCACACTTTGGGAGTTTGTTATTGAAAAACAAAAAATGTTTAAATGTTTGGTAACCAGCAGCCATGGCTGACTGTATGATCCATCAATTCTATTCTTAGTCTCCCACGGCCAAAGAAAATAGGAGCTACTAAAGCTATTTTAAACATTTTTAAATCGCAATGTGCACCGGTAGCAACCTATGGGGCCGAGATATGGGGTTTGGCTAAGACTCCTAGTATTCAAACTGAGGAAAATCGATTCTGTAGGAAACTCCTTGGAGCCCCCATTGCTACATCGGAGTATATCTGTCACTGCGAATTAAATTTGCATTATATAACAGATTTTATAGCAACGAGACCTGCCTTGTTCTGGCTGGCAATTTGGAGGAATACAGCGTCCTCTTTAACTCATGAAATTATAAGAGATTGTCTAAATTGTCAGAAAGGGTTGAGAATTCCATGGCTTGCTGGTGTTTTTAAGTTACTATGTAGTGTGGGCAAAGGTCATTTATTTACTGATCCTACTAAGATTGAGCCCACAGATAAAAATGAAATTAAGCTTGCACTGTATGCACTTTATAGTAACAGGAGACTGAAAGTGGAATTAACCAAATCAACTGTCCAGGCCTATATAAACAAAGACTTGTTTACCAATGATAAATTGGGAAAGATCATTATTGCTTCGTCTAAGGGCAGGTACTGTCAGATTTCTATTATGTTTTCCATTAGGTTATTTTTCTTCGAAATCAGATAATATGTTATGCCCATGTGATGGAGTGAGTTTACAAAATGATTTACATTTCTTCTTTTTTTGTAAATTTTATTTAAAATATATTAAATGGTTTTTACTCCCATATTTTAAAAAACAAAGACCACTTTCTCTGGAACAATCTTATGTGATGCTGCTCACCCTGGAAACTGATGAATTGATTTTTCGTGTTAGCACCATTTTGAGAGTTGTAACTTATGTACGCAAAACAATGGAAAACCCTTGAAATATTTTTTGCGCAAAATAATATGTGACCATGTATTGTGTGTTGTACAAATATATACTGGTATTATATTTGGGTCTGTATATATGCGATTGCTTTTATGAATTTGAAAAATTCGAATAAAGATGATTTGAATTGAATTGAATTGATCCATCAAATGTTTCCTACATGATCATAGTTCCTATCAATATACAGAGATCCCCATGGGTCATGCACATCTCCAAATTTGGGAACACTTTTGGAAATTATCAATACTAAATTCTGGCTTGGCAGAATTGTGCGTAAATTTGGTTAGACTATTTTGCATCAAAAGAAGACAGTTCTGGAGAGCCCGAATCAAGCCAACTTGTAACCAAATAAATCACTGCTTGATAAGGGGGACCAAAAATTATAAGCTAACAATTTCATGTTGCAAAGTCTGTTGAACTTGAAAAGCTGAAAAGACTGAAAACATATAAGAGACACATGATTGCTCCCAGCCCGATAAAGTGTAATGATATTATTTTAAGTTTATCCTTGACTAGATTCTTTAATGCTTTTCTAGAAGACTGGACTGTTCCCCTGAGGAACAGGGTTAAGGCTGATTTGCATTTGGCTGGGTCTGAACTGGGGTGGCGAAGTGAGCAATGATGGATTTAACCCAGATCTGTGACTGGGGGTGAGTGTCTGAAAAGTTTCAGCGCTCCGTCCATCATCTCCTTGTGTTTGCTTTCTAAAAGAAGTTGCAATATCTCACACCTGTTAAAAAGGAAGAGTGGCACACATTTTTAAAAACAGTAACCAAAATAACTTAATCATTTACCAATTTCCTTGATTAACATACATCTAAATGTTTTTGCCAAAACTATAGATGACCAGCTGCAGGACTGAACAAATGAAAATGGGAAGATTGACCAATGCCAATGTGGCTGAATTTTGACAATCAACAAGTGCTTGAATGCATTTCTTATCCCTTCGAGAGCAGCCTTTGTACACATGGATCTAAAAACACCCTTTAACAGAAATGTTCCATTCTAGACTTAGATAAGGCTGTGCTAAGATTCATTAGTGTACCTCACAAATGCACAAGTGAGAAAGTACGAAAAAAGAAACCAACTACAGATCTTGCATTATTGAAAGGGGTTTGTTCTCACCCTCCAAAGATGCGATTGATGCATATTGAAAATAAAACCCTAACCCAGGTCATATGTTAACACTACCTAGGAATTATCTTTATCACTTTTGCAGCCTGATCAAATAAAGAAAGCAGCTTGGCCAAACTAAGCATAAACCATGGAAGAATATGAAATAACAGTTGCACTAAGAATATGCAAAGCCAAATCAGTGTCAAGAGCTAAATGTGGTGCAGAAATTTGGGCCTACCGTTTTTATGACACTTTGAATATTGTGCAAAACAAGAGTAAGAAAAGTCGGTTGAGCCTGCTGCAAAGTACCACAAATGACGTCGTAACCTATGAACTGTGGATTATTCCAGTGAATATATTCTTGAAATTCATCCTGCATTACTCTGGAAACACATGTGGAAGAAAGAGCTACCCAACTTGATCTTGCAAGTAGTCCACAAAATGGGAGTTAGTGATCAAATCTCCAAAATCCCATGTTGTAAGATCCAACTTAATCTTCACTATCTGGTCTGATGACTACTCTACAGCATGCCTCAATAACCTTAAAGCTGTGGATGACTTTCACAATTAATTACATTTAAACATTAACTTAAAAAAAACATTCTTTAGATGTGTACAGCCCGTTTGAAACAACAATGAGAGGGCCTGAATTATATGTGACTATCACAAATTTAATGACTGACTGAGCACTACTAACAGATGTGAGATCAGGAACCCTTCTCATGCTAGTAAAAATAATATACAGAAACATAATCCCTACCTCATATCTGTTCAAGATAACTCTGTCCCTGCCATGGTTTTAGTTTGGAATCCCCACTAACATTCATTAATCTGCACTAAACATAAGACCCAACACAATCCAGAGGATCCACAACAGATGAAGAACACAAAACTAAATAAATTGGACCAAATTTATGCTAAATCCAAATACATGACTAAATGACAAAATTCTTCACAAGCACTATCAAAGATTAATGCCTTCCTAAATGTCAGCATACCTCCTAGGTTACTTACATCTCTTCCCCGTCCATGTCGTCTATACAGTATTTCCCACACACAGTCTTTTTCACAATCTAAGAAACTGTTGCTAGATTACATTTAATCCATATTTTAAGATCACCACTACAGGTGCATCCTTGTACTTCCGTGATTGGCTTAGATTTTGAAAAACCCATATCTACTCTGTAAACAAACTCAGATGTCCCACCCTCCCATGCCCTCTCCCAATCTCCTATTATCTTTTTTGTATTTGCATAACAACCTTTCTTGCACATTTGTTAAATTACTGGTTAAATTCTAAACAACCCAGTTTGAATGTATTCCCATACATATATCTCCCACCTGTCAGTCCTTCTACACTATTCTTCCTTTCCCTTTCCACTTTAACATCATTACAGTGCCAGTCCTGCATAATGAACCCTTTATCTTGCCATAAAGAGTCAATATAGTGGGCTATACCAGTCATACCCAGGATAAACATTGCACATATACAAGTGTCTGCCAACACTACTGAACAATAAAACGCATGCTAACACACAGAAATCTTCTTACAATTTAAAATAGATTTGAAGAGGATGTCATGTGTATGCAGACAGATAGGAATCGCTGGGTATGTTGCAAAGACAAATGTAATGCAACCACCTGAGATCAGTCTAGGAGCCAGCTGCTGTCACCAGGCACCGACTGAAGATTGAAGGACACATTATGTCTAATGCACATTTATTAACAGAATCACTAAAATAGAAATGTGCTTCTAGTTCACTAAATATTAATTCTTTAATGGCATTTGTAAATTCCTGGTATTTGCTATTTTGCACCACTTGGCATTGTGCAAATGGCGCATAGCTCCAGAATCACAAAAAAATCTCAAATATTTTTGGGAATGAGCCACTAGTGGTATTTTATCCAGTTTTTGAGGCCACATCCCCTGAAGGATAAGGCAAATTAAAACTAGTTTAGCAACACTTTCCCAAACAGAAGAATGATTTAAACTGCATTTTTTTAAATAGGAAACCAAGAATATTAAGGCTTATAGACACAAAAAGAATGAGGGAATGGGAAAGAATGATATAGACATCTAACATTTCTTCCCAAGATAAACCAATACAAGCGGCACTTATTTTTTAGAATAGAAATAAACGCTTACAACTATAAATCATGATCAACAACAAGAAAGAAGCAAGTGGCACCAGAGGCACAAGGTGATAAGAAAATGTATCGGCATGGAAAAGGTAGTAAGGGCCATAGGCATCAACAAATTTCCCATAGACACAGAATGGGAAAAACCCTTTGATGTATCTGGCCCTAAATGTGTGGAACAGACGCAAAAAAGAAACTACAAAGATAGGATGTGGACAGATGCAGGGATGAAAAAAACAGAACTGACATACCAGCTGGCCGCCTGCATACCATGTAATTTCTATGTGAGGGAAAAGGCAAACTGGGTAGACATGACATTTGCACATATGTTGGACGGCACATTGTTTATGATAGGCGCACTACACAGCAGGCCACACTGTAATGAGAACAGAGCTAGAGAGGACGCAATCTAGTGTCCCTTGCTTATTAAAGGGCCCAAAATCTCATTTCAAGTAACATTTAAAAAGCTTGATGTGTTCCCAAGTGCTGAGAGACTGAGAAGCAGGCTTTCATTACTCGCACATAAGTGTCTGTAAGTTGGGGAAGGCATCAATTTCCCTTTCATGGCAAGATGCCTTTGATAGCATATTTTATGTTATGCTTTGGTGGTTATAGTAATCAGACAAGTTTTCATTCTAACAGCATCACAGGTCCGTGTTATGAAGTAATTCCAAGTTTCATGTAACTTCAATGTATCCCTGGATCAGCACGGTTGTATGACGGAGGCATGCAAGGATAAACCATGCATGCCTCTACAACGCTGCCCAAACAACAAATGCGTCTGAACAACGCATTCCTTTACCATGCACACCTTTACCACGCATGCCTTTACCACATAATTTTGTGGTAAAGGGTTATGTGTGGTAAAGATTACACCCCAAACCGAGCCCTAAAAACTACCCCGACTCCCTCTGAGCCCTAAAATTTACCCCAACCTCCTGAGCCCTAAAAACTACCCTGACCCCCTGATGAGCCCTAAAAAACCCACACTCGAGCCCTGAAAACTACTCTGACCCCCCCCCCCCGAGCCCTAAACACAAAAACTACCCTGGAACCCTAAAATTACCCCAACTCTGGGCCCTAAAAACTATCCCCAAACCCTTAAAACTTGCCCCCACCCCCAAAAACCCAGCCTCAGCCCCACTTACCTGATTGCGTCCTCTCCCGATCCTTCCTCTTCCTGTGTCCACCCATCCCAGCATCTAGACCGCGCATTGCCTTAACCAGGCATTTGTGTGATCGAGGCACATGTGTGGTTAAGGCAAGCGTGGTTCCGCTTGCAGGGAAACTGTCCGCATGGCTCAGCCTGCGTTGTGAATGCTGTTTCCCGATCTGCACAGCTTCAGTGTGACTTCTCATGTCATGTGGAGTCATCCAGGTAGAGCCTTGAGATGATGCTGTATGCGCCTTAACCCTTAATGCAGGCTTTTAGAATCCTAAAAGTCTGTGGATCTATCTTGAAAAAGGAAAGTCTGCATGGGCGGCACTACTTCAGATTGGGTTTGAAGGCAGGCAATAAAGAAGATAAAATGGCACCAGATACTTTAGATGCAATGGCTTTCTCAAGTTGAATGTCATAAACGTTTGTGTTAACTCACTATTGGCTACTGATGAAGCCGGATTCTTATCTACCTTACCATCACCAAGAATCCTCTCAGGTCGCCAGGATCTTTTTATCTGCTAAATAGTGTAGAGGGGAAGAAATCAAATTTCAACACATAATCAATCAAATCGAATTTAAACTCTAAAAGGATCACTGACTCCAAATCTCAAATTTTTAGGGATTTATTACAAAGCCAAAAATAACTGCACATACAAGCACCTCAGCACGAGGTTAAGAAAATAAATGGGCACTAATACGAAAAATATCCTACGCAGGAGTCTCATCCGACTCAGAATAAGAAGAATAGTCAGCTCTAGTAACATCAGGCAAGCGATAATCACTCCAATCTCTACATTAGAAGTCATTAACCTAAGAGAAAAATCAGTTAATCTATCCCTACTCTATTTCTAAGGTGACATCCCTACTTAGCATTTTCCCTCCCAGGCAAGAGAGTAAAAGGTGTCAGAAGTGAAGACTTCCTTAGAAGTACACTCACTTAGTCAGAGCTCGTTCTAAGATGCTCCTTCTAGCTCCCCATCTAAACCTCAACTGCTCAACCCACAGGGTACTGTCCCTAATTAAAAATCTCAAAAACACAGAACACGCCCTCCGGCACACCTCTTCAGCCATGTCTTCTCCCAGTGATTTTCCAGTGAAACTTGTCTCCCTTCCAACTACGGTTTACTCGTCCTTGGGTCCCAGGCACCTTCTTCGCCGAAAGTATCATCCCTACATTCCAGTATACTCCCATATCGGCTTCTTGGGCCATCCTGACTCCTGAAACAAAGAGTTAGTTTCTCTAATGAGCTAGGTGTCCTTGCACCTGCAACAGAAACATGGGAACGAGAAACTTTCCACTTCTCTGAGATTTTCTAACGTCCTGAACCCCAAAGCCTTACCAAAGGAAATCATTTTCGGCCTACAATATTTAGCTAACATGAGAAACAAACAGGCCCTTCTCTTAACGTATGTGCGATCAGGCCTTTATACAATTTAAAAACACTCTTCTAAAATCACACTATAAGCATTAATTTCATTACACTTCATGTATGAATATGCAAACTGCACGTGCAGACTTTAATATGGTGCACTTTTAAACCTAATACATCACATTACGCGAAAACAAATCATTATGCGTTGACTAAAATACATTTGCAGTTAACTATCACATTGCACTTCATAAATGGCATGGTTACGTTTCTAATTGCACTATTATAAGCAGATTTTAGTAATACATTTCTAAGTCACACATTAATATGGGTCCTTTAATATGTGGGTGCGGACTAACAGTGATTATGGTGCACCCCTACAACTTTCAGAACAACATGGCGCTCTATCAGTTCCCCCCTTTGATGACTAGTGTCATCACACCATTTCATAATTCCCTTGGAGAAAGAACCTACCTAAACAGTACTTGTTGCCATCCTCCCCCGTCGGAGTCTCTCCATATTCTTAAGGTTCTGATATTGAGTGTCCTGCAGTCTGGCCATTTGCATTTCACCCGCTCAAGAGCTCTCTCAACTCTATTTCCTTTAATACCACTTATAAGCTCTGATGAATCCCCACAAACAAACTACACAAACCACAACAATGATGAATGGTTTTAGCACAAAGCCAAGGAACCCTTTTCCTAAACTGGCAAACCAACTTCCCACACGACCAAATCCTTTACCAATCTTTTCCCACACCCCCTCTTCGGTCAAATCCTCTATCGCATGATGGATCGTGGTAATGTTGCTTATATATTTCCCCAGATCCTTGCTGTTGTCTGGAATATACATACAACATTCCTGAACTTTCAATAATTTACAGACTTTGCCCTCTTTTGCTAATAATACATCTAAAGCAAGGCGGTTCTGCAAAACCATCGTTTTATCGATAACATCTCTCCATCCACAAGTATCAGTGACTTTGCTATGTTCATCGACAACTCATCAACTACAGTCACCAATCGTCTGATCTTCACATCATTCAACACCACACCCAAACTCGGTATCATCGCTCCAAATATATCTCCAATCACTGCTCCTGTACTCGCAGCTCTCTTCACTCTCGAATGCTGTCCATCCTCCAAAAGCTCCAAATCTTCTGTATGGTAAATCTTTGGATAAATTATTCCCAAATAGCACGTACCATACCAATTCGCAGGCAACCTGACATAGGCATTCTTCCCGCACACATAATAAACAATTGGAATCACTTGCACAGAGCCTTGCAGAAAGTTCTTGGCAGAATCTTCCATGGTAAAAATATGACCACACGCACTCTGACCCACCAGAACTTTTTCATAGTAGGTCTGATAACGTCGCACACACAACTTCCATTTCTGCTCCTTGTCCAATGCTATAGGACCATAACTTCCTCTAGCTCTGTGAGATCTCTCCTCTTCAGTCCAATCGACCAGACTCTCTCCAGTATTTCGTGTCTGTGTTAGTTTTCTATATCTATCTTCTACTTGATCTACAAATGTCTTCTCTACATCTGACAATGAACAGGTCAAGTCATGCCGATGGGCATTAGCCGTATCCAGTTCCAAAGATGGTATGAAATACTTCCGAAGTCTGTCTTCTGACTTATAATAGTCGTACTTATTCAAATGCTTGTAAGCTGGAACCTCAGGAAGCACTGCATCGTAATTGGAAAAGAAATACTCAAACTGACCTCTCTCGTAAAAGATACTAAACAATAAACTACATGAAATTCCATACGTCAAAGGAAGATGGTGACATCTAATACCCTCGTCCAATGAGGCAGGTAACTGCATGCACACGTAGCAGTCTTTCGCATCCATTGCATCCACGTACTCGTACAGCAGCCTTGCATACGCATTCAGCTTAAAATCACCTTTTGACAAATCTATGTGAATTCTTCGATTAGTAAAGCTCTTTCAGCTCCTATGGTGACCTCCTTTTGGCTAGAAGTGGTAGGTGTAGGTGTTCCCTGTACCTCCACTTCCTGCTCATGTGAAACAATATACGAAGCTACAACCACAATGATTTTAGAGACTATCACTCCACCTAAAAGTGTGCCTACTACTAATTTGGACCTACGATGAGTATTTCCAGCATCCATGATCTCGCAAAGTTCTCAAAAGTTCTTGGTTTCAGCAGTAACAATTAAGAGTCTCTTTTCTCCTCCAAAAGTCACTTGCTAACCAGTTGAAAAATCCTCCAAGCAGCTGGAAATCCCCTGACAATTTCAGTTCCTTATTTACACAGCCCACAAAAGACTTCCCTAGCCTTCTTTCGTCTTCTCTGCGGAAAGTCCCTAAGTTTATTCTTCTTCCACTCGGGTCTAGGTTATCTTCTTGGTAGACTTTTATTTACAACAAAGTTCACTCTCAGTCCAAAATAAGATCAGCTCCTAGAATCTCTAAAACATGCTGCAAAAGTTCAAAACGATGAACAATCACTTCAGGGGTCGGTGCCTCAAATCCAAATGTTGGAAAGACCAATCTTTGCAGGATCAGTTCACGGACTTTACTCAGAAGTGGGGGATTCGGAACAGTCAGGGTCAGCACTCCTTCGATTTCGAGACCTGGGACCACCAATCTCACGTCTATTTTTACATTCGGTGTCTTGCTGAACACAGTCACGAACCTCAACCTCCCCGAACTCAGAACTCCTGGCATCAGTCACAATGTACGTCCATTCTGGGGTTGCGTATCTTTGACACGGCACTCTTGCTCTCCTGGATCTTCTCAGACCTCCTCGAGCTTGTTCTTCATCACTCCTTTCAGTTTCAGATGTTTCAGAAACTGGGGCAAGATCTCTTTCAGGTGCCAACCTCAGGTTCAGCCGCCTCTGACTCACGGGCCAAACCTCTTCTGCTCTCTTGGCACTTCTGCTCTCCCTCTGGGTACCCTGTGCACTACTTCCTTCTTCGGCTAAATTTGACTCCACTCCACCCACAGCAATACTTTCTTCATCCGAGTCAAATTCGGGGCTTTGATTGACACAACCCCTTTCAGCTCGATCCAGTGCACAACCAACTGTGTCAGCAACCCTCACAGCTTGACTTGCGCTCTCAGATGGCCCTGCCACCTCAGCTGGATTTTCATTCACAAGAGGGGCTGTTTCTTCCAAGGGTGCTGGGACTCTGCGGGTATGGGAGGCATGCACCCAGTTTGGCAACCCTCCACACTTCCCTGCCGTGTTTGTGACCAGTATTACCTGGTACAGGCCACGCCAACGAACAGCCAGGCAGCTCTTCATCATGTGTTTGTGAACAAGCACCCAATCTCCCGGACACAGGTCGTGGCACAGGTCACTTGAAGCCAGAACAATTGCTGCTTGCACCTGCTGAGACAGAACGGACCACATCAGCCAGTCCTTTGCAGTAATCGAGAATTAAGTCATCAGTGATGATAATTAGAGCAGTAGCAGGTATTGCTGGCAGTCGCATTGCCCTCCCCATCAGAATCTCGTGAGGTGATAACCCAGTTCTCCTGTCTGGAACACTGCAAAGGCTCATGAGGACCAAGGGCAATGCATCTGGCCATTTCAGAGATGTCGAAGTGCACACTTTTGCCATCCGTGCTTTCAAAGTTCCATTAACCTGCTCCACAATCCCAGAAGCCTCTGGTCTGCAACTGCAATGTAGTCTCTGATCCACATTCAATGCAGCACAGAGCAATTTAATGAACTCACTGTGGAAATGTGTCCCTCTATCTGATTCCAAAGAGGTCAGAAAACCGAACCTCGGGATAAGCTCCCTCAACAGCAGCTTAGCTACAGTGAGTGTGTCACATCTACGTGTTGGGTAAGCCTCCACCCACCTTGAGAAAACACATACCACAACTAGAATGTACCTCAACCCATTACATTTTGGCATCTCAATGAAATCCAACTGCATTCTATTGAAAGGCCCTCCTGACCTCCCAATGTGGCTCAAAGTTACAGCAGTCTTCTTTCCTGCATTCATCTGTTGACACGTAACACGCCTCTGGCATACAGCTTCTGCAACCAGCCGAAACTTCGGATTGTACCATGTCTAAACACTCGCACCATTGCATCCCTGCCAAGATGTACTGCACCATGTATCAATCTTGCCATTGGGCTCAACAAACTTTCTGGTAACACAGCTCGACCATCACTCGAGACCCACACATCCACATCTCCCTTCTCACATCCTGACCGTATCCAGCCATCTCATTCTTGGTCAGTAACCTCATCCTGCAATCGCTTTAGTTCCTCCCAAGTGTCTGCCATGGTTAACATCATGCTGAGCTTGGTTCTTTCTTGGCTTTCTCCAGTGTAACCTCCTGTAATTATACATCCTTGTTCTGCACAGAAACGGGCAACCTCATCTGCATAGTTATTACCCAATGAAACAAAATCAGTCCCTTTCCCATGAGCAGAACATTTGACAACCGCAATTTCCTTGGGACACTGTAATGCTTCCAACAATTGTCTCACATATTCCCCATTTCTGATGGGCGAGCCTTAAGATGTCATGAAACCTCTCTGTGACCATAGCTGCCCGAAGTCATGAACCACACCAAACCCATACTGACTGTCAGTGTAGATCGTTATCCGAATCTGATCAGCAGCCAAACAGACACGAGTCGAAGCAATGATTTCAGCCACCTGTGTGGAGTGTACTCCCTCGAAACAAGCAGCTTCAACCACTCCAGTGATAGTACATTCAGCAAATGCTGCTCTTAATCGACCAACATAGTCCCTTAAACATGAATCATCCACAAATAAAATTTCATCAGGATCAGGGAGTGGTTCATCGACAATGTCTGGTCTCGGTTTGGTGCACAGTTCAGTCACATCAAGACAATGATGGTCCTCACAATCTTCATCATCTGCATTTGGAATGGGCATCAATGTCGCGGGATTCAAAACAGAACACCTCCTTAAAATCACATTTTCTGCGGCAAGTATAACTTGCTCATAGCGTGTTAACCTGTTATTTGTGAGGTGCTGTGTTTTGATCCTCATCATCAACAGTTCAACAGAGTGTGGCACATAAACTATAAGTGGATGTCCCATGACAATACTCTCACACCTTTCAATACTGACACCTGTTGCAGCAACGGATTTCAGACATCCGAGCAACGCAGAAGCTACTGGATCTAAAGTAGCTGAAAAGTAGGCAACTGGTCTGCAGACACCTCCATGATTCTGAGTCAAAACTGACAATGCGCAACCTTCTCTCTCGCAAAAGAACAACGAGAAAGCCTTGTTGTTATCAGGCATTCCCAAAGCTGGAGCACGACACATAGCCTCTCTCAGCCTTAAAAACGACATTAAGCAGTCGTTGTCCCATAGTACCGGATCACTCACATCCTTGTGTGTCAGCCGCTGTAAAGGCTTCGCCTCAAATGAGAAGTTAGGAATCCATTGGCGACAGTAGCCAACCATCCCCAAGAACATTCTAACCTCTCTCTGTGTGGTAGGCACAAGCATGTTCATAATTGACTCAATACGATCTGGTGACACCTTCCTCTTGCCCTTCTCAATTCTGTGACCCAAGTACTGCACTTCACTGAGACAGTACTGCAATGTGTTTGGGGACACTTGGTGTCCATTCTCTGCCAAATGATTCAGTAAAGCAATGGTGTCAATCCTGCAAGCGTCTTCTGTTTCTGACGCAATAAGCAAGTCATCGATGTATTGCACCAGAACAGAGTTCTGTGGCAACACAAGACTCTCAAGATTCTTCTTCAAGATATGATTAAACATCGATGGACTCTCTGTGTACCCCTGAGGGATACGAAACCACGTTAACACATGATTTTCCAGGCGTAAAGCAATAAGAAATTAGCTTTCCTCATGGAGTGGAATCGAGAAGAATGCTTGACACAGATCAATCACTGTAAACCACTTAGCTTCACATGGAATCTGAAACAGAATCACAGATGGATTCGGTACCACTTGACAGCATGGAACAACTATCGTGTTGACCTTTCGCAGGTCCTGCACGATCCCGAATTTCCCACTCGGTCTCTGTAGTCCCATGATAGGTGAATTACATGGGCTACCCATGATCTCCTTCAAAATTCCCTGCTTGATCATAGACTCGATTACAGGTTTGATTCTTGCAATAGTCTCGGGTGACAGATTGTACTGGGGCGTCCTAGGGAATTCTATATTCTACTTGACCTGAATCTTCACTGGCTCTACACCTTTGATCAACCCAATCTCTTCTCCGGTGAAATCCCATACCTCATATGACATAGAATCTCTCAAGTCAAGTTGAAGTTCCTCCACTGTCAGTGCTGGGTACATTTCTATGCACAAGTGCTGATTTGCAACTTTAAAGGTCGCATCATCATCCTTCGTCTGTACTTCAACTCCCTTTGGTGTGCAATAGATGGTGCAATTTAATTTGCACAACAGATCTCTTCCTAACAGGCAAACTGGACTCGAGTCACACACCACAAACTGGTGTAGGTCTCGGAAAGTTCCTATTCTCACAGGAATTGGCTCTGCCAGCGGACTGGTCATTTTCCTATTCGCTACTCCAACAACTTGGACCGATTGTCCCGAGAGGGGTAGGTTAGGGACTACTGCTGATCTTACAGTAGAACGGGTAGCACCAGTGTCAACCAAAAAGGTGGTAGGGTGACCATTAACATCTGCTTCTACAAATGGTCCCCTCTGGTCTACCTCTGAAACTGCTCCAAGTGTGCAGTCTTCCTCCCCTCTCAGGCACCGTCATGCCCACTGGTCTGGGCTGTACTCATCATACCCTTCGAACAAAGTCCTCTGTTGGTAAGTCTGAGTTCCCTGCTGAACATATTGAACCCTAGGTGGCTGGGGAACTTGTACCTGCGGACTGAACGTCCCCCCTTTCATCGACCTTGGTCTAGTCACTGTAGGGACTGCTTCAGGTACAGGTACCTGAACTATCTCTACTTCCTGCTGCACTTGGTTAATCGGGTTCAAAGGACACTCGCGCTAACAATGTTCAATCTGGTGACAAAGATGACACGCAGTGGTCTTCTTCAATGTCGCCTCATCCACTCCGGTCTTGGGATCAACTGACTTTGGTCTTACCTGACCTTGGACATTCTGGTTTCCTCCCTGGTTATTTCCCTGTCTCTTTCCTAACGTCCCTCCGCTAGGCTGAACTTGAGCCGTTTGCATCTGAACAAGCATCAATTTGTCTTTCAACTTCCTGTGCTTCGAATCTACCTCATCACTGCAGTATCTGGCATACCGCAAGATCTCATCCACCGACTTGTTCTGCCAACAGATCAGATGTTGCTGTATCATGAGACTAACTTCTGGCCTCAAACCCAACACAAACTTCGAAACAAACTGTCCCAAGTCTTTTGAATCTAAGGCATCTAATCCACTGTACTGTTTGAAAGCCTGCAACAGGCGTTCATAGTACTCGTGCACCGTCTCTTTTGGTTCCTGGACTGTCCGATCTCTCTTAACCCAATCAATATCCTGAGGCGAGATTTTCGATTTTAACCATGTGATCACTTGCTCAAACTTGTTCATGACTATGGGTGACGCACCATTCTGACAGCATCTCCTTCTGGCTCTGAAGTCGACCATTCAACAGCGATCTTACATGCAGACCATAAGTCCCCTGGAACCACGATGCCAAACAACGTGTTCAAATCAATCCACAACACTTTTGAGATCTTGACAAAGCGATCAACCTGCTTGTACCATTCTACAGGCTTCTCCCTCAGCCGAGGGAAATCATTCGTAAATGCAGCCAGATCACCCCTACTCCAAGGCACATGCACGTACCCTCCATTCTGTACCTCTCGTAAAGGGAAATTCCCTATGCCTAGCGTCCCTCCACCTGGAGGCGGCGTCTCTCCTACTGTCCTTTTGGAACTCTTCTTTTTGGATCATCTTTCCTCCCATTTATCAAGCATGATCCATGCACCCATCGCTATAATCAAATCTCTTATGTGTGTTCTCAGCCCTATGACCCTTTTTTCTTCCAGTTCTTGGTCTCCATACTGCAACCTATAGTTTCCCTGCAATGCCTTCGTTTTAGACAAATTCACCTCATACTTCTTGGCCAACTCTGTCAGTTTCTCATGTGCGGTTCTTGCCCTGCGAGTCTCATCCTTCGCTACAAAAAGTAACTCATCTTGTTCATAAATGTCTATCCTTTCAAGAGGCAAATTTCCATTTATTATTTCGTCTACTTCTGCTTTCAATCTCACTACATTCAACATCCTCGCTTTCATGGTGCATTTCAATATTTCTCAACACGCTGCACCATTCCGTTCGTCGTACTCGCAGCTCTGACCTCGAAACCTACTCTCTTCTGTCATGTTCCTAGAGACTGGTCGGTTTCCTGAATTATCTTGTTCCTCATTCCCTGCAGTTCTATCACTCTGATTTCTCGCAGGCGGTACCCACATTCTCAGATCTGATCTTGACTCGGCCAAATACCTTGGTCTTATCGGTCTCACATCCACCTGTTCCCTGGAGGAGTCTGCGGTGGCTAGCAATGGCGTACTCCATTCTATAGGTCTCGGAGCCTGTTCCATCTTGCTCTCTGTCCCATTTCCCTCTACGACACTCCTTGATCCAGCAGCTGACAGTACTAGACTACCAACTCTCTCTTGGTCTGGGTTGTAAACTGAAACAATGTGTCCAATGCTAACCAGTACTTTTAAAGCATCCGGTAACCACACCTCTCACAGCTTCGGTACTCGCTACAGACTGAATTCTCATGTCCTCCGTTCCTGTTGAGATTTTACCTAATGCTCTCACATCTGACTGAGTCTGTAGCCCACTAGTCCCTTCCGCTGGAGCCGACTTTCCTTCATAGGAATCTGGATTGAACGGAGGCGGTCTTTCCGACAACAACCTCTCTACCAAGCTGTCATCCGTATCACTATCATCCTCATCTACGCTCTTTGCCTTCACACTGTCTGTTTTCTCTAGTAGTGGGTACAATCTATCCCCCTCAATCGTTTCCACTCTCCACCTCTTCTCTAGCGCATCCCACCTCACATCTTGGAATGCCCTGATCGACTTTTTCATTCTTTCTTGATTTCTGTCTCTTCTCCTATCATATGCTGCTCTGATCCATGCATGTAATGCCTCAAACTGGGTTGGTCTAGGCAGAGGTCACAAAGAAGACATCACAGATTTTAACTGCTACAATACATCCAACCTGAAAGTACCATATCGTGGGAAAATCAGTTCTCACTCACCATGAGTCATTTTATGCCAATTTTCAAGCCTATAGTATGCAATCCCACATTCTTTGCCTTATAATGCGCTGGAGTATCCTCGGGAGGGGCTTCTTCTCCCCCTCGAGTAACCACATGTTTGTCACTTCTACACAATTCTCGAAAAACCTTAAAACATTTCATGATGAACAAATTTTGGTCGCGCACAATATTTTCGTTCACTTCCTGATGTCAATCCACCAATAGCAGCGCGACTGACACCAACCGACCTATCGCAGCGAGACACCTTCTGACGTCACACTTCCTCCGCTCGCAGCAGTTCCCCTCCTTCACAATTTGATTCTCACTTTTGCATTCGTCCAATTCACACTCTGAAGCAATTAACTGAAATAACACGAAACGACTGGACAATCACTTCTCTGACTGCCTCCGACAGTCTCTCGAAATTGTTGATCTCAACTTGGCAACAGTCTGTCCGCGAAATGACCCGACAATCGCCTCAACTGATAGGTTTCAAACGCTCAATGTTCCACATGCAACAACACACAACCAGCGCCGATTACTCACGCACTCACACATTTGCTCCCCCTATCTCAGTCTGGGTAATGGATGACGTCTCACGATTCCCTTTCAATGGTCAACAAAATCTACCTTTTGTGTCTTTCTACACCACAACTTCTCAGACTACTCGTCGAGTCTAAGAATCCACGGGCTGCGCGCACTCACAGCCTGATCTCACAATCACTCAACTCTCATTCCAACTCCGCAAGACATCACCCTATTCATACTCACTCCTCCGCAAACTGCTGCTTTCCGCCACACCGCTACTCTCCGTCAGTCTCCATCAGCTGCCGTAGTCTGCCGCTCACCATCCAATGGGTCACCATAATTTGAATTCTATGGGCCTCTAAAATCTCTTATCCTGATCTAGATCTCCCCTCACTATCAGAGATAACCATCCTACTCTGCTACCAACTGATGAAGCCAGATTCGTATCTACCTTACCATCACCAAGAATCCTCTCAGGTCGCCAGGATCTTTTTATCTGCTAAATGGTTTAGAGGGGATGAACTCAAATTTCAGCACATAATCAATCAAATCGAATTTAAACTCTAAAAGGATCACTGACTCCGAATCTCAAATTTTTAGGGGTTTATTACAAAGCCAAAAATAACAAGCACCTCAGCACGAGGTTAAGAAAATAAATGGGCACTAATACAAAAAATATCCTACGCAGGAGTCTCATCCGACTCAGAATAAGAAGAATAGTCAGCTCTAGTAACATCAGGCAAGTGATAATCACTCCAATCTCTACATTAGAATTCATTAACCTAAAAGGAAAATCAGTTAGTCTATCCCTACTCTATCTCTAAGGTGACATCCCTACTTAGCATTTTCCCTCCCAGGCAAGAGAGTAAACGGTGTCAGAAGTGAAGACTTCCTTAGAAGTACACTCACTTAGTCAGAGCTCGTTCTAAGATGCACCTTCTAGCTCCCCATCTAAACCTCAACTGCTCAACCCATGGGGCACTGTCCCTAATTCAAAATCCCAAAAACGTAGAACACGCCCTCCGACACACCTCTTCAGCCAGGTCTTCTCCCAGTGATTTTCCAGTGAAACTTGTCTCCCTTCCAACGACGGTTTATTCGTCCTTGGGTCCCAGGCACCTTCTTCGCCGAAAGTATCATCCCTACATTCCAGTATACTCCCATATTGGCTTCTCAGGTCATCCTGACTCCTGAAACAAAGAGTTAGTTTCTCTAATGAGCTAGGTGTCCTTGCACCTGCAACAGAAACATGGGAACGAGAAACTTTCCACTTCTCTGAGATTTTCTAACGTCCTGAAACCCAAAGCCTTACCAAGGGAAATCATTTTGGCCTACAATATTTAGCTAAAATAAGAAACGAACAGACCCTTCTCTTAACGTATATGCGATCAGGCCTTTACACAATTTAAACACACTCTTCTAAAATCACACTATAAGCATTAATTTCATTACACTTCATGTATGAATATGCAAACTACACGTGCAGACTTTAATATGGTGCACGTTTAAACCTAATGCATCACATTACGCAAAAACCAATCATGATGTGTTGACTAAAATACATTTGCAGTTAACTACGACATTGCTCTTCATAAACGGCATGGTTACATTTCTAATCGCACTATTATAAGCAGATTTTAGTAATACATTTCCAAGTCACACGTTAATATGGGTTCTTTACTATGTGGGTGCGGACTAACAGTGATTATGGTGCCCCCCTACAATTTTCTGAACAACATGGCGCTCTATCACTACCAAACTTGTGCTTCAGTGAACTATCGCCAGTTGATTCTTCTACATTAAAAAAAAGGATAATCTCAGTCTTATATTGTTTTATGTGTTGCAGTTATTAAAGGGAAAGGATTGCATATGGCTAGAGGTAGCAGTGTTATGGTAACCAGTCCTTTCCAATACAGTAGGATCATGCAAGTAAGACACTGATCCCAAGGCGCATCATGCACTACGGACATACTAGCATGACCTATGGCAAACTTTACTAGTAGTCACGAAAGACCCGGTGTATAACTGAATGTGTGCATTGGGTCATGCAAAAACTGCACATCATGTGGTTCATGGACCAAATGGAGAAATGTGATGTGTCTTGTGGCTTTTCTAATTTTTATAATTGAATCCACATTTTTTAGCATGTCTTAGCTGGAGTATTCCATTTTAATGTCTTTACCATGTTTGAAGAGCTTGCAATGCATTAAATGATTGTGGGTGTTATACATATGTAGAACTTCTCTTGCTTTCACTGATGTGTAAAAGTATTTCCTAACATTTCTTTTTGCTTGCTTAGAGCTACAAAATTGCAGTGGAAATGAACCCTGATCAAGCCCAGGCCTGGATGAACATGGGTGGAATCCAGCATATCAAGGTAGGATGTCATACATGTTCATAAGGCAATGGAAGTAGGCAGTCCTATACTCAGAACTGCAACCTCTATGTGGCTGCTTACTGTACGACAAAAAGCATACACTTTCACACATTGAAAACATTAACAGTATTTAAAATATTGGCAATTGATGGGGATGTTAATCGATATCTGTGAATGACTGGATGTGGTAAAGGTTTGTCCAGTTTCCTTTTGAATTGCCCGAGGAAAGGGCAATTCATCCCAGCAGTCACGGTGTCACTCTGCACTCTAAAACAAACATGACAGGTTTCAGATGTCTCTTTTAGATTGTCCTAGGTAGGAGTTGAGTAATAAACCTCATTGGAAATCTGGCAATCCTTGATGGAAGATGGAGACCATACCAGGCATCAAACTCCCCTTACTATCAGGAAGAGCCCAGCCAAAGAATCCAGGAAAAGATTCCAAGTGCAATCCAGCTGCAAGAAGGAAAGACCAGGAGCAAAAACAAAGGAACAAGTGGGCCGCAAATGAAACATAATATAGAATTGAACCCTTTGTGACTCACTTTTATCTTGTGATTGCCTGCCATACTTATGGGTTAACCAGGAACTGACATTGTGGGAAAGATTAATACTTTATCTTGGATTGACCACGCCTCTAACCTCAGAATCATGGCTTTGGCTAAACACGTGAAGAGAACAAGTTTAACATCCTTTGCCCACTGCCGGATTCACAGCTGCATCACCATCTGCAAATGTTCCCAGTTTATCGTAATCACAGAGCCATCAGCACTGCCCAGTCCACGAGGTCACCCAAATATGAACTGGGCACTACGTGTGGCAACACACCATCTAGGTGTGCTGTGTATACACAGTCTTTCCTTGATCGGCTTTATCTCCTAGTGATAAAGACGCACAATAAAAATAAATACTGTTCTACTTTCAATAATGTTCCTATTGGAGTGCTGAACTACATTGCAAATGTTCCTCATTCATTCAAAACAAATAGCCCTCCTTCGATCAACGAAGAGTATGAGAAAGCTATGTTGAGTAAAATAAGCCATTACATAAATTAGCATATAAAGTCTAAAGAAGAGATAACAGAATAAAAGTACTATCAATCCAGGGCTTCTGTTTTTGTACTGTAAATTCCAATGACAGGAGTCAAGACTGTGTAAAGTTACATTCCTAAATGTGACCATGAAAGAATGCTTTTTTCCTAATGAACTCAAGGAAGGACCCAAGAGGAGCTCTGAATGTGGCACCCTCTTCCAGAGAAAATGTTAATGCTGCTAGCACTAATAACTTCTTTTTCTCCCACAACTCTTCCCATAATCCTTAGCTCGTATGATTTAATGTGAGGACTGAAAATGAGACTTAAATATGTGCAACTTAAAGAAACAATGTGGAAAAAGCCATCAATTACTTTTTAATTATCAGCCTGAGTGAACAAATCCTTAATTGCAGCTGCTTTTCCCACCTCCGCAGATTTTTGTTTATGAGATTTCAAATTCAGTTAATTACATTTGCCTATTGAGAAATAGATTTTAATTGCTATCCCTGTTTTCCCCCTTCCATTTCTTTTGTTATTGCTTTTCGACATTTGTATTTTTGTTTTACCGTTTAACTTACAAAGACCTGAATAGCCTAATGATTATTCTCCCCATAAATGTCTCCTTGGTTCTTCCCTCCACTTAATGTACCCAAATTGAAGCTTATAAATCTGGTTGGCCGTTCTGCTTGCCATTTTATAATCCGTCTTGGAATACACGTAGAAGGTATGCTCAGTCTGACACCTCACGTAACTATTGATTTTAGGTTTTAGATCTTTTTCATTATTATCAATTAAAAGGGTAGGAGATACAATAGCAGCCTACATGCAACCATTGGCCGGCGTTGTTTCAGTTAACTGCAAGGCATACAGTTTTTACGGCTTTAGTACTGGTGGCGCGCTATGCGACAATGTTTGTTGGCGCCCCCATGACCACCTCGCCACGAAATGTTACATAAGACAGAGGCCTACAAGGTGTAGGAGTCTCATGCCATCCATACTGGTAGGAAGTATAATTTAAGAGTCTGTGATCCGGAAAAGCACAAATTCAAAATTTAAAATGTAACACCATTTTTAGGGGTTTTCTTTAATAATAAGAATTGATTTGTACCCGAATTAACTCTTTTTGCAATATTAGGATAAGAAAAGACTGGGCAAAAAAACAAGTAACTGTAATACATTCCTTGCAGTTTGCATGCAGCTCTTCGAGGACAGTTAAGAGCTCACTTCTGTATATCAGGATTTTAACTCTTAAACTGCAAGGCACAAAAGGATCTCTCTGACAAAAGCGATAACCCACTGACCTATTTATAGTGTATGCACTTTGTGATCTGATAGGGACACGTTCTTTGCAGCAGGCATATTAACCTTCTGCGCTATGATGAGTCAAAACTTCGTCTACCAGACAAAGCTCCAGTCTCTGTCCAGGAAGAACATTAATCACCAGAGATCGTGACATTTTTATTGATGGTTGAAAATCGCTGAGACAAGGAATGTGGCATCTGGTGCTTTTGAAACAACAAACAGGGCGCCCCCACCCCAAGTCAGCGCCCGGTGCGGTGGCACCGATCGCACCGCCCTAGAGCCGGCCCTGAAGGCATACATGTAACGTGGGAAGGGATTAAGACAGAAGGGGAAGATAGCAAGGATACTGGATACCATTCAGAGCCTGTACTGGCAGAGATGAGTGAAATAGCTGTCACAAAGGCAACTCATTATGAGGAGGGGCCACCTAGTGAGGTTATTCGGAGTATCTGCAAATAAAGAGGACAGGACAATTCGGGGTATTAAATGCATTGTTGCAACATTTTGTCAAAAAGGGTAAGGTGGTGTGTGGCTACTGCCGTCAACATTTCCATTCCCAGTATTTACCATCATTTGTGCAACCAATGTAAGTGTGAAGGTATGACATCCGTGCCCCATTTAGAGAGGAGAAATTGTTCAGTGGCTCCCAGTCTCAGGGCAAATGCTCTGCCTCTACCGGATTTCAATGGATATGTGAGCGGATTAGGAAGTCGTGGAAGTACGTAGCTAGGAAATCTAGGGATACCAGTATTGAATATAGTGTTCACCGCCTCCAGTACCCCTCCCCAGAAAGATTCCAGTTTGGGGCACTGCCATAGCAAATGTGTGAGGTTGCTCCCTTGGCCACGCTGACGCCAACAATTTCCATCCTGGCTGGGGTCAAATACCAGTAGTGTGCAATCTTCAATAACATCTCCTCACTAGTGGTGTTGAGGGCAGAAGTTCGAGCAAGGTGTAAAATATCATTCCACTCCTTGTCCTCTCACACTCTTCCTCCCATCTGGTTCATGCGGTGGATTTCAAAGGAGTCTGAGGAGTAAGACGAAAGGCGTACATGTCAGACAGGATTTTCTGATCGGACAAGCGAGTGAGAAGCCACTTCTCAAATGGCGTAAGCACCCGGCTAGCATGTGGATGAAGCCTGGGCTGCATCACCCAATGCGAAACTGCCAAATATTGCCAGCATGTCATGGGGAGACCTTAAGCTGATTGAAGTGTTGGGAAATCCATAAGACCATCTACATCAAAAAGATCTCCTATTCGCTTGCAGTTAGCCTCCCGGCAGACTGAGAACACTGTCCCCCTCGCATCTGGCGGGAAATATAGATTGCCTATCAACGGTGTTTGTGGGGATAAGGGAGTAGACAGCCCATGTTTCAGTTGTACTGTATCCCACCCCCTCCCCCCCAGTGGCTCGTACCACCGGAGAGACATAGACTCCTGCTGGCCTGTGAGGCTTCGGGAGCCAGGGCACCTTCCAAATGTGGATGCCCGTGACAGCCTGGTTGATACAACATCAATGTTTTTCTATGTAGGGTCGGAACCATTCCACCATATATCATAGCTGTGTGGCCAGATAATAGCACCGTAGGTTCAGGACTCCTAGCCCCCCCAGCTCCTAATGGAAGATATGCATGGGCCTGGCCATCCTTGCATGCTTTTCTACCAGATAAAATACCAGATAAGGGATTGCAGCTTGTCTAACATTCGTGGAGAGGGTTGTAGGGGAAGGGTTTGCATTACATAAATAATCTTGGGCAAAAACATCATCTTGACCGCTGCCAATCATCGTAACCAGGAACGGCAGTGGCCCTTCTGTCTTGTAAGATCAGATCTTGTGGTCGCTAAGAGGCCTCCATAGTTGTGGGTAGTCATGGTTGCGGGTGTGGAGTGAATCTGGAGGGCTAAATATGATAGTCCCTGGTCCACCCACCTAAAGGGAAACTGGGAGGCAAGGCTGGCCTTCAACAGGTTGGGGATAGTTAAATTAAGAATGTACAATTTTTTGCAAGTTGGCCTTAAAACCAGATTCTCCACCGAATGTGGCTAGTTCTGCCATCATGGCCTCCAATGAAGTGCATGGGTCGGTTAGAGTCAGAAGGACATCATCTGCGTATAACATGAATTTGTGTTCCCTGCCACCCATTTGGATATCCATGACTTGGAGGTTGCCACAGATTTCTGCTGCAAAGGGCTCCATATACAGAGCAAGGAGCAGGGGCGATAGTGGACAGCCCTTTCTAGTCCCATGGGTAATGGCGAAACGTGCAGACAGCACTCCATTCACTTTCACCCTAGCTGTGAGGGAGGTGTAGCAGCAATGAACCCATTGACGAAATCTCGGGCCAAAGCCCATATCCTTGAGGACTAAATGTAAGTAGGGCCAGTGAACCTGGTCAAAAGCCATTTCATTGCCAATTGCCAAATGAGGGCCGGCACCTGTGTATGTTTGCACCTTATCCAATAAGTGGCATAACCGTTTCGTGTTGTCACTACACCCCCGCTCCGAGACAAAACCAGCTTGGTCAGGATCAACTATCCCCTGAACATAGGGACAACAGTCTCTTGGCCAGAATGCTCATGATCATTTTTGCATCTACATTCAAGAGTGAAATCGGACGATAGGACGCGCAGTGTCTGGCATCCTTGCCCGCTTTGGGAATTACAGTGATAGCGGCTAGGTGCATTGATAGTGGTAGTGTCCCACTAATACTAAACCTTTTGAAGAGTCGCACCAATATGGGAGCTAGCTGTGTACTAAAAGCCTTGTAAAATACAGCACTGTAGCCATCTCGCCCAGGGGCCTTACCCGGTTGTAAACATTGAATGGCTACCAGGACCTCCTGCAGGGTAATGTCTGTGTCAAGGGAGGTGAATGTGGCTGGCAGGGTGGTGGATGGGGGGACTTGTGACATGTAGGCTACCGCATCAGATTCTAATTGGTTATCTGCTGCATATAAGGCCATGTAGAAGGACTCAAAGTCTTGGACAATTTCCTCATCCCGAGATCGCGGGGAACCGTCAGCTCCCCACAGTTCAGTGATTCTCCAGTCAACTGTCTGTGCTCTTAGGCAATCTGCCATATATATCCTGCCTTATTGCCCCAGCATAATATCTCTGCCTTATCCTAAGTAGTGCATATTCTACCCTTCCCATAACCTGTGCTCGCAGTTGCTTCTGTGCAGCCGTTAACTGACGGCGAACTGCCACTGAACTGGATCAGGTGTGAGAAACCTCCAATTCCTTGACCTTGGTTTCTAGCTGGAGCCACTTGGTACATCTAACCCTATTGTAGCCCATGGCTATCTCAATAAAATGGCCCAGCATAACCGATTTTAAGGTCTCCCAAAGAATAGGGACAGATGTGCCTGGCATGTCGTTAGTCCGTAGAAATTAGGTTATGGCTGCCAAGGTATCTGTTAGGATGTGATCATACGTAAGGATTTTCGTATCAAGCCGTCAGATCTTAGGGGCCAATGAGTCTTTACATAGCTCATATCACAAATCTTATAGAGGAGTGATCAGAGAGTGCTGTAGCATAAATATCCACAGATACGGATTCCTGCAGTATACATGGCAATATGAGAAAGTAATCAATGTGTGCATATGTTTGGTGAGCCGCTGAGAAGAAAGTGTATTCAGTGGACGTGGGATGCATGTACCTCCATGTGTCCGTTAGACCATCCTCCCCCAACCATTTTCTATTGGCCAGAGTAAGACCACCAACCTGACCCACCCAGAGCATGGACCTGTCTCTCTGTGCATCAATCATGATGTTGAAGTCCCCGCCTATCACAATATCTTTGTCTGGCGTAGCCAGCAGCTGACCCAGGGAATCCCTAATAAAAGCCACCTGATGATCATTGGGCCCATATATTGTGGCCAGGGTGTACACAACCCCTATTACTTCAATACGCAGTGCCAAGAGCCTGCCCGGTTTCTCCATGTAAACCTGTACCACCCGTCCCTGGAAATGTTTGGCAAAAATAATGCAACCCCAGCTTTCTTGACCACCCAGGACGAGAAACATTGGCAGTCAAACCAGCGAGAGTGGCTTCTTCTCCAATCCCCCTGCAGCAGGTGGATTTGCTGTAACAAGCACATATCGCATCTTGTGTCCCTGAGGAATGAGAGGAGAGCTAAATGCTTTACCGGTGCATTAAGGTCTTGTACATTGAGGCTAAGTACGGATATCACCATGTGCATTTGTGTGACAGTGCAATGCACAACATGTCTGAGGCCGTAGTATGCCAGATCAAGTGTTGCATCCCCTGCCTGGGGACAACAATAACAAGTATACGAGGGACCATGTCTTGGGTGAGAACACTGTATGAGCAATCACTCCATAGGGTGGTGGAGCTCTGCGGTCAAAACCTGCAGACTTGAGACAAAGGGGCTGCTGCTTAAAAACTGTATCCAAGTGGAGGAGCCCTTCCAGAGGGAGTTAAACAGGTGCAAAGTCAAAAGGAAATCAGTGGTCACCAACCGCTTCCGTGACTTTGCCCACATTTTGTAGCTGCCTGGGTAGCCGGGCACGTTCCCTACGCCTATCAGCTTCAGAGGGCTTATTCACAAGTTTTTTCCTATGTCTTGTGGAATGCTGGGAATCAGAACCAGCAGACGCTGGTTCCCAGGACCGCTAGGTGGTTTGCAAGTTCAGTTGAAAAGTAGACATTTAAGGAATGGCCCGGGCATCCTCAAGGGTGCGAATCACACGAACCTCATCGTGCCACACAAATTGAAGGCAGAGGGGTGGCCCCATTTATATCTAATGATCTTTTCCCGCAGAAAGTTCGTCATGGTCGAAGGGCCTTCCGCTGTTGAGTAAGTGTAGAGAGGTCTTGGTTAAGCCGCAGCCTATGGCCCTCAAATTCAATGACCATCTTGTTGCATGCCGCAGTCATAATGGCATCCTTTTGGCGGTAATAGTATAGGCAAGGAAGTATGTCATGAGGCTGGCCCGGCGCACTGGTAGGGCACCCAGCATGGTACGTGTGGTCTAGTATGATCTCCTGGTCCCCCAGCAACAGAGCCACATGCCTGAAGATATGGACAACGAATAACTCAAGATAACCTGATACTGCCTGTAAAGGTATGCCCTTAATGGATATGTCTGAATGCCAAGACCTGTTCTCAAGGTCTTGAAGCTGCTAATGTAGTTCCAGATTCTGATACTGTAATTCCAATAGTTCTCGACGATGGTTGTCCAGTTCCTCTTCCCGAGTGTCCTGTCCCCCGCTCCAGCGAGGTCACCGTCAGGCCCAGATCCTCCACGTAGCGCCGAATGTCTTTAATCTCTGTGGCTATGTCCTCCTTGAAGCCCGCAAAGTCATCCCAAAGGGTCCCAAATAGTCACTCCAGGAACGCTTTAGTTATGGGTGCATCTCCTGGGTCGTCTCATCCAGTTGAACACTTTCAGCAGGTGATGCCTATATAGTGACTTCAGGCATCTGGTCTGCTCTCCTCACTGGGTTCTTGGCAAAAAGATGCTTTAGCGAGGGGCCCTTCCTCGTGGAGCGTTGCCAAGACATGGTACAACAAGTAATAGCCCCCCAGGGACAGAAAGGGCTGCCACAATGTAGCACTAGGGCTCCCTGGGACCAAGGACAACCCCGGCTCAGGTGTTTTTGGAGTTCCCGCAAACTGCCAACCCGGGGACTGGAATGGGCCCAGTGTCATGACTAATGCAGCTGGACAGGGGAACACAAGGTGTTGGGGGGGTCCTCGTGCTACAAACTGCTTGGCGCAGTCCTCTGCATACCAGGACCACGCGGACTCAAATGAGGTACCTCTCTCTTCCAATGTGATCTCCAGCAGGGGCGACAGGGCGCCACTCACCAACAGTAGTGCCGGTAGTATCAACAGTACACAGCTGCCCCAGTATGTGCCAAATTCAGCTCCAGACCAGAGCATCCATGTGACTTATAAGCGTCAGTAGAGGGAGAGAGAAGGCAACAATAGAGACAAGCCAGTCCACTGCTAGTGGGCTGCAGAAGGTCTATGGCAGCCGACCCTAGTCTCTTGCCTCTCCCCCTGTAAGGCAAGAAAGTCAAGCTGAGGTGGGGGCACTGCATGATTCTGACCGTGCCGCTGTGCAGCAGGCCCACCTTGTCCAGGCCCATCCAATGGATTTCTGTATGCATTCACCCTCACCAGTCAAATATGTGATGGGCGAAGATGAAGAAATGTCATGTCAGTCATTGAACTGCGCAGGCAGCCGGGGCGCGAAGGGTCGAGAGGCCGCTGATCACCCAGGGGGGCAGCCACCCCAGCACCATAGCTTCGACCCAGGGAGGCTGCATTTGCCAACTGTAGAACTCCGTTCACCACCAAGAAGCGAGCTGGGGGGCACCGCCAATGCAGGGTAGAGGTACAGCGCCCTGGTACACGGGGGGAGTGGGCCTACAGTAGGACTCCTTTCAGTCAGCTCCTGCATGCCGCAACCACTGCCTCTCACTCGGCCGCACAGCCTCCACCGTTATTGGAGACTCCACGTTCCCTCAGCGGCAACCACAGCCCTAGGCAGTGGGGACAGGTGTTGGACGACACAGAGGGGACTAGAATGTGGTACTGGTGGCCCCCTTTCACTGCAGGTTCTGCCCGTGAACAGAATGTGTCAGGCGGAGCTCCGAGAGATGTGACTCACTTGGCAGCCATCTTGGACATGCCACTGTAACTATTGATTTTAAACATGAATTGACATATTTAGACTTTGAAAAAATGGAATGAATTCTTACATTTTGCAGGCTTGGAATTGTAGAAGTTTCATTCTCAAAAATGTTCCCTGTTCACATTTGTGGGGATAGAAAGCAAAATTCTTCTTCCTATACTTGAAATGTGATCTTGCCTTTGTAAATCCAATGTGAGTGCCACCTCTCAGAAGCAAAAAGCTCAAAAGAATGCAATGAGATTTGTGGGATGCATTTCTGAAAAGGAGGCATGGGGAACATGGGCACCAAGAGTAGTCTGGAAGAAAAGGAAAGTGGTTGAGAAAAGGATCTACATGAGGGACTTTGTATGGGTTGAGGGAGTAGGGGATGAGACGAGACTCGCAATTGGATGGGACACAGAAGTGACAGGTATCCAAACGGGGAAAAGGAGAATGGGACAAGTGCCTAAGAAAATAGGGTGAGGTCAGATGCGAATAAATATGTGAAGATGACGTACATGGGGATAGCAGCCCACGTGGGATGCCATTTACAACAGAGCAATATAGACACAATCTGGATGAACAAATATATGAATATATTCAAATTACGGTAGATGAAGTGTAAAGAGGGGTCTAAGGCAGAGGAGATTGAACTGGCAAGACATCTTAGGGTACACTTGGATAATGGCATTTCTGATCTAGGCCAGTATAATTTGAGAAAAGTTACTTCTCCAGTATTTGGGTATCTTTTACAGATTCACATGCTTGAATCATTCCCCGTCTGCAAAACGGTACATAAAAAGCAGTAAGTAATGACTTTAACATTAAAGTTAATAGAGAAAAACATTCACTTTAACATCTTGTCCTAGTCATTAGGAATGGTCCAAACTCCAGCCAATCAGGCAACAGCACCCTCTAGAACCCTCTCCACAGAGGCTCCTGGCTCTCAGATTTTCCACCGCACGTCATGTGAAGGGAGTCTCCCTGATCTCTGCTCAGTACTTTTCTCTTTGGCCTACCGAATTTTTTTCTCATCTTCAAATCAGCATGTCTTTTTGAAAAAGATTTCTCTTCCCGCATTGTGACTCTTGTGGGAAACTCAGACTTCATTCTGATGACCCCCACAAGAAGTGTATCTACTGCATTCACCTTGATCATCAGGTGGGAGACTGTAAAATTTGCAGAACTTTCTCCCTAAAGACTTTGAGAGATAGAGAAGGACGTCTCCTTCTGTGGCTACAGAAGTTGAAAACTAAGGACAATCCTCTGTCTGATGAGCATAGTGATTCCTCCCTCAAAACTACTGCTTCAAAAAAGAGGGCAAGTGAGGCGGAGTTGGTGTCTCCTAAGGCTGTGAAGGTGCTGAAGAAACATCACCACACCTTAAAATCTGATGACCAGCCTTTCTCTTCTAAAAAGGAGCCAGATTCTCATAAGGGTCAATCGATGCCCTCTACTCTTTCTAAAGCCTCTTCCAAAATAAAACCGAAGTCCAGGTCTCTACAGGAGACGTTTCTGTCACCTCAAAAAGATACTCCGTTAATAAAGCTTCCATTGCCACAACTACGACGGCGACTTCGACTTTCTCTTCACCTTAGTCCAAGCTCATCATGTCATTGTCCTCTTCTCTGTCGAATGTAGTCTCCGTAAGGGTGAGACCGCATTGACAGCAGCATTGTCTTCAACGTCGAAGAGGAAAAAAGGACCTCTGCTAAAAGAATCGTCAACGGATCTTCCATCACCGCTGCGGCTGTCAGCAGCTCTGAAGAACGAAACAATCTCGTCTACAGTAGACTCGTCGACAGTAGCCTTGTCAACGGTAGCCTTGTTGACAGAGCCAAAAACTACGGACACTGATCTTCGTCGACCTCAAAACTGTCGACAGAAGAACTTCATTGTCAACGGTTTGCATCTCAAGAAGTGATTTTACCTATCCATACTTCTCCAAGTAAGGTATCCCGCTGTCCTCCAGAAGAAATATTTTATTATGGAGATGAGGAGCAAGATTCAGAGGATGATGGCATGTTTGGTGTGGCTCGCAGTCCTTCAGACCCTTGGATAAAGTGCAAGGATGAGGAATACGTTTACTATCCTCCGGACCCCATCTAAGATCGGCAAAGGGAACAAATCATTCAAATGCCTGTTTCCCTAGTATCAAATCTGCAACATATGGTGGAAGATTACTACAGCAGATTCCCTCCTTCAGAACCAGCATCTTCAGTTCCTCAAACTCCTATCACGCAGCCTTCCTTTGTAATTAGATCTCCTCCTCCTTTTTCTCCACCACCTGTAGCAACGAAATCACAGGATCAGGAGAATGATACCACTGATGATAAGAGAGAGGAGGGCGAACTGGACGAGGTATCACTACCTAATTATTGGGACAACTACCAAATACAAACACCATTTCCTTCCACCCCGCCTCCAATAGATTTGCCACCTGAAGATATAGTTGGTTTTCATACCCTTATGGAGAGAGCATCAGCTTCCCATGATAACCAAAGCTGATTGTTTTCTTTACGATTTCAGGGCACAGACCAAAAGACAGATTCGCTCAGTCCCCATAGTAGATTTTATATGGCAGGGAGGCTTAAAAGTAATGAGAACACCAGCCTCAATTCCTGTTGTCTTACCAACATTGGAGAAGAAGTATAAGATGCTGGACAATTTGCCTGCCTGCCTGCCTTATAGGACAACCTAAACCAGATTTGGTAATTTCACAAGCTGCTCAACATCATGCCAGAAATTCTGCTTCCCCTCTGTCTGCCCCTCCTGATAGAGACGGAAGGGATCTCGACTCTATTGGTAAAAAGTTCTCCACCATGGCAGCAACCACTGTGAGAGCGGCCAACTCTTTTGCCATTCTAGGCAGGTACGACCGCCAAATGTGGTTGGACATTTCCCCTTTTATTGAAATGTTGCCTGAGGACTCGAAGGCGATGAGAATTCTTCAGGAGGGAGAAAGGATCTCTGCTGGGATTATTGTCTGTGCCGTGGATGTTTCATTTACAGGTTTTCATCAATTGGCTGGGGCAGTGGTCCTAAGACGTCAGGGCTGGTTTAAAGTTCTTCTTTCAGGCAAGAAGTTTAGACAACAATTATTGATATGCCTTACGATGGCGAATCCTTATTTGGTCACTACGTCGATGAAGCGCTTCAAACTATGAAAAAAGATACAGATACTGCAAAGGCTCTAGGCACACTGCAGTTCAAGATGCAGCCTTTTTGTGGAGCCAAAGACGTGGATCATCTTCCTTTCGGGGAGGTTATAGTCAATACAAGCAGTACCAGCGGTATCAAGGTCAATCTCGATATTCATCATCACAACATCAGCAGTCGTACAAACAACCTCCTGCCGCTTCCTACAAGCACTATAGAGGCAAAACTGCCTTCAGAGGCAGAGATAACACCAAGAAACAGTGACAAACGCCCAGTGCCGGCCACAGTTCCCACCAATCCTACCAAAATTGGTGGAAGAATTTCCTTTTTCTTCCCTGAATGGTCTACAATAACAACAGACAGATGGGTTTTAGATATAGTTTCCAACGGTCACACTTTAGAATTTCAAAAGATCTCTTCGAACTGCCCACCCCGAGGTCCTTCTCCCTTCCATCTAAAAGAACTGTTATCTCATATAAAGATAATGTTGCTCAAAGGAGCCATTGAAGTGGTACCAGGTGTACAGCGAGGAACAGGATTCTATTTAAAAATTTTCCTTATAAGAAAGCAATCGAGGGAATGACTTCCCATCTTGGACCTTCGTGGCCTCAACAAATTTCTGAAAAAGCAATCCTTCCATATGTTATCTCTTCAGGAGGTACTTAAATTAGTAAATCAAGAAGATTACATGACTATCTTAGACCTCCAGGACGCCTATTTTCATATCCCTATCCTCCCCAAGCACCACAAATTATTATGCTCCAGAGTGGCTAGCATGGATTATCAATTCCGAGTCCTACTATTTGGCCTTCTTTCAGCACCCGTGAATTCATCGAAGTCCTAGCACCTGTGGCAGCCCAACTACGAAAGGCAGGAATTCAAATCTTCCCTTAGCTGGACGATTGTCTAATAAAAGCGAAATCCTTGGCAGTGGCAAACAATCATACTCAGTGATGTCTCTCTCTCTTCCAGTCCTTGAGTCTCTCCAGCAACCTTCCAATGTCTCAGCTAATTCCCTCAAGAGTAAGAACATTTTTAGGAACAACCTTAGACACTCACCAGGTGAAGGCCTGTGCCTCGCTGGATAGGCAAGAGAAGATTCGCAAACTGGCGGCTCTACTCCTTGTAAAAAAGTCTACTTCAGTTTGGAAGTACAACTCGCTTCTGGGAATGTTGTCCTCCTGCATTCCCCTCATTCCCAACAGCCACTTGCGGATAAGGCCCTTGCAAGAAGAGCAAGACAGTCAGTGGCTACAAATCTCAGAGTCCTTCGAGGATTTTAAAAAGATAACACCTCAGATGAAGGAGGTGCTTCAATGGTGGACCCACATCCCGAACATAGTTGCAGGCCAGTCATTCCTAGTAAATTCTCCTAATTACATAATTACGACCAATGCATTCCTCGAGGGGTAGAGAGCACATCTGGAAGGGCTGACAGTCAAGGGCACATGGGACAGCCAGCAATGGCCCTTACACATCAATCTATTGGAGTTAAAAGCAATATTCCTGGCCTTGAAATCCTTTCTCTCAAAAATTTCAGGAGCATCAGTCTTAATTCGGACAGACAATGCAACAAGTATGCACTATCTAAACAAACAAGGAGGGACAAGATCCACTATGCTATCCCTACAGGCCCAGCAAATTTGTGATTGGGCAATTCAGCACCAGATCACAGGACCAGCGGAACATGTTCCATGAGTGGCCAATATCCTGACAGATTCCTTGAGCAGGTCAATTACAGCCAACCACTAATGGGAACTCCACCAACCGACGCGGGAGCACATCTTTCTGTTGTGGGGCAAACCGAAGTTAGAACTAATTGCGACCAGTCTGAAACGCAAATGCTGATTCTTCGCCAGCTGGCTACCCCAACAGAGATCGTGCGGGAATGCGTTTTTGTAAATTGATCAAAGATTTATGCTTACACTTTTCCACTGATTCCTTTAATCCCAAGGGTGCTACAGAAGATGAGGAAGGAACCTTGCTGAATTCTACTCATAGCACCCAGGTGGCCTTACCATTTCCGGTTCACAAAACTTCTACTCCTATCTGAGTGCAAACCCAAGTTGTTACGTCCAATACAGAACTTGCTAACAATGAATCACGGCCAAGTCTGCCATCGGGACCCAACATCGCTACGATTGTCGGCTTGGCTCCTGAAAACTATGAATTCTTCTAACTAACCATCCTGCTGACTGTCGGGAAGTCCTTGCAAATGCAAGAGCGCCATCCACTATCAAAACTTACAAGCTCAAATGGAAGAGATTCTGCCATTGGTGTGCAAGTTCAGAAGTACATCCTATTCAATCTCTGCCAGAAAATTACTACATTTCTTCCTGCAGCTAGCTAAATCTGGCCTTTCCCATTCGTCCATCAAGGTTTTCCTTGCCGCAATCTCCAGATTTCGGCGGCATAATGGGTCACAGTTGCTTTGGTCATCAAGAATTATAAAACAATTTCTTAAAGTATTCTTTACAATGTTCCCTCCAATTAGGCGTCCACCTACGCCTTGGCATCTCAACATTGTATTGGCACAACTTATGAAGAGCCCATTTGAGCCCATTCATACAGAAGACCTCAAATACATTACATGGAAAACGTCTCTTCTGCTGGCTCTTACGTCAGCCAGACGAGTAACAATGAAATACCAGGATTTGTATAGTGCGCAGCTACCTCCGGAGGGGTGTCCCGGCGCTGGGGGCCGTTGGGAAGACTAAGCAAGCTATTGCCTAGAGTCTCATGGTGCTGGGCTAACCTGCCACCAGAGCCAGGGATCAAACCGTGAACCCTATGGTCCGGAGTCAGGCACCCTGGCCGCTGCGCCACACCTCTTCCTTAAAGAAATCAAAGTAAGCGACATACATGCTTTCACTATTTGTCATCCTTTCCTTCAATTTACAAAAGACTCTGTAATACTTCATACCAATCCTACCTTTATCCCTAAGGTCCCATCGGATTTTCATTTAAATGAACCAGTCATATTGGAAACCTTTTTCCCAATCATGCAAACATCAGTGGAAAGATCTTTACATTCCTTGGATCTAAAGAGGTGTTTAAAAATTCTACTTACAGAAGACCACCGCAGGACTGATCAGCTTTTTGTGGCTTATGTTAAAATCAGAAAGGGATATCCTGTTACAAAGCAAACGATAGCACATTGGATGTCATCAGCGATTCAGTTTTGCCATCAGCAAGGAGGCAAGCCTCTATCTTCGACAGTGAAAGCGCACTCTACGAGAGCTGTCTCCTCTTCAACAGCTCTCTTTACCGGTGTGCTTATTCCGCAGATTTGGAGAGCAGCAACCTGGTCAAGCAGGCACACTTTACCAAGCATTACTGTCTGGAAGCTGCAAGCAATGCTGACACAGCTGTGGGACAAGCGGTTCTCCGTAATATTTTTCAATAGGGTGAGCCTCTCTTCTTCCCATCTTCCTAAATGTTTGACTATTACTATTTTTTGATTGATTGATTGATTATTTAACTAAGTTTGTTGTATAGTGTATACATTGTTATATACACTCATATATTTTGCATATATGTGGACGAATATATATATATATATATATATATATACACACACACACACTACGTACAGGATTACGTATGTTTTTTACTGCATGTCTTATATCAGCATACATACCTATAATGCAACTGCTATCTATTTGGATTCAAGCATGTGAATCTATGAAAGATACCCCAATACTGGAGAAGAAAATCAGTTACTTACCTGTAAACTGTGGTTCTCCAGTATTTGTATCTTTCATAGATTCACGTGTGACCCACCCTCCTCCCCATAGAGTCTCCCCTGGTTTATTTTATATACTTATATTGCACTTGTGCTCGAAATTCTGAGAGCCTGGAGCCTCTGTGGAGAGGGTTCTAGAGGGTGCTGTCGCCTGATTGGCTGGAGTTTGGACCATTCCTAATGAGTAGGACCGGATGTTAAAATGAATGTTTTTCTCTATTAACTTTAATGTTAAAGTCATTTCTTACTGCTTTTCATATACCGTGGGACTCCCACTTCGACAACGGGGAATGATTCAAGCATGTGAATCTATGGAGATACCAATACTGGAGAACCACAGTTTACAGGTACCTTATTTTCGTAGCATGGGATTGTTCAAATATATGAACGTGATAAGTATAGCGAGTATCAGCTTTAGTGGACTGTAAAGGCCACTGTACAACAAGGAAGTTCAATCACCGAGAAGCATAAACCTTGACAAGTCATGAGGGGAATTGGACAATGAGTTGTGGCTACATGGCTCCAACGATGCCCTCACCAAATGTACACCCAGAAAGTGGTTTGCAACTACCATATTCACTCTTTGCAGGGTGACCCACCCCGGGGGGAGGGGAGAGTGGGTAGAGCGAGTAGGTATGGATTGACAGGGGTGTTTGTCGGAACTTTAACAGAGGTGTACACTATTGATACAGTTGCAGATTCCGCCATGAGTGTTCCAAGTGTGCTGGCAACCAAGCAGTTTTTCAGTAAGGTTGTTCAGCAGTTAAATTGTCTGATTTGTGAGAGTGGAGCCATTTATCGTTACATTATAATGGTGACCAACATTTCTTTGATTGGTTCTGGTGCCAGAATTGTACCTGGAGACTGTATTGTGGTAAACTGCAGGCATGCAGGTTTGGTGGTCTCCATTTTACATAATCTACAGTGTACTGCATTGGACTAAACTAAGATCAAACATTTCCCACTGGGTTACTTTTACAAACCAAATCACACTGGCATCCAGATCTACAACAGATTTGAGGCTCTGTTGTCTTTGAACTGTAAAGATTGACTCTTTTTGAAATGTTCTCCATCTGTGGGCAATTCTGATGCTACGGTTGTGAACATTTTCAATAAGTCTAGTGCTGCTGCTAAGGGCACCTCTGGCAGGACTAGTGTTTCACAGCCAAAGTTACTTTCCTGGAATATTGCAAGCCTTTTGCAAAATAGTGTTTGTACATAGGGCAGACCTATTTTACAGTCGCAAACGGGTTGATTGCCATTTGCGACCACAGAAAATGGTCGTACATCTGGGCCTTGGTCGCAGAATAATCTCTCCTGGATACTCCTTTTATTTCTGCAACACCTTCTGTTTCAGACTGGGTGTAAGGAAGGGTATTGACATTAATAGCCTTTTCTCAATTGTAATGTCATCATGATTGAGACCAAGTATCGTGCTTGTTTAGCAATATTATTTCATTTTAGAAAGAACTGAAATACATTATTTTAGAATTTTTACAATGATAATTTTAACCAACACACTTCTGAACTTTATAATTCATTAGAAGTGTTTCTGTTCAAACTCAAATACTGGATTAACATGTGTTGTTGGATTTTAATCTGTATCTTTGTCTGTGTGATTGCCATTGTTCTGTCCTTTCATCTCTATCTCCATCTTCCTTCATCTCTCATTTTAATCATACTCCACAAGGGGAGAAAATTAACAACCTCCTCCAAGAAGTTAATTTACTATTTACTTTAGGCTTTGGTTCTTTCATTTAATTATAATTTTCCCACCTATTGTGGCAGGGGACATTATTGGAATCATTGATTAGATCGGATCATTAATTAGATTTTATCACTACCTTTGTTGATACTTATTGTTAATAACTTTAGTGATCACAATACATTAACATTCTTAATTGGGGCTGTAGAATTTGAAGCAATATTGTATCCTAGGAAGGAGCATATCCAAGACTGATGCTGCAGGCTCCATTAGGACAATAATAGTCCAATACATTTTTGTAAGCATTTGATGTCCTGTTGCCTTAAGGATTATAATGAATGCCTCAACTTGAACACCTCATGTAATGTAGTCCTTAACTCCTTTAGCTCTATCTGCTTTAACATTACACAGCTTTTAACTGCTTCTTTCAAGGTTTTCTCAAAGAACCCTACCAAATTTTCTTTACAAAGAATTTCACATTCTCAACCCAAAGTATATGCATCTACATTAGCTTGCACAAATGCCACTAAAGAAAGGAAGGTGGCCATCAATCCCGGATGAACAGCATAGTGTCTTGAAATGGCTGTCTGGATGTGGAGCTATAATTGATCGCGAATAACAATTGCATGTCATCGACATAGTTAGAAATATTAACTTTCATGTTTTTGAGGGAGTTGAACAAAGGGCGGATATAGATATTAAAACGGTAGGGAGAAAGAGAGGAACCTTGTGGCACCCCACATGTCAGTTGCACCGCCGCTAAGCTATAAGAGGGTAGCGTAACCAATTGGGATCTATCGGTCAGAAATGATATGATCCAATTCATCGCTGCACCACTCAGGCCTGCAGCCCTAACCCGGTCAGCCAAAATAATGTGGTCAACCGTGTCAAAAGCCGCAAACAAGTCTAGTAACATCAAGGCTTGGGTGTTACCATTGTCTACTTCCTTACGCATGTCGTCTACAACTGATGTGATCACAGCTCCAGTAGAGTGTGCGGGCTGAAATCCCACCTGACAGGGGTCCAGAAACTCTAACTTCTCTATGAATAAGCAGAGATGGTGAGCTACATTTGCCTCCAGAAGTTTTGTCAAATATGGTAGGATAGAGACAGAACGAAAAATGTTCTTGTCTGCGGGGGCCTGCACCCGCTTTCTTTAGGAGAGGTACAATAACTGCTTTTTTGAAGGATCTATGGACAAACTCGATATTAATGGATTGATTGAGAAGTGATAATACAGCGTCTATGAAGGAGATCTCTATTACTCTTAGGACCTTTGGGGGTAAAATATCATTGGGTGAACCTGACTTGACTTTATTGTGGACAAGTACGAGTGAAATAGAGAAGGAGTGTGTCCTGTTACTGCAATCCCGAGAGGGTCGAGAGGGTTGTTTCCTTGGAAAGCTTAGGAAGGCAAGTGAAGCACTATGGTTAGTCGGACTCGGGCTCAAAGATACTGAGGTGGTATGGTGACTTAGTCCCTACATATTGATGTTCCATAGTCCCAAGCATAGTTCTGTTCCTGAGCAGAATCCTTTCAAAAGACTCTTTTTTTAAGATAGCCAGACACATTCTCTTAGCTCACCAGGTGGGCCAATTATATCCCCATTATTTCTGACCTACAGTATGGCTTCGCAGCCAGCCTGTACATGATCAAGCAATGTCTGATCTTAAAGCTCAATGTTGACTAATGTACAGCTGTCAGACCTGCGTCTATACATATGGCTTTTATGGACCTAAGCTCAGTGTTTGATAGGGTCAGCTGACTACAGTGTTAGAAATGGAGCAGGAGGCGAGTGCACTGTCTCTTAACTTACTTATGGGAGTGTGTCAAGGCCTTATACCTGGCCCTTTTTTCTTCCTATTACATTTTAATCAATTGGAGAAATTCTACATATGTAACAGCAGTGGCGGCTGGTGACATTTTAAAGTGGTAGGGCGTAGAAGTTGTTCATGTGTGTTGTGTCACGAGCAAATCTAGTGTGCACATCGGGGATTTCTCCAGTGTGAAGTTTTGAAAAAGATTGGGAAAATCATGCACTTTAAGGCATATTTGATGAAGCAAGACTGTTTGTAATGCAATTGTGATAGTGTAGAAATATTTCAACACATGAAAAACACTCCATATTTTACAGAATAACATTGTTTGGTACCTGTAGTGTGCAAATGTACAGTACAAGCAAGATTTATAATTATCTTACCTGCACACATGGTTGTCTTGTCTGTCTACTGTCTGCAGGAGAAACATGCCCTCTTGTTTGCATTGAGCCCGCAGTATGTTGCCATAGGCTAAACTATTGTGCATTGTGAAATACTCAGATCCTGAAGCTTGTAGCTCATGAGCCCAAGAGCACACTATGCAAGGTAGGAAACAGAGCCAGCGGGCAGGTCGAGAGAGAGAGGAATGTGCAGGGCCCACTCCACACTAGGTGCATGAGAGGGCTGCCTGCTCTTTAATCGCTTCACTGCCAATTTACAACGTATTTACCACCTTTAACAAGTTTGCCCAGGCAGGCTTTTTTTTCCTTAACAGGGAAAGTTTGATTGTTTGGCCTTTTATACCAATAGCTGGCTGTGTCCATTCTCTCTGTACAGCTCAGCAAGGCAGAAGCTAGAAATATGTTCCCATCCAATGCCTAACCTCAGTTGCCGGAGAACTATCGGAACCCGGAGAAAAGCGCAGCCCTTGTCTTGTACACGGGACGACAGGAGCATGCTATTAAAGGAGGCGGTGGAGCTGGCAGGAAGTAGATATGAGAGAAAGGAGAGGTAATAAAGGAAAAAGAGGAAGCAAGAAATGAGGGATGGAAGGAGTGTTGACGAAAGGGGAAGAGGCATGGAGGGGCTGGAAGAAATGGCGAGAGAGAGGCATCGAGGGAGAAAAGGAAACAAGCGTGAAGAAGAGGCATAGCAGGGGTAAAGGAAGGAAGAGAATGTTAGGGGAATGAAGGAGGGAAATAAAACCTCTTGCACTCTCATGCACACACACACAGCACTGCATCTGCATAGCACTTACTTGCATTGTAATGCCTAGGATAAAAAACACTCTGCAATCTGCATTGGCCGAGCAAAGGGCAGGCATCCAAAACCCCAAAAGAAAAATTAAGTCACATCCCTTCAAACACACACGGCTCACAGCACTGGGCATGTAGAAACCACGCTGGCCTCCCCATTGCATACACCTTTCCCTCGGAGCCCTCTGGAGCAGCGAGTTAGCTGAAGGGTCGAAGTCAGGTTCCTGATACCAGCCGTGCTAAGCGGAAAATAATTACAGCTCACACAGACGGATTATCTCACCTGATTATGAACAACTGGCCCTCTTCGTCCACCTTGGCACAGTTGTTAGACTGCTCGTCTCCTGCCTCTAGCTGTGCTGGAGATGGGAGTGTGCTAATTTAGAAAAGAAGTGGCTGGAGCATCCCTGTCAGCTTTCCTTAACGCAGGCAGAAGACTGAGGATCTCATCAGCTGCGGAGTCGGACTTCTTACTGCAGCACTCATAAGCATGGAGTCTAGGGCCGGAGGAGACCCGGGGAACGGCCTTGGATGGGGAGAAAAAGGTGCATGTAAGAGGTGTGAGGTATTACTGTTGTTATGGTAATAATAATCCAAACTTTAACTCCATTTGAACTCTATGGAATGTAACTTTGCCTAACCCTGCTGATTTCGCCGATTGTGTGATAGTCGCACCCTTCTGCCTCTACCTGTCACGGGTCTATTGCGCGCAGTAACACGGGAAATAAATCCGTAAAAACATGTTTGCTTCAAAGGATACCCCTGACGAAGGGATTTTATCCCGAAATGCATTGGGTTATTTTTAATAAAAAAAGTGGCACGTGAAAACCAGATTGCTTCCTACGTTCTTTGGAATGAGTAAAATGGATTGAATAATTAAGAAAAATGAAAAGATATGGAGTAAAATTATCGACAAATATACAAGTTGAAAAGTAACAAGTTTTGATTGATTGGATTCATTCTTGAACGGCTGTGCATCTTGAAGTGGCACCGAACGAGGTGTCAATGTGTTTTGTGAAAGTTGTCACGCGCGACTGGACGGAGCGCGAATCATGTTTGCACGCCAAAGTCAGTTTGAAGGAGGACATGTGTTTAAAGCTCTGAGTACATCGGTGTGCATCTCACTACATAATGTTATAGAGGTGTGAGGTAGGCCATGGAAAGAGAGGTGCGCTTTGACACGGGTGTGGTCAGAGCCTCCCACTGAAACACCGGAGCTGCAAATGAATGATGGCAGCCATTTACACAACCCTGCTCCAGCAGCGCAGTCTGGGCAGTTAGTCTTCAAAAGTCCTGATGACAAACTGCGCAGACTCAACCTCCTACCTGCAGCCTCTACCACACCCTTTCCCAGCTTGTCAGAGGGCAGGACCCTCCTCCCTGTGATGTGCTGGGAATGGGAGGGGTGCCATCCTCTCAACTCTCTGGCTGACGTGAAGCCCCTGGCGACACAGGGCTTGAGACTGAAGCACCCGGGGCGAACTTTAGTCACACGTCATTAGGGGGTGGAGACTGGTCCCTGAGGCTTTTTGACGAGCTGATGACCTAACAGGCCTCAGGCCTGTGAGCTCATCCGCCCGGCAAAGTAGACAGGGCGAAAACGTAGGCTTGGCTGCCAGGATCACGTAACATGACACTCGGGGTCAGTTATGTTCGCAGCAACAACAGCCCCAGGGCCGGACTGGCCCCAAGCAAGAAGAGGTGTGTGTCATTTTTTTTTTTTTTTTTTTACTGATGATGAAAATAATTTGGTTTTACTTTTGTAGTAGCTGACTCAGGGGGTAAAAGTAAAGGGGGCGAAGCCCCGACGCCCTCACGCATAATCCACCACTGTGTAACGGTCAGGACTTGCTGCTATCCGGTTCTTGTCCCGTTTTATTCTCAAGAACAGCCAATAGCCTAGATTAGGGTGAGAAACAGAACCAAACTGCAGCTTCATTAAAGATTCATTAAGATTAGATGGGACCATGATAATCCTCTGGTTACAGTATTTAAAAACATCGGGGTAGACCAGAACCATTTACAGAGCCCAATTTTACACCAAAACTGACTTACATTGGATGATAACAGCCTTCTTGAAATTTAGGAGATCTCAGAGCTGAAAAGGAATAAATTACATTCTCAGTAAGATCTTATGTCCTTTGCAAATATTAGCAAGCACATTTTTTTATTGACTCACCTTAGTTTGAATATGATTCACCGCCTTTTGAGTTTTTCTAAGGATCACCAATTTGCTGTTGTGCTGCCTCCTTGCCAGTATGATTCAATCTCTATGTAAAACACTCTACTCTTTCTTTAAGCTAATAGGGAAGCCACATATTCTTCCACTTTTACAGAAATTAAGTTTCTGACAAGCAAAAGCTGCTCTTATTTATTTATAAATGGTAAAGGGAGTAGAAACCTGTTTCTCCGTTGCCAGTTTCCTTACTGGCGCTGTCCATATAAGGCCTTCATTACATTTATATGGTCATACCTCAACAGTAACAACTTAGGGGTTGATTAGGATGGCGAGGAGACCACCCCCGACAGGCTGTCAGTTGCGGTCTCCCCGCCATCCTAAGGAGCTTTTCCAACCGCCAGATCTTGATGGCAGGCGGGCGGAAAGCCCGACCACCACGTCGGATATGTGGTGGTCGGGCTTTCCGCCCTGCTCTGGAGGGCCTCCAAATCCCTACAATTGTGGCAGTGCCTACCAGGCACCGTCATAGGGATTAGGATGGGCCCTCCCTGCCAGCCATTCCATGGTGGTTCACCCACCATGGAAAGGCTGGTGGGAATGGACATTGGAGCCCGTAGTGGGCCCCCCTTCACTCCGCGCCCTTTACTTTGGGTGTAGGGGGGCACTGGTGGTGCCCCCCCAACAGATCCCTGTACCAAGTGACAGGTACCGCATGGTGCCTGTCACATAGTACAAGGATGTGTTACCCATCCCTTTTTTCCATTGCAGTGGGTGCTGCAGCCAGCAGCACCTGCCACAATGGAAATCCTGTACAATGTGACCGCCACTATGGCGGTCGCATTGTAATTTGCCCCGTGGGGCCTCCAACACTATATTGGGCAGTTCCCATTTCTGTTAGAGGGGCGGGCAGACGTGTGTCCACCCGCCATCCTAATCAGGCCCTTAGAGTTATGTTTATAGCGGGTGTATTTCACTTTTATAATCTTTATAAAGTGTGTATTGTTTTTCTATGCATAGAAGTGGATCTGAAATGTTTTAAATTATGTTACTTATGTTAAATGAGGTGTATCCTGTGTATTGATCAACTGTATCTACTTCTACATTTTTTATAGTTCATCGTCCTGAATATTAGCTTTACAATGATAATCTAAGTCTTACGAGCCATGGAAAACATTTTGCTTTATGTGAAACACTGGATATTTCTGTTTCTAATTCAGCACATTTCTATTTGTAGTTTAGTAAGTAAAACTGCAAAACCTTACACATTTTATTATCATTTCATTTTCTTTATCAAATAGACAGGGATACAGCGTAGTTGACCTTGGCATCAAATGTATTAAATTCCTAATTTCCTCAATAAGTATCTTGAAGAGCAAATAATGTTCTATAGATCTCAATTTTCCCAGGTCACGGGCATTCAGAGATATGTATTTATGTCCAACACACATTCCGCATTTTAATAATTTAAATATCTTAGCATTTTATTCATGGGCAAGAAGGTAAAAAATGTTTACTTTGCTGAAATTTGAATTTGATCGCAACAATAAGTTTTTTGTTTATATCTGTACACACGACTTATCCCAAAAAGACATTTAATTTATTAATAGCTTAAATACAAGCCTCAGGGCATTGCCTGTTTGTAAAAATGGGCAACTCTGGGAACATTTGAAATACCTAACAGTTCACATTGTATGTTCCAACAAAGTGGTTGCATTTTCTCACATCAGATCTTAATATTACATACTATCTCAGCAAATGAATAAAAGAAATTGACATAAAACAATATTACATTTAAAACAATAAAACTATCACTTAATTTTATGATTTACATAAGGATATGGCTATGGCTAACACAGCTTCCTTTGTCCCAAGGACTAGTATGTAGTCAAAAGCCTGATTCACCAGCCTAAGACTAGCTTTTTTAGGACCAGGTTTTAAGATTTATTTTCCTCTCCCCAAGTATTGAAGTACATAAAATCAATACCTATGCCAAATCATGATGTAGATGGTACACGCAATATAAGTCGTACCATTTGGTCCTTTTGTTTAATTCAGAATGATTATGAAATGTTCCCAGCTGCAGCAATAACAGCGGGCAACAAAAATTTGAATTCAAAACATTTCTAATGTAGCCATCTGTCTTTGGCTTTAGTTTGACTGCATTAATGTAAACTAATTATTTGCCATACATGACTTCTCCAATGCCAGGTTTCTAAGACTTTCTTGTTCGCTGGCTCTGCACGACCTGCTCCTATTACAGTAAAACCAGTTTGCATCTTGAGTCCTTAAACTAATGTGTTGCTTTATTGTGTAGTTTTTCCACCACAAACTGCTACACAAAAATATTGTTTCCTTCCAGATTTAATTCCGACCTTCTTTCATATATAGTATTTTTTTAAAGGTGCTGTACGTGCTCTGTCCTTGCCTTTATTGTTCTGCCTCAGCACAGTGTCTACAATTAACTAACTTTGCTGTCCCTCATATGCACTTAAACAACGAGTTCTCAAAGATGACCTGGAATCCAACCTTACAGGCCTGGTTAAGAAACCTACACATGAACCATCACATGCTTTATCTGTCAAAAAGAAGCTTCTACCACCTTGTAGTCTTTGACCATGATTAAAATACGAATGAGTGTATAATATCCTAGCATTATTACTCAACATTTGAAGACAGAATGTTAATTCTCCTCTTTTTCTCCTTTATTCTTCAGGGGGATTATACATCTGCACGCAGCTACTATCAGAAGGCATTAATGTTAGTACCCAACAGTAAACTTTTGAAGGAGAATCTTGCTAAGCTGGACCGCTTAGAGAAAAGGTTCCAGGAACTCACAGAGGGCAGTCAAACGTAGTTGTCACCCTCGAAGCCTCATGCAGAAACATAGCAGGAGCAAAAGCCAAGTGTTTGCTTCTGGCAAAGTGGACCTGTAGAGTGCCCACAGAGTGGCAGCTGGAAGGCCTGCATTGGTCACTGCTTGCTCCGGAAAGCCTAATTGAAGGGACATTATGTTATACCAAAGCTGTTAGCCATTGTTAATCGTTGGTGACATCACTTTCTGCGTTCAGGACAGAATTTATAATTGAGCGGTGATCCTGGACAAATGGAGAGAATAACAAACAGAATGAGCCACGGAAGAGTGAGACTTCATGCCAGAAAAGAATTAAGCACTTGGATGGGCCTCATGCTAATTCTCCTTTATGTGTCCTATTGCCATAATTTCCCTAACCCTGAGTTTGGGAACTGATATAACAGGGTATTTGTAAGAATGTATGTGCATTCTTTTTTTAACTGATCATATTGATGTCAGAGTCTACGCAATAGGAAAAACCTACAGATCATTGAGAAAATACTGCATCCAAAAGCAGCTAAAGTTCACAGTTGTAATTATGTTTATTTATATGTTTTTGGCTGGGCATTTGTGGCTGAATATTTTTTTGCACTGTATAGTACACCTTATCTTTTTCATTTTTCAACTTGACCTTTGATAGCGAGTTTCTCAGAGCACGAAATTGGTGAGCTCAGCCATGTTAATGGAAGATGTGTTACTCTTTTATTGTTGCCAATTTGTGAGGCTACGGTATACTAGGGCTGGGCGACAGTTTCTCCCTTTCTTTTAGCAGAGAACCATAGCTAGTGGTGGAAAGTTAGCAATGAGAAATTGGTGAGTGGTGTTCAATTTCCATTGGCTCTGGGATGTGGACATAAATCATGCAAGAATCACCTTTTCTCATTATCATTCATACCTACCTCCCCCTAGTGGAAACATATTTCACATTTATAAAAAACAAATCAAAGGATCTGAAAAAGAAATTTAAGCTCTGCACTGCTATATTGACAGTAGGAATGGCAACAGTCTCGCAACCACGTAATTGGAACATTGGTTCCAGTTGTGTTACTAAGTTTGCACTGTCCAGTTTGACATTTTGTTAATATAGGTGGCAAAATGTATATGAGAAAATATATGTTTTTCTGTGAAAAGCACTATAGCCATCATGTTTCCGCAACCCATCAAATTGATGTTTTTGGATGGAAGAAGTCTCAGGAGTTGACTGCGAGAATGAAAGCATTAAAACTTCCAGCTGAAGAATTGTGGGGAGATGAGCATCAGAACAAACACATGTTTTCCTCTATAATATGTTAAGAGATATTGGTTGACAAAGCTTGTATTACGCTATTAGATAATAGCAGTTATATATTATATGTCCGAATATGTGGAGTAGTTACATTATGTACTGGCTGTATAGAGTTTTAATAAAATTATCCTTTAGTGTGTATTTTGCTGTATGATATCAGCAACGTTCCATCTATAAGATTACAATATTGCTATTTATACTTCGCTCAAAAAACTAAATACGTTGAAGACAAGATTTTCTTAAGAACGGATCACATTTGGCATTAACAAAACTTCAACATGGTTGTTACCCTCTATCAGGCTTTTGTGCGGGAGGGAATATTTTTAAAAGTGCGAGGTGATCTATTTTCCATGGTGTGGCTTTTGCTAAAAGGGAATTGATTTTCCATCTCTTCTAATCTCAAAGGCATTGTATAAGCTAAAATGTATATTTTTGAAAATAAGCTAGATTAGGATATAGGGCAACAAACTAGCAATGGTATACTGGTACTGCAGCAGACCAAGAAGCACTATTGTGTTCATTTGTAACCTAACACATTAACAGAGACAGGCAAAAGGGAGCACTTCATTGTATGGCTTCTCATTTGATGTACCCAATATCTATTATAGTACCCATACTTTAAATCCCTTGCTCTGAAACCAAATGAAAATTCACAAAATATTCTGGGTTTAATAATATGCATTGAGATATATATAGCTAGATAGGTTTATATAATAACATATGAAAGATCTTGCTTTTCATATTGTGTAATTGATGCAGCAACAATTACTTAGAGTAACATGCATTTCTACACAGTCACTGTCCATGCTGATATTGATTCATTGGTTTGAAGGTGGCTATTCGCAATATGGCCATTAACTGTTCTGGACAATTAACATAGGCATTAAAATCATGTTCACGTTATCGATGACTGACATTTTCCCTCCATACTATGCAGAAAGTAGCCATGTCACTAGACAATAAGCATTTGATGACCATTATTTGCTAGGGTTATCTAACCAAAAAACTATTTTTTCTCGTATAATTGAGGTATCGTGTTCTGGAAAAGAGGCTTCTGTCGCATTTTATTTTTAAGGTTTAACATGTAACAACAAATACTCTTTAATTGCTTCATAAAAGCATGAAAGTGTACTTTTATCCATAATGAAACAAGGATGGCGTTCCACAGCTGAAGGTCCAGATCTAAGAATAGTCCTCTTAGAGCATTACGCATTGTCTAGTACAGGGGTGTCAAGAAACAGCATGGGTTCTGTGGTAAATTATCTCACCAACTTTCCCCTTCTTAAAGCAGAACGTTGGCCAAATGCTACACATTTTTTTCAGTGGTTAAGACTATGAAGGGAGCTTACACTGCTTTTCTCTGTGTGGTACCTATTTTGTACTGGGGACCTCCGTTATCTGGCTTATTGCAGTTACTGGGGATAGATCCCTAGTCCCAAAACAGATTACCCTCCTGCATTTTCTAAACACAAATATAAGAGTTTTTCTAAACACTTGTTAGTTTAACTTTCTTTCCAGTGGATGAAAAACACCCAGCAATTAGCAATGCAAGGTTTGATGTTTCATCTAAATGAAAAACAAAGTAATATAGGAATAGAATTTAGTCTCATAACGACTATCTCCTAGTAAAGAAGCTACTGTACAGAGGGCCACTGGAAAGGCAGAGCTGTTAGATTGGTAGGAGTGCTTTTGACAGGTGTGACACGTACACAAAGACGCCAGTTAAAAAGTCAGAATGTTTGTATCACATGGAACTGAGATTAAACATCTGATTCTTTAACACCCTGGAACCAGAGGCAAATTTGAGGCTGGGGTTTAAACAACAGTATGTTCTCATTTGAAGCCTTTAAAACTTTTCTTGTTAGTGAGAACTTCCTCAGAACGTCTGCTGTTCTGTTTGTTCAGATAGTACAAATGTGTACTTTGACAGTATTAAATTGAATAGTTAGCCAGTAATGCACAATGACTAACCCTACAAACAGTGAGGAGGAGCGTCGCTTCGCTGCTTTTTAGCAGTGAAATAAAGGGAAAATTCTAGTTCACGCTATATAAAACTCTAAAAATAAATAAATAAAATGATATTAGGGGACGGGTGCAGGGGACGTGTGGTTGCACCCTCCTAAGTGCACAATGACTGCTTACATGACTCTCTCAGGCCGGTCAAACAGTTCTGCTCTCTTCGCATGTTCTCCATGAAGGCTGCATTACAGCCTGCTTGGAGAAGATGCCCAGGCTCCCAGTCAGCGTCTGAGTGCCGAAACACGGCACTCAGACGAATCACAATGATGCTAAGGCAGTGTTGTGATTGGTTGATTTGGAGCCTGGGTGTGCTTCGGAGATGTGGCAAGGAGGTATGTTTTTTATTTTATTTTGTAATACCTGGTTTCCCCGCGTCCTCCCACCAACCCTTCCCCGCACCTCTAATCCATACTGGCCGCCCCGCTCCATACAAAAAGAATTGATAGATTTAAAGTCTAACCTCTTTGTGAAGAATGTTGAAAGTTTACAAGTACACTACTGGAGATATATGACTCTTTCCCTCTACAAATAGACAGGGAATTCTGAAAAAATTACAATCTTTATCTTCCCCTTAAAAGTTTCCATTTTTATTGATACCCCCAAAATACTCAAGATACACACAAGTGTTGTTAGTCAACCCATACATCCCTTGTATTGGATGCCAGCATCACACACTCTTTGCATTGATGGCTTTCTATATGGCTACAACTTTCTATGGGAAGGGGGGAAGTGAGCTAGACCCTGAAATTTGAATTGAAGAAGGAGAAACATCTATATCGAGGTTCTAAGCATCAAGCGGGCATAGCGTAGGTATGAAGCACTACCACTGCATTAAAACGTGAGGGGGCATCCAAGATAGAGGGGCTTTTCTTTTGAGGCCAGAGGATCAACATGTTGTAAAGCAAATGTCACTAAATTTGGAAAGACCCAGTGCCAAAGACGACTGCATCTTCCCCCAGTAGCCAAGCTCAAAGTTGTAGTTGTTCATAAATAGATAAATCTGCAAATTAGCCTATGAATCAGAAGGTCTTTGTTGAATTCAATGATTCATAACTGTGGGAACATGCAAACTTTGAGCACACATAAAGTACTACAACACCATAGAAAACATCCATATTTCACAAGCATCTCCTTTATTGTACAATAAATATATTTGCATGCAAAAAATAATATAATTTCCTCAAAATATATATAATTTTTGTCTTTCATCATCAATATAGAACAAAGCAAGTATTTGCATTTATTTTGTTTCTACCGAGCATGCGCTCTATCTCCTTTCTGCAGCACACCGTTGACTTTTTTTCACTTTAAAAAATATAAATAAATGTAGCTATAAGATGGATTTTCAATATTTTTTAATGAAGTCTATAAATAAGTTCAAAGGATTGCAAGAGTCAGTGGCATTTCAATAGCCCCCTCAGCCACAGCAGTGTGGGGGGGTGAGCTCTAAATGGCTCCTCTAGCACTGTTCACGGGCAGCGGGCCCCTCGCCTGAGAGCTCCTGACTGGGTCCAGAGCGTGGTGGGGGGGTGCCCTCCACGTACTTTGCAGGAAGGCCCCCTAAAAAGTTTCCTTACGCCACTGGCAAGAGTTTAGACATCTGAAACAGAAACACCATTATTCAGCACCAAGAGCAGAAGACCTGAATTAGAACTCCAAATAACAAACAGTATTGTCCTACCACTTTTTTCAATCACTGTTCATAACAATAATGTTTGTTTTGAAATATTTTGTAATTCACTGCACTAAAGCACAAAGCATACACATTTAGTCCAAGTACATAAGGAATACTTTTTCTATTGTTTGTGACTGGTAGACAATCCACAGAAGAAAATCAATAATGTAATGTGAGGGTGATGTAAATTCAAACTTATTTTTTCAACAATATTTATTTTTAACTTATGAGAAAGAAAATCTTAATATATTTCATTGTTTGTATTTACAACAAATGTAATTCCCGGGTGGAGTTCATGCTAGCAAACACTGCCACTATTCATACTCTCGTGTTGACATTCTTGAGGCTGGTTTCACTCTAAGCATCTCTTTGCATAATTGATATCATCATCATTCTTCATTCATGTAGTTATCACATATCATATCATGTGATGTTAATACTAATATATTAGTTACAACCAATTAATTGGTATTGGTTGTGTATGTAGCATTTACTTCAAAGGCTGTTTTTTATTAGGGATTCATACTGAAAAAGGGACTATGGTGTACTTCAAAATCAAAATATTCTTTATTCGATCTCGTGAAAAGTAGATCATAAAAGATAAATAATTAAAACACTTATCATAATAGCATTAACATGAAATATTTAAATTACACTCACAAAGAGATAAAAACATCAAATATTATCAATGCATAGTAGATGAAAAGAGCCATAAAAGGACAAGGTGCATCATATAGTAACCTGCACTAGTGTACTTCTTTCAGTCAACAATGCTCTTGTTAGCTCAGCATAGCATGCAAACCCTCATCAGGTCATGGATAATACAGTAGTTACTATCATATCCCAGCGGTCTAAATAAAAGGGGAGATACCATTGAGTTTAGACAAAGAGTCTAGGGTGATAGTACATGCCTATTGTCAGTCTTCAAAGTTTGTATCATAAGTGACCTTTGGAAACATACTTGACCTCTGCAATTAACATCATATGAATGGAAGTTGGAAAAATAGTTTCAGTCACGAAAACCATAATACTACTTCAAATCAAACATAATAGACAAATATTATAGAACAAATATGCATTTAATGGAAACATGAAATTAGCTCTTAACAAGAATTCACTTCATTCCCATTATTTCTTTTACATATTGAGCATTTCTAATTGTTTCATTTTTTTTTACAGGAAAGGAGACAATATAGACAGATGCACATGTTATATTAGAGGAGTCTTTTTGTGTTGTCCGTCCATATTTTATTAATTATGTTTTAAGCATATGAGATTTTATTTTTTGTATAGCTGTGAGAATAGAAATATGTTCATGACTTAATTAATATGCTTTGCAAAATGTTTCCAATTCTTGTTTACCAATGTTTGTAGCATCCACCTAATACATACAATGTTTTGTGGAAAAGCATTTTAAACACTAACCATGCAGTTTGAATCTTCAATCATTTTATTATGTTTCATTTTAACATCAAAGGCCTGTCCTAGCTTTCTGGACCTTACTAGGAGGCTGAACTGTTTCAAATATGGCCTCATGTAAAAACGGTGTGCAATACAATGTGAAATCCAAGTTCCTCAAACTTTGACATCCATGGGAGTTTTTCTTAGAGGAAACCCAGAAAGATATATAAGGAATAAGCCAATTACAATTGTTAATATCAAATAATCTGCATATTTAAATGTGAAAGGAGGGCACATGCTCTCAGCGTTCAATGTATAGGCTCTTTTATGTGCTGTGTGCCCCATTGATATCACTATGAAGGAGCATTGTAATAATGTGCGGTTGGATGTTGCATGGCTTAGGGACACTACACAAAATCAATTACCAAAAAATGGGTCACAGGCATAATTGAGTCAAGGAAAGTTGTGGGCCGGTTGGTGGATCACAGTGGTCTTTGCACATTGCAAATGATTCCTTCAAAAACATTTTTGTTACGCGTCACTAGTAATGAATAGCAATGTACATGCGATATAAGAGTGATAAGAATTCTGCCATGTCTTTAAAGATCGTAAAAACTGGTATGGTGTCAGTGCAGTTATGTTGTCAATATGCAGCAATATGATTCACCACTGTCACTGTGACATCACAACACCTCCCACTCTCCTTCCTTTCATAATCCTCCCTGTGTTTCCTATGGCCACCAACACTATATCTGTAGCTGCTGCTTATGAAATTGTGGCGTTTCAAGAAGGTAGTGTGTTGAGGGTGTAAGTAAATCAGTCCGAGGCTTGGCTTCTCGCTAATAAGTTGCACTGATATCTGAACAGCAAATGTTTTAAACAACATTCTTAGCAGAGGAAGTAAGAGAGTGCGTTTATGTGTAGGTATAAATAAAATATCAACTGGAACAAACGTATGGCAGTCCCAATTCCTTCAGTTTCTCATGATATCGCATACATGCAGGGCACAAATATAGAGACTAATTTGGACAGTAAAGGTCTGATTCGCAACACTATTTGCAAATACAATTGGCAGTCCATGATTCACAGGATCATGATCTACATATGGGTATGCTAAGAAAGGGATCTTGCCACAGTGGAATCTTTAAAGTGTTGAAGAATCTCTGCAGTCCTAATTTTATAATTAAAGGTATGCCCATGGCTGTTCGGACGTACAAAAGATAATGGGAGAAATGCTTTTGATATGGCTAACCACTGGCAATCGCTAAGAGTAGTACTCCGTTTCCCACCTTAGATTAGACCAAGCCATATGCAAATATGTCTTGTTCTTGCACTAATAGTAACACTCCAGCCAGAACTGCCACACCAGATCCTCTCTGAACCGGAACACAAACAACCCAAGAACTGTTTCGCCTTAGTCTGGGCTATTCAGTTGGGTACACCTTGGTTCCGAGGGCACACTAAGTTTGCTGGCATAGGCCACTGCCACGAGTCGACGGCATTTGTAAATCAGGTTAAACTCCCACATAGACATAACTTGGAGAGTAACTTTACAAATACGGTGTAAAGATTTCATAACACATGTATATCTTTTTGCTGTGTAGGGATGGAACTTTCTCCATGAAAAAAAATATTTGCCATTTAGAGAAAAAAAAGACATATGCAAATGTGCATTTGTGTAAAATGTACTCCTGCAGATTGTCACTCCTAATAATAAGTGAAACTCATGCATGGAAAGCTATGCAAATCATACAATTCTATGCATACGCCTCAATTTGACAAATCCTATAAAATGAGAAATGTAGACAGATTAAAGGAGGAAATAATGCGTAGATATATGAATTTGTAACTGATTATTTATTAATAGGCCACATTAATGGTAGTATTAAAGTACAAACATGATAAACCACGAAGAAATAATGAGGCAAGTAAATGTGCGAACAAATGAATGTCAACTATTAGACAAGCTTATGAACAAATAAACAGATATCTACTTTTAAGAAGTGTGTGGACAAGAATGTACATGTCTATGAAACCGTAACTAAAATGTAATTCTCATGAAATCCACCTTGTACAACTAAGTGGTTTTGATTTGCTTCCAAATATAATGCTTTTTTGATGTCATTCAAAAATTATGATTGAGCTTATATATGCGTATGTTATCTGTAACATATTTGAGATCATGTATATCTGTTATTTTTGTTGGATGTGTATTTTTTTAAACTATTGGGTGCATTGATGGATCAACAAAATAAACAGTGGATGGCCTTGGAAAGCTTGTGTTTACTGAGTCAGGGGCAGCATGCACATTCACACAGCTGAGTAATGAAAAAGAATATGTCAAATACATTTATTCACTGTGTTTTATTTATTGTGGGTATAATTAAGCACTAGTACTGATATTGCAAAAAAATATGATTCTTGGCAAAATACAACAAAGGTGACTGAGTAGCAAAAAATTGCTTATTCATTGTGAAATTTCATTCCATGGTTTCCCATAAAAATGCTTTCTTTAATAGTCATTCATTTTGACACATAATTAATTAGTTCAAAACCAATGGTCTTACTAAATCGTGACTGCTACTGTATTCTGACAATTGGTTAGTATTTCATGTCTTTTTTATATGCTGTTCTATTACATTTTGCAGCTGTTTGTATAAGTTACACTAAGTCAGAGTAGGATGCATCATATACACTAAATATTTATTAATTCAAGTGCAAACAATTGAGTTATTCGTTGTCCTAGGCATAGAAGGGTTGGTGACAGATATTTGCACAAATGGTATCTTAAATCTGTCTGTTTTTAAGAACAGAGAAATGAACTACCATAAACAAATACAGTTAATTTTAAAGAACAATGTACATAGAGAGCTCTTTTAACCTTTATTTTTAGATTTGCCCTCTTGAGACAGCTTTACCTTGAGACATCCCTTCATCTCCGTTTCCCCATTATGAAATTACAGGCATTGCCATGTAAAGTAACCTTTCCTTAGTCTCCACCACAGCACAGGGCACAGCACACTTGCACTCCAAAAAGTTGTCTTAAACGCTGTGGAGAAAGCATGATTTCTATTATGTCTGTAAACATAATTTCTGGAGTTCGGTGGTAGGTAGGATCTAAAGTGCACTGTTGTGCAGAAAGCAAATCCTCATGTTTTATCATCACATGCAGCATAATGACTATTATAGGCACGGTACGTTAGCTCTGGGCCAATGCATTGGCATGTTCTAGCAGCTTTCCCGAATGGGTCCTACGTTCATGTATGCAGTAAGGATGTAACATGTTTCTTGAAGAGAAGTTATTGATGCATGTTTGTGTCCTCCAAATAGGTGTGAAGCTTTCTTGGCGGCTTAAATGTAATGTCTACGGTATTTTACAGATGAGTTTTAGGTAGGTGCCAGTTCCATCTTGGGACATTTCAACCTGTCTGAATCGTTCATTATTTCGCATATTTTGTTGGGTATTGCTTTACTTTACTCAAGCACACGTAGAGCACTGCGTTTTAATCATTATTTTGCACTTCCAAATATGGGGCCACTCTTGAAATCCACACTCTGCTTACTAGAGTCATCAAGTAAATCTTCCTCGAAGCTGTCAGTGGGTTTATGGTCTTTACTCGGACCACGCACGCAACCTGGGATTCATCCTGGACTCTTCCCTCACGATGACCAAGCAAGTCAACGCTGTCTCGTCCTCCTGCTTTAACACCCTGCGCATGCTCCGGAAAATCTTCAGGTGGATCCCCACCGAAACCAGAAAGACCGTCACCTAGGCCCTCGTCACCAGCCGACTGGACTATGGAAACGCCCTTTACGCAGGAACCACCGCCAAACTTCAGAAACGACTTCAACGCATACAGAATGCCTCCGCACGACTCATCCTCGACATCCCACGCCACAGCCACATATCCGCCCACCTAAGAAACGTGCACTGGCTCCCTGTCAGCAAGAGGATCACGTTCAGGCTCCTCACCCACGCACACAAAGCGCTCCACGACATGGGCCCCGAATACCTCAACGGCCACCTCTCGTTCTACACCCCCACCCGCCAGCTCTGCTCCGCCACCGTCCCGCGGATTCGCAGAACCACCACCGGAGGAAGATCGTTCTCCTACCTGGCAGCCAAGACCTGGAACTCCCTCCCCGCACACCTATGACTGACCCAGGACCATCTCACCTTCAGGAAACACCTCAAGACCTGACTATTCGAACAGTAGCAGCACCCCCCCTCCCCTCAGCGCCTTGAGACCCTCACGGGTGAGTAGCGCGCTCTACAAATGCTCTGATTGATTTACTGCGTTGGGTGCCTTTACATGTTTTATGTTTTGATTAAACATTTGCTGGTTCCCTAAATCCATTTACTTGGCTGTTACAACATCTGAAATAAGGTACACCATGCCTATCAACACTAGCGGCTGGTGATCCCTGAAAGTGTTGAGACATAATACTTGTCACGGGTTCACCTCATTGCTTTCAGAATTTGCCTTGGGTGTCCTTACACACAAATGGACCCATACACTCACACTTGCTGTTTCCAACCTACATATGCACTTGCGTACACTCACACTTTCACAATCACTAACCTTCACTCACACTTGCTAGTGTACAGGGGCTTTGATTTGAACTCCTGGGGTACAGGTGTTCTGCTTTAATCATCATCATCAAAATACTTTATTCGTTTTTTTCCAAACATAAAAGTGAGAAGACAGCAACATAAATGTTAACAATACATATAGAGAATAAAACACATAAAAAATACAAACAATAAATCTCATTGATGGCAGCAGAGCAAGCTTAGTTCAACAAATGGAACATGGAACCAACAGTTGCACATACAGAGAAAAAGAAATAAAGCACCCTGATGTTCATAAGGCAGGTAGAGGGAGGAAGATAAAAAGTCAGCAAAAAGGGTAAACATATGTGCATTAAAAAGGTTTAAAATACAATATCATACTATAAAAGGATCATATGTAAACATTTCATAAAAAGTGAATGAAAGTAGGAACTTTAGGCATATTAAAACACTAAAACTTAGCAGATTTCAACATTTCCTCCACCGCATCAAACTTGTAGGGGGTTAAAACTTTCTAATAAATTAGCATTATTGTTACTTAGTAGGGTAAGAAAGGTAGATTCTTTCAGGATGTTATTAGCTACAGAGAATTCATCATAAATCCAATTGATTTGTTCTTCCAAGTAGTTAGCGATATTATCGCTTAATGCTTGAGAAGGGGGAGTGGAGTCAGCAGTGGCAAGCGGATTCGTAAAAGATTAAGGAACTTTATAGAGCTCTTTGGAGGAGTTCCCAGCTCAACCCAGTTGGGAAAAAATGTGCGCTTTGCAAGCTTTTTTATGGTAACGTGCTAATGCGATTTTATAGGTTTCTCTTTCCTGTAAGTTATGAGATAGTCGCCTACGTCTCTCCAGTTGTTTGCATGTTGACTTCTCTTTATGTAATTCAGGTGAGTACCAGGGCATAGCTCAATTCAGAATTTCTTTTTATGGCTTAAAAGGGGCAATATAATCAATGACTGATGTTAGTGCCCTATGATAGTTATCAACACTTACATTGAGGCGGGAACACTTAAATTGAGGCAGGAACCGCCAGCCACCCATTCCGGGTGAATTGCTCTTTGAGAAGCAATGCGTAGGAGGCAGCACTGAACAGGACTTCGTGCGCGAGTCTGGGCCAACACATGAAGCTAGCGTGAGTCTAATGGTGTCATCGACGCACATGCCCCCAGCTCCTGTGCATCGGTATGGAGAGACAGTTGCCTAACTATACGTCAACATTGTGAGCAGGGCGCTACACCAGCGAAAAACGTGAACAATCTGTTACCTAGCAACTACAAGCCCTGCAGTCCAGCCAACCACTGTACACCGATATATAAATCTGCTCTGGTGCTGTGCAACAAAGCTTGTGTCTTCAACAACAACAAAAAGGATGGGAATTTGACTCTAAAGCATCCAGGGTGTAGGTTGCAGGGGAGTTTTATTGACAAAGTGAAAGCTCTGCAATTAGTCATTTACACGAACAAATGTAATTAAGGCACCATATTGAATAATTACTTTACTTTGAGACACATAGCAAAAAATTTAAAGGAGGGAGATTATTGTGTTAAAGGCATGTTAGCTTGCTGAATCCTGGAACAGAAGGGTTTATCATGCCCACATTTTTTGCATACTCCTGGTAAACCCATAGTGTACTAGAAAGATAGGTTTGAGGCTTACGTGTAAGCCGTTGGAGGAGGCATTTAGAACTTTTGCCATGCTTATCCATTGTTTTGGAGCAAAGGGAAGCGGAATTTTAAGACATCTTCCACTCATGGAGATGGAAGATGAAGATGATGAAGACAGGGACAAATATGAAATAGCGTGAACCAGTTGGATACAAACTTTGGAAAAAGAGAAATGAGGAAGCAGAAAGGTTTAGGTTCCTAAAAGAAGCCAGATGCCTGGGGAATCTGTGGATAGTTATGTTGATAGTCTAAGGTCACTGGCAGCCACTTGCAATTTTAAAGGGTCCCTTGATGAGACGTTGAGGGACCAGTTGGTGTTGAAGGTAAACAGGAAGGTCCAGGAGAAGTTGTTGAACACCGAAGGATTAACATTGCAAATGAATATTGACATTATTAAGAGAGCGGAAATTACCAATGAAGGATTGAAAGAATTGGCTTCCAAGGAAAGAGTAGTTAACGTTCACAGGAATAGTCAAAAGCTGAACGTGGAAGACAAAAATGTCATATTCAATTTGGAGAACTAAACTTGTTACAAATGTAGCTTGAAGGGACACCTGGCAACGGACGCAACATTTCCTGCTATAGGTCAAGTGCGCAGAGATTGCACCCTGAAGGGACATTTTGCCAGAGTGTGCCATGGGAAATTCAGTTGGTTCAGGAAAATTAAGAATGTGGTTAACACTGTGGAAAGTGGTAGCAAAGATGAGTTAGCCAAGGAGGTCATCTTGCAAATACAGCAAATAGGAGGTACTGGAATGGAATATTCTTACTGCGTGATTAAAATAGATGGAGAGGCGATTAATATAATGGCAGACCTTGTATCGGTGTATTCTTGACAATGAGTGTGTACCTGGTTCCATTTCCTGGCTGCACTCTCACCAGATGTTAAGTTGGTAGAATATGGCAACCAACCAAAAGACCTAGTGGGGTTCATCAAAGCCAATTTAGAGGTTCAAGGGGTAGTGGTTCCCTCAAAGTTTATTTTGCCAAGGATGGCTCCTGTCTTTTGGTGTGGCCTGAGCAAAAAGATTTCAAGTAAAATCTGGATCCAAATCATCTTGCTCAGGTTTTGGGTGTGCAAATAGGCATTAAGATTATAGGAGAGGTGCCTTTGATAGAGGAATTTTCTTCTGTGTTTGATGAGAAGTTAGGGAAGATGAAGGGGTTCAAGCATACAATTGTGCTAAAGCATGGAGCGACACCTAAAGAGCATCAGTCCCATAGGGTAACACTTATTACATGTAAGTCATTACGTGAAGCGCTGCAAAGATTGTGTGGTGAGGGAATCATAGAAGAAATTGAAGCAGTGGAGTGGTTGGTCCCAATTGTGCTAGCAAAAAAGTCGAACAGGGACTTAGGCCTGTGTGTGGATTTAAGCAACTTGAAAACTACCATTTGGGTCTACCATCACCCTTTGCCCAACATTGGCGAAATGCTTACCAGCATCAAAGGGGCCAAGAAAAAGCTTCTTCACCAGTGAACAAAGATCCTCTAAGACCAATTCTTGGTATTAGCTAAATATTATTCCTGTTTCATCTGTATGTTTGCAGACAAAACTAGACACGAGGAAGCTCATGTTGAAGAATGAGAAGTTTGTGTAGTGCGATAATTGTGGGAGAGAGTTCAGTGACCTAAAGGAAGACAAAGCATTTGCCTCGGCGCTTACACCAATTGACACTAATGACACTTATGTAATCAAATACCGATGCCAGTTGTGAGGAGTTGGGGTCACATTTGTTGCAAATTTGTGATGAAAGGGACGTCATTGTTGCTTATGCATCTAGGCCTTTTAGGGTTGTGATGAGAAACTACTCCACTATTGAGAAGGAAACCTTGACCTGCTGGTGGTGTGTGGATCGCTTCCAAAGATGCGTGTAGGGAATTCATTTTCTGGTTCAGACAGTCCACAGGCCTCTGGTGGATGTGTTTTCCAGCAAGGTAGCGGTCAAGCAGTCTCCCAGGTAAGCAGGGTGGGCAATACAATTTTTAAAGTACATTTTCACAATGGAATATGTTCCCTGAAAAAAAACTGTTACAGTTGATTGCTTGTCCAGGTTGCCGGTGAGAGAGGAAGAGTTGAGGAAGGGAAGGACGAAGGACTAGTGGTAGCCCAGGTGAGTGCAGTCACCAAAGGGAGGAGGAATGGAAGAGAGTGGTGAATGAAGATTAAGTTATGCAAGAAGCAGGGAATTACTTGGCTGTTTGTTGGCATGTGAGAGGAAAATCGTCTAATGCCTCAGAGTGTTTCCATGAGGAGAGTGGGGAGTTGTCTATTGCTGGTGGTATTGTATATTGTGGTAAGTTGCTAGTAGTGCCCGTGTCACTAAGAAAACATATTATGAAGCTTGCTCATAATGGATACTTTGTAATGAGTGTCACCAAAAGACGCATAAGATCAGAATACTGGTGGCCTGGAATGGACTGTGAGAGCATATTTATTTATTTATTTTTTACAATTTATAAAGCGCGAACAAATGCCCGTAGGCGTCTCGGCGCTAGCGACAGTGCGTGAAGTTCCCACAGAAGCTAAATCGGCAGCTGTTATTGACCAAACAGCCAGGTCTTTGTTTTTCTGCGAAATTGCATCAAGGACGAGCTTTCTCTAATGGCTACTGGCAGAGAATTCCACAGTCTAGGAGCAGCCACCAAGAAGCGCCTATCGCCCCAAGTGACTGTTTTGGTTCGCGGTACCAACAGAAGCTTGAGATTGTTAGATCGAAGCGATCTTGTGGATGAGTGAGGCCTGAGATGGGCTTTAAGGAAGTGAGGGCCGTGATTATGCAGTGCTTTGTATACTATACAAAGGGTTTTGAATTTTATCCTATTCCGGATCTTGAGCCAGTGAAGATCTTTTATGGTCTCCGAGATTGGCATGAAATTCGGGGTTCCCGACAGGAGACGGGCTGCCGCATTCTGGATTGTCTGTAGTTTATTAGTAACTCTGGCCTGGGCATTGATAAATATGCCATTGCAGTAGTCGAGGGAAGACAACACCAGGGAGCTTATCAGAGTCTTTCCTGCTGCAGCTGGCAAGAACGGCATGATTTTCTTAATCAGCCTTAGTTTATGGTGGGCAGTAGCTGCTGTTTTGTTTGCGTGGGCCATAAAATTCAGGTTCTCGTCAAAAATCACTCCCAGATTTCTGACAGCAGGGACCGGTTTAGGTGGGGTCCCATACGTGGACGGCCACCAAGTAGTAGACCAACTGGGTGAGAGATGTCCGAAAATGACCACCTCCCTCCCAGTATTCATTAAAATCTAACCTGTTTACTTGTTAAGCCTCCTTCTTCATTTTGGCTAGTACTTTCATGTGGGACTGCTTACATTACAAGCACTCCATGAAGAGAAGCACCCATGCAGTGCCGAAATGACAGAGAGAAGTTTTAGCCGGTGGTTGCCAGTGGGGGCCACACGCACCTATTTTTCCCTCATCAGGCTGTTATCGAGAGAGGAAAAAAGACATAAACAAGAAAGAATGATGAAGAGAAAGACGGAAAATCCATTACCAAGGGAGAAAGCAGGAACCTGCAAGAGTGAAATAAAGGGGTTGGGAGTGTCTGGCAGTGGATTAAAAAGCCTGAGGTAGATTCAGAACTACACTGCCTTGGTATTCAGTGCAGCACTCATTACTTTACAAATTAAGTCCTGTAAACCCCACATGTAACCACTGCTGCAGCCCACCTAAAAGGCTCCATTTGTCAAGGTGTTCACTCTGCTTCTTTTCCTGCAGCTGTTCCCTGAATACACCTAAATATTGTCTCACTGAAATAAACTAATTTTAAAAAGAAAATAGTCAAATCCACGAGCTCCCAATGTGATTAGCAATAACACTTTTTAAGGTTCCACGTTGAGTTAGTTTTCTAAAATGCAGTATTCATACAAATCAGAGGGCCACTATTAACTTGTAAACCATGTGCAGCCCATAAACATACATGCCACTGCATTGAGGTTGTAAACAATTGTGCAATGGTGTATTTACAGTTAAGGGCACATGCATCAAAGCTTTTTGCGATCGCAAATGGGTCGATTCGCAAAAATCTGCTGTTTGCGATCGCAAAATGAGCTTTTGCGATGCATGATTCTATTTGGCATGTGCAATTTCGGAAATCGCAATTTTTTGCGATTTCCCAAACTGCGATTGCATTTAAGGAATCGCAATTTGCGATTCCTTAACTGCAATGCAAGAAGCACTGTGAAATAGCGATTTCACTATTTGGGGACACAAATTACCAAGCAGTTGAACTGGCTGGTAATTTGCTAAAACTTTAAAAAGTGCACTAAAGTGCATTTTTCAAAGTTTCATGTTGCACACACACATGCCCTTGAATGAAACGAAGTCCCAGAGGGGCGGGGCTGATGGTGTATAGTCCACGCGGCTGCTGTGAATGTTGTGTAAAACACCAGTGATCAAGGGCAGGAAGCCCGAAATGCATATGGCAGCGCTAGGGGAAAATGAGCAATGTGCCTGCAACCAGGAATAAAGCTATGGAGTTACTTACCATTGTGTGGCGTCTCTACAAGGGTAACCTTTCGTGTGTGGAACTAAATTGTGGCGCGCCTTGTCGCGGAGATGCCCCACTGCTGGAACAAAGCGGACCTCGTCACTCGGAACTCTGGGTGCTTGCAAAGGGAGTGGTAAATCCAATATTTCTGGTGAAAAAATAGCAGGTATTTGGGACAATTCTCCCCGCAACCCACTTGGGGAGTGCAGTTTTAATTTTTCACTCATACCAAGCAGCAATCACTATGATGAATAAATGGACTTCCATACCCAGAAACCAATGAATGAAACGAAGTCCCAGAGGGGCGGGGCTTATGGTGTATAGTCCACGCGGCTGTTGTGAATGTTGTGTAAAACGCCAGTGATCAAGGGCAGGAAGCCCGAAATGCATATGGCAGCGCTAGGGGAAAATGAGCAATGTGCCTGCAACCAGGAATAAAGCTATGGAGTTACTTACCATTTTGTGGCGTCTCTACAAGGGTAACCTTTCCTGTGTGGAAGTATACATTTATATAGTATTAAATGTTACTTAAAAGTATTTAGTTTACATTATAGTAATATCATATACGAACATATTTAAGAAATACTATTTTAAACTATATTATATATCAATATTGTTGTCTTTTTTTAATGATATAATTGTGAAAAAAACAATGTTTTAAATATTTTTTAACTTACTATTACAAGTATAGGAAAACAATATTTTTGCACTCAATATTTTTGACACAATATTTCTGTTCACGATATTGTTGTTGTAATCAATATTATGTCAGTGATCTGTATTTTCCAAATTCCCACCCACAGTAAAGTGTTATTATTAGCTTGAACTCAGCCTATGGTGCCCCTAACTCTTGTAGGACAGACCTATTTGCTTTTTCTTTTTTTTTTTAATATCTTTATTTACGTTTTTTTAACAACAAACTTAATTTCCCCTAGCTCCCCCCCACCCACCTCCCTTCCCGGACAGACAGGAGTACATACATATATACATTTATATATCGTGCATTTTAAATCGAGAAAGACGGAAAAGAAGAAAAAGATATATATATATTAAGGTATCCAAAGCTGATTACCTTTTAAACTACCATTTCAGTCCAGAGAGCCAGAAGTCTGTTGCCATAAAATTAGAGGGGACCACATTTTTAACCCTTTTTTACGTCGCCTAACGCCTTTACATCTATAAATTGCAATTTCGGTATTAGCGACGGCCAAAAAACGGGCCAACCATTGTTGGAAAGTGGGAGCAGAATTATCACGCCATGCTGAGGCAATACATAGCCTGAAAACAGCCATGGCGATAAAGATAAGTTTGTGACCAACCCTGGAATTTCCAGGGTCTATTGCCCCTAATAGAATAGTCCCGTAGGATAGAGTAGTAGTGTTATGCAAAATGGTAGACAGAAATTTCCCTATCTCTTGTTTGACCAATTTTAGTCCTGCACAAGTAGAAAAGATATGTATACAGTCGGCCTTATAAAGCATACATCTAGGGCAGCAAGAACTCGAGCCATTGCCCCATTTTGCGATTCTATCCGGTGTGTAGTATAAGAAGAAGCCGGTTTTAAAAAATTGTGCTTGAAGTTTGGTTGACATCAAAATAGTTTGAGACATTTCGTAAGCATAATTAAACTCTTCATTGGCGATTTCAGCCTTCTCTAACCATTTCTGTGCAATTTTCTCCATATCATCAGGAAATAAAGTATTAATGTGAGAATAAATGCCCCCAATCGTGTTATTTACATCAGATAGCAGTATGTCTACTAGCTTGATTTTATACTTAACCATCCCCACCGTCTGTCTTATTTTCTGTAACAAAAAATCTCTAATTTGCAAGTATTTGAAAAAATCCCGCCAATCTAAGTTAAATTTGTTTTTTAATTCTTCAAACGAATATACCCCGGTAGAGGAGAAAAAGCAGCCTAAATGGCTAAATCCTTTATTATGCCATTTATGGATATATTTGTCATTAAAAATTTCGGGCAGATCTGGGTTGTTTTTTATAGGTGTATAGAATGACAGTCTTCCAATCCCGAGCAGTTTCCTAACGATTTTCCAGACCTTAAATCCACTAAGTAATGTTTTATGTTTAACTTTTTTGTGGTAGCTGTCGTGAAGATGTTTCCACCAGGACCCTCTACTCTCGCTACCTATGAGTAGTTGGAAAGTAGAAGGCGTATAGGGTGTCTGATCCTCCCCCACCTGACCTTCCGAATCACATTGCAACAGTTCCTTACTGTATAATAGCACGGTTGCACAGTAGTACGCCTGTAAATTTGGCAAAGCTAGCCCACCCCGATCCTTCTGGAGAGTAAGGAATTTATAAGCCCGCCGTGGTTGTGAATAAGCCCATAAAAAGCTAGAGAATATCCCTTCCATCGAATTAAGCCAGGGTAAGGAAAATTCTAAGCAAATCGCTCTGAACAAATAAAGAATTTTAGGGAAGAACACCATTTTAATCACATTAACTCTGCCAATGATAGAGAGATGTAGGTTATCCAAACGTTGTAGATCTTTCTTAATTACCGTTGTAAGTGGTTTCAAATTTGTATTAACCAGGTTATCTAGATCAGATGTAATACAAACTCCTAGATAAGTGGCTTCTTCCACCACCCGCGAAAGAGGGTTTGTAAGTGTTTGTGAGTGGCTGTATGGGTTTGTGGGCGAGTGTGTGAGTGGGTGTGGGAGTGGCTGCATGAGTTTATGAGTGGGTGTTTGAGTAATAGTATTGGAGTGTGAGAGAGTGTGTGAGTAGGTCTGTGAGTAGGTGTATCTTTTTTTCGTTGGCCTCTGGATCCATGGATGCATTGCGGATTGACATGTGGAGCCATGATAAGCACCCTGCGATGTATCTGCAGTTCCTCACATTTGTAAAAATAATTTTTGGGGCCAAATTCTTGCCCATCAGCGATCCCTCACTGACCCCTCTATCACACCCATGAGGTCATGGTACTTCTACCCTCGCTTCTATCAGTTTTCCCTTTAATTTTCAGGTCCCTGGACAGTGATGCAGTATATAAAATGGCAGCCGCAACTTTCCTCTTAGGTTGCTGCCAGTTAATCAAGGCATTGCTAGTGCCACGTTAGATCTGAGGTGGAACTACATCCCTAGGTAGCTATAAATCTTTTTTTCTTTAATAACTCCAAAACTACTGAAAACTACTGAATGGATTAACACCAAATTACAAAAAGATCTTTCTGGACCAAGATTCTGCCAAATTTGGTCTAATTCTGTCCAGCGGTTCGGACAGTTGTCATGTGTAATATCCCTATGGGAAATTGCATTGGGAAAATACATTTTAGGGCTCCCCCCTTTTTCTCCGACTCTGCATGACAAATCAACCTGAAACGTTCAAGACAGCAGCTGTAGTTAGTGGCAAACTAGTTTTGAAAATGTCGTGAAAATTCATCAAACAACAGCAAAGTTGTTAGCAAAACAAAAAATGCTCTGTCTAAGGAAACTAGTTCCTAACTATAAATACATACTGGTGACCACCAGAGGAAAAACACAAACACAACACAAACACAACACACACACACAGTGGGGGGACCATCACCTGACATCACGGCGGTCGTAAGGCCGCCCGACATGCAGGCGGTCATTCCGACCACCAAATTAGGATAGGACCACTGGTATATATGCTTTTGTAGTAGTACATGTTGAACAAGAAATCAAAAACTTAAAATATTATAAAATATATTTTAAATAATATATATATATATATATATATATATGTGTATATATGAACATACACGTGTACATTTATATAAGTATACATTTATATAGTATTAAATGTTACTTAAAAGTATTTAGTTTACATTATAGTAATATCATATACTAACATTTAAGAAATACTATTTTAAACTATATTATATATCAATATTGTTGTCTTTTTTTAACAATATCATTGTGAAATTATTTTTAAAAAAAATATTTTTTAACTTACTATTACAAGTATAGGAAAACAATATTTTTGTACTCAATATTTTTAACACAATATTCCTGTTCACGATATTGTTGTTGTAATCGATATTATGTCAGTGATCTGTGTTTTCCAAATTCCCACCCAAAGTAAAATGTTTTCTGTAAAGCATATGCAATGCTGCATTCACCAGGATAGAAGCCTCCAAGAACATTCTTACTGCAATAAAATGTATGCCTTTTATTCTGCTTATGCCATCTATGTTTTTAAAACAGGCTCCTTCAGCTCAATGATGGGTTTATTGTCTTTGCATTGGAACAATAAGAGACACTACTAACTCTACATTAAATAGCTGTTATAAAAGTCTCTCACTAAGACTCTCTTTACTCAAGTGTTATTATTAGCTTGAACTCAGCCTATGGTGCCCCTAACTCTTGTAGGACAGACCCATTTGCTTTGCCAATAGTGGTTAATCTAGCTCTAGCACTGCTCTACTTAGCAGCATGTATAGCATGTAGCAACTAAAAAGTGCCACCATCTTCACTTACTTTGCCCACAAGCAACTTTGACGGTTGTGGCCAAGAGGTATAGCAATGATGCCTCCCCTACAATAGGAAACATCCTTTAAGCAAAAACAACATACTAGTACAGCACCATCCAGAGTAAAAAACTGAACAGAAGGAACTCTGTTCTTAGCTTGAAAGAGGGTTTGTAAGTGTTTGTGAGTGGCTGTATGGGTTTGTGGGCGAGTGTGTGAGTGGGTGTGGGAGTGGCTGCATGAGTTTATGAGTGGGTGTTTGAGTAATAGTATTGGAGTGTGAGAGAGTGTGTGAGTGGGTCTGTGAGTAGGTGTATCCTTTTTTTAGCTGGCCTCTGGATCCATGGATGCATTGCGGATTGACATGTGGAGCCATGATAAGCACCCTGCGATGTATCTGCAGTTCCTCACATTTGTAAAAATAATTTTTGGGAGCAAATTCTTGCCCATCAGCGATCCCTCACTGACCCCTCTATCACACCCATGAGGACAAGGTGTGGCGGTTGGAAGCTATTATTGTCCATTACGGCTTGTGATGCGGACCAGGTAAAGGGCCGCAACACATGGCGCAATGGAAAAGAAAAATATGTGCACATCCATGCACTGTGTGCAATGCACCATGTGGTCCATGGCACACTGTGCATGGCTGTGTGTGAGGGCACCACATGTGCTCAAGGGCCATTTTTCAGAAGCCTACATTGGAGGGAGGCCCTGTTAGGGGCCCCCAAATGCTGTTTCCAAAAGCCTTTGCTTGGTGGTGGGACCGCCATAAAAGGGTAGTGGGTAATGATAATCATAATCCTGACTGCAGTGCCTGCTCTGCACCACTGACATTAAGGGAATATAATTACGACTGTCGCCCAACAGGATTAGAGATCCTGCTGGAGGCGGCAGTCTTTCCCCACAGTTTCTGCTCTGACCTCCGGCACTGTAATGTGGTGGTCAGATCAAGTCCCTGACTGTCGGGCAAAGCACCACCGACGACATGTCGGTGGCGATCCTCCGAACATTGTAATAAGCCCCATAATAGTGTAACCAAAGTTAATTTTCATTCTTGAATTAATTTAGCTTGACTTTAGGCCAGTGGTGGCCGGCACGGCGCATGGGTGGCAGGGTGGGCAAAGGTGTAGGGGTCACGCTGGTCATAATAAAAAATGTAAAAAAACACTTACTCTTCCACCGGGTCCTGCGTCTCTGCTCCTGCTTTCGGCTTCCAGGAACAGGAAGCACCCGGCACACTGGCTCCCCTGACCAATCACAATGCTGCAATGCAGCGCTGTGATTGGTCTTGGCGCCATGACATGTCGCTCAGCCAGGGGCTAGAGGGGTGGGCATGTTCACCATGCAGGCTGTAATGCAGCCTGCATGGAGACCAGGGAAAGTGCACATGACTGATTTGGGCGGCCCAAGAGAGCCGACCAAACAGTCATTGTGCACTTAGGGGGGTTTTACTCTCCTCCCCTGCTCTTCAGCCCTACCTGCTGCCTCATAATAGCTGCCGCAGCAGGAGGACAAAATAAAATGATAATGATATTACTATAGTATCACTTTATTTTTTCCTTTCTTTTCCTGCTTGAAGGCAGTGGGGCGACGCTCCTCTGCCTCAGCGGAGGAGCCGCCACTGCTTCAGGCTCCAACTGAAGTGTGTTGCCAGCAAGCTTTTTTCTTTCTTCTGCAGGTGTGTTATCATGCTTCTCATTATTTAGACAAAGGCTTATTGTTTGGATTAGATGACTGATAGAGAGGCCTGTCAGGAGGAAGATGGCTATGAATTTGGAGAAATAATGGTCAAAGGAGGACTTCTGTTTATCACATACCAGGATAGTGGGGTCCTCAAGGTTGACCGCTGCAGTTCCAGTTTCAATGAAATGGGAATTTAAGAGACTATGTTGACTCCCTTCACATTCAGCAATCTGGTTGTTCTTGGTGGTGAGAAAAGCGATATGGATGTTTTTTAATCTACTATTTTTTAATTGGTGTTTGCATAGCTAGTTAGGCAAACTTTACCCTGACTCAGAGACCTCTCTTGCTGGGCTTTTCATCAAGTTTAAAGCTTCATGCTGAACACTTCTTTTATCATCCTGGACTTCTACAGACGTTCTATTTTATGCTGACACCTTCTATGCTCCCTGAATAGAAATTCCTGTGAGTATTTTAATCCTCAACCTACGTCTAAATTAGAAAAGGGAAGTTTCTTTATGGGACACCCGATTGCAACAATTTGCTTAATTTGTGTTGTGGCTGTTAGCATTCAGTAGCTCATATTATTACAACTCAATTTACTTGAATATTTCTGCCTTCAAATTATATTGCTGTTTATTCTGAATTTATTTTTACTGTGCTTGTATAATGGATGGATTCATATTTCAAAATAAACACATGTAATCAAAATGTGATTCCTGTGCATTCAAATTGGCTTCACAAGTTGGAAAAGTATTTCTAATGCTATCATCCTTACAGCACTTCAAGTCAACTAACAACGGTCCATAAGATCAATGAGGAAATATAGCAAACACAAAGAGCTGATGGACGGAGCACTGAAACTTTTCAGACACTCACCCCCAGTCACTATTAGATCAGAGTTGAAGCCATCATTGTTCTTTAGCTCACTTTGCCACCCCAGTTCAGAACCAGCCATATGCAAATCAGTCTAGACCCTGTTCCTCATTAGGAAAAGTCCAGCCCGAACTGCCAAGCCAGGTCTTCCCTGGACCGGAAACAAGCATCATAGGACCGGTTTCGGGGTAACACCCTTCATCAGCCAGGCTAATTTGAATCCAGTGGCAATGTGAGCAAGGAAACCATGTCTGGGCATAACCTGCCAACTTAGGGCGAACAAGGCAAACACAAGGAGATGATTGGCGGAGCAGTGAAACTTTTCACTCACCCCATCAACTATTAGATCTGGGTTGAATCCATCCTCATTCTTTAGCACACTTCGTCACCCCAGTTCAAACCCAATGGGGAAATATATCTGCTGATTATACGAAGAGATTAAGGTGAACATATCAGCGCACTATTGGATGGTAACATGTTGGATGGTTAGTTACTGAAGCAAAGGAAGCTCAAATATTCTTATATGAGATTTAGAGTTGCCATGCCCGGTCCCAGCCCTGAAGGCCCATGTACAACTTTGGAGGATTGGCAATGTTCCAGCAATTCGGAAAAGAATTGCAGCATAGGAGAAGAGTGAGTATAATTAGGGTTGTGTATCTCAATTGTGTGTATTAAGTTGCAGGTATGTGGCATAGTGTGACGGTGTTTTGAACTATTGTGAAGATATAGCAGTGCTAATTGCTAAGCAGTTGAAGTTGTTATCAGACTAGTTGCAGAATAAGATCCCCATATAAATAACAATATATTGTGTTCCATCGACTACACAATTACGATAAGGAATTTGAAGTTTGTTGTGAGAGTACTAACAGCAGTCTGTGCTGGTGGATCCTGGTGGTTGTGTGTAGGTCGGAAAGTGTTACTCCGGACAATTTATTTTTGGATCGAGATACTTTAATTTCTTCAGAGGAGCAGACAGAAGTTTTGTTTATTGCACCTATTTAGTGGTGCAAGATGTTTCATTCGTAAAAATTGTAGAGGAGGATGAAGCACTGCAAGGAGTGAGAAGTGCATCATAATATGCCGCACTGGGGTTGGATGGTTGGTGTAGTTCCGTGCTACTAGGGAGAGGATGTGGCACAGTAGCAAGAGTTGCTGACTTGGGGATCCGGGTTTGCTTCTCGTTGGTGGCTAAACATCCTGGGATTCTGGGCAAATTACTTAATTTCCCCATGCCAATGGCCAGCGCCTGGATACCCTCAAGGGGGATGAGCCACTGCTATATAAATCCACAAATTAATATTGGTTTTGGCATTGAAAATCATGCATAATAGAATAGGTAAGAAGGTACCGTGCTGAGATTGGCTATCAGTGCAGGACAACGTTAATTGTGATTAAGAGAAGAGTTAATCTTTTATTTTAAAATAAAATTATGCGGTTTGTAATTGATTGAAAATTAAAAGTTTCAGAGCTATTATGGATTTCCTTTAAGAGAGAGCAAAGAGGCTCCACCGGAAAGTCATTATATGGCCGAAATATGGTGCTCCACACATGCATTTGGCTGAATCAGTGGCGTAACATTTCAGAAAATAAAGGTGCATTGAGATTTCCTCACTATGGCATATTTAATTTAAAGAATTATTGAAAATTTGAGAAGAGTAGTGTTTGAAATGAAGTCACCCCCTAGACTCAGACAATATGAGCCACTTAATACTTGGGAACATACAGCCCATGATAAAGACAAGTAGAAGTATCAGGGTAAAGGTAAAGAGAGCAGTGCTTAGTTGTATAGAAGCTAAAGAGGATTAAGAACTACAAAAGTAGCTATCAGAAATAATTGAAGGAACTAGGCTGCACCCTGCATTGACGAGAGGAATCCCAGAAAAGGAAAAGGACAAATGGAGAGGTCAAAACAGAGAGTATAGAAAGGTTGAGTGATGATAGTGATTTTAGTGATGTCTTTTTGAATGTTTCAATGGGCTGTTGTCAGGATGTCCACCACTTTATGATATGGCCCCTTCAGAAGAGATGAGTAACGTTGTTGCGGGTGGAAGGAGGAATATAAACCAGATCCCTATGGGAGAATCATCGTGGATTCATGCTTCTGTGAATCCCCTTGTTCTAACTGCACCAGATGCAATAACTAGTCCTGTTACTATTGGTGCTGCAAGGTAAATGTGTCAACCATAGTCCGTGTGGGACCAGGTTGGGTAGGGATGAGAAGGACTCCTTTGGTCCCAAGTAAGGTAACTTCACCTTATCCTGCCCCTGTGTCTTCAACATTAAAGATGACAGGCTGCACTCCCACAGAGAAATCTACCCCAATACCTCAAAACTCTTGCATGGTCATTAGGAATTTATCCTAGTGTATTCCAAACAGTAGTCCCAGAGGGACAAGAACGTTTAATTCTCTTCGATCTCAAAATGGTATTAATTCACAAGAGGTAGAAGATTTGGTTAGATTCTTTAGATGGATCCCCTGAAGGATCAGAGCTAAGCAGGGAAGTCCAGTCTCCTGACAAGGATAAGCCTGTAGATGTGGCCAGGTTAAGATTGATGTAAAAATGAAATGATATTAGGTAATCTTGACCTTTACTGTTTAGATACTTATCAGGAAAATTAGCTCATATACATATGTAAGGATGTTACAGGGCAAGTTCCTGACAAGCTTTCCAAATTGTCCCAACTGTATGATATAGGTCTTAATAGAACATCATCTTTACAGAAGAGTTACTGCATGTGTGTTGATGAAGAAGGCATAACACGTATGAGGACATCATGGATGAAATTGCAAATTAGGGGACTGATTGGCAGTATACAAAATATGGAGTGAGTTCGATAGGTGGGAAGGCAGGTAGGCCAAAAAGAAGGATCATAAGAAGTTTGAGGTGGTATCCACTAAGGGATTAAGGGCGAACCACCCTCTCCTTCCCTAGACGAAGAGGGAGCTCAGAGTTTCCCATTAAGGGAGATGCCTGGTGGAGGTTACATCCATGTACCTTGGAGCAGAGGTGATCTTGCTGCATTCACAAACAATTTCTCGAAGTGGTACTAAGTGAGGTGGGGGCAGAATGTACAGTGGCTATACTGAAGACAGAAAAGAGTCTCAAGGTATCCAATGACTCATGCCCCGTCGCCTTTGGTAATGAAAAAGTATCGTCAGATAAAGGATCTCGCTACCATCCCAATGTGTTGTCACAAATGTCTTTCACTCATATCTCAGACAAATCACTAGGTTTTTTAAAAGAACCCTCACCCATCAACCTAGTTGGTGGCATGCTTCTTCATTGGGTTCCCACCTAAGATGCTGAATGCATCTTAGCTGTGCTACGACGCCTGATTACAGCGAAGCAGTTTTTCTTGTATAACCTGGTGAATTTATGAGTTAATTGACAACTACCTCCGGAATAACAGTCCCTTGGAAAAATGTTAATTATGGATTCCCTGGGTAGGGTTAAAAAAGGTGATGTGGATGTGCAGAGAGAAATCAGTGACCTCTCAAATACTGGTGTTAGGCTGATGTTTAACCCAAATATGAGTGCAGTTTGAGTCACTGTTGCTTTCTTCAGGAACGAAATGCTAGTGAATAATCTAATCAATAGACCCATACACACTAAGGCATGCATGTGTAGGTTGGAACCATCAGTAACTTACGATTTTCACCCAATTTTTTTTCTGAATCTAGAGTGGATATAATGAGAAAGGCCTTATGCATACATTCATGGTAGATCATATCATTGATGAAGATTGTGCAGAGCCGGCGCATGCATGCATGCCACGTGCTCATCATGCATCTACATCGGTATTTCCATTGTATCGGCATGCATGTGGAAATAATAACATCATTTCAAGTGGTTGTTCCTTTCATTGATTTTGTTAAAAGAATCTTTTTGTGATATTCATATCAGGGTGCTCTTCCTTATTCCCCGCCACGTATACATAAAATAGTGGCACATGAGCATCTTACGATTGTCACCTTTTGGCAAATTGTGCCTGTGGTATTTGCAATTTGAGTGGTAGGCTTGCGTTACGTTACTAATCAGGCAAAAAACATGTGCCACACACACACGTGCATCGCATCAGAAGGCTTGTAGTGAGTATGATTAAGTAGAAGGCCAATGTGCCTTCCCAATGTATCACCTCCTTTTATCGCTACCGATTAGGGCAACACGGATCCTGAGAGGGGGTGGTGCATATAGTCACACTCTGTGTGAAAGAAAAATGCACTGTCATCTTGTGTCCCCCAACGTTTCCTCCTCAATTAATTGCCCACCTCCCAGAATTGTTCTCCTCGGGAATCACATCAGGCTCGTCATAAGGGTGCATCCACCTCCATCCTAAAAACGTACTTCATCAAGGCAGGCCGCCCGTTGCAGCACCTACTACTGTCCTTCATGGGATTCGGATGTTACTTAAAACTCAGCCCACAAGGACTAAGTAGTTGTGCTAGCATCTCTACACTCCTTGTGTTTGCATGTGGGCATAGGCTTGCGTCATGCATGTGACTCAGTTTCGAATTGGGTGGAACTGCCCTCCCTCGCAATGTTCATATCCCCATGGACAGTTAACCCTAAAAGGGACCCAGTAGTCGAGTGCAGTGGACAGGGCGGTAATCCCCACACTATTCTATGAATTAACCCTGATTACAGTTCTGTGTGCACTATGGCGATTAACAGTGAACTGGCCCAAAATACAATAAAACAGAACAGGCGAGAAAAGCCTTGCTCAATTACTATTACAATTGTCTATGTACAGTTGCTTTTTTGGCCTGTACGGTGTACTCGGTAGAATCACTAGTTTGTGTGTTAGTAAGAATCAGTGGTGTTCGCCCATACTTCAGTTAAAAAGGTAATCTGTCCAGGGTCACGGATGATAAAGAACATCCTTCCAAGGGGTCGACTGGTTTGTGGGTAGCTAAAAAACAGCACGAAGTACTAAAAACTTCAAAATCCCTAATTCAGTGTCTTGCAGTTCAGTGGTAGCCTAAAAAAGATGGGCTTGTGTGGCGTCTAGTCCCATGAAGATACAGAAGTGTCTTATTCTGAAGGGGGTCTGGGAATGTCCTATCTTATTACACATGAATGGCCATGTTCAATGGTATATAATCGCTTCATCCAGTTTTTGTGTTGACAGGCAGTAAATCCAACGTTGTTCTTTCTTGAACAGGTGCTCTGCAGATTGTCCTGGCTCCCTTCCAGTTGTTCGATGATCACCCACCACATATCCCTCAGTGTGTGGCCATCCTTTAAGAAGTGATCTGTCATTCTTGTGGTATTTCATTTACATCTTATGTTGCTGAAGTGCTCGTAGATCCAGGTTTTGATTTTCATGATCATATATATCACATTCATTAAGTTGCAATTTGTGTGTTTATCATCCACACCTTACCAGATTCAGCATTTGTGTAGTAGTCAGGTGACAGATGATACAATTCCCACATGCATAGTGACCCACTACCTCTTCTCCAAGTAGTTATGCTCACGTAAATTTTCTGTGAGAGATTTTGCTTGTGTATTGAAATCCAGGGTTTTGCTGCAGTTTCTGTTCAACCTTAGAAATTGCAGATATGATAGATTCTCCCTGAGCACTCTGGGGTGGAAACTATAAAATTTAAGTAGTGTGTTCTTGTCCGTGAGTTTTTGGTAAGTTGTGGTCTACAGTCCGCCATTCTCTGCAAATATCTTAACATTCAAGAAAGTAATGGACGTGGAGCCCACCATATGTGTGACCTTCAAGTTTTTGTCACAGCTAGTGATCCATTCTATGAATAGTGCGAACAACGTTATCTTTTCATTCCTGATGATCAAAATGCCATCTATGTATTGTCTTCACAATTTTATTTGACTTCTGTAGGGGTAGTTATCATTAGGGATGTGTTTTCTGTCAAAATTGAACACATATAGCCCTACCACACTGGGGGCAAAGGTACTCCCCATTGAAGTCCCAAAGAGTTAAATCTAAAGGGTACCCTCAAACTCAAAACAATTCCTCATTAGAGCTGGGAGTGCACAATCAATTATGAATTCTCGTGGGGTGTTGTATTCCCAATTCTCTTGCTCCAGAGCTCTCCTGATGACTGTCTTAGTTTCCTCCTGGGGCAGGCTAGTATATAGGCTTTCTATATCAAGGCTCAACAGTAAGTGGTTCTCAGGGTCAAATTCTATTTCTTCAAGTAAGTTCAGGAGGTCTTTTGTATCCTTCAAATATGACGAGGTACCCTGCACTATGGGCTTCAGAAATAAATAAATAAATATCATTGAAAGAATGTCACTAAGCCGTAAATGTGACTCCAAAAGAGTGCCTGGGCCAGATGTACGACCAGCAAAATTGCGCTTAGCAAATTGCGACTCATTTGCGAGTCTCAATTTGCGAGGTGCAATTTGCCATTTACAACGGTGTGTTTAACACGGTTTGCGATTCCCAATGGGGTCGCAAATTGCGAGGCTCATTAATATTAATGAGACTCTTGCACTTTGCGAGCCCATTGGGAATGACAGGCCCTCCCAGGTGTGGTGGCCTGCTGGGCTCAGCCGACCACCATGTCTGGGACTGTTTTTAAATAAAGCAGTTTAAAAAAAAATACAGCCTGTTTTCCCTAAAGGAAAACAGGATGCTTTTTTTTTTTTTAATGAAACGTTTTTGTTTCATTTTTTAAGGCCGGTAGTGGTCCCTAGTAACCCCGGGCGGACAACTACGCTACGCCTGCGAAGTATGTGTAGTTTGTGCTACTTCACACTACACGAATTGCACGTAGCACAGTGCAAAATAGCGTAGTTGGCATTTTTTGCTCGCTCGCGGTCCTAAACGTCAAGTTGGCGACCGCGAGCGAGCAAAATGACATCCCAGCGAGACTTTTTCCTCGTTCGCGATCAGCAACATCAAGTTGCCGATCGAGAGTGTGGAAAATAAACCTCCCGGCGACATTCTCAACGCTGGGAGGTCAGGTTTCTCATGGCGAGTGGTCGCGTATGTTCGCGACCGCTCGCGATGAGAAACTACCAGCCCGCGTTGAGAAAGCTGCGGCTCGAGTAAAAATCTATTAGAGCGGCAGAAAACGACTGCTTGCACTGTGCAAGATGCCGTTTGCAATGATTGCACAGTGCGGACAAGCATCCGGCACTGTGCAATTATCGCGAACAGCGTACTACACAGTTCGCGTAGCGCTACGTGTCTCTTGCGAAGTGCACTTCGCGTAGCTACGCGTAGCGCTACTACGCGAACTATGCCCAGGGTTAGTCCCGGGGACCACTGCCTGCCCCCAAAAATGTTTTTAGACACAGCCAGAAAGTGGAAAGGGTTCCTTGGGGACACCTTCCAAATTGAGACTGCATTACCACCCACTTGAAGAGGGTGGTAATTTGCAAGTGTTTGCCGACCGCAATTGCGGTCACAAAACATTCGTACATTGATTTGCGTACGCAATTGGGAAGGGAACGCTCCTTCCTAATTGCGACTCGCAATTCCTAAATAGCGAATAAAAATTGCGACTCGCTATTTAGGAATTGTACATGGCCCTGGGCCCTTTTGCATGCGGAAACGGGTCGCAAACCTGTTTGCGCATGCAATTTAGGGTCGTACATCTGGCCCCCTATCCTGAACACGATGGGTCGGCCAGGCGGTGGGAGTTCTGTTTTAATGAATCTTGGGAAAAGTGTAGAAATTCAGTATTTTGGGGTTCTTTGTACAAAGGAAGTTTGCCACTTTCTTAGAAATGTCCCCATTGGACTCTGCTTCTTCCACGAGATTCCTGATCTCATTACTCAATTGTCGTGAAGGATCTAGGGGTACAACTCTGTAGTTTTCGGTCTTCTAGGAGACCATTACACTCAGCCCTGTAATCCTCTCTAATTGGTAAAACCACACCTCCCCCTTTGTCAGCCTGTTTAATACTGATGTTCTGACCAGCTTTTAATTCTTGGAGTGCTGTCATCTCTTCCTTACTGATGTTGTGGTAGGTGTCCTTATCCTATATTTGTTCAACCTCATTAAATACAGCCTGCTGAAAAGTGAGTAGTTCAATGGGGAATGTCAAGGCCTGCAGGCAAAAAATAGATTTGTTTTTTAGTCTTGTGTTCTTTTCAAAGAAGGCTTTAAATTTTAGTTTTCTAAAAAATTCAGCCAGCTCACAATGGAGGAGGAATGTGTCTAGGTGTGCTGTAGGCACAAAACCTAGACCTTTATTCAAAACTCAGCTGCATGTCTGTAAGTGTTAATGAGGATATATAGGTCAAAATGCAGAGTGTGTGCGCTCAACAGGTAATCAAATTTTTTTAAAGGAAGGAGCCCGAAAAGGAAGCTGATTGGGTCAAGATTGACAGAACTACTCAAGAACCCAAAGAAACTGTGCATGCTTTTTATGAGAGATTGCTGAAAGTGTTCAAGCAGCATTCCGGGATGAAAGATCCTGAAAGCAGGGATATAATAATTTGTGTCCTGGTTTGTGACAGGATTGAGGCCCAAGATTATTTTGATGATTCAACAGCATTTGATTTGTTGACAAAATAAGTTGATTGATGTGGTATGCGAAATATTGCAGTGACAAATTGAACATGAAACAGAAGCGGTTGAAGAAAAGTTCATGCTGGTTCAGATGAAGGCAGCAGAAAGAGGAGGTCAGACTCAGCGATATACTAAAATGTCAATAGCATGCACAGTGGTGGATACCAGCAGGGAGGACTTTGATACAGGGTAAAAATGGTGTTCCCTAGGGTAAAGGTCGTGGCATCCCTATTGACCAGAGTACTGGGATTGATGTGACAATGTTAAAGAAATCTAATACTTGTCATTATTGTAATTAGATGGGGCACTGGAAACAGGAGTGTCGACTCAACCCCAATTGGGGATTGAACGATAATCAGGTTCAAAATTCATGGTTTGTGCAGACTCGGATTGGTAATCCCATGCAGCCACAGAATGAGCCGAGTCCAAGGATGCAAGGTCCTAACCTTCCACAAGCTCAACTGAGGCAGGTTCCTCAAGCTCCTATGCCTCAGCAGAATTTAAATGGTCCTAGAATCACTACCAATCAGGTTCTAAGTTTTAATCAGAACTCTTTCCAAACCGAAAATCCATTTCAACAGTTTCCAATGTCTGATTAATTTGAGGGCTATGGCTCCGACCATTCACAATGACCGTGCCTACGAAGGTAGGAAGATTGCATACTTGACACAGTGTTCAAGGTAGACTGGAGTGGTCCATCCGTAGAATCGGAGGTTAATCCACCCCATGTCATTCTTGATTGACACAGGTGCTACCTATTCCGCTACTTTTAGTAGTTGCTAATAAACAGATGACAAACCTCCTCACAAAAGAAGTTCCAGTTGAAATAGGGTCCTTTAAAACAAGTCATCAGTTTGTGGTGTGTGATTCTAGGCCTATAAATATTTTAGGGCATGATTTGCTTTGTAAACTAAATTGTACCATTTATTGTACACCAAAAGGTGAGGAATTTCAGACCCATGATGAAGATGTTGATTTAAAATTGGCAAGCCAAGGGCCAGTGGATGGACTGTACTCTTTAGTTACCACTGATCATTTACCACCGTATCTTAAGGATATGGTGAAGCCTGAAGTTTGGAATTTTTTGGGAAAGGACAGAGGTCTCATAAAGGGAGTTGAGCCTGTACGTATGAATGTAAAACCAAATGCAGAGTAACCTCAATGTAATTTGATGTCCGAAACAATAGCTGGGATTACCCCGGTGACTGAGTCAATGATACAACCAGGCATTTTAAAGGAGATAATGGGAAGTCCAAGTAACTCACCTATTGTGGGCTTGCAAAAATCTAGCGGTAAATGTTGCATTGTGCAGGATCTTAGAAAGATTAACAACAGAGTCGTCCCTTGTTGTCCTTGGTACAGAATCCAGCTGTAATATTATTTCAAAACTCCATGAGAGGCTGAGTGGCTCACTGTGATTGATTTACATCAAGCTTTCTTCTCTATACCTTTGCATGAGGACAGTCTGTACCTTTTCGCATTCCAGTGCTAAAACTGTGTTTTGACGTGGTGCTGAGTCCCACAAGGGTACACATGCAGCCTTTAAACCAGATCCTCAAAACTAATCTGGAGTCCTTGGTAATGCCTTGTAACTCCGTTCTGGTTCAGTATATTGATGACCTCTTAGTGGTGTCAGACACTCTGGAAGCCTTTAAACAAGACACCATTGCATTGTTGAACCACTTAGTACGGAATGGGCATAAAGTGTCGTGGGCAAGTTGCATTACAGTCAAAGAGAAGTCCTATACATAGGGCACTACATTGAGAAGGGAGTGAGGAAAGTGTCACAAGAGAGAATATCTGCCATCTTAAAGATTAATCCTCCAACTACACAAAGAGAAGTCAGGATCTTTCTGAGAATGTTGGGCTATTGTTGCCAGTGGACACTGGAGACCCAACTTTTGCTTAGTGGCCAAGCCTTCGCAAAGGCTGACACACAAGGATGTGTCTGATCCAATACAACGGTTTGGTTCCATTCCTAGAGCTGGAAGTTTCTGTCATGTGCTTGCACTGAGAATTCCAGATTACAATAAAGCTTTTACGCTTTCCTGCAGTGAGAGGGAGGGCTGTGCCGTCTCGGTGCCTACATAGACGCATGGGGATCCACAAAGACCGGTGGCATATTTTTCTGCTACTCTTGATCCTGTAGCTGCAGGACTGCTGGGTTGCCTTAAAGCTGTAGCGGAAGTAGGTGTCAGAATTGAAAGATGTGACAGTTTAGTCATGGACTACCCTCTTTCTGTAATGGTGCCCCATTCAGTTGCGATTTTGCTGACACGTACTCACACTCAGCACTTAAACAGCAGGCCGACCAAATAAGAACAGACTATATTTGCAGGCGAAAACATAACACTGAAGTGGTGTGCTTCACTGAATCCTGCTACTTTGTTACTCTTGCCTGAAGATGAAAATGATGATGAGAAGGTACAGCATTATTGTATGGATGTCACAGAACTATGCATCTAACCGAGACCGGATATTCGAGATGAGCGTTTGGTAGAGTCTACTTACATACTGTTTGTGGATGCTTCTTGCCTAAGAAACGATGGGGAACTCTAAGAGCTGCATATGCACTCTGTACAATTGAGGGGGGAGTGGAAGCCTCATGACACGGAGGTGAAGCCTCTGCACAAGTGGCTAAGCGGTTTGCTCATACTAGGGCTTGCTGTAGTTCAGAGCAGCTGAAAGTGACAATTTTTTTTTTTAACAACACATTTTATCGAAATTTCATTTGAACATCTTGGCCCAAAAGGCCTTAATACAGACATGTTGGAAAGGTATAGCCAAAACCAAGAAAAATTAACAGAACCATGTAAAACAACTTTGGCACAGGAAATACATTCCACCCCGACCTATGGATTATTGCTATCAAATGTCCAATGAAGACATAGCTGCTAATCCTGAAAGACTCCCCTTTTGCGTGTACGGGTGTTTTAAGAAAAGGAGGATTTGGGGGATGATGCAGGGGGTAGATCTTTACCTCAATATGTGGCTCAGCGAGACCAGATTTTGTTTTGTTTGTGTGGGCAACGTTGTGCCTTGAACACCACTGTCTCCCTCCCCATGCATCTCTCCATAGCGTGTTTCAACCCACCCCCCACACAGACGCTGGTAGGGTCACCTTCCGGTGCTGAGCAATGTCTCGCTTGGCTAGTGTGATTCCTAGTAAAAGAAGGTGTTGCTTATAGCGGTTACCCCCGATCCTTTCCATACTATGTAGTAATAATAATTTAGGGTCAAGAGCAAGTTGCCATGATAAGATGCGTTCTAGACATGAAGCCACCTTTTGCCAGAAGGGAATAAGCTCCCTACAACTCCACACTGTGTGTAGAAAGGTCGCTTCTTCGTATTTGCAACACAGGCACATAGGGGACGGGATAACGCCTATTCGCCAAAGCCAGGATCGCATGTAATATGCTCTGTGGAGGTACTTCAATTGGATAAGGCGATACAGAGTGACGATAGTGGCTCCACCAGGGCTCATTAGGCCTCGGTCCAATCATCAACAGTGAAGTCTGGAGTATCCCTTTCCCAGGTAGCACGCAATGTGTCTAAGGAAGTGTGGTTATGCGTAGTGAATATTTTGTAAATCTGACGGATTTTGTGAGAGCCAAGGTCTGCCATCAGCAAGCGCCCTTCCAGTGGGTGGAAGTCTGGCAGGTCTTTTAAGGAACGGATGTATGGTGTCAGTGCGTGTGTGAGTTGGAGGTATCTATAGAATTGGCTACGATGTTGTTGGAATTCTGTTTGTAGTTGGAAGGACGCGAGTATCGTCCCACGCATTATGTTACCTATTGTTGTGATCCCGATATTCTTCCAGGCCCTAAACCCAGGTAGTGTGATGACCTGGTGCAGGTAAGTGCCATGCCAAAGTGGGGTTGTCTGCGTCAGTCGTCCCTTCCAGCCCATTTTCCTGAATAAGCCCGCCATATTCGTATGACCACCTTACACGTGGTTGGCAGATGATCTAGGTTTAACTAGGAATATAGGAGGTCAAGTAAGGTGTGGGGGTTCATCGCTCGTCTCTGAACTGCGAAACCTGGGTCTGTTTGCGCACTGTACCACCACTCATTAATATGGAGTAGATGAGAGGCAGAGTAATATGCATACATTCTTATATGTCGGCCGCAGCGATCCCACTACAGTAAGTGGACTGTGTACAAGCCTGGAGGGCCATACAAATTGCACCTCCTCCCCACATGAACTGGAAAGTAACTAATTTACCAGCTAGTCAGTATGACTTTGGTGTGGTCCATGACTTTGGACATTTATGGTCACAAAGAGGATTTAGGGCATCATTGGAATCTCCCTTTCATAATGGGGAGAATGTCATTAAACTGTTGGAAATGTTGCAGCTGCCTACAGAAATTTAAGTGGTAAAGTGTTTGGCACACAGAAGTGGAAATAACGATGTAACAGTTGGCAATCATTATGCTGACGAGGTTGCCCGGTATTTTGGGTCATGGATCCCCAACAATTATGGAGTAAATGTAAATGAATCTGAAAATGAGACCAACTACATGCTTTCATTGGCAGTAGCAGATACTTGAGAAGAGACTTCAGGAAGAAGTACCACAGGCAGAACAATAATGGTTGGGTCACAGTAGGTTGTGTCAAGAGAGATGATGAAATTTGGGTATCAGCCGATGGAAGACCTATGCAGCCAGATAGCTTGTTGTCTCCAATGTCTAGGCATTTTCATGTTTTGTTTTCATGGTCTCACACAGGTTGGGAAGTATGCCACGGTTAGGCTGTTATAACAAAATTGGTTCAACCCCCGGTTCAGGTTGATGGCTGAGTGTGTGCGTCATAGGTGTGTTGTGTGCCAACAGATGAATGTAGAAAAGAGGACTCACGTGACGATGAGTCATACAGGGAGATCAGGAGGACCATTTAAAAGGACGCAACTGGACTTTATTGAGATGCCTGTTTGTAAGTGGCTGTGATATGTCCTGGCGATTGTGTGTATTTTCTCACGTTGGGTTGAGTCGTACTCGACTAGGAGAGATAATAGTGATGGAGCGCGATGGTGCTCTAAAATTGTAGGGGTGCATCATAATCACGGATAGTCCGCACCCGCATATATTCCTGTGTTGTATTAATCTTGATTGGTAGAACTCTTATGTAATAACCAAATGTACAAGTGAAATAATAGAAAAGTATTTTGTGTTACTCAAAGAGAAATGAAATGCTGTTAAGATTGAATTTGTAACCCTTGGCATATTGCAGTTGCCTAACGAAAAGCTTATGTGTAGTGAAATGCATTTTGATTTAAACGTGCACTAAGATGAAGATTGCACAACAAAATAATGAGATATGCTTAACATGTAATAATTGTAGATGTTTGTAGTGCAAAGCATTATTAACTAGAGTGTATAATTTGATGTGTAAAGGCTTAAATGAAATGTTCACGTTATGTATCTGAAAGGCCTTTTCGTTTATTCTTACGTTGGCCAAATTGTGTAGGCCTGAAAATTTAATTTCCCTGGTAAACTCTCACATTTAGAAGAAGTCAGCGAATTTCATGTGCACAAAAGGATGTTCTGTTCTCACGGTTCAGTTGCAGGTGGAAGAAGCTGCTTTTGTTAGTTAGAACTAACACATTTTGTTTTACGAGTTAGGCATGGAGGAGAAGTGTTACTTTGTAAACAGAATATCGATAATTGAGAGCCGATGTTCTTTCTCGCTGAGGAGGCCTGGGAACCAAGGTTAACGGAATACACATGGAGAAGATGGTGGAAAACTACCTAGGAGAGGTGTCCATTAGCATGAGATGATCTGTGGGCTTGTTTTACAATTTTGCATTTTGTATTAGGGGAAAGTGCACCGAGGGGAGAGAGGCAGAAGGATACAGGATGAGTTAGGCGAAGGGGTTTGAGGATTGGTCTGGGAAGAGTATCTTAGAATGAACTCTGTTGCTTTAGTCATCTGACTTACATTGTGAATGTGCTTCTTAGGAAGTCTTCACAAACTGACACCTTTGACTGGTTTTGTCAGAGAAATGCTAAGTAGGGATGTCACCTTAGAGATAGTGTAGGGAGTCTAATGCTTTTCATTTTTCAGCCACATATGAAGCCTGACTTAAATATTGGAGCAGTCCTTGCTTGTGTTTTATTTTTAGAATTGTTTATTCTTTTGATTATCCATCGGAGCAGACTTATACATATGTTTGGCTTTGTATTAGTTCCCACGTATTTTTACAACCTCGTTTTGAGGTGCACGTATATTCAGTTGTTTTTGGCTTTGTAATAAACCCCCTAAACTGAAGTCGGAGTCTGTGATCTTTGAGTCCCGATTAGTATTGGAAAGTTAATTGCGGTGATGCGTTGTTTCTCCCCTTTACACTTCCCAGCAGCTAAAAAGAGACAACGACCTGGGGTTCCTTGTTAAAATTTCTGTAGTGGAACTCAGCCTTATCAGTTGGTACCGAGAGGGCAGTTACCTCTGTAGTAAGGGGAGAAGTTAGGGAAAGGTTAGGAAAACCCCATAGAGCCCAAGATATTGTTGTCCAGAAGATTGAGAGAGGAGAACAACATGGTTTGGCAGGGACTGTGTGGTGGAAGCAGCAGTTCGCAGAGGAGTGAGCATGAATAGGAATGTTGTTAGATTGCGGTGATGATTTGATTGTATGATGTCTTGCAGAGTTGGAATTGAGTGATTGTGGTTTCGGACTGTGAGCGTGCGCGGTCCATGTGATTTCTTGATGTCAGGCTCGATGAGTAGCCTAAGGTCCCGGGATAGATAGATTGTGGCGTAGAAGACACCCAGAGCTGTAATTGTCGACCATTGATGGTGGGAGTCGTGAAACGTTGTCGACAGACCCACCCGAGATAGGGAACAAGAGAGTGAGTGTTTGAGTGACCAACGCAGGTCGTGGGTTACTGTGTGTGTATAATTGAGTGATTGGATCCTATCAACTATTTATGTGACCGTCCGGCCGTTCGTGGGCAGATGGTCGAGGGCAGTTGTCCGGTCATTTCGCGGACAGACAATTGTCAGATTGAGGTAGACAATTACGAGTGACTGTCTGGTCATATGATGGACAGACAGTTACGTGCTGTATGAGTGAGATGTGTGACAGTGTTAGCGGGAGATTGTGAAGGAGGGGGAACTGCTGAGTAATGAGGAAGATTGACGTTGAGGTGTGCTGCGCTGTGATAGGTTGGTTAGAGTAAAGCTGCGCTGGTATTGGTGGATTGACATCAGGAAGTAAAACAAAATCACTGTGGGTAAAAGAGTTGATTTCACCATGAAATGTTTTATGGTATTGTGAGATCTTTGTAGGGGAGATAGAGGAGTGGTAACTCGAGTGGGGGAAAGAAGCACCGCCGAGGATACCCCAGCTTATTACATGGCTACGAACGTAGGGCTCCATACTATACTTTGGCTGCAGAATTGGCAAAAGATGATGGAAAAGGAGGGAGATTTGGCTTTCCCATGCTATGGTTCATTCAGATTTGATGTATTGTATCACTTGAAGTCAGTGATGGCTGCATTGCGACCCCTGCCTAGACCAACTCAGTTTGAGGCGCTGGATGCATGGATAAGAGCAGAGCTGCAAGGAAAAGAGATCGAAGTCAGGAAAGGGTGAATATGTCGATCAGGGCATTTCAAGATGCACGGTGGGATGCATTGACAAAGAGATGGAGGTTAGCACCATTGAGGGGAGATAGGTTGTTTTCTTTGTTAGAAAAGGTGGGGGATGCCCAAAAGAGAAGAGAATAGGAAGATGATAGTGACACAGATGACAGTCTTCTGGAGAGGTTGTTGGCAGAGCGTTCACCTCCATATAACCCAGATACGGAAGGAGGAATAAGAGAGGGTACTGGTTCCGGAGGGAATGGGACAGCAAGTGGAAGTGGTCACCCATCGAGGCCCATAGAAGTGGGTACGCCGTTGCCAGCCACAGCAGATTCCTCTAGGGGACAGGTGGAACAGAGAGCAGTGAGGACAGGGTCCTTGGCTGTCTCGCGCACTGAACTGAGGATGTGGGAACCCCCAGTGAGAGGCCCTAGTGGAAGGATGGTGGGAGGCAGAAATGGTCAGGGAGTTTTGGGGAGTCAATCTGTCCCACGGAGTCTAATGGAAGGGAATCAGCAGGAAGACAGGAGTAGTGAGAGTGGAGAGTCGAATAGTGTGTCGAGTCGAGGGACAATTAAAGCTGATCTGAGGGACAGAGTGTTGGATGTGGTGAGATCAAAGGCAGAAGTGGAGGTGATAATTAGTGAGAACTTGCCTTTGGAAAGGATAGAACTCTTTGAGCCTGATGAATTGCTGATTGTGGCGAAGGACATGACTCGCAAATCGAGGAGGTCACATGAGAAATTGATAGAGTTGGCACAGAGGTATGATGCGGATTTGTCCAAGACGAAAATGTTACAGGGAAACCACAAATTAAACTACAGTGATCAGGAACTAGAAGAGAAAAGAGTTACAGGTTTGAAAATGCACATTCGAGAATTGATTGTAGGGATTCGTGTGTGGAGCATGCTTGACAAATGGGGGGGAAAAGGTGGTCAAAGAAGAAGAGTGTCAGGAAGAGCATAGGAGAAACACAACCTCCGGGAGGGGGAACAGTAAGAGTAGAGGCTTTCCCATTGCAAGAGGTATCAAGTGGAGGGTATGTGCATGTGCCTTGGAGTAGAGGTGATTTGGCAGCGTTTACCAATGATTTTCCTCGGTTGAGGGGAAAAACCTGTTGAGTGGTACAAACAAGTTGATGGGTTTGTCAAAATTTCAAAAGTGCTGTGAATTGATCTGAATACCTCGTTTGATATTGTGGTACCAAGTGATTTGTGTTCAGCTTGTAAAGTTACTGTTGATTGGCCATCTTCGGAGCCTGAGCGAGATTCTGTTACACATGGTCCCTCACCTGTGATTATGAAAATGTATGAGCAGGTAATCACATGGTTGCAGTTTAAGATTTTACCACAAGATACTGATTGGGTTAAGATAGACAGAACTGTTCAGGAGCCAAAGGAGACTGTACATGCCTATTATGAGAGGCTCTTGCAAGCAGTACAGTGGGTTGTATACCCTTGACCATAAGGATATGGGACAGTTCGTCTCCAAATTAGTGTTGGGATTGAGACCAGAAGTTAGCCTTATGATTCAGCAACATCTGATTTCCTGGCAGAATAAATCAGTGGATGAAATTCTACGATATGCCAGGTACTGTAGTGATGAAGTGGACTCGAAGCATAAGAAGCTTAACGATAAGCTGATGCTGGTCCAAATGCAGAATGCGGAAAAGAAAGATCAGACACAGTCAAACGGAGGAACGTTAGGAAGAAGACAGGGAAATAATCAAGGAGGGACTCAGAATACAAATGGTCAGTGAAAAGGGAAACCCATAGATCCTAAAACAGGAATCGATGTTGCCACCCTAAAGAAGACCACTGCATGTCATATTTGTCACAAGATCGGGGATTGGAAGCGCAAGTGTAGATAAAATCCAGCTAATCAGATTCAGCAGGAGGAAGTGGTGCAGACACCTGGGGTCATCAATATAGTGACGAGACCCAGATCTGTACAAGGGGGGGGGGGGGACAATAGGCCCACAGGTACAAGTTCCCCAGCCACGAGAATCCTACAGGGAAACCGAACATACCAACAGATGCCCTTTATTGAGACCTTTGATGAACTCGATTCAGATCCATTGCAACAACGGTGTCTGAGGGGGTAGGAAGACTATACCCTTGGAGCAGTCTTGGAAGTAGACCACAGAGGACCATATGTAGAGGCGGATGTTGACGGTCACCCAACTACCTTTTTGGTTGATACGGGTGCTACTCGTTCTACTGTGAGATCTGCAGTGGTTCCCAACCAACCCCTCTCGGGACAATCGATTCAAGTCGTAGGAGTGGCGAATAAGAGGATTAACAACCCATTAACTGAGCCGATACCTGTGAGAATAGGAACCTTTCACGATCAACATCAATTTGTAGTATGCGACTCAAGTCCAGTCTGTTTGTTGGGTCATGATCTTTTGTGTAAACTGAATTGCACCATCTAATGTACACCGAGGGAGTAGAACTACAGACTAGGGATGATGATGCTGCATTCAAGCTGGTAAATCAGAACCTGTGTATAGATGAATTTTCTATGTTAATGGCTGAAGAACTCCCACTCGATCTGAGAGACTCCGTCTCTCTGGATGTATGGGATTTCACAGGAGAAGAGATAGGACTGATGAAAGGAGTTGAGCCAGTCAAGATCAAAGTCATACCCAATGCTGAGTTTCCTAGAACACCTCAGTATAATCTGACAGCGGAGACAGTCGCAGGAATTAAGCCTGTAATTGAGTCCATGATCGAACAGGGAATTCTGAGGGAAATAATGGGGAGTCCATGCAACTCACCTATCATGGGATTGCAGAAACCGAGTGGGAAGTATAGGATTGTGCAGGACCCGCGCAAGGTCAAAATGATTGTGGTTCTATGTTGTCCCTTGGAACCAAATCCATTAGTGATATTGTTTCAGATACCATGTGAGGCTGAATGGTTCACAGTGATTGATTTGTGTCTAGCACTCTTTTCAATACCTTTGCATGAGGAGAGCCAATTTTTATTTGCTTTCCAGCTGGAAGATCGTGTGTTAACATGGTGTCATATCCCTCAAGGATATACAGAGCGCCCATCGATCTTTAACCAGCTCTTGAAAAGGAATCTGGAGAGTCTCGTATTGCCACAGAATTCAGTTCTTGTGCAGTACATTAACAATCTTTTGATCGCATCCGAAACGGAGGATGCTTGCAGGATTGATACTGTTGCTTTACTGAACCATCTAGCAGAGAATGGACATAAGGGGTCACCGAACATGTTACAGTACTGTTTGACTGAGGTTCAGTTTTTGGGTCACCAAATAGAGAAAGGCAAAAGGAAGGGGTCACCAGATCGAATTGAGGCGATTATGAAAATTACTGTGCCTACCACACGGAAGGAAGTCAGGATGTTTTTGGGACTGGTTGGGTACTGTTGTCAGTGGATCCCAAACTTTTCCATGAAGGCGAAGCCTTTGCAGAGGCTGATGCACAAGGATATAAGCGATCCAGTACCGTGGGATCATCACTGGTATCATTTTTGGAGTTGAGAGAGGATCTATGTCGGGCTCCAGCCCTGGGGATGCCAGAATATAACAAGTCCTTTTCATTGTTCTGTTATGAGCGAGAAGGTTGTGCTTTGTCGGTCCTAACTCAAAGTCATTGAGGAGTCCGTAGACAAGTTGCATTATTCTCAGCTACTTTAGATCCAGCAGCTTCAGCATTGCCCGGATGTCTCAAATCCATTGCTGCAACCACTGTCAGCATTGAGAAATGTGAGAGTATTGTTATGGGTCATCCACTTACTGTTTTTGCTCCACACTCAGTTGAGCTCCCGATGACGAGAACTGAGACGCAACATATGACAAACAATAGACTCTCACCATAGGAGCAGGTTATACTTGCTTCAGAGAATGTGACTTTGAAACGTTGTTCTGTCATGAATCGGGCTACATTAATGCCTTCGCCAAATGTTGATGATGGCCTGACATTGTCGACGAACCTCAACCGGAGTCTGTTTAAATCTTTTTTGTAGATGGTTCATGCTTAAGAGACAATGTAGGTCATTTGAGAGCAGCATTTGCGGTGGGTTCTATTTCTGGAGTTGTGGAAGGTGCTTGTTAACAGGGAGTATACTCCACACAGGTAGCCGAAATCATTACTCTGACTCGTGCCGGTTTGGCTGCTGATCAAATTAGAGTCACTGTTTACACGACAGTCAGTATGGGTTCCGTGTGGTTCATGACTTCGGACAGCTATGGTCACAGAGGGGTTTCTTAACGTCATCAGGATCTCCCATTAGGAATGGTGAATATGTGAGACAATTGCTAGAGGCTTTGCAGAGTCCAAAAGAAATTGCTGTAGTAAAATGTGTAGCTCATGGGAGAGGAGATTATTTTGTCTCTTGGAAATAGGTATGCTGACGAAGTTGCATGTTTTTGCGCTGAACAAGGGTGCATTTTTACTGGAGATAATACAGGAGAGAGCCCAGAAAGAACCAAACTCAACATGATGTTAGCCATGGCAGACACCTGGGTTGAGCTCAAGAGTCTGCAGGGAGAGGCTTCAGAAGAGGAAATAGCTGTGTGGATCAGAACAGGATGTGAGAAAGGAGATGAAGGGATATGGGTTTCAAATGATGGTCGAGCAGTGTTACCAGATGACTTATTAAGTCCAATTGCAAGACAGATTCATGGAGCAGTGCACCTTGGAAGGGATGCTATGATGCGAGTTTTCAGACAGACGTGGTATAATCCACGGTTCTGTGCGTTTGCTGAAGCAGTGTATCATCAGTGTGTTACATGTAAGCAAATAAATGCTGGGAAGAAGACTGTGGTTGCGTTGAGTCATATTGGGAGGTCTGGAGGGCCTTTCAATGAAATACAGCTCGATTTTATGGAGATGCTTAGGTGCAATGGTTTGAGATATGTTCTGGTTGTCGTGTGTGTCTTCTCACAATGGGTGGAAGCGTACCCGACGAGAAGGTGTGATAGCCTTTCAGTAGCAAAGTTTTTGCTTAGGGAGTGGATACCACGGTTCGGTTTTCAACTTCATTGGAGTCGGATAGAGGAACACACTTCCAAAGTGAACTCATGAAGCTACTTTTTGCTGCCTTAAATATTGACCAGAGACTGCATTGTAGCTATCGACCAGAAGCTTCTGGTATCGTGGAACAGATTAATGGGACTTTGAAAATGAGGATGGCAAAAGTTTGCTCTTCTATGTCTTTGAAATGGCCGGATGCATTGCCACTGGTGTTCGTAGTACCCTTGATAGAAGATGGGGAGGGCTATGTGGTTACCAGCAGTGCCATCCACAGCCTTGATAAACATCACAGATGATTTGATCCTTGGCTATTTTATAGGACTGGCTGATGTGTTCCGTTCTGTGTCTCACCAGGTGGAAGCTGCAACTGCCTGACCTTGAGGGCCACTCGAGAGGGCAAGCCAAGCTGTGGGAATCGCTGATGAAGCTGGTCCACTAGAACAAGCTAAGGAGGATTACGCTACACAATTGACTATGAGGGGGAAGGTAACGTTGCGAATGATATAGAGTCAGACTCAGCTGAAGTAACTGGTTTGTAAGCTGGTCGGGGGCAGAGAAGAAAAGCTGACACTATAGAAGAATTGTGGCCTGAGAGACAAAGAAGGATAAATCTAAGACTAGCTCCTGAGAGAGATCTTGCTCCTGTGGCAGAGACTTCTGAATCTGAGCTGAGTGAAGTAGAGCAAGCTCAGGAGGGTCCAAGAAGGTCGAGGAGAATAAGAGTGCCTTATCAAAAATACGCCGCCCCGGAGTGGACTTATATGGTAACAGATGCCGGGAGTGGTGGGGACCAGAAAACGGAGGTCTTCACAAATGATCAGCAGAGCGCCCAAGCTGAAAATCAATGTGAGATTGATAGTACCTGGACTGGAAATAGAGGGAGTGTTGGCAACAACCGTCCCGAGACCTCCAGTATTTAGCAAAGTGCGGATTCTGATACTTCAGGAACTGTCTTTTCCGACTTGGATATCAGCCACCAGCCCAAGAGATAGCGGCTGTTGAAATATTGCAGCGTGTGGTAATTGAAATTGGCTCTGAGCTTGTGAGAGACTGTGAACTGTAAACAAATGTCTTAAAGAAGATAACCTAGGTCCGAGTGGAAGAAGAATCAATTCAGGGCTTTTTCTGTAGAAGAAGAAAGAGGGCTAGGGAAATCTCTTTGAACTGTGTAAATAAAATCAGAGGAACTGAACTGTGAAATAATTTTTTTGCATTCTAAAGAACTGTGATTTTACTGGTTGAACAGCAATCTGAGGAGGAAAAAGAGACTTTTCTGTATTCTCTCATTGAGCTGAACCGACAAATTAAAGATGGAGTCCGGAGGTTCGAACCGTAGGTCTAAGTGTGTGATAGGTACATTTATTGTAGGAGTAATAGTAGCAATAATAGTAGTTGTTGTATCTGTAATCAATTTACATGATGCAGAAGTTGGGGAAGTGGGGGTACGAAGGAAGTCCACACCTACTACTTCTAGCACAAAAGCTATGCTAGATCAAACTAGTCGTATGTTGCATGTAGATTTATCTAGAGGTAATTATACGCTTAATGCCTATGCGAAGCTGCTATATGAGTATGTGAGTACGATGGATGAGAGAGACTGTTATATGTGTATGCAATTGCCTGAGTCTGTGGAGAAAGGTATTCAATGCCATCATCTACCTTTGACGTATGGTATTACGTGTAGTTTGTTGCTTAGTATGTTTTATGACAAGGGTCTGTAGTGTAGTTCCTATTCCCCTAATAGGCTCTGCGCATTGGAATAATATACCCTATAGATTTGGTACAGGACTGAGGTCAGTATGCCCCTATCGAGTACATTAAACTTAATTATTTTGTGCCAGCTAACTCAGAGGCCACTAGAAATTCCTTGTAAACAAGAAGGGAGTAGTTTCTGGCAACCGCATAAACATGACAACTTTGTTTCCCTTTATAATAGGAACACTCTCAGAATTCCGGAAACAACAGATAACAGTTTCACTCAGCTAATCATGCATGCTTAGTTTCTTCAGAGTTACACAGAAAGAATAGACGGGCGTTTCAATAAAAGGATTTATTGAACAGTCTTGTTTCTCGTGTATGAGATATGAGCTGTTACAATCATAAGACAGTATGCGAGATATATTATGTACAGCGTAAGCATTAGAAAGAAATAATACCGTGCTAGCATTATATTTTAGCTATGACACATATATTCATATACATAAATAACATAGGCTAAAAATGCGAGTACTATTTAGATGCTTCTAGTTCTACTCCAGTGTACCTAACCTAAGTGTAGTAAAAGGTAAGAAGTAGGTGATGTATTCTATAGTATGATATTCTATACTATGGTATGCCAAGTCTGGTATGCCAAGAGTCCCTCTAGGTTCTAGTCAGCTCCATACCTTGAGAATGAGAGAGGTGGGAATCTCTTTCCGGGTCTCGAACTCTAACACCCCGCAAAGTGAGTCAGAACACTGGAAGCTGGATTCTCTGCGAGCAGGGTTGACAGCGTCTTTTGTCAGTGAGTCAGGCCGGGACACGGGTTCCTCTAAAGTCATGGTCTCCTCCTACTTGCTTGGGCAAGGGATGGTATATTTATACCTGGTAGGTGCCTTGGAATGTTAGCAAGTCGGGCAGAGGAAGACGTCAGAAATGAACCCTTAAGGAGTAGCAGTTCATGCATAATAAATGAGTTCTTGGAGAAATCAATAATCCTGTGCTAGGGGAACTCCCAACAGCTTAAGGGTCTGGTTTCTAAGAACTCGTTGTGATGTTTGGGTGGATGGATGTAGGTGACCAAGCCTGTATTTGGATAGCATGGCTAATGCCTAAATAAGGACTGGGATCTTATTCCTATATAAGGGCAATGCGAATTGTGCCTATATAAGGATATCGTTCAGGAAAACCTATATACGGACACCTAAAGCGGAGTACAACAGTTCACTATGAATATTATTTTTCTAACTAGGACGTAGTGCTTTCAGAGGGTTCAGCTTGTAAGCATCTGAATAAGTATGATTATTACAAGCAGGAAGATAGAGTAGGGAAGTATTTCATACCTACTGTAACTCTAGATACAGCTTGTGCACATCGACACAACATGTTCACTAACAGATGTAGAAAAGAAGTTTATAGATCAAGTAGAAGACAGGCATAGAAAACAACTAGGGAACCGTTACAACAAAGGAGGTAAGGTTGAGTGGACCAAGGAGGAGTTAGCTCACATGGCAAAAGGGAATAGTGGTCCAATTGCATTAGATTTTGAGCAGAGAGGGAAGTTGTGCGTGAGACAAGTACAAACACACTATGATAAGGTCTCTGTGGGAGAAAGTGTATATGATCATACTTTCACCATTGAGGCCTCAGCAAAGAAATTTTTGCAAGATGCAATACAAGTGGTGCCAAATGTGTACTTTGTATGCGGGAAGAATGCCTACGTGCGATTGCCATTGAATTGGTATGGTACGTGTTATGTGGCAGTGGTAGTTCCCAAGATTTATCATGTGGAAGATTTGGACCATTTGGAGAGTGGATCACATCCTAGAAGGAAGCGAGGTGTAAGTGCAGGAGATGTTTTTGGAGCACTAATACCAAGTCTGGGACTGGCATTGAAAGATGTCAAGATTAGAAAGCTGTCAACCATTGTAGACAAGTTGTCAACAAATACAGCTCAGTCATTGTTGTTTATAGATGGAGAGATGGTATCAATATGGGCTATGGTGATACAGAATCGTCTTGCCTTAGACGTTTTACTGGTCAAAGCGGGTTGAGTCTGTAAAATGCTGAAGGTCCAACAGTGCTACACTTATATACCTGACAACAATAAAGATCTGAAGAGGTATATAAGCAACATTACTGAGATACATCATGAAGTGCGAGATTTAGCCACAGAAGGAATTTGGGACAAGGTGGGAAAAGGATTTGGTAAGGTAGGGAGTTGGTCCGCGTCCCTAGGAAAGGGAATTCTTGGGTACATCTTGAAACCTATCATTATAGTGGTGGTTTGTGTGATTCTGTTGTGGGGATTAGTGAGGATTTGTAAGTGGCATAGGGTGAATAGAGTTGAAATATCTCTCAGAGAGCAAGAGCAAAGGATGGAAAGACTGCAGGGCAGTCACTACGAAAATATTAAGAGTCTACAGGAGTGCAGACAGGGAAGGATGGCTATAAGCTCCGTTTAGGTCGGTTCTTTCTCCAGGAAGTGTGATCTATTGTTATGACACTTGTCATCAGAGGGGGTACTGATGGAGCACGATGGTGCTCTAAAATTGTTGGGTGCATCATAATCACGGATAGTCCGCACCCGCATATAGTCCTGTGTTGTATTAATCTTGATTGGTAGAACTCTTATGTAATAACAAAATGTACAAGTGAAATAATAGAAAAGTATTTCTCAAAGAGAAATGAAATGCTGTTTAGATTGAAATGCATTTTGATTTAAACGTGCACCAAGATGACGATTGCACAACGAAATAATGAGTTATGCTTAACATGTAATAATTGTAGATGTTTGTAGCGCAAAGCATTATTAACTCGAGTGTATAATTTGATGAGTAAAGGCCTAAATGAAATGTTCACGTTATGTATCAGTAAGGCCTATTAGTTTATTCTTACGTTGGCCAAATTGTGTAGGCCCAAAAATGTATTTTCCCTGGTAAGCTCTCACATTTAGAAGTAGTCAGCTAATTTCATGTGCACGCAAGGATGTTCTGTTCTCACGGTTCAGTTGCAGGTGGAAGAAGCTGCTTTTGTTAGTTAGAACTAACACCTTTCGTTTTAGGAGTTAGTCATGGAGGAGAAGTGTTACATAGTAAACAAAAGATCGATAATTGGGAGCCGGTGTTCTGTCTTGCTGAGGAGGCCTGGGAACCAAGGTCAACAGAATACACATGGAGAAGATGGTGGAAAGCTACCTAGGAGATGTGTCCGTTAGCATGAGGTGATCTGTGGGCGTGTTTTACACTTTGGCATTTTGTATTAGGGGAACGTGCCCCGAGGGGAGAGAGGCAGAAGGAGACAGGATGAGTAGGGGGTTTGAGGATTGATCTGGGAAGAGTATCTTAGAACGAACTCTGTTGCTTTAGTCATCTGACTTACATTGTGAATGTGCTCCTTAGGAAGTCTTCACAAGCTGACACCTTTGACTGGTTTTGTCAGAGAAATGCTAAGTAGGGATGTCAACTTAGAGATAGTGTAGAGACAGTCTAACGCTTTTCACTTTTCAACCACAGATGAAATCTGACATAAATGTTGGAGCGGTCCTTGCTTGTGTTTTATTTTTAGAATTGTTTATTCTTTTTATGATCCATCGGAGCAACTTATAAGTAGGTTTGGCTTTGTATTAGTTCCCATGTATTTTTACAACCTCGTCTTGGGGTGCCTGTATTTCTCAGTTGTTTTTGGCTTTGTAATAAACCCCCAAAACTTAAGTCGGAGTCTGTGATCTTTGAGTCCCGATTAGTATTGGAAAGTTAATTGTTGTGATGCGTTGTTTCTCCTCTTTACACTTCTCAGATGGTAAAAAGAGACATCGACCTAGGGTTCCTTGTTAAAATTTCTGTAGTGGAACTCAGCCTTATCAATAGTCTCACTGTAGCTAAATTGATGTTGCGGGAATTGGTCCCCAGGTTCGGCATTCCAACTTCAATGTAGTCAGTCTGTGGGACTCACTTCAATAATGAGATCCTGAGAATGTTGGGTGCAGCATTGCAAGTGGAACAAAGCAACTATCAGCCTAAGGCTTCTGGAATTGTGGAGCAGGGGAATGGCACGCTGAAATCCAGGCTAGCCAAAATGTGTGCATTGACGTCTCTGAAGTGGCAGGATGCTTTGCCGTAAGTGTTGATGAGTCTTCGCAGCATTCCTGATTAGAGTACAGGACTATCTCCCCATTAAATTATCATGGGTCAAGAAATAAGGTTGCCTACAAATGGGCTTGTGAATATTACAGATGACATGATTCTCGATTATTGCAAAGAATTTGCTGATGTGATGCATTCTGTGTTTGACCAGGGTGAAACTGGCATTTTCCTTCCACACCTCGAGCAGTGCCATGACCTCAGTCCCAGAGACTGGGTCTTAATGAAGAAACACGTTTGAAAAACATGTCTGGAACCTCGTTTGCGGGGGCCATTCCAAGTTGTCCTAGAAACAAACACTGCTGTTAAATGTGGAGGGCTCCCCAACTGTTTGCATGCAGCCTATTCTTGAAGAATGAAGTGTCCCCTTGATGATGTGAGTGTGCCTCTCCCAGAAGTGCAAACAGCAACTGAAGAAACCGAGGGGGTGCAGAAACCAGATGAGAAACCCTAACTCCAGTTGGATTTCAAGAGTCTGCATAAGCACACCCTTGGCCTGAGGGGGGTCTTGATTTATCGGTGTCTAGAGATGAAACAGCAAGAGAGTCTTGGCCTGTGGCACATGTGGAAGCTGCTTTGACCCTGGCGAATGGCATAGTGGTGTCACCAGTCGAGCTGGAGATGACTGGCTGAGAAAGCAAGTGCAAGATAGACTAAATTTGCCTGTAGAATGCATTCCGCATACTGTCCCGGAGAAAACTGAAGCACCTGATTTAAGTGGCAGTTAGGATGAACAGCCTGCACTCAGGAGATTGAAAAGAGCCTGGGTACCTTGTCGGAGGTATTCAGCCCCTGATTGGAGATATTTTGTGACAAATGACAGAGACAGGGTGTTTTGTAATTTAAACAACAATAGTGTGATACCAGATGACCCTCTATGATTCTAAATTGTTGCGGTGCGTTGTTTTTAATATATTATACCATTGAATGAACTGACCAGAAATGTGTTTGATCTGATCTTTGAACTGAAGTTTATCATTTATTTCAACTACAGACGATTAATGAACTGGGTTTAAAAGAATTAAGAAAATTCCCCAGGTCTGATGCTGCAGACGGAGCATAAGGGTGTCATTTTAGAAGACGACAGAGTAGGGTTAGGAAAGATTCACAAATAATTTTGTAAATAAGTTAATCAGACAATATACTTATCTCAGCAGTTTTTCCATTTGCACTAATAGCAACTTTTGGAGAGAATTAATCTGCTTCTATGGTCTACTCAATGTTCTGATTTTAGTGAAGTCATAGAAACTAGTAACCATATTAGACGCAGGTTTATAGTAGTTGGTGTGTTAGTAGTTGTTGTTGTGGGGTTGTTTTGCTTATAGGACTATATTGACCCACCCCTTAAAATTGTCTAAACACAAGCCTAAGTGTACCCCTAGGTAGTTTGCGTACTTTTGAATTTAAGGCATTGGAAGTGGATTCTTCTAGGGGGGATTTTTCTTCAAATGCTTAATTTAAGTTGCTTTATGAATATATTGATACTATGGAGGCTAAGTTGCCTGCCTCAGCAGCGGAGGGGATGCCCATCATCATATTCCCCTCATGTATGGTATTATTTGTAGCCTTTCATTTAGACAAGGACATTATGATTATTAATTTTCAACTTATGGCCTGTTTTTCCCCCAGAAGTTCCCATGTATACACATTTTAATCCACATGCCAGTGCTAAAGAAATAGATACAGTTTGGCTCTTTTTCAAACCCATTGTGAGGTTGGATACTGCTTATGCTCATAGGCACAAAATGACCTGTTCCATAACCAGGGTTGAAAAGAAATGTATAGATGCAGTAGAAGACAGGTGAAGGGCAATGGATGCCAGATGGAGGACAGGGCAAGATCAAAAGTGTAAAATAAATGGGCCAAGGCAGGACTAGAGCAGTAAGAGTCAGGTGTTCCCCAAGATGTATCATGTTTAACATCTGTATAACCCAATATGGGGGGGGGGTCAAATGCTAGGCCAAAATGCAGTAGTAGTAGTGCTTCTGAAATTGGGCGCGAGGTATATTTGGCACGATGATCCCTTTTGTTGTAGTGGTCTTGAATGATCAAAATTGGAATGTAATCCACTATAGTAGATACATTAGCTACTAGTATAGCTGGGCCATTGTAGCTATAAATACTGAGATTATAGCTATTAGGTCTATGGATATGCAGAACTGCCTTACATTAGACACCCTTCTCGCAAAGAAGGGTGTCGTCTGTAAGATGTTAAAGGGCCAACAATGTTGTACCAACATATCTGATAAGAGTGAGGTATATTAAGGAATTGAAAAGAGATTTAGAGGAGCTAGAAGCTACAGGTTCTTGGGAAGCAATTGAAAGTAGGAAAGTAGTTTGGAAACTTGGGAAGTATAATTCTTGGTTCTACATTGAGATTCCTTATAGTCATTGTTATTTGTGTGATATGTTTGTTTATAATGTGCAAGGGTTACAAGTATTTGAAATTAAAGAGTGAGGAACAACATGGGAGTGAAGAAAAGGGAGAACTGGAGGAGAGTCAGTGTAGGTTCTATGATGAGATGAAGCATCTAGAAAACACAAGATGAAAGAAATTGAAAACAGCAAGGTTGTGAGTGGGTCTCATGAGTTAAGATTCATGTGATATTGTGATGGCCATCCTAGCCATTCAAGCTCCGCTCTTTATACATCACAAATATACATTTATATTCTAATATACAACATTTATATTCAATGTGTGACTTAATCTTATTAACATGTGTGATGCATTTAAAGGGTATTAATAATACGTAACCATTGTAGCCATTAACGACTCATATATAAATGTATTAAATGATCAATTGACCAATGTAACCATGCTTTTCTATATTCACATTTAACATCTGCTTCTATTACATACATATATACACACACACACATATATATCAAGGAATGGCTCCCCACGTAGCCCCGGGAAGCAAAAGGCGGCACACTCCAACTGGGAACAATCCTCTTAAATGTGAAATGGCAAACACAGACATATCTGCCTCCCCAACGAGTTTCAGCGTACTGCCTTGTTCACAGGTTCTAGCGTCAAACATGGCTACTTGGACAGTCACAGGTGTGTATGATTTATAGTCCTCCAATGATGTTCCCAATGGAAACACAATGCATCCTGGGCCAAGCAGTTCCCCAAATCAATCAAAGCCTAAATAAGCATAGTATCGGAAGTCCGTGTATAAACAATCATGCCCAATATAAATAAGGCCCAGTTGGTCCCGTCACGGACCTACAATCCAATGGTCCAGACAGGCCCTCAGAACGCGGAAATCCACGATGATACGAACTGCCAGTTCCAATTCTACTGGCGATCTGACGTCATTTTGCGAGGTGATGCTGACAACTACCGGCACTGGCTGTGCTGTGAATAAATCAAGGAATGGCTCCCCACGTAGCCCCGGGAAGCAAAAGGCAGCACACTCCAACTGGGAACAATCTTCTTTAATGTGAAATGGCAAACACGGACATATCTGCCTCCCCAACGCGTTTCAGCGTATTGCCTTGTTCACGGGTTCTAGCGGCAAACATGGCTACTTGGACAGTCACAGGTGAGTATGATTTATAGTCCTCCAATGACGTTCCCAATGGAAACACAATGCATCCTGGCCCAAGCAGTTCCCCAAATCAATCAAAGCCTAAATAGGCATAGTATCGGAAGTCCGTGTATAAACAATCATGCCCAATATAAATAAGGCCCAGTTGGTCCTGTCACGGACCTACAATCCAATGGTCCAGACAGGCCCTCAGAACGCGGAAATCCGCGATGACACGAACAGCCAGTTCCAATTCTACTGGCGATCTAACGTCGTTTTGCGAGGTGATGCTGACAACTACCGGCACTGGCTGTGCTGTGAATAAATCAAGGAATGGCTCCCCACGTAGCCCCGGGAAGCAAAAGGCAGCACACTCCAACTGGGAACAATCTTCTTTAATGTGAAATGGCAAACACGGACATATCTGCCTCCCCAACGCGTTTCAGCGTATTGCCTTGTTCACGGGTTCTAGCGGCAAACATGGCTACTTGGACAGTCACAGGTGAGTATGATTTATAGTCCTCCAATGACGTTCCCAATGGAAACACAATGCATCCTGGCCCAAGCAGTTCCCCAAATCAATCAAAGCCTAAATAGGCATAGTATCGGAAGTCCGTGTATAAACAATCATGCCCAATATAAATAAGGCCCAGTTGGTCCTGTCACGGACCTACAATCCAATGGTCCAGACAGGCCCTCAGAACGCGGAAATCCGCGATGACACGAACAGCCAGTTCCAATTCTACTGGCGATCTAACGTCGTTTTGCGAGGTGATGCCGCCAATCTACAGACACTGGGCTGTGCCGTGAAAATATATATATATATATACACACACACACACACATTTTTATATAAAAACACACATATATATGCACATATATATACACATACCGCGATCTCCCAGTATTACATACAGAAGGGCAAGATCCATGAGTAGTTATTTAGTTTCTAGCAGCCCTGAAGTTAGAACCAATAACTCTTGGCTTAACAGCAGTAAAGGCTTTTTTAAATGCTCAGTTTGTAAAGCTTGTAAAAATGGGGTAAACAAAACAGAATACCTGACTCCCCTCAACGAAAGACTTGTCCGTATCCAGAATAAGTTGACTTGCAAGACTGAGTAGGCGGTATATGTGCTGGAGTGTCCGTGCGGCCTGCGCTATGTGGGCAGCACTAAGCTGCAGGTGCACAAGAGGATACTCCAGCACATACGTGCCATTACCAATGGCGATGCCGCGTACCCAGTCGCAAGACATTTTAATGAATTCCATGCCAGAAACCCTACAGGCCTTAAATATTTTGTAATTGACACAGTTCCACCTCTAAGAAGAGGAGGGGACCGTGAATCAATATTCCGCAAATTGGAGACTAGGCATATCATACTTATGGACTGCAAGACACCTAATGAATTGAATGCTAGTGAAGATTGTTTTACCTATCTCTAAGATTATTAATATACACACATGCTGCTGCCTACCTCCCAGACCATTTTGGTGTTTTTTATTGTTAGATTACTAGATTTTATTATTGCACCTATTTGCACATGGTTTGCACTTTATATAATGACAGTATTTTGTTTTGCGGCTTTGCACATATTTAAATAGGACAGGAATGGTTGGAATCTTTCCACCTTTAAAGTAACTTCCAAACACCACATGATAATAATTGTGATACCTTATATGAAATTTAAATAACATTGCTATTCTAAAGAGAGTAAAGGTTTTACATTGTTTTAACCTTTTTAACTGCTTTGTTATTGATTAAAATGATGTAGCCAATACTATTAAGGTTACGATCAACTTTTAGAAGAGTAAAAGTATTATATTGAATAGTTATTGCGCATATTTATTTATCTATATGCATCTTCTCTCTATGTATTTACATATTTATATATTTATTTAGCGTGTGGATAGTACAGCGATATTTTATCATTCTTACTCTATGCTGTACCCCACCATTGTATTCGACGTGTATTTTACATTGATTTTACTCTTTGACCTACCACACATAATTATATGTTGTGGCCACATCATAGTGTGTTTTCCATGCCTATTGTCGAGTAGTACAGCTGATGCAATTTCAATACGTCATGCACTAGCACTTTAAATGTATTCCTCACGCCCTCAAGCGTGTCATGTGATCAAGGCCCCACGCGGGCTGAAACGCGTTATGGCGGCGATGGTGTTGGGCACCGAATAAACATTGGCACTAATAAACCTTGGGTTCGCTTCGTCTGTTTTCCGGCAATTTGTTACCTGAAGACGATCTAACTTCACATATATACACACACACACATATATATATATATATAAAAATTGTATAACCAAAGTTCATTTTGATTCCCCAGTCAACTTAGCTTGACTTCAAGCCCCAACTGAAATGTGTGCCTTAACTGTGCCAGTAGGCTGTTTTAATTCTTCTGCGGGCGCATTATCATGTTTCTTGGTACTTAGGGAAAGGCTTATTGTTTATATTAGATGACAAGAGGCCTGTGGGAAGAAAGCTGGTAACAAACTCAGAGAAATAATGTTAAAAGGAGGCCTTCCATTTATCACGTACCAGAAAATGGGGTGCTCATGGTTGACTGTTGCAGACCAAATTTCGATAAGATGGGAACCTTAAGGAGTATGTTGACTCCCTTCACATTCAGCAATCTGGTTGGTTCTTGGTGTTGAGAAGAGATATGTGGATGTTTTGTTACTGTTATATTTCATTGTTGTTTCCATATCTAGTTAGGCAGACTTGCTCCTGACTCTAAGAGGGAACAAATCCCTCTTGCAGGTTTTTCACTGAGTGTCCGCCTTCATTCTAAACCCTTCTTTTATGTTCCTGAATTTCTACAGAAGTTCTATTCTATGCTAACACCTTCTATGCTCCCCAAATAGACATCCTCTTTAGGTATTTTAATCCTCAACCTATGTTTAGATTAGCAAAGGGAAATTTCTTTATGGAACACCTGACTGCAACAATTTGCTTTATTTGCATTGTGGCTGTTACCACTGTGTCTCACATTATTACTACTCAATTTACTTGCACATTTCAGCCTTCAAATTGTATTGCTGCTCCTTTTGAATGTATTTTTTCTGCATATATGTTGGATGGATTAATATTCCATAATAAACCCAGGTTATCAAAATTGTTGATTGCCTGAAGGGCATGCCAGTGGCATTTGAAACAAATTTGGAAAAACGCTGCCTTTCAAGTGAATGGCTAAAATATGGATGAAGTTGAAAATATAAACAAAGACACAGATTCAAATTCTGATTATTGGATGAACATTGGTTTATTATAAAGAAAAAGATTTTGCTACAAGGCTGTGCGTCTGATTATTGGCGCGTAAGGACGTGTCATACATATAGTGAATCATTCACACGTGCTATGTGCAGCAGAGCACGCAATTAGTCAGCACGCCGCAACATTGCCACGAGCAGCCAGAACAGTCACGAGTACAAGAAGGTGTGCATGCTATCATTCTCATTTGTACATAAAGTTACTAGTGACACAATTTTATAGTTAAGGACTTTTTGTTACAAACCTCATGCATTCTAGGAGTTGTTGTTATGGTTTATTTCAAAAGAACCCAACTGGACTAACATAGCTAAAAACACTGATTTCTAAAAGAAAAGACCAATACCCAAAAATGGTATAACCAATCACATGGAGGCATCTACTAACCTTAAGCTGGCTGCAGCATAGTACCTCTTGCATTAGTATAGCATGGACATTCGATGTAGTACACTCAAGGCGAGGGCGGAACGCAACAATGGAAGCTCCACTGCAGGTCGATAGTGCAGAGCAGTGATATACGTCCACATTTAAATGTTGTGAGTCTAATAAAAATATTGTTACTAGGTGATCCCATGTCACTGAGCTGTCTTTGCCCCGCTATAAACATGCAGTTAAATAATATGTGCATTCTGGACGTTCTAGTTAAGATCCAGTTGAAAAGAAGAAACTGGAGTAACCCCAGAGGAAACAACGATTAGTGAAAGGAAAGCCCAGGACTCCTAGAGCAGTGTTGAAGTCATAGAGACACATCTGGTAACCCTTATGATAAATTCATAAACATAAAGTCCAGTAACCGGAGGTAAGGACAATACGATGTAGTGTACATGCACACTTTAATGCCAAACTAGAAGAAGTAGTCAGGGCCCTCACGTTTTCCATAGTAGGCATATAACGTGCGATTCGTCCCACCACACTTGCCCCCTCTTTTCCCACCACAAAAGGCACCATACCAGTGGATGGTCTTCACTGCGTAGTCTTTATTAATTCTCAGATAACGCCATCTTTATTTGTATATGCACGGTCAATATTCGACCAACTTTTATTAACCAATCCATCACACATTGATAACATTGGGTTACACAGTATTCGTTTGAACCACAGGTTACAGTTGCAATTGTATTTACAGTTCAGGATCTCCCGAGACACACGGTATGTGGTTGTACCAGAGGACACAACCCATCTCCATTGCTTCCATTTCAGGCAACTACCCGTCGTCTACCTCCTAGACGCGGCCACCAGAGCACTGCTTTGCGCCTTTCCTTGCGCACCAGCTTTTACCAAGTTGTTTCCTCCAAGCACCGGCATCTCAGGTAGGGCCGGAGAGTCCAGGGCCACCAGCAGGACGGCCCCCTCTCCCGCCAGCCCGGAGCCCCATTGACTGCCCTCCTTGTTCCAGGATTGGCCAGTCCCCGTCAAACAGGAGTCCCCGCCATTTTTCTGGCCCAGGACCCCGCCACAGGGCGAGGAGCCTACTGGCACTCTCGCCCTCCCCCCAAAAAACAGCTTCACCTTCAGATCTAGCGCTAACGCTCCCCCATATAGCGAGGATGAATAATTCCAACCCCGCGCTGGACAGCTGGACCCCAATCTGGTAGGTACAATTCCGATTTCGTTGCCTGTATCGTGGTATGCCTGATGGAACATACACAGCCCCCTTCCACCCACCGGAATCATACTGCCGCCTGCATATCTCCATCCTTGCGTCCGATGCCTTGAAACCACTGTATGAAAAGTCAGAGTATAAAGAAACAAAAAGGCACTGCTACATCGCCGCTGCCCCCCCGGCCACGTTTAACTAACTGTAGTCTGACCTACTGTTCCCAACTAGAAGACCGCCAACTGCCCACCTTTTGATCATTTCGTTAGTTGAATGGGCAGCAACCCTGCTTCAAGACCTGAGCAAAGCCCAACATAACAGCCATTCCCCTTTGTCCACTGAAGTTACCAACTAAAGGCGATAAACCCATCGATCTGGGTGCCGCATGATTACACGCGCCATCCTGTGAAACGTGCGTTTTGCAGCCTATCTTTGTCTATTATTTCCAATACCCCGTAGGAAGCATACCCCTTTGAATATATCGAAACTTATTCACAGCTCCCCTTTTCCACCAAGTCCACATATGAAAGGCAGCAAGAAAATTTAGTCAAAGACAATGCATTTCATCTTCAGTGTACCCGTACTCTTGCACTTGGCAAGTACTCATGACCTTAGCCGTACCCCTGAAAGTCGCCGTACTCCTGAAACCCGGCTGCACTCCTGAAACCCGGCCATAATCCTGAAACCCGGCCGTAATCCTGAGACCCGGCCGTAATCCTGAACGTGGCCGACTCAGCCTACCAAGTACCTACTTTGCTGCGTCCATTGCGCCAGCAGGCCCCAATGGTCTACAGCCAACAGTGGCACCCCTTAGAAAACCAGGGCACTGCATCCCACATCTACCCCCAGGGTACCTGCCCACCTGCAGGCCCCCAATATTGTACTCCAGTCCACCAGAGTTGATTTAAAGCAGAAAATCCAGGACCACCAGCAGGACAGTCCCCTCCTCGCCTACCTTCTGTACACGTGGTAACTACCCCTTCATGGGGTCCATCCCGTAGGCGTAAGCACCCTTGTTGGGCATCCCCCTTTTTCCTAATAAACTGATGAAGCCCCTCCAATATTCTACTCCAGTCCATCCATGTTGGGTCAGGGCAATAAAGTACACGTGGCCACTGCCCCCTCCTGGGGTCCCTCCAGCTGCTAAAAACCCCATTGTTGGGCATTTCCCTTGCCCCTAAGCAACTGAACTTCCTCACTAACACTGTCATCTGCCATGACTTTCTGACCCTTGTCTGTGTCGAGTGGTCGGCCTCTACAACCTCCCTGGGGAGACCCGCTGCTTTGCAATAGCATGGTAATCGCTCCTCTAATTACCACTAAAACAGTGTCCCTCTGTGCAGAATACTCTGAGAGCCTTCCCCATTGTAGATACGGGCCAAACGCTGCCAGTTGGAGAGTCTCACCCCCCGGAGATAAGGCCCCAACCGCTGCCGCTAGACCCTTCCGATAGACAATGTTGTGCCACACGCCAACAGCTCTTAATTTTCCAAATTTTTCACGCGACTGGATGAAACTCCCCCACCTTAGATGTGCTTGGTCTTTACTGCATAATCTCTTACATACACCTACCTTCAACGCCCTCTGTAATTGTTGATTGAATGTACACCTCTAACCAGTGTTTAGGGCTGTGCTGAAACACCTTGCCCTCCCCTGGATCCTATACCAAATATGCTCTCCAAGATTCTCATTACCCCCACCGGTAACTTGATTGATGCGTCCCATCCCATGGCCCAGTCAATAGGACAACAAGCTTGAACCCTTGCGTCCTTCCTTTTCAAAGAATACCCATGCTATTATGCACTCCAACTACCAATTCCTTCAGACCCCATTTACTCCCAATAACCACACCCTAACCTGGGGCCCCTTGGGTTCGTTCCCACATGCTATGGCACTTCGATATGCTACCTTACCATGCCGTTAAGTTTACTCATTAAAGGGCCTCTCAGCCACGTTTACCCCACTGTAGCCAAAGCCCTAACCCGTGGCCCTATTGTGTTACACTCATATTTGACCAACCCCTTCAGTTGGAACTGCTAGCCCCCGCGCTTGCTGTTTGAGTCAAAATCGGGACAGCTTCCTCAGGATATAGAAAGGGCCCACGAGAGCTGCAAACTCCTCTGACTATTCCAAGTCAGTATTAACCCCAGAAGAGCTTGGCTCGCCTTTTACCCATGCCGAGCGCTTGACACGCGTTCATCTTGCCAATGCAATATCAGCTCCTTGGTGGCCTTCCGCATGCCCTTGCCGTATCTTGGTCCATTGACGTCACTGACCACTCCCCTTTCCCGTGATTTGGTCCATCCTCCTGCAGCCGCCATCTTAATGAGGTCGCTGACCACTACCCTTCCACGTCACTTGGCCCATCATCCTGCCGCCGCCATCTTAGTGAGGTGCACCTCTTGTGTGAGCCAGATATAAAGCAAAAGGAAAATCGAAAATTAATGTTTGTTGCACTTTCCTTTCCCCTGTGCGCATCGACATTTTCACTTTATTTTAACTGCCTCACCGCACGCATACCCGTCCTTTAACATTTTTTGGCCACCCCTGCTTAGATCGAGCCCGAACTCAAAGAAAGAACAGGCGCTACAGAGAGATACTTCAGGGCCACCCCGTTTTCCCCTGCAAACGAACCACTTGCCAAGGATCACACCACCCCAGTGAACCCTCCATGCCTCTATCCCCCTGATGTATAAAGGCCCAGGTCATATTATTAAATGAAAACCCTCATGCTCCGGATTGGTATTTTCACGTATTATTTTAACTAAGGTCCCAAATACTCGTATAAATTAATCCACATGCCTTTCCTTAGCTAGTATACATCAAGTACTGCGACCTACATCAAAGGTAGGCAGCATGTATCACCCAGCAGGTAAGGGAGGTTATGGGTGTTTAGTGTGGATCAACACGAGATTATCACAATTTTTGTAACGGGAATCCTTCCTCCCTACCCCTGCAGTTGCAAGGATAAATCTCTGCGACAGCTACATTACAGCGGTGCTTAAACGTGCATATAACGTTCAGCAGTGCAACCAGGGGGCACCATCCTCAGAAATAACATATGGCCCAAGGAACTATACGCCACATGAGCCACAAACTCTCCGCTGCAACACGCCCTCCTGCAACCGTGTTGACATCTTACTGACGGCAGTATAATGTCCTAGCCCAGCCATTCTTTAATGCAGGCGTAATAAATAGTGGCAAAATGTCATAACATATAATAACAGGATAAATCCATATTTCGAGTGACGCTCCTTCGCCGTTTAACGTAAAGTGTTGAAGCAGGGATGGCCTCCTGTCGGCCAGCCCCTTTCTGTCTGCCCCGCTTGCTTTCTTCCCATGGGTAACCAAGTCACAGCATCCCTGGGCGGGCACCCGAGGCCTCCATCACCGCTCATAGGGTTCCAGTTTAGAAACGGTGTATATTACACCAATTATTTAAGGTACAAATGTTTATTATTGTGGCCTGTTTTGATTTTATACCCCAAAGCAATTTCATGCAGCTTAAGTAAATACACCTTTGAGGCAATGCATGAGTTGGGTCAGTAGAGCTCACCTTTTTTTTTTTTGCATATTTATAAAGCGCAAACTCGACCCGAAGGTATTGGACGCTTTACATAGCACCGTATTTACATTACACATTCAGGCACGGGGAGATGAAGTGATTTGCCCCCAATGGCAGGATGTCGGCCTGACCTCGAGGCTCGCACCCTGGTTTCCTATATCGCGCTTTACCCCCAACGTGCTGCCGCGCCTCACCGCCCGTCACACACTTCATCCATATTAACTAAATTGTTAAAAACGACCGCCCAACGGTACTAACTAAGCCCCTTGCCTGTCCCCGAAGGTATTGGAGCACTTGACATAGCACCGTATTTACATTACACGTGCAGGCACGGGGAGAATAAATGATTTGCCCAGCATTACAGGATATGGACGCAACCTCGGGCCTCGAACCCTGGTTTCCTCTATCGCGCTGTACCCACAACGTCCTGCCGCGCCTTGCGGCCCATCACACACTTCATCCATATTAAACTAGATTGTTGAAAACAACAGCCAGACGGTACTAACTACCCACCTTGCCAGTCCTGGTTTTGCTACGCTGTGAGGCCCCCTCACACCGGTGCCCGCCGCAACTTGCCAACTTTGCTTCTGGCCGCGACCTGCTGGGCGCCCAAGGCAAGAGGACAAAGAGGGCTTCTCCCTCGTGCACAGCGTTCTTATCCTTTTCCCTGGAGGGGCCGCCTGCATACCTAGGTGACGCACTACGTGCCTGCCTACCTCCTAATATTTCCTGGTGGCCCCTCCCACTCGCCCTGACCAGATGTGCCCTGGCCCAGCCTCTCTGTTGCCTCTCCCACGAAAATGCCATTAAGAGCCCCCCACCCCTAGGCGCGGTGGGGGGCCTCTCAGGAGCATGAATACTTCAGGCAGTATAAGAATTTTCATAAAGTTCTGGGACGTGCAGTCGAGGAGTTATTTTGGGTTAAACAGGAAATCAAATTCCAGCATACTAAGAACAAAAACAGGACTTGGTGAGCTCGTCGCGCAGAAAAATGTGTAACATGCCCTAGGGCTAATTTCGTACTGTATAAAACTAAAACATACTGGACGCATTAATAGATATGAGCAGTCACAGAAAACACTGGGTTATTAGTAACAACAAATAGAATATCAATGAAGAACTCGATAAAATACGTTACTATCGAAGTTATGCACTCGATGGCATATGCATGTTGTTTCCCCTTCAGCGGATTGGTGGAATACAGACGAAATGCAATATTTGCATTACATGCCTCGCAAGATGTGAACGGAAGACGAACACACGATATAGATACTATACTAATTACCATCACAAACGGGGATATATTTCCATTTAGTTTGCTCTCAGGTGGATGAATTGGAAAGCTGTGCGTGGTGCTGATATAAACTCTTGGGTATCCGAGGAGCGGTGTGAACGCCAAATACTGACCTTTAGATAAACGTAAAGAACCTAAAGCGAGCGCAGCCTGCCCTTGGGCCGGCTGCACTTCCGGGGACCTCCTAGTGACGTCAGCCCTCCGCCTGCGTGCTGTTGCCCCAGCTGAGACTCATCATCTGTCCAGCCAAGTTCATAAAGCACCTGGGAAGACCAAAAGCTGCGCGCTTTCTGTATTTTTTTTTGGTGGTAAAAGTCAGTGGGGTACTGTGTTGAAAAGGCGCCTGTTCGTCTTCGCCTTTCCTGGGTTTGTTCTGTGAAACCAGGTTCTCATGTTTGGAAATGAGGGCAACAATTAGCCAACTGTTGCTGTCTCTTCTGCTGCTGGTTTCCCACTTACAGCGGGGTAGGTTCTCCAGCTTTTATTTAAACCAATATAAAGTACTGCAAGTTGAAGTGCAGTTTTTATTCGAAGTGGGACCCTGCTTGTGACCATGATTATGAAAGTAGCAAAATTGTTTATTTTACTCCGAGTGGTGTTTATTCACTGAACTCTGGTCTGCCGCTAATTGTGTAGGTTTCAAATGTTTCTTGAGTTAAACTTTCTTCGACTCCGTGGCGCGTGCAGCGCCCCAGTTCTTCGCTTCTTCCAGTACAAATCATTTTTTCCAGGTCTTTTTCAGTTGAAGAGACTGAGACTTCGACCAACTCGAAATGCATTACACTTCACTGTTAAACAAACAAAAAACTGAGGACTGGAGCTTTGCGGCTCGGGGTCATCTTGTAGCCCCCCACTCTTCATGCTTGATGGTGCTGGGTGTGGGGCACCTTCAACCATCCCTGGTTTTTCCCCCTCAACAGCCCAATGCATTTTGGCAGCTGTGAGTCCGTTTTTAATCGAGGGCGAAATTTTAAATATGCATGCATCTAGTCTCTTTCCTGGATCTCCGGTGAATGTTTTTATGCAAGATATGCCATTATGTGAACATTTCTTGTGAGATACTGATCAACAGCATTTCACTGCGTTTGTTTAATGTCTCAAAATTTCCATGTAATGACTCCCCATCAGGCACGCAAATTGTTCGAATCTTAGGTTTGCTGTTGTGATCATGGTTTTTGACATGGCAGCATGTAAAGGGGTGCTGGCTGGGATTGACTGGAGTTGGTCTTGGCATGAAGCCGCTTGGAAGGTGTGAAGTTTCTCTTGTACAGTGGTTCGTTCCAGACCCCCACGGTTGTTCCCTATGGGGTTGAGTGGTGCTGGTTCTTTCTTTAGAATCTCGAATTGCAGTTCTGTCTTTCCTGGGTGGGAGTGTGTAAATATCTCCTGCTATTGTTAGATGTGAGTTGCTTTATTTTTCAGCCACACGAAGAAATGGTAATCACTATTGTCAGCTCTCCTCCAAGGCGGCTATTGACACCCAAGAATCTTAACAGTTTCAAATAGTTCTGGAAAACAACAAGAAGAACCAAAGTAAATGATCGGGTTAACAGAGTGAGCCATTCAGTGGCTTAGACAACTCTAATGAGTATGGAACCAACACAGGGGGACACAACCTGCACACACATGCAAAGAAAGTGAGTTGGAGTGAGTTACGGTACACGTAAGGAAGGCATGCGGGGAATGGAACCAATGGATTTGTTGGTTGTGCTGGCTATCCAACTACTCAAAACATGTCAACCGCTTTGCTCTAAGGATTGGTACAATGTATGTGACTTACTTTTCTAAAGAACTTGAACTTTAAACCCATTTCTCTTCAGCCCTCTTCCCCCCCCCCCCCCAACACCTTTCAAACAGACTACCGTATGTTGACACGTGGGTGTGCGGGGTAGAGGTCACCAAATGACTGCCATGTTCAAGGATACAGTCCTCGAGTTCAGGGCTTTCACATAACAAACTACCATATTCTAGGAATTGTAGGGTCAAGTCACACTTTTTGGTTTGATTGAACTAAAAAACTATTTGTGAAAGAAATGCACTGTAGGCTAGGTTAAGCCAATATTTTTAGTTGTGATGTGTTTAAATAAGGGAAAATGCCTCTACGGTTCTACATTATGCTAATTTGAAGATGCATGATAAAATCGAAAAAGCTTGTGTGAACCACCAATGTCTTCAATTCACCAAATGTTTGCTTTGGAAAAATCCGACTAAGCGTGTCAGGGTTGATTGAACAAAGAAGTACGTTCTGAGAGTTGTAGCCTTGGTTTGCTTCAGCTGGCACAATTTTCTCTTAAAGGACAAAAGGGGACTTTAAAAAGGGGTCCTGGTGACTGAGACACGTGAACTCATTACAGAGCTGTCCAGTGTCGGTTGTGTGCCGATAAAGTCCACATTTTCAGGAGAGTGAAAATCTACTGAAATGCATTCAAATTTCTGCGGTGAAAAATCCCTCTGCATAGGCATTTTCCTTTTAGTAAGGAGGTAAAAAGTCACTGGGTAACTCGCAAGATAGAGCCTCTACTAAAATGAACTCTGCCCCAGGCAGCATCTTAATCTGTTAATGACTGGTTTCACCACCTTGGTTGGCACCAGTGGTTCGCCTTACATCCTCCTGTTTTGTACACACCTCCCCTCTCCTACCATGTTTGAAGTTCCATTCATGGTACTTTAGTCTGGGCGCATGGCCCACCACCAGTGCTTAATTCCTGCCAGTGTGTGGGCACCAGGACTTCTCATCACCACACATCAACCTAAGCAAGAAAGGTAGAAACGATCAGAATAGATATATATGAACCTGGCAACAAAGAGAAAATGCAGGGGTGAACAAGAACCTGCCACAGGCAGATAAACAGGACGTGTTGAGTGGCTGAAGGGGTGAAATCAAAACGAGGCAGACTCTGTACTCAGCAACCCAGGCATTTGGTAATACTGGTGACTCTTCCACAACCTTTTGAATCCTCACTTTTTACAAATTTCCCTTGAACCTCAAAGGCGAATGCAGTGCACCCTCCTATTTTTTGTTTTCAACCAAAATTCCTGCTGTTCTGTATCGCTATTTCACGTTCTTAAAATATCTGGCAAGTGAATGCGAAACCATGTTCTATTAATTGAATACTGCCCTGAATATCATTGCACTCCATACAGCTATGATAAAAAAAAATAGTTTCTGGCCATGTAATCAGAAGAATATTAATCTTAAATATGGTATTAATAAAGTAACGAGCATTGACCAAGCCAATATGTCTGACTTTAAATACTAAAATAACACGAACAGTTCCACACAGGATTTGTGTCAATTCCCTGTGTAACCTGCACGACACCACGGGCTGGCAGAATAAGAGGGCAAAGTCATTGCTGCAGAGTTGAGGAATAGTCTGTCTGTGCAGTTCTGTATTGACATGCATAGGAACACTAAATCAAAAACCTTTGCTCATGTCAATGCTTGTCCGTTTTTGTCCATGAAGTATCTTAAGTGCAACGGGTACATCCAGACATGGGTCGTGGGTTCTCTGTGTCATAAGACTCTAGTTGTTCCTCAGTGATTATGACCCAACAGGCTGAAAATGGTCCGGTGTGACTTGTTCTCCCATTCGGAGATTCAGATGAAGCGTGGCTTGGAAGTTTGGATTCGGCTGGTTCCATGAAGACCTCTCGAAGATTGATTTTCATTTGTGATCCCGGTCTGTAGTGGTACAGTGTGCACCAATGGTCTGGGATGCCAATTAGCATTACCACCAGTAACTGAGAATAATTCAGAATTCCACTAATCAATGTTCCTTCCCGTAATAGTACAACTGTAGTAGTTGCTGTTATCCCTACTTTGGTGGCCCTTGGTATTATCTCTGCACTCGTGACACCTGCTATGGCTGATGTATGTGTTGCTGCTATAGTGTTTGGTCAGTTGTATTCTCCTTGCCTGTTTGGCAGAGATGTTGCTGTCCCTGTTGTAGTGACTGTTGTGGTTGCTGCCATTGTCACTGCTGTGGTAGCAAACGTGGTACCTGCTATGACTGCAACTGTGGTCTTGCTGTATTTCTTTTACTTTTGTAGTAGCTGTTGATATTGTGGCAGTGGCTGTGATCCCTCCTGTGGTACATGCTATTGTTGCTTCTCTGGTTGATGCTTTAGTCACTACTCTGGTCGCTGCCTCGGTGGCAGCTGTGTTCCCTGCTGTCATTACAGCTGTAGTTTTAACAGTGGTGCATAGTGGAAATGGCTGTGGTTGCTGCTGTTGATATGCCTGTCTTTGCTGTTACAACAGTAACGCACCATTATATCTGTTCCTTGTGCTGATAGATGGACTCTGCTGTAGTTCCTGCTATGGTTGCTGTTGTGGCTACCTTTACATCTGCTGTGGTGGGAGCTGTTTGTTGCTGTTGTAGCTCTGTTGTCATGGAGGCTGTGGCAGCTACTGTAGTCTTGTTGCAGGGATTCTGCTTAGAAACAGACCTGTGCCTGGGACCACAGAATGTCAGTATGTAGGCACTGAGTAACCATACCACATCAGTACCTATGAGCCCCAGCCCAGACTAGCTCATAGTGCTTTCCCTGCCCTCCTAACCTTCTTAGAGTGACAGGTAACTTAGCACCCCAGAACGCAACACTCTAGTCCCCTCTGGGAACCATGGAAACAGATCATCGACTTCTGTTTTCTCAATCATGTATTTCCATATTAAACCAAAAAGACACAAGTTTACAACATTTATTGAAAGTTATTGTGCTCTATTATAAAACGTCTGCGCTGCAACTAGAAAACATATGCATCCCAACAGCGTGAGGAGCATTACAAGAAAACTATAAACAATAAGTTCTACCATGATGAATCATTTACCTGCCTCAGCCCACCCCCACTATAGATTATAGATATCTTGGTTTAGTGGATCGCTCTCTCGTCGGGACCCTTGCTCTGCTGGAATATCTTCTTTCTGTTTTCAAAATGGCACATCTCTGTGCTTGTTACAAAGTGTCTTCTTGAAAGCACTAGATGTGAAAGTATGTTGTGTCTAATTGCCAAGCTGTTTGCTAACCCATCACAAGAAGACTGGGCACCGAGTTGCTTGACTATGTACAAGATGTTCAGATAGTCTGAAACAATAACAAAAACATTGCAGTGCTTTTCTAAATGTGGTACAAAAATAAACATGGCAAGCGTAACGTGTGCAAGGCAAAGCAGCCTGAATGTTTAAGGACACAAGAATACCACCAATTTAAGTGGCCCTTAAAGGAAACACACAACAGTCTCTTCCACAGTTATAGATGTGGTGGAAACGTTTGTCACAGCTGCAGTCCATACTGTGCTTGAAGCTGTTGTTGTTGTTCCTGAGGTAGTGACAGTGGTCACAGCTGTGACTTTGTTGTTGATCTGGTGGTAGGTGTGGTTGCTGCTGCTGTAACCTCTGCTGTGGTAATGTGACTACTATTCTGGTCACTGCAGTGGTAGCAGCTTTGGTTATTCCAGTGGACCCTTCTGCCATTACTAGAATGGGCAATGCTGTGCTCACTTGAGTACTCCCAGCTGTGCTTTCGGTTATTGTAAAATCTATGCCAAGACAACTTAGCATGAGGGCTTTGTATTCTCTTAAATGTCCCAAAATTGAATCCCAGTATAGATTGGACCCTCCGATTTTGTCAAAAGGGCTCAAAAGGGATTCTTGTGTTTTATAAAGGTTTAACTCTGGGAGCCTTTTCTCCCTCTCCATATAAAATAACTCTTACTCCCTCTATTGAGGATTTCTTAGGTTGCTTGTTTTAACATGCAGAAACATCAAGCTACTTATGAAGCTATGCTATTAAGTTTCCTGCTCTGATCACTCCCTTTTTAGATTTCATATAAGGGTGAGAGTTCTGAAGGAAGTGACCTGATTAGGGCCACCCGGGTCACTCAAGACCACCTCTCAGCCTTCAAAACAATTGAAAAGTTGGTCAGACAGTGAGAGTACGAACCAAGTATATGTTTATTCAGATACACTCGAACGGAGCCTCATCTGCCCAGTCGCTTAGGGGGAAATCGGAAAACATGGTGATACATTATGTACGGTTCAGAACCAAAAAAGGCATGCCCAGACTGGAAATTTCCAGACAGCGGCCGCTACACAAAGGAGGTACAGAAGGATTAGTTTTGATCCTGAGACCGGGCACACTGCCTTTATGACAAGGTTGTTCTGCCTGCACCCATCGCTGGAGTAGTGGGAGCAGGCTTCTATCTAGTGGGTAAGGTATGCGCTAATAAGAACAGTGTATTCATTAGTACAGAGAGGCCCAACCTTGAAGAAAACAAGAATTACCAAAGCTGCTTATCAGAGACGGAGAGAGACTAGTTTCAATCATGACTCAAAATGACGGCCAAACATAAAATAGTGTTGCGAATGCTAACTTATGCAAACAATGTATGTAAACGAGACAGCTAAGATATTTTAGTCTAACAGACCCTCCTTTTAGCAGAGGCTAACAATTTTATGCTACTATCAAGAAACGTATAACATATTGCAGGGATAAGAAACATCACTATAAACTTGTGCGTACATAATTAGTATTCAAAGATACTCTTGTCGATCTGCATCATGTCCTCAATGTCTTACATGTTCGCAGCACTAGGATTATTAACCTATCCCTACAGACTGCTGTCGTTCCGAGGAGCTGGAAACAGGCTAAGCTCCTACCACTCTTGAAAAAACCTTCCTTCGACCCGACAAAGCTTGTCAGCTATCGCCCTATCTCTCTTCTTCCAGCTATGTCAAGTCTGTGAGAAGGTGGTCCTTCAACAGCTGGAGACCTATGTGGAAACATCTGGTCTTCTCCATCCGGCGCAGTCTGGGTTCAAGGCATCCTACTCGACAGACTGCATTGGTGGAAATGACTGAGGCAATTCGGGAGTGCCTAGACGCGGGCGGCAGAGCGGCCCTGATTTTACTCGACCTCTCTGCTGCCTTCGATACGGTGCCCCACCAATTGCTTCTTGCTCGCCTCTCTAATATTGGCATTGCTGGCCCTGCTTAGGACTGGATGAAATCCTTCCTGGAAGAGCGGACCCAGCAGGTATGGATTCCTCCTTTCTCCTCTACTGCCAAGAAGATGTCTACTGGTGTCCCTCAGGGCTTTACCTTGAGCCCTCTGCTTTTTAATATCTATCTGACCCTCTGATTTTTCTGGCTGAGGGGTTGGGTGCAAAAATAATTGCATATGCTGATGACACCCAGCTTCTATTTACTTGGAGGGATCTGTCAACAGAGACTGCCCAGAACTGCCTCTCTGCTGTGTTTAGGTGGTTGGCCTCCGCCCAATTGAAATGCAACGAGGATAAGTCTGAGGTTCTATTATATGGTTGATTTCCATCCGCCTTTAGAGTATCTTTATGGCCTCTTGACTTTCCTCGACCTAATTCTGAGGCTGCCCCAGCAAAAAACTTGGGGATTTGGTTTGAAGAGGACTTACGGTTTACGCAACAAATCAAGAAACTCTCTGGAATGTGTTTTGGCACCCTCAAGTCTTTAAGAAGGTTCCTCCCTTTGTTGCCGAGGTCAGCTAAGAAAATGGTTGTTATTGCTCTCATCCTCTCTCGTCTTGACTATACCAATGCTCTGTATGTGGGGATTCCGGGATACCTACTTAAAAAGCTACTGACTAGTCAGAATACTGCTGCCAGACTTCTGTTTAACATCTCTGGAAGATCTAGCGTAAAAAAGTATTTACGCGATTTGCATTGGCAACCTGTTGCCCAGAGAGTGCAATTCAAAGCTCTTACCTTGGCGCATAGAGCGCTGCATGATCTTGGACCTATGTATATTCGGAAGCGATTTGCTTTCTGTGTCCCGAATAGAGCGTTGCGGTCACAGATGGTGATTCCACGCTTCCGCAGGACTCGGCTGGGAGGCCAGTCTCTGTCAAAACAGCTATGGCATGGAACGCCCTGCCTCAGGAACTACAGAATATCCAGGATCTCAGACTTTTTAAAAAAACATTGAAAACCTTCCTTTTTCCGGAGTCGTGCTAATGCTTTTCTTCATAGGGTCACCTTTATTTTGCTCGCCAGGACACTCTTGAGTATTTGTGCGCTGTATAAGTTCATTATAACATAACACTAGTACTGATGGACTGATATTTTCTGTTTAGGGGTGAGAACATTTACACAATAGGTGCAACAAGCCGGGAGACAGTGTATACAGAGGCAACATGTAAAAATATTACTAGCAACCATAATCAAAAAGATGAGGATCTTCAACCCTATGATCGCATATTCCAAAACCACCCTGACAGTCCAAGTACCCGTGTCTTGGTGTATTTCAGCTGATATCCTATGTAATCTCTGTATGGCTGAATAAACATTTGGAGCATTATCAGTTATGTAAACGCAACAGCTGCTGCCGATGACGTGACAAGCCCCTCCCCGATCTGCAAGGATAACGTCTAGCACCATCCTGTTCTGTAAAGTGACTAATCTCATAGCCTGGAGCTCAGCAGTGATTTTTCGTTATCCCAGCAGTTGCATTAATAACCCCCTCCACAACTCTTGTTAGCCCACAAAGTTGAAGACTATTGGCCATGGGTAGAAGACCCTTTATGGCATCCTCAAACTGTTGTGCTGTGGTATCTGTCTGATCTATAACCTCTGTGTCAATAACCCTCCTGACTCTGGGCACGTATCTACTCCTACGCTGCAGCTGATGATCTTTATGATAATTGGATGGAGCAACATACACCGGGGGAAGGAGGAAAGAGAGAACATCTGCCTGACCATCCCCTCAGAAGCCAGACACGAGCCTGGGATCCACAGACAAAATAGACATTAGGGGTTAGGACCAAGGGCAGACTATTAATCGTTCACAGCCTGTAGGTGAAATTGCATTTACTCTCCCCCACTTTTACCTCCCCAGACCCCTGGACACAGAAACTAGCTGTTGTGTTGGCCACGGACACAGGCATCGGTTTGTCCTTCGTAATATTGTGAGTTTGGAAAGATTGAAAATACTCCGAGGTATTGAACCTCTGGAAATGAGCCATTTTCAATCAAAGCCATCTTTCGTTCTTCACTTTTTGGTATGTGCTCATACAGGAGTTCTGGGACATTGTACTGGAAATCCCTTGTTCTACCTGTCCCATGGGAGTAAACCTGTGATGAAAACATAAATACTCTACCACAGTGCGAGAATTGGCAGGTTTCATATCCAGAGTAGAGAGTTGGAAATGGTAGTGCACCATAATGAACAATTCAAACCAACATTCACAGCTACCAATATGACAATGGCAGAGATAACAAATTGTCGCTCTTATGAGTGACTGAAGGGAGTAACCTACAAACCCAACAATTAGTTGTATTGGAGACATTATGAGCTTGATGCACCATTTGTATAAAAACATTACCTGTGTAGGACAACCTATGTATTACTTTGTGTGGAGCCAAAGTAACAAAAATGTGCTCAGTGGGAGTGGGCGTTGTACCAACCAAGGAATGTACAGGATAGGTCTCCTCTAGAAACCAGGATATTCCAAGTATTGTTATTAGCGTAATCACAACAATCAATATGCAAACTATTTTACTCTTTGTTGACCAACCCCACGCTAAACGCGGTGCTGCAAATCGCTGTGCATCCTCCTCAATAGGTCGACCAAACAGATGCATTATGAAGCAAGAAAAGAAATGCAATAAAACTGATAGTAAAGGTAAGTGTTCCGAGTCAGTCAGCGCCTCACTGGTACAGGCTCCTGTTGTTCATCAACGTTGGTGCTCTTGAGCATGGGTGGTGGAGCTTGCTCAGTCCTAAGCTCTCGATGAATCCCACGTCACGCAGGATAATGTACCCCCTTTTTAGGGAGCACATTCAATTTATCCTGTCCAATGTCGTAACAGTGCACCAATCTCACGACACCCTAAACTAACACCGTTGGTACTATAGCAAAGTACACCCTGGCTTACACAGTCCATCCCTAACTAATCTGACTTCTCTTTTGGCGCACCATTCCTCAGCCGAGGGCGCAGATTGTACCTGGTAACTCCAGGCACAGAGAGGCCAACAAATAGGGCCTCCTTAATGGCTCTAATTTCTGGGGCGACCGCTGCATTTAGTGCATCATCATTATCTGCATCCGTTTGGGTCCACGTTAATTTTGCGGCTCTGAAGGGACAAACTGAGGCACCTTTTCATACTCTGTGTCCCCAACACCATACCTCACCCACTGATCATAGGGTAAGGGTATCCTGCGGCAGCGACTGGCATGAATCCAGTTCTTTCGGCTGGCGACCTTCACAGCTGTTTGACTAGCAAGGAGGACCTGGTTGGGTCCCTTCCAGCAAGGCTCCAAACTCTTCTCCCGGTGGAAGTTCTTCACTAGAACGAAGTCTCCAGGCCGAATATCATGTCCGGGCCCCTCTGGTATGGGTGGAAGGGACTCATGGACCTGTTGGTGAATAGAAAGCAAATTTTCAGTTAACTGGCACAGATAATCTGTCAACAATGGATACTCAATATCAGAAAATCTACGAGGGCGTGGGATGCCCCGGACATTTGCCGGGCGTCCAAACACTACCTCCTAGGATGAAAATCCTGTTCTAGAATGTGCTGTCGTTCTTGTCAAGAGCTCATGGTAAAGCATCTGGCCACTGTAACCCTGTTGTCTCCTGAATATTTGCCAATTTCAGTTTGCGAGTACCATTGTACTTCTCAACCAAACCTGCTGACTGCGGGTTGTTTGCAGCATGAAACTTGTTTTATGTGCAAACCGTCACAAATTAGCTGTTTGACCTTGACTTCCATTATCACTCCAGATCAAACCGGGCAAGCCGAAACGAGTGAAGTACTCCTTCAGGAGTACCTTTGCAGTATCAATGGCTGTATTATCTTTAGTGGGATAAGCCTCAACCGATTTACTGAATGCACAGACAACCACCAACATGTACTTCAAGTTATTGACCCTGTCCAGTTCAATGTAATCTAATTGAAGGACCTCAAAAGGGAAAGTAGGTGGTGTAAAATTACCGGCTGGTGTTGGGGTACCTTTTCTAGGATTGTGCATCATGCACACCATGCAATACTTTACTAAATGTGCAGCAGTTTTGGAGATGTTATCATTCTGCTATACGAGGTCTATCAACTTGCAAATACCCTTAGCACTGATATGGGCTGGACCATGGGCTATCGAGACTACAGGAAGAACATATGCATTTGGCAATATCCATCTTTGCTTCCCTGACTTGTCAATCCAACATCCCTCATCGTTCAATCGTGCTGTACTTTCTTGCCACACTGCCTTCCTCCACTGTGGCCTTACTCTGTATTTCCTTCACATTCTCAAGTGTGTCCTCAAATATGGTGACCTTGGGCGCCCACCTAGCGGGACCTGCTATGAACATTTCTTGTCATCCTAATCCTGGCTGTTTCCTTAGCTGTCTGGTCTGCAAAAGTGTCCCCTTTACCCACATCGTAAGTAACTTTACTATGGGCTCTGCACTTCACTGTTGCTAATTTCTTAGGAAGTGTCTAAGCGGACAGAAGCCTATATATAAGATGACTGCGCTGAATCTTTGTTCCCTGGGAAGTAAGGAACCCTCTCTCTGCCCAGAGCCGCCCGAAATGATGGGCTACTCCAAAGGCGTGTACTGGCTGTCAGTATAAATATTAACAACTAGTCTCACTCAACTTGCAGGCTCATATTAGGGCAACGAGCTCTGCAGCTTGGGCCGATTGATGGAGAACTAGAGATGTCTCGACTACTGTACACAGCGCTGTAATAGCGTACACAGCAGTTGTAGTGCCATCTCATAATTTAAAGCAAGAGCCATCGACATATAGTTCCCCTTGGGGGTTAGATACGGGAACATCAGTCATCTCTTCTTCTGTCTGGAAGATACAATTATGTATGTCAATCTCCTCATTCTCAGAAGGGAGAAGTAGTAACGTTGCTGGATTCAGAGTGGCACACCCTTTGATCGTAATACGTCTGTCGAACAACGTTAACTCATAAACTGTCAGATGTGCACTGGTGAGGTGCTGTCTGTCTTATTCAAAAGTGTGCCCACAGCATGGGGTACCATGACTGAGATCAGAATCAAGTACGAGTATCGAGACATCCGCAGCTGCAATCACTCTTAGACAGCTCGGGTGGGCTCGTGTGACCGGGTCAAGCACAGCAGAGAAATAAGGACACGGCTGTTGTTTATCTCCAAAATTTTGTGTTGAAACCGCGCACAACCAGCTGTCTCATGGACCTATAATACAAATGGCTTGCTATAGTTAGGCGTGTCAAGCACTGGAGATGAACAAAGCGCACTTTTTAATTGCTCAAAAGATTGCTGCCATTCAGGTGTCCAAGGCAGGTGCTCATGCACATCTTTAGTATCTTTAGTAGTCCAAGCAAGCAGGAGTTTGGTTAGTAGGGAGTAATTTGGAATCCACTGGCGACAGTAGGAAGTAATGCCAATAAGAGTGCACATCTTTTTGTGTTTGAGGAATGGGCCTTTTTTCATTAACACTAATGCGCTCAGGGGTCAATCTCCTACCCTTCGACAGTAAGTGACCTAAATAGGTGACATCCTGTCGACAATACTGAAATTTAGAACAGGATACTTTATAGCCATGTTGAGCTGAAACAGCAATTTAATTGTACTGTCTCTGCAACCTTGTTCTGTATCCGAGGCAATGAGCAAGTCATCAACATACTGAAGCAATAAATCACCTGTAAGGAGCGGCAAGGAATCCAGCTGACCTTTTAATGCCTGGCTATAGATACTGTCTCTGTATAGCCTTGAGGAGCCCAACAGTCTAAAGCTTCTACCAGCTAGGGTGAACCCGAACAGATGCCTGCTGTCAGGATTTATGGGAAAACTGAAGAACACATTTTTCAAGTCAATGACCGAAAAGAATGTAGCAGAAGAAGGAATCACTGTCAAAAGTCGTAATGTCAGGGACCACCGGAAACTGGAATCGCTATTTTATTAACTTCCCGCAAGTGAATTACAAAGCGATAAACAGCTGCATGATCATCAGAGGAACCCAGTGGTGTCCATTTGAGAATGGGAAGAATATGTCTATTACAGACCTTAGCAGTTGTGTCCTCAACCACTCCTTTCTCAATCAAGTCCTGTACAATATGCAATAAAGCTTGCTCACCTGCCTGCGGTATTTTATACTGAGGGATGTGAGGTAGAATAGCATTGTCTTTAAGTTGGATCAAAACTGGTGGTATCTGTAACTTCCACATCTGTGTCACCTGTCACCCAAACTTAAACTCAGCTGGAAGAGGCACATCTTTGGACAGGCACTGTGTAGAGTGCACAAAAACCCAGACCCATTGTCATGTAAACACCCGCCGGGGAGCAGTAAATCGTAGCATGCAATTTCTTCAACAAATGCAAACCCATCAAATTTTCTCCACAATTACTTCAACAAGAATGGCGAATACACAGTGAAAGGACCAATAGTCAACGCAAGGGGTTTTGAAATGGGTACACCAGAAAAACCTACCAAAATATTATTATGGCCAGACAAGGACCAAGGAATGACAAATAGAACTGTTCGTTGCACCTGTATCTGCCAAAAACGAATTGGCCGAACCATGCACATCCGCACTAACATACAGACCGCGTCGATCTACAGGTATCGGAACTGGTCCCTCACACGGCCTTTGGCTGTCCTATCTGTAAGACATCCTGGTCACCTCATCCGTGTCATAAACATCATGGTAATACTGTCCTCCCGAGGGCCATCAAAGTAATTTTGATCAGAGCGACCCTGGGAGGGTACAGCATTACGAGCCCTGTCCTGGCCACCAGCTCAACGACCCCGCCCGCGAGAACCTCATCCTCTCGGTACCGCAACCTTCTGCAAAAGCACAGGACACTCGCTACGCCAGTGTCCCTCTTCTTTACAATACGCGCACTGATTCGGCTCTAAAGGCATGGTATTTGTTGGCCTGCTAGTGCGTGGAAGCTGTTGGACCGAACCACCACCCCGAAACCCCATTAATGGTGTGGAAGATGTGTGGAGTGTGATGAAAGATTATGAGCCTTTTGTACAACAGCATGCCCTTAATCGTAGGTCTGCTACTTTGATCGGTCTTTGGGTGCAGTGTTTCAATGATGCAGCATCGCAGATTATATACGATATTAAGGATCATGTATATGATACTGATATGGCGCTTGGTCAACTTTTTGGTAATGTTGCGACGTTGGTTGCTTATCGGGGTAGACTGCTCGAGGTTCATCATATCCATCACCCTGAAATACCAGAGCTAACGGATCAGCACAATGTTGTCACTAGGCCAGGGGCGGCGACCAGTTTCCAAGAACAATGGGTTTATACTCAGTGGAAAAGGAGGGAAGTCTGGTCTCTTAAGACTCAGTTACCTGATCCTAGGAAGAATCCAACTGCTTATTATATAGACTGAAACTGCCTCTTCGACAGTGATGACACTTGCTGATATTGAAATGTTCTTTGCCATACTAGTTCCGGTTGATATTTGGAGACAGGTACATACACAGGATCATGCTGCAGAGTTGGGTGGCACCTGGGATCAAATTAAAGTATGGGACCAGGAACGGAAGCCAGGTGATAAGCCTAGACAAGAGATACTTGCTTTGCCAGGCTGTATCATTACGGATATGCATTCTCTTATCCCTCCGAGAAAAGTTGATTGGGACAAGTTATCGGCTTGCCGTCAAAGATGAGTATGTGACTTTTTCACTCTGTTTGAAGGTGTGTTTCTAGATTATAGAGAAAAGGATTTGTCGATCGAAGGTGGTGTTTGATTGTTTGTCAACAGATTTGTTTACAATTTGCTTCCTGAGATTGCGAGCAGATTGCAGGCTTCCGATAGCACCTGGTCCACATTTTCCCCTTGTCATTTTGAATATGGCGCAGTATTATGAACAGAGGAAAAATAAGGATAAGGCGGAGAAGAAGCACAAGGATTTACAGATGTAGGTATTGTTGCAGCAGGCTTCTAGGGGGAATGGCCGACTGCTCAGCCTGATTAGCCACTACCTTTTTCTCTTCATCTCCCAGCTCCGATCGCATATACAGACCCATTTGCTCCTTGAACTTCGTCCAGTCTCTCTCCGTGATTCCACGTACTGGTGTCCCACTACTCTGTGATGTTGGGTAATGGAAGAACACAGTGGGAGTGACAGAGGTAGTAGGCACCAACATCGCTGCCGGCTGTGTTGCAGGTGTAAGACCTGGCGAAAGACGCCGAATCAATAGGTGTTGCAGGAGTACTAACAGTCACAGTTGCCACATATGGCAAGGACAAAAAGGAGAGGAGGTGCTTTGGTCAATGCAGTCTGATCAACAGTAACAGAAGCACAGACTGAAGAACCGGGTAGCTGGGGCTGCGAGGGGAGGGCAGAATATAGCCTCTTTGGGGATATGGGGGTGGGGGTTGAGTATCTAACCATTGTTCTACAAACATCTCATTTTCTTCTTGGGTCACATAAGATTTATCAATATTCAATCAGAACCTCCTATCGTCCCGTTCAATTCCTATCTCCCGTTTCTTTCTATCATGTGCTACAGCTTTCTGAGTCAATGTTTGCATTCTCCCCTTCCGGTCCTCTTTCTCTGCTTTCATTCGCCTCTGTTTAGCCTGCTATTGCCACGTTTGTAGAGAATCAAACATAGACTGTCTACTTCTTCTTGCAAACAGCTTTTCCTGTAAAACCCCCATTTTTTGTTCATAAAAAGGGCCCGTCAACGGCCACTGCAACTCTGCATTGTCCCTCGTATATTTGTGCCATAGTGTACTAAACCTAATAGGGCCACCATGCTTCACATACATATCAAAATTCGGAGTGCCTTCTGGAGGCGCTTGCTGACTTTCTTCCAATCGAGCATCTGCCGGGTAACAACAACAACAAGAAACCAAGAACTGGTTAAACCCAGGCTTTTTCAAGTGAACCAAATTCGTTATGTTTCCCGGCAAAGTGTTCGTAAACACTTTGTACCAAAATCGGTCCTCAGACTGAGCCACATACAAACTAAAATGGTATCATATCCTCAAAGAACCAAAACAAACTTACCTGGTGCACACAGGTCAAACAAATGTATTCTCCACTGCCGACTCTTCGGACCAAACGGTCAGATCCCAGGGTTTCGCTGTTCAGGATCCCAGGCGGGATGACTGCTGGGCGGGGCACCTGCTGGCGGTACAGAAGGGGCAGCTGCGAGCAAACAATGCTCTTTCTACAGGGATCTTTGATCCGTCCGTCCGTCCAATCTGACGATGGCCCAACCTCCCCATCCGTCTGCAAGAAGGGATGGGTCACCCGATGGGGTACCTGTTTAGGCACCAACTGAAGGAAGTGACCTTATTAGGGCCACCCGGGTCACTTGTGACCACCTCTCAGCCTTCCAAACAAATGAAGAGTCGGTCAGACAGTGAGAGTACAAACCAAGTATATGTTTATTCAGATAGACTAGAGTAGAACCCAGTCTGCCCAGTTGCTTAGGGGTGCTGCAGAGAGGACTGTCATCAGAAAAGATGGGGATACATTCTGTATGATTCAGAACCAAAAAGGCATGCCCAGACTGGAAATTTCCAGACAGAGGCAGCTTACAAAGGAGGTACAGAAGGATAAGTTTCGATCCTGAGACCGTGCACACACTATCTCTATGCCAATGTTGTTCTGCTCCGCTGGACTAGTGAGAGCAGGTCTCTATCTAGAACGAAAGGTATGCGCTAAGAACAGTGTATTCATTAGTACAGCGAGGCCCAACCTTAAAGAAAACGAGGATTGCCAAAGCAGCTTCTCGCCGAGACAGACTAGTTTCGATTATGACTCAAAATGGTGGCCAAACATAAAATGGTGCCGTGAATGCCAACTTATGCAAACTAAGTATGTAAACGAGACAGCTAAGACATTTTATTCTAACAGTTCCACTATAGAAACAAACATTAACAATGCCAAAAGCTATGCCTTATAAATTAGTGCCTCTTCAGTCCTTCATGGATGTATTCATTCAAGTCCTCGTACATGCAATCTGCACTCATCTACCCACATATTCATGCTTTCATTCACCCACTTACACAACCACAAGATAACCTCAACAACGTATGCATGATAAAGTAGATAAGAGGATATATGCTGCCGCCTAAATATGGTAGGCACATGCTTTTAAAAACAAATGAAATTAAACTTAGTAGTAGGTGGCTATCTTGCTATGGTATTGTATCATTGTTTTAGAGTTGCATCAGGACTGCCACATTTACTCTATGGACAATACAATTGTGTTAAAACTGACACCATTGGTGGGGTATTCCCTCAAAATGTTTGCCTTCACTGCTGTGTTTGTTGGCTTTGACTCAGTGCACTTTACCACTGCTGATGAGTGCAAAATTGTTTATGCTCTCTCCCTCAAACATGGTAAACGTGGCCTACACTTGGCACATTTAAAGTACTTGTACAGCCCCAGTAGGTGGGACTACAGGTACCCAGGGTATGTAAATTAAATGCTGCTGGTGGATCTGCAGCACTTCTTGTCATCCACTAAAGTAGCCTTTTAAAACTTATTTAAGGATAGCCACTGCAGCCTGTTGTAGAGTTTTAAACTGCCATATCTTCCTGGCAAGGCCTAAACTTTCTTTTTTGAGACCTATAAGGGAAGCTGTGCATCAGCCTGATATGTGGTAAGGACTTTGAGTCCCAGAAGCCCCCGCACCAGGAAGGAGTCAGAGGGGGAGAGTTCCACTTCCCACTACAATGCTATATAGTGCAATTCTTTACCCTCTCAGGGATGGGATGGTTTTCACCAGTTTTCACCCAGAAGACGCTGGGCCGGGCCACCCCTCTCGGCCCTTGACTTTGAGGCTTCATTTATCCTCTCAGATACTTATGGATGAAAGGTATTGCCAGCTGCATTCTGGTGTTTGTGACTTAACTGTGACCTAACCTTTTTCATCATTTTTACTAGGAAACCCACCACTGTGTTCTGGACCTAATTAGACAATATGAGGAGAACACCTCCCAAGTACTGAAACCAGTGCTTTAAGTGGGAAAAAAAATTGGGGGGTGCTCTAAAAGGGGCGTGGTTAATGTCTTGAAGGGGCGTGGCCTATCCGAGTAGGGACGTGGTCTAAATCAAAATAACTAGCACTGTGTGCTTAAGAAAATCATGAAGTCGCATCCAGCAAAGGATAATAAATTAGGCAAAAAGGTATATTTATTAAGTATAACCCATAAAAATACCAAACACTTTAAAAAACATGTAAAGAATATTTATATTACTTAGAAATCTATTGCAGGATTCCCCAAAACCCTCGAAGATATTCAATGTGTTTGTTTTGCTGGGGTTTCTCACTGCAATTTTCTTCAGCAGACTTCTACCTTTTGCAAGCCAACTCTTTACATACAGCTTTGGGTCAAATGTTTCAAATGGAGGACCATTGAGTTTTATCCATAGGCATGAAGAAATGGTCGCTACAAGAAGAGAGGCCCTTGTTGGACAAGCAATTAAGTTCATTGCGCTGAAACCTCTCTCGCAATCCGCATTACTTGCTGGCAGGGTTTCCATGCAAACTACTAACTTTTTTAATGCTTCAGGGGTTTTCTTTCCACCAAAATCTTTGAAAAGTCTATAAGCTTGTATAGTATCTCTTGCTGGCAGCTGAAATTCTGAACACAGTTTCTGGATATCTGTTTCCCCATAAAGAATGCATTCATCACCAGAAGGCAAGTTGCCTGCATCTAGCACACTGAAGCTGGCTATAAGTTCTTTCTCAGAATCAGGGGCACATCGTTTATTGATATTTACTGAAAGATTTTGGTAAAACTGATTTTGATTAAGGGCAACAGAGTTACTTCTACCATGGGAAAGAGGAACATCCTTGAATTTGCCCTCGTCCACCGCTTTCTGAGCCGCAGAAGCAAACTCCCCTGGTGAGTCCTTCATTGCTAGAAATATGCGTACTTGACTAACCAAAAGTCTGTGGGCATTAACAATTGTAATATCCCTCCTCTGTAAGGAGAGTGATAAGTCTTTGAGCTCTTGAAGTACATCACACATTACCCCCAAATCTCTGATAAAAGAATAGGATGTAAGCTTCTTCAAGAGACCTTCATACTTACTGCGGTCTCTTATGGGTCTGGATGGGTCTTTAGAAGCATTCTCAAAATGTTTGCACAAGGCAGGGAAGCAGTTCCAAACAGCTTTCACAGATCTGTAACTGGATGCTACCCATCTAGTATCAAGCATTTTCCCTATCTTCTGAAGCTGTACACATACCTCGCTGGCGGCCAGATTTAGCTCTGGTTTTTTGGTGACATGCTGTATGTGGCATACAATGAGTCCATGAAAATCTTAGTGATTGACCCCTGCAACCTCATCAACTGTATCTGCCACAGCAAGTTCTAGTCTGTGAGCCAAACAGTGCCATGTCAGTACAAGATTTGGAAATTCTGATTTCAACAATGCTACTACTCCTCCTTTTTTACCAAACATTACTGCTGCTCCATCAGTACATACCGCAATCAAGATATCATGAAGCAGATTTTTTGTGAGTCCAACTTTTTCAAAGTAGCTTAGGAGAGCTGTCTTTACGCCAATAGCATTAGTTTCTGCCAGCTCCAGAAGGCCGAAATAGATGGTCACTGGGGTACTTTCATTTCCAAAAATGCCACGGAGGTAGATGATCAAGGTAGAAGCATTGCTAATAGAAGTGCTCTCATCAATTAATACTGTGATCTTTGGTTTGTGTTGTCTGATATAACAGACCAATCTTTGTTGCATTTCCAATGCAATGTGTTTTATTATTTCTGTTGCAGTCACATTGCCGTGCAAAACACGGCCCATTGCACTGCCACTCTTTGCCTGAAGGAGAATTAGATCAGGGTGGTCAGTGAAAGGGCAATCTTTTTTTGCCAAGTAGTAGGCAGTGTCAAATACCCTGCATGTGCTCTCCATATGTTTTGCATTACATTCGTGTACTGTCACCACAAATGTATTTTTCTGCTGAGCTGTAAGAATGTCCTCCGCTGCCAAGTGACCAGCGCTCGCCTTATGCTCCATAATCTTCTTCCTGAGCTGTTTCTGCCTAAAAGCTTTTCCGTCACCGGAAGGACCAACCTCGCTATCTGCCCACACTTTAGTTACGCGCATGCCTTGGGTGTTATTGTGCACTGAAAGACCTGTTGATTTAGCCCGTTTACAGGAAGAGCATCCAATATTGCCTGACTTAAGGTACAACCATTTATATTCCTCCTGAAAGTAATACCACTGTTTAGTGTTCCAGCAGTCAGGGAGTTCGACAGTTTTTTTTTCTCTGGCACACATTGAAGTCTTTGTAAAGGTGGACTGTCCCTGTCAGACTCTTGCTGAGTTTGACTAGCCTCATCAATAGTTGGTTGTACTGGACAAGACTCCCCTGTAACTCGCTGGCGCTTCAGTGCCGGTAGGAAGTCAATCATTGAAGACTGCATAGACTTCTGCTTCAGAGCAGAAGCAGATAAGCTACTAGTAGCCATGGTAAAATGTACAACTTCCTTCTTGAAGGCTGGACTGGTATATCTGAAAAAGAAAAGAATTTTGCTCTGCTGGTTTCCTCTGCCGATTTTGGTTTCCAGGTGATAAGGCCTTGCGTCACGAAAATAGAATATTGAGCCTCTTATCTGCAACAAAAATTGAATAGTTTACTCCAGTGATCAACAATGTTTAATTGGAGTGCTATTTGGCAGGCAGGTGTTACTCTTCATTTTGTGCTGCTCCTGAAAGGATCTCTCATTGTACAGTGAAGTTGTAAGGTTTTCCTGATCTGGAGATCCCAAAATACGTCTTCCCTGGGTCTCCAAAAGTCTTTAAGATGGCACTGGTACATCTGTATGTACTCTACTCCAGTCTACTTATGTAACACTTACTACCCCTGATGAGGGCTTGTTCGGCGAGTAGCATGCTACTATGAAATCCATATAGTGATACATGAAAGTAATTTGAGCGGTGGATGTGTTAGTCATTTGGATTGAGGGAAAAGGTGTGCATTTATATAGCACTTGCTACCCCCGAGGTGTTGAATTGCTTTTTCGGCGAGTAGCACGCTACCCCAGAACCCATACAATACTAAACCCACAGAACAAACCCACAAAGCAAGAATAGACTACTGCAACACTGCATGGAATAAATAATATCCAGAGGCACTGCCATCATACTGCGTCACTGCATGGAATAAAGAGTACCCGTAGGCACTGCTCTCTTCCTACCTCACTGCACAGTATAAAGAACACTCCTAGGCATTGCCATCCTTCTACATTTTTATATCACTGCACAGTATAATGAATATCCTGAGGCACTGACATCCATCTGCCACATTGCATCCACCACAGCTCTCTGAATAGGATTAACCCTACCACCTCAGTCAGAACCTAAAGATGTGTCTCAGGTGGTCTGCAGCCAGAACACCTTGGAAGGAGGTGTCGCTTGAAGCAACATCAGCAAATCCATTCCTTTCTTCAGCTCTGATGGTGGAACGCTGCTGTGGGCAGGAGTCTGAACCAGAACAAAATGCCAGGAATGGGCGCGCGGGAAGGCGCGCCATTAATTGTAAGCATTAAGAAAACCTATCCAGAACAGATACAGGCCCTCACACAGGCCCTCGCCACCTCTACAGCACAGACACAGGCCCTCACCACCTCTCCAGTACAGAAGCAGGCCCTCACCACCCCCACCCCCCAGCACAGACACAGACCCCCATCCCCTCTCCCGCACATATCCAGGCCCCCACCACCTCTCCAGCACAGACGCAGGCCCCCACCATCTCTACAGAACAGATGCAGGCCCCCACCACCTCTCCAGCACAGATACAGCGGGTAATGGAGCTCAATGGTATATCTATTTTTTACTGCGCTACGTATGGAAAATCCTATATCCAGCTACTCTCTGTTCCCTTTCACATGAGTGATAGTCTAGTGATATGACGTCCCTTCCCTTGGTATAAGAGCACAAATAACTGCTGGTTACCAAGCGTATTTGCTCCTGGCCTCACAGGATAGGTGGGACGGTCCCTAAAGGCCAATGCCTGGCGCTATTACTCCTTGCCTGACCAGGTCATCTCTGTTCCTGTTACTTATGAATATGATGCAGAGCTTTATTCCGCCCTACCATGCTACATTATTCAGAACTCCGAGTCAAGAATTCAACGTAAATCTGACTGCAATCTGATCTTGCTGACTCGGATGCAAACGTAATATCTAATCTTTCACATCCTTTACAAGGGGCCGGTCCGCTAATATGATGTGCCATCATGCTCACTCCTTTTGCAAACCTCGGTGCTGCTAATCTGTAGTACTTAGTATTCACATAATTAAATTCATTAAACAACGTGCAATCTGCTGTCCCTGACTTACCATGCACACGTTTTACCTTCACAGCCTTAGCAGCAAGACCCAGACCGTGTAATTGATGCACGAGTGCTCTCCCCTCTTACATCATATCACACACGCAGCTTTGAATCTGCTAAAAAACCACATTGCATACATGTCCCCACCGAACCCAGAGCGCTATAAAATTCACTCAATTTCTTCGAAGCGGTGATACAAAACCTCGGCTCCGCCGTGCTCTCTGTTCGGAAAGGCCTAACGCCGTATTTTCCTTTTGAGCATGCATTTTACGACCTGGAAGCTAGGATTACAGGCCTGTGCCTAGGCTCCCCACGCGCTGCACTGCCTCGTTGATTGCCCACGTGCTGCCCAGCACAGCTTTAAATTTAAACAGCTGATGCGACAGAGACCAGACCTTCAACCTCGACATCTGATTTAAATCTAATTCAATCAGAGTGGCGACTGTACTTATATTACGAGTGGGATTTCACCTTTATCACCAAGGAGAGTGCATAGAAGCAGCCCAACCGCGCTTTGTTAAAAATTGCGTACTCCCTCAGCTGCAGGATAAGCCAATCCATGCCAACAGCTTACACGCACTTGTTAAAAAATTGCGCACTCCTTAAGCTGCAGGACAAGCCAATCAATGCCAACAGCTACGTAACGCAACACACAATTCTGCGGCGGGAGCGGGAATACTTACAACCGGTCCCGCTCTCCCAACGTTGATAGGGGTGCCCGCTACTCAGCGAAACCTCCGGCTGAAATCCTCCTCCGTTTGTCAGCTGATCCGGTGCTTTGCTCGATGTGCCCCTGCTGCTCCGCTGTCACTCCTCCTTCGCCGCGACCACGTTGCTCCTGGTCCTGGATTTGTCCCGCGCTGGCACCACCACGACGTTGCTCTCCCACCGGAAAAAAAGATGAGAAGGGAAATCCCGAGAGAAAATGGCTCTCTTAAAGGATTTCCCTTCCTCCAACAAAGCTCACCTGGCATGACGTTGTGCCGTGGAAGGGAGACGGGGTCAGGTTACCTAACAGTGCAGCAACAGTGGGCAGAGTCTGAGCACCGGCAGTTTTTTTTTTGGGCCCTCAAAACGGGTCCGAAAAAAAAAAAATAAAGAACGGACTACCTTTAGTAGCCACGAAAATAGAGCCCGATAGAGACCCGTTTCGAGGCCCCAAAAAAAAACTGCCGGTGCTCAGACCCGGACAGACCCGGCCCACTTAAAGCCCTGACTATAACCCCCAACAAATCCAATAACACCACTTTAGACTTTTGTTTTGGGCAAGGGCTATGGGGGATTAATACCAAACATAGGCAACAATAGGTCAATCACAATCCTGCAAAGGGAGCCTTTTTACGAATAAATGTGTTCCGAGAATAAATCCAACCATCGCGACACTGACCCTGCAGTCAAAAGTAAAAAAAAGTTTGAAATGCCTGGCTGGCCTCAACTGTGCTAATGGCAGCTTAGTGAGATGTTTATGAAAAGCTTACAGGATATCTCTACCCAGTGCTCAGACGATGACTCGATCAAATGTTTGGTATGTAATTGTGGATAAACTTAAAGGAGTAGTGGAATCTTGCCTAGCTCCCTTGGTGGAGAGATTAAATGGGCTGGAAGCATCAATTGGAAAAATTAATAATAAGCATGGTTTCTCTAAATCTCCAAGGCTGGCCATGTCTGGTTGTTCCCACATTTAACCTGCATGTTTGGTACCCCCTTCCCAAGGAACTCCAACATCTCAGGAGAATCCATCTCTACGCAATAGTGGTACCCAGAGGGCATCAAAGAATTAGAATATTTAGTGCCATCAAGGGGCGTCATTAGTCCAGCATGTAGTCACAAGGGGTAATGTCTGAGGGATAGTGTCAATTTGTCTATTTAATCTTACCTCCGGAATGTTACCCTTATGTGGTTGTTTTGTCTAATGCTTCTCCTTACCACTAATTACGGAAGAATCAAAAGATACTCTCTTTCAAGTATCCATATCTGGCACGCCAACTATTCTTGAACAATCAACCCAACAGTAATTTTCACACCAACATCAATCTGTGCCCACTAGGTTTAATTTATAGGCACCTTGTGTATGCCAAGTAGTCCTCCATCTCATACTATGGTTCATAGGTATAACCATACAGAATCTGAGCATGTCCGTTTCAAATTGGTTTTCCACTCTTGCTAACCTGGACACATTTTTTTTACATTTCTCAAGTAATTTTTATTGAAATTTTCAGAATCTGAACAAAAAAAGAAAGGACAAGTATATAGAAATCTACAAAGGAATAAAGGTTCCATTAATCAGACATACTTATGATAGTGATACAGAAAGTAAAGTGTAGGGCAATAATGATTTGGTGTACATACTACTCCGAAATGCAGCGATTAGTGAAATACGACATAAGTGTATGATGTAATGCATGCTACAATGTTATTACGATAGCATGGAATATGGATATCTTATATCACAACATATTAAGGCAGGTATAACATGAACATATATAGTCTAGTGCCACATATTGATACACTAACCCGGTGGATATATTTGGTAAAGTGTATATAGCCTGTCGAGCTAAATATAAACTAGGAATGGTGGAAAAAAATGAAATGGGAAGAGAACAAGAAAATATATATTTGAGTTAAGGGAGAGATTGTAATTGTTGCCGTATCCCAAGAAGCCTAGTATTGGTGTCCAATATTTTCAGGGTGGTCCGTAGTTAAAGGATGAGGCATCCAGTGAGTTCCACATTCTCCTAAGTGGAGGTCGCCATGGTGTTAGTAGGTGGTAGATCTTATCAGCTCCTCTAAGAAAGGAGAGCCATGCTTGCCACATCTTTAAGGAGACTGCTTTGGAATTTTTCCATTTATTAAGAAGGAGTTTACATTAAAGTGTAAGGATTAAGTCTTAAAGAAAGCAATCCTTTTCTTTTTGTAATTGACGATCTAGAAAGCCCAAGAGGAAATAGGAGAATTCTCTGGAGGGCTCAATGTTAGAAAGGGCTTTTTACACAACTAAATATTTTGTCCTAGTAGTTATGTATAATGTGGCAATCTAATTGCATATGGGCTAAATTCCCTTCATATAGATTGCAGTTTCAGCAGTTTGGGCTCTGAATAAGATTGAGTTTAAAAATTCTCGATGGCTTCCAGTTTGTTCTGTTAATGATCATGTATTTTGTTTGGGAAATTGAATGTGAGATCTTGTTTGAGAAAGGGGTTCCATGTTTCTGGAATTTGGTTCCGATTCCCATTTCAGCTCGTTACGAGAATGGCATTTGCACGGTTTTGGGAGTAGTAACTTATACATTTTAAATGCGATGTGTCCAGATTATAACAACTGACCTTAAGAGTATCGTGGGATTTATAGGGTGTATTGAGTGTTTCATTATCTGAGCTTTTAATTTCAAGAACGTGAAAGTCCAGAGTATCTAAACTGAAGCGTGATTCCAGGCTCGAGAAGGGTTGGTATAATTTATCCACAAAGAAGTCTTTGACCAAGTTGATAGTTATTTTAACCTTATGTCATTAGTCCATCGACTTTAAAACTACGGTTGAACCATAGGGAGGCCAGGTTGGATTTGCTAATTTTAATTTACGATTGAGAGTCTAGCCGCGAAAGGGCTTGTTTCGTATTCTGGATGATATATTTAAAGTGTGGTAGGTAGGTGAATCGCATTAAGACTGCGGGGAGGGGGATGTTGTTTAAGAGTGATTTTTCTATATTCACTAATGTCCGAAGATATTCTAATTCGTTTGCGAACCAGTAGAATCCCTGTTTGCAGAGGTATGCTGTTTGATAATTCCTGAAGTTGGGAAAGCCTAATCCCCCTTTCTCTTTGGCTAGCTGAAGTTTCTTCAGTGATATTCTCAGTTTCTTTCCTTGCCAAAGGAAGGAATTGAAGATATAGTCTATTTTGTTCAGAAAGTCATTAGTCGTAGGAAGCTTGCTGATTAGATAGTTGATTAATGGCATGATCATCATTTTTAAAGTTTCAACTCTTCCTCACCAGGATAAGAATTTGGGTGACCAGCCATCTAGTAATGTTTTTTTTTTTTTTTTTAGAACAAACTTTTTTTGTTGACAATATCTTGCTCTAAGAGCCATATTATACATATACCTGTTAGGATATAGCATAGGCATAAATATACTACAGAATATCACATAACTTAACAATAAACATGCTGCAGTAGAAGGATACGGAACAAAAGCAATCTCACTGAGGATGAACCATGTCCCTGTGTCGCTGCCCTGGAACTAATTTCCTATCATCCATTTATTAACAGTGATCAAAAACTATATATGAGCCATGGGGCAGTACCTCTGAATCCAACAATGTGGACTGTGGTGTATGTGGGGCCAAGACCATGCCCCTATAATCAGCCCAGCGCTGCCATATGCTCTTATGCTTCTGGGGCATCCCCTAGCCCCATACAGAAGTCTAGCCCCCGCTTCCAAACGCCCAGCACGGATGGAGATTCGGCCTTCCAAGAGCGAGCTATGTTGAGTTTACCCAGGGTCAGGACAGAAACAATTGGCACTTGTACCTATCGTGAGAAGTTGGCACGGTATATGCTGTCCACTAATTAAAGTGGACACCTTGCACCAGTCCAAACAACCCTTATGATGTATGCGGTCAAAGATAACCTTTAGAAAGCTATCTTAGTGGTAGCTTGTAGTGCTAGAGGCACTCTTGTGGTCTGACACCCTGTGATGACCTTTGACTACCCTTATTTTAATTGGCTCTGGTGTGTTACTTTATCCTAGCCTGAATGTACAATATCCTGCATATGCCTTGTTTCTCTTAAGTTTCTTTCTTGTAATCTTGCAGTCTTTCAGTGGGAGCTGTCACAGAGTAGGACAGCCTTGCCAAAAACAGAACGTGTGGGATGTGCATTTGTAAGCATGAGTGAGGTGTGGAATGGACTGTTTGGTCTCAAAGTGCAGTGTTATGAGCAGTAGTGCACAAATGTGCACTGTTGTACCCTGGGAAGAATTATTAATTTCTTACTATTGGCTTTGACATGGCCTCATGTCATGCTGAATTCTGACTCTGCCTGGCTTGAGCTTTTTCTGCGCGTGCACACACGCTTGCAAGTTGTGTGGGTTAATCACCTTCAAGGATTGATTTTGTGAGAGATTGTTTAATGTACCCTGGAAGGCTTTTGTGAGTTTCGTCAAGTTAAAGGCTGGAAAATGCGAGAATGTAGAGGGAATGTGGGAACTCCTTTCTGCCATGGAATGCTTGCTTGGAAGCTGGCCAGTCAAGTAAGTTTCCTTGTGTGGGGAGGAAGACTCTCGAACCTTCTAGTGTGTTTTGAGACAATAAAGCTAAGGTTTGCTGACGGATGAGTTGGGATCTCACGGAACCAGAGTCCCGGTCGAGAGTCCAAGCAAGCTGTGAATGGGCCCCCTCCCAGCTTGAATTGGCAAGGATGTCGAGTGAACGATCGGGTGAGGTGACTTGTTTCTGACTAGTGCCATTGTGATGCGTGGTTCCAGTGGCTGTGGACATTTGAGGTGTTTTCTTTGTGATGTCCGAGTGCACATCCTGAGTAATAATTTGGTGTTTCTAGTGGATCTCTTGCAGGACGTCCAGAATATCTGCTTGAGTCTGCTCTCATATTATTTGCTGCTTGTTTATTCATTAGTATTATTCACGCATTCAACTGTTGTGTTTACCAAGTGTTATTGCATGCATATAAATATACATCTCTATACATCTTTGAATGTGGTTCTTTTGGCATCTAGGAAAGCTTTTCTGTTAGAGAGCATTGCATAAATAAAAACCCTAAGCCTTATTCTAAAGAGTCTTTGCATTTTGTAAAATAAAACACTTTTCTAAAGGTGTTGTTGTGTTTTGTCTCCTGCTTCGCCATGTTTGAGCCACTGTGTGGGAGATTCTGTATTATCTGAGAGGCGGAGCAAGACTTGGCTGTGGAAAGCAGGCTTAATCATGAAGGAATGTAAAGCAGCTTGTTTTACCAGAATATCACCTTTAGTATTAATGAAATGAAAGGAGAACCACACAGTTATAAAAATATGTATTTATTTATAGAACACTCCCTAGTATCTTCTGCATTAGGCTACAACACAAAGCACACAATACTTTAGCAAAGAAACAGTAGTAAGTAGCACAATACACAGTGGGCTCCAGGGGGTAGACCAAACCATATACTAAAATAGTGGTATAAGAACCACGACTGGAGTCTAGCCAGTGTCTAGAACACGTAGAATTGCTGGGACCCCAAGGAACCACCCAAGGTGAGTAAAAAGGGACCCCACGGAGGACGGATGCAGTGTGCTAACGCAACAGTGTGCTCTGTACAATTCCATGGGGAAGTCGCGGTTACAATTTTAAAGTTTAAGAACCCTTCTTGGTGGACTTCGAGGAAGCCCTTTGAAACTTAGGAGGTTAGAGCCCCCCCATCTGTGGATACCAGAGTACCCGAGTTGCCTATCCCAGAGGAGCCCGGTGCATAGGTCTGGAGTAGTGTCCAAAACAGCTGTTGTTTTCAATGGAGGGCTTCGAAGAAGAGCTGCTGCAGGGAAGGAGGAAAGTGCCTGTAGGAAGCCACAGGTGGATTCATGATGGAAGCAACCTGAAAGCAGAGGGGACAGTGTCTGGGTCACTTCAGGTGGACCAGGGGCTCAGAAGATGAATGCCCACCGATGTTGGGTGCTTCAGGCGCAAAGAAGGGATGCTTGACTCTGCAGCCACGAGGTCCAGGAAATGTCAAGGACAACCAGGAGCCGCATGTGAGCTGTCCCACGAAGGATGTCGAGTGCTGAAGGGTCAGTGTCTGGCTGGAGCAGCAACAAGCCTTGGCAACAGCAACCCACGCAGGAAGGTCGCGCAGGTTAGTGTGGACCAGCAAGGTCTAGGGGACTCACCAAGCCACTGGGAGTTGGGGCACATCTGGAGCAACCAGGGAAGCCCAACAGAATTCAAGATGACCCTCAAGATGACTCACAGGCCAAATGACCTTGAGTCGTGAGGGGACCTCAAGCCCACGGAGCACTCGGTGCGAGGAGGCCAGAGTTCTGTGGTGGAAATACTGCTCGGGATCAGGACTAAACTGAGTTCAATGCAGAGGCTCGGGAATTTCCAACAAGCATATGCACTTGCAAAAGTACGCAGTGTACAGGAGTTGGGGTTATGCAGTCCCCTCGGGGGATACTGGCCTCAAACTCAGACGGCAGTTTGACCTCAAGGAACTTCAGAACCCACCTCCTATGTTGCTGGAGCCCTCGGGGTCTGCAGGAGCTCAGGATCAGCAGACCAGTCAGTTGTGTTACGGTGCCTGCAAATGCAGGGGAGTGACTCCTTCAACCCAAGGGAGATTCTTCAGTTGTCCTTAATGCTCCACAGGTATTGCACAAAGCCTGTATGGTGCAAGGGGCACAGACAATGCTTTGGACAGAGAGGCAGACTAAGTCAGGCCCAGTCGCAGTCCAGCGAAGTCCAGAGTGTCCAGACTGTCAAACGTCAGTGGTTTGTTGTTCAGAATCTTGTCTGTCAAATCTAGGTCCTACAGCCAGGTAGGGGAGGGTCAGGAACGAGGGGCGGTTACTCCCATGTCCTTTGTCCAGATTGGCGTCAGAGCAGGAGCCAACTGCTCCCAGAACTGGTTTGAGCTTGACTATGCACAGGGACACCAAATGTGTCCCAGGTGCAGACTTTCAGGCACTTTGGAAGTGCACCCACCCAGCCCCAATACACTAAATCCTATCTGGGAGGTGGTCACAGCTCCCTGTGACAGGATGCCTATTGTGCTGCCTTCCTCTGCTCGAGTTTGGCTCAGCAGCAGGAGGGCAGAAATGTCTCTCTGGTTGGCAACATCCATTTTGTGCTGTCCGGGTATAGAAGGCTGGCACCGGAAATACCGGTGACCCCACGAAGCTCGCTTCAGAAGGGTGGAATCCCACGTCCCACATGGGTTACTGGTTTGGAGGTATGATTCCAGGGTGTTTGATACCAAACACAGCATGTTTTGTTTTAGCAGTTTTCGAAATAGCATTTGCCACGAGGTTCTAATGCACCTCTATCTATATGTCTGGCTGAGCCGCAGACAACCTGGAAGAATGGTCTCTGAAGGCTGCAGAGGGGCTCTGGTCATGCAGTGACACCCTCTCACGGAAAACTCAGCACCCTGCCTTCAGGATTGCTAAGGCCTGCTATAGGGGTGACTTGTACGTTTTAAGTGTAGTGACCTATAGATATAGTGAACCTATATCTAAAGTACTTGAAAAATAAACTGGATGAGAGGCAATATAATGATACAAGCAGTTTCAATACAACACAGAACAAATCATGAAAGAGAGATGTGTTATTTCTTCCGTCTTTTATTGTTCTTGTTGCACTTCGCACAAAACAGTCAGCCAACGCGTTTCGCCCAAACACGGGCTTCTTCAGGGCAAAATTATTTAGAGCGTAGGATATTTCTTTGATGATCAGCAACAAGGAAGAGTTCAAATCCGTCAAGCCAATGTCAGTCCTGGTACGGGACGTGAAATACGGGGACTGTGCTGGACAACCCATTTCGGACGTGGCTAATACCACTATACGAATTAAGACCTCAGACAAAGATCGTTTACCCTTGGGTCTCTGAGGTCGCTGTGTCTCATTTTCGCCATACATTGGCTTGACGGATTTGAACTCTTCCTTGTTGCTGATCATCAAAGAAATATCCTACGCTCTAAATAATTTTGCCCTGAAGAAGCCCGTGTTTGGGCGAAACGCGTTGGCTGACTGTTTTGTGCGAAGTGCAACAAGAACAATAAAAGACGGAAGAAATAACACATCTCTCTTTCATGATTTGTTCTGTGTTGTATTGAAACTGCTTGTATCATTATATTGCCTCTCATCCAGTTTATTTTTCAAGTATTTATTTACGCTCTACAGGCAGCAGAGCGGTTGAGGTGGGCAATATCTTAAGTTACTGGTGACTGATTCTGGTGGTGCAGTCTTCTGTGACCCGGCTGCTTCTCCTTTCCATGTCTATATCTAAAGTAAGTGGTGCAAGTATCAGCTTACACAAGATTCAATGGCAGACCTGAAGTTCCATTTTGCATGGCCTCTCATGGGTAGCATAATGCATGCTTCAGCCCATGGGAGGCCTCTGGGGTACCTATGCCCTGGGGACATGTGCACCATATACTAGGGACTTATAAGGGTACCCCAGTATCCAATCTGGAGTGTAAGTACATGGCAGAACATTTTAAAGAGAAAGCAGACTGGAGTCCTGATTAGCAGGATTCCAGTCAGACTAGTCAAAAAGTGGGGGGTAACCATAAGAAGCAGATCCTGCTTTCCTACACAACCCCCCGCCCCCCAAACGTAAGGAGATGAGACTAACCTTGCCCAGTTGAGTCTTCATTTTCTAAGTGGAAATATCTGGAGAGTCCATCTGCATTGGCATGGTTACTTCCAGGTCTATGTTCCACTGTTAGTCCATCCCCTGTAGGGAAATGGATCACCTCAAAAGTTTGGGTTTTTCACCCTTCATCTGTTTTAGCCATAGGTAGGGGCTTATGGTCTGTCTGAATAATGAAGTGAGTGCCTAACAAGTATGGCCTCAGCTTCTTCAGAGCCCAAACCACAGCAAAGGCTTCCCCCTCAATGGCTGACCAACGTTTCTCTCTGGGGTCAACCTTCTGCTGATAAAAGCTACTGGTTGATCCTGACCCTCTGCATTAAGTTGTGACAACACCGCCCCTACCCCCAACTCTGATGCATCGGTTTGTACAATGAATTGTTTGGATTAGTCAGGACTTTGCAGAATGGGAGCAGTGCACATAGCCTGCTTGAGATCATCAAATGCTTATTGACATTTAACCGTCCACTGAACTTTCTTGGGCATTCTCTTTGATGTGAGATCATTTAAGGGAGTCACTATGGATCCATAACCCTCAACAAATCTCCCGTGGTACCCAGATGGGCCCAAGAAAGCTGACCCGAGTCTGGGTAGTGGGTGCAACCCAGTCCATTATGTCTGGATTTTGCTCTGCACTGGTTGAACCTGTCCTCCACCCATAAGGTGGCCCAGGTATACAACCTTACTGTGCCCTATCTGGCACTTGGTGGCCTTGATAGGGAGGACTGCTTTCTGCAGAGCCTCAAACAATCTTCAGGTGGACCAGGTGATCCTCCCAGGTGGAGCTAAAGACCGCTATATCAAGATATGCTCCACTATAGGCTTCCAGGCCTGTAAAGACTTTGTTCACCAACCTTTTGGAATGTGGCAGGTGCATTCTTCAAACCAAAGGGCATCACAATAAATTGATATATCCCACTAGGGGTTGAAAATGCTGTTTTTGGTTTGGCGCACTCAGCTAGTCTGATTTGCCAATATCCAGCAGTGAGGTCAAATGTGCTCAAGAACTTGGCTGAGGCCAAAGTGTCTGAGTTCATCTGCCCTAGGAATATGGTAAGCATCAGTAATTTCTCTTACCACACAAGGTTTGAGGTTTGGGTACCAGGACTACTGGACTAGCCCAAGGCCTATCTGAGGATTCAATTCTCCCAATTAGAGCATCTTTTCGATGGTCAGGGTGCCTGTAAATATTATTTTTAACAGGTAAGCTCTCACCTGTCCACTTCATGGGTACACCAGGTGGTCTGACTAGGAGTCAGAGAACATAAGCCTGTATTGATTGAGGACCTTCCTGCAATCAATCTGCTGTTGCTCAGTGAGGCTGCCTGCAAAGGCCTCACCATCAACTGAGCCATCAGGGTTCTCTCTTCCTCCTGTCCATCAGTAAACATGAGCAAGCCCATGTCTGCCTTGTCCACAAAGGGTTTGAGCCTGTTTACATGGAGCACCCTGTGGGGGCTCCTAGGAGTTCCAAGGTCCACCAAGTAGATGACCTCTCCTTTTTGCTCAATAAAAGTATGGGGTCTACTCCACTTGTCCTGGAGAGCTGCTGGGGTCCACAGACTCGAACACCCATACTTTCTGCCCTGGCTGATAAACAGTCAGTCATGCCTTTTGGTCATGCCAAGGTTTGTGCAATTCTTGACTTGCCTCAAGGGTTTTGCTGGCCTTCATGTACTCTGCCATCCTGGAGCGGAGACCAAGTACATAGTCCACTATGTCTTCTTTGGTGAAGGAGGGATGGGAGTTACCTCTCAAACCTCTCAAACACAAGAGAACCCTAACTGGATTCGCAAACAAATGTTCAAAAGGGCTGTAGCCTACTCCCTTTGGGGGAACCTCTCTGTAGGCAAAGAGAAGGCAGGTCAACAAGACATCCCATTTTCGCCTAAGTTTTTCTGGGAGGCCCATTATCATGCCTTTTAGGGTTTTGTTGAACCTTTCAGCCAACCCATTGCATTGTGGGTGATAGGGTGTGGTGAATTTGTAATTTACTCCACACTCCTTCCACATTGTAGTGATGTAACTAGACATGAAGTTTGCATCTGTCAGTTAAGACCTCCTTAGGGAAACACACTCTGGAAAAAATTCACAGGAGGACCCTGGCCACCACAGGAGCTGTGGGGGTTCTACCTAGTAGCATGGTCCGCCACCACTAGAATATAACTGTGCCCAGATGCAGTTGGAGGGTTCAAGGGACCAATTGTCAGTCCCAACCCTCTCAAAGGGAACACCCACCACAGGTAGTGGTATTAGGGGGGGGGGGGGCTTTGTGGTATCACCTGACTTACCACTGGCTTGACAGGTGTTACAGGAGCGACAAAACTCCTCAGTCTTACTTTGGCTTAGGTGACCTGCCAAGGGAATAGCATGCGCCAAGGGGAGTAGGAAGCCCCTAAACTTCAGCGGTATGATCTACCTCTTGGTGGCACCAGGCTTGGGGGTCTCTACCCTCTCAGTAAAGAAGTCCCTCATCCCAATAGATCCGGTGGGACCCACTGATACACTCAGCAGCAGCTTGCTGTCTGAGGGGCAGGTTGGCTGCTCCTGACTCAGATCTGCCCTGGACGAGTCCCCTGTCTCCAAGAACTCAACCTGATCAGGTTCCAGTTCATCTTGGACAGTTCCTTCACAGGGACTGGGGTCATCTCCCTCAAGAGACTGAACTTCTTTCTGAGCCTGGGGAAGGGGAAGACACAGCCTTACCTCTCCTGCTCCTTCTCTTGGAAGGTACCTGGTCCATCTTTTCAGAATCCAGGGCTAGTTCAGTAGACGTCTGTTTGGCCTGTGACCTAGTTACAGCAAACACATTTGCAGAGATGCCCAACATTGCTGCATATGTCCCGAGTTCCACTTCAGCCCAGGCTGAAGTCTCCAAATCATTGCCCAACAAGCATTCCACAGGGAGGTCTGAGCTAACCACAACCTTCTTTGGGCTAGTTGCCCATCCCCAGCTGAAATTAACAACTGCCAAGGAAAGGTCTGTCCTGGCGTTGTTAGCATTGGTCACTTGGTACATCTCACCAAGTATGATCTGATCAGGGTCCACAAGATCTTTTGTTACCATAGTATGCCATGGCCTCCTTACCATTAATCAAAGGCTGTTGTCTGTATTTGCCCAGGTTACTGGGACTCGCAAATAAGGTGGCAACATCTATGCCACAATCAGACGAGCACAACCTGATCTGGAGTTCTGACTAGGCTGGAACCCACCTCAGAGCCCCAGGTTAACCCTACTAATCCCTTGTTCCCTGTTCCATCCTTGGCCTTTGGACAACTGGCATATTTTGTCCAATGGTTCTTTTCTTTACATAAGTAACACCAAGGTTTCCTTTTGCCTTTTCCCTTGTTGGATTGTGACTCTTCTCCCCCTCCCCCCGATGCAGGTTTTTGGGGCCCTGATGAAGACTTTTGATCTTTACCCTTGTCCCCACCCTTATCTGGAGTTTTAGAATCTTGCTTCTTCTGGTCACCACCAGAGTTCTGGTTTTTCTGCTTCGTTCTGGTTCTGACCCACTTATCTGCCTTCTTTCCCAATTCTTGGGGAGAAGTTAGATCAGAGTCAACCCGGTACTGATGCTTCAACTGATTTTGGCATTTATTAAGGATCTGCTCCCTCATAATCAAATTGTACAATCCCTTGAAATCATTGACTTTGCTGCCAAGCAACCAGCCTTCCAGAGTCTTAATAGCACAATACACAAAGTCTACCCAGTCTTAAGTCTGTGCCTTCTGGGTGTCTGAACTTAATACCATACTGTTCAGTGGTTATGCCAAACCCATCAATGAGAGCCCTCTTCAGTACGGAGTAATTGTCAGCATCCTCTTCTCTAACAGTGAGGAGCTTATCTACCTTTGTCAACAAAGGAGAGTCACAAGATAGCTGCCCACTGCTCTTGAGGGACCCTCTGAACTTTACAGGCCCTCTCTAAAGCAGTTATCTATTTATGAATGTCATCCCCAACATGGTAGGAAGGGATAATCTTGCTCAGGTTCCTATTGTCAAAAGAATGCTCCTTAACTCTAAGGACTCTGTTGCTGCCACCGTGGAACTCTAGTCCCAATTTCTTTCTACCTCTCTGGACTTCTAGGGATTCCTTTTGTAGGATCAACTGCTCTTGCCGGAGCCTAAACCTAGATTTCTCAAGTTCAAGATGTTGATACTACCTGTCTAAGGAATGGTGCTTCTTGCTAGATACAGAGGTCCCTACAGACTGTCCTGAGTGATGGGACTGTGCAGAGGAAGATCTAAATCTCCTTGGTAAACTCTGCACTCTTCCAGGAGGGGTGAAGAGTGCCATTTTGGCTTTCTCCACCATCTCCCTGAAGATCGGAGTTGCCCAGGTGGGAATCATCTTGAGCCTCCTGGCCAGGGTTTGAATCTAGGTCATAGGTGTCACCTCCTGACCGGTCTTAATTTCCTGCCCCACCCACTCATTTCTGTTCATCTGACCCAGGGGGTCTTCCGAAGGTTATCTAACAGGAACACCTCAATGAGGTGTTGAGTGTTGGCATTTCTCCCCGTCTTCAGCTTTCTATAGACACACATGGCGTTCAATTCCTGGAATGTAAACTCGTATCTAGAAGGCGGGGAGCCACTGGTGGCTTCTCCTTTAGAAGACATACTAAGTGTGGTGTGGTGTAAGCACATACCTAACCTAGTGGGAACTACACTCTTTGGTTGAAGAAAGGGTGTGCTAGACCCCTGATTACCCAACCCCAAGTTCAGTAGAACTTAATAGCTGGTATTATATGTAGCTAATACTTTAGTGGTTTTCAGTAATCAATACAAAGATTAATCTGGTAAAACAATTGCAAGCTTGAATCCCAACCGCTGCACACCAATGTGAGAAGATGGCCTGGTATATGCTGTCCACTAATTAAAGTAGGCACCTTGCACCAGTCCAAATGACCCTTATGATGTACGAGGTCAAAGATAACCTTGAGAAAGCTATCCTAGTGGTAGCTGTGGAGCGCAGCCTTCAGACTTAGTCTTGAAGGAATGTAAAGCAGCTTGTTTTACCAGAATGTCACCTTTACTATTAATGAAAGGAGAACCACACAGTAGTTCTAAAAAGTATGTATTTATTTATATAACACTCCCTAGTATCTTCTACATGAGGGTACAACACAACGCACACACTACTTTAGCAAAGAAACAGTTGTAAGTAGCACAATAAACAGTGGGCTCCAGGGGGAGACCAAACCATATACTAAAATAGTGGTATAAGAACCACGACTGGAGTCTAGACAGTGTCTAGAACATGTAGAATTGCTGGGACCCCAGGGAACCACCCAAGGTGAGTAGAAAGGGTCCCCATGGAGGATGGGTGCAGTGTGCTAACACGACCATGGGCTCCGTAAGAAGCCATGGGGAAGTTGTGGTTACAATTTCAAAGTTTTAGGACCCTTCTCAGTGGAGTTCGAGGAAACCCTTCGGAACTTAGGTTGGAAGGCCACCCCCACCCATGGATACCGGAGTACCTGAGTTACCTATCCCAGAGGAGCCGGGTGCATAGGTCTGAAGTGGTGTCGCCAACCGCCGTCGTTTTAAATCGAGGGCTTCAAAAAGAGCTGCTGCCAGAAAGGAAGAAAGTGTTTGTAGGACTCCAAGGGTGGACTAGTGATGGAAGGAACCTGAAATCAGAGGGCACAGTGTCTGGGTCACTTCAGGGTGACAAGGGGTTCAGTAGACGAATGCCCACCAATGTTGGGTGCTTCAGGTGCGAAGATGGGATGCTTGACTCTACAGCCACGAGGTTCTGGAAACGTCGAGGAGAGCCAGATGCGACCTGTCCCACGAAGGATGTCGAGTGCTGAGGGGCAACCAGGGAAGTACAACAGAATTTAAGATGACCCTAAAGAGGACCCACAGGCTGAATGACCAGGAGTCGCGAGGGGACCTTGAGCAAGATCACAAAGTACCAGCCCACGGAGCACTTCGTGCGAGGAGGCCGGAGTTCTTTGGTGGAAATACTGCTCGGGGTCAGGACTACACGGAGTACAATGCACAAGCTTGGGAATCGCCAAAAAGCATATGTACTTGCAAAAGTATGCGGTGCACAGGGGTTCGGGTTATGCGGTCCCCACGAGGGATACTGGCCTCAAACTCGGTGAGACGGCAGCTCGACCCCAAGAACTTCGGAACCCACCGCCTGTGTTGCTGGAGCCTTCGGAGTCCGCAGGAGCTCAGGACCAACAGACTGGTCAGTTGCGTTACGGTGCCTGCAAATGCAGGGGAGTGACTCCTTCACCCTAAGGGAGATTCTTCAGTTGTCCTTAATGCTCCACAGGTCTGCACAGAGCCTGTATGGTGCAAGGGCACAGACTATGCTTTGGACGGGGAGGGAGATTAAGTCTGGCCCAGTAGATGTCCAGAGTGTCTAGACGGTCGAAGGTCAGTGGTTTTTTGTTCAGAATCTTGTCCACATCAAATTTAGGTCCTACGTAAGACCTTATGTACCCACGGGAGAGGGTTGGACAGATTCGGGGGACCCTCCTAGGGGAGGGTCAGGTCAGAGGGGAGGTTACTCCCATGTCCTTTGTCCGGTTTTGTGCCAGAGCAGGAGCGAACAGCTCCCAGAACTGGTTTGAGCTGGACTATGCACAGGGGCACCAAATGTGCCCCAGGTGCAGACTTTCAGGCACTTTGGAAGTGCACCCACCCAGCCCCAATACACAAAATCCTGTCTGGGAGGTGGTCACAGCTCCCTGTGACAGGATGCCTATTGTGTTGCCTTCCTCTGCTCGAGTTTGGTTCAGCAGCAGGAGGGCAGAAATGTCTCTATGGTTGGCAGCATCCATTTTGTGCTGTCTGGGTATAGAAGGCTGGCACTGGAAATACCGGTGACCCCACGAAGCTTGCTTCAGAAGGGTGGAATCCCACGTCCCACATGGGTTACTGGTTTGGAGGTATGATTCCAGGGTGTTTGATACCAAACACAGCATGTTTTGTTTCAGCCGTTTTTGAAATAGCATTTGCCACGAGGTTATAATGCACCTCTATCTATGTCTGGCTGAGTCGCAGACAACCCGGGAGAATGGTCTCCGAAGGCTGCAGAGGGGCTCTGCTCATGCAGGGGCACCCTCTCACGTAAAACCCAGCACCCTGCCTTCAGGATTGTTAAGGCCTGCTATAGCGGTGACTTATACGTTTTAAGTGTAGTGACCTATATAGTGAACATATATATATATATATATACTTTTGTTTGTGTATTTTTCATAATTCATAAAACTTGTTATACTGAACCTACTGTGTAGATGGTCTTTTGCCCTCTGACATTACTGTACCCTTTCTATTGCGATTGTGCCTACATACTGCTTAAATCAGTTGCATTAGTCCACAGGAACCGTTGTTTCCTTATATATACCCAGTACCCTGGTTCCGTTGCGAGTAGGGTTCCCCTGTTTTTTCCCTTAATCTTCCAGATGGTAGGCACTCCCGAATCAGGATTAGGGATTGTGCACACTCCCCCATGTGGGGTGAGCACACCCAGGGTGTAGTCACCCTAAGGTCAGTAGCCCATAGGCTACTGACCTCGAGACTCCTAAAACGCCCCCTAAATACAGTATTTAGGGGGCAGCCCTGAACCAAGAAGGCATATTCCTGCAACCTAAGAAAAAGGACGAAAGAAGACACCCAGCAGATGAGACTGAAGAGAACTGACTTGGCTCCAGCCCTACCGGCCCATCTACAGTTTCCAGAGATCCTGTGCCAACAATCGCTTTGTCCTGCAGCCAGTGACCTCCAGAACCCCTGGGAGGATGACTGCCTTCAACAAAGACCGGATCACCTGTGAACAGCAGCTCTGTTCAGAAGAAACACCAAAGAAAGACTCCGAGCCTGCTGAGGAAAAAGAAACAAAATGCCTGTACTCCCCACTGCACCCGTCCTATGGCCCGTATTTGTGTGGCCCACCAGTCCCAAGGAGGTCCCCCAGCGCTCCAGAGTCCAGTGTGGGTTGACCCCTCCAGGACTCCCTGATGTCACCTACAACCTCTCCCAGAGACCCCTCCTAGCCCCCCCCCCCCCAACCGCAAGTGGCCCGGTAAGGTGAAATCCAACCTCAAGACACCCCTGCATCCAGCCGCCCTATGCCCTGGAGAAGAGAACACAAGGTGCACCTTAGTCCCCGAGCACTCCAACTTTCCTGCCCAGCTGTTGGTTCCTCCCGGAAGTGTTCCTGGTCTGAGCCTGCAGCTGAAAACAAAAACGAAGCCCCGTGTCCCCCATTGGATAACATTGGGACTCAGCACTCTGCACCCGGCTGCCCTAGTGCCACTGAGGGTGTAACAAGAGTGCATGCTTGACCCTGGGGGACCAAAATACAAAAACAATTGGTCTGAACTTCAGTCTGAGTGTGTGAATTCATTTGCTGACTGAGTGTGTACACCAAATGCATAACACTGTCCTCTGATACTGCCTCACTGCTTGACCACACTACCACAAATAGTGAGGTGCTATCTAACTTTACCTCTGCCTACCTTTGGGGTTCTATTGGACACTGTACCTCACTTTGGTATTGTATATACAGAGCCAGCTTTCTACACAGAGGTACCCATGATTTGTCCTGTATCATCCAAATTATAAAATGGGTTCAATAATAATAAAAATAATCACCTTGAATTTGTAAAGCGCACAGCTACCTCCGAAGTGGTTTCCTGGCGCTGGGGGTCCTCTGGAAGATTAAGCGAGCTATTGCTTTCCCCAGTTTAAGTGTTTTTATTGTGTCTGCAATTTCTTCAGAGGTAAATGGGCCGTTGATTGTTATTTTGTCCTGCTCTCTTGGAGTAGGCAGGTTACATTCATCCAAGTAGCTTTGGCATTTAGAGCGATCCAGCGCAATATTTTTGTCATAACTTTTGATAAAATTCTTTAAATAGGTCTATTTTATTAGGATTGGTGTGGATGGAGCCATTTGCGTCTTTTAATGCATTAATTGTGTTTTTCTGAAATTTGAATTTCAGGTTTGATGCTAGTCTTACCGGCTTTATTGGAGTCCCGTAGTCTGGTACTTTTTTGCTTGGTAATCCATACCCCAGCCTTGGTGACAAACTTTTATTATTTGTATTTCTTATTCACTATTTTGTTTAAAAGCAAGTAATCTCTGGAGGAGATGTGGTGTTTCTCTACATCTACAACTTCTTTTTCAAGTTCCTGGAGATTGCTGTTAGCCTCTTTATTCATGGCGCATCTTATTTTAAAGATCACTCCTCCAAGTGTAGATTTTAACGCTTCCCACCGCAGAAGGTCAGAGGTATCACCTATTTTATTTTCATTTTGAAAATTCCTAATAGCCTCTTCAATGAGTTGCCTGTTTTTTCCGACAAGATAATTTTGTCAAACCTCCAAAGAGGGTGTTTTTTGTAAGATGCTGGGTTGATAATGGATAAGGTGATGCAGGAGTGAACTGATATCACTCTTGTTTCAATAGAAGTCTGGTCAATCCTATTTCTGGCATTTGCATATATGGGAAGGTAGTCCATGCATGAGTATGAATTCTGTGGGTAAGAGTAGAGGGTATAATCCCTTTCTGTGGGATTCTGTGTTCTCCAGATGCCAATCAAGTTTAACTCCTTACATAGGTTTCTGAGAGTCTTGTGTGATTTATTGGGACAGGAAAGGGCTGTGTGAGTTTCTATCCAGTGCGGGATCTAAAGGTAAATGAAAGTCACATGCAAGTATAAGTGTGACAGTCAGGAATTTACTTTAGTTGAGAGCTCCTCCAAAAAAAAGGGGCATTTTCGGGAGGTGCATATATATTAGCAATGAAGAATTCCTTATAGAATTTGGCTAATTTCAAAATAACCCATCTTCACTCAGTGGCAGCTGTGCTTGTGACTAAGTCAATGTTTGCTTTCTTTGAGGAGAGTGTTAGGACATCGTTTTTCTTACCTATGGCTGCATAACCTGTCACATCAGGGTATTGGCCATTTCTAAATGAGTTGAACTGTGTGGAATCAAGCTTTGTTTCTTGCATGAGAATGTCACCTTTCTGTTTGTGAATGTAGTCAAGAATTGTCCTCTCAAATGGAGGATTGATTCCTTTTACATTCAGAGATAAAATGGACAGAATTATAGCCCTATTAGAGATAAGGGGTCTACCCTGATCCCAGAAGCTAAACCGGCGCGGACCAGCTCAACCTTCTCGATGGAGAAATTATTAACTAACCTACTGAGTTGGCATATTTCTGGTTTTAAGCCCAATCAATTGAGTAACGATTCTTCAACATTTGTTGAAGAAAATGACATTGAGTTTCAGGAAACTTGGTCTACTGAAGACATTGTTTGGTACTGATAACAACGATTCAGCAACCCTGCTATGCTAATAACTAGCAGCCACACTCTGTATGGGCCTGCTTACTCAAAACTCAGGAGTTCAAGGTTGAACCGATTGTATTTACCCATACGGGAATTCAAGTTCTCTAGGCTATACACCCCTGTACTTTTTTATTTTTTATAAATCGATGTAAATGAAGAACAAGGAGGGAGACTTCACACGAAGTAGGTTCTGCCGGATTACAAGAGGCATTTATCTTTTTATTCCAAGAGATGAAGTACAATAAGGATCCTGCAACATGCTCAGCCAGTCCTCCAGCTGCCAGCACCAACTGACCAACTGAAACAGAGCCACACAAATTGCCAGCACATAAATTGCAAACAAACCAGAACATGCATATATAAAACGCATGCACGTGAACCTGGAATCAAAAGACCACAATTCAAACGCATGATTCATGACCGCTCTTGTCACCACGTTGAACTCAGCAGAACTAGAGCGGAGATACACATGTACCTTAAAGGTTAATTACAACAATTGCCTCAAATTCTGATTTAATTAATGATGGGTTGCTGATTTTCACTCACTTTTCTCTCACTTCCCTTGTCATGGAGGCTTCTTTTAAGCTTCTTAAATGTTAAGATCGCTCTTATAGGTCCCGTCTTAATCAAGAAAAGCCCTTCTCCAGGTTGGGTTTATAAAGATTGTAGATAAGCTACTAGGTTTTGCTGTGCCCTGAATTGTGTTCCCAGAAACCAAGCCCATATTATCAGCGCACGAGCTGCCCACAACCCAGCTACTAGGGAACAGATGGCAGACATTAAGGATGAAACCTGGCAAAACTTGTTCAGGGCCTCCAACGACTGAGATTCTGGCACTGTCTGGAAAATTGTGAAAAGGTGTGATATCTCGAATGGGAATGGCTCCAACATTAGTGTTGACAGCTTGGTGGAGCATTTAAGCAGAATGTATTTTGGCCTGAATTGAGCTGATTGTGCTTGGGAGACCCTGTGACCTTGCTTTTGAGCATTCATTTTTCACTTGAGAAGGTTGTGGATGCCATTAATGCCATCCTGTCCTTTAGGCCCCTGGTCTGGATGGGGTCCCTATGGATCTATATAAAACAAATATCACATTTTGTGGTCCTGTTATAGCCAGTGTTTGAACGCTGCCATGACCTCATGGCAAACGGCCACGATTGTTCCAATATACAAGAAAGGATATAAACCAGTGTTATAGGCCAATCTCCTTAATCGACTCGCATGTTAAGGCGGTAGGGTGTATCATTCTTCACAGAACAGAGATTTGGTTAAGAGTATAAGGTGATTAAGATGGTGCAGTCTGGATTAAGAGAAGGATTGGGAACCGAAGAGCCATGCTTACACTACTGTGGAAAGAGTACACATCTTTTATGGATCTCGGCGCTTTTGATCGAGTTAACAGATCAAAGCTATGGGATATTTTGCTGCTGATGGGTCTACCTGATCATCCTGTGAACTTCCTATACAGTGGGGTGACTGCCTCTGTGAGGTATGGTTTTGAGGGGAAAATGTACTGCTGCTTCCCCCCCCCCCTTTTTTTCTTTCCTTTCTAAAGGCATGGAGTAGCCAAATGTGGGCTCTAGGTTTGTTCCAGCACTGCTGTATGCAGATGCCATTTAAATTGCTCATCCCTGCAATGGCTTGAGAGGCATTAATGATAGTTTTGGCAAGTTTATGTACAATGTGGACCTCGAGACCAATATCTCTAAAAACATTGTGGTCTGTGACCACCTACGACACCAGGGTAATATGATAAATCGTTGCAGTACTCTCCCTTGAATGTGCAAGCACCATGGGCATAGTAACGGCAACTTTGTCAGCATATCTTTTAGTGACTGTCAAATAGTCATTTCCACTGTGGTGTGCAGAGCATTTCACAACTGCAATCTTAGCAGGAAGCTGTAGAGCTTTGAGCAGCCTTTGCACATCTTCCCTTTTTCTAAATGGGGGAACATGAAGATCTTCTCTCTGACCATAACTGTCTGACACTATGAGCAGCACTAAAGCCGTACTGATTATCAGTGAAAATTGTCACTTTCAACTGTGCAGAAAGGCAGCACGCCCTAGTTAGAGCGATCAATCCAGCCACTTGTGCAGATGTTACTTCTTGAAGCCAGGCAGCTTCAATCATGCCTGATACTGTACAAACTGCATATGCAGCTCTCCAATTTCCTGCATTGACTTGTAGACCAGATTTATCACCTAACAGCACAAAATTGGACTCTGGCAGTGGCTCATATTAGATATTTTGTCTGTTGGGTGCAGAGTTCAGTAACATCGGGACGGTCATGCTCTACTTCATTATCATTGTCATTCTCATTCTCAGGTAAGGGCAACAAGGTTGCTGGATTTAGAGTGGCACAATGCTTTAATGTCCCGTTATCCACTGCCAGAATGATTTACTCATATCTGGTCGAGCGACTATTTGTAAGGTATTAGGTCAATGTATGGGTCAACAATATTTCTACAGAGTGGGGCACGAAGACTGTCAAGGGATGACCCATTACAATACTTTCACACCGCTCAATGCTGACAGCAGTGGCGGCCACTGCCTTAAGACATCCAGGAAATTGTTTAGCTACAGGATCAAGGATAGCATAAATATAGTCAACAGGTCTTCGACTATTGCCGTGTAACTATGTAAGCTCAGAGTACAGCCCTCACACTTTTCAAAAGCGCGAAAAACTGTTTATTGTAATCAGGCGTTCCCAGAACCGGAGCATGACCGAGATTATCTCTCAGCTCCCGGAAGGCCAATAATTGTTATACCAAGGTACCGGATCAGATGCATCCTTGAGTGTCAGCCTCTGTAAACGTTTGGCCACTAGGGAAAAGTTAAAACTCCATTGGAGACCTCCTGATATCTTTCTGAGTAGTTGGTGGATTCATTTTCAGAATTGCTGAGATTCTTTCTTGTGACACCTCCCTCACTCCCTTCTCAATGTGTATCCGGAACCAATCTGGGAAGATTAACATTGGAACGCGCTCTTCTCTCTGCTGGACATGCAGAGGCAGCTGGACCCCAACAATCCCCAGAAATCATCCGACGAACACTGAACCAGACACACCAGCACTCAGCCGATAATCTCAAGGGAAGGGGGTTTGGCAATAAACAAACTAAAATAAATAGTTAAAATAAAATGCTAAAATAAAGAAATAACCAACTGGTGCGCATTCGTGCCGGTGGAGAAGCAAACTCTGGGTCAGTCAGTCATCTGTTCTAAAGCTAGGAATGAGTATGGAGACCAGCTCCTGCAGCAGTAGTAAAAGACATTACTAACACAAATCAATGACCTAAATCCTGCATAAACTTCTGCATTAGGTCACGATAAGTTTTTTTTAGAATGATTAGCATAAATCAGAACTGCACTCACACGGCGCCGAAGATAAATACACACACACACAATATTGCGCCAAAAATAAATACACGAACACAATATTGTGCCAACGAAGATTACATATAAGCACACCCTACATTCTTATTTCAATGAGATGAGACATAATCTGTATCCTTCAGATGGAGTATAACCAAGGCTTGAGAGCGTTACCAAGACCTTCTTTCAGTGAGAAACAACCAGAGACGCAACAGGATAACAAACCTTGCAATAATAATATACACTGCTATCAGCAAAAACTATGCACGTATTACATAAATGATATGAGGAGAAAATTACCAAAATCCAAGCAAGTAGCGGAAAGTGAGCGGAAACCAGAGGGAACTGTGAAATAGGAAACTAAGTCAAGAAGTCTCTGACTGCGAAGAGTTTCGGTTTCGTGCGCAGTTACCCAAGATCTCCGCGATAACCAGAAATGAGCCTGGATCAAAGCAATGGAATTCCACTGAGCACAAGTTAAATGCAGCCCAAAAAGGATTTAGACTTATCTGTGAGCAGCAGCAGCAAGGACAGAACAGGACTCATCCAACCAGCACCTGCAGAGAAGAGCCGTTGCGCCTCAGGATTTTCAACAGGAAACTCAATGCGAAGCCCTGAAGATGAGCCTGGGTGAGTTAAATACCTTTTGCCAGGCTGCTGAGTGACGGAGGGGTCTGCTGAGTGACGGAGGGGTCTGCTGAGTGACGGAGGGGTCTGCTGAGTGACGGAGGGGTCTGCTGAGTGACGGAGGCTTGAGCGCCCTGGGAAACAAATATCAGAAAAATACCATCACATACCAGAGCAGAGAATTAAATAAATGTCAGCTTTTCTTCCTTGGCGAACACGGGGAGTACAAGAGGGGATGAGCAGAGGGTGAGAAGCATGTGTTAAGAACCTGCTAGGAGCTCCCACCCAACAGGCAATCTTCCTAGGTAGGATGTAAGTGAGTGAAATGCACCGAGTGCCCTGGGGTTCATCCTGAATAGTTCCCCCCACTACTGCTGGAGTGCAGAAGGCGGTGGGTAGTCCGATGGATCCTTGCAATGTGATGTCCTAGATACATGACTTCCTTTTGACAATATTCTGACTTAATTAGGGACACTATGTCCATTATCAGCCAGGCGTTTCAACAGAGCATTGTCTGGTTTATAAACCTCCTGTGTGTTCAATACAACCAACAGGCCATCAACGTACTGGACTAGGACTGAGTTACAGGGCATGATTAAGGACTCCAGATTCTTTTTGAGGATCTGGTTAAAGATAGACGGACTTTCAGTATACCCTTGTGGGACTCTGCACCATGCCAGAACAAGGTTCTGGAATGGAAATGCAAAGAGGAACTGACTGTCCTCATGCAATGGTATGGAAAAGAAGGGTTGGCATGAATCAATTAATGTGAATGACTTAAACTTGCATGGAATTTGGAACAAAATCGCAGCTGAATTTGGTACCACGGGACAACATTGAACAAGAATAGTATTAATCTTTGCCAGATCTTGGAAAATGCTGGACTTACGGCTAGGTTTCTGCAAGTCCATAATGGGTGAGTTACATGGACTTCCCATTATCTCCTTCAAAATGCCTTGCTGTGTCTTTGAGTCAATCACTGAAGTAATCGAAGCAATTGTTTTGGGGTTCAAATTATATTGTGGGGTTCTTGTGTACTCTGCATTTGGCTTTACATAAATGCAGGCAGGTTCAACTCCTTTGAAACCCATGTCCTTTCTAAAAAAAGTCCCAGACCTCTAACTTCAGTGTCTTTTGAATCTGGGGGGAAATCATAATCTGTCATCAAGGGGAACAATCCAATGTGTGGACCCTGCTTTGCCAATTTAAAGGCAACATCCTCATGGGCCTGATACTCCACACCCTTTAGGGTGCAATAAATGGTGCAATTTAGTTTTCACAACATGTCTCTACCTAACTGACATACAGGACTCTAATTACACACCACATATCAGTCATTCTCCTCAAAGAACCCTTAGTTAACGGCAACTTCTTTCTTATTTATTTTATAGTTTTATAGAGCGCGAACCAGACCCGTGAGGGTATCAGAGCACTTTACAGTAATAAGGGTGGTGTACAAAGCGATGGGAAGGGAGGGAACAATTGGGTAAAATATGGGATACATGATGCATCAAAGAACACTTAGTCAAAGTACCGGCTACATGTGGGAGGAAATCAAAACAGATAGATACAATGAACAGTAAGGCATATAGTCTCACTCTTGGGGGGGATGCCCAGGAGCGCAGGGATAGGTATCGTCCCTGGAAAGGTAATAATGTAACGTGTTCATTAGGCGAGGTATTTACACATTAAGAAGGTTTTGGTCTCCTTAAAGTGTGCCAATGACGGAAGTCTTCTGATGGCGGGTGGGAGAGAGTTCCAGATCCTCGGCGCAGCCCCAGTGAAGGCCCGATAGGATGTGTTTTTTTTCTTCCGGAAGCATGCAGGTTGCAGCAGTAGGTTTTTGGCAGTTCGGGAGTTTCTTGGTCTTCCTGATATCAAGTTTTTCTGCGAGAAATGAAGGGGAGTTGTTATAAAGAGCTTTGTGAGTAATGCAGGCCAATTTAAATTGGATTCTGGCCTCTAGGAGAAGCCAGTTCAGCGCTATGAGGTGGGGAGAGATGTGGTCGAATTTTTTTGAGCCGGTTAGTAGTCTGGTGGCGGTGTTGAGGCAGGCTTTCAGTGGGGCCTGAGATTTCTTGGGTCACCCTGCAAGAGTAGAGCATCCATATTCTAATCTGGAGATGACCAGTGCCTGTACTGCTGTTTTAAGGTCGGACACATCGAGAAAGGGTTTTAGGTTTCTTAGATAACTGAGGTGGAATCTAGCCGTTTTGGCCATCGAGTTATGGTCACGCATGTTCAGGCTGCCATTCAGCGTTATTCCAAGGGATTTCGCAGAGTCAACAATGGTAGGAGGGCAGTTTAGAGCTGAGATGGTCTTGATCCATTCCTGGATGTCTGGATTGGTTTTGGGTGGAGAGATCAGAAGAAATTGAGTTTCATTTGCGTTGAGTTTAAGCTGATTGGTGGTGAGCCAGTGGACAGTCCGCTTCAAGGCCTCATTCAGGGAGAAAATGTTCTCGGGGATGAGATTTCTATGTAGATTTGTGTGTCTGCGTACATAAGGTTGGATATATTTGCAACACGTAGAACCTCGGTGAGAGGTTCAAGGTAGAGGTTGAAAAGGGTAGGGGAGAGGGTTAACCCTTGGGGAATTCCAACCATAACCGGAGAGGGGGCTGATAGATTACCGTTGATGATTCTCTGTGAGCGGTTTTGGAGGAAGGATCTAAACCATTCAAGGACTGTGCCATCCAACCCCATCCTGGATTTAAGGCGATCAAGGAGAAATTGATGGTTAACCGTGTCAAAGGCAGAGGAAAGGTCTAGGAGGATCAGGAGACAGGTTTTGCCTTGGTCGAGGGCTTGGAGAGCGTCATCTACAATGTGGAGGAGGGTGGTTTTCATGCTGTGTCCCGATCTGAACCCGGATTGGAAGTCATTGAACAGGTGAAATTTGTTGATGTGTAGGCTCAGTTGCTGTTGCGCACATTTTTCCAGAACTTTGGCTAGGAGTGGGATGTTAGATATGGGTCTATAGTTCTCAGCGGAAGCAGGGTCCAGCGTGTTTTTTTTTTTTTTTTTTTTTTTTTTTTTTTTTAGCATGGGGACAACTTGGCCCGCCTTGAGCGAATCAGGAATTGAGCCCGGTCGGAGGGGGGCATTGATTATTGAGGTCCAGGAAGGGATGATAGCCAGAGAGGCTGCAGCTAGGCAGTTGGATGGGAGAGGATCATTGAAGTGATTGTTCGGGTTTAAGGAGGCAAGAATTTTCGAGATAGTGTTTGTCATAGATGTTAAAGTTGGACCAGTGCGCTAGGTTTTTGGGTGAGGTTTGGGAGGACAAAGTGGAGAGAAGCGGTAGAGTTGACAGAATTTGATTTTGGTGGTGAGTTGCAGATTTGAGTTCGTTACCTAGGGCAGAGATTTTGTCGCAGAAGGACGAGAATTCTTCACTTGTTAGGAGTTTAAGTGTTTCTTTGGAGGTTTTTACTAGTTTGTTGGATTGGTGTTTGACCAAGTCGAACAATTGTGAGGTCGATTTTTGGCGTTCTCCAGTTCCGTTCTGAAGAATTATTTTTTTGAGTTGAGGATTTACTTATTGTAGGCATTTCCAGCCTGGCGGAGAAGTTTTACATGTGTTGCTGAAGGGTCTTGTTTCCAGTTGCGTTATGTCTGTCGAAGGGATCTCCTCTCCTTGTTGAGGGATCCGCTGAACCAGGGGTTTCTGTCTTTGATCTGGGTTCTTTTTTAATTTTAGTGGTGCCAGGTTGTCGAATGTCGGATATGGTTGAGGAGTAGAGATCCGCTAGGTTGTCAACCGAAGTGCACTGAGGGGGTGGGGGAGGTCAGTCTCACAGTGCGCTGCCAGTTTCACGAGATTTAGGCTCTTGGTATCTCTAACCCATCGTTTGGGAATCACGGGTTGAGGTGTCCATGTCTTGTGGGGGCTGGGCAGGAGGAAGGTGATGGCGTGGTGGTCAGACCAATCACAAGGGTCAATAGAGATGTTCGACCGCTGAGTCTTTAGCAATGATCCAGTCTAAGATGGCGCCTTTCGAATGAGTAGGGAGGGAGCAGGCTTGGGTAAGGACTTGATCGGCCGAGAAGTCTCTAAGAGCATTGACCTGAGGATCATTAGGGTCATTCTAATGCAAGTTGAAGTCGCCAAGGAAAATGTCAGTAGAGTTTGGAGAATTCTTGGCTGTAATAATTTCCGTGAGGAGGTCTGTAAAGGTGTCGTTCTTGCCTGGGGGGTGGTAAAAGATAAGTTTGCACAGTTTGAAGTGTTGGAGATGGAGAGTGCGAGGTATTCGCAGGAGTCTGTGGGGTCCACCGGCAGTTCCGTAACAAGGAAGTGAGAGCGGTAGATGCAGGCAATGCCCCCACCTTTTTTCTTTGAGTGCCTGTCCATCCTTACGATGTTATGGTTGGGTGGGACTAAGAGGGCTAGGTAGGGCAGTGAGGATTCCTTGAGCCAAGATTCAGTCAAAATCGCTAGGTCCAATTTATGTTTCAGGATGATGTCGGCGATATCAGATGCATGTTTTACTGCAGACCTGCAGTTTATTAGGAGGCCAGCTAGGGAGGGGCCGGAGTGAGTGTCAAGGGTGGAGGCAGAGATGGGGACTCTAGCAAGGTTGCTATTTACCACCCCTCTGGTGCGGAGGGTAGCAGATCTGTTAGGGTTAGATGCAACCGTGTCGATAGGGAGCGCTTCCCTCAGGTCTGAGGGGCGTGGGGTGGTTACGGCAGAGTCGGAACCACTGAAGAGGTCAGCCACTTCTTCCTCCGGGAGTTCTGAGGGATTAAGCATGCCAGGGGTGGGATTGTAGGTATGGAGGAGAGCAAGAATTTCCTCCTGAGAGGTGGCAGGGTTGCTTGTGAGGGTGCAGGTGTCTCGGGGAGAAAGGTAGGGGTTGAAGGAGGGTTTTCGTGACGGGGGTGTGGGTCGCGTTCTGCGAGCGCCGGAGATTGGAGAAGGAGAGTTCGGTGATGTGGAGAAGGTGCTTTAGATCCAGAATGGACTTGTGGATGTCCAGTGTTAGCTCTGTGGCTCTGCGGTGAAGATTATCAATGTCTCTGAGAGGTGCGTTCTGCCTGGCAGGGGGCCAGTTGCAAGGGAGCGGTCCTGATTGTGTGTGATGACAGCCTGGAGGTGGGGTTTAGGCGGGCAGAGGGCCGGTTGCAGACGCGCTATTCTGATGGAGTGAGGGGTGCTAAGTCGATCGGTGTCATTAAGAGAGGGAAAGTCTTGTGGGCAGGTGGCCGAAAAGGGTGCAGCGATTACATCTGACTGGGTGTGTCGCCAAGGGGGTAGGGATAGTTCGATCAAGGTTCTGGGCCATATTGGGCATTTCCATATCGGGGGGGGGGGGGGGGGGGAGGGTCCTAGTAGGAGTTTCTATAACCTGGAGTGCAGGAAGATTCTGCGGGCAGGAGGTTGAGGGTTTAGACATGCTTCTGCGGGTGTGTGCTGGATGCGTGATTGCGGGGCTGGGTTGGCATGTGAGGTGGGTCCTAGGGGGAGTTTCAGAGGCCAACGGAGCTGGGATCGCTTGAAAGTCTAGGTTTGGTGGTGTGGGTGCACAGTGGTTGGCATGTGTAGATGACCGGGTGTCAGGGCCGGGATGACCAGTGATGAGGTCAATGGCAGGGGTGTATGGTGCGAGGCCAAGCATATTGGGCGGATTGGGAGAGATGTGGAGCGGCGGGAGGGTGGACTGGGATGGGTTGTGAACATGTTTTTTTAAAAGGTTGAAGATGTCTGCAAAATTGAGGTTTTTGGGAGGCCCTTGAATTAGGATAATGCCGCTGTTGTACAGTGTGATGGTGAGGTCAGCATGCAGGGTTGCAGATGGAGTGATTGAGAGTTTTTTTCAGTGAGGGATGTTCCTGGTTTCTTGTACTTTGAGGCGGCTCAAAAAGGCATTGCGCCAGAGGGACGTTTTCCTAGAATAGAAGATGAGGTCGTTGATGACAGTGCCCTGGTTCATGCAGAGACGATGGTCCGATATCAGGTTCTCGGGATGACTTTTCAGGGTGGAGTGTTTGTTTGAAGGATTTGGATGCGGATTTAGAGAGATTAGGAGAGTAGATAACGGTATAGTAATTATCTCCCGTGGTGGTCAAGCAGGGCTCTGCCATGTTGGGGAGAGTGATGGGGTTGCCGTCCCTGTGTTAGGTTTGCGTTGTGGCCTATATGCATAGGTCTGCCCTATTGTCTAGGTTTGCTTGTGTAGAGTGCAGTCCAGATGGCCCATCTGAGTGAGCAGCTAAGGCAAGCGCAAGGGCTGTTAAGACAGATGCCCGTGCCCGGGTGGGGGGTTTACCAGGCCACATTCAGTAGAGTAGGTTGAAAGGGCAGAAGAGTAAGCCCATACTAAGATGGCCCCTGTAAAGGTCTTCTTTCTGTTATTGTAGATAGCTTCTGGCCCAGTCCTCTTTCTATTGTTATGAAAGCCTGGCTCAGTCCACTTCCACTTACTATGAGAAGGGCGAGGGAGCACAGCTTCAGTTGTGTGATTCAAGCATCAACAATGAGGGTGAGCCAGCACATAAAGGTCAAGATTGCCGTCTGTTACTTTCCTAGGGTATATGCAGAAGTTGTGATAAAAACACAGCAAAACGAGCATCCCACATGTGGCACATATAGTGATTTCCCCCCCACAGCTGCAATTACCAGCTCTGGCGCTCACCTTCCAATGAAACGCAGGCAAGCTTGTCGGCTTTTTCTTTGTCTTTTTTCCTTTTTCTTCGAGCAGGCGATCCGTGAACAGCAGTTAGTCAGGTGAGGCGATAGAGTGGGCGCGCTCCCGATCATTAAATTGGGGGAATTAATCTTCTGGACCCCGCAGCAACCAATGGCTGGCTCTTTCCTGGGGCGCCGTGAGGGAGAATGGCATCAGAGGCTGGCAGACGGCAGGTCCAACACCGGCATCTAGCTCCGGGTTAAATCACAAATTCAGGCAGGCGGGAAGCGGGCCGGCACTGCATTGGTGCGCTGTGATGAAAGCGTGCGGGCGGCGTCCTGACATTGGCATCTACCCCCGGTGCCAAACCGCATCAACAGTCAGGCTGGAAGCGGGTCGGCTCTTCGCCTGAGCGCTGTGATAGAAAGCGGCCCCAGAGGCAGGCCGAGGGGAGGCTCGAACCAGCATCCAGCCCTGGCCCCACAGGCAGGCGGGCTCAAGCCGGCAACAAGTATCGGCCCAAGACCTCGCTCAGAGGCTCGGTGCAAACAGAGGCAGGCGCAAGCACCAGCCCCCAAACTCTGCTTCCACTCCGGCCAAGGACGTCGCGGCAAGCTCTCCACCCGGGCACCACCGACGTCCAGCAGGATGATCCCTTTGATAGTGCAGTTGGTCCGCTCCAGCGGCAGGGCAAACAGCAGCCAAGACGGTCGGCGACGGAGGCAATGTGACCCTCTCCCGGCTATCTTCGAAAAAGGTAAACCCAGCTTGTTGCTCCGGGATCACAGCTTGTAGTGTTTCTGTTGCAGCGCGAGGTGGATGTCAGGGTTAGCCGGGGATAGATAACAATTTGGTGATCCCCAACCCGGGAGCTCTGCTTCAGAGCTTCTACCTGGCGGCCATCTTGGCAGTAGATATCAAGATAGATATTCTTCACTCGGCTTGTCATTTGCTGGTTTGCAACTCCAACAGCTTGGATTCTTTTTCCTGAGAGGGGTAAGTTCGGAACTTTCCCTGTTCTAATAGAGCAGGTAGCATCAGTCTCAATAAAGGATACGGGGTGGACATTCCCCGAACCTCACCTTCTACAAATGGACCTCTCTGGTCTACCTCGAAGACTACACGCAATCCTCCTCCTCCCCCCTCCCCCCCACAACCCCCCCACCCCATGGCATCTTCATTGTGATAGCAGATGCTTCAAACCTAAAATTATTAGTGCACCCTGATTCTGGAAAGCATTTTGGTTAAAATTTGAGACTTGATTGGAGTTAAATCGGGGACATTGAACTTTTACTTCAGCATTGGGGCTTGTGGAACATGTATGCATTACTGGAACTTGAGGCACATTAAGTTTGCATTCTTGGTCTCTGGACATAGTGACTGCACAGTGTTATTAATCTGTTGCTGGGTAAATTCTGAACCTGATTTCTATTCACTGTTACTAGGATTAAGATTACATTTCTGCTTCCAGTGCCCCAATTTATTGCAATAATTACAAGAATTGCGCCTCTTCAAAGTGGACTCCCAGTACTCTGGTCGACCCTGGATTCCCTCTACCCTGTTGAGGGAATCCATTTCCCCCTTGCAGCATATAAGCTCCCTGCTGATACAGTACTTGAATAGAACCATCATTTTCCACAAAAGGGTGACTTGGGTTTCCCCTATGTGTGGCTCTCGTCTGTGCCAACATCAATTTCTCTTTCAACCGCTTCTGCTTCATCTCTATTTCATCCCACATGGTTTTCATATGTCACACCATAGCACATGCCTATTCATTCTGAAACTTCTGCTTACTCCGTCGAACATGCTCATATATGCTTAATCACACTTGCACTCATTCACACTGCTCTCTTGCTCGCAAACTCAGATACCCACATGAACACACCGGCTTAATAATTTACTGTTTTTGTGTTTAGTAGTACTGCAATAGTACTATTCACTTACTGCTAAACAATGTTAATATACTTATTTATGTGTGAGTTTTATATAGCATGAACTCTACCTGAGGGTATCGGAGCGCTTTACAGAGTAAGCACAACAATAATAACATGAGGAACATAGGGGGTGCATACAAATATACATAGTAATGGTAAACGTAAAGCACACTGATCACATGAGGTACACAAGGATTATCTGAAAATATATAGTAGAGGTAAAAATGCAAGATATATATGGTAAAAATAAGCACAACAATAACATAGGGTACATAAAATATATATAGTAGAAGTCAAAATACAAACCGTGTACGCCGGAAAAAACAGATGGTAGCACATACCAGGTTTGCATAAAACACTGACAAATTGTATAGGAGAGTCCGAAGGACAGTAGGATACATGAGTAGCTAGTCCGGAGGTAGATATGAAAAGGGAGTAGCCATAGAGCGGAAGAGTAGATGCATAAAATAGCCAGTGGAAGTGAAGGCACATGGCATCTTACTGGAGGTCTTCACCTTCACCTCCTCTCCTAGCTCTTATATGCAGAGATTTCCACTCCAACTGCAGCTATTGCTGCACACGTAGGTATAGCTTTTAATTATAAATGTGCAAGAGTATCTGACAAATGGGGAATACTTAATACTAAATGGGAGTGGGCAGGTGAGAAGGAAGGAGTAATCACCCAGCCACAAAAGAGTAAGCCTATTGCTATTGACAAGCTGAAATTCTATAGTTAATGCAGCCATAAAGGACCCAAACCAATTATAACTGTACTACAACACTACACATGGCCAGCCACTTGTATTATACAAAATAATGGAGACCGGGACTGAAAATAAAAGCCTATAGGAACTAATGTTCAATGAAATTATTATATTAACTTTTTGAAAATATATAAATAAGCTTAATGTAATTGTCTGCAGTTATTAATTTATTAAATATCTTTTAAAATATGTAATTTTAGTTTTTAAATGATTTTACTACTTAACAAATATAAATGTTATGCTTTAGGTGGGATTTTTTAAATTTTAATAAAACAAATTTTAGTGTAATCCAATAAATATTTAATGAAAAATTAAGGTAATGCTGTAGCATTTTATTAAAGTCTGTATTTAATATACACTTTTTTTCTTTTTTTACTTGAATAGAACCTTCCCTTCGCTTTACCACAGGATGAACTCTGACAGAAAAATAGTAACTACACCATAAGGCTCCAATTTTGTAATACATTTACACTTCTAAACTTTGAATAACCTGTCAGTAATTTAATACAAAGTGTAAAAGTAGATGTTTAGATTTACTCATGTGAAGTATAACTTTAATAGTTCCATGATATTTCAATTTCACTGAGAACGGTGAAAAGGTCTGTGTATGTCTTTTTGCCATTCTTGGTAAGCTTCCTTTTGCTACCCCCCATCACATGATTATTTCCTCCACATCAGAGAAAATGAAATCATTGAACTGTACTTATTTCCAAATGAAATGTAAGATATGAAAAATTTCACACTCTGATCTGCTGATGGCAAATATTCCAAAACAATGGGTCCTATCCACAAACTGCATTTTGTAGTATTGAAATAAGCTTTATTTCGATAAAAGCATATCTTAAAAAGCACATACAAATGTAACATACAGAATAAGCACAAACCGGAAAAGTACAGTAGCATCCATAGATCCCAGGTTATACAGCAGAGGTTTAAAAAAAAAAAATACATATAAACACAATAAATAAGACAATTTAAAAATGATGGAGTATATACAGGAAGGGATCAGTCATCCAGCTTAGCTAGAGTCTGTGAGGGCTTTAGTTCTCAACAGACAGGACCACCTCAAATTTTGCCAGAGCACAGGCATAAAGGAGTCGAGCATCTGATTTAAGGATACGCAAAGCTATGCGGTGGTCACGTGTTCCCAAAGTTTTACATAAGGGAGTGAGCCAATAGGATCTTGGGTTTCTGTATTTCGGGCATGCAAATAAAACATGTGCGATCGATTCAATTAAGGACTCACAGAAAGGGCAATATGGAGATGTCTGAGAAGGGGGTTTCCATCGTGCAGTCAACTCACGGACCGGAAGAGTGCCAATCCTAAACTTAATATAGAGGGATCGGTCATACGGCTTTTGTATTACGTCAAAGTAGGGTTCATAACACACTACATCTTTAATCGTGAGGAATTCAGTAATTCTACTGCCGCCAGAAGGATTAGAGTCTCTTTTTGCAAACACCCATCTCCAATAAAGCTTCTTGAGTTCAGCTTTTGGGGGGGAAGTTTTCTTGTCCCATGCTTCTTGAAGGCCAAGATCCATAAGTAAAGTCTTGACTTCTTTCAACCACTTAATTTTATGCCAAGAAGGAATAGATAAAATATCAGACCCTCTGCGTATTTGGCTAACTCAGGGGTCCGCCAAATCCGGGCCCATAGGAGTAAGGGGCGTACTTTTGCCAAGTCTTTGAGTGGCACCCCAAGTCCATTAATAACGGAACCAAAGGTGTGCTCTGTGGGAGTGCCAGTAATTCTTTGAAGAAGCTGGATTCGGACTTGCCAAGCTCATCAATATTAGTTACGCCCCATAGTTCAGCACCGTAGAGTGCCGAACTCGCAGCTTTTGCTTTATATATATCCAAAGCAGGAACTATAGGCCGGGATGTGGAGGATCGATGCTCCCTGAGGAGGGCGCCGGTGACCCTCTTGTGGGTTATTAGCATTTTTTGTAGATGGGATGACCAGGACATCGTATCCGAGATACGTATACCCAAGTAGTCAAATTCTTTCACCCGCTCAAGGGGGACAGAGTTCAGGACTGGTGGCCGCCCTAACTTCCTTGGTGGATTTAGAATTAAGTACTTGGTTTTAGAGGTATTTATAATGAGGCCTCTAGCACTACAGAAAGCCTGAAAGCTGTCAAGCAGGATTTGTAAACCCTTTGGCGATTTAGATAGCAGGAGAGTATCGTCCGCGAACAGCAGAGTTGGAATACGATCGCCCGCCAGGGATGGGGCGTCAGCTGGAACTTTTTTCAGATGCTCCACCACACCATTCACATATAATGAGAATCGTGTAGGGGCAAGGACGCATCCCTGGCGGACGCCCCTGTTCACTGAGATTCTCTCCGTTTTCTGACCCTGGGGCCCCCAGCGCACTTGGGCATAGTTTCCCTCGTGTAATTTCTTAAGTAAAGCCAACAGATAGGAAGGGATATTCATGTTGGCCAACACTCGCCACAAAGTGTTGCGGGGGACAAGGTCGAAAGCTGTTTTCAGGTCGATGAAGGCAAGATAGAGACTGCCCTTTCCAAGGAGTACGACCTTCCAATAGAGAAGAAACAGCCTAAAAGCCTGCTCTATAGTGCCTGTTCCGACCCTGAAGCCTGCTTGGTAGTCAGAAATAATATTGTTCTCATTGGCCCAGGATAGAATCCTCTCCAGGATCACTTTCCCGATCACCTTCTGGGATGAATCAATAAGACTGATCGGGCGATAATTCGCCGGATCGTCTCTAGCTCCCTTTTTAAATATGGGAACAACCTCCGCCCCCTTCCAAGACTCGGGAACCGAGGCACCATTATCGATGGCATTGATTAAGATAGAGAGAAGCCTCCCCCACCGGGATGGTTCAAGTTTTAATACATCTCCAGGAATGCCGTCTGGGCCAGCAGCCTTCGAGGGGACAATAGACTTGATAGCGAAGACTACTTCCCTTTCGGTAAATGGTGTATGATTTGGAACTTTTACAAGAGGGGGGGCATTGTCAATAGAGGATGTCCCCAACTCTTCCGACTGGAAGGAGTAAAGTTTGGAAAAGTGTTCGGACCATGCCGTGGCCGTGATGTTACATGTTAGAAGTATATGGGTTGGCCTGGTTTTATTTCTGATTATTTCCCAAAAGGAACCAGAATCTCGTTTGTAAGAAGCCTCTCTAAGTGCCTGCCAATACTGCTCTTCCCAAAGTTTTTTGGCATTTAAGATGGTAGCCTTATAGTCCTTCCTGGCCAGCTGAATCTCTGGTATAATCCTCGTTTTTATGGCTGCAACTAGGGCAGATTTTTTCTTCCTACACGTTGATGAATACCACCCATCAGTGGGAATACGTTTGGACCTACCACAAGATGGGCCGCCCTTGCCCTCTATATGAAATAAATTGCCCAGCTTGCTTATAGTATCTTGAAAAATCAAGGGGGCTTTGTCTAGGTTTGACTCAAGGTCGCTTAATGGAACCAGATCGGCTTGTACTTCCTTTAATATTAATCTAATTAAATCGATTTTTGCATCATCTAGGCTCACATTATGCCATTTAAGGCGTCTCTCGCAATTAGCAGGACGTACCTCGTGGGTTTGCATGGTGCTAATTGCTGAAAGAGCTGAAGGTCCATGTATGTCTTCCCACAATGATTTTATGGTAAGGGATAGCTGATTGTGGTCGCTATCATGTGAGGGGAGTATTACCATATCTATCACGTATGCCCAGAGATTAAGATCAAGTAGTATATAGTCGATCCGAGAAGAATGGTTGGTCCTATTATAGGTGTGCATGCCTTGAAGGTCAGAAGATGTTCTACCATTAGTAGCCCTTAAACCAAACTCAAGTGTCATGGTGTTTAGGAAGATAGCTGTTTTCGTCCATCTCTTAATAGGAGTTAGGGATAGCAAAGGGATGCCTCTTTTGGAATCATCCTCAAAAAGATCAGGGAGGTCCAGTGAAGCAAGGGGCTCATAGCAACAGTTGAAATCGCCGGCTATTAATGTATGTGGTATGTGGTGGCACTTGCGTAGTTCACTCTCCAGAAGTGAAAATACAGGAGATAGTGCGCCACCATTGAGGCCCCTGGCATAAACATTGAAGATCACAATAGACTTCCTTCCATTAGGACCTCCTAGAGTTAATTTTAGGATGTCAGGGGAGATAGTACAGGCTTGCATTACAGAGCACCCCATAGAAATGTTAACCCAAATCAGGAGGCCTCCCGAAGGGCGACCTTTTCTTGTTGGCGGTGGAATGGCCGGTATAAAAAAGGTGGTAAAACCGACCATATGATGGGGCACTATACTCCATGTCTCCTGGAAAATGCAAATAGAGTAAGGTGTTATTAAGGAATTCCAATCAGGTAGATCAAGTTTGCTGGAGAGACCAGCTACATTCCAGCTAAGCACCTTTAGGGTAGATGCAGCGGGTGCTATGCTTTGCGTTGTAGCAAGACCAGGGAAATTAGAGGAATCCCGTAAACAGTTATAAGGTAAGGGCGACAAGGGGTCAGCTATATTCAAACTAAGCACCTCTAGGGAGGAGGCCTCAGATACTGTGCCTTGCGTTGTAATAGGGCCAGGGGAGTTGGGAAGGTCCCGTAGAGGTTTATGTGGTAAGGACGGCAATGGGCAGTTGCTAGCCTGATGAGTACGGGTAAGCTGTAGGTTACACTGCTGAATATTTAGGTGAAAATCCTTGATTAGGGTGGTAGACATGGTTACTTCTTTACTTTTCTGTGCTTCTGAAAAAGGGTAAAATCTGTCCCCTGGAGAAAAAGATTCATGTCAATAGGAAGCAAAGCGCCCATAAGGGGCACAATACCTATTTTGAACAAAAGGGAAATGGACATTTCCACGAGGAACCTGGTTATCCAAAAAGTGTTCCACCTGGGGCAAGTGAAAAGAGGGGAAATGTGGATAATAAGGGTACACAGGATCAGAATAGAAGTAACTTAAATCTAGGCATTCTATCCCGTTGATGTTAGGGCCTGGATGTCCTTTATTGCAGATTGCCTTGGTCACATAAGGGTCCCTAAAATTTATAACAATACAGTCACCAGGCGTTTGCTTTGGTCTAGTCCCCACCCAAGCAACCCTCCTGACATGAAGAACATGGCCATCCAAATGCCTAGGGAGTGGCCTATTGTTGTTCAGCCAGTGTGTCGTCTTGTTTTTAAGCTCAGAAAAGGATTCTGACTTGCCTGCCTTGAGGTGTGGGACACCTGTTAGGACAACAACAAAAGGCTGGCATTCAGGTGGAAGATTAATGTGGGGTAATCTATCCACAGGGTCGCTAGCGGCACTATTTAGGGAATCTTGGACTGGGCCTATATCCAGTGTTCTAGAGGGGTTCTGCGTGGATTTTGCTGCGCGAGCTGGTACTTCAAGAGTTGTGGAACTGGCATTAGAAGAAGTATCTGGTTTCTTCCCTTTGGATAAGGTACCCAGTTGCGGTGTGGGTGACGGGGATTTAGTGCCCGAAAGAAAGGTACCTTTATTTGCCTCTGGACGTAAGGCCACATTAGTGTGCAATGAGCCATTTTTGGGAACAGGGTCGACATGGCTAGTATGCTGGGGGTTGGTAGTTGCACAGTTTTCTTGGGCCATTTTTGAGTGTAACTTAATTAAAGATTTAAGAGAGAAAAAATTATCGAGAGAAGACTGCTCGAACTTCTCAAGCCTCTCTGACAATGTTCTCACTTTTTCCATCAGAGGTAATAAGAGGGAATTGATAAGTGACTTGAGCTGATCAACGAACAAATGTAGGGAGTCTGGGGCCTCTAGTAGATCAGAGGGCAAAGAGCACTGCTCAACAGTGTTAACAGAAACTAAATTAGGGGTCTGGGCAGGAGATGATCTTGGCTTCTGGCGTGAGAATTGGGAAGAAACTCTACAGCCAGCTCTCTTTCCAAAAGTATTACGTAATTTCCCTTTGCATTTCTGGGGAACTTTTGGTTGATCCTCTGGTGTTCCACTGCCCACCCTTTTGCTTTTATTTGAAGTAAGGTTCTGGCCTGCTTGGTTAGGTGGCTCAGAAGAGTCGCAGGCTTCAAAAGGAGGTGATATAATGTTAGCGGTGGATTCAGGGACAACTAATGAAGTAGAAAGAAGGGGGGAATACGACAAATTAGACTGTGAATTTGAACAATGGGCTGTCGATCTCACAGGTGATGCAACCACAGTAGGTGACATATGTGGTGTATGCCCCAAAGGGGTTCCATCGAGTGTAATAATGTTATTGGCTAAACCAGGGGATACAACGGAAGCAATATTTCCCAGTGAAGAACGTTTGTCGTTAAGCAGACCAAGGGAAACACGTCGTTCAGTGAGGGCGATTTCTTTCTCAAGGACCGAACAGGCACGGATTATAAAATGATCTAGAGTGCCGCTTATTGATGATGAGCCTCCTGGAACGCCTCCTCTACCTGACCGGGTCAACATAGCCATTTGCAGGTAATGAGGTAGCAATGTAATACGTGCAATATGACTAGCAGTATAATGTAGAGTCAAACAGCCAAGTTCGTGGCAGAACAAACAAAAGAAAAACAGTCAGCAGAGTGACAAATTACCGTCCAGAAGCTGGAACACCAATCTTAAGGGAATGGCCCTGCCCGGCCGCGATCGGCCCCGGACGGCCACAGACGGTCCCGCCCTTGTCCCGGGCTTCTCCCGGTGCCGCCCACGCGCGGTCCCGCGACGCGGGGAACGAGCTGTGATTTTGAACTCCTCAAGGCGGGAAATCCGTGCTGGCGGTGGCGGCTTCCTGCCGCTAGGGCTCGTGGGATTTGTAGTTCCTCCCAAGCTGCTGCGGCCGCACTGGTGACAAGAATTGCGGCGGCAGGATGGCTCCTTCGATAGCGCCCAGGGGAGCTGCAGGGGATATCAGAAAAGCGAGGTAAGGCAGGATCCCAATGGCTTACGCTCTCCAAGAACCAAGCAAAACGCCCGCTCTGCCGGGAACGAGCTGTGATTTTGAACTCCTCCAGGCGGGAAATCCGTGCTGGCGGTGGCGGCTTCCTGCCGCTAGGGCTCGTGGGATTTGTAGTTCCTCCCAAGCTGCTGCGGCCGCACTGGTGACAAGAATTGCGGCGGCAGGATGGCTCCTTCGATAGCGCCCAGGGGAGCTGCAGGGGATATCAGAAAAGCGAGGTAAGGCAGGATCCCAATGGCTTACGCTCTCCAAGAACCAAGCAAAACGCATTTTGTAGTAATATAACAGTATGGATTCAGTCAGGAGACACCGTTCTACAAATCGCTCCAGTCGTGGAACGGGCAGGAATTCCTCCCCCTCCGCTCCGTGTCATGCCATTTATTGATTTACGACCCCAGTTAAGACAACGCTTGTCGATCTCTGTGTCCTGAAGACCAGTTTTTCTTTACATGGATTCATTCCTTGTACCTTGGGTACTCCCCAAGGACTACTGATTGTTCTACTCACACCCCCAAGGGGGGGAGAGTCTACCTCCTATCAAACTTTGTGGCTTGAGTTCCTTTGAAATTAACCCATTGGGCACAGACGTATCGTGGTGGACGCCAGCCTGTGAGTGCTGGCTCCATTCCTGGATTCTCTCCTCCCCTGGCAGAATCCACCCACGTGCTTTCGAAACCTTTCAGGTAGTAATCCTCCTATGTCCTTTGTCCTGATGATGACCCACAGTCATGAATGTCGAAATGCTGTCGACTTGTACCAGTTAAACTTGGACTTTGAATTATGACATGATTTTGCAATTTTCACATATTAATTCATGCATAAATTCTTTCTGAAATCTTGTCTTATGAACTGGAAGATTTTTCACCTTTTACATGTTTCACTAGTTCCATTTAACTTTTTCATGGGCACAGTGTTCACTTGGCACACAACTGTAAAGCATGGTTGATGCTACATTATAATTTGTGAAGCCTATTTTGTATGTTTTTGCCGACGATATAATTGCATCCAATCTATACATTTGTTTTTTTTTTGTTGTAATTAATTTACCTATGAGAAATATATTCTCCTCATTGATTTCCGTTGAAAAATTGTTGTAGGATTCTGTGCTTACCCAGGTCTCTACAGGGACTAAGGGTTTCTCCAGTGGGTTTTTTATACAAGTGGACCTGCAGCCTATGGTGTTAACTACTTAAGTAGCCCTGTTAACATACTTCAGACCTTCCATTGCAGCCTGTGTGCAATTATTAAAATGCCATTTCAGCCTTACTTTTTAATAGTCACCCTATGGTAGGCCCTGGACAGCCCAGAGGGCTGAGTAAAGCTAACTATTGAAATGGTATATCATGGGGAAAGATCATACAGTTATTTGTACCACAATGTGAAACTTTAATTAGTCACTGGGATGTGTATGATTTTAAGTACAGAATGTATTTACTTTGTAGCGTAATAATCCTCACACTGAATACCTGGACTCTATCTTAAAAACTAAACAAAAAAGGAAAAGGAAAGCTATCACTAAGATCTTAACACAAATAATTATCTCAACTAAAACTACAAGCAAATTATTTTTCAGTCTTCCAATTGATTTAACAAAGATGTGGCTGCACTTAATATTTAATGTGTAATCCACATGGGAGGTAGTCCTTGAGTGGTCACATTGGTGGGCAATCCTGTCCTGATCTATTGGTTATGTGCCCATATAGTTATTTAATATATTGAAGATTGGATGCCTTCTCCGAAGGGTATGGTAGAAGTGTTTTGGCCCCTTGTTAATTTGGACCTATTCAGGACTTGGAAAGAAATGTTTTACCTTCGCAACAAGAAAGCTACATATGCTATTGTCGCTTCTTTTCTTATGGGTTCAACTGTAGAGAGCTGCCTTGAATTGTTTACGACCATTATGGGATTACTTAAGGAAAGTGTTCAGGAGAGCAGCGAAATCCTTCGTCCGCTGGTGTGGCAAGTCGGCGAATCAGGAGGCTAAGATGAGCGTCAAAACATTTGCGTCCTACTTTAACAGGCTGCATTCAAATCCTTGTCAAATGATTGGCTTGGCCCTAATTGGCATCTTTAATTTACTTAGGTTCCTAGTAAAGTGGTACTGCATATACCCAGCGCCTGGAAATTAGAAGCTGCAAGTGGGCCTGCACCAGTGCCATCACCTAAAGTAGCCCTTTAAACATGTCTCAGGCCTGCCATTGCAGCTTGTGTGCAATTACTAAACTGCCATTTTGGCCTGGCAAAATAAATATTTTAATGCACCTGAGTTATGCAAGCTATTAGCTTGTCGTTTTTTGTTAAGATAACTTTTACCAGACACAAACCTTCCTTTTAATACAAATGTCAACCCTAGAGTAGGCCATGGGCAGCCCAGAGGGCAGGGTGCAACCTATCTAAAAAGCAGGACATGTACTTGTAATTTATACCGATCCTGGTAGTGTAAAACAATAAAATTTGCTTTTCACTATCGCAAGACCTCTCTCTAAGATAACATTGGAATTACCTTATTACATTTAATAAACTGTAATTTCCAAATAGGAGCAGGTAACCAGTTCATGTTAGGTGTCTTTGAATTGTAATGAAAACCACTGCTTGTTGGTAACAGCATGTTGCAGAATGCTGGAGAACTCACTCATAATCTCTCCTAGAGCTTCCAGGTGCCTAGGGCAGGCATCTAGGTACAAGTTCCACTTCAGCCAGAGCTCAAACAGGTTTCAGTGCAGTTAACATGTAACTGGGTAACTTGTTCTTCTAAACAGGGTGGAGCCGTTATTCAGTCAGTAAACTGGAGGTGGGTCGGATAATCCGTAGAGCCAATCCAGCCCTTCAGCCTCCTTTCCCTAGTAGGTCTGTCAGGATTAATTTTGCTTTGCACATTTTAGCGCTCCAGGCTTATTGTGATAAGTGTTTGGTGATATGCAACTTTATCCAGTGTATTATTCAATAACTGCATATTTGTAGGCCCTATTCACTCTAAAAAAAACATCCTACTTTCTTAGCACTTCTGTTTTAGCTAACTGCAAATCTTCTCAGTAGCTCTCATTGAAAATGTCAGAAGTCAAGCTCTCCTGATAACAAATTTCCCGCCATTATCCACCTCTAATGAAATGAGAACGTGGTGGCTGTTCTTGGCCTAACAACCGTTTCCCCTCCTACTGTTTGACAGACTGAGGGTCTTTTCTCTAGATGAAAGGCTTTTGTCCCCTGCAAAAAATAAGCACTGGAGCCCGTATTTGTTTAACTACCACACCACTGGTGCATTTTCCAGCTGCAACTTAGTGGCCTTAGTGGAAATCTGAATATGGTACAATTGGTTGCACTCAACTGGCTTTCATTTGTAGAGGAAAAGCATGTGCTCTGTGACAATGAATGACATTGTCATAGCACATACAATCATAACACCAGCAAAATCTAGTCTAGGGAACGTGAGAAATCCAGGAGACCAGCCAGGTGATGCTTAGAGAGCTGTTCCATCGAGAAGAATAAAAGGTGAATTTTCTGCACCTTTGGTATGAAGATTTATAGAGCACACGTTCACCCTGGAGGGTAAACTGGTGCTCAGCAGATGTGAGCCTAGTGAAATGTAGAGCTTAGTGGTACTACTCGAAGCAAGGCTTTCAGCTTCTTGTGTAATTGAAGAAGTGAGGAGGAGGAGACTCTTATGTGTAGTAGCAAGTTCTTCCAAACTTTAAGAGCGATGTAAGTGAAGGCATGACTGCTGGATCTCGTGTTTCGTATGCATTGGGTGTGTGCAAGTAGAAGCCTGGACAAGTTGAGGTGTCTGGAAGAATTGTGAAGGTAGATTCGACTGAGGTATGTAGGGCCTAGAAAGTGTGGGTAAGGAGATTGACTTGTGCTCGTTTGTGTATGGGGAACCAGTGGTGTGGTGTGATTTGAGTGTGATGTTGGAAGATGAGCAATTCTGACTGCAGAGTTTTTCATTACTAAAACTGAAATGGGAGAACTGGGTATGACAAAGGTTTTGTGATTTACTTGTGCTAGAACCCTAGTCTCCTATTTTGGTGTTACAGCTGCATTTTCATTGCATTTAATGTACATACTCCGTATCAGATCGGGAGACCCAATAGTAGTGGTCAACACAAAAATGGAAACTGATCACCCGATAAATGTATTTTGGGAGCATTTCTACTATCTGTAAACAACCAAATTGGTATCACTTATTGATAAAATAATTTATATATAATTTATTACAAATTGAAAAACTTATTTGGTATAAAGGATATTTAGGAAAATCCCTCTTTTTTTCCTATGAATGGATGACTGCTGAGGGAGTGGCACAGCTATGATTCCGTATTCATCTTTTGAGGATCAAGAAATATTTGAAACACAAAGCCTCACATATCTGCCATGGCAATAGTCTCCTGGTTTCTATAAACATCTAGCACAATTAGAACTTAACACATGCTCCTCTATTGCAATGCCCCAAGAGTTTAACTTTTTTTATGGTGAAAATTGGCTCTACTGGGATGCATGTTTCTTCTAAACAAGGAAAAGTAAAAAAAAAAAAAATTTACCATGCCAATAGGTCTAGCTTTAAAGGAATCTTGTATGCTAATGTCATATGGTTCCCACAAATTAAGTAGGACTGTATCTGGACAACATAAATGTGATAATACGGGTACCGAGTCCTCGCATATCAGAATATGGTGACCCAATACCTGGCTAGCTCACAGTGCCCCTTCTGAATACCTTACCGTACCAGGGTACCAGATGGTATCTGCAAAATCAAACCTGACCACTCTAATTCCCCAAGGAAATCATGGAAACAGAACTACCCTTTCATTGTTTACTTTTTCATTCCCAATGTAAACACAAGCAGTATACGGATTGGCTTATCCAACATATATTGAAACAGTTTTGTTCTTGTATAGAAAGCATGAGCTGCAGCTATTAGACGGATGAAACAAAGCATTGTAACCAGCATTACAAGAATGGTGAAAGAAACATTTCAACCATTATAGCATTGCTGTGTGATTATGATTATACTTATACTCCTATCTAATACTACATACACTATCAAAAGCATAGTGGGAGAATCCTCTGCCAGATCTCGTCAGACAGCCTACCCACCCCATACCTGTATATGATGTCAGGAAGTAATTTGGTACAGAGCAGGCTATTGTCCTTTTCAGGATGAAGGTTAGTCAGCAGGGCTGCATTTCAGACACAATGCACTGGGTTCCAGATTAAATCCAGCAGATGCGGTCTTCTGTCGAATTCGGCTCAAAGGGCAGTTTATATAATAAATCTACTGTTACAATTGCACTGTCAAAGGTGCAGAGCTGATATGTTGGTTATTCTGGAGCCTTAGAACAAGGGCGTTGTGTACAATGTTCCCAGCCTTGGACAGAGTGTACAGGCAACATGATAATAAGCTTACTAGAATTGGAGCTGGATAAAGAATATTTTCCAAGTACATTATTGTGTAAGTGCAAAGTATGTAAAAAGTCACCATTATAAAAATAGATGTCAAAGCATTTAGCTAAAATGGAGACTTAGTCTAGGCCCTTTTGAACCTTACAACAACGTGAAGCATTAGAAGTAGACCTCATGGGGAGGAATCTGAAATTGTGTGGAAGTAAAGAACTGTAAGAAAATATGGATGGAGGTTAAAAGGTTGGGTGACACCTGCACTGCCAAGCCAGATCTAAAAGACAATAGGTTAAAGATTGCCCTCATCCCATCTGTGCAGCTGCCAGAAAAAAAACACCATGAATTATCTTATGAAACACTTAAATAGCTTTATAATGTAATGTGTGTGCTCCTGAAAATTCAAGGTCAGGCGGCTGGAAAAAAAAATCACAGCTGTATGGAGGGCAAGTACTCCTTGCTCTCCAACATGTGACCAGAGCCAAAACCCATCTCCTGGTGATTCGTCTTGCATAATTGGCTTGACAGTGCAGATGTTACCAGACAAACCATAAAAGCATTGGAAAAGCCAATAGCGATCACTTACGTGAGAGGTATTGGCTTTGCCAATGTCTTTAGCCATGTTGTACAACAGTGTGGCTGCTGTTCAGTATGACTAAGTCAGTGCCATGGACAAGAGTAACATGAAATGGAGTGGTGTGGAGTAGAATGAATTGGAGTAAAGTGGAATGTAGTAGTGTAGAGTGGACTAGAGTAGAGCAGTGTGGAGTGGCATAGAGGAGTACAGTTGGTGGTGTAAGTAACTAAAGCGTCCATAGAGATGGCAGAGAGGGTGAAGGCAACATAATTTTAGTCAGTGATAGATCAATATTACTAAAGCATTGATGGACACACCAGATGGGGTGAAAGCAACATAAATAAAACTATATGGTAGTATTCGGAAAGTGCATTGCACGTCCAGAAAAAATGCCAACATGCTTATTAAAAACAAAAGTGCTTTGAAAAAAAGCCAGAGGAAAGAACAAAGGCAAGGAATAAGGCATGGACTTGTTCCATGCTCTAGGGACGAGCTCACGCAAGAAAGGCAGGGAAGTCTATGGGAGATGAGCAATATAGACCGCAAAAGAGTGACAATAAAAATGGCCTGTTATGCTGTGAGCGAGTGGTAAGCCCACTGAATAGTAAAAAATGTTTGTGTTTCAGCACAGAGCATGCACTGTGTAGGTGAGACCTAAAAATGGCATGCTTGCAATGATGTGCGTTTTAGTTACCTGTTGTCCACCTAAAGCCATTATAGAATTGTAGATGCTGCAGACTATGGTGGCACGCCATATAAGAATTCAGAAGACCATTAATTCCTTGTCTTTATTCACTAGCTAACAATTATTTTTGTGTTTTATTAAAGTGTAGCTCCTCATCTGTCAAGCACGCCCTAAAGGCAGGTAATTGAAACAAACTCCTAAATTAATGGCCACCCAGTATTGCAATTTACTGACCTATTTTTTGGCAACACATTTTAATAGGCAATACCTGCACAGGCTACTGCTTTTCAGCACCCTACTCTATTCTGTTGCTGACATGGTTCAGATCCAAAGACTGTTTTCTCAGTATTTTTCAGTACATTACAAATAGTTGCCTAGCATCAGTCAACACTCAAGCATACCTACAAATTCTACTGCCCAATGTACTTTTCAAAAGGGGGCTTTGTAGCAGACAAAAGTGAAATGGTGGCCTGGGAGTGTTGTGAAAGGGGGACGATGAGTTGTAGTCCTGGATCAGCAGGTGTGGAGGTTTGATAGAACTGCCTGGTAACTTTCCAAGGGACCACCTAGCAGCAGGATGGTAACTACTCAGTGAATGAAAATGCAGTGAATTTTAGTTCATAGTTATAGGAAATGTGGTTATTGGTTGAGGGGCTGACCCCTGCTCAAGGAGCTACCACAGTTCTTGTCAGGGTGAAACACACAAAAACCACAAATTAACCTGTACTCAATCCCCTGGTAGCTTGGCACCAAAGCAGTCAAGCTTAACTTGGAGGCAATGTGTAAAATATTTATGCAGCACTCAATTAAGTGAAAAATCACCACAAGAAAAATCCCACTTTAAACCTTAAAAATGCCAGCGCCAGACTTCTCCTCGACCGCCTGTGACAATCCCATCCCACACCATACCACTCCTCAAACGCCAGTCTTACCATCCAAAAGCGCTGCAAGTTCAAACTTCCCACAAATTCACACAACGCTGCATTCTCATACCTCAATTACCAACTTCACTTCTGCCAACCCACCAGACAACTTCGCTCAGTATCACTCTCACACACATTCTGCTTCCACAGAAGCAGAATGGAGGTTCGATCATTCTCCTACCAAGTTGCCAAAACCTGGAGCAACCTCCCCAACACATCAGGGCCTTCTCACTTCTAGAATTCTGCAAGGAGCTGAGAGCCTGGCTTTTTAATTATTCTTGCTGGACCATCGATACTACCTGTACTAAGGCCAAGTCTCACCACATGCATACTCTGGCCTAGTCATCGTTTGGGTACCCTCACAGGTGACAAGCAGCATTCTACAAATTCACATTTCATTGCAGCTTCTCACCCTCATCCTGACAGATGGCCTGTCCTGAGAATACCTATTCTCCTTTTTCCCTTTCTCTTACTATATGGGATCTATACACAAAGAGCAACTGCCATATACACTTACAAATGTGTGTCCCAGGCTGCAGGCACCACATGGTTAGTACAAGAGAATGGGAACGTTTTAAAAGTGGCATTTCCAGAATTGTGACTTAAAATCCATTATAAAGGGCTTTAAATTGCACTTTTTTTAGACACCAAACGCTACATTCCTTTCTGCTCCCCATTGAAAGTTATCACTTATTAAATAAGGTAACACAATGTTATCCGATGGGAGAAGCAGGCCTGCATGTGGCAAGTTGGGAGCAGAGGAAATCTTTCCGGTACTGCTGGCTAGAGAAGCGTTTCAGTACAGTGGGTGAGACTGAAATTACGAACTGTGTGAGCTGGCGGACTTGGCTCATAGCGCTGGGGAAATTATATTATGAAGAAGTGTTTGCGCATTTTGTCATCTGCAAAAGAAAAGACAGCACTGTTTCACCTTTACAATTCAAAGACTTTCCCTGTGCGCGCTCTTAGTGAAAATACGGCCCATGTGAATCAGATATAAGTGAAAACCACGTGGGTCATTTTGAAAAGAGACTGACTCCCGTGATCAAGGCTCGATAGAGCAGAAACGTTGGGATTAACTGCTGCTTTCCTTCGTGCTGTCTCACCATTAAATGAATTTGAAACGAAACTCTGCCAAGTGTCGGTGCACTTCTTTGAAGGTTGAAGGAGGTATCGCTACGCGAATCTCTTCGTGGGCTGGTGGGAGGAGCAGGTCGCCTGGGCGGAGTCCAATTGTAACTGGACCCATAGGGTCGTAAGTTGGACCAGATACATTGACGATTTATTCATTGTATTCAAAGGAACAGAAACACAGGCACTGGAATATGTGAAAGTACTGAATAATAATGACCTTAACCTCAAGTTCACGGGGGAGATAAGCAAGGTTTCCGTGAACTACCTGGACCTCACGGTGTTTGCCGCGGAGGGCAGACTGTGCACTCGCTTGCACAGGAAACCCACCGCGGGAAACTCCGTGTTGCATGCTCGAAGTTGCCATTCGGAGATAACTAAAACTAGCATTCCATATGGCGAACTTCTTCGGATTAAGAGAAACTGCACACGCAACTGCGATTATGTCTCCGCAGCACAAGAGAGCATGAATAGATTCAGGCTCAGAGGGTACCATCAGGATATTCTAGAAGTGGCCAAGAGAAAGGCTGAAGTAAAATCCAGAACTGATCTGATCATCGGGGAAGGAAGTACAAACAGGGAAAAAAGTAGTAAGAGAAGTAAGAACAACAACTTTAGAATGATCACTAATTTCTCAGAGGATGCCCAAACTATTAGGGAAATTTTTAGAAAGAACTGGCACATTTTGAAAGCAGATCCCATCATTGGTAGGGAGATACCCAAAGCTCCACTCATTACATTCAGAAGAGCGAGGACTCTACGGGACGATCTAGTCCAGAGTCATTGTAACAAAATGAGCACTACACCACCCTTTGGGAAGATTACAGGCTTTTTTCCATGTACTAAATGCAGAGCATGTAAAAACAGTCGGAAGGTCATTAATTACAGCATACCTGGTCTTGATCACCCCAGAAAGATCAACAAATTGTTGAATTGCAATACCTGCTTCACGGTGTATTGTTTGGTGTGCCCGTGTGGCTTGCGCTACATAGGCAGCACCATACACCCCACTAAGATCCGTATTCTTGAACACTTGAGGGCCATAAATAACAAGGATGTAAATTACCCGGTGGCAAGACACTTTGAAAAATTTCACCAAAGTAATAGGGGCTTGCTTAGTTTCTTTTGCATAGATCATGTACCACCTAGTGTTAGAGGGGGTGATAGACAACTTCAATTGAGAAGATTAGAATCAAGACACATAATAGACAATAAGACCAGGATGCCTTTTGGTTTAAATAGTGGAGAAGAAATGTCCGTTCACCTGTAACAGTAAGAATCTGTTTGAAATTTAGGATGCAGCATTGAAGTTTTTGGGCAGCAATATCACCCATCCAGGGTTTAATTGTTTTACATGTATTATTTTGTCCTTATTGTTTAAGAAAGCCCATTCAGGGCTGTAATTTGTAATTTGTAAACAATATGAAACGTCAAGTTTATGGCAGATTTTGCACGTTTAATAATGGCTGCCACTCTGGGACTGACGTAAGTCCTATGTTCATTGCAATGATACATGAAATGTATTTCTGTTTACCGAACGCGCGCGCCGATCACAATTGACGAAGGCGGCAGCCGAAACGCGTTTTGTCGTGAGGCTTGTCTTTCAATAAACTAAAGACACTGTTCCCGTGAGTGCTGGTATTTTATTTGGAGTACCACGAGCCTGATCACACACGCGGTGTCCGTCACCGCTATGAGAGCACCCGATCGAGAGTGAAGAGAAAAAGACGGAGTTCAGAGCGTGATATATATATATATATATATATATATATATATATATATATATATATATATATATATATATATATATATAATATCCTACTGGCGGTCGCCAGTAGCAGTAGGTAGTTATAGTTAGGACCCTCTTACCATAGGAAATCCGCAACATTCTATTTTGAATAACTTTGGCGCCGGTCGACGAATCCTCGCGAAATTTTCAAAATAGGTGGGGCGTTGAGCTCCGCTCCTACCCTGAAAGTCTCGGGGGGATTCGTCAAGCGGGGCCTGAGATAAAAGGGGGGTCCCAAAACGCGTTTTTCCCATGCATTTTTCCATAGGACCTTTAGACAGAGCTACAGCCCGAACGGCTGAACAGAATTAAATGAAATTTGGCAGAGAGGTAGTCCTCAGGTCAAGGAAGTGCCTTTTGTAGGTTTGGTGTAAATCTGTTCAGTAGATTCTGAGAAAATAGCCTTTAAATCAATATATCTGAGCCAGCTTACGGTGCGCTTACCGTACGCTTACCGTACGCGTACGGTGACGAGCGAGATTCTGATTGGCTCTTAGATAACTTTCGAATCGGCCGAAACCAGGAAGCGGCGGCTGCCATTTTCTCTCTCGCACTCTGAGTGGGGCAGCATAAATGAAGCCAAAAAATGTCTAAAGGGGCAGTATATTGAGATCATAACCACCCAGCAGTGATATACGGGTCCCCAAACAACCCCCAAGGCCCAAAAAAATAATTTTTTTTTTTAGAAAAATCGCCGATTACGCTTACCGTACGCGTACGGTAAAAATATTATTTAAAAAAAAAAAATTATCCACACTCTCCCCACCCCGTGTGCAAATGGTGCCCGAACGGCACCAATTGTGCATGGCATATCAAACATATGAAAATAATAAAGAATACATTTCACAACGATGCGCATAATATGTCCCCCATGTGTGCACGGTGCGCGAAGCGCATCGTGCGTACTTTGCCCATCCCGCATAACGTGGGCACGCGGTGTGCGCAGCGCACCGCGTGACCACCGTGCGTGCACGGCACTAACTGCGTAAAGTGGGCTCGCGGTGCGCGAAGCGCACCGCATGCTCACTGTGCGCGCACGGTGCGCAAAGCGCACCGTGCGCGCACAGAACGAACTGCATTAACTGGGCGCGCACGCCAGGAATGGCGTTAAGTAACTTAGCATTTAAAAAACCGTACAAATTCACTGAAAAAACCATAGGTTTCACACCCGTTATAGTTAGGAATTAGCATTTAAAAAACCTTGCAAATTCACTGAAAAAACCATAGGTTTCACACATGTTATAGTTGGCTGTACATTTCACTCGTAAAAAACCAATGAAATTCCCCCGTTATAGTTAGTGCAGGCAACTATAACTCACGCGACCGCAATCTTCTGCTGATGACATGTGTCTTTATGAAAAAAAATATTTGTAATATATGTATAGCTAAAATTTAATGGAAGAAGACATGGGCAAATAAGTGTCTCAATACAGTATTAGCATCAGCAGAGGATTGCGGTCCCGTGAGTTATAGTTGCCTGCACTAACTATAACGGGGGAATTTCATTGGTTTTTTATGAGTGAAATGTACAGCTAACTATAACGTGTGAAACCTATGGTTTTTTCAGTGAATATATATATATATATATATATATATATATATATTTAAGCTCCCAGTTCCATTAGGTAATCGTACCCATCACGGACGACAGCACTCAAGGGGGAGAGTTCAAAAAAGGATTTATTGTTTGAACCCTGAGCAAAGACTCGTTTCGGCACTCAGCCTTCGTCAATTTCTGCAATGAAACGCGGCAGCCATTACACATTTAAAGCACTTTCAAAGTTTCCGGTGTAGAGACAGAAAACAGACTAAGCTTAAATTGTCAACAAATCATAACGCCATCTTTGAATGTCTCAAAGAAAAGAAATAATGCAATAAATATGGCAGAATTCCATGTAAAAATGTGTAAATACATTCTTACCACAATATATAATTGATTTGATTTAGCCCACAGATGGGCGTTCATATACTGTCTCAAAAGTTACACCAGAACTGAGTAGGACACAACCGCATAGGGGAGTCATACATACATCCTGCCCACAGATGGGCTCATATTATTCCTCCTATGATAATACTCGTAAATGCGCACCTTATATACATACTCAATTAGTACAGTTAATGTCCAATACAAAAAATGCAGATTATATACAAGAAGTAGAGAAATCAGAGGAAAAATTCATCATAATATGACAATGTGAATCGATTCATCCTAAATGCACAGCAAGTTCTTCACTACTATTAAGGCCCTGCGGATTCTTACTTTGTAGGTCGATAATATAGCGTGATTCTAAACGCCTAAGCTTCTGTATCCTGTCACCGCCCCTAGGGCTTTGTGGTACATGATCTAAGCAGAAGAAAGAAAGAAGATCCTTATTGTTGCGATGCATCTTATTGTAATGTCTCGCTACTGGATAGGATTCATCTACGTTGTTAATCGCCCTCATATGTTCAAGAATCCGAATCTTAGCCGGATGAATAGTGCTCCCGATATAACGGAGCCCACAAGGGCACACTAAACAATATATAGCATAGGGAGTAGTGCATGTGAGAAACTTGGTGATCTTTTTAGGTGTGATAAGTCCAGGTACATCATATGTTAAAGTGCGTTTGCTTTTCTTACAGGCTTTGCACTTACCACAGGGAAAGAAACCGTTAAGTGTTTTAAAAGATATCCTAGTGGGTTCTACGTCATGATAGCTATGGACCAAATGATCTCTGAGTGATCTAGCTTTCCTGAACGTAACTAGAGGATTTGTTGGTAGGTCCTCTTTAATGATGTGATCAGTGAGGAGGATATGCCAGTTCTTACGTAATATCCTCTTCAGTTTATTGGCATTTTCAGAAAAAGTTGTAATCAAGCGAAAAGCACCATTTTTGGACTTATTGACAGCTTTCTCCACAAGAAGGTCTTTCCTCGGGATTTTATTTACTCTATCTAGGGCACTACCCAGAACTGCTTCGCTATAGCCTCTCACTCTAAAGCGTTGCAAGCTCAATGCTGCTGCTTTTTCAAATTCCTTATGGTTGGTGTTGTTCCTTTTCAGCCTAAGTAGCTCCCCATATGGAATACTATCAACCAGTTTTTTGGGATGGCTACTAGTAGCAAAAAGGGTGGAATTCCCTGCGGTACTTTTCCGATAGAGTTTAGTTTGTAGCTGTCCATCGTTTACATAAACAGTAAGGTCCAAATAATTAACTTCCTTGGTGCTAACTTCACCTGAAAATTTAAGATTCACATTGTTACAATTTAAAACCTCAATATTGAAGAAACTGGTTGATAGTATTCCATATGGGGAGCTACTTAGGCTGAAAAGGAATACCAACCATAAGGAATTTGAAAAAGCAGCAGCATTGAGCTTGCAACGCTTTAGAGTGAGAGGCTATAGCGAAGCAGTTCTGGGTAGTGCCCTAGATAGAGTAAATAAAATCCCGAGGAAAGACCTTCTTGTGGAGAAAGCTGTCACTAAGTCCAAAAATGGTGCTTTTCGCTTGATTACAACTTTTTATATTACGTAAGAACTGGCATAGCCTCCTCACTGATCACATCATTAAAGAGGACCTACCAACAAATCCTCTAGTTACGTTCATCAAAGCTAGATCACTCAGAGATCATTTGGTCCATAGCTATCATGACGTAGAACCCACTAGGATATCTTTTAAAACACTTAACGGTTTCTTTCCCTGTGGTAAGTGCAAAGCCTGTAAGAAAAGCAAACGCACTTTAACGTATGATGTACCTGGACTTATCACACCTAAAAAGATCACCAAGTTTCTCACATGCACTACTCCCTATGCTATATATTGTTTAGTGTGCCCTTGTGGGCTCCGTTATATCTGGAGCACTATTCATCCGGCTAAGATTCGGATTCTTGAACAAATGAGGGCGATTAACAACGTAGATGAATCCTATCCAGTAGCGAGACATTACAATAAGATGCATCGCAACAATATGGATCTTCTTTCTTTCTTCTGCTTAGATCATGTACCACAAAGCCCTAGGGGCGGTGACAGGATACAGAAGCTTAGGCGTTTAGAATCACGCTATATTATCGACCTACAAAGTAAGAATCCGCAGGGCCTTAATAGTAGTGAAGAACTTGCTGTGCATTTAGGATGAATCGATTCACATTGTCATATTATGATGAATTTTTCCTCTGATTTCTCTACTTCTTGTATATAATCTGCATTTTTTGTATTGGACATTAACTGTACTAATTGAGTATGTATATAAGGTGCGCATTTACGAGTATTATCATAGGAGGAATAATATGAGCCCATCTGTGGGCAGGATGTATGTATGACTCCCCTATGCTGTTGTGTCCTACTCAGTTCTGGTGTAACTTTTGAGACAGTATATGAACGCCCATCTGTGGGCTAAATCAAATCCATTATATATTGTGGTAAGAATGTATTTAAACATTTTTACATGGAATTCTGCCATATTTATTGCATTATTTCTTTTTCTTTGAGACATTCAAAGATGGCGTTATGATTTGTTGACAATTTAAGCTTAGTCTGTTTTCTGTCTCTACACCGGAAACTTTGAAAGTGCTTTAAATGTGTAATGGCTGCCGCGTTTCATTGCAGAAATTGACGAAGGCTGAGTGCCGAAACGCGTCTTTGCTCAGGGTTCAAACAATAAATCCTTTTTTGAACTCTCCCCCTTGAGTGCTGTCGTCCGTGATGGGTACGATTACCTAATGGAACTGGGAGCTTAAATATTTGAAGCGGGAACACCCCCGCTTGGCGTGCACCCGTTCGAGAGTGCAACTGGCTGGTGTTGTGGAGCGTATATATATATATATATATATATATATATATATATATATATATATATATATATATATATATATATATATATATATATATATAAAAGGTGTAAACCTGGCTAAAGATTTATTTTTCAAGGTCAAAATGGCAGTTTCAGGGGGGCGCTAGAAGGCGCGCACCACTGAGGCTCAGGCGGTAAGATACAATCCGGCATCATCCTGCTCCCACATGGACTCTGATCCATAAATTATCAAAATTAACATTGGAAAGTGCCCAGATACAGCGGGCGCGGCTCAGTTCTAGTACACAAGTTTCAGCTGAGACCCAGCTGCTGGCCCCTCAAGTAACTAAACGAGGCCTCCCCCTGGACCTGGGGAGACTGGGCCTATAGAGACGTGGGCGCGAGGTGTGAGCGGGGCCGGACACATGGAGCCGGGACCTGCGGCGATTGAGTGGGGACGCCTACTCTGCCCTGGCGAACAGTCGGACTGAGGGCCCGGGCTCCGTGGCGATTGATGAATGAGACTTCTGCTCAACCTGGCCTTTGGGGGAATACTTGCAGGGGAGGAGTAGCAATCACAGGCTATATATGCAGAGAATCGGAGCCTGCCAACACACGGAGAGAATGACCTGAACAGAGCCACATGCTTCTTAGACCAGTGTTCGGAAGTGATTAAACATGGCACCCTGCCTAGCCGGAACAGACGCTGAAGAGAGTAGGGAACAAGCTCTCTTCCCAATAGCTGCCAGAAGAGTCAACGTCTTAGTGGAACTCCACTGCTCATCAGAAGCGGGTGACTTGCGCGGTGTATACACCGCCGGCGAGAGGCGACTGATGCACCAGAATCTGACAATCTCACGGCTGTCTGGGGGGTAGCTGCTGAGAGACTAAATTAAAATGGAACTGGATAAGACTCCTAGTGCTGCAATGCCCCCCCCCCCCGAATGCCCAGAGATGAGCCTTGATAGTCGCACCAGCTGGATCAGACTCTTCACTGAAGATCCACAGCAGGTAGGGAGTATAAACCAATGCCTGACACATTGAAAAGCTGATAGGACTAAGCAAGCAACTCTGGCGATATTCTGACACCTACCCACCAACAGCACAAGACGATAGCAATTTCCAGTCGGTATGCAAACTGATCAACGCAACTAACCATTGCCTCGGGTGTAAGCCGTACAGCCATTGCATCACCCAGTCAGAAAATAAAACCAAGCACAACAGCTGGGCAGGATAAATCAAGCAGGCTAAACTGCCATTTGAGCCCCGGAAGACCCACCCCCGAAGCCAAGGTGATAAACCGTAGTCCACTGACCCACCAAGCGACACTCTGCAGCCTGCAGAAGCTGATATAAAAGCATTCCTCATTACCATGAAACGTAGCCTCACCTCAATAGAGACCAAAATGGACACCATGTGCAATCGGATAGACTTCATGGCCCAAAAACTGGAGAAGCATGATGAACGCATTGGGGAACCAGAACGACGAATCTCTGATCTGGAAAGATACCGCTACAGCCAAGGAGTCGCAACTGTCACAAATGGACCATCTGTTAAGTCATAAGTGTCAAGAAAGAAGATCTTGAAGCGTGCTCAAGGCGCAATAACATACGTATTTTGGGGGTGCCGGAAAGCGCCAACATCGGCAAAATGGAAGAATATGTTGAACAGATGCTTTGCAAAGTGTTTGGCACCGACGCATTCTCTTCCCAGCTGGTGGTGGAGAGGGCACATCTCTCTCTGGGCCCTAGACGGCCTCCGGGGGCACCATCCAGGCCCATAATTGCCAAACTGCTCAATTATACGGATCGAGAGACGGCACTGCGGATGGCAAGCACAAAACTGCAACGTGTGTATGAGGGGCATAACATTGCTTTATATCCTGATTTCACAAATGTAGTCCAAGAAGCCAGGAAGAAATTTGCACCTGTCAAGAAGAAACTAATCCAGGTGCAAATAGACTACCCCAATGATGTATCCTGCTCGGCTTCGGGTCACCCATCAGGGAAAGCAGCAATTCTTCACTAACCCGCAGCAGGTAGAGAATTTCCTTAAACTAAAGAAGCAGCGATCTACTCGAGAAAGGGAAGACTCTGAGGCCCGATCATCATCGCAGCTGTCAGATGACTGACAAACTGTATTAAACTGGTTGCGAGTATAAACCGTGAATTGCATGATTGAACATGTACCCCATGCACACAGACTAGCTTAAGGCTTTAAGAGGTGTCAAGATGGAAGCTGATGCAGTTAACAGGCACGCTTAAATGCTTAAAATGGGCCCATGCGAGTTGGTAAGCACGCACACTCTCATTCCTGGGCACCCCTCTCCCTTTCTGACTTCGGGGAAGGCGGGAGTGGGTTGACCTGCTCTCTGATGTTACACCACAGGGTGATCCATCTTTTACTATTTTCTTTCAAATAATGCTCTTGAGTGATTTACGTCCGTGTCAACTTTTGCTCCTTGTTTACTTGTTAATCTCCTCCCCCCCCCCCCCCTCCTTTCCCTTTTATTCTAGGGAGTTTTTTTCTCCTTTTACTACATTATCGATTGTTGTAGCTTTACCTAGGACAACTGCATTGACCTGTTATGGAGACTATAAGTGAATTGCATTTACTTCGGAGGCAGTTACGTGTTTTGGTTATGTGGAAAGGTATAGGGATCCCGACAGGTTGGGGTTGTTGATGTGGGGGGGGGGAGGCAGAAGGGAATGTTTGATTACAATCACATTGCATGATACTGAAAGGTATGCCTTGCCTTTACCAAGAAGCATAGAGCACACAAAGATAGGTACATCGCATGATATCGAAAGATATGGCTTGCATTTACTAAAACACGCGGCACACAATGATTGACTTGCTGTACTCCATAACAGACGACATAAAGAACCACCTAGATGACACTGTTGTAAACATCCAGCGATACACTTTGTGACCTTGAACATAAGGGGACTAGGAAACCCACGTAAGTGCGGACAAATACTAGCCTATCTGGACAGGCACCCACCTTGGCACAGTGATGCTAGCTAAAAAAAACACTCCATATATACATATGGGCTCTATTTCAGACCCTCAAGGCCGCTTCAGTATAATGTGGGTAAGCTGGGTTCTCACTCAGTAACTCATTTAGCTGTTATGGGCCCAATATTGATGACCTGATGTTTTTTTGCCGTTCTATGGGGGAAAATAAAAGACATGAGCTCGGCTCATGTCATAGGGTGGGGATTTCAACACCGCACAACCCGACGCTAGACAGATCACAGCCACATCATACCCACACCCAACAAGTATGTGATATCATAACAGAGCACTGCCTAATAGACACGTGGCAGTGTCTACACCCAGAATGGAGAGAAGGCACATATTATACTGCTGTACATGCGGCATGGTCGAGGTTGGATTACTGGGTGATTTCTAAGGGGCTCAGCACATGGCTGACAAATGTGGAACACCTCGCATGCACCTATTCTGATCACTCCCCAGTGGTCATGAGCCTCACTCCATCGGATGGGTGCATTCCATATATGACTTGGCGCTTAAATCCCGCTATGCGTTTAGATGCGGCATTCCAAACAAATGGACCAGGAAATCCAAGACTACTTCCAACGTAACATGGGCTCAGTTAAGCGAATGACAGTGTGGGAGGAGCCTAAAGTCACCATCAGAGGGATGTGCATTGCCAAGGGGGGTGGGGTGCTCAGAGACCTGCGCTCAATGCTCACTCAATTAGAGAGCCAAATGGAGCAAGAAATTAGCTGCTTACCATCTGCACTCGTCAAATAGCACTCGGAGACAAGATCACTGAATACCGAGACACAGCAGAAAGAGCTTGTTTCGAGGCAAATACTTTAAAGCTCGCAGGTCTGGATGGGGACGGGGGGGGGGGGGGGGACGGCCAAGTAAGGCTCTAGCCCAGTAGATCTGTAAGCCCAGTTCTCAAACTACATCCTGGAAATTCAAACATCAGATGGGAGGACAGTTAAGGATACGTCAGAAATCCTCCATACTTTTCAGGCCTTCTACTCCTCACTCTACACCATGACACAACATCTGCTCATGCTGCAGCAATATCTGAAGCCAGTTGCTCTTGGCTGGCTGGGAGGCTCTCATAGGGAGTTCCTCTCTGCTGAGATAGAAATAGATAAAATTCGGGCCGCGATCATGCAACTTCGATCTGGCAAGGCCCCTGGGCTAGATGGCATACCAGCTGATTTTAATAAAGCATATATAGGACACCTAGCTCCTATCCTTAAAAAGGTGTATGCAGAGGCCATGAAGGAAGGTACTCTGCCTCCTACAATGAGGGAGGCATCCATTATTTCCATACTCAAGCCTGGGAAGCTGGCTGATAGGTGTGAATCCTACCGACCACTTTCCATGATAAACTGTGACGTGAAAATATTAGCTAAAGTACTTTCCAACTGATTGAGTCTTCTCATGGGAGCATTAGTGCTACCAGACCAAGCAGGCTTTGTGCCGGGACGGGCCACCTCCCATAACCTCCGAACCCTGTTTACGGTGATGCAAGATATCGACCTGGACATTACAGCAGTCGTAGTGTTTTTGGATGCCACTAAAGCGTTCCATTCGGTAGAATGGGATTATCTGTTAGGAATACTGCAGAGGATGCGAATGCCACACAGCTTTCTGTCTTGGATACAACTGCTCTACCACCAACTACGGGCCAGAATACTAATAAACATTGCACGCATATTTGATAACTAACTCAGGTGAATTAGATGGACAGAACATAGATTTCACCCCCCTCTCTCCCCCCCCCCCCCCAACGGACTAGGATTTCAAGAGGGATGCAGGTACATTGGGAACCCAATCCGCAAATAGGATGTCACTTGTGTTCCAGGAAATTAGAGATCAGTTACAGGGCACAAGATACCAGATACTTAAGAATGTGCAATTTACTAATCTGTCATCTGAGGAACGATACTAAGATTTAAAAATGTATGTCCTAAAAGTGCTGTAATGTACTTCTCGCTTCTTAAATGTTATGAAGATGCTAATGATCAGGGCCCGACTGGGAACCAAAACCGGCCCTGGCAAAGTGCTCGGCCGGCCCCCCAGGGGGTTGGGGGTGCGGCCGAGCTGTTTGCCAGGGCCGGTTTCGCCGATTTTGTTACAGGGGCCGATATTGCAGCTATGCTGCAAAATCTGCACTGTAACAAAAACAGCCCCCCAGGGGCCCAAAACCAGCCCCCGCCCTGGCGGCCCACCGGGGAAATGCCCGGTGCCTGCGGCAGCCAGTCCGGCCCTGCTAATGATGTGCTCATGTTGCTGTATTTCTGTATTGTTTTGGAAATGACAAATACATTTTTTTTAAATCCTAAAAGTTTCACCTGCACCCACAGGCTGCAATGGCAGGCCTGAAAAATGTTTGAACGGCTACTTAAGTAGGTGGCACTATGAGTGCTGCAGGCCCACTATTGGCTATAGTACCACTTTACTAGGTACTTATAAGTAAACATGGTAACATTACATTCCACCCAATTGACACATTTATTTTTAGGGAAGGAACACCAGCACTTTAGCACTTGTTAGAAGTGGTAAAGTGCATTATGTCTTAAGCCAGTGGCGTAAGAACTTGAGGGGGTTCCTTTGCAAAGTACGCGGAGGGGCCCCCTCTAAGCTCAATTAGGGGCTCTACGGCCAAGGTACTGTGCTGAGGGAGCCCCCTGGAGCTTGGGGGCCTGTGTTACGCCTCTGTCCTAAGCCCAGCAAAAACAGGAGGATTGAAGGCAAAAAGTTGGGAAAACCACGCCAAGGATATCAGATCTAACCATAGTCAAGCCTGTTATCAGAGGACACTGACAGTCTTTGGCATCTTACCCACCAGCAGTGAAATTGGCAGGGCAGTGCGCATTGATAATGTCTTGGTATACTTGTTGCCAAAGGCTAGGTGGCCCACTGTCACTCTAATTAAATATATTTAAGGAAGGACCGTGGACAATTAAGCTTCCAGGCCATACTAGAAATAGGAAGGCACTAGGACTTTAACTAATAAATGTGGAAATGCCTTTTTATGATAGTCGCCTAAACCTTCACAACCTATATGAATCTTTAGCCGTGCAACATCAGTGTAGGTCTTTATAACATAATTGAATGAAATGGAATTAAGAGGTTCTGACCTCTTCTGCAACATCCTGATAAGTGCTGTGTCAATATTGTCCTCTCTGCCTAAGTGTCTAATATTATGAAGGATAACTCTAAATAGCTCAAAAAAGCAAATGTTCAGGATCCATTCTTATCAAAGTAATGTTATGCATCCTTGGGGATTGCAACGGAATGCTTATTTTAATACCTTCATGGAGGACATAAGGTACATATTTTCTGTCTTATGTGCTTTGTTAGTGTGTGACAATGTACAATGTGTGACTATGAACAATTTATTCTACAGTTAAATTATTTTTTTTTAAATACAATATTCATTCTCTTCCCCTTTTAAACTTGCAGCAGAATTGACCAGCATGGTTCCTGGGAATGAGCGGGAGCTGCTCATGCTCTTGTCCGAAGAGAGGGGCCAGCGAGGTGCAGTGGAATTCCGTGGTACTTATATCTTCCAGCAGTGTCTCTTCAGAGATTGTGGCATCACATGCAATCAACTGTTGTGGGGCCTTTCTGCAAATCTCCCTTTTTGTTTTTTTACCAAGCATAGCTTTGACGTTGTCCTAATTTAGGCTACAAAGGTTCATACCTTAAAGTCCATTAAATAACTAGTTGTAATATTTCCCCCTAAGCATTTCCTTGTCCGGCTCTGGAATCATTGTTTGTCCACATGGTGGAGCTAAGCAGCCCGCTACCTCATTATTAAAAATATATTTATTTTTTTAAATCACACTTCCCGCTAGAATGTCAAAGGTTCACCTCTACCTAGAAGCCTATTTTGTTCTACTTTGGGATGGTCTTTCAATCAGGTCCTATATTGGAGGTCCTGTTAGCTCCTGTTATTACTATTCCTATGTGGGGTTTGTTGTGAATCCTGCTCCTGTACCTCTGCTGGGCTTTTGCCTAGTTTCTGCTGGCATTGTGTGCAACTACACACCGCCTTGCTGGGCTTCTTTGGGGCTGTATGGTGTCGCCTGGCTTCCTGGTGGGCTTGAGGCATAGGTTGTAGTTGCTCATCTGGATGTTGCTGGGTGCCACTGCCAATGGGCGTGGTTTTCCTCTGCCCCAGGATAGTAGAGCTTGGTGTGGCCTTCCCCTGTGTATTCTTGGCAGGCCTTACGGCTGGGTCGTAAGTTTATTGTAAAGTACTGAAGTACCCTTCCCTTCAGGGCGGCTGGGTGTCCCTCCTCTTCTTCCTCCATTGGGGTGGGGTTCTGGGTGAGATTTCCGGTGTGTTCCATACCGGAAGGGGCTGGGATGTTTCTATCCTTTAAAATGTATTTGAGTCTCCTTTACACCTGCATATGTGAGTTTCCCTGGCTTTGTAATGGTATTTAGGCTGGATGTGGGCTTTCTCCTGTTATCCCAGTTGGGCCTGGATATTGTAGGAAGTGTGCACTATTTCACCGTCTCATCTGCATGTCACTGCCTACTTGCTGGCCTTGTTCCAGGGGGGGCAGTGTGGGATAGCTGCATGGTCCTGGCTCTGATCTTAGGCTTCCACTTTGGTGGCTTCCTACTGGTATTGCAGAGGTGTGCCTGCTCAGTGTAAAGCACTGTCCTCCTTCGCTAGTGGGCAGGTCAGTGTCGACTCTATTTTGTCATTGCTTAGATAAGGGCTAGAAATGTGCTTCCTCCTGTTCTTCAAGATGTGCTTGTGTGATGTATGCCTTCAATCCATGTCTTCCACCAACATATTTGCACCTGCTTCCTGCTGAGCTTAATGTGGGCTGAGTAATGCTGCTTATGATGTGTCACTTCCTTCACTGCCTCCCTTATGGGTTTGGAGGTATACAACTGGTTTACTTGCCTTGACTGGGTTTCAGGCTAGACTTTTTTGTTGCCATGGACTTATGTTGTGATTGGAACGTGTTCCTGGATCAGTCTCTGCTTGACCTAGTTTTTGGGCCTCCACGTGCTCCTTTTTCTAAATCATAGGGTTTTAGTCTTCTCTTGGAGCCGATCCCTTGTGCCCTGCCAGGAGTGGTCTTGTCTTATGTATGTTGTTGGGTTGCATAATGCTCGTGTTTTAGAGCTTTGCATTCCTGTGCTTCTCTGCTTGCCAACCCCCTTTGACTTGTGTGGGAGTTGTTGGTGGACTGACCCAGGCACAACCTTCTTTGTTTGGTTTGGCTTGCGCATCCTCTGAATATGTTGCACCAGTGCTCTTCTGCTTCCTTTGCCTTCCAAGCTGATTTGTGTGGAGTTTTTTCCTTCTCTTTTAGATTTTCTGCCTGCCCCTTTAAAATTTGATGCTGTTTTGGACTATTTTCTATGCATTCTGCTGCCGTGAGCCTTGGTTCAGGTGATGTGTGCTTGTGTCCTGGTGTGTAGTGATGCATTGATCAGATTTCTCTGGGGGCCTTCACTGGCTTCCAGTTGGGCTTGGTGCTTGTGGGTTGCTTCCAGGTATTCCCATGTTGATTTCTACTTGACATTGGTTTCTCCCACTACAGTGCTGGAGGGTTGATTCTACATTCCTGCTTTGGCTTCTGGACCACTCTTTTCTTGGCTTGGAGTTCTGGAGGTGGCCAACCCTGCCCCCACTTTTATTTTGCAACATTGGCTTGCCATCTTTCCTTATATTTGGATTTACAGTTGACTTTTGCTTTCCTCTGGGCATATTGCTTTCACTCTCTGCTGGTTTTATGTTATATTGTGGCTAGTCATGTGTTCCTTTTGTGTCTCCTCCTACCCCTCATCCCAAGGTTTGTGTTGCTTTTATGGTGCTGTGGGAGATGTGGTCATATTTCATCCTGGTTTGCCCATTTGTTCTTCCAGTGGAGTCTGTTTTTCCATAGTGGGAATTTCCCCTTCTTCCTGGTTCGGAGTGGGACGCCTTTGTCCGGTCGCAGTTCTGTCCTGGTGGACTGGCTCTTACTGTTTTTTTTTTTTTTCTTGGTGGGGTCTGCTCTGATGTATTCCATGTCCACAGTGAGTATGTTGATGCTTTCTCCCTCGGTAGCTTGGTGGGATGAGGGCGGTGTGTCTTGTAACTTTATGAGCAGTGCTCTCGAACCACGGTGCAAGCAGCGGCATAGATTTTGGCGTAGAGCGGCATCGTCTGGGATACCAAGGCGTCGTCGTGTAGGGAGGCGGTGCAGAGTGCAGTGCCCACAGGTCGTGGTGCGAGCAGCGGCTTGGTGGTGTCAGCAGGTGTCGTCGGTAAGACCAGGGTCACGGTGCGGCGTTGGGTGGTGCCCTCTGCTGTGCCTTCAGGACACAGTGCGCAGTGGCGTCGTAGACAGCATTCGGTTGCTTTTTCCTCTGTTGCGGCACAAATCACACAGTCCCCAGTGCTGAGGGCAGAAGAGCTTCAAGTCTTTGCTGTTCCTAAGCCTTCTTGCACAAGGGGCATGCTCTACCTCAAGCCCTTGGAGAAACTCCCAAAAGTAGATTGCATAAAGTCCAGTCCTTTCACTGTCCAACACAGCAAAGTACACAGCAAAGTGGTTGTTCCTCCTCACAGCTTCTCCAGCTCTTCTTGGCAGTCTTCTTGATCCAAAAGAGTTCTAAAGGTCAGGGGTCTGCACCCCAATATTTATATCCCAAAATATTTTGATCTCTTAGGCAGAGAGTGTCTGTACCTAGCCAGAACAAGTTCTGCCTTCTCTGGTGTGACTTCCTGGCAGGAGATGGAGACGGCATGGTCGGAGGCAGACGAGGCCCTTTGAGGTGCAAGGAAATCTCCTCCCCCTTCCCCAATTGCAGCCCAGGTCTATTCAGCCCTTTCCTGACCCACCTAGACTATCTGGAGCCACTCCTGCTCCCCAGCCTTCTGTCATCCAAAACCCAGACAAGCAATCCACATTCCAGCAGAGGCACATGGGATGACTGAGCAAGAAAATACCTACTTTCTAAAATTGGTATTTTCAAACACAGAATGTAAAAATCACCCTCACTAAAAGATGCATCTTTAGATTCTGAGTTCATAATGGAGTTCCTGGAATTCTAAACTGATATTCAGAATGGGAATAAAGAAAGTACACATTTAGTTTGGTAGTTTAGTTCAGACGCATTGGCACTGGATTACATAGAAGTTGACCGCGTTGGATATTGAGCTTGGGAACTTCAAAATGGCGCTGACTCGCGCTTGCCGATATCCTAGTACTGGCATAGGTCAGAGGTGTTGCACGTGACACGCCTCACCCCGGGCGCAGGAGTTTAAACTGAGATACCTCTTCCGCATCCACACATGAACGTGAGTCGTAAGAAGGGGAGCACTGATGACTGCACGATGTATGGGTACAAACGTGGGTTGGTTACCGTATCGTGTCCTGATGATTGATAGATACTTGGGCAGGCACATGTGTGATTGGTCATGATGAGCGAGTACAGAGTATATATTGGCCCACCTATCAGTACTGGGTTTACAGTTTACCTGTCTGATTAACACTTGTTACAGGTGGCATACTTTTATTGCACGTTTCTGAGGAATGACGTAATGTGCATTGTTCCTACACTGTTGGATATATGAGTAAAGGATATGTTTGTTTCCACAGATGAACAATTTTTAAGCAACAGTGGTGCTGTTCATAAAAGGGATATAGTGTAAGAGGTACACACCCTTTGACACTGTGGGAGCTGGTACACAGGTCATTGGCTCCCACTTGGTAAATATAAACTGTGATGTTTTCGAAATGGTGTCTGGGGCTATGCCTCTACCTGTTTTTAAGTCGGTAACTGCTCTGAAGGAAGTGGCAAATGGTGGTTTTTACCAAAAGAATGTTTGTGTTTGTGTCTGTCAGTCACTCGACATATACAGTCAGATATCCAGTGAGGTGATTCCTGACCTCGAAGCCCTGACGAATTTGCTGTAAAGAAATACAGGCAATGAAACATGTTGGCCTACTGAGAACGGGTATATAACATGCTGTTTTAAATACTGAGCAAGCTCACTATTTTGGATTAAAGGATCATATGCATGCGAGTCTTAGCTCAATTTTAATGTTTGAGACATTTTTGCCTCTTGCATTTCACGGGGTCTCTTCCTTTTCTTATTAGTGATCTTTTTTCACTAAGTACACCTCTGCACACTTTATTTACTGGACTCTTCATATTCTTTCATTGCACATGAGAAGGTTACCATTGATAAATACGTGGGCAAGCTGGTGAGAACCTGCCAGTAGCTCCTCTGGTGATGCACACGTGAGGTCCTTTCTCTTTTCCACATACATATTTTTTTAGTGAGACACATTTTAATATTATTGGTATGTGTTATGAGTGTTCCGACAGACCTCTTTCCTTTATTCCTTTTCTTATGAAGTAAATAAAATATTTTGGGCATAGAGGACCGGATCAGACTGCGTAATTAATGAAACCGTTGTTGGGTTGAGGTGGATACCCCCCCGATACCGGTCCTACTTAAAATATTGAGGATTGCCCTGCCTGCCAGATTCTTGTTGTTTGAATAAGTGTGTGCACCAGCCAAGTAGACATGGCAGGTACAAACTGCGCGCAGACTCCGCAATGGTGTGTCTGAGTTACCTTTTACGGGCCATTCGTGTGGGTGGCACAATCCTGTTCTTCAGACCACCAGCGGCATTTGATTCAAAGGCCCTGGCACACGCAGTGCACTTTACTAGAGACTGACACATAAATCAAACAGGCCAATCAAGGAAACACAAATCCATAACACATTTTACCACAGGAGCACTTGTACTTTACCACTGATTAGCAGTGAGAAAAGTGTGCAGAAACACTAAGCCAGCACAAACAGTCTGAAACGGGAGGTCAGAATGCAAAAAAACTCAGGGGAAACACGCCAAAAGATGCCAAGTCGAACAGCATGCCATAACTGGTTCTTGCTTTTTGCTTTCACCTTTCTATTGTTGCCGTTTCCTTTTGGGAGCATGTGGATACTTTAGGCTGCTAGAGAGCAGCCTTTTCTTGCTTCTGAGGCCTCTCTATGTTTGGTCTTTCGAAGGGCCAGTGTGGCTCTTGCTTTGGGCTTGGCGTGTTCGTTTTGTAGGCAACCGCTCTTCGCCTGCAGTGCACTGGGATCTGGTGTGGGTGCCTCACGTAATGCTCCTGTTTTTCCCTGCTTTACCATGCTTGCTTGTTTGCTGCTGTAAGATATGGGTAGCTCTTTTAATCCAGTCTGCTAGTCCTTTGAAAGGTCCTCCTGTCACCTGTGGTAGCTTTACTGGTGTTCTGTGTTGATTGCTACCAGTGGATGTTGAAGCTGACTGTATGGGTTCATCTTGACATGCTTCTGGTGCTGCGCCTTTTCTTGTTGAGCCATTTGCTCTAGCTACTGGTGGCATTGTCCCCTGTACTCATTGGAGTGGGAGCTTGACCTGTTTTGCTTACTTTTACGTGCTTTCCTAATTGGGGCTTTGGTTGCTCAATTCACCCAACAGTTTTTAGTGTGACGTCTGGTAACTTACTTTTCCCTTGTAAGGTATAGGGCCAGGGCTAAACCGGTTTGCTGGGGATGTTTGTTCATTCCTGCAGAATTTTTGTTTCTCTGCCCCATTGGCCTTGGTTTCTAGAGGTATACTTGATTGACACGTGTGCTAGATTAATGCCAATTCTTTCTGAGATAATCTCCTTCATTGGCATCCCGTATCCTGCTTTTCTGTGGGTTGTGCTTTTATTGGATGAACTTGAAGATTTTGCCCTAATGTGCTGTACTGTTCCTTGTGCTGAGTCTTCCCCTACTGTGTTACACTGTGCTTCCTTCTGACTTCCCCTTTGGGTTGTCTTTGTTGCTTAGCTTTGGCTGGAGTGTGTTTATGCCCTGTTTTGGATGAGGTGCCAGTTTGTGGCCCTACCACTAAACTCCTGTGTGTGATTGTAATTGCATTTATTTTGAGGGGTGGGGGCTGCGTTGTCTGACTCAGCTCCCCCCTCTAGTATGACATTCCAATTTCTTACCCTCAAATAGTCTTGGTTGCCCTTGGGAGTACCTGCTCTTATGGACAGTCTTCATGCTGCTCCCTTTTTTGTCTCTTTTGGCTCTCTGCATCACTGTGCGTTCTTGGACTGGTGCTTGGCTCTGGCTTCTGTGGCGCTCCTGTTGCCTCTTGTGGGGCCTTCTCTGGGAGCTGAATGCATAAGTTGTGCCTTTGGGCTTCTAGTACTTGTTAGCTTTGTCATTGGCACTAAGGGCTGCTTTGGCCATCTGGGTTCAGCCCTTTCTCCCTTGTGTCTGAAGTTTGGCATCAATCTCCAAGGAAGTCAGCGAGAAATGTCAGTCATGCCTTCCTTGGTAGTTCCTTATGATGCAAGGACCTTGCAAGGACATCAGAAAGTAATGCTTCCATTACTTGCCTGTAGTTCCATAACTCCAACTCTACTCTCTCGCCCCAGTCCTTTCAATCCTACAGCCCCCCCTGTTGTCTGCCTTCAATTGCAGTCTATTGGCTACATAGGTAAGATATGCTCTGGTTAGAGGGGATCCTTTAATGTCACTCCTGGTTATTCTTTTGGGTAGACCGAGGGATGCCTGTCTCTAAAGTGACACTTTATGACTTAAGGAGAGGCCATGGAATAGGCTGTGAAGAATGGTATTACCAGTAAGGAAGCGAAGCATTGTGTGCCACTTACGTCATTGCTAGGTTAGCATATGTAACATATTGGTATTGCATTGTACCTATCAAAGTTGTTTTTTCCACAGTTTCATCTGCTCCAAACCTCAGCGTTGTTGCTCAATAGCAGTATGTAACCTATCACCTCACATAAACAACATTGCACATTTGTGACCATAAATGGTTGTACCTCACAACTAGGCCGTACATTTTATTTCGAAACCCAAAAGCAGATCCATTTTTATTCTCACATGTTAATGCTTCTGGAACATTTTGTAGGTTACTAGCGGTCATGGGGGTTTGTAATTTTTTTTTCTGATGGTAAGGAAGACCGTTATATCAGCAGTCTTCTTCTCAGTGTCAAATTTGCTCTTGGGTGGATTTTGCTGTATAATTAGTATGTTTGCCTTTACCTACTCTAATCCCTATGATTTCTGATCACTTTCCAAGGCACAGATTTGAGCCCCCCCTCACAATCTAAGAGGACTGTTTTCTACATGATTACTTGTGTGAGGGTCAAATTCTTACACTTTTCGAATGGAAACATGGAGTCCTTCTTTTTTTCCACTCCTTCTCCCTCCCTTAACCATCTTTCTCTCCTTTTGGTGGATTGTGTCCCCTCTTTCAGAACACTTTCTGGAATATTGATGTAATAGCGCAACCCTTGAGGGTGAGTAAATACTTACATTTGTATTTAAAGAGAAGTCGAATTAATGCATTTTTTGCACTTCAGGACTGAAATGTGGTGACGTTCCTGCGGAAGCCATAACTAAGCGGTCCAGCTTCACTGTGCGAATTGTTGGAGGAAGAATTGCGACACCGGGAGAGCAGCCGTGGCTGGTAAATTGCTCGCATTACTCCTTCACATTACAAAATCATTGGGATTTTTTGTGTGGCTTCAAGTAATACATGATTTCAGCTTGGTTTGACCTCAAAGCAGCCCTTTCTAATCAAACCATGAAATGGCATTACATTGTTCGTTTGGACTAGACATCAACTTTGGAAAGTTATTTTTGTAATAAACTAATATTGCAGTGAGGACATTTTGTGTGTGGGGTCAATGCCTGGCCATCCTGGCATCCTATAGGATGCGGAAGATTTTCTCTGGTTGTGTATTTCATGTATGCAGATGACGATTAAAATGATTGGTTGGACACCAGAGAATTTCTCATAAGGCTACCATTGCAGAGTGCTTAGCTGTTATTGCCACATGGCCTTTTTTTTTTTGTTTAAGCTACCGAAGGTGGGGGTTTGGGACAGGGTGACCGCATTCTGACACCCAACTTTCACTGTTGTGGCAAGTACGTAAAGATGCCCCATATATTAAAAAAAAAATGTGGAGGGGCGTGGCTTGGGAGCCAGCAATGGTAGTAAGAGCTCTGCCGCCCAATACAAATCTGCATCCATCCACAATCATCTGGGCGTTTTAGCCTATGTTGATCCCTAGCTGCGGCGACACCACAGCGCCTGTCAGGGGCACCTGAAACTAGGCACCGAAGTGGAGCGGCTCACCTATTACAGGAAGCACCAAAAGGCAGCTTTGAGCCAGCTGTGTGCTGCGATTGCTTGGTACGCCCCGGAGACCCTGTCCTGTGGGCTGGGAGTCAGAGGGAGCAGTCATCAACTTTCCATGAGCACCTACATCTGGGGGCAGCGCAATCCCCAAGAGTCAGTTGGAGCAGTGGGCTTGCTTCCACACCAGAGACTGCATGATACTGTTGGGCGAAGGGCCTTCCCTCATTTTCTCTCCCAGCTTGGGCATAGGTGGGGCCTTTTTGAGCCCACAGCCTTGTGCAACGGTCAGGGCTGAGAGGACTGGTCTGAAAAGAGCCCCCCCTCATACATTGGCCCTAGATCACAGCTCAGCACCTCAACAGTGGCAGCATTGTCATCGAGGAGTGGAAGAGGTGGGGTTTCAGGACTTGATATCCGAGACCCCACCCAACAGCGATTGCACCTTCGGCCATCATTCCTGGAGGTGAGGCGCAGGGGGTTGAATCTACTACCCGCCCCCACACATCTAAGTGGGTGTTGAAGTGATTGCGGAGGTCCCATTAACGGGCAACCATTTTTTTATTTTCCCCTTACCCCATCACCTTGAGTGCCAACCTGCCTTTTCCTGGGGCTGGGTGGCTTGCACCTGTGCCTTGGCACCCCCATGCCATGGGTTCCCCCTGCCCCACACAATTTCTCTAAAGCTGCATTGTTCCTGCTAGGAGATCTTCATTGACCAGCATTGAGCCAGCTGACTGGCTCATGGGAGGGGGGTCCGTCTGGAACTGGAGATAATGGGTGTTGGGTGCTACCACAGAGACAAGACCCGAGACAGCCAGCGAAGCTGTTCCCTGTGGAGGTTCTTTTGGCAAGAGGAGGGTCCCATGTGGCCGGTGTCAAAAGGAAGGTGGAGGCTCTGTGGCAAGGGGTGCACTATCATTTCTTGGATTGCCCTCCACTGAGCCCGGCTGGGGACAGAACTGACCCCGGTGATGCGAGGTAGGGCGTGCAACTCTTGACGCAGTAGCCCTAAACATCTGCTTCATTCTCCTAAGGCCTGCCTCCACCATGGTACAAGACCAACCTTCCAGAAGCATGACATAACAGAAGAGAAGCAATTAACACAAAGCAGATGGTGTTGACAATTGATGTTTGGCGGAAGGGACACTTGTCCGGAGGGGCATCAAACATCCTCCATTCTACAGCCGATCCAGGATCTTAAACCGTGGAAGGAAAAATGGGAAAACTAAAAGTGAACCTATCCTTGATATTGTAAGACCTGCGGAACACAGAGGACAGGATCACGGAAGTGGAGAGCCAAATTTCATAACCGGAGGACAGTTAAATCCCAGGAGTTTGCCTTGCCAACATACACCGTACGGTCAGTCAGTTGGAGACTCGACCGGAAGAGGCTGAGGGATAATCTTGGAGTAATCATTTGTGCATTGTGGGCATCCAGGAGGCGGAAGAGGGAACCGCATTGACTTGGTTCATCTCTGGCTAGCTCAAGAGTTGGATGCTGGCCTTGGAGGTGTCAGCCTCTTTCATAGTGGAGAGGGCACAAAGAGCCCTTCGCGCGAAGTCCCCTGTGGGCTCCCCGCCTCACCCCCTCACCCCTTCATAGCCCGAGTACTTAACTATGCCAATCTGGATGCAATCCTTCGGGTACCATGTAGGATAGTCTGTTTCAGTCCTCCCCAGTAATGATCTTCCCGGTCTATATGATAAAGGTTCAGCAGGAAAGGAGATACTTTTAAGACATGAAGCAAATATTTCAAGCTATGAACATCCAATACATGCGCCTTTTTCAGGCTCTCTTGAAAGTCATCTTCTTGTTTCTTGATACTCCAGAGGCGGCGTAGATGGAGGAGTGACCCAACATGCACAGTGGTGGCTCAATTCAGATGGTGGTGAGAGAGGGGACAAGAGTGGAGGAAACAGAAGCACTCTGGGGGAATAACACTGCTCCTTGGAACAGAACCTGCCACCGAGGGTGCAGGGCTCACTCCTTTAATCCAGTGATGTCTCCTGCGAGTTGGGCAGCCTTAGAGATGGACATGGGACTTTTGCAAAAGGTGGCGGACCTTAGCTCACTGTCACCATCACAGGAATCTCTGGCTTGATTAGCCCTAATCTGACCTGGCAGGTGTGTGAATATTTTCCTGGAAGGCTTGGAGTAGCTGTGGGATGGCTGGTAATCCAAGCCTCTAGCAGTTTTGCTATGGCTTTGGATTTGCTGGGGTTGGTAGTGGGAGGTGCTTGGGGTATGGGAAGGAGGGGGTCGTTTGACAGGGGAGAAGCACATCTCCGATTAGCCCGGTGGCTACTGTTCTAGTTGCATCATAACAGGTACTTCTAGTCAGTAAAGTAGGGGGTAGGGTTTGAGGAGGGTTGAGTTGAAAGAGGGGGGGTTAGTTTGACCCAGTGCTGGTGGGTTTCATCACTTTCATTCCACTGTCATATTCACTCCACTGTCACATAGATGCCACACGTCCAGGACATGACTGACTTATGAACACACCCCCTCCCCCCCGCCCCCCCCCCCACACACACACACAAACACCCCCCACACATTCAAGGGAAGCTTGGCGTCCTCTCATGGAATGTTTATGGCCTTCTGGACAAGATCAAGCGAGGGGCCATTCTGTGGGTGGCTCACAAATCCACCACTGACATTTTTATACTCGGGAGACTCCTCATATGGGCAGTCCCTGTCCTTTTTTTGCTTGAAGCGGCTTTTCGAGGATGTTCTACTTGGGGTTTCATCATGGCTTGAAGGGGGGTCGCCAGCATGATCCATTGACATATTTTCCTGGTGGTGTCAAAGTTGTGGCATGACACTAAGATGTTACATGGAGGTGTCTGGAACTCTACAGGGGTCCCCGATTGCCCTTGTTTGAGTTTATGCTCCCCCGTCCCTCACATCGGAATCTGATACGACATTGAGCTGCCTCCGAGTTTCCACCACCCTGTGGATCCTGGTTGGGGACCCTGGCTTAGATCACTCTTCCACTACAACTTTTAGGGGCTGGACCTACGCTACTCTTTGTCCCTCATCAACATGTGACGGGTGCATCATCCAGTGTAGTGCTATTACACCTTTTATTCAAGCGCACATAGGTCCTTTTCCAGCCTTGGGTACTTCCTCCTCCCTAAACAGAAGGGACAGAGTTCTCCCTGTCCAGATTTTAGTGAGGGAATTGTCAGATCACTCACCAACACTGCTCAACCTTGCCTGAGAGCCTAGTCCATCTGCTGCGGGGTGGCGTATGAATCATAGTGCCTCCAGAGTGAGGAGTTTCATGAGGCTTTACGTCATATGAAGCTGCGATTCTCGAAGGAAAATTGCAGGTCAGTGGACTGAGTGTACTTTGAGGGGCCTTTAATGTCACCTTGCGGGCAAGATTATCATCTATACTAAGACAGCAGGCCGAGCTCAATAAATGGTGACTGACTTTGAGACTAGAGTCCTTGAGCAGCGCTATATAGGTACAGCAGAAGATTCAATTCTGCGTGACTTCTACATACCCAAAGATTAAGGCAGGAACATGTGGAGGAAGCATGTGAGTTGTGGATGGCTCTGCATAGCTAAATCTTTCAATGGGGGGGGACAAAGCGAGCAAAACACTGCATTGGCTGTGCACCCCGCGTGCCTCAGGTTATCCCTAGCTTACATTGACACAGATGAAGTCTTGCATATAACTGGCAATGAAACGCTAGCTGGATCTTTTGCTGCATATTACCCACAGCTCTATAGTCCTAACCGGGTGTAACCACTTACTGACCTGCACCAGTTGATTTGTCCTCTTGGAGGTGGAGATCGCCCAAAAGTAACTAGGCGTCCTCACAGCTTCTGTTGAATGCCTTTTGTGAGACCCTGAACAAGAGTGAGTTGCCCAGCGACATCAGACGGCAGACCTAGTGCTGATACCGAAGCCAGGCTTCAGTGAAACTCTCTGCGAGGAATGCAGACTAATATCTGTTGAATATTGTGGTCAAGGTGTGGGCTAAGGTGGTGGGTAGCAGGCTGCTTGGTGTGATTGAGCGTGTCATTCATCCTGATCAATCCAGGTTCATGCCTTGTCTGTCCTGAGACAGGGCAACCCAGTTCACCCCCAAGGAACTGCGTAATCTACAAAAGAATGTTCCTGGAGTAATTGTTTCTACTCAACTTAATCTTATGCTAGTCAAATAAATGATCCAATGACATTAACACAACATTCATGTATAAAACCAATGATGTAAACACAAATATATTTATGAAAATTGCTTCTTTCTATACCTCTGTTTCTTCTTTGAACACTTCTCTTGCCACTTTCTGCACCCCTGTGTCCACTTTCTGCACCCCTGTGTCCACTTTCTGCACCCCTGTGTCCACTTTCTGCACCCCTGTGTCCACTTTGCTGTGAAGGGGAGGAGGAAGAAGGGATGGTAGTTTTTGAGGTCCGTGGGATCTGCTGATCGCTTCTTGAGCAGGGGTATGACTTCTGCGCGTTTCCAGTCATCTGGTAAGGTGCCGGTCTTGAAGGTGGTATTGATGGTGCGTCGTAGTTCTTGCACCAAGGACGGCTCTGTGGTAGAAGTGCAGTGGGCAAGAGTCTGTGGGGGCCCCCGAGTGGATGCCTTTCATGGTCAAAGCGGTTTCTTTGGTTGTGACCAGTGTCCAGGAGGAGATGGTGGGCTGGCTGGCAGTGTTGGAGGAGGGCGTGGTTGCGTAGTCCGGTGCCTGGTCTTGAAATTGTCATAGAGGCTCTTAATTTTCAGATTAAAGTAAGATCCGCGCTTGTCGCAGAGATCCTGGGAAGGGGTGATGTCTGTGGTTTCTGTTGGGGCTTGGTGAGTTCCTGGATGATGCTAAAGAATTACTGGTGTTAGCGAGGATTTTGTTGTGCATGAAGGTCCTTTTGGTAGTTCTGATTAAGGGTGGGCGTAGTTCGCGAAGTAGCCCTTCGTGAAGCTACGCAAAGTGCAGTTCGCACTACGCGAGCTTCGCGTAACACTTCGCGAACTGCGTAGTAACATGTTCGCACTGTGCAAGATGTTTTCAATGATTGCACAGTGCGAACAAGCAACCAGCACTGTGCAATCATTGAAAATGGCATCTTGCACAGTGCGAGCTGTAGTTTTCTGCTGCTCGAGGAGATTTTTACTCGAGCGGCAGCTTTCTCAATGCGAACTGGTAGTTTCTCATCGCGAGCGGTCGCGAGCATACGCGACCCCTCGCAATGAGAAACCTGACCTCCTCGCGTTGGGAATCTCGCCGGGAGGTTTATTTTCCTTGTTCGCGATCGCCAACTTGATGTTGCTGATCGCGAACAAGGAAAAAGTCTCGCCGGGATGTCATTTTGCTTGCTCGCGGTCGCCAACTTGACGTTGAGGACCGCGAGCAAGCAAAAAATGACCGCAGGACTACGCTACGCGTGTTCGCACTGTGCTACGTGCAATTCGCGTAGTACGAAGTAGCGCGAACTTCGCAAACTTCGCTAGCGTAGTGCTTTGCCCAGGCCTAGTTCTGATGCGTTGGTGGTATTTGGTTATGGTGTTTTTGTAGGTGGTGTGGTCTTCAGATGTTTTGCTGTTTCTCCAGTTCTTTTCAAGACGTCTGCAGGTGCGTCTGGCTTTTTGGAGGTTGGTGTTGAACAAGGTGGCCTTCCTGGGTTCTGTCTGTCAGTTGCGTAGTGGTGGGAGCTTGTCTATGCAGTTGAAGATCAATTTGTGCAGTTCTCTGGCTGTGAGGCCGATGTTGGTAGCGGTGGTGGTGTCGCGGTTGAGGGTGGAGTTGAGCTGATCCTCAGTGACATTGCTCCAGTTCCTTCGCGGAGGGTGCGGAACAGGTTTAGGTGGCCTGGGTATGTCGACCAGGAAGTGTACGCAGTCGTGGTCTGTCCATGGGGGTTGTGTGGTGTGGTTGAAGCAGCTGTTTGTTCCTGTGAAGATGGGGTCGAGGGTGTGTCCTGTCTTGTGGGTAGGCGTGGTGATTAGCTGTTGCAGTCCGATGTTGGTGAGGTTGTCCAGGACGGTGGTGGAGTTGGGGTCGCTGTGGTTGTCTAGGTGGAAGTTCAGGTCTCCGATTTGTATGTAGTCGATGGAGGCGATGGCGTGGGGTGCGATGAGGTCAGTGACAGTGGTGGTAAATGGGGCACGGGGGCCGGAGGGGATCTGTAGGCGAGGGTGCCGCAGAGTATGGTTCTAGGGCTTGTCTGGACCTGGTGAAGGTGTTCAGTGGCAGAGAAGGCATCGCTCAAGGTGGAAGAGGCATAAGGAGTTTTCATGTGCAATGGCGAGTCCTCCTCCTGGGTAGTTGGGCTGGTCCTTCCTCTGGATCTTGTATCCGTCCGGGATGGCGATTTCTATGTCTGGGCCTGAGGAGGCATTGGTCCAGGTTTCTGTAAAGAAGGCGGCGTCTGGGGAGAGGGTGTCAAGGAGGTTCCAGATCTCTAGGGCATGTGTGCAGAGAGCGTACATCGAGGAGGATACACCTCAGAGCATTGATGGCTGGGGCGGTGGTGAAGGTCTTGTGGCAGTGGCGGCAGGAGAACTGGCTGTGGGTGGTGTTCAGCATGGACAGCTGGCAGTTGTTCCTTCCGGGGTTGAGTACGAGGAGGGCAGTTGAGTGGTAGCCATGGATGGTCCGAGATCCAGGGTCCCTGGTGCTTGCTGCTGTCGGGTCATGGACGGGCGCAGACGGGCTTGCCTTTGGCGCACCAGTGGCTCGCCTGTGACCGCGCGGCAGGCACCATTAAGTAGGGGGGGGGGGGGGAAGGACGTGCAGCTGGGAGGCGGGAACCGGTATCTGCAGGGGGAAGGGGTTGCAGGGGCAGCAGTGGGGAAGAGCCGGGCACGAGGCGCAGAAAGGCGCAGGGCACCTCAAATAGAGTACAAGGCAAAACAAGGGGCAAACAAGCAGCGAATTACGTACAATTAAAAACGAGGGGCAGACAGGCAACAGGCAACCAATGGGTACAATGAAAAGTGATTGGTGGACTAAGCAACAAATTGAGTACAATGAAAAATACGAGGGACAAACAATGCAACAATTCAAGTAAAAGGCACAATAGGGCACTGACCAAGCTGAAACGGGCACAGTAGCGAACAACGGCGGCCTCGAACACTTACCAGGTGGAGGGAGTCAGCTGCGAGGCATGTACGGTGGAGCTGCTGGGGAGAGAGCAGGTCTGGGGGGAGAGAGCACCTCTTCCTATTCCTGCTCCCCTGTACCCTCTTTCTGCACCTCTTCCCTCTTTCTGCACCTCTCTTGCCTCTTTCTTCAATTCAATTGCCTCTTTTTGTACCACTGTTGCTTTTTTCTGCACTTCTCTTGCCGCTTTCTGCACCTCTGTTGGTTCCTTCTGTACCCCTCTTGCCTCTTTTTGCACTCCTTATCCCTCTTTCTGTACCTCTTTTGCTTTTTCTGTACCCATGTTCCCTTTTTGCACCTTCCGTGCCTCTTTTTGCACCTCCCTTGCCTCTTTCTGCACCTGTTGCTTCTTTCTGCACCTCTTTCCTCTTCCTGCACCCCTTTTCCTCTGTCTGCACTTCTCTTGCATCTTTCTGCCTTTCTGTTGCTTGTTTCTGCACTTACTTTCCCCCTTTCTGCACCCCTCTTGCATCTTTCTGCACCTTAGTGCGTCTTTCTTCAATTCTCTTGCCTCTTTCTGCCCCTCTGTCTCTTTCTGACCCTCTTGCCGCCCCTCTTGCCTCTTTCTGCCCCTTTCTTCCCTTTTGTCAGTGATGTCATTTGAGATGTCATCAGTGATGTCACTGAACATGTAATGAGTGATTCTATATGTGACGACGTCAGCAGTGCATTGCGGGGGTGCGAGTTATAGTTAACGGCTGAATTTCTCTGCTTTTGTACAACTGAAATGTCAGCTTCACTAGAACGTCCCTGAAACCTGTGTGGGTGGCCGGAGGGGGGGGGGGGGGGGGGGTGGGTGTGTGTATGTGTATGTGTGTATACATTCAAACCCATTATGCAAACAGCTAGGTGCAACATTATGCAATGCTGGAAATGGCTATGTTCATACTAGGCCACTACAACTTAAGATACCTTGCTGACAAATTGGGTACACTTCTGCATGAACGGATTCACAGAAGCCCTATGCATCATAGTTCCGGCTAAAAATAACCCAAGCATGAATAAATTGGAATGCATGCTCCATCTGAAAGTGCCTGAAGTTCCCAGCAGATGGTGAAAAACGAAGTATCTTACCCATGCGTAATTTGAATACTCAGGAACTGTAATCTAAAAATGCATCACAAGTCCACCAGGGTAACCCTCCAAAACCTTACAGATCCGTATTACCAGGGATACGTCCAAGATACAATACTTATATCACCGATTTATGGGCCAAACACTACTGATCCAGCCACACGTTCATACCTCCGTGGAAACCAGATATATTTGAATGTAGAAGCTCGGTCATGTAATCTTGACGCGAGCGGAAAGAACCTGCTGTTGAACTTAGCAGCCATCTTGCAATAGTTAAAAAAAAAAAAAATTGCTACGCGAGTGGAAGGAAACTACTGACGAACTAAGCAGCCAGCTTACAAAAGCAAAAAATACCCTTCTGCCTAGTGAACATTAGTTACAAATAATACTGGAGGTATTAATGAAAAAAAAAGTTTATTACACCAGTATTTCTGTCACCAGCATATAACCTGAGAGAACTGTGAAGATCAATGCAATTACCAGCAAGAAACATGAATAAAGGTATAATAAGTGTTACTTTCATAGAATAAATATGCTGGAAAAATCACTTGCTATGTCTGCTGGGACAGAATAGTATCGGATCATGTATGATAATGGTCCATTCCCAGAAATTCCAATAACAAAGTAAAATATGGTGGCCATCTTGAGTAATGCAAAGTCCTAAGAACTAAAGAGCTCGCACCACCAGTTATAGAAAGGACCCTGTCCTACTGTACAATCATCAAACATATGAATACTAATGTGAATCTAAATTTCAATTTAAATGTTATAACAACCTATATCTGGATTCTAAGAAGGATCAAGAGACAATAGTCAAATGGCCAAAGAAGGCCAGTATAACAAAAAAGCCAAATCTACTAGAATTAAGCTACAAAAGACATCATAAATTGGAAATTGAAATGTCGTCAAAGTATGCCATTCTACATGTTGGTTCAGACCCTTACTCACTGTTAGCCAGCCAGATCCATCTATGCTCTTTAATCGTGAGCATGCGATCCACATGTTTACATTTGGAGCGTTTCACCACTTCAAGGACACACCATTCCCTCCCAGTGGGTGCATGTGACATAATTACATAGTGTTCAATGAGTCGAGCATTTAACACTTTACAGAGCATGCGTGATTGATGTTTGATAATCCATTTTCTTCCTTCTTGAGTTGTTTTACCAATGTAGAACATTGCACAAGGACACAATTCAACATGCCTCAAGGCACATTATACTAAGGGTCAACAACTCCATTGAGTTCAGTGCCAATCTATCCAGCCATCCGGCTTTGCTAATGCTAGACTTCCGTAAGGCGTTCAATTTGGTAGACTGGGACTACCGGTTTGCCTTACTGACCTGTCTTCACTTTGGGCCCAAGTTCTATGTTCGACTGCTATACACGGGCCTTAAGGCGAAAGTGCAGGTTGGCTGTGATGTGTCCCATTGGTTCAACATAGAAAGGGTCACCTGCCAGGGCTGCCCTCTCTCTCCCTTGCTTTTTGCCCTGGTGATAGAACCCTTGGCGGCCTGGGTGAGGGCGGATGCCTTATTTCATGGCTTCCAGTAGTACCGGACGGTTAGTGACAGAATTTCCTTGCAGATGTCCTATTACTAGATGATTCCGCTGAAATGGGCCCTCGAGTCCTGCAAATCCTACACCTCTTTGGGATCTACTCCAGTCTCCACAGGACCATGTTTTCTATTTACCTCATCGCCCATTGCCCGATGGTCATGCCATGGGAGAGTTGTGGGTGCTCACATTGTGGCTCAAGTACCTGGGGGTGTTTATCACCGTGGACAAAGTCGTGGCTAGGCCTGGGCAATGAGCTCCACTCCCGGAGTTTGCAGAGATTTGATAACTACGCATTCCATTAAAACCACAGAATTCAGGCTAAAACTCCGTTCCTCTACCTAGCGGAGTCCGCTACTAAACTGCACTCTCAAATGCTTTGATAAAGCAACTTTACATGCTAAAAAGCATATAACCAATTCACAAAAGTGAACTTTGAAAATGAAAAATATCAGGCTATATGAGAGGTGATTAACTTGGGGTTCCCTCTAACCTAGGGGGAGGATCAAGCAGATGCCTTGAACACAAAGAGCATATGCTGAACGATTCAGGACCTGGCCTATGTGATGAAGGGGTGGAGTATGGGCCAAGATAACCTCTCAGATCTATTGTACAGTTGAGACATACTGCAATCCCTACCTGCTTCCATCCGAGTAGTACGGTCTGTTCGGGCAGCCTGGTGAAAGCCATCCTTTCAGCGGAGGATGATTGGCCCTCGCTGTTTACCCCAACACCCCCACAGATGAGGTCAAAGAAGCCTTTGCAGCAGAATGGGCTCTTGTACAGTCATGTCTGCTGGGGTAAGGGTTCTCCTGGTCCTATAATACCCATACGGTCTAGCCCACAAGTGCAACCACAATACCCCATCAAACAGGATGCTAAAGCACCTGTTAGAGAAATACTCTCCCAATTGGAGTACCAGGGAGTGACTGAAATGAAGAATCAAATTTTTCTTGTTATAAAACCGGATCATTCCTCCTGTGTAGTCATTAGACTACAGAGACTTGAATAGTCATATTCACACTTTTGCAATACAAAATACATTCAGTACAGCAATCATTAATAAAATAGTCCATAAAAAATACAAAGCAACCTTGGATTTTTCTGTCAAAATCTAGCGACTGAAAGCGGGGATTTGACAGCCTTCTCTGCACTTGGCTTTCAGCGTCGCCTTTCTCTTTTGCCTATGGGCTATAAGAATTGTTTTGGACGGTTTGCTGCCTGTATAGTGTCAATTCTACATAATATTGATCCTGAGGCATTGTGCTATATAGATTATATCAACCTGATGGAAGATTGACTTAATGCTGACTTAGCCAGAGTGGATTGCATCATATTGGGATTTACTCAATCTGGCTATAGGATCAACTTTAAGAAATCTAATATAGCATTTCTAATTGTCCTTTTTTTTGGGATATGAACTTGCTCATGAGGGGAAGAGTCTTGCCCCTCACTTTGTGGAGAAATGTGCACAACTGCAACCTCCAAATACTTTAAAGAAACTACAATCCTTATTAAGATTCCTTAATTTTGACAGAATTTAAATTCCTGATTATGCCCAATGCTTGAAATCACTTTATGAATGAATACACCCTGATTGTTCCAGTTCATGTTGGACATCAGTACATACAGATACTCTTGAATCCTTACGATCTGACTTACTTGCAACAAGTCACTTCCATACATGTCTACATTTTTACATGACTTCATTTTTATGGGAGGATAGGCAGCTTCCATATGAGCTTATGTGCACCCAAAGACTACCAATTGGCTATCCAAACCAAGGCACCATCTTGGGATTGGAGTCAAATGTGCAGTACCTCAGCTGTAATTTGAGTTCCTTCGGAAATAGGGGGCCCGCTCAAACTGACAAAGCAAACACGTGGATCATTGGGATAAAATCAAAAATGACTGGTGTGGTAAAGCTAATGGGAACATTCTTTATTTTTATCCCTACATTCAGCTGTGGCTATTTTTCAAAAGAAATTACAACTGTTAAGGACGATAATAACCAGGTGAAAAATGGCAATGGCTCCTATAAATTAATGATGTGACGCTGCATGCATTTAAATCCATAATTAACTTGGTTCAGTGGCTGAATGTATGTTCTATCCTTTATGTATTCATCATCAAAGTAAAACAAAGCATCTGACGAGTATTGTTGGATGGTATATCTCTAAATTTAAAATAGAAAGAAGGGCTGGTCACAGATTATGGAAACTGGTTGCATGTTTTTCCCCTTTTTAAGGTGAGCTTAAGACTGAGCCCTCATTACGTAAATATTTTGTCCCTCGACGGATGATAATTTCACATTGCTTGGAAGTAATTTCAAGGAGTGATTACTGAAAACAATCCCATCACTTACCACCTAATTGAGTATCAATAATCACACATTTTTCTACATCCGTATATATGCCAGCAGTTCTGTTTCACTGTCTGGAGCAAACGGGCTGAGCTGTGTTGTGATGCTCCTGTCTGGGGTTGAAGAAGGTACCCTGTGATTGTCCGACTTGCCAGTTGGTCTTGTAGGGACTGGTCAGTGATCTCTAAACACAGGGACATAGCTTATTCAAAGATTCTCGGGAAGGGGGCTGAGGGTGTGAATCACAGATATCCCAATTTAAAAAAACTGTGGGTGGCATGGTAGAGGGGTGAAATGACCAAGTTCAAGATGGACTGTTTCCACGCTGAACAGGGTCAGTGTTGATTTGCATTACATGAGTGTTAGAAGGTGGTTCTGACACTATGGGCCGCCAGGATTTTTTGATTTTTGAGCACCTAGTTGTTGAGCTTTTGCTGTCGGGGAGCCTCATAAGTTGGGGTTCACCCACAGTGAACTCGAGATGTAAGACTGCATGGGGATTTTACTGGTGTTCCCCTGCCTTGACCAGGCCACTGCACAGCAGCTGGAGTAAGGGACACCGGGCTGGTTACATGCAGACACATGTGTACATGCGTGTGCACACGTGTACGGGCTGCGCAGGGGAGATTCCTAGCGTGCACAGTCCAGGAGCAGCTACAAAGTGAATGGTGTGGCAGGACTTGAGTAGTATTGGGTGGTGATATGGAATAGGCTTTATACGCTGGAAAGAAACATGCCAGGGAAAGTCAGTGTGTTTTACTGTGTTTTCACTTCATTATTTCCCTAAGGGAATGTGGGGCACATGGCTAAATTAACTTCCACAAGGCCTACAGTTTCCAGACATGCACTAAAGTCCATTGTATTGGAGGTGAAAAGAAGTATTCTGCAGAGTCCAAAGTCAAATTTGTACTGCTTTTGGGTCATCCAGAACTGTCATATTTCTGTGAGCCAGCCAGGACCAGACCCAGGCTGAGGGCTGACCTCAGCTGGATGGATTGATAACCTTTCTTCCACAAGCGAGGGCCTCCTCTCCACGAAGAGAAGATGGGTGGGGCTACAGGCCAATCCATCAACCGCTGTCGCTGGGTGCCAGGCACCAGGCTACACCAAGGAGGGAAGGCAGCTTGGGGGGGAAGGTGCTTCCGAGACATGTGGCAGAAACCCTGGACGACGCCATTTTGAACAAGCTCAGAGGCTGGACCAGGAGGGAGCAGGGGCAGGGACGTGATGTGTCGCTGTTTGATAGGACCAACAGAGACTTCCTGCCAGCCCCCTACTCCACTTTTAAAAAGTGCTTGCACAGGAAGAGAAGCTCTCTGGGGTGTGGTCTGCTGAGGGTGAAGGTGCTGGAGCCTGGCGCAATGGGCAGTTGGAAGGAGAGACCCCCTGACTGCCCCCAGGACCCTATCTGCACCAGAAGAAGAGCCCAGGACTGGTGCACAGAAGCAGGGCCCTCTGCACAGGGAGAGAGGCCCAGAAGGCGAGCCTGGCGAAAGGCTGGCGCAGGGAGCCAGTGAAGACAGCACACTGCTGAATCTACCCTCTCAGAGACCCAGAGGGCAGAGGAGAGTGTTCCCAGTGGCTGGGGCTGGTAAAGAGGAGCATGAAGCGCCCCATAATGCCTCGCCAGGCATTTGGAAATCGGCCATTTTGGTGCTTTGTGGCCCCCAGAGGAGGGAGGTCACCCTCACGTGTGAAAAGGGGTGCAGGGGGGCTGCAGGAGCACTGCAGTCCCCCCCCCAGCCTAAAGAAGAACAGTCCACCTGAAAGATTAACCTCTCAAGGGCTCAGCAGAAGGGCTGTGTTGGGGATGTCTGGAGAAGGGCATCCCCTGGAGGTGAAGTGGTGTAATTGCACCGAAATGCATTTACTATTGGTTATTTCTTTTTAGGTGGACTGAAAGTCACATGTGTAAAGTGAAGTACCTGTGTAAGGTGATGTTAAGCTAAATGGAGTTATGTTGCTGGACATTCCTGCTAGGGGGTCTGGGTGTATTGACGTAATCCCATGCTTTTACCTGTGATTCCTTTTAAAGTGAAGAGGCGGACTGCAGGAGAAGTGTAGTTGCCAGGAGTACTTCTGTTGAAGGGACTGTAAGTCACATGTGTAAGGAGATGTCATAAGCCAAGTGGGGCTATGTTGCCAGACTGTCCTGCTAGGGTGTCTGGCTGTATATGCGCAATCCTGTGATTTCATCTGTGATGCCCTTAGGGGCTGTAATTGCAATGCATTCAAATGATCAACCAAGGTGACGAGTACTGTCATTCTAAAGTGTGCGTAAACATGGATTCTTGCTGCTGCGCTTAGGTGAAGACCCCAGACTGCTAGCCCTTAAGATATAGAGGTGCATACTTTATGGTCAGTAGGAGATGCTCAGTCAGGGTCATGTGTCACCAAGGCAGGTTTACCCCTTTTTAATGCTTGTTGAGGTAATGGGATGATGCCAGTGGGCAGGGCCCTCGCTCCAGGTTATGTTCAACTAACTGCATTTGGGGCAAGTTGATGTGCATACATGGGAGTGGTGGTACTAGACCCCACCCCCCCTGAGGGAGGGGTGGAGATGTTATGCAATGTCACAAAGTAATTCCAACAGCTTATGTATATTTGTAAATTGGTGCATAGTATTGAGTGGTGTGTGTGTTTAATAAATGTACTCTTACTTTTATAAAGCAAAGTGCAGACTGGACAATCAATTATTGAGTGTTATTATTGTGCACCTGCAAATGGCAATTACTAGCCCACCCCACCTTCACTTGAGTAAGCCTCAGACTGCTCTGCAACGCTACCCTCAGAGTCAGGCACTACAATTGGGTGTTTGGTTCCCAGTGAAGGACAAATGTAGTCATGTTATTTGTGCAGGCCTCACAGATGCTGCCTCGTTTTCCAACAATGAGCCTCTGTCTGGAGTTGGCACAGTGGGTAAAAATGATGCATAGTAATTCTACCCCAAAGTGCCTGCCACATTTTAGGCTATTTGCAAGCATTTATCCCATCACATTTTGGGTGTTTTATTGCCAGTAGTTTGACTGGAAAACTGAGACTGGCGTAGCTTTCCAAGCTTACTATTGTGAATTCCAACAGTAGTACATTTGCACCCATTCAAAGAGTACTTCTATTGCTTCAGATTTACTAATTCCTTGGTAAACCAGTCACTATGTTTGAGCCTGATCCAAACAAATTAACAAGTTAAAATTTCTTGGTGAAATGAGAAGGACAAGAAAAACCGACTGATCCAGCAGACCCGACTCAAGGTGCCCAGAACAAACCAAGAAGGAATTTCAGGGGTGTTGCACTCCAACCACCCCCACTGAAGATACACCCCTGCCATGGACCTAATTTACGGGTTGCATTTGTGACCCCTGGCTTGCCCCTTGCAACCCCTAACACTACCATTGCGACCCCTCTCCTAAGAGATCTCACGCACAGGCACTGCCAGAAGCTTAAAACGGGACTTTCATGAGCTTTTGTAAAATTGTTTAGCCTGCAGCTAGCAGTTATGAGTGACTGTCAGAAATAAATTAAGCAGTGAAACTGAACTGAATGTAAACCAAATGTTATTTTTTAGGACCTGGTTGGTGTGCTGAACTGCTTTTGCAGCGTGCATCTCCAGAAAGAACTTAACACCGTGCCTTTAAAATAAAAAGCAAACTTGCAACAGTAAAAAGGCATTTCCATGTCTCAGGGCATGTAAGGGAGAGACGAAATATGGCAGAGAGGACAGAGAAGAGCTGAGAAAGGACTTGAGAGCAACAGAGACTAGAAAAGAGGAATTAGACGCAACAGGTGAGACAGAGGAATAGGTTAGGGTGGGTGTTTGTGTGTGGGGTGTGTGTGTGTGTGTGTGTGTGTGTGTGTGTGTGTGATGACTAGAGAGAGCAAGAAACAAAAACTGCAGAGAGATGGATAGATGAAGTAATTATATGTAGTACAGATGGAGACAGACAGGTGTGAGAGGGACAGACCAGAGAAGTTAAAGACTGGCAAAAAAGACAGCTGACAGACCCATGGAAAGACAAAGCTGTGACTGGCATAAATATCAGAAAGGCACAATGGAGAAATAAAGGCGAGAATGGGGTGAACGACAGCCAAGAAAAGACACAGCAGAGGGAGGTGACAAGTGAAAACATTGCATCTAGGAGATAGGTGAGACACGGAGTAGGAGATGTGTGTAAGAAAGGTGATAAAGCATGGTGCGAAAGAGCTCATAGGGAAACCGAAAGAAAGTAGGCTCCATTGAGAGAGGGCTAATAGAGACGGAGGCAAAGAAACTACGGAGATGAGGGAATGCACATGTGAGGAATAAATTGGACTGCTGAGGGGGGGGGGGGTAGGGGAGACATTCTAGAGAAATGATAGCGGTAAGGGGCAGCTTAGAGAGGTGGGTAAAGAGAAAGTAGATGATAGACCTCTATCTCACTCATTTGTTGCTCAACTTTCTGAGACATAAGAGAAGTATTAAAGAGTTGGGTGAGAGACACTTAAAAGGAGATAGATGAGAGAGGGTGAAAGGGGAGAGATGCATGGGAAAAACTGTTCAGAGAGAAAGTAGGAATTGTTTAAGGGAAAAGAGAAACTGATGCGAGGGATACAGGTGAGAGTGGGTTGATATAGAGACAGCAGCTTATATAAAATAGCGTATTGAGGTAAGGGGGATTGATAGGTGAGATGTAGGTGACATACTCAGCTGCAAGAGAGGGGAGACCGGTGAGAGAAGAGGCAAAAATGCAGTTTGAGAGCTGAGGGGAAAGACCGTGCCCTGATAAAAATGCATAAAAATGAGAAATAGCTGGATTAGAAGGTGAGACAGATGAAAGAAATGATGATCAAGAAACAGTGCTTGGGGAGAAGTAAAATGCAGAGAAAGGTGAAAAAAGGAAAAGTAGTGAAAGACGGAAAGATGATGTATATTGCTGAAAGAGACAGAATTTGGAAGACAGGGTTGATTAGGTATGTTAGAAAGTCAATTAAAAGATTAGGGCAGGTGGGAGATAGAGTATTTCTATACAGATAGGCAAATATGTAACAGGCAGGTAATGACATGGCTGAGAAAGTGAGGTCTGAGCGAGACTTCTGAGAAAGGGGTGGTAAAGAGACAGCGGTAAGAAAAAGGTAACTGAGCTAGAGGGGGAGACAGGTGAGTAGAGAGGTGGTAGACGCACATCAATAACTAAGTAGGCAGCTGAGGGAAAGAGGGGTGATGAAGAAAAATACAGATACATTTGACAGAGCCCCTTGTATTGGAGGAGAAAGATGAGGAATAGGGAAACATGACAGTCATCTTAGCAGCAAAGATGTAGAGAGGGAGGCAGTTGATATTGGCTAATGGTATTGAAAAGGGCGAAAAGAAAGATGACCAATTAGATGGGACAGACAGGGGACAAGAGAAAGTCAGGAGAGGACAGGGGCGGGAAAGCAAAATGAAATGAGAAAAACCACAAAGGGACAAGGAAAAAATGTGCCAGACAGAGGAGGGGGAGGAAGGGAGGGGAGAGGGAGATAACTGTGCTCATAATCTGACACAGTAGTATAGTTGTCCTTTTGGAAAAAAGGGGACCCCCTACTAAACCAATATGCTTGCTATACGCAGAGACAAAACTAAGTGGCTGAAGAAATTATAGCGAGCTTCAATATAATAACAAAGAGCTATTCTAGGTGAAAATGAAAACCTAACCACTCTACATACCATACAAAACATTCACAATATACACTATTAAAGAAATGTATAGTTTTATTTATTTTCAAATCTCATTTTTTGTTTTTTTTAAATACATTTACATTTTGTTTAAAAGAGATATGCAATGACAAAAGATATTAACAAATAACAATAAATACGAAAATTATGTACAAGAATGAAAGTAAGATATAACAATTCATCATATTAACCCCTTCCATGCCCATGACGGAACGGTTCCGTCATGAGCATCGGTTGCGCTGTGCTCATGACGGAACCGTTCCGTCATGGCCCCGCCCGCGCTCGAACCCTTCAGCACCGCGGGGGAATTCCCGCTGCGCTGAAGGGGTTAACAAAATAGAAAATCATATCCACAGTTAGAACAGATTCGATGGGGTAAGCAGTAGATGAAAACTTGATAGAGGCAATGCGGTAGATGTGAACTACGCGCGTTTCGGCACTACTGCCTTCATCAGGGGCCTGTCTATTGCAATTAAGCTATGTAAAACAGTGGTTACAGTTTTGTATTATACCTATATACCTAGAAGATTTAGTCATAAATTAACAGGCAAACAATTTAAAAAAAACGACAATTCATATGTTCACAATGACATTACTTGCTAATGATAATGCAATTCATTATTCAGTTTTGTTCTGTAAAAACGTATATAATACTAATACACTGTTTCTATACCTAGAATAATAGCCTAAAGAAAAGATTAGAAAATGGAAGATGTGTATGTACAGCAATTAGCATCCTACAGAGGATTATAAAAGATAAAGGGAACTATCAACACAAAGAGAAACCAGAAAGATAATATAGTGAGCGTAAAGGAAAGAAAATAATTCAAGGTGGTGAGGATGAAGAAGGCGAATAGCCCATGTGATAGTGTAACACAGCTGAGAACTGATTTTGAGGTTGCATATATTCAATAATATTTTATCTTACGAGGTGTAAAGGCTACATGTAATATGCCATTAGGGCAAACTAATTGTTGGACCACAACGAGAATTTTTTTTACATTATAAAAATTAAGATATTGGCAAGGAATCTTATTGAAAGCTGAAAATATTAGACTACACTTACTTTTGTCAGTGAAAGCTTAAACAGCGAATCAAAATCTATTGTGGAATTCCAAAATATGCGTAAAAAAACTAGAAAATATAAGCCAAAATAGTAGGATTAATTACTCTGACCTATTTTAATAGTAATATTCGTTTTGACTCATAAGTGGCGGTATCTAGTTCACTCACTTAGTAACAGTAACTCGCAGTCCTGCCTTTTGCGATCTATTTAGGTCTGTCAAGGTGGCCGCAACTCATACAAGGTGTAGGTCAGTTCTGTACTTGAAAGAGCTATGTATAAAGAAATATAAAGGGCCATGATGTTCAATTTTGAAATTTACCAACACTATACCTCAATAGTGTTGGCGCTAAAATACAATAAGAATATTCGCGATATAGATGGGGGATTATATACTTCAGTAAAAAAATTGGGTTTTTGTTCCTGTCAGCTATTCAGTATACATTGTGGGGCATGGATCACGAAATCCAAGATCCGTATCGGTACTTGCAGACGCTGTATTGAAAGAGGAAATAGAATTGTGCCCTTTTAACAGATTTTTACTAGATCCTCCCGCTTATGTTAAAGCGTCAGTCTATTATAGTAGGAGTACCAGTTAATTAAAGACTGCTTACTTAAAAAACGAGAGATGTAGCTTGTTAGTAGGAGGCTCTATATTCTGATAGTCACATTGGATGTAGGATTCGGGCTTCCTGGAGCTATGCATGCAGAGAAAAGGACTATGGTTACCCTTTTGATAATCTTAATATGAAACGTGCTGCCTAATGGTGCAAGGGGTCCCTAGACTAGTCATGTACCTTTTATCTCCGTATGGTTCAAGCGGGGATCCGAACGGATATTGGAAATCCGCTGTTTTCCAGTTGAACGCCCTAGTGTAGACGGTGGAGGGTAGAATGCACTCTATTTAAGCTCATGAAAATTCACGCCATCTACAGCCCTTCCATATAACATAAGCATCTGGTTGAATGGAATATTACAGAAGATTGCTGGGTGAATGTCTGTAATAAAACTACTCAATATCCTTTGACAGTTTAAGAAAATGTTACTATCTAAACAACATTTTGTCAAAGTTTAAAAAAATCAAACATTAAAACAGTCTAGGTTTGGATGATGTATAAGGGTATACAGGTCTTGTTTCTCGATCTGTAGGGGATTAGGCCTCTAACTGTCTTTTGCTAGGTCATCATTGCATTCAGGAATTGGTTGGGCCACTTGTGAGAGCATAATTGAATAGATGCTTGTTCACTGATACATACAGAATGGGCCCCACAGAGTATGCTAACTGCACTCGCTTTTGGAGAATTAATATTTGGGTTTCATCCACTTGTTGCCATCTTACCAAGGATTTTTCAAGGATATAATGGATAATTTACAGCCATGTTTAAACATATGTAGATTACAAGTACCTCTGATGTAGATCCAATTAGTCCAAGCAAAGTGCTAATCAGGTGGACTGCATTACAAAATGTGTTTAACTTTGCATCGAACTTTATGTTGTACCTGTGGAGGTGATAGCTATACCTCTGGCTAGGGCTTTAAGTGCGCCAGCAGTTTTTAGGTCTCGCTTGAGCTAGCACATGCGCTGCTCTGTGAGACATTTAGTAAGTGGGTTTTCAAAGTGCTTCTACACGCTTTTTCTGGCCTCAAGCTTGCGGTTACGCACGCAGCCGCCATCTGCCTTTCTTTCATAGCTCATTAAGCCTTATATTGCGTGAATCATGCTCCTCCATGCCCTTGCTTTCTGCTCTCACTAACACCTCCCTTCTGCCCCTCCCTCCTCGTCAGCTTCATGGCAGCGCGTGAATCATGCTCCTCCACCCCCTTGCTCTCTGCTCTCTCCATTTGTGTTAGCCGAGATCACACTCACACTACACACATCGCAGAAATCTGACACGCAGCCGCCCTCCTCTGTAGCAACCCCCTTCCCTGCCTAGCCTTTCCTCATGAATGCCCCCCAAACACACAACCAGGCCCCCCTACCACACACACACAACCCGCCCCCTCTCCCGGCCACTCACTGCCTATCAGTCTCCTCTCAGCCAGGTCCCTCGCTGCTTTTCCTCCTCACTGCCCCGTTTGTTGCCTGGCCTCTTTTTACCGTCTTTTCTCCTCAAACGCAGCGCACCGTTCACGGGCTCCACCCTCGCAGCCCCCACATAACCAGCTCGGCCTGCCACCCTCGGAACCTGCCGTGCCCACAGCAAACGTACCTCTGACAGCTGTGCTCTTTACAGCATAGCACTTACGCCTCAGCCGGCACCCCGGCCCCTGCCCTCGTTCCTGCCCATTCCTCACAGCAGCCCCCCCCTGCTCTGTCATAGCCTGGCGCCTCTCATGCTGCCCCTTTAAAGGCTGCCTTCACAGCCTTCTTCACCGCTTGCCCTGCTCACTGGGTTTTCTTCTCACCGCCTACCTCCTTAAAGCCTGGCCTCATGCGCATAAGTAAAATGAAGTCAAAATTTGACAGTATAATTCAGATTTTCAAAGCGAAAAACCATAATTCCTAATTTTATATTCAACAAGAAGGTTCGGCAACGCAGACCGTGACCTGGTGTAGCCAAACAGTCACCAGACCGAATCCATGCAGGAAATCCATTATGACTTGGCTCCACTCAATGACTCCAACTAATACAACACATACCAGGATACCTGCTCCCCTCATCTGCAGCCTTCTTCCAGCTGCTATCCACTCTTTATCATCAAAGACACAACTGCACTCACTTCTACAAGGAGTGAAGAAATCTGACTGTCATATGGACTACAAGCAGGAACAGGCCATAAATTTAGCCTTGTCCGCTGTCAAGATTGCAAAGTTTACTGTTAAAACCTCATCACCTCCCTTAAACTCCTACCCCGCACCAGTTTCACCTGCACAGTGCATCTTCTTTAGTGTTTTAGCTGTTAGTAGCCCCCAAAATCAACTCCATCTCACACTGTCCAGCTCCCACACTTGTTCACATCCCCTTTATGTCCTCATCCTGCCTCATCTATCCCTATTCTTAAGACAGGTAGCCACTGAGGTCCCCAAATCAACCCAAACATCAAGCTCTTAGCCATCTCATCCAGAGTGCTTCCTTTCATTACCACTCTTTAAAACACTCACATCTCTGGTACTCATCGGGAATGTTTCAAAATCTGCAGCAGTCATTCCATAACAGCAGCTGCCTGCATATGACTTCTCACTTCAACAAAAACAAGCATTGGCATAGCCAATAGGTCTCGCATTTGGGACCTTATAAGTGTTTAGCCATGCAACAGTTGGTGTTGTTGCACCAAAGATATTCTGCTGCATAACTAAATACTTATAAGGTCCCAAAAGTGAGACCTATTGGCTATGCCAATGCTTGTTTTAAAGGGGGCCTCCAAACGGGTCTCTATCTGGCTCTGTTTTGTGCCCTGGAGTTCTTTTTTTTTTTTTTTTCCCCCCCGGACTGCAGTGACTGCAGGCACATATTGTGCGTGCTCACACTGCTCACTTCTCACTAGTGGAGAAGTTATGGCATGACGTCCTGCCCAGTGAGCCTTGTAGGGGGAAGCGAAATCCTTTAAAGAGTAATTTTCTCTCTGGATTTCCTTTCTCTTTTTTTGAAACTCGGGAGCAGCAACATTGTCGTAGTGTCACCAGGGCTTTAGGTGGACACTTTTCAATATTATATACAAGCCATAGTTGCTGCTTATTTATCTTGTGCAACTAACCACTATTGAGAAAGCCAATAGTCCTGACTTGTTGTAGGTGTGATGTTACTTGTATCATATATCTGGATGCAATGACAGAAACCGCAAAATACAAGTTGGGTGGCACATTCTGCTAAGCACAAATTTTTCGCTTACATGTCTTTAAGCCACGCCCCTAATTACATTGGCCACAGCCCTTTGAGAGACCCCACATTTTTTTTCATCCCACTTAAAGCCCTGCCTCTGGCTTAGCTTTGGTGGAATCCTTGTTGAAATAGATGATAACTAAAATAGAGTTATCTGCTTTAGTAACTTTATTTGTATCATCCTTTCATTTATTATTTGGTTTGTAACTGCAGTGAAGTCTCTTCTAATTATCTCACCAGAGTAAAATATATGGGGACATTACTTCCTAGAATGACAGTGGGTAAAAGTTCATATGTCACATCCTGCGATATAATTGGGAGGGGGGGAGTGGGGAGTCAAAGTCCAAGTAATGTCCCTTCCGCTACCCCTGAAATTTTGATGAATCAATGTCCATGACCCCTGCTCGTACCACTCGGTGGTGCTAGAACAATTTTCAGAGTGGCAGTGCTGCCAGTAGTGCGGTCACTGAAGTCATATGAATTGTTGCATAAAAAAAACAAGTGAAGCAATTGTGCCTGGCCTTTTCAGCAGGAGAGTGATAAGGGTTTTGTATGTAGCCGGAAGTGCATTTTGGAGCACTGGTGAGGTAGCGCATCATTTACAAATAACACATTTTCTGTCGAAATGGCCACGGGATTTGCAGCAACATGAAGTTTTACTGTTCAAACTATACAGCAGTCAAATGATGTTTCAGCTCAAATTTCTCATGTGTGCCTCATTTAAGTAGTGTCTCGATTTGTTTTAATCCTATTACAGTTTTGTTTACCATCACACGTCTAAATTACAAAAAAATGTGCTCCGTTCTTTCTGAATAACGGATATAGTTTGAAATATCTATAGTTCATTCACAGGTATTTAAATGTAAAAAAAATGGAATGGTGCATCCATGAAAGAATAGAACACATTTTCAAGACCATTCGTTATTCAAATCCAACTGTAAAATTGTGAAATCTAAATACTAAAACATCCAGCCAACGAAATTCAATAGAACTTAAATGAAACGCATCAGGGCTGTAAATAATGCACAAAAAATAAATATAAATACACACATATAAAATTGTACATAATATACAAAGACAGATATATATACTCATATTTAGCATTTTGTAACATTTTTCCTAAAGAAAACCAACAATACATTATAAACGAATACCATACTAACAACATAACTCAACTGAAGAAGGAAATCTCTCCGGTCCTTTGCAGTTGAAGGTTTGCCTTGACCCACCTCTTTTAAACCAGTACAGTTTAAGGAGGCTACGAGGGAGGAAAGAACAGAGGGCTATGACTGACCTATGCTACAAGAAGTTTAAATGGTGTCAGTAACAGGAGTAGGGAGGCTGCCAGATAAAATTCGCCCCAATTCAATCTAATCTGGCCCTCCATATCCTCGTAAAGCTCAATGGTTGAGATGACCATGGCAGGCTCTGAACCTTGTCACCAACCGGACCCAAAGATGTCAGCCGTAAGTGCAGCTGTGCAGGCGAAACCTAAAAATTATAACAAGCATTTGCAATGCAATAGGTCTCGCATTTTTGAAACTTTGACCTACTGGTATTGTAAATGACTGCCTTTTATTATTTCAGGTTTTAATCACATAAATAAAAGGCATTGTAATTTACTATGCCAATAGCTAAAATCTCGCAAATGCAAGACCTATTGCATTGCAAATGCGTGTTATAAAACTTATGCATGGCAGCTATTGTGAAGCCCATTTAGAAAGGAGAATGGGTTGTTGGTAAGATGTTTGAAAGCAGCAGGGCACTACTATTCGCAGTTGTAAAGCTCAAATACTCTAAAATAGTGATGCACTTTTGCCAGCATTCCTTTTTTGGGGAAAATTCGCTTTTTAAGTATAGCGAAAGTGTAACGCGTTTTTGTCTGACCGATCCACATCTAGCAGTGCTGAAGGGCTGTTTGTTAAACTGTTATTCAGTTTCCTAAAAAAGCAACTTGCTTGAGAGAAGAAACAGCAAGAAACTTAAAACATATACCCTCGCTATTCTTCAAGTTGCAAAAATGAAACTGCTGAGTCCTTGGTCTTGGGCGGTGGAGCGGACTCTGTGAGGGGCAATAGACCAGGTCGGACCAGCCTCCAGTAACATTCACATGCAAAGCCGCCCATGCGCCATGGAGAAGGAAACAAAAGTGGGTGGCAGCCATAATAAAGTGAAAGTGTGCCATGCATAAACAAACATGTGTCATGCATGCATTAAAAGGTGAATATCTGTATCCACCGGAATACGCGATCGCCATGGTGAAACAAAGCATGGCACCCATCTCCATAAAACATATGCGTGACAGCCCGTGAAGCAGGCGGTATGGTAAGAAAAAAAAAAAGGCGCGCTGCCATTGTGAATGTATAAGCGAGAGCCGTGCTGAAACATTAAACACGGTGCCTGGGGGGGCGGGATGGGAGTGATGGGCTGCGAGCCACAGGCACAATTGTTAAGTGTATGCCTGTGTTGAAGATAAAATGCTGTATGCCATCTGGGTAAAAACATTTTTTTTCAAAAGCATGCGCCTGTTAAAGATAAAGCACGGTGTGCGATTTGTAAGAAATGTTTTAGCTACACGATGGCCCCTCCTGTCATGCCGCTTCTTTTGTATGTTGGAAGTTGCCGCTAAAGTGAAAGTTATCGCGGCCGCTTTGATGTTCTCAGTGGCCGCGCGGCTCACTGAGAACATCAAAGCGGCCGCGAAATGTACATGCAGGCTTCCAAATGGTGCGCGCGCCTGGCGCACATGCACTTTAGTTGGCGGCCTGAAAGCACTAGTTTGCACTTCCAAAACCCCCGTTTACAAAAGCTCTCGCGAGAGCAGTGCTAAAGTGCTGGCTCAGGCGAGACCTAAAAACGAAGCATGACTCCAGTTACTGTGCCTTGGAAGCGATCTAAATTGGGCATAATTCACTTGAATAGTAGTATGTTCAAATATTAGTCCTTACATGAGTGGAGACAGAAAATTCATAAAAGTAATGCTCACAGGCTTTGAAGGGCTGTATTCGGAAATGAATTAATTGGATTCAAAAAGTGGGCAGATGCGTGATTTTTTTTTTTTTTTTTTTCGGGTTCGGAATCTTTAACCTGTAGGGCTGATTAAATAGAAATGTCTATTTAAAAATACATGTAAAAGTCTATGGAGGGGGTCTTTACAGGTTGAAGTAATTCAACACAATCCATGTCAGCTACTGTTATATTCTGAGGAGGGATGTAATGCTGCTGCCGTTGGTGATTTTTCTCTAAAGAGAATTGCCCATACCCATTCCACTTCTTGAAATGTACAATCTATCTCGTTACTTAGGAGTTGCCGAGTAGCCCATATGTGATAGATAATGACCGCGCTATGCTTCGCGGATGTCCTTCAACTGTGGTCGAATTTTGGGGATTACCTTCATTTGCTTCCAGAATACAAATGTTTACGGACACATTCAGTCATGCATACAATAGTGCAATGCCTTGTCTGTGTAGGCCGCCTGCAAACAGCATCAGGTTGATTCTCTGGGAAAAGCCTTTTCTCTGAGGGACTTGCTCTTGTACTTTAAATGTAAGAGGCATTGTTTTAAGGTCATTAGGCACAGTAAATGTATAATAAAAAAAGAGCGCATCTCTGTCTGAGATGGAAGCGTTGCAGCTGCAGCATTTTCTGTGCTGCCAGGGCCGGGAGGGCAGCAGACAAGGGCACAGCTTCCGAGTCTGGGTGTGTTCGCTACTTCCTCGCTTTCAGCCCCAGGGAGAAACTGGGACCTGCCGGGAGTCTCTGGGCCATGTGTGCTGGAGGCAGCCCATCCAAGAGTTACAGTAACCTGAATATTACTGGGGAGCTGCTTGAAGCGGCTGCCTCTTCCCGATAGCCATGCTGAAGCATCCTATACTTCCCCCTGCATGCCTTCTCCGCCACCTGAGCACACATTCACTGGGTACGACAGCACCAAGGGGAGTCTGGAATGGATGTGGTAGAAGGTGAAGACCGAGGGAGCGTGGTGACGGAATAGCCGAAACAGTCAGAGTAAGGCTGAAGAGGGTGGTGTTTGGTAGGCAGTGCGAGAACAGACACTGCAGGCAACCCGTGCAGGCAACCCGTGCAGCACTGGAGCACATGCCCTGAAAAGAGGAACAGGAAATACTATGCTACAGCCAATAGAAATGGAGGAAAAGTAGGTGACAAACACACGAACCAATGAAAAGCAAGGGTGGGATGTAAGCCTCTTAAGATTTATATTAAATACAATAGATTTCACAGCACCAGTGCTTTGCAGGCAAAACCTAATAAGGCCTGTCTCTTCGGACACTACCATGACGGACCTTTATAGCCTAACGAATGTATGCACTACTTTTAGGATCGTCTGCTTCTCTTCTAAATATGAGACTTATAAGATTTAGTTTAAGTAGAAGTATGTATTCCTTCGTCCAAGTCCTCCTGGAGCACAGCATATACACTGTGCGGGTCAAACCTGTCATTTGTTGTTTCCCAAGATGAAACATGGCCTCTTTGCCGAATAACAACCCCAACATTGATCTGTGGTTGAATCATCTTACAGTCCTCAAATGCTCGCTCTACATCATAGACTCTGCCAGATCCTTAGGTAATACATTAGACTAACACCTAAATATGCAGGCTCACATTAGTGCAGCCACCAAAGGAGCAAACTACCAACTGAGCATTCTGCGGAAACTTAAACCCTACCTGCCTCACAAAGATCTAAAACAAGCGGTCCAAGCCCTAGTATTACCCAGACTGGATTATGGTAGAGCCACATTGTGGCCTGCCTAGATACAAACTGGCCCCACTAAGAGCCTCCCTCAACGCAGCAGCAAGACTTGTCCTGGGAACCAAAAGAAAGGAGCACATCTCACCAGCCCTCAACCTTAAACTGGCTACCATATGAAGCAAGAATCCAACTGAAAATTGCTTGCATGACGCATAAAGCGTTACACTTAAACACCCCCAGTTACCTGGGCCAAAAGCCGGAAAAATCAGGGGGCAGCAGATCCTCACTGGACCTTCGCCTAATTTCCTCTACCGCCGCCTTCAAAAGAGAAACCAAATCTTATTTACTGACTAAGTTCTTACCCTAAGTCAATATATCTGTGACATTGAAAAGGTATAGATACCGAACTCTTATGTAGACTGTCCTTCCTAGTGCGGACTCTATTCAAGTCCAACCACTTTTACCCTATTTTTATTTTATGATATGTTCGGCCCTCACGCATATGTTTGCAAGTTGATCAGACCAATGGCTAATTGGTTTCTCTTCATGTAAAGCGCTCTGATACCCTCTAGGGTCACGTTCGTGCTATACAAAACTTTCTAAATAATATAAATAAATAAAATGGTCTGGGCAGGCTTTAAGTAGAGCCTACGTTCCAAAGCATGGAATGGGGAACATTTATAAGGATTACAATGAGGTGTAACTAGGAATCTAGACTCTACCTCAAAGGCATCACTTACTACCCAGCCATTCTTTTCTGATGAATTTTATAGAATGTTTAACCGGCGTTTTTATGTAGCCAAAGAGCCCACAGTAAATGCGCCAGCACACAGCTTCAAGGGCCTAGAAATGTTCTGCCATCCACGTGCATTTCACAGCTGTCACTCACAAGTGTCACTTCGCCACATGACATGTGAATCCAGTGTGCTGAACTGTGCAGTTTTCTTTTGAACTGTCGTGTTTTGGCATGGTGAGGTGTGTTAATACAGCCATCCTGGTGATTTCTTCTTCCAAAAGGATAGCCAAAGGAGGGGAGAAGAATTTAATTTACATGGCTTCTCCTCTAATGCGGATTTAAGGTGTAAAACACAACTTTCGTCTGCCTGCGTTTTATTAAATTTCAACATAGGATCTTGCTTGAATGTTTTTGTGATAATTCTTCTGTTTGACATTTTAGAAATACTCCATCCCCATCTTTGTTACTGCAATCATCTTTTGAATGTGCTTTTGACAGTGACCTTAGTTTTCTTTTTTGCTTTTCTCTTTGTCTAGGTGGCTTTAAAACTGAACAATCGATTCTTCTGTGGTGGCTCTATAGTACAGCCCAATTTAGTTGTGACTGCATCACACTGCCTGGCAGATCTGTCGCCGTAAGTAGATTTCTTCTCTAGATAGATTTACTATGATCACATTCACCCAGTTGTATTTCTTCCACATGCCGGTCAGGGGTGAGGGTTTAGGAGAGGTGCCTTTTTAGTTTGTTTGCATTGTGTCGACATATGTTGTAATTAGCAGTTTTGCAACACCTCATCCCTTCAACAGTTGTGATCGCCCTGAAATCTAAATAGCACTTCGATTTGTTAGGTGTCATTATGTGGTTCACTATTGTCAACCAGACTCCACCGAGTGTACGTTTTCATGCTGTCTGGTTTGCAGTTTTTTTCTCTGCTGCATCAAATCTGAGCTCAAACAGGTACCTTGAACTGGCCTCAAATGGCCTTGATGACCTTAAATTGTTCATGAATACTGAATGGGAATAAGTAGCTAGGTGGAATTGTGGTTGCAAATTTAAGAATGCCGCTGAAAATAAACCTGTTCCTTGATCCAACAGGGTCTTATTGGTATTACTGTATCGACTGGATAATGAATGGGTGCATACATTGGGACACACCACCAAGACGATACTAAGCCACATGTGATGCTTTGTTTTAATTAAAGATGTACAGCCTTTACAGTGACTCCTACTTTGTAATTGGCACGTTCAGCTTGTAAGATGTCACTTCCTCCATAACACAACATGCGTATTAAACCTGATACTTGGGGTATTGTTTGCCTAAACCTTTTGCTTTTACCCTTCTGGTTTTGGCTGATTCTCTTTTCGTGGCCTTAAGACTCCTGGCACTTTCCCACTGTTATTCTGTGTGAAAGCGCATGCTCTTCCTACACATGCTAGGATTGGTTGAGGTGCTGTACCTGTGAGTGCCCTATAAAGAGGTATACCATATACCCAGGGCAGGTACTGTACTTGCTACCAGTAGGACGCAGCACTAATTGTGCCACCGACAACAATAGCCTTTCAAACACATCTCAAGGATGCCATGTAGGCCTGTGTGTGCGCACATGGACTTATGCTCAGCTTGGCCTGTCTAAACCACTGGCCAATCCTTCGTGTTCCTTTCACTACCACTAGAGCACCCCCCTAGGGTAAGCCCTGAGGGGTGAAGCAAATTGTAGGTGAAAGGTAGGGCAGGTGCATGTGTGTTCCCTGCCCAGGTGGTGAAGAATACCCATGTGTTTTCACTACTTATAAGGTTTGCTCTTCCTATAGGTTAACATGGGGGAATGGCTAACTTGACTTTAGGCTGTAGTGGTGGCTTACAGTGGAGCAGCTTCGTGTTCTTTTCTGTCATTGGATTCACAAAGACCAATCCTCCCTTATGTAAGCTATTAATGGCAAAGCCATGTTTACCAATTATACTTCTAAAAAGTAGCCATTTCTCAGCGCTAAACTCTTTTGTGTGCCTATTAGCTTGACTCCAATCCACACTGGAGGCTGCGAGAGCTCATCTGTGCCTTCCCCAGAGACCGACCTAAACATTGGGAATGCAAGTGGAACTGCAGACAACTGGCATTTGAGGGACTGTGCTCAATAGATTGTGGGGAGAAGTTTTGACACTTGACCTCTAGGAAGCCATATCATGGCCCCACTAAAGATTAAGACCTGCAATCCAAGGCCTTGTGGCAGACAGGGCTGAAATTTAGGGGAGACATATGCGGCTCTGCAGTGCACAAGGAGGAGACTACCATTGGAAGGGACTGTGCACCCTGCCTGAATAATGGCTGGCCAGGGCCGACTACCTGCTGATGTGTGGCACCCTGAAGTGTGCTCTCCAAGGGCTTGTTGTCTTACCCCCTGTTCTTTGTGGCGGTCTCAGGGTCATCGAAGACCTCCCATGAGGGACCTAAACCATCTACGTGTTTCACCTGGACAGCTGTGCCCTTACAAGCGCCTACTCAGTCTTTGGGATCCTTACTGCAGCGCAGGGTGACCGCAGAAGTAAGTATTGTCTTGGGACTGGATTCCCTTGTGTGGAGCTCCCAGTCTGTGCCTGCTTCTGTGGACCCTGCATCATGGGGCATCAGCATGCACAAGTGTCTTGGTGGTGAGCGGATTCACTGGTTGCGGGACCCAGTGTGATCGTGCCACATCTCTCTCATGCGACATGCTGACTGCATGCTCATTGTGTGCAGTGTCCAATTCACAGGTTGTAAAACTTGGAGGGCGCATCCATGGTAATGCTGCATTCTACCTTGTGTGGTACTACTGACCTTGTGAGTGTATGTGGAACCGGATTGTTTGGTGCGACTTGGATCATCGTGCACATCGGATCGGGGTGCCTCATTCCCGGGAGGTGCAGTGAATCAGACTGTGGATTGATTGGAACCAGATCCTCTGGTGTGACTCTGATAATCGTGCACCAGACTTTGTGCATCATTTCCATAGAGGTACGGCAAGCATAACTTTTTGTTCATTGTAGCCTAGTGTGACTTGATTCAATGTGCACCAGACGTTGTATATCACTTCCCATGGAGTGCGAGACAACTGCACCCCACCTCACCCCCATTCACAGAGTGGTCCGTCTTGCCCTCCGTGTGGTGAACCCAACTGTCTTCTCACTTGGCCTGACGACTTCATGTTGCCAGGTAGTTTTTCTGAGAGTGATCAGAAGGTCAAGAGACTGCATGACCCCTCCCCCACCCCCCCCCCGTGATTCGCAAAACTGGTTTGGTGCCCGAAGGTGAATTGAGGGGCCTCTTGATTGATCTGGGACAACCTCTAGCCTGTTTCTGCTTTGCATAAAGTTGGTGAACTTTGAGAGTGTTGGGCAGCCCCCATTTCTCGACTGTTGCCTGGTTACCCAGATAGTGACTCTATCCTTCTCCAGGTGCCCCTGAATAAGTGTGATCCCGGCCTTAAACTGGCATAGTAAGGGGTGCTTTGACTCGGACCTGTGGGCAGAGTAGAGGATGAGGTAACAGAGGTGAGGGAGGGATTGACCCACGGGGCTCGCATTCATATTCTCAACTGACCTACCGGATATCATTTGCACTATGTTATGGTGCCAAGTGCGTGTGTGTATGCAATTATGCTTCATACAGACTTGCCGATATCCTTTGCACTGCGTTACGATGCTGTGAGTGTGGTGCATGAGAACAGCCTTCTAACAGTTGTAATGGGTAGCGATGTTTTACTTGGTTGTTTCATTACCTAATAAATACTCCATTTTCACATTGGCTTGACCAGTGCAGGCTTGGCCTACAGTGCTGCTGAAGTGTTATAAATTCCAGTGTGTACCCTTTCCTGATAATCGTTTTCACCCAGGGTCCACCCTAGAAATGTGTGGATTTGAATTGTTTTCTAGGGTGGATCCAGTTCTGACAACGTTTCGCACCACATAAGGGTGTGGGGTGAAAAAGGATTCTTCCCAGGTGTGCGTACTACTGATGTCATTTTAACACTGTTGGGCCTAGTACTGCTAGTAAATATTTCCAATTGTGATTTATGCCCAGAAACACATGATGTTCATGTTAATGTGCGTTGAATGCAATCTTTACTTACATACACCATGTGTGAAGTCTTTTATGAAGCGAAGTATATTTGTGTTTTGAGTACTATGCCAAAGATATACATATTACCTCTGTGATAAGCCTGATGACTCTGTGCTAAGCTACCACAGGGTGAGCTCAATTTATACAGTGAGTGTCACCGAAAGTTCCCTCTAATTTATTTCCTCTGTGTGGCAGCTCAAGATCTGAGTGCTGCAACCAAGGCTTTGTGCACCAAGCATCTGATCATGCATTTGAATGCTGCGCTCCACAATATAAATCTGTGACAATCACCACTACAAACCTTTAACAAAGAGTGTGAAACGGGTGCATTACACACTCAGTGCTATTTAATAAGGTCTTGAGACAGTTTTGCAATGCAGATAGCACCCTCATAACATGAATTGTTTACTCTTGTAGCAACTACACCCCATGTTTTGAAAAGGACAGGACACACAAGGTACTACCATTACAAGTATTTACTAAACACCAGGGTTGATGAAAGCAGTGAAAGAATGAGTTATTGAGCTTGAACCAGGATTCAGGCTGGACCAATTGAAATATGCTAACATGTTCCCAGTGTAATTCGCCAACACTGGAACACATTGAGCAGGGACCACAGGTTGTCTGAACAGGAATCTACAGGCAGTGAAGGGGCTTTATTATTTACAGTTTAAGTTGGCCCAAAACAAAGGCTTCATTTAAAGGACCACCAGCCCTACTTTTGTTTTAAGAATGATGCTGGACAGGAGCCACCTGGAGCCTAATACCTAGATTCCAACGCAATGGAGGTTAAACAAAGGCACACAAGCGTAACTTTACAAGTAAAGTACTTAAAAAAACATTTGAGGCTGGTTTTGACTGTTTTTCCCTTCCTATATAAGCTACATACATGTGCTTTAAGAAGGTAGGTATCTGTTAAGAGTGCATAACTGGGTGAAACCAAGTATGGATTTAAAATGTAACCGTAATGGGGCTGTCTGTAGTTATAAAAATGTATTACTAGACAAAGGAATACTTTTTAGCAGCAGTATACAGCAAATTGAGAAAGAAAATCAGGTTCTAAACACATGCCTTGCACTTTGCAAGAGGCTCGTTCATACTGGTTACACTGTGCTAACTTGGGATTGCCAATTATGTACTTCAAGTAATAAAGGATGTGTCAAAAGTAGTAACCCACTGAGCTAACTACAAATTACAATTTGTGCTTGGCATGCTAACCTATGTGCTTTACAGGAGATGCATTAACCCTCTATGCAGCATTGAGTCAAAACTGGAACTAGTCAAAACCCATATCTCCATCGACTGCATTAACCAGCAGAATTATCTGAACTTCACTATTAACCCCTAAGAATTCCTGGGCACACAAAGATCTCTGCAGAGGGTGTATTAACCCCATAAGATATTTTAAATTGCAGCCTTTGCAATCAAGGGAGTAACGGTGGCCCCCCGAGCTGATAGTCTGGGGATGGGCATAATTCTCTTTCTGCACTCCCGATGACCAGTGGTGCCCAGGCTACTGAGAAGACTGATTTAGTCCTCGCTGTGACCGAAGCGCATGCGCTATGCTTGCAATTTTTGCACGGTTTGGTGGTGCTACCCAGTAGAGGGTTGCTGGGTAGAGTCACAGCAGTAACCTTTCCTTTTTGGAGGTGGTGTGTACACTGCAATATTTTGGATAAATGGGAGAGAAGCAAGATCCCAGACTGGGGGTGCATTCCGAAGCCATTCGAAGGTCTCTGGCACTACAACTACAACTCCTTTTTCATCTGCTTTGCCCCAGCGTGTCAAAAAACGAGTGGGGCAAGCTACAGCACGAGCCCATAAAAACGACATCCTCTGTATCAATATTGAAGAGCATGAAGAAGGTGCAAGCATCATTGAGGACCAGCATTACCAGGAGGGGGCTTTGGAGGCAGTATCGATGAGCTGCATTCAGAGCGCTTTTAGCCCAGAAATTGCGTCCGTTCCACCCAGTCAGACCTTGGTGCAAAATTCAGTGGGGGTAAACCTGGAACCGGAGGTTTGTCATCCAAAAGCTAGAAAAGTCATGTAATATCTCCTCTTTATGAAGGCCAAAAAGGGTTTGGGTCCAGGCGCATGCTCCGGGGCTGATCTGTCTGAGAAGCCACAACCTCCGCAACAGTCCTCTGCTCTCCCCCCAAGGGGGTGATTTGCAGATATTTCAACTATTGGTGTCCCCAATGCAGTCCGCAACAGCCCTATGTGCATCAGAGACTGAGCAGGCTGACTCTGGATGCGGAAAGACTCAAAAGGGCCTAGGGTTAAATCTCGCGAGATGAAAACCTTCAGGGGAATCTCCCCGCTACTATGCAATGGAACCCTAAGTCTATGTTAAATCTCATTCTCGAGGAAATAAGGGATTATAAAGCATAAAACTTCAAAAATTGCAACTTTACATGTACAACTCTCTAAGATCGAGAAGACTGTTGCCCAGATCTCGGAGAGGTTAAAAAAGTTAACTATTGCAGTCAAAGTAATTCTCATGGAGTGGAAATCTTTTTCGTCCGTCTCTTACCATACGTGGTGGGCTTGGGTTTCCTTTCTACGAAGTGCTCATACGTCAGTGGACCATGCTCATCTTTCTCCTTCTATTTCCTCTGGTGTTTGGAAAGCCTTAGACTCGTACATGGAGTTGGCATCTGAAGGGTTGGTGGAGCAATATCCCTTTGATTTGTCTGGTTAGTGTTGTCCTGTGTGTTGGGTGGTTCCTCTGGAAATCCTCTCCTCTTTCTTTTCTTCTCTGTCTCTCTTTTTCTTTCCTCCTCTCTTTCTTACTCTTTCCGTCTTTTCTTTTTACCTTTCTTCTCTTTCCTCTTCTCCCTAATTTGCCATCTGTGGGTGATACTTTTGATATATATCTTTGCCAGTTATCATTTTGGGTCTTCCCTTCTTAAGTAATTTATTTATCGGATGTCTGTAAATTAATGTATGACAATGATTTGCTCTCCTATTTATTAATTCTACATTAATGTATCTATTACCTTATTGTCCGATATCAATTGTATCACTTTGGCTTGTATCTTATGCTTCATATTTGCGCTTTTAAAATAATAAAATTCTTTTGAAATCAAAAAAAAAAAGCAGAATTAAGGATCTCTGAGCTGTGATTTCTCCAAGGCTCCTGAACCATCATAGCACATCTTGAATACGCTATAGCTATATATTACACAACCAGAATTTGGATTCTTGGGTATTTTGGGCTAACTGAGGCCAGTGATTGCAATCATAAAATATTTTCCTGTTTTTTCTAGGTACGGAGCGCTGACTCTCAGGGATGGGGCCTTGTTTATTATGACTCCAAGGCCCAGGAACTACTATTGCAAATGCCGAATAAGACCCAGCTATACAGTGTGCTACCAGATTGTGGATGTTTTGCTATTTAGTGGTTTTTGGGGCAAGCATTTGTGCACTTCGGATATTTTCCCTATTCTTTCTATGCACTTACTGTTTTCATTTAGGGCTGGGTCCTTGTTCATCCTGTTTTCGGCATCCTGGCAGGGTGGGGCCATGGGGGGGTAGGCCGTTCGATCTTGACACAAGGTCAGGGTGCCAGTTTTGTGGGTGCGGGGAAGCATGAGCGGTGTGAGTCTGATGGAGCACCACTCACTGCGTCTGGGGGGGTGGTAGTAATGGAGGGTTAGGGAGAAGGTGGAGGGTTGGGGGGAAAAGCTTGATTAAAAAAAGGATCCAAATATTCCAGATATTCAGTTGATTAGTTTATGCATCAAGGATTGCAGAGTAGAATGTTAATCTTGTTTGAAGAGAGGACCAACCATCGAGTTGATTTCTTCATTAGTCTATGGCAAGAGAAAGATGGGACTAAAGGTGGGAATCCAGTTTCTCTCTGTGTGAAAGGCAGTTATATGGTTGGTGTAACCCTGATCTGCACGTCTGGGAGGGGTAGCAGTAAAACATTTTTTCCTAAAGCCTATTCAAGAATGTGATCTCAATATGAATTACACCCTGAAGGTAGTTTCCTTTAATGCAAATGGCCTTAATAATAATAAGAAACTACAGGCAATGCAAAGTTGGATTTTAGCTGAAAAACCAGCAGCGATTTTTGGTTCAAGAGTCCCAGTTGGAAAGCTGTCAGGATTTTAAATGTTTAAAAGTTGAGCAGCACATAGAGGGTTTTTTTCCTCTCAAGCGGGCCACCAGGGCACTGCTATTTTTTGGGAAAAAACTGGGCTCTGAATTTGTAAACAGTGCCAGCGATAACGGGGGTTGCTGGTGCTGGGTGAACTGCTCGATGTGATCAAGACTTCTGTTTGTAATGCCCCAGTCGAAGATATTACACCATACGAGGATTCCAAACGTATTAGAAAATCCTGGTGGATTGATAAGGGGGGGGATGGGTTCAGTGTGCTGCAGCACCCAGAAGGGTATTCCTTGGTTAAGTAAAACGAACATACAAAACCAAAATCTCTGAAAGTCATTAGGAACTTTCAGCAAATACTTGGATTAGTAGACCCTTGGCGGGCAGCCTGTCCTGCAAAAATTATATACACTTGGTTTTCAGGGAGATTCCATAGCTCTTGGTGCATCTCCAAAGCTTTGAATTTTAAAACACAAAGCACCATACATAATGGGTTTACAGATCGCGCAATGATTATTCTTGCAATAGTGGTCGGTAAATACCCATCCTGTCCTAGACGCTGGGTTTTTAATAAACCAAATCAGCAAGAGGAAGGGTGGGTGCAAATTTGCAAAGAAGAGATGATGGAAATTTTGACTATTAATGAAGCTCCAACAGGTATCGTATGGGACGCCCTGAAGGCATTTATTAGAGGGAGAGCGATGAGCAAGAATGTAGAAAATAGCTTAAAAGCTAAAAAAAACAAAAAAACTAAAGCAACTTTTAAAACAAAAGGAACAGCAGAGTTATGATTAGGTTTTTGAAGAATTCATGCAGGGCTTATAAAAGCATTCGACCCTGCTAGACAGGCAATGAGCGCAGCATATTATGTAACAGGCACTTTTTTAAGTCTGGCCATACCCAAAAAGTGTATGAGGAAAGCAGCTTTCCTGGAAAATTTCTAGTTTGGCAGGCAATGGAACAAGTGGGCAATAACAGGATAAATGACTTAAAATTCCCAGCCTCTGGAATTAGGAGTAAGGAACCAGCGAAAGTGGGAGAAATCAGGTTACAACACATATCTATTCACAAACTCAGTCAGTGGACATACTCTCTGGGCAGGTTTTTAGAGGACTGTAATATTCCAATATTTAATAGAGAAGAGGGGGTTAATATGTATTGATCCTTCTCTAAAGAGGAACTGATGGAGGTTATCAGGAACTTCCCAAATTGCAAAGCCTGTGGCACGTTGGATACCCGGGGGAATTTTTCTAACTTTTTTCTGATCTTTTAGCCGATTACCTTTTATTGTTCACTAATACAATGCTACAAGGGGGTCCTATACCGCCTTCATTTTAAAAAAAAAAAAAGGAAATATGGTAAGCTTTTCAAAGAAAGGTAAGGATGCCGAGGATCCAAACTCGTAGTGCCCTATTACATTACTAGCACCGATTATAAAATCATCACAAAGCTGTTTGCCAATAGATTTAACTCAATAGCCTCAGGCTTAATTCATAGATCAGAATTGCTTTATAGCCAGGCAGCAGTTAGGGACAAATAGTAATACACACTAGTTGGTGGAAGCCTTGGACTATTTTACAGTTCATGATATACAAGGTTTTGTGCATCTATTAGATGTAGAAAAAGCTTTTGACCTTGTGGTCTGGAAAACCTTTTTTTAATATTTTGACCAGATTTGATATTCTGTCTTAGATCACGATGCTTGTATCGAAGATGTACTGTAAAGCAGAAGCCAGTATCCTTCTCACAATCTTCTATCAAAAGGGCAGGAGGGAAGGGCCATCTGACAGATATCCAAAAGTAAAGGTATAATATGCAGGGCAGGTTGAACTATAATGTTATTTTGGCCAACTTGACCTTTAATGTGACTATTAGCTCAAAAGTATGTCACACTGTTTTTTTCTCACTAAGGAGGAAACATGGGATACTCCAATTTATTACAGAGGAGGCGAGTAGTATAATCCTACATGCCTGGTTTAAAATTACTCAACACCAGTTAAAGTGATGAATAAAAAACGAAATACAATATTTTATGTGATAAGGAGGATCAAGTGTCAAGTGATTGTATTTAAATGATAGAATAAGTGAATAGATAGATGAATGCCATTAACCATTGTCCAAATGTACAGCTGTCTAAATAAATTATTTTATTGTTTAGATTTGCTGAAAACTTTTATAGTCCTGAGGAAGGTGAAAATTTCAAGGTTACACAAAACGCTGCGTCGACTGTTTAAAAAAAAGTTTTTAACTGACACATGAATTGTTGTATAATCTAGATTGTAACCTCTGTGAAGAGGACTATTAGTCATTTTTATTATATTATCTGTAGAAACATGTATTTGAATTTAGATGTTTACAAATACAGGTTTACAAATAATGAATACATTATTTTATGTATAAGTTTTGTTTTCGAAATTGTTTATTATAAAAGTTTTTTTCTGTACATTTGTAATGCTAACTGGGTTATATCGATAGGGAGACACTTGATCCTCAGTGAGGCAATTGCCCCGTTTTATTTAACTCTACAGGGACTTGTTTGTTTCTTGTACTTACCCCGTCCCTCTGCGTAGCATTGGGGTAAATCCCCCCCCCGCCCCATTTTTTTTATTCACTTTTGTGATGCAAATAGTAAATTGGGGTCCACTTTTTTCTGTAGTCTGTTAGACTCTTATGGCCTTGTTCTTTTGATACATTTCTAAATATCTGCATATCTCACGTCTTTCCTCCTCAGCACTCTTCACTCCCTGCTGCACATACTTGCTTGCATCTTTCTGCTCACCTTCACACACAAAATGCACTAACACAGCTGGAAGCGCTGCCTATTTCTTGATCTTTTGACAGTACGTCCTTCACAAACGTTCGCAAAAAGCTAATTTACAGTTAGCTCTGCATAGAGGCCAAGGATTGAATACATATGTATTCTTTTTTTCAGTTAAATAATTTTTATTAAAGACAAAAGCGCACAAGATAAGCGATACAAAGTAAGCTAGTAGGAGTAAGTAATGTGAAAAACATGTGAGCAAGTATAGCAGTTGTCTAAAAACAAGTTAATATAATCCGACAGAGGAACAAGATTAAATCAGTATAAAGCAGTACAAAATAACAGTTTGTTAAGAACAAGCAATAAAGGTCAAAGCATAGTATACCATAAGAAATATAAAACTCCTAAAAAGAAAATGTAACAGTGCAAATATATTATTTAAATAGCAGAGTGAAGATTTTTATAAAAGAAAAAAGAAAAAAGGAGAAAAAGGGGAGAGAGAAGGAAAGGATAAGAGGAGAGAGAAAAGAGGTACAGAAAAGAGAGAGGACAGAGAGAAAGGAGAAAAGAGTAAGATAATGAGAAAAGATAAGGACTACGGTGGTGATGATAAGAATGATGTGAAGGGTAACCATAGTAGGTCGGACTTAATCTGTAGGTGAATGGAGGATTGAGGGATAGATGCAATTCTATGTTCGTCACATATATAATTCCACCAATGCAGAAAGGATAATTTAGAATTGTCTTTCCAGCAAGTGAGAATAACCTTAAAAGCCACAGCAAGAAACAAATCTAATAATGGAGAAGCAGGGGTATCTAAAACAAAATCTGGTGAAACAGTACCTAAAAATACATTTTGAATTCTAAATTGTACATTATAAGAAAAGATCTGAGTACATTTTGACCATATCTCCTTCCAAAAGGCACAAACTTTAGGACAGTAAAATAATAAATGTAATAAAGAGCCCTCAGCTGTAGAGCAAGACCAGCAAGATGATGAGTTAGAGTGATTGATTTTATGTAACAAAAGCGGAGTGATGATGACTCTATTAAAAATAAAGAAGAGGGATTGTGTGAGATTTGCAGCTTTGGAAGTTTTGAATAATTTCTGCCAAAACTTATCCCAATGTGACACAGATAAAGTCAAGGAAAGGTCAAGCTCCCACTCTAGTTCCACCTTAGATTTAGCCCATGTGCAGATAGGAGTAGACAGAAATTTATAGATATAGGAGGCACTAGGAGTAGCATCAGCAAAAGTATGGCAAAATAAAGAATCAGAAGGAGACGCAGGGGGAGTTGGGGAAGAGGAGAATTTCTGTAGACACTCCTGCAGAATTGGGGCTAGTGTATTATATTGCAGAATACAGGAATCAGGGAGATTGAAAGTAATTTGTAACTGATGGAAGGAGAGAATTACATTGTTGACAATTAGTTGATGTACAAAAAGAAGGCCCTTCTCTTTCCATTGTTTGTAATAGAATGACTTAAGGCGAAATTTAATGTACTTGTTAAACCACAGAGATGAAGCTAGAAAGGATTCATAGTTATTCATGTTCTTAAAGAAAAGAGCGTGCAACAACATATGGGAATGTTTCAAAATGGGATATTTGGAAATAAAAGTACAGTTAGACATGCTAACAACATCTCGCATTGAAAAATCATTCAGTAAGGAACATTCAACAGTAACCCAAGAGGGTTTAGGTAAATCCTGATAATCCCTAGACAAAGCAAAAAATTGACGAATCAAGAAGGCATTGTGATACAAATTAAAATCAGGAAACCTTACACCACCTTCATTTTTAGGACGAATCAATTTAGTCAGAGCAATACGTGCATGTTTGTTATTCCATAAAAACTTTGAGCATAGCGAGTTAATCTGGGAAAAATAATATTTAGGAATTTTGAAGGGTAACATTGACAATAGAAACAAAATTTGAGGAACAATCATCATTTTAATTGTATCAAGTCTACCCCACCAGGAGAGGAATAATGGAGACCAGAGATTCAGCAAATTAGTAATTTTAAGTTTTAAGACAGAGAAATTTTGAGCGAGTGTATCACGAATGGTGGGGGTAAACCATGTACCAAGGTATTTTATTTTTTGGGGACACCAAGTGAAATTAGACGATGCAAACCTATATCTATAGCATGAAGAGTTTAAAGGCAAAACCTCCGTTTTAGAAAAGTTCAATTTGTAACCTGAAACCTTAGCGAACGATGCAATTTCGTTCAAAAAGGGGGGCAGGGAGGATACAGGGTTAGACATATATAAATAAGTACATCATCTGCATATGCGGACAGTTTAATATGTTGAGATTTAAGATGAAAACCAGTAATAAGCACATTATTTCTGATACGTTCTAGGAATGGTTCTAGACATAATAGGAAAAGTAATGGGGAGAGGGGGCAGCCCTGGCGTGTTCCTCTTTGAAGGGAAAAATAAGGGGAGAAAAGACCATTGACAAAAACACAGGCTTTGGGATTGGTGTATAACAACTTAACATAAGAAATAAACTTTGGGCCAAAGCTAAACCATCTTAAGGTGTGAAGCAGAAAATCCCAGTTGACACGATCGAAGGCTTTTTCAACGTCCAGGGATAGAGCCGCTAACGGGGAGGGATATTTTGTACTGAGAGCAAGGATATTGGAAAACATTCTGGCATTGTCAGACGCCAAACGACCTTTAACAAAACCAACTTGGTTAGGATTAATGAGATGAGGAATAATTTTCTCTAAGCGGGAAGCCAACATTTTTGCAAAGATTTTACACTCATAATTAATTAATGTAATAGGACGAAAATTTTTACAGTAGGAGGGATCTTTATCTGGTTTGGGGATCACAATGATAAGAGCTTCCAAAAAAGAACCACAGGCTTGGGAATTAGAAATAAATGAATTAAAAAGTTCTAATAATTTGGGTGCAAAAATTGAGGAGAAAGCAGAAAGTAGTTCAATAGAAAAACCATCCGGTCCGGGAGCTTTGGCTTTCTTCATAGATTTAAGTGCCTCAGTTAATTCTTGCAAAGACACTTCTTCTTCAAGGGGTTGAAATTTATCGTGGGGAATTTGAGGCTTAGGGATATCCCTGAAAAACGTAGCAAAATCCTCTTCAAAGGGATTGGTGGATTCTGTGTATAGGAGTTTATAATATGATTGAAATGTATCCATAATATCTGAGTCCGAAGAGAGGAGAGAGTCATCAAATTCTGAATGGATTGGGCCAATAGGTTTTCGTTCCGATTTAATTCTTAAATAGTTTGCTAGCATTTTCCCGGCCCTATTTTGGCCTCCATGATATTTAGACTTAACCTTGAGGAGGATATTACAGGCCTCCGTTGTGGCAATCTTATTCAGGGTGGATTTAGCTTTGATTAATACTTGTAGAGATGATGAAGATTTGGAAGAGTAGTACTTGTGTTCTAACGCTTTTATGTGGATTAAAGTTTCTTTATATTTAGCATGCAGCAACTTTTTCTTTTTCGAGGAATAGGCAATAGTAAAAGCTCTGAAAGATGCTTTAAAAGCATCCCAATTGTTGTGTAGGGAGGTATCTAAAGAATTATTAAAAGAAAAAAATTCCTTAATAAGAGGTCGCTTCTGAAATAAAAGTACGATCTGATAAAAGAAAGTTATTGATACGCCATCTACCTTGTTTGCAAGTGGTGAGAGATAAATCAATATGGGTGGAGACAGGAGCATGGTCAGAAATAAAAATAGATCCAATTTCAGATGACTGGAGACAAGGTAGCAGTGATTTGGAAACAAGAATATAATCAATACGAGATCTAGTATGATGTACAGGGGAAAAAAAAGTAAATTCTGAGGTATCAGGGTTACAAGTTTTCCAAGAATCGAATAGCGGGCGAGAAGAAATGGCTGTTTGAAAGGATTTGTGGGACTTGTCAGGTTTGAACTTGCATTTGGATTGCCTGTCAGTGAACGGGTTCAACCAATTATTAAAATCACCACCAATCACAATACTATCATTAGGAATTGATGATAATTTCAATTTGATAGAATTCCAAAAGTCAATATCAGGTTTAACAGGTCCATAAATATTGAAAAAAAACTGTTGTCTTTCATTAATGATAACCTCAGCCAATATCCAGCGACCATTCGGATCACACTCAGATGACAGAATTTGAGCATTAATGGATTTATGAAATAAAATAGCAACACCTCCATGTCTGTCATTAGCCGGAGAGAAAACAATCTGGTTGACCCATTGACGTTTAAGTGATTCTTTATCATTGCAGTGGGTTTCCTGTAAAAAAGCAATCTGGGTGTTAAGTTTAGCAAGATGAGACAATACCTTTTGACGCTTGACGGGATGACCCAGACCACGAACATTCCACGACACGACGTTAATCATATTTGCAGGACCAAGGGAACGTACAAACATAGGACCATAAAACTGCAGGATTGACAAGAAGAAGAAAGGAAAGACATGTTACATTCAGTAAAACATGAAGACAAGTCATATGAAATAAGCCAGACCTAGATACTAAGACTAGAAATGAGGGGAAACGAAGAGGAAGAGGAGAGTAGAAATAGATTAGAGAGAGAAAAGAATACAATGGGAGAAGTAGGTGGAGTAAAGTAGACAGATCAAGGAAAAACATCCAGATCTGTAAAAAGGGAGAAAATCTAAGAACGGGGAGCAAAGTGACACCGGAGGACACGGACCACCAGGAAAACAGTTGAAAAAGACAATGAGATGAAGCCGAACCTCACAAGTAGAAAAAGAACAAAAAAGCAAGAAGGAAGACATGCATATCAATATAACAAAGAAGCAAAACAGATAAGCGTATCAATATAATAATGAAGAAAAACATTCCGACAATAGGGAAGAAGGAAATCAAGAGCCAGTGTCCATGCCATGTGCAGAAAAATTTTGAAGAAAAAGTTTGAGTTTTTCTGGATCCTCGAAGGAGCGTGTGCGACCTTCATGCGTAATCTTGCACAGGCAGGGATGAAGAATTCCGTATTGAATGTTGAGCTGACGCAACTGAGGTCGAAGAGCAAGAAATTCTTTACGTCTGGCATTAGTAGCGTTGGAAATGTCTTGAGATATAAAAATATTATGGCCTGACCAGGTGAGGCGACGCTTGAGCCTGACAGCTTTCAAGACTTGCATAAGATCGGTGAACTCCAGGAAGAGCATTATGATTCCACGCGGTCTATTAGCAGAAGGTATAAGACGACCCAAACGGTGTGCTCTTTGTATGTTGAGAGGATTTGCTGGGGATGGAAGATCAAGAAGCTCTGGAAGGAATTTCTTTAGGAATGATACTAGGTCAGCCCCTTCAACATTCTCCGGCAAGCCAAAAAGGCGAAGGTTGTTTCTGCGGTTACGATTTTCAAGATCCTCCGTGTGGAGCTTTAGTTTAAGGACTTCCTGTTCAAGAAAAGGGATCTTTGTAGCTATATCCTGCAAGTCACTAACCCTCTGTTCAATATCCAGTACCTTACTCTCCATAACGATCCATCTTTCCTAGGTTTGTTTAAGTTTGTCATTGGTAGCGGACATGAATGGCTGGAGGCCACGAACCTCATCTAAGATGGAGTCGAGGACAGGATTCTGCGAAGATAAAATTGGTGAAGGAGGGTCATTTTTGTGCCTCTTCGGTTTGGTACCTGAGCTCGAAGCTCTAGGGACATTAGGCTTGTTTGACATCCTGGAGCAGTAAGGAGACCGTGATACAGTAATCCACAAGCAACAGAAGCTAGCGCCACTGAAAGGCAGGAAGTAGGGAATTCAGCAGAAGCCGGAATATGCCCTAAAGGACTGTTATGCAATAAATAATAATCCTGGAGCAGCCAGACCGAATGGATACTGGAGCACAGATCAACAAGATCTCACCATGACTGGAGCTGGGACAGCGATGTCAAAAAGAAAAATGCCTCACATAATCCGCAAGAAATTAGGGAAGGATACCGCAGCTTTGAGGAGCTTCAAACCTCTTGTGGGAACATTGTAAGTAAAAGAGTCACACTTCCATATTCAATTTTTGGGTGAGGGCATGTTAGAAGATAAAAAAAGAAAAAAGAAAACTAGCACCGCAAAACGGACAAACAAAATGGCGGTCACTCATAGCCCAGAGGTAAAAGACCGCATCAACTGTGAAAACAAATAGAATGGTGGCAAAAACAGCTCACTGCACCGACCCCATCACAAAAAAGTATCAATAGGGAGGTCAAAGACACCAGGCACCGGGCAGCAAACAGTTGAAGGGCAAAACGCTGGAAAAATCGGAACGCGAGCGCCGCGATTCAAAATGGCGGACGCTCGCGTTGTGTGAAGGAAAATTCACCGCCGCGGCTCCTGGGGCGAAGAATAGAGTAGGAGATGCCGTTTGTAGTCAGCCGACTCACCGACCCATCATGCGCCTGGAGAAGTCTTCCGAGCAGGAAGAGGTGGTGTCCGAGGGTAAAGAATGGACACGGAAGCTCCGCGTTCACACGGAGCTTACTGAAAAGCCGCCATGTCGCTGCGGCGTCGAAGCCACGCCCCCCTACATATGTATTCTGAATCCCTATATGACCCACTGAGGGCACTGAGATTTGCTCTGCCTTCAACACTGAATTTCCTAGCTCTCAATCATGGCCCATTATAAACGCCCACCCACAAGCTGAACTCCCACAGATATAGAGGTAGCACTTTTCTCACTGTACATTTTACAGGAGTAATATACTGCATGACAAACATCATAAATACAACCTCCTGGAAAATCAGGAATCTTGGGGAATTCAGGGCAAGTGAAATGTAAACTGAACCCACATGGGTTTTGTCAGGCTGAGAGGCCAGTGTCTGTTTTTTACTGGTTGCGGCTAGTATTGGGTGGCAAGCCACAAGACAAGCGTCCAGCATAATTTCCGATAGGGCACCAGTCATATCACATTCCCATAACAGTAAGTGTATTGCAGAGCCACAAAATAAGCCAGAAGTATGTAATTGTTAGGAATCATTCAGTGATCATAACTTATCATGAGACAACATCTTTGTTCTTTAAAAGTGCATGGTTAGCCACTGTAAAGAGTGATGTGGGATAATAACCATAGTTGTTGACTTCGGAACTGGGGAACCGGGTTTGAGTATCAGCTCAACATCCTGGGATTCCGGGTAAATCACTTAATCTCCCTGTGCCTAAGAAAACAAATGTGCCCTTGTGTAATGTAACTGGTGCTCATGTATAGTGTTCCAATACCATTGGGTCAAGTTCTTGCCATGTTAAACTGCAAAAAATGCTTGAAGCTGAAGTAAAGGCTTTCTTGAAAGAATTCATGAATGCCTTCTTAAATCTTCAGACCATGTAGAGACAATTTCAGGCCTGCATGAATGTTCATCTTCTGAAATGAGCCTGGTTGCTGCAAAAACTTGTTTCAAGAGCTCGGGAGACTGCAAGCAGCTAGACTGTTAGACTTGCTGCCAGCTGGAATCAACTTTCGCAGAGGCTGCAAAATCAGTTTGTGCATAAAGTGAGCGTGTACCTATGGGTAACTGATGAGGTTGGCGAAGATAATTTGGTTCAGTGTCACTAGCAGTGAAGAAACCCATTTCTGTTAGGTGTTGCCTAGGAGCTCTGGCATTCTGTTTTACCAGTCTTAATGGCCAGGCACACAGAAGAAATTGTTGTATGGGATTCAGTGTCGTGAGCTTAGCCATGTGGTGCCTTTTATTGAAGTCAGTGTTTCTCCAAGTCGGCCATATCTCTTACAAAGACTTTCTCCCTAATCCCCTGAAGACTACGAAGACCAGACCCCACCTCAGTCTTATTCTGTGCCTTGTGTGCAGTGCTAACTCCTTCAATCTAGGGTCTGTTTCTACAGTGCATACCCAACCACCTGTCCCAGTGACTGACCGCATCCCTGCTACAGTGTTTAGTGAAGGTAGCTGTTAATGATGCATTGAACAAATGCTTCTGTATGGTTTCTGTGATCAAACGACCTAGGCTGATAAGAACGCTGATCCTGAGATATTAAGACCAGCCCCTGTACTGAGGTCCAAGAGCAGGTGCTAGTTTTCTCAGAAATAGGTTTGTGGGGAGGTGCTCAAGAAAGTTGTGACACTAAAGTGAGAGAATCTAGGGTTGCTGGTGGTCTCTTGCTTGTCCACTTTCCATCATTGTTAGAAATGGGATTTCTGGTTGGCTAGGGCTTGTGCCTAAGCCAGGCAGAAACCACCACTCTCGTCAGGGCAAGGGAGTTACATGCTGAAGATAACCCCTGCTCACCCCCTTGGTAGCTTGGCACGAGCAGTCAGGCTTATCCCAGAGGCAATGTGTAAAGCGTTTGCGCAACACACACACACACACAGCAGCGACACTCGGCACACCACAAAAGAAACTCCACACAAGGTTATATCACAAATAGCCTTTGTATAATCATTAACACATTAGAAACATAATCACACATTTACACTGTGCCAACTGGCACTAGGCAATATTCACAGGGGATTATATATAAGACCGGGTCAATCAGGCTACTGTCAGAACCATCTCCATGCAGGTAGTAAATATAAAACACAACCAGTAACTACTGATACCATATGACCTAAGCATTATCAGTCACATTAGACACCATCCTAAAATATCATAGAATGACATTAGGCATATCCACATTAGGCCCAAACCTTATTAGCATAAACACATAACGCACTAGGCCTCACCAGCATAAACACATTATGCATAAACATCCTAAACAAACACATTATGTCATAGGCATCACAAGCATAAATCACATTACACAATCACATTAGTGCCTTGCGGCCTATCAACATAGAACTGACTCCCTGGCCAACTGGCCTTTCGCTGGGGCTCAAATGCCCTCTGTCCGAAAATGTCAGGGCTGGCTGCCAATGCAGCAGAATCCCAAAAGTGCGCAATTGCGTTGTCCTAAACGTTGCATCTGTGACTAATTGCTGTGCAGCTGTGAAACAAAATGGGGGCATGAGCACTCACTGTGTCCTCTGGGTGGGTCCCCATTGGGACTCTGTAAGCAAATGTGCAAAACGTTGCAGCTGGCGCGGCGCAGCTGTGAAGAAGCAGAGGCCCTGGCATGACTGTGCTTCTCCTGTCCTACTCAGGGCCTTTACAACAAAAATGCTGCCAAACATTGCAGCTGCCCGTGCTGGTGCGGCACAGTTGTGAATACAGTAAAGAGGCCCTGGCACGACTGTGCCCTCGGGTCCTCGAAGAGAAATGCCCAACGTTGCAGCTGCCCTCTATCAGGCGGGGCAGCTGGGTTAATTTCTAAAATGTTGGGTCCGCTCGGGAAATAGGCACAGTCACTGCGCCTCGATCACTCTCTCCCCCTCTCTTCCCCAGCCATCCCCACTTACCCGGACTCTCTGCTGGGGGGAGGGGGTCTCCTCTGGACTCCTCTCTCTTCACTTCGGACAGGCGCCGGGGATCCTGTGCGCGGTGCTTCAATCAGCTCACGGGAGCCCTGCTCACTTCTGGGGGTGCATGGCAGGCCACGCCCACAACCAGGCAGCTTGCCTGGCTTCCGGGCCACGCTTGGCAGTGGCCCAGCGATTCCTCTCGGCAGTTTCCTTCCCCTTTGGCCACAATGCGGGGTGGGCTTCCGCTTCCATCCAAGCACAAAGCTGGGTGGACACCCGCATTTCAAATAGCATAAGAGCGGGGCGGGCACCCGCTTGCCAAAATAACCACCAATGCGGGGTGGGCACCCGCCTTAATGGTTCCGATACGGGGTGGGCACCCGCTCGGTTTTCACGCAGGTATGCGGGGTGGGCTCCCGCTTCTCTCCCCTCAATTACGGGGGAATCCCGACGTCTGGATTCCCTTTGGCCATATCGCAGCTCAGCGCTGCAGAGCCCTTGTGCTCCTTTTAATTTGACAAGGCTGGCGTCCCCCTCCCTTGGGCACCAGCAATAAAAGTATAGCGCTCAGGGGGCGCAAAAAGTCCTCAAGGTTTCAGGGGGCCCAGGGAGCCCAGCACACAGGGCCCTCCAGCAGGGAGCCAGCCCTCGTGACTGTTCATCCTGGGCCCCCAGCAGAAGCAAGCCCCCGCAAGTTCAGGAACACAAAAATCATGGGGTCACAGCCCCTACATTTATACTCCTTTGTTTGCAGTACCAGGGCTTGGGTGAACCAGCAAAAACTGGTTCAAGTAGGAATTGGAGCACCCTGTTTACCAGGCTCCTCTTCCCCTTTGTCAGGTGGGGGCTCGGTGATCTGAAACACCACAGGGGGCGGAGCCAGCATTGTACAGGCTAGGCACAGACCTATTCAGGGTCTGGGAATTACTCCTCACACTAATCCAAATGCAGATGTATTCAGCCTAGCGCTGACTCACCCTGCCCTTCCTGGAACCACACACACCTCACCAGCCAGACATGCAATCCACATCAGGCAGGCAGGCCCTTAGCACACATAAATGCCAACATCTAAAAGTAAAATTTCTAAAATAGTTATAATAAATCTGCGCACACCATTGCGTAGCATTTTATTATTACTATTTCAAACATACCAAACTTGACCACGCTGCTCCTCTCGTCTCAGGAATTACCACTGAAACACTTATCAGGAAATCCCCAATGCATTCCTATGGGAGGGCAGCCCCACAATAATGAGAAACCAAAATGGCTGTTTGTCACTACCAGGACATGTCACAGACTTAAGGTACATGTCCTATCTTTTACCTACAATGCACCCTGCCCATAGGGCTAGTTAGGGCTGACCTTAGGGCTGACTGACATGTAGAAAAAAGGGGGGCCACGGACATGGCACACACTTCAGGTGCCACGTCATAGCGGCAGTAACACTGCGTGCACAGGCCCTGCAATGGCAGAGGCCTGAGATTGGTTTGAAAAGCTACTTCAGTGGGTGGCGCAATCAGCACTGCAAGCCCACCAGTAACATTTAATTTACCAGCCCTGGGTACATGAGATACCTCTTTACAAGAGACTGACAGGTAAATTTAATAGGCCAAACGGGGGTAGACCACGCTTACCATATTTAACAGCAGTGCTAAAGTGCCCAAAGTCCTAAAACCACCAACACCATGTCAGAAAGGCTAGGAGAAAGACAAAGTTTAGGGATGACCCTGCAAAAAGGGCCAAGTCCAACAATCCTTATTTTCCACTGGTTCTCTCCAGAATTGCTAAACTTGGTGTGTTTTGTCATCCACTCTTACCCTGTATTGAAGTTCTAATATTGAGAAATGTAGTTGTACCTGTGAAGGTGGTAAAGCTTTGGTACTAGCAAAGATTACATTCCTTTGAGGTTTGAACTGATGGTTTATGGAGTCGGAATTCGACCTGGGCACTGGTCCTGAACTGGAGCAGCCTGGAGAAAAGTATTTGCAGCCAGGGCAGAGAACATTGCATCTTCAAATGGTCTGTCCGCAGAGGGGCTCGAGGACAGCAGGGCTGGGAGAGAAATCAAGGGTCAGTTGGGTAAATTAAAAATTGAGGCAGCAAAGGAGGAGGCTTCTGCAAAGAGAACCCATGAGGTTAAGAAATTGGCTCTGGAGGAAATAAGAATGGCCCTAGTGGATAGAAAGCTCACTGGTCCAAGGGAGTTTGCAAAGGTGTCAGACCACGTACTCTACTAGGGTGAAAAATGAAGCTACCAGGGGGTGACCCTGAAAAGGGTGGTTCAGGTTTGCCACCTCCCAAGCAGAGGGAGGGGAGAAAGCTAAGAACCCAATTCTACATCCAATGTGCCTTTCAGGGTAAATAATCCCCAGGGACAGGTTTTAGACCATGCTCTAATCTCTTAATTGGGAGATAGACTTAGATGGTAGACTTGTGGTCCCTGAAGGTGAGAGTAGTCTCTTCCAGTAGGTCACAGTGAATGGGATCCCTTGCACTGCTCTGAGGGATACTGATGCCAGCCACACCAGGTTAAGAGAAAGTCTGGTCCTAAATTTGTGTTTTTACTGTTGCAAGACCTACTTTTTCCAAAGGATTGGGTTACCTTATTACATTTTATAAGTGATAACGTTTGCTTCGGAGCAGGTAGGAATGTCCTGTTTGGTTCCTGAGGCCCTGTAATTTACAATCTGACTACCACTAAGAGGGTGGGGGGGGGGGGGGGCTAGAAGTCACAACTCTGAAAATGCCACTTTTAGAAAGTTGAATACAAAAAGGAGAACATGGCTCCGTTTGACGTTATGCTCTTATTATTTTTGAGTAACAAACAGACCACTCTTTTCTGTTTGAATGGAATTTTTATTAAACCATTCCTTTCTTTGCAATTGTTTATATTTACCAAAAAGATGTTAGTTGCATGAGAAGTAAAGAGACACACATTTTTCAAATTAACATACAAAACATGAGAAATACTTATGACAATTCACAATAGACAGTGCATGAAATACTTGTATACAAACACATTTATATACAACAACGTTGGACTTTTGCATCATAACATCAGAAACTAGAATACTCTTATCGCTATCTTGTTTTTGGGGCCAAACATGGGCCAAACACGGGAAAATGTTTAGTGTGTTTGTGTGGGGCATACAATTCAATACTACTCCTTCACGTCACAACAAGTTTATTAAAATTCCTCCATTTTGAAAAAAAAAAGTGCCGACGCATTTCTAGACCCAGTCCTCTGGTACCGGGACTCATCAGGGCATCATGTTAATGGTCAGCGATTTATTAAAAAAAAAAAAAATAATTCAACCAAAAAATAAATAAATGATGCAAACTCCGCATCAGTGAAAATGAAAACTAAACACTACTCTCCTTAAATATGCTTAATTAAATTTTTCTGTACTTGATTCTCGGACAGAGCTGCTGCTCTGACTCCTATTTGCATGGTAACCAGAATCTCTCAACGGAACTTACTGCAGTGCGCTTCGTAGCTTATGCCGGTGGGGAATTTCTACAAAACATTAAAATGATTTTCTATTTTAGTATATTTAAATACATGGACATTGGGCAACTCGACGAGACAAGGTAAAGTACCGTTCAAACGTTCCCGGGTTGATCGGAGGCAGGTGTCTATTTCTGTAATCATTGCATCCCTACAAACGAATGGGGGACATATTACAGAAGCCATCAACTTGTCAACGATTTAAACATGCTAGATTCCAGCATGAAGCGCACTTACTGTTTTTAAGTCTGAGCACATCCATATTCTATATCCAATATGAACCACAACTTCACTGTCAGCTAGGCATTCCCCATGTGAACACTTCCTGTATTTTTACCCTATGAATCATGGGAAAATGTTTTGGACCAATCACATTGACGTTCAGGTCCCATTGTGGCTAAGACAGGGCTAGTGCATTCTGGGACATGCAGTTCTGAGCTATACTCTTGAATCTTTTAGAAAGTTGGCATTTTCTTCTAACCATTTAGTGCCTTCAACTGTACTCTGGGGAATATGACTAAGTGTGGTTGGCCTGTGTATATTCCTCCCAGAGAGTATCACAATAGAGGATCTGGGTGTTGGCAGGATTACTTGATGAGGGGCGAAGCTGTTACCGGTCGCACTTGAAAAGACCCTGCTTGGCTCACACAAAGGGATTTACACTAGCATATTGTGCCCCCAGAAAGACTGGGACCTGGTTAGAGTCAGGAAATTCCACACATTTCTAAAGCTTCTCCATCTGCAAAAGGGGCACCAGTTATAAGAATGGGACCCTCAGAACCACTCTTCAATATACTCCTGGACCTGTAGATAATTTAAAAGGACTGCCCTGTTGTCTGAGAAGGAAGACTGGACCTGCTCCCATATTCCAGGCTGAAGTGACTTCAATATTCAGTTGAATGACCTCCTGTTCTGAGCTGTAGGTATACAACAAACTGTCATCTCTACATCTCCCCAGCTAACCTGCTGCACTGGACCTGCCAACGCAAAGCTCTAGTGAAACTAACTCTTTGTGCTACAGCGACCGCCAGTGACGACTGCCAATTGGAGATCTGCACTTTGCGACAGAGCATCAAAAGCTTACGGTGATTCTAACATAAAGCTTCAGCAACGACCACCCGCGACACCAGACGGCGACTACTATCCACAATGCCCAGCCACCTCTTTGTGCTACAGGGACAACCATTTGCGACGCTATCCCTGCAGCCTCCTACACCGTGAACTGGACTCTTCACTCCGGACTTTAGAAGGTAACTGTTTCAGCTGGACTAACCTGGTCCTTGTATCTGGCACGTGCTACATTGTGGTACGCCTGAACCTATGACTTTAACCCAGTTTTGCACTACCAGAGAACTGCGAGTGGTGCTTCGTGCTATTAGCCGCAACACTTGGGTTTAATCTTTAAATTGGCGTATTTCTATGCTTCTACTGATTGGATTTTAAATAATTTATATATATTTACTAATTAGTGTGGGATTTTTCTTGTCTGATGTTTTCACTTTATTATGGACTGGGCTGCATAAATACTTTGCATATTGCCTCTAAGTTAAGCCTGATTGCTTTTGTGACAAGTTACCTGACAGTTAAGCACAGGTTTATTTATTGACTTTAGTGGCTTACCGTGACAAGGATTGTGATGCTTCCTTGAAGGTCTCACACCTCCCTTTAACTAACAACCCATTTACATATCCCGGGGTGGCACAGGGATTTTCTGAGGTTTCCAAAAATGGGGAAAACCTGGGCTAGATTATTGTCCACTGTTCTGCAGGCTGGATCCCTCAAAGGCTATGAGATGCATTCCAGCTAGAGCGCTGCATGGGACGCCTCAATACCTTTCCACCCCTCCTGTCCTGAATTCTGAAGACCAGGAACAACCAGGCCAAAGTCTTCCTAGTGGCTCCAGATTGGGCCAGGAGAGAGTAGTATGTAGAACTTTTGGCTATGAGCATCTGTCCTCTGAACAGGCTTCTGTTTTGAGAGGATCTCCTATTGCAGCAACAGGTCAGGGTTGTGTATTTTATCTCACCCACAAAGTGGTGGATATTCTTGCTGCCAGGCATCATCCGACAAACTGTGGATGCCGGGTGTTGGAACAAATATATGAACTGGTGTGGCAGCCGAACTAATGACTCTCTACAGGTAAATTGGTATGATGTCTTGTTTGATTTGTTTCTGGCCCATCCGTACCATAAAAGGTTCACCTGATGTAATGAGGTTTCTAAAAGGTTTGACATGTCACCCTTCTCTCCCAAACCCCCCCCCCTTGTAATGCCACAATGAGAACTTAATTTGGTCCACACTTTCCTCATGTGAACCCCCTTCAAACTGATGCACAGCTGCCCTCTGCACGTCTGGACTCTGAAGACTTTCTTGTTGGCAAAACATCAGGTTTGCGCATGAGTGAGCATCATGCGTTCAGTGCAGCTGCCCTACACCAGCTTTTTCCCCAGAGAAAGTGGTGTTGGGGTGTTGACTCCTTTTCCTGTTGGAGAGCCTATCCCCTTTCTGAGAGTCTTTGCTCCATCTCACTCCTCTAAAGAAGGGACACTCCATCGGCTGGTCCCGAAGAGTCTTGAGTTTTTATATGGATTGCAGCAAAGATGGCAGTGTGAACAATCCGATCTTGGTCTGGTTATCTAGGGCAATGATGGGTAAGAAGGTGCCAAAAAGGATTGTGAAAAGGTGGCTAGTACATTGCATCAACATCGGCTGTACACTGGCCAAGAATCTGCCTCCGGCAGCACTCTGAGCCCACTCCACCAGGGCTAAGGCTGCTACTACTGCATCGGCATGCAGAGTGCCTATTGATAGGTCAAGCTGCAACATGAGTCTGCGCACATGTTCACAAAGCACTTCTGCCTTGACGGCCAAGTCCGATGAAAGGGCATCATGCAAGTCCTCCTTGAGGACTCTTTGGCCTGGGCTATTCCATGGACCCACCACCATCTTGGAGTCTAGGGGTAATCTTTTGGTATCTATTCAAAAGGTGAGGAATCTGCAGTTGGAAAAATTAATCCGAAGAACGTGTTACGTTTGAAAACATGCTTTCTGGTGGACGTTCTATCTAATGGGAGCTCCTGTTGAAGTTTCTGTCATGGTTCAGTCATGGAGTCCACAGGACACACACAACCAAGCACATTCCCATGTTAGGGAGATGCTTTACTTCGTACACACACGTACGCCACAAATGCACTATCGCCACCCACGATGAGTTCGGAGAATGAACCCTTTACTGCCCTGACCTGGAATGTTGATGGCCTTGGGGACAAAATTAAGAGGGCTGGTGACGTCTTTTATAAAACCGACCCACCCGGCTGTGGTGATGTTGCAGGAAACCCATCTTAAAGGCACAAAATGTGGATTCATAGCGAGGGGGAGCATATACCGTCTTGGCTCATGCAGGGTACACCTCCGGTTCTAGAGTAGCTATCCTGATTCAGAGGTCTCCTCCTTTTTGTGTGGTGCGTACATGGCTAGATCCCCAAGCCCCTTTTGTTGGGGTGACGGGGAAATGGGGCAAGAGGAATGTTACCATCCTCTCAGTTAATGCCCTGTCAAAACTACAAACCAGGATACTAAATAATTTGACAAATATTAGACACTGGGTTCAAAACACATTATTGGGGGGGGGGGGGGGGACTTCAATGATGTGATGCACACACCCATCGATCGTACAGGAGATCATGCCCAGCCGTCGTCCACCACACAGCTGGCACGCCTTGCTGAGACACTGGGTCTGGTAGATGTCTGGCGCCACCTGCATCCGGGGACGCAGCAATACCTCTGCTATTCAGCCGCGCATAGTGTCTACTCGATTGGACTGTGTTCCTCCCGAGTGGTGCAATACAGGGCATACACGAAGCAGAGTACATGGCCAGAGGCCCTGTATGTACGAATAGGGGATCGGAACCGAGCGGGACACATGAGCTGGAGAATGTCTGCATGGGACCTACAGAATGTGACAGTGCTCAAGGGCATTAGAGCTGACACACAAATTTTGACGAAAACCTGGTATCTGTGCAATAAGGGGTAGTAATCTGGGAAACCTATAACACAGTCCTGTGAGACAGGGCACAAAACAGAGTAGCATGGGAGAGGAAAAAAGATCAGGAAGAGTAAACCAAGCTAGAAGCTCAGTTCCTAATCCTAGAGAGATGAAATATAATGCAGACAGACCCCCAGATATTACGACCACTGACGAACGCACAACATCAATATTGGGCCCTGGGTTGGTGGTGTTGAATTCAGGATTAAATCAATCATTGCTTCATGATGAGATGAGGGGGGGGATTGGAAGGAGGGCCCGAATTCCACTAAGGTAACTGGGTAAGGGACATAAGCGCTCTGTAAAGTTGGGGAGGTGGGTAGTTTTAAGTCTGTCATGCATGGAGGCGGGGAGGGACATTTTATAAGGGGTACTAAACGTTTTGGGAATGTAGCTTCTTTTGTTGGTATTGTTGTACTGGTTGAAGACCTGCAATCAATAAGACAGTGTGAACATATGTACACGCAACCTCAAATATCCGGGCTGTGATAGGGACCCACGCCGTGTAAGACCTCGCCTAACCCAATGACTTAACACACCATAACACCAACTCTATTGTTTATCTCTTGGAATGTTAATGGTCTGAGAGACCAGGTATAGAGGGGGTTGGTGTTGCAATATCTAAAACACAGGGCCCCAGCGGTCACACTGCTACAGGAAACATATTTAGTGGGGTCCACGTGTAAAGCACTGGACCAATGGGGGTTTAAGCTCATAGTACATTCGGAATTTACCTCCGGGTCCAGAGGTGTGGGAATCCTGGTTAGAAAGATTCCCTCCTATTGTTCACCGCACTTTCAAAGATGATCAAGGTCGGTTTGCTGCGACCTCGGTCCAATGGGAAGGCCGTCTAATTAACCTAGTGACTGTGTATATCCCAACTGTCTTGCACTCGATGGCCTTCCAGGGTTTGGACGCGTTCTTGCTTACGCTGCCAGAGGGAGACTTGATACTGGGGGGCGACTTTAACATGACAGATGACGCAGGGGACCATACACCCGCCCGACCTAAACAGTCTTAGATCACCCTTGGGTGATTTCCTATAGGCACAAGGCTTGCTGGACACCTGGCGGTTTTAAAACTCACACATGAGACAATATACGTTTCACTCAGGGGGGCACAATAGCCTCTCCCTCATAGATTACATTATTACAGCAACGGACAATATGGGAAGGTTTGGCGTGGTCTCGCATCTGCCCAGGGGAATCTCTGATCACTCCCCGGTGATGGCAGAGTTTAGATTACATGCCCCCACCCAGCGTCGTGTACCACATATATCCGGGATTCCTACACAATCCTAAGATTAGAAAAGGTTTGATAACTACAACAACGCATTAATTCAAAGAAAATGAAGCTTCGGTCTCCTCTCCGTTAATTTAATGGGAGGAGTACAAACCAGTCCTACGGGGCAGGCCATCTCGCTCAGTGAAGGTCATAAAAAAGACAAGAAAAAAGAGATAGAAGCCTTAGAACAGGAAGTGCACCATTTGGAGTCCTAGCATGCCGGGGACCCCTGAGATGCCAACACACATAGGTTGTGCGTGAAACGGGAATATAAAGAATACTTCTGGGCAGATGCCAAGACCCGCATGACTGCTGTTCAACATAGGGTCGACGAATCAGGGGACAAAGCTGGCAAACTTCTTGCTCGGTTAGATAAGAGGGATCGGGCGACTAGATGGGTGGCGGAGAACAGGGGATCAACATCAGACCCACAAGAGATAGTGACTGTGCACTTTGAGCAGGTGTACACATCCACGAACACAACCACAGTCCAGGGAGCACTTGACTTCCTTAGGGACATGAGTATGCCCGTGCTCACGTCCGAGGAGGCCGAAGGACTTGATGTAGATATCACAGCGGATGAGCTCAAGGTGGCCATCCACAAGCTACAGTCGGGTAAGGCAGCAGCCCCAACGGCATCCCAATAGAACTATATAAACATACAGCTGATAAGGTGGACCCATATCTGTTGAAAATGGATGAAGCAAGCCAGGCCCAAGACGAGCTTCCTATAGATCAGCGTATAGCTACCATATTGGCCATCCATAAACCTGGCAAACCTGTTGCGGAGTGTGCATTATATTGGCCGATATCATTGATTAACGCAGAGGCCAAGATTTTGGCCAAAGCATTGGCACTCAGACTAACCCCCTACCTCACTAAATTGGTCCACCCGGACCAATCGGGATTCATGCCCTGCAGGAATCCAGCTTGGAACCTTCGGCGCCTACATAGCGTCCTGGGACGAAAGCATACAATACGGGAGGACGCTGCAGTCCTATCTCTTGACGTGAAAATGGCCTTTGGGCGTTTCTTTTTGCTGTCCTCCAACACTTTGGGTTTGGGTCTAAATTCTGTTCCTGGGTACTCCTACTGTATGCTAACCCTATCGTACATGTGGTAGCTAATGGACACATCACGAGAATTTGCCCCGGGACGCGGCAAGTTTGTCCGCTTTCGCCACTTCTGTTCGCACTGGTTATGGAACCGTTGGCTGCCTGGATTAGGTGGGACCCAGTAATCCGGGGTCTAAAGTGGAGGGAGGGATGGGAGGATCGTATCGCCCTCTATGCCGATGATGTCCTGGTGTATATAGCTTCCCCCACACGGTCCCTTTATGCACTGCTCAACATCTGTGAGGTGTTTGGGTCGGTGTCAGGGTACACGATTAATTGGGAGAAGTCTGTACTGTATATTCTGCATGGACCATCTCCCAGGCTGCCTAGAGGATGTATGGTCAAGGTAGTAACAGATAGCTTTAAGTACCTTGGGATATATGTAACGTGCGACCCAGACGAATTCCAGGCCCTCAATCTTCAAGCACCATTACAGAGGCTGATGCAAGATATTAAACATTGGAGAGCATTGCCGCTCACCCTACTGGGCAGAGCTGCATTTTTTAAAATTATGGCATTACCCAGATTTCTATATGCCCTACACAACATGCCCTGCTGAGTCTGTGACTCGTATTTTAGAGCAATAAACTCGGAAGTCACTAATCTCCTTTGGGATAGCAAGCCGGCAAGAGTGGCCGCGTGTAAACTGATTAGAAGCTTGTACGTCGGGGGTGTCGCTCTACCAGACGTCCGGGCATACTACTGGGCCTCACAACTGACAGTAATCTAGCAGTGGATTCACGCATCTGACACTGACCCTGCATACCGCTTAGACAGCGTAGCTCTGGGAACGGGGGGTGTCAATAGGGTACTTTACAACAAACCGAAAACGTTAGGCCTCCTGGGACCAACCGCACACACTGTTCATGTTTGGCACACAGTGACACGGCACCTGGGATGGGCTAACAAACTTATGCAATACACCCCACTATGGGGCACCGGCTGGCTGGGTACCCTGGGAAAGAGCAAGGGGTTTCAAAAGTGGGACTTGATAGGGATCTCCCGGCTGCTGGATCTCTGGAAAGAGGGAAAGGTAGTCACCTTTGCCTACCTGCAGGAACACTACGAAATAGCTCTTGGTGAAAATGTTCGATATATGCAGGTTAAACATGCACTAGAAGCAGCTATTCCAGCAGCGGAGGTACCGCCTGAATCGTCCCTCTTAGAGGACCAACTGTTGACAGACCACTTAGACAAGAAAGCAATTTCTCTTACTTACCGGAAAATTGTTAATAATCAAACTGACTCCCTGGTACAACTCTGGGCAGTCTGGCGGGCAGAGGTTGGGGACTTGGATGACACTGACTGGCAGGATGCCATTGCATCGCCTAGGGAGGTAGCAGTCTCCTCTAGTCTGCGTCTTATACAGCTAAAAATACTGCATAGGACCTACTACACAAAGGTGACAATGCATAAGATGGGTAGAGCCACTGACCTGCGCTGTATGCGCCAATGTGACGAATTAGGCACATTTTTATCACACTTTGTCGGAGTGTCCGCTGATTATACTATATTGGACGGCAGTGATGGATACTATCACAGAGGTTAGCGAGAACCCAGTCATGCTTAATCCCAAGTGTTGCCTGTTGAACATATGGAAGTCAACGGACCTCAACCACGCGGATCGACAATGGGCAACAATGGGGATGATGATAGCTAAGCGGAATATGTCTCAGAAATGTGGGACGGCGCAAGCCCCAACCCTGACAGAGTGGTGCAGGGATATGGACATGATCATGGTGGCTGAGAAGGCTACGTATATTCACAGAGGTGCCCAAAGAAATGGCGGAAATTGTCGGGCAAATGGAATGCTTATAGAGGCCATATATGTACCCCTCCTGTTGTAGATCGAGACTCGGATGATGAGGTATAATAATCGTGTGGAACTTGTGTATCACTATGTACGATGTTGATTGGTGAGACATTGTCAAAGTATTATCTCCTTCATAAGAAATATAATTGCAGATCTTGTTTTATGTACAATAAAACGTTTACAAAAAAATATATATGGCCCTGGGTACTCAGGCGGCCAAGGCACAGGCCCAGGCGACCTTACATAAATTATGATGTGGGAGACAAGTCTGGTAAGCTCCTGGCATGGCTTAGCCGAAAGGAAGTAGATGCCCGATGGGTAGTGAGCATTAAAGATCCACAAGGGGTACCACAGACAAATGATGAGCAGATAGTGCAGACTTTTGCGTCCTACTATAACTTCTGACGCCCAGCACCTGTATCCGACCCGTGACATCAGACTACTTAGCGGAGGTACATACTCTATTATCAGAAGATGCAGATAGGGAGGGGCTACACACGGACATTACCATCACAGAAATTAAATTGGCCATAGCCCAATTGCGTCCAGGGAAGACCCCAGGACCAAACGGCCTACCTGCAGAACTCTACAAAAGGTGTGCAGATCTATTTAGTTCCCACCTTTTAAATCTCTCAAGAAGCATGTCCGGAGGGAGTCCTTCCATTAGATCTATGGATGGCCACGATCATCCCTATTAATAAACAAGGGAAACCCCTAAATATGTGTGAATCCTACCGCCCAATATCCCTACTCAATACGGAGGTGAAGATACTGGTTACTATCCTTGCCACAAGACTCCACCAAGTTATAACTACCCAGGTCCATCAGGACCAATCTGGATTTTTGCCCGGCCAGGCGACCAGACTGAATTTAAGTAGGACCCATAAATGGATGATGGAGGGTAAGGGCAGCGATACCCCCCACTAAATCCAGTCAGACGCAGAAAAGGCGTTCAATGCAGTCCACTTGCCCTTCCTTGAGGCCACATTGATTTCATTTGGTATAGGTCCCAAATTTAGGATATGGGTGGGACTCCTGTATAACGATCCCAGGGCTAGGGTTAAGGTGAATGGTAAGAAGACTGGAGACTTTTGCATCAGACGAGGTACCCGACAGGGCTGCCCTCAGTCCCCATTACTACTTGCTCTCACGATGGAGACTATGGCTTGTGCGGTTCGACAACATCCTGAGATACAGGGGTTTCACATTAACCCGGCCGACACCTTGGAAGAAAAGATCTTTCTATGTGGACGATATACTTTTTTAGATCATGCACCAGGCTACAATGATTCCTACCCTGTTCCATACTATAGATACCTACGGGCACAACTCAGGTGTACACCACAAATTGGCACTAGTCTGTAATATGTAGCCCAGGTAACTTGACCACATGGCCCTCACTCCCTGGGGATCTCCAGATAGCCCATAACTGGTTCAACCACCTGGGAATTTATCTCCCCACTGACCGGCACCTTTGCTACCGGAAAAACATTAAACACATACTCATGAATTTTACAGAAGATGCGCAGCGATGAAAATCGCTTCCACTTACTATTCTAGGCCAGGCCGCTATGTTTAAAATAATTACTTTGAGCCGATTTCTGTATGCATTACAAAACATGCATTTCCCCCTACGCTCACTCGTATGGCTAGGGAAACCACCAAGAATTGCACCAAGTACCTTACAACGCAATCAATATAATGGAGGGATGTTGCTCCCTGACATTGAGGCCTACTACTGGGCAGAACAACTAAACCCAGTGAATACATGGATACATGCACCGGGGGTTCATCCCACCTACAGATTTGAGAGCTAGACTATGGCTTGATGTACCTGTCTGCACTATCTATACGGAGGCAGGGGCAAGGGGAGACTTCTCCCGGCCACCCAAGCTACGATAGAGACGTGGGGGAGAGCAACAAAGGCAATGGGGTGGGACCGGGAGCTCACGAAGCAGACTCCTCTATGGCACTGCTCCTGGCTAAAAGAAATCCAGAAGTTGACCGGCTTTGGGGGTTGGGACGCCATAAGTATCTCCACCATAGGTGATATCATGGACAAAGGTAAACTCAAAAGCTTCCATTCCCTACAGAAAGACTTTGCACTAAAGACCTCCCAGTTTTTCAAATATGCTCAAATTAGTCACGCTTGCCTAGTAGAGAACATAGCCTCCTCTCCACTGCCGGACTATGCACCTTTGGAGGGAAGACTCCTGCAGGGACATATTCTCACCAAGGCTGTATCACTCACATACCGGACCCTAACTAATAAGACAACAGACAGACTTGGCAAGTTGCGAGATACCTGGGAAGGAAATTTGGGCGCACTCGAAACCATAGATTGGGAGGCAGCCTTGATGCACCATAGAGAGGTGGCAATTAAATCGCGCCTTCGCCTCATTCAATACAAAATATTCCACACAGCCTATTATGACGGAGTCAGACTACACAAAATAGGACGAGTCACTGAACCTAACTGCCAGAGGTGTGGCCATGGGGAGGGAGACTTATACCGCATCCTCTGGGAATGTACTAAAATACAGGCCTCTTGGGGGAGGATACTACAGGAATTGAGCGATGTCCTAGAAGTGGCTATACCCTTGGACCCTAAATTTATATTGCTGGAAATTCTGGGAGACGTGGACCTGGGCTGGCCACAAATTATCATTACTACACTAGCACTGGTAGTGACAAAAAGGGATGTAGTGAGAACTTGGGGAGCTACAAATGCTCCTTCACTCCGAGAGTGGAAAGTAGGGATGGACCTGTATATGGCAGCTGAAAGGGTCACCTACAAGGCACGGTGGTGCCTAAAGAAATTCCATAGGGTATGGGGCAAATGGGGGGTAGTATTATGGCTTGGATGTCGTGGTGGGAGATGAGTAGCTGGATCCCAGAGGGATGCTCCCTTTAGACTCACTGACAGGTAAAGGTCCACTAGCATCTAAGGGAAAAAGAAACCTCACGGAACTACGATACAACTATGTGGGCATTTTAAAGTTAATCTCTCAAGAGGCCCGTCGTTGCTATAATAATGCACTATCTGATGTATGGCTTACTAATATGACACTGCATGACTGTAACCGGCTTTAACCTCGTCATGGAGCACAGTCGCGCTGTGCTGTGCCCATGACGAGTCCAGCTCGTTATGAGGCATACCCTAGGGAATCCCTCTGGTGCGGGCCCCAGAGGGATTCCCTTTCTGCGAAAATAGCCTCGGGAGCTGGGGAAGAGCTTCCCCAGCACCCGAGGCCCCCCCTCCATCCTTTCACTGTAATGACGATCGGCGCGCACGTCGCGCCGACGTCATTACAGTGAAAGTGAAACTGAAATGAGCCAAGAGGCTCATTTCAGGTTTCACTTGTACATGCTCAGGGGGGCTATCTCAGCCCCCTGAGCACGTAGAAAGACGGGAGAGGTATCGTTGGAAAGGGGAGAATCTCCGCTTTCCAATGGTACCCTTCCCCAGTGGATCCCTGCTTGGGGATTGCCACAGGAGGGTGATCCCCAAGCAGGGATCCACCCGCTAGATACCAGGGAGGGGGAGCGGTCCCTTGGGCAAGGACCTTTGCTCCCCCCTGTTTATTTTTGGGAAATTTAGTCTTTTTGCCCCCCCTGGGGGGCAGATGGGGGCATTAGCCCCCAATCTGCCCCCTGGGGGGGTAAAAAGCCCACTAGACACCAGGGAAGGTTTGTATAAAAAAAATAGGGTGCTGCCCAAAACGGGCAGGCCCATGCCCCCCCCCAATTACTACAGTCTTTCTGCCCCCCCTGGGGGGCAGATGGGGCATTGACCCCTAATCTGCCCCTTCGGGGGGCAGAAAGCCCACTAAACACCAGGGATTAGTTTTTTGTTTTATTTTTAGGGTGGGGGCTGCCCGCAACGGGCACGCCAATGCCCCCACCCACCCGCCACCATTACAGCCTTTCTGCCCCCCCTGGGGGGCAGATGGGGCATCGGCCCCCAATCTGCCCCCCCGGGGGGGCAAAAAGCCCACTAGACACCAGGGAATTGTTAAAAAAAAAAAAATAGGGGTGGGGGCCCTTGCCTGTCGCGGGTACTTGGGCCGCCCACACGAGTGAGGCACCGTTTTTATCGGGAGATCCGTGGGAACGCTGGGTGGTAGGAAATTTGTGTCAGCCCGGTGATGCCACAACTTTCCCACACAAAAATGTGTGAAAAAGGTGATTTTTTTTTTTCAGCTAAATTTGAGGTTTGCAGGGCATTCTGGGTAAGAAAACGTTGGGGTATCCACGCAAGCCATACCTCCCTGGAATCCCCCGGGTGTCTAGTTTTCAGAAATGTGTGGGTTTGGTAGGTTCCCCTAGGTGGCGGCCGAGCACCGGGCCAAAAACCCAGGTGACCCCCCTTGCAAAACCAGGTCGTTTTGAGGTAGGCAATTTTCATGTCGCCTCAATACGTTTTGGGGCCTTGCCTGTCGCGGGTACTTGGGCCTCCCACACGAGTGAGGCATCGTTTTTATTGGGAGACCCGGGGGAATGCTAGGTGGTAGGAAATTTGTGGATCCACGCAGATTCCGGAACTTTCCACCACAGAAATGTGGGGAAAATGTGTTTTTGTCAATTTTTTAGGTTTGCAAGGGATTCTGGGTAACAGACCCTGGTGGGAGGCAGTCAAGTCACCCCATCCTGGATTCCCCTGGGTGGCTAGTTTTCAAAAATGTATAGGTTTGCTAGGTTTCCCAAGGTGCCCGTAGAGCTAGGGTTCAAAAACTAGAGCTAGGCACTTTGCCAAAATAGTGTAAATTTTCACTGCGATATTGAGTTGTGACCACGTTGCGTTTTGTGCCGTTTCCTGTCGCAGGCACTATGCCTACCCACACAAGTGAGGTACCATTTTTATCGGGAGACTTGGGGTAAATCAGTTTTGTAAAGGAACTGTTATTATCTATTGACTTTCAATGCATTTCTGCCTTCCAAATTAAAGATATTGTGTAAAAAAGAAGTCATTTAAAAAAATGACTGATAATTCTCATGCTAGTATGAGTATTCCCAATTTCAGAAAAGTGCAAATATCTACTGTTTCTAAACTCTATATTTTGTTCCCATTACAGAAATACATAGGTGTCTTTCATACCGATTTTTTTTTTTTTTTTTTCCATGTACACATTTTTACAGAATAATTACTATATACCCGGTACATAATAAAAAAAACATTGCAAGTTGCTGCTCAGTTTTTGGCTCTGGGTTCGTCGGGTTCTTGGTGAACCTACAAGTCCTATATATCCCCACAACCAGTAATGTCCAGCGGATGTAATGGTATATTCCTTTCAAAGAGTTGTCATAATTAGAGGAAGTTACAGGTGAAAACGTTGACACGAAAGGCCTTTTTTTTCAACTTTATTTCAATTTATTCTATATTTAACTGTTAGTTTCTATAAAAAAACCTTGATGGATCTACACAAATGACCCCTTGCTGAATTCAGAATTTTGTCTTCTCGAAAATGTATAGCTTTCCAGGATCCATTATTGCTTTTGTACCCATTTCTGCCATTAACTGGAAGGAGGTCGAAAGCACAAAAATAGCAAAATTAGGCTATGTCCCAGAAAAATACCAAAACTGTGTAAAAAATGTTGGGTTTCTGACAAAAGTCTGGTATCCCCGAAAAGCTGGGAAAATGGTTATTTCAACCTCACAAACCCTTTTTTGATAACATTTTCAGGGAAAAACCCAGATGCTTTCATTTGCAGCCCGTTTTTCCAATTTTTCCGAAAAAAAACAAACTTTTGCTGTATTTTGGCTCATTTCTGTGACCCCTCTAGGAGAATCCACAAACCCTGAGTACCTTTAGAATCCCCATGATGTTGGAAGAAAAGGATGCAAATTTGGCGTGGATACCTTATGTGGTCAAAGTTAAAGGGGCCTCAGCGTGCACTACCCCAAATAGCCAAAAAAGGGCGTGGCACAGGAGGGGAAAAGGCCTGGCAGCAAAGGGGTTAAGGTTTGTTTTCTTTTGTTTGCCAAAAATCTAAATAAAAACATTAAAAAAAAGCTATTGACCTCATACGGGGTGGTGCTTTTAGACTGCTCTACCATGTGTTCCGGGGCAGAATGAAGCTGATGCTAAACTGCACAGTGCATGCACCTTCTTAATAATCTCTTATCGGTACATACCATTGCTTTAATCAAAGCAGCAAATCCTTCATACTAGATAGTCTATAGAGAAATTATTAACTGGAAAATAATTTTATTTTGTAAAATCAGTTTGCAGAAGATCCTTCTTAATCTACTTTTTCCACTTGCTGATTGAGCTCGCCATGCGGTGCTAAGACTCGATATACTGATAGGTGTAGGCAGATGTGCTCGCGGTATGACTCTATTGCTTCTGTTTTCTAGAAAGGCGTTGGAGGCGTTGAACGTGGTTGCCGGAGAGTTTAATCTACTAGTGGGGGAAACTACGGAACAGATCATACCCGTGGCACGTATCGAGCTTCACCCAGAGTACCATTCCAAAGGCAACTATAACAATGACATCGCTCTACTGCATCTAGCAAGTTCGGTGCAATATGGTAATTGGTGCTTTTTTATTCATGTTTTAAAAAAAAGTGTTCGGTGTTGTACGTCTGTGGTAGTCTAAGTACATACACTGTGGACGTTACAAACATTTATTTTTCAATGCTGGATAAATTCAATGCTTTGGAGTCTAATTCTGTGGGATTCTAAATCGATCGATATGGTTTCTGGTCTTTCATTTCTATTTCATAGTGCTGCCATTGTTGAAAGAGTGCAGGTAGACAAAAAATTGTTTGTTGCCTGCAAAAGTGGCCCTTTCTGAACTGACGCTGGACTCTTTCCTGGAGCCCCGCTATGTCGTCTGCAGGTAGTTAACAGGCCTAGTTGGACAGTAAAAAGCTTGACTCGTAGCCTGGGATATATCAAAATACCTTACTGTCTTCTGTGATTCCATGCGTGGGAGTACAAGTTTTCATGTGTATTCTATTACTTTCTACCTCGAGAAAGCGACGAGAGTGGATTCAGTATATTTCCAGAACTCTGGACTGTGCCGCGCTGAAAAATATGAAAAGTATTCAAACATTTTAGAACATGAAAGCTTGACCTGCGTTGAAACGGCTAAAAGACATATTACTCATGCGTGTGAATACTCCTAATGCGGGCTGCATTTCAAATTTCAGGCACAATCCCATAGAGCTACGAGTTTGAAGGGTTACAATTGTGCTTGTGGAATTGCGTGAAGTTGGACAGCTGTCAATCTTAAATTGCAAAGTTCGTGGGAGGGAATTTATGCAAGCGTCTTTTAATTTCATTTCTTCCAAGTGTGTTTTTCCTGGGGGTGTCTTTAGCAACCTAAATGTTGAAGAGTTCATTTGAAGATTTTTATCTGTTAATTTCCTTAAATTGGAGAAATGTTAAAATAGAAAAATATCAGGGATATCACCCTGCACTTTTACATTAAGGTGATAGTTTTCACATTACCCGTTCCAAACCAGACAATCTCAATCAATCTGTTGATTTGTATTGCGTGAATAATCACCAGAGAGGGTATCCAGGCACTTGCAGGATTTGATAGGCTCAATTGAATATCCAGATCTTGAGTGTGCTTCAGAATGCCGGTAGAGATGGGAAGGTATGGAACTGCGGGGGAGGGGGGGGGGTGGAACTGTTCTAAGCTTTCGCTGTGAGGTTGGATAAGGAGCATCCTCCAATCAAGGTCCTGTGATGCGGGGAATGTGGGTGAGTGATAGGGAGGCGGAGCATAGTTGTCTGGCTGGTTGATGGAAGTTCAGGCAGTGGTTGATGCATTCCAGTCCTAGGTTGTATCAAATTAGTCATCACACAAAAAGACACAAATCAGTAATTCATTGTAACATCTCATTTAAGGAGCATAAGTAGTGGATAGAGAGAGAGACAAAAGTGTATTATAATAAGATCAATGCAAATACAGAATCCCATACAAACCTAAGAAACTATAGCACGGCGTTGGAAAGCTAACCATCAGGCCGGAAGCTATGAGGAATGGAGGCAAGGAGTCCGCTTACAGACCGCATCAGCTAAAATATCTCATAGAAACAGCTCACACAAACCCCCTTGGTCTCGCTCTACGATCTCCACTCCAGCACAAGCCCTCCTAATAACATGGATTCTATCACTAATAGTTATACCCTAAAGTTGAAATGTCAAACCCTAATTTTTGTAATTAAATACGGAAAAGTGTCTCTCCCATTGGTTTAGGAGCATGGGGTGTCAGGTCACACCACTTTCGTCACTCTTTACTCTCAAAGGTTCATTGTTTATTTCCATGCTGTCGTCATCTTCCTTCAGCAGACTAAATGAAAATGTTCTTCTTCCTCGACGGGCACACATCCGAACAAAGGTTGTAACATTTCTAGCACAGTTATCCACAAAACTAATACTTTGCTTCAGAAATTAGGAGGTTTCACTGATACTCTTCGTTTTGTTTCTAGACTTTTCCCCTTACATTTGCAGCATTTATATATTAGAAACCGCATTAGTATTCCAGTAGCAGTGATAGATGTTAGTATTCTCCCTTACAAGCTGTTACCAAAAGATAAAAAAACAGTCTTCCATAGAAGAAAAACCTTACCAAGTTTTCCCAAGGCACAGTCAACCTTCAGTTTAGTTAAATCTTCTCTTAAATGTATAATATTGGTAATATATCCCTCTAAATTCTTACTCTTGACAGGGATATATGTACAACATTGTTGAATTTTCAACCTGCTACAGACTCTACCCTTTTTTGCCAATAATACATCAAGAGCAATCCTATTTTTTAAAACCATAGATCTCATAGCCACCATTTCGGTGTCTATCATCAGAAATCCACCAGCAGTATCTGTTGATAAGTGATCAACCACTGTGGACAATTTTCTAATTTTGTATGAATTCAAAATTACTCCAACTGAAGGTGTGAGAAGTTGACCTGGTATATGCTGCTCACTAGTTCTAGTGATCACATTGTACCATGCCAAACAACCCTTATGGTGGTGGTTGAAGTCAACCTTGATAGACCAGCTATCCTAGTGGTAGCGTGGACAGTGCAGTCTGCAGGCTAAACTCTTGAGGGCATGTGAAGCCAGCTGTTTTACCATATGTAACCTCCTTGAATACCAAATGAAAGGACACCACACATATATATATTCGAAATATATATGTATTTATTTACTTAAAAGTATCCCCTATACTCTTTATGAGCACAGAAGCACATTCGTTAAAACAAGGCAGTGTTTAAATATACAAAAGTTGCACAATTATGGATGGGCCAGGTGGCCAGCTAAACCATATACTAAAATAGTGGTATAAGAACCACCAATGGAAAGGAAAGGAGGCCTAGGGCCTTGGAAATCGCTGGGACGACAAGGAGCTAACAGGATGTGTGTGCAGTGTGAAAAGGTACACACGTGCACCTATTGATTTCAATGGGTGCGTAAAAGTTACAAAGTTAAAGAAAAAGGAACCTTCCGGATGGACTAGAACCTAGCAACTTGAAACCCAGACACTAGAGATGTTTCTCTACACAGGAGCACCGGAGTGCCAGCGTTACCTCACCCACAGGAAGCGGGTGCATAGGTGTCAAAGTTCGTCGGGTTTCGTCGTGCAGGTCTATGGAGCCTGAAGATGAAGATGCTGCAGGCGGCCAGGCAGGAAGAGTTCGGGTGGATCCAAGGGTGGATCTGAAGAGTAGACGACCTGTAAGCAGAGGGGACAGTGTTCAAAGTCACTAGCCAGTGGCCGGCGTGGAACCAGGAAGGAACCAGGCGATGTCGGGTGCCAACAGGTGAAGAAGGGAAACTTGTCTCCGCAGCCACGTGGAAGTGAAGGGATCGACGACAACCAGGAGTCACTCACGAGCTGTCCCACGAAGGCTCTAGCTGATGGCGGTGTCTGCTTCTTGATCGGAGCAAACAGGCCTTGGCTAATGCAAGCCACGCAGGAATCGATGCAAGCTTGGTGCTCTAACCAGCAAGGTCAGAGGGGCTGCTCCTTTTCACAGGAGCAAGGGCCAGTCTGGAGCAACCAGACCAGCGGTGATGTTCATAGATTTTGTCGCCAAGATGGCCACTAGCCAACGGGCCAGTAACCGGGATGACTCGTCGAGTGGCAAAAAGCGAAAGGGCCCCACGCAGATCTCTTGGATGCTGGAGGGCTGATCTTTGGTGCAAATGCTGCTTGGTGTTGGGGCTTCTCAGGGCCCAAAGCACAGCGTTGAGGATGCCTCGGGTGCTGCGCAGTCAGCTTCTCGTGGACGTTTCAAGATGGCCGTTCCCACGTCTCCACGGGTCTCTCTTTGCAGGGACTGTGGATCTGGCTCGGATGTCTGGGTCTTGTTGGGCTCTGGTCTCGGTCTCCGGCGGGAGGCGGCGGCAAAGCAGTCATTGAGTTGCTGGATGGTGCCTGTATTCCCAGGGTGGTCACTCCTTGGCCACAAGGGAGATTCTCTTCAGTCTTCTGTGCAGCAGAACGTCGAAGTCCAGTAGTTCTTCTTCAAGTCGACTTTCAGGATGATCTGAAGTCTTGGGACACAGCTCCTACTCTTATTCCAAATCTAGGGGCCGGATTACCTGCTAGGTCCCTCCTCTGGGTGGGACCAGGAAGGGGGGTGGTTACACCCCTTTCCTTTGTCCAGTTTCGCGCCAGGACTGGGGCTGTAGAGCCCCAGCCCCGGTTTGAACTGGCATATGCACAGGGACACCTTGCGTGCCCCAGGCATGTCTCAATCTATTCTGCCCTCCCTAACCCACTACACAAAATCCTGTCTGGGGTGGTGCAAGCACCTCCCCTGACAGGAAACCCTTTGTCCACACCTCCCAAGCTGGAAGGACTCCCAGCAGCAGGAGGGCAGACTTGTGTCTGTGGTGGCAGCATCCATTTTGTGATGCTGAGGCTCTGTTTAACTTTACCCGGGTTTCAGGTTGGGTACATGTCGTGTCCCTCTAGAAGGGTGGAATGCTACCCCCGTCGCCAGAACTGGCGAGGGGGTAGTATTCCAAATCGTATGACACCTTACTCGACATGTTTTGATAAAGCCAAACCAAAGTTAGCATTTGACCGCGAGGTACATAATGCACTTAAGAGTATATGGTATGGCAATATCATGAAACAGCTAAAGGACGTTGTTCTGAAAGCTGCAGACAGGCTCGGCTCATTCCAGAGCACCATCTCACATGAAACCAAGCACTCTGCCCCCAGGATTGTTAAGGCCTGCCATAGGAGTGGCTGATAGGTTACCATGTGTCCATATAGGTTAGATATAAATGTACTATATCTAAGTAAGAGGTGATTACACCAACTTACCCCAGCTGAGTGATCAGCCAGTTGTGTCAAATAGTGAGGCCAGGCCAGGGGTGGCATAATGCATGCTGCAGCCCCTGGTAGGCCTAGGGTACACCTATGCCCTGGGTACCTAGGGTACACTTCACAGGGTCCAATAAGGTGATCCTTACCAATTGGGTATGTACCTAGGGTACATGGAGTCCATTTTAAAGAGAGAGCAGACAGCCTGAGACCCTGAATGGCAGGATCTCAGGCCAACTAAGTCGAAAAACCAGCTAGACAATAGGCAAAAAGTTGGGGGTAACCATAGTCAGATATCCACCTTCCTACAGAAGGTATCAATGCTCCAAAAATATCACCCACAATTTCAGCAGCACTAATTCCCCTTTTTGTTACGTATTAATCCACTTATACTCCTTTCATTGGTTCTATGATTTTTATCTACATGATATACTTTAGGAAAGACAATTCCCACATAACACCCATACCAATATGCTGGTAACCTCTAAAAGGCATTCTTACCACACACACAAATTCCAGAGAACTGGATCTGTACCACCTTTCAAACCTCCAACCTCCGGTAATTGGGAAGATATGATCACTCACTAAAACCAATGAAATAGTTAGTCTGTTTTCTGTCTTAATAAGCAAAGCTTCCCTCTGATGCCAATCCAGGGTCATTGCAGTATGTCTCGCCTTTCTTATAATCTCCCTCTCAAGTAGGAGAATGACTCTTCTTCAGCAGCTTTCTTTTGAAAATGTTCTCTTCTATATTCTACAACATTAATGAATTCAATTTCTTCACTCCGTAAACTACAAGTTAAGTTATTTGTGTGGACATACAGTATCTACTGTCTTAGTAGTATGGAAAAGTTGTCCCATATACTCTTCCTTCTTTGCACTACTTACTGTTATATTTCATATAGGTACCCCAATATAGGTCCAGGTAATATCATAGCCCTTCACCTACATTCTCTCCTATATTACATACATAAAGGATTTGAGGGACTGACCTTTCACCTAGTTACAATACTACACACGGTACGTAGGGTTTTTCCCTGAACACTGGACTCATAAATTATGCATGAGGATTCTTAGTTTCTTGGAATCACAGCGGGACCATCAACTCCTGCAATATACCTATGTATAAGGTTCATTCCCGACGTCATCCTTAGTCCGACACTGGCACAGCAAGGTAGAACCCCTGGGTATACCTTAGGGTAAATAAACATCACATCTTGCTGAGATAGTCAGAGGAGATCAAGACTTCCATGCCGACGCGAGACACTGAGGTTTCTGCGTGCAGATACTCCAGCTCGCAGTGGTCTGACATCCCTCGTGGGGTGTTCAGCTCGAGACCAGAATAGGGTCCCGCAGGCTAACATCAAGTAATAGGGTTGGCTTTATCCTAGAGGGATTCTTGGCTTTACACCTACTCACATGCTAGGTACACTTGTGTACATCTAGTTAGGGTTGATTCGTAGGAGTACGCATTTTACTGTCATGTATTTTATATACTTGCCTATATTTATAATTTTAGCAAAATGGTAGAAACCTACCATCTGTTTACTTAGTGCTGCTACTCATTTATCTATGCTGCTGTCTATTGGTGATTTCAGTGCACTTACTTTACACTAGAATAATCACTGTTTAATATATGCTTATTGAAAATGTCCCAACCGTTTATTCTGTGCATCTCTCTGAGAAAAAGTGAGTATGAGTGACTGAGCGAAAAGTAAGCTATTGTTTCCACGGTCATGCGGGATCAGGGTTGTTACATTTGATAGTTGCCAAGAACTATTCTCTCCTTGGTAAGAGGAGGTTATAGTGGCATTGCGAACTAGCTGGTACACAGGCCAACATATCCTGTGGGGGTGTCTGAATCAGTCTGGACACCAGTCCCGCAGTATGTTGTCTAAACGCGCAGATCGTATATAGGTATTATAGGAACTACACGATAGTCTTTTGAATAGGAACTTCCGAAAATACTAAATCTAGATTGGAGTAGAAGTACTGCAACTGACCTTTTCCATAGAACAAACTTGTTAGTACACTGCACAAAATTCCATATGTTAAAGGAAGGTGGTGGTAAGTCACCCCTTCTGACACAAAAGCTGGTAATTGCATGCATATATAACAATCTCTAGAATCCATAGAATTCACATACTCGTAGAGAAAACATTTAACAAGAATTCGTTGATAGAATTATCTTGATGCAAGTCATTCCTGGTTAATCTCAATGTTAGTATGTGGGTCTTATTTAAGAGTTTCTCCCACATTCATTTTTATATTAATTAAATCATTAGTAGTATTACTCTTAGTAGGAAATATAAAGTAAGGCACAACAACTATTAATATTAACCAAACCATCATTATCAGTAATTCACATAAACAACAAACGTTAAAACCCTTACGCCTGGTTGATCCCCGATTCGGATTACCAGTTAACAAAACTAAAAAAAAATTAGACTTGATAAAGGAGTATGTGTATCCAAGCACTTTCAGGCCCTAGGTCTCCACAGCTTCTTTACTCTCTGAAACTTCTCCAAGACCTTCTTTAATCCCCTCTCATTTTGTTTATTCAAGTCTTTGCTCAGTTCACAATTCCTGTTTCTCTTCTATTCCAAGTTTTAACACAACTCATTTAGGGTGGCTCATAGCAATTTCTGTGATTTGGCTTGATTTCTTTTCCACTGTTTTCTTGATCAACTGCTTTAACAACCCAATATATCCATTCAGGTGCTGTGTATTTCTTGTTTGGTACTCTTGCTCTTTTTGTTCTTCGGACAGTATCCTCTACTGAATCACTTTATTCAGATATTTCAGCTATTGTATTTGGAACATTCTCATTCAAAGTGTGTTTCAGTGTTTTTACTCCTCATGGCCATAGATATCCTTTTCTAGCTTTCTTCTTTTGAACTTCAATTTTGCTTAGTTCTTGCCTCAATATTTCTTATAATTGATTCCCCTTTCTCTTCACTTTTTTGTTCTTGAATCAATTTCTTCACTGTATCAAAATCAGCAGTCTCACAACTCCGTAGCTGGTGCCCACTTTACTCCATTTTCAGTTTGTGCTTTTTAAAAATCTTTTTCTTTATCACTTTCAACTGATTCTTTACTTTCAAGTGTACTTGGAACTCTTCATGTGTGAATAGCATGTATCCAATTTGGCAAGCCACCACACTTTACTGCTGTCATTACCAGTATCACTTGATATGGCCCATGCCATCGAGGTTCCAAACATGACTTCCTCACGTGCTTCTTGACAAGAACCCACTCTCCTGGGTTCAGGTTGTGTGCCTGTTCCTGCTGTTTTGTGGTTGCAACTTCTCCAACCTGATGAGAACGCACCGCATCAGCCAATCCTCTGCAATAATCAAATACCAAATCATCAGTTATATTAATTAGTTGATTCGCTGGAACTACTGGCTCTCTAATGGCTCTGCCCATAATCTTGTGCGGAGACAAACCAGTTCTTTTATCTGGAATACTTCTCAGACTTCTCAGAACTAATGGTAATGCATCTGGCCATTTCAATGTAGTGGACTTGCACACCTTTTGCAAGTTTTGATTTTATTGTCCCATTGACCTTCTCAACCATGCCTGATGCTTCTGGTCCATAGGTACAATGCATTTTCTGTTCAATTTGTAATGCTGAACAAATCTGAATTATTTCATTGTTAAAATGTCTCCCTATAAGATTCTAGAGACACTGGAAATCCAAATCTTGGTACGATCCCTTTCATTGTTAAAATGTCTCCCTATAAGGTTCTAGAGAGACTGGAAATCCAAATCTTGGTACGATCTGTCTAAGTAGTAATTTAGCAACTGTTAGACTATCATTGTGTCTTGTTGGGTAGGCCTCCACATATCGCGCAAACAGACAAGGACATATTTTAGTCCATTACACTTTGGCAATTCTATAAAAACAGCTTGTAATGGAGTAAAAGGACCCGTTGCTTCTCCAATTTGACCCCAACTAACAGCTGCCTTTCTCCCTGCATTTTGCTGCTGACAAGTCACACCTCTGGCAAAGACTTTCTGCAGACCCTGAATTTAGGATTAAACCAAGATTTTTTTAAACATTCTGATCATAGCATCGTTACCTATGTGTAGGACCATGATAAAAACTCACCATTTGGGACAGCAGACTATCTGGCATTATTGGTCTTCCAGCAGGATGAATCCACACCTCATCTTCCCTACGTGAACAATCTGCCTTGATCCACATTTTGTTTTCTTCTGCACTTGCTTCCTCTTGAAGCTGTATAATTTCTTCCCATGTTTCAACAGATGAGAACATCAGATTGCATTCTTTTTCATCAGATTTCTGTACCCTTTTATTTATTGAAACTGAATTTAGCACACAAACGTGCAACTTCGTCGGCATACCTATTTATGACAGTGATATAATCACTGCTAGAGCTGTGTGCTGAACATTTCACAACCCCAGTTTCTCTGGGCAATTGTTGTGCCTACAGTAGTTCTTTTACATATTCTCCATTTCGAATTGGTGAGCCTGATGTTAAGAAACTACATTGAGACCACAATTGTCCAAAGTCATGGACATTCCCAAATACATACTGACTATCAATAAATATGGTTACTCTCCAATTTTCCATAAAGTAGCAAGCTTTGGTCAGAGCCTCCATCTCTGAAATTTGAGCCAATTGTATTCCTTTCAAGCATGAAGCTTCAATGACATTAGTCACTGTAGAAACTGCATAGGAAGCTTGCAAGGTACCCATGTAATCTCTCAGACATGATCCATCCACAAATATCACACAATCTGATTCAGATAATGGAGTATCTTTGATATCAGGTCTTTGTTTTGTACACAATTCAGTCACATCCAGACAATCGTGATCTGCTTCATCCACCACCATTTCACAATTTGGATTTTGCAACGAGGTAGCTGGATTTAAATTTGTACATCTCGTCGCTATCACATTTTCAGCCCCCATTATCACTTGTTCGTATTTTGTCAACCGACTACTCGAAAGATGGTGAGTTCTAGTTTGTCAACAAAATCTCAACAGAATGTGGTACATACACCCTTGATGGATGATCCATCTCACTTGCTTCACCCTTTCCAACCTCACACAAGTAGTTTCAAACAACTTGGTAAAGCTGCAGCAACACAATTGAGTGTTGCTGAAAAATATGCCACAGGACGACGTGCTGTTCCATGCATTTGCATTAAAACAAAGTGCACAACTGTCTCTCTCATAACACAATAGTGCAAAATCCTTGTTGAAATCTGGCATTCCTAATGCTGGTGCATGACAAAGACTACCTTGCAACTAAACAAATGCCTTCATACTTTCCTAATTCAATTCAATTGGATTAGACACATCTTTGTGAGTCAGTTTGTGTAATGGCTTGGTTGTCGGTGAGAATCCATTGATCCACTGTCTGCAGTAGCCAACCATACCGAAAAACATTCAAATCTCTTTCTGCGTCTTGGGAGGTTTCATTTGCAATATCGAATTTATTCGATCTTGTGACACCTTTTTGACTCCTTTTTCAATTTTGTGCCCCAAATAAAGAACTTATTTTGCACAAAATTGCAATTTTGCTGGTGAGCATGTGTGCCCACCTACTGCCAAATGGCTCAGTAAAGCAATAGTATCTGTCACACAAACTTCTCTCGTCTTTGATACAACAAGCAAATCATCGATATACTGTACTAGCACTGAGTTATTTGGCATTGCTCAATGACTATAAGCACCTTCAAAATTTGATTGAAGATTGAGGGGTTTTCAGTATACCCTTGATGGATTCGTCGCCATGCCAAGACACGGTCTCCAAACCGGACCGCAAATAAATATTGGCTGTTCGGATGCAAGGGTATCATGAAAGATGCTTGACAGAAGTCAATCACTGTGCACCATTCTGCGTCACATGGGATTTGATAAAGAATTACTGCTGGATTTGGCACTATTGGACAGTAAGGTACTATCTGATTTATTTTCCTCAAATCCTGGACCATCCTATCTTTTCCCCTTGGTTTCTTAATTCCCATAATACGCGAATTACAAGGACTGCTTAGTATTTCTTTTTAAAATACCTTGATCAATCATCATCTCAATCACAGGCGTTACTCCTGCAATTGTCTCAGGATTAATTTTGTAAAGTGGTGGTTTGGGGAATTCTGCACCTTTTTTGACTGAAATTGAATAGGATCAACTCCCTTCTTCAATCCAATGTCTTTCTATGAAAAATCCCACACATCAGTCAACAGTCTGTCTCAATTCAACAGGCAAATCCTTTGCTGTAAATAAAGTATGCAAATCATTCTCCTCTTTCCCTTGCCATATTAAAAACGTCCTCATCCCTGGTATGAAATGCTATTCCATCTGGCGTACAGTAGATGATACAATTACTTTTACATAACAAGTCTCTACCCAAAAGGTTAACTGGACTTGTATCATACGCCACAAAATGATGTAAATATCTAAAGTCTTCGATTTGTACTTTGATTGGTTTTGTTACTGGAGTTTTGATCAACTGATTTGAAACTCCTACAACTTGGATATTTTCTCCCCAGAGGGGTAGGTTAGGAATTTCCACAGTTCTCACAGTGTAATGGGTAGTGCCAGTGTCTACAAGGAATGTAATCTCATTACCTTCTACTTCTCCATCCACAAAAGGACCACAATGATCTACCTCTGGGGATGCGCCAAGCACGCACTCCTCCTCCTCCCCCCCCCCTCCGGCACCGTCATTGAGATGTATCTGAATCATCCCCTTGGGATTGTAACCAATATTGTGAAATCACTTGTACATTTTGTTTTGCTGATTCATTCATATGAAAAGCCATATTCGCACTGTAGCTCTGTACTTGACCACTCCTATTATGATTTCGCATAGGGGCTTGAGGTATTTGTAAACCTTGTCCTCTTCTATCCGATATTAAATTCTGATTTTGCATTGGGTTTGACTGGTTTCGATTTAATATCTTTAACACCTGTACCACCACCTGTAATTGTTAACAGACTCCTATACTTGCGTTTCCAATGTCCAAATTTACCGCAAGCCATGACACGGATATTTCTTTTTCATATCCTCTTTATTATTTTTACCTCTTGCACCACTATACTGTTTAAACACTTGAAGAAGCCTGTCATAGTAAGCATGTACTGTCTCTTGTTTCCTGTGTAGTTCTGTCTATTTTAACCCAATATGTTTCTTTTGGTGAAATCTTTCCCTTCAAATAGGTAATGACCTGATTATATTTTTTCATCACTTCACCAGAGGGTGCTTCAGTTTTTGCATCTCTTGGATATTCTTCTTTCGGCCAATCTACTGCTATTTTGCACTCCATCCACAAATCAGCTGCAACCACAATATCTAACAAACCATCTTAGTCTTTCCACAAAACCTTTGAAACTTTCACAAACCTCTCTACTTGTTTGTAACATTCTACTGGTTTTTCTCTCAATCTGGGAAATTCATTCGTAAAAGATAATATATCCTGTCTTGACCATGGGACGTGCACATATCCACCTGCAGGTACCTCCCTCATGGGATATATCATTTCAGTCGCTTCTCTACCTGTTTCTCTCACTGGGAAAATTGATAAAGCACCTGTATTTACAGCTGTTTCTTCCTTGTTTTCAGCACATCTTCCTTTTCAACGATCTAACTCACCCCATCGTCTCAATGTAATCAACTCCTTAATCTGCAACCGTTTCCCTGAAGCATTCACACACACCAGATCTGTCACTGAAATCCAATCTGTATGTTGTCTGTAAAGCCTTTGATTTTTCTAAATCCACTCTATACGTCTGTGCAACTTCAGCACATTTCTCATGAAGATTTCTTGCTCTCATTGTGATATTTATACACAAAAATAACTTCTTTCGGATACCTACTCAATCTCTCTGGACTAATCGTACCCAATATCATTTCTTCCAAAACTAGTTCTGTCATTCGCTACAGGAAATAGTCTTCTCTAAAACTGCAGGAACTGTTGGGGCATGCACCTGTTAAACATTCTGTTCCTCGTCATGTAATGGAAATATAAGACCAATAGTCACTGGAACGGACAAAGCATCTACATTCAAACAAGTGATTTCTTCTTTCGTTAGATCTCCCATATCCTGATTCACTACACTATTGTTTTCCCTTTGGGAATCTTCTATCTGAACCAATGGAGCACTCAGTGATTGTCTCTCTTGTTCTTCCTGATTCGGTGGAGGTCTATTCATTAATAACTCATCCAACAAATCTACCTCATTTAAATCTGATTCGGTTTCTGAATTTTTTTTTTCTTTTCGTTGCATTTTCCTCTTTCATTATTCTCCACTAGTATAACTGGATACATTCCTTCGCCACTACATTTCTCCTCCATTTTTTCATCTGGTCATCCCATTTTGCCTCCGACTATCTACAGTGTTTCTGTATCTATTCTCAGTTCTATCCTTATTTCTTTTGTATACCTCATGTTCCCACTCTTCAAGTGCTTCATAATGCATAGGTCTCAGACTTGGTCTCAACTCATTCATTCCATATCTCACATTTTCTAAAATCCTAGTGTTAAAAGTACCATGCTCTGGAAATGCCATATTACCATCTCTCTCTGTATACTTCACCTAATTTTCCAACCATGTACAGGTATGATAACCCCTTTCTAATAACATAAAAAAAGCAGGGGTACCCTCAGGAGCTACCGGAATTCCCTCTCTAATAGGTATAGGTTCATCCTTTCTAAACAAAGTTTTCAACAGCTTTAATAACTTCATTTTTGTTTTGATCGATCGATAAAACTCTTATCCGAGAAGTTCCTTCTGTAACTCAAATACCAGCGCGACCCCCACCAAACAACCAATAACAGCATATTTTTCTTTGACAATTCACACTAGCTAACCAATAGCAGCGCGGTTCTCTATGATGACTCAGTGTAACTCCTGCAACTGACCCTCTTGTTACAAAAATGATGGGCAACTATTTACAAATCTTTTTAGACCATAAGGTTAGAACACTTAGACATTCCAGCTTGTCTGCTCCACTAAAAGATGGATACAAACTCTCCAAGAATTCTCTCGCAACTAGTAAAATCTCCGACCAGCCTCATTCTACTCTCATCTCTACTATACTAAGTCCAAAGTTCCCTGTGCAATACTGACAATACGGCTATTTCTAAATACTTGCATCAACAGCAGACAACACAATACTACTTTGTGTATGCGACACTAAGACAATCCCTTGGCCTTATTCCGGGATCTTAGGCCTCTTCTTCAAACTTGCTAACAAATTTCCTTTAATGTCAAAACCCATATGACCACTACATGTAACAAGAAGTACGAAATATTAATAACATAACAATCATTCTCATCCTAATCAATTGCCAATATTAATCTACACTAACCATCCTCTGCTACCAGAAACTGATAGCGCATGTGCCAGCGGAAAATGGGGGTATGGCTAATCAATGCAGTGTGTAATTTTACACCAAGCGCTGAATCAGCCTATAAGTCACTAAGACTGAATTTTGGCCCATATCATCATCTGGTCCTTTGACAGATCGGAGAGTTGATGGGGATTTGGCAAAATATTTAGATGAATATTCTCCTCATGAGGACCTAGAACAAAGGGAATATTATTCAAATCACACTATATACAACTGTATATAAATCATTATTTACAATAATGAATGATGGACTCAGTTTTCTATTTTCTCTACTTTTCTTTGTAAGGTATATGAAACTGCCAAACAAAGGTACAGTTTCTGACTAGTCATCACACAAGGACACATCAGTAATTCATAATATCTCATTTAAGGAGCATGTGTACAGTGGATAGAGTGAGACAAAAGTGCATTATAATAAGATCAATGCAAATACAGAATCTCATTCCTAAGACTATAGCACAGCATGGTAATAGTTGGAAAGCTAACCCTCCGGCCCGAAGGGAAAGCTGGGGCACAAGATATGAGGAATGGAGACAAGGAGTCCGCGTACAGATAGCATCAGCTAAAGGATCTCATAGAAACAGTTCACACGAACGCCTCTCGGTCTCTCACTACGATCTCCACTCCAGCACAATCCCTCCTAATAACATGGACTCTATCACTAATAGTTATACCCTAAAGTTGAAACGTCCAGCCCTAATTTTTGTAACTAAATGCGGAAAAGTCTCTCCCATTGGTTTAGGCGCAGGGGTGTCGGGTCACACCACTTCGTCACACTTTTCTCTTAAAATTTCATTGTTTATTTCAATGATGTCATAATCGTTCTTCAGCAGAGGAAATCACATTTTTCTTCCTCCTAGACAGGCGCACATTCGAACGAAGGTTGTAACATTTCTTGCATAGTTATCCACGAAACTAATACTTTGCTTCAGACATTAGGAATTTTCACTGATACTTGAAACGCGTAGCAGCCATTGAACAAGGAAGAACACAATAGTCATTTATGAGGAATAAAACACAATTTTCCACATTTGTTTTTTTTATAACTTGGTTTTTATTGGCATTTATAGTAATCACACAGGAGCAGATCTCAATGTTATCGGCTACCTTCCCCACAGTATTACACCATATCATTTCATCCAGGAGTCAGCTGCCATTAGTGTCCATTACGGTCATCTATTTATTGCAACAAGTTTGATTTCAGAGACAGTACATACAGTACAGGATGGCGATTATAAGAGGGGACACAGTAGCAGTGCCGGGCCTCTTGTAGGTGCAATCTCGGTGTTTTGGTACTCATGGGGCTTCTGCCTAATTTCCATGGCTCAAAACTAAACTCTAACCCAGCAGACTTTGGCCTAAGGGACATACCTTTCAAGTCTGCTCATAGGAATCACAATTGCAACTAAGAACATTACATTCATCATAAAGAGCGAAGAGATAAAGAAAGAGATAGCAGAAAGAGCAGGTAAAAAAGGGAAGGGAGCGAGATGCGTGGGAGAGATGGCGGGGGGAGGGGTTCTGCCGCCACCTGATGCCGGGGCGTTGTAGGTGCTGTGGCTGCCAGAATCATTGTTGGTCACTGGCATCAAGCAGGTAAAGGCCAGGATTTCCTACTTCAGAGGAGGGGTGGGGGCGTTCAGGATCTGGTGTGCCAGCGCCACCCGGTGTGGGGTTCTAGTGAGTCAATCGGTGGATTTCCAGAGGCCATCTGCATCCGGTGGATATACAGTGTCTTCGAAGAGGCGCAGAGCCCGCAACCTCCAGCGTGTTCCAGTCTGCAAAGGTACACCACAAGTGGTTGCCACAGTTTGGTGAATTTAGTGTCCTGTAGCTGCAAGCGCGCCGTGAGTAGCTCCATTGGCATAGTGTGCCACAGGCGGGTGAACCAGACATTGATCGGGGGTGTTTCAGCTTTTTTCCAGTAAAGAGCAATGATTTGCTTGGCAGCCCCAAGCATGTGGAGGCTGAGATGCCAATCACGGCGGGTCATGGCACGCAGGTTCACTGGCCGGAGGCCCAGGACAATTGCAAGCGGGTTTCCAGGCAATGGGTAGCCTATTACCAGTCTGATATGACTGAGAACCTCCTTCAAATAGATGGTTAAGAGTGGGCATGTCCACCAAATATGCAGAAAATACCCCGGTGCGTTAGTGCAACGCCAGCAGAGAGGTGAAGAAGTGGAAAACATTTTATGCAGCCTGTGAGGGGTATAGTACCATTGTGTCATAACCTTGTATGCGGATTCCCACTGGGGAATGCTACAGAAGACCGCCGGGATATCTCGCCACAGGTGTTCCCATTGGGTGTGTGATATGTCAATGTCTGAGACCGACTGCCACAGCAGCTGGTAGGCATGTGAAGTGGCTCACTGTGAATGTTGGAGAACTTGGTATGTGCAAGAAATTAGTCCCCTGGAGTTATCGAAGGAGCGCACCAGCCGCTTGAACGAGGTGAATGATTGAGTGACCGCCCGTGTCAGAGGATGCCTGAACCCAATGTCGAAGTTGAATGTATTGAAATCTAGCCCCCTCTGATAGCTGGAAACCCTGTTTACATTGTTAAAAAGTTTTGATGGTGTCCCCCATGAAGAGGTTCTGAATCGTTCTGCATCCCCCCCCCCCCCGCCCCCCCCCCCTGTCCAGTCTGCGGAGAAGGGCAGGTGGAAAGCGGGCGGGAAGTGAGAGTTGCGAGCAATGGGAGTATGGGGGGATGGGAAGGATGTGAGGCCTCTGCTTATTGCTAATGTGTCCCAAATATCAAGTACCGTCTTAGTAGGAACCGCAACATAGGTGCTGCGCAAGCGGACTTCCCGTGAGAGCCATGCAAGGTCCCAGATGGGGGGACAAGTTAACTGCCCTGTCCATTAGAAACCAGACTTTTTTTACTCTCCCATCCCATCCACTCCGAGATGAAGTGGAGATGTGATGCCCAATAATATTCCAACAGTCCAGGGTGGTGCGAGACGTTTAGCTAGTATTTTAGTATTGAGTTTGAAATTCGTGTTTAGGAGTGCGATGGGACCGAAGGAGGAGCAGTTCTTTCCCCGGTTTGGAGATTAAAGCGGTTTCAGCCATGGCCATATCCGTGGAGGGCCCTACTGCGTCTGAAAAAGAATTGAAGAGGCGGAGCATATGAGATTTAAGTTGTGGGAAGAATGCACGATAGAACAAGACTGGCAGACCGGCCAGCCCCAGGGTTTTGCCGAAAGGAAGGTCCTTAAGAGCGCCGGCGAGCTTCTCTGGAGTGATAGGTTCCTCCAGTAGTTGAGAGTGGTGTCTGCTAATCGGGGACCACTCTCAAGCCTCCAAGGCAGCGAGCACCAGATCTGAATCGGGCAACTCCCTGGCATAGAGGGACGAGTAGTAATTCTGGAATGCTTGCATTTTGGCGGCTTAGATGGTGGCCCAGGTACCATCTCCAGTTTGTTTATCGATGTGTGCTTTGGCTGCCCGTGTTCGAAGGCGGCGTGCCAGGAGGACCGTGCCCACCTTGTTCACCCCCCCTGCCTCCCTCATAGTAGTATCGTTGTCGCAGGGTCAAGAGAGCGTGTTCCGCCTTGTTGGTTCTGTGCACCCGGAGCTGGCTCTGGAGCATAGCAAGGCCCCTCTTGTACAGTGCCAAGGGGTGCTCCTGGTCCAGCTGCTCAAGCGCCTTTATGTGCCGGGAGAGTTTGTCTTCAAACGGTCTTCCTGAGCTATACCAATGGATGTGATGCTGCCGCGAATCGTTGCCTTAAACGCATCCCAGATTACATGGAGTGGAGTCTCTGGAAGGTCGTTGGTCTCGAAGTCGGACGTGATAGCTTCCCGGATCTCTGCCGCGTCTACGGGATCCCTGAGGATATGAGGGGCAAAACTCCACCGAGAAGGACGGTTGGGATGAGAGAAGTGATCCTGAATTAGAAGTTCCACATGAGCGTGGTCAGAAACAGATATGTCAGACATGGACACCAAGAAGGTGTCTTTGACAAGGGAGTGTGAGACAGAGGTAGTCTATGCGTGAGTAGGAGCGATGAACATGAGAGTAATAGGAGTAGTCGTGGGCGTCTGGGGAGTGGTATCGCCAAATATCTGAGGTCAAGGGTAGTTAGTTGCTGCTTTAAATCAGAGGACATAGCCCATGGAATGAGCCTTCGCTACAGTAGAGTCCCGCCTCTCATACCAGATTGAATGCTCCCCCCCAGGATGAGACCAGGATCATCGTGTGTTGTTCCTGCAACAAACCCCGCAGAAATGAGTCCTGAGCTTGGTTCGGTGTGCAAGTGTTGCATAAGGTGAGGATTCGTTGCCCAATCTTGACCATCACTTTGAGGGATCTACCATACTTCATACAGACTACCTTGGAGCCCCCCTGGTGAATGCCCACTAGACAGAGGATTGCCACCCCTGCTGATTTAGTGGGTGAGGGATGCCCAGAGTTGAAGAGACATCCTCTTAGAAGATGAGGTATCGCCATATCAGGCGGCGCTTGCGGGGGAGTTGAGACCCTTCACGTTAAGAGGGAGGACTTTCGGACAGGGTACAGAAGTCATGCTATCAGTGTACCATGTGCGAGCGCCATATCTGGCAGAAGAGTAGGGGTAGGATTCAGAGTATCTCCTCCCCCAAAGCGTCTCTGAATAAGACAAAGAAGACCAAGGCCATGGAGTTCGCTGTAGGGCCTAGCGCAGTGCTTGGAGAGAAAAGGACAATCTGCACAAAGGGAACCCCCACCACGATCAGGACCTTCGCCCCGCCAGAGGTAGGGGTAGGAAGAGGGAAAAGAAAGAAGTGAGAAAGAGAAATAGTATTCAAAAAATAACAGCCAATGTGGCTAACAGGGTCTATTCCAGTCCGGGAATAAGCCAGGTGCAGACACACAGGCCATCTCAGAGATGTCACTCTCCAAGGAACAGAAGTGGAGGCGGGTCATAGGAGGTCAGCATCACCCTCTAGGAGTGCAGTCCGGTAGCGCCGTTGTGTTGCTGTTCAGGCACAGGGCTGTCATGTCAGCAAGATGGCGGCAAGGGAGTGGGGCGTCAGTTCCACCCCCGCAAGAGGTCGGTACAGGGGGCGTCTGTCGGGTGCACTTAATCAATTTTTGAGACGGCCGGGAGCCTGAGGGCGAATGTCCACCTTTCAAGGAACGGATGTGCTGTATAATGTCCGGTTTCTCCTGGGCTGAAGTGCAGAGTCCCTGGGGGGAAGGGTGTCTGGAACGGTGTACTTTAGTCCATATGGGTTTTGCAGACTCGCGGGTCAGAGGAGGCAGGCGCGAGGGGCTAGCGGGTGGCGTGTCTGGGATCTGGAGCAGTTGGCCGCCTCTCGGAAGGACCGCAGTCCGCAGCGCTTCGACTCCCATTGGAAGATAAGTGCAAATGGGTGCCCCCACTGATAGCAGTCCCCTAGCTCCCGTTGCTTATCTGTTATGGGTTTAAAGTCTCTGCGGCAGCAGAGCCTTGTGGGTGCAAGGTCCTGGAACCGTTGTATGGGGGAACCCTTGTATGTGAGCTCTGCTATGTATTGTGCTGCCTTGAGGATGGCCTCCTTCTCTGTGAAAAAATGGACCCGGACCAAGATTTCAGTGATGAGGCCAGGGCGTCCAGGCGGACCAGACACTCGGTGGGCGCGGTCCAGGGGCGGCGGGGATGCATAGTCATCTCCCCTGATGTCCAGAAACAGGTCCGCTACGTAAGTCATAATGTCTGAACCCTCTGCCCCAACCGGAATCCCCCATAAGTGCAGGCTTTTGCGGTACCCCCTGTTTTCCAAGTCCTCTGGCTTGATCTGCAACTCGATGCGTTTCTCCAGGATGGCCAAGCACTGCCATAGGTGTTCCTGATCCTCTGAGCGGGCATCGACTGTCCTTTCAAGATCCACTCTCCCTCCAAGCTCCACCACGTCTCTCCAGAGTTCCTTGACACAGGCCTGAACCGCTGTTTGAAGAGGGCCGATTTCAGATTTGAGGTCATGCATGAAGTTGGTCATGCATGAAGTTGGTCATGAAGGACTGTTTGATAGGGTCAGAGGGCCCCCCGGCTGATGCCATGTCCACCGCAGCGATTGGTCCCGATTTTATTCCACAGGGCTGTTACCGCGTTGTCTTTAGGAGGTGAATAGGGTTCTCTCCTGGTCCGTGATCGAGTCATGACCCCTCCGAGTGTTGTGCAGCAAGCAGGAGGCCCAGGTGAAGGGGCGCAGCACAAGGTCAGACTGCTGCCCGGTCTGGGTGAAAAGGGTAGGCCAGCCAACAGAATCAGGAGGCCATCTAGGTGAGAGCTGGAGAGGGCCACTTGACATGGGGCAGGCAAAGGGCTTTTTCACAGGGTCCCCCGGGTGTTCCACTGGCCGAATGGGAGTGTGTGAGGTACGGGCAGGGTGGTCCGTTGAGGCAGTAAGGTCCAGGCCAGGTAAGTGTTCGATACCGCCACCAGGGCACATAGGAGAGGGCTGCCCACGTAGACCAGGCCACAGGTTCAGGAGTTGAGGCAGCACTCTGTGGTATCAACCCCCCTCTAGGGGGTCCGCCAGGGTCTACAAAGGTACTCACAGCGTTGGATAATGAGGCATCCACTTCCCCTGGGGAACAGCAGGCAGGAGCACGCAGCGTGGACTCACCGGGTTGTTCCAACGAAGTCGCTGCGCCACAGCAGGGGAGCGGGCCAAGGCACCAAGCCCCCACAGTCCATCCACGGGACGATGACAGCGCGGCCGGACGTCCCCAGAGAAGCTGCGAGTAGGGGCCTCAGTCCCCCGGATCATCACTCAAGGCTTCCAACGAGGGAGCATGCACCCCAGTGCAGTGTTGGAGTAGTGTAGAGAGCCCAAACTCGCCAGGTGTCCCCCAGAGTCCGGTAGGGCCAGGATGGCTGGTGCCCCGCCCCCGGCCAAGGCTCAATGTGATGGCGCCCAACTCTCTGCCGTGCGCACCCGGTGCCTCCGGCTGTGTCAGCAGGGAGTCCCCGGGGCCCAGCTGTGATCAGAGAGACCCCACCGGTGTGGCGAAGATGTAGGTCAGGCCCTGTATGTCCAGGGGGGCACAAGACTGCCTGTGCCCTGCCCCCGGTCAAGGCACAATCTAATGGCTCCAAACATTGTGCTGTGTGGAGCCCGGCACCCCCAGTAGCGTCAGCAGTGTGTCCCTGGGACCCAGTTATGATCAATGAGGCCCCGCTGGGGCGGTGGTGGTGTAGGGCAGGCCCCGCGAAGATCCAAGGCAGCAGGGCGGCAAGAGTCAAAGAATGGCCACCAGGCTGATCACCGGGAGAGTGTGCCTCCTGCGACGTCCTCCTAGAGGGCAGCCCAGCACCGCCAGAGGCATCAGCGGGGGTGGTCAGCTGGATGCGAGGTGTCCCTGCCGGTATGCAGGTAGTGCCGGTCCGACTCCGCGTGTGACCGACACAGCAGAGTCTCAAAATGGCAGCCAGGCGGGGTGTCGGCAGGGAAGGCCCTCCCCAGGAATCAACGTCAGGTCATCCCAACCCCCGTACCTCTGCTTCAAGTCTCATTTTGGTCTTCTGACGATCCCCGGTCAGAGGGTGCAGATCGGTGCTGGAGTCCACTCACCCTGGGGCGCACGGGGCCAAGGACTCCAAAATGGCGGCTGTACTCCCGAAGGCTGGGGGCGCTTTCCCACCGGCTTCGCTCTCGCCACCGCTAGCCGGTTCCGAGGGACGCCGGGCCTCAAGACAGTCGCCCGGGTTCTTCTGTTGAGCAGGCACCCCCAGTCCAAGCATCCCCGAGGCTGCAGTGCCGCTTAAAATGCTTGTTATTGGCGGCAGCCCGGAGCTCCCAGGGCGTGAATCTCACTCATCAGTAGGGAGACCACGCCCCCCACATTTCTATGTTTTAAAGCAAAATTAACCCCAAGTCAGCTTGAAAAGTTCTTCGCAAAGCATGCAGTTTTCTCTAGGAGAAATAGACTAACTTAGTTAAGCGGTCAAATTAAAAGTTCCATTTCATAATTAATTTCAATCTTGAATAATCAAATAATAAACTAAATTCATTTTAAACAGTTAAACATTAAAACCAACACATGTTTTCATTTCACATTTGTTCATTCTGCACTTTATTTTGCTGACTTTCATTACAGAAATTATTTATGGCATATATAGACCCATTGTTATTTTCTCGCATATTTCCTATTTTACTTCCTTTAAACTAAATGGAAACCTCTTTGTTAATTTCAAAACTTGTTAATGATTTTCACACTATTGAAAGTTTAATCCTAGAAGGTTTAATTATGGAAAACCCTGCCCCAGCAGTTGTGAAGGGCCTTGTATTTGTGGGTCAGTAGCTTGAATTGGCATCTCTTCTGTACTGGGAGCCAGTGGAGTTCCTAGAGGTGAGGGAAGATGCGGATTCTTCGGGGAGGTCAAAGATGAGTCTAGCTGCGGTGTTCTGGATGGCCTACAGTCTCTTGAGTTGTGTAGTGATCCAGCAGTAGAGGGCATTGCCTAAGTCCAGTCTGCTCTTGATGAGGGCTTGAGTGAGGTGTGTCTAGTGGGGAGCCACTTGAAGATCTTTGATAGCCTGCTCAGAGTGAAGAAGCAGACTGAGGAGACTGCGTTGATCTGGTACTGCTGAGGTTGCTGGCATGGTCAGATGGGGAGGGTGCTGGTCCTAGTTCCATGGGACAGCAGGAGGTTTTCCAGGGGGTGGAGTTGTTGCCGAAGATCAGTACTTCCGTTTTGTCTGTTATGAGCTTCGAGCAGTTCTCTCATCCAGTTGCTGACATATCGTGCACCTGTGGAATCAAGCTATGGTATCAGTGTATGAGTTGAGTTATGTCCATATGAGATGAGGGTTGAGTGATGAGCCATGGGGGACTCCGCCGATTTCCTTGGGTTCCGAGGTGAATGGAGGTAGGTGGACTTTGAGTTTTTCCAGTGAGGAATGAGGCGATCCAACTGAGGGTTTTTCCTTGGATACTGAATGTGTGGCCTGGTGATTAGATTGTGGTGGGAACTTTTGTTGAACGCTGCGAAGAGTTCGAAGATGATCAGGGTCACCATCTCTCCTTGGTCAAGGAGGGCTCTGATGTAGTCTGTGGCTGCAATCAGGGCAGTCTTGGTGCTGTGGTTGCTGCGCAGTGCCAATTAGGAGAAGTTGAGAAGGTGGTTTTGTTTAAGATGTGTGGTGCGTTGTCTGTCAATGGCTTTTTCCTACTTTGACCTGGAAAGTGAGCAGGGAGACGGGTCAGTAGTTCTTGAGTTCGCTGGGGTCGGCGGATGGTTTCTTGAGCAGGGGTTTGATCTCGGCATGCTTCCTGTCTTCTGGGAACGTGGCTGTGGTTAATGAGGTGTTGAGCAGGAAGGAGTTTGCTGCTGATTCTCTTTTCAGAGGTTGAAGAGGGGGTGTGGGCCGGGGTCATTCAGTGCTATTGAGTGGCTGGGGTTCACTCCGGAAGCGGTTTCGTTGGTGGTGAGCAGGTTCCAAGTGGTCAGTCTGAGTTCTGTGCTGGTTGCGGTGGGGGGTGTTCGGTCGAGGACATCAGGAGGCTTAGGTTGTGGTTCAAAGTTTTTGTAGATGATGGAGAACTTGTTGTGGAAAAAATTGGCAAGGTTGTTGCGGACCTCCTGCGAAGAGTTGATTCTGCTCCTGGTGGCTGTGGGTTTGGAGAACTCCCTGGCAATGTGGAAAGGTTCCTTGCTGAGGTTGGAGCTGGAATTGATGCGGGCAGCAATGCCTTCTCTCCTCTTCTCTTCAGCTGGCGTGTTTTGTGGACTGTTAGATGTTGGATCTTTAGATGGCAGAGTTATGCTCCCTGTCCAGGTAGTGACCCCATTCCTAGTTATTGTAAGCTAGAATCACACTAAAGATCACCTATGCTCACCCTCTGGTAGCTTGGCACAAAGCAGCCAGGCTTATATAAGGAGGTATTGCGTAAAGTATGAAACACTCGCACTTTTATGAATTTCTAAAGAATAAATAAAGTAGTGCTTAAAAAGGATTTTGAATCTTTGGAGTTACCACGAGAGTCAATATTTTGTTACAATACATTAAATAATCAATGATGGCAGTGAAAACAAGCAAGGGATGCAAGTTTGGCACAATTGCTTTGCAGAATCATTTGACTAATATGGATAAAAGTTTCACCTATAAAAGCAGAAGTATTTGGAGATCAGATTCAAAAAGGAGTTAGTGTCCAAAGATCTTATCTCTGTTAGTCTGAGAATGAATCTACCTTCTATACCTAGAGAAGTGAGTGTTTGTAGAGATGGTTGGTGTTTGAACACTTTTCAGAGTGCTACGGGGTAAAGACTCAACCATGGTGGTTGATGCCAACCATGGTGGCTGATACATTTAATCTTGTTGTCCTTGGGCCTGACCTACTATGGGTCCTGAGCAGCTGGGCCAAGCACCCCTTCAGTCCTTAACTAGGTGGTATCGCAAGTCGAGCAGTCCAAGGATGGTGGAAGTTAAACTCCCACTCAAAATACATCTGGCATCTTCAATAAATGAATGTTCAGCTAGATTCTCATTTTTATGACCAAAGTAGCATTTATGCACAAACATAGTGAAATGCTATGCACAGTATACACAGCTCTCCTACGGCAAGTATTCTAGTGCTGTCTGGGTAGAGTCCTAAGTCCCTGTTTATTGGCAGTGGTTATTTCCCATTTACAATGGTTAACATTCAGGATAAGCCCCTCTAAAGAGTCTGGGTTTTGGAAGTTCCAGAATGGCTTTCTAGAAGTCCTTGTTACAGCATCCTACTGCTGTGAGGCAGAGCAAGTTCTTCCCCAGGACTCTGCAGCCCAGTGATCAGTCTTACCAGAGTAGCGCTTTGTGCAACCCACCCTGTCTTATAAGACCACAATCCGTGAGACGGGACTAGGTCATAGTGCAAAAGAATCATCTGTGTTCGTCCATGACCGAAAAGCAGCACTAGGGATAGAGATATGGTTGCAACTGGGACACTCTGGGTAAGGCTGCATGTCCGTCACCATGCAATGGACTTTGCTGTCCCCAAAGTTGGCTACTGTTGATGGAATCAGTTTCCTTAATTGCAAAGCCATAACCGAGAATGACCCGAAGTGATGGAGTTGATCCAGTACCTTGGGATGAAGAATGTATACAGGCCTTGTTAGAGCTGAGACTCACTTTGTGTACAGCACCCGCTCTAGGAATGCCCGATTTTGAAAGGTTTATTTATTCTATCATGAAATAGAAGGGTGCTCACTCTCTGTTCCTGGCAGCACTCTGTTCTATTTCCATTAATCTGAGCGATTTAGTTGTCGCACATAGAACTTGCTAGTGTCTTTCAATAGACACTTTTGACCCAAACCTGAACACAATATCTAACTAATGCGAGGTTGCCTAAATAAAATAAATTCTGGTGATTCTAATTTTTTTTTAATGTTCTATAATGATTATAACAATTGAATGAATGAATAAACTCGGATCCGGAAGAAGCCTAATTGTGCATGTATTTTATTAATGGTCTTGGCTGATTATCCGAGCCTAGGATTCCTTTCCTATGATTTGACCCTTTTGCATGTTAAATGAGTTGGAGTGTCAATATTCACTTAATGAGAGTTGCATAAAAGTATTTAGGGCCCCAATAATAACTTTGGGTACTAACACAAAATTGGATTCAGATAAAAGATCTCACATGCTGTTTCAGTTAATACATTTTGGTACTGAATAAAAGCACATGGACTGCCACGCTCCTACATTTACCTTTAGGGTATGTTATGCTGAGATAGCTGGATTTCTTTGAGGACTGGATTTTGCTCTATTCTTGAATCTGGTAGCAGACATCTAGTTAATTGGAGGATCACGTATGTGCTGTTGTCATAAGATGAAAAGCCACCATGTCTCATTAGCACTCACTGCATTGGATGGATTGTACATAAACGTAAGAGAATCGTGAATAGTAATTTAACCTAAGTAGAAATAATGGCTAGGCAGGAACAATTGAAACTAGCCTCAGGCCTTTTCAGGCCCATCTTCATAGTAATCGCCCAATACAAACTTTCAGCATGATCAAAATCTAAAGCTGATGTAAAAGTCCAGTATGGACAAAAAGGATGGTTCTGTTTTGTCCTTGATCCCCATGATATATGTAGTGCGCCAATTACTAGTGTTGATGCCTTTGTAAAGACCAGTTCTGGGTTCAAGTGCTCCAAAAAATGGCCTTTGAGTTTAAGTGGACCCAAGACTGCATATTTTCTGCTTTCATCAGTATGTTTTAGAGAAATGAACTATTAGCAATAGGACAGTAGCTTCTGTAAATAACAGGGGCAAGCTTCCGTCAATAGTTTTAGCCAAAGTTATTTTTATACTGAATGAACCAATGCTATTTGAAAGGTCTGGTTAACCAGAATGCTAAAAAGTTGTATGAAAATGGACCATTTTCTTGATTATACAACTATGATAGACTTGCTGTAAGAAATGGAGTTATTGGTTGTGAGCAGGGGGGAAAACCCTACTCTAGCAACAACCACAATCCTGGTCAGGGTGATCCGCAAAGTCACTACATTAATCTGTGCTTAACCCTCTACTAGCTTGGCACAAAAGTAGCCAGGTTTAACTTAAAAACATTTAAATTAGTTTTGCTTCAGACAAACAGTAATAAAGTGGAAACACAAAAAAGAAAAATCCCAAATCAGTTTAGAAAAACAGACTAAATTTTAATGAATAAAATGGAACCAAAACAAATTAAATCCGTAGATCTGCAGTTATGAATTCTTAACGTTTTTAGTGCACAGTAATACCTAAAAGATTAATGCACCAACCATAGGTACCTAGTCTTGCAAGAACAGGACAAAGCCAAAAGTTAAGGGGACTGCGAAGTAGTCCGCATCGGATACCTGAGGGGCATTAGTCTTGCTTTCGGCTTACTTTTGGACTTATAGGAAATTTAGAAGAACAGTTAATGGGAAGGTATAGTTTAGCAGGGGTAGGTAGCAGAGGTCCCAGTAGGAGGTGTCATGGAGCTATTAGATGGAGACTTGGAGATTAATACCTTCAGACTTGGTCACATTTTTGGAAGTCAAATCTCCAGTGGGATGAAGCCACAGCTATAGCAGACAAGGGCTCCCCAATGCCCAGACAGCTTTGCTGAGAGGTCCTGCTAAATGGTATTTGCTGCTGTAGAGCACGTAATGGGAGCTACCATGAAGTCAGACCAACAGCCCATGCACCTTGGGTAGATTGACTGTGCGGTAGATCCTGGTCTTCTGCTGGTTCCCATGGCACCTTTTGGTGGGGGAAAAAAAGTCCCAAGGTTTAGGGCCAGGCAAGAGCAGCACCTCTAAAACGACCTCCTCTGGTCCAGGACCTAGGGGCCACTAGATGGGGTGGGAGGTTAGGAATCACTGAGGCTAGGTGCAGGTGTCTAGGTCTCCGGAGCTTATGTTCTTGTATTTTATACATGAGGTCAGCCAAGTAGCCCTTGGAGTCACTTCTGGTGGTCTTGGGTTCACAGAGATGATCCCGTTTTCCTTTAAGCAGAAAGGCAGGCCTTTAAGCAGCAGGGCAGTCCTCTGGTAGCAACAGGGCAGTCTTCGGGGGATCAAGGCAGTTCTTCTGGAATCTTCCACAGGTCCAGGAGTGTACTGAAGTGGTATTCTGAGGGTCCAATATTTATACCTTGTCCCAGCCTTTGAAGTAGGGGGTCATCCTAGGCAACCCCCACATCTAGCTCTGGAAAGTTCCTCCCTTCTCCTACTAAGACTCCAAGAATTCAGTAGTGACATGACTGTTGCCAAGTTCCTTTGTGTGTGCTGCAGACAAGCCCTTTGAAGTGTAAGTGAGGTAAAAACAGCTCACCCCCCCCAGCCACCTAGGTAGGATGGCCCATCCTACCTACATCCTGTCCATATTGTCTCACTGTCTGGCAGGAATGCACAAGTCTCCAACAGCATTGCCATTGAGTCATGTGACAGGACACTGAGGCACAGAAATTATTAGGGGTAGAAAAGGTCAACTTTTTTTCTTTACGTGATGTCAAGAGTTATGACTCCAAATCTGACTTTACAATTAATGAGTATTTTAAACTACAATTCATTTGAGTCTGAACATAAGATTTCTACCTGCTCCCTATCAAACATTGGTGCCTATTAAATGTAATCCAATATTATCCATTGGGAAAAGTAGGCCTTACAGTAGTGAAAAACAAAAGTAGGGGTTTCTCACTACCAGGACATGTACCCCTTATACCCACATGTCCTGCTTTTTAAATACAATGCATCCTGCCTTTAGGGCCTACCTTACGGGTGACAACATTCCTATTAAAAAGGGAAGGTTTAGGCCTGGCAAAAGGTTTTAAACTGCACTACTGGCTGCCGTGGCAGGCCGGAGACATGTTTTAAAGAGTTAATTTAGTGGGTAGCACAATGAAGCCTGCAGGCCCACTAATGCAATTTAATTTACAGGCCTAGAGTACATGCAGTACCACTTTACTATGGACTTATACATAAATTAAATATGCCAATCGTGTGTAGGTCAATTTTACAATGTTTAAGGTAGTGAGCACAAGGCACTTAAACACTGGTTAGCAGTGCAGTGGTAAAGTGCACAGAGTCTTAATGCCAACAAGGTCTCCTCTTGATCTTTGTTCTCTGGTGCAGAAGTCCAGATCTTTCCCCCAGCTGGACCTCAGTGGCTGCAAGGAGACCAGTCTTGCTGGCCCTTGGAGAGTCCCACTAGTCCTAGGGTTACCTCAGGCAGAGTCCTTAGTTGATTTGGGCAGCAGGGGGGTTTTGCCTAACAGTTGCGCATGGCTGTTGTTGTTGCAGTCCCAGTATCCAGAGTCCAACAGTAACCCCCCCCCCACCACCACCACCACCACCATGAAAGAGTTTTCAAATTGGGATGGAAGTTCTTGAAGCCAGGCCCCTCTGGCCAATTCTAGGGTGCCACATCATCTTTCAAACCTTGCTGCACAGTATACACCTGCTGTGGACTCCAAATGTCTAGAATTCCACCTTTGTTCAGTGGGCCTGGGTTTTCCTCAGCCCTGGTATAGTAGGACAGCAAATTTACAGATGCAGATTCTCTTCCCCACCTCTTCCTCAACAGGAGCTGAGGGCAGCACTATTAATTACTCCGTTGGTGTAGGGAGCCCTGTGTTTCCTCTGCTGGGGAGAAGTGTAATTAACGTGGTCCAGCAGGGTGACATACTGCCTGGATTCTGATGCTGAGCTAGGGAAATATGAAAATTCTGGATGGCCCATAAAGTGTACATTTGTGATCTTGGTATCTGTGTACATGAACTAGTCACACTTTCAAACCCAGTTTGATTCCTCACGGGACTTTATAGGCCTAAGGGAAGCAAAACTCACTGTAAGGCAGATTTCCCTCTATCTATATTATTGTCACTGCAGACAAAACAGTAAGTTATACTGTCTTTCCGTATCAGTGCCCAGTAATTTATTAAGGCTACCCCAGGCCAATATAACCTTTCAGTGGTCCCTCTGCCCCAGGCAACCTGACTGCAGCTTCCAGCTGCTCACAACTGTAGTCTCATGAGCAGCCCACACACGTATGCACATGCACGTGTAACCAGCCAAGTGCCCCTTACCCTAGATGCTTCACATCGGCATTATCTTAAAAGGCAAACCCCGGGTGTATACATGCGCAGTTCATTTGATATGTAGTTACCATGGGTGAGGCACATGTAGTGACCCTCACCAAAATTAAAAAGTCCAAAACCTGAGGAAATATGAATTTTGTGATCAGTTATGTCCCCTATCGTAGACCCCAACGGCTCCATGTGCATGCTATAAGTACATGTATGTTCCCTCCAGTTCCAGTTTTGAAGACGCAAATATATGTGCGTCCACCGTCAACATGTCCTCTTTCAGATCCGCCATGAATGGGTCAGATATTCCATTCCTAAGTATGAAAGGCCACCGACTTTATGTGGTTCACTTTCCACATTTTACAGATTCAGGCGAGTAGGCCCAGAATTCTGTCATCAAGCCTTTTCCTGCCTTCTGCCTCTGAAAGCTCCAGTCTGAGCCTGCATCTGTATCCATGAACTTTGTCCTACTTCCTGCGCGGCTAACGGTGCCTGATCCAGCCTGTTGCCTGCCAAAAACTGTATTTCACCTTCAAGATTATCTGCTCCGCTCCTCATCCGATGCATTCCTGTCTAGTAGTTTAGGTAAACATTCCTCCAGCTACCGTGCAAAGGGCCAGGCCTCGCTGTCTTCATGCAAGTAATTCATAGCCCCCGTTACCATGGAATATTCCCACCCCCTCGCATCTCATGTAGACACTTAGACGCTTGTACACGCATTAACAGTCAGTATAGAATAGATTCTATCCTAGAGACCTTTCCTTTTGGATAACACAGTTCTTTAAACATAGGATATTAGATATGATTTGGGATTAGGTTGACATGACCCCCAGACTTCTGTCTCCACATGTAGAGCTAAATGTCAAGTCCCCTTCACCCTCTAGTTGCACGTCAATCACACGTCATGCGGCTGCGCGCGCATCTCTGCCAAATATTTCTGCTGACATTACAGGATTCTCTTATGGATCCGCCCACTTGTGACATCATGTATGATGACGTTTGTTACGTACACCCATATGTCCGCCTCTTTAGTTACGTATGCACATTTTATCTATATTATCAGCTGTTACGCCTCTTGCATCTGTTTCACTGTAGTGTATTTTCTATAAAACTGATTATCTGTCAATAATGTATGCCCTTCCTTCCTGAACTTTCGTGGTGATGGAATAGAAGCCTGCAATTCGAATTGTATTCCTTTGTATAGGAATAAAGCCTTTTAGAACCTCTAATACCACGGATTCTGCCTCTTATATTTACTGAGTTATTCTTACTTGACTTTACCGCATAAAAAATAGTACCGGTAATGAAATATTTACCACAAACCGATGATCAAAAAAGCAGAGAATGGCCAGCCCAAGAGACTGCAACGTAGACATGGCACAACATGTTGTACCTTTGAATGCTAAGGTTCTATTTTGTTTAATTTCTTTCCTGTTTCGTTTTTATAAAATGCATGTTGACATCATAGATGAACTACTGAATCATACTGTTTCTACCAAGAAACCAGGTCGAACCAGGCTATGTATGGCTGGCACAATAAATGTTTTAAAAAAAAACTCAAAAAGGGAAAGTATCTGAGTGTACTAAATGGGCAGAACCAATTTTGCAACACACACCTAGCCATTGCTCTTGGGTACTCTTACCTAGTCAGCGGTAACAAACAGCAATGGGTTCTGACCAGATACCATTTACCAGTTGTCCACTACCAATGAGACCATTCAGTGGCCTTTTGTATGCTACGACCACCCACCTAACCCAACGATGGGGGCCATCTGTCTCTACAGGGAACCCAAACTGCACTAAGAACCCTTCTGGCTCTAGCTAAGATCCCTCTAGGACACTAACCACCTACATTCACGGAGCATGTTTAGGCCCACCCTTGCCCTGGGTCACACTATGCTACGTCCACCATTCCTGGCAAGGGTTCTGTGACTCAATGCTGATGGTAATACAATAGACTGGTCTGCAACCTGTCTCGTGGGCCTCTGGCTATTCACCTCCCTACCTCCCCATCTTTGGAGAATATACAACCCAGTACCCTGTCATTTATCCAGATTTCTACACCCTATACATGCACTTATCGGCCATTTTTAGGACCTCTGAACGTCAACCATAGTAGATATTCTGGGGTCTATGCTGACCTCACACATCCTTAGGATGACTGTCCCCTAAGGGGACGCCAGCCCAATAATGGATTGGTCCCAGACAAATGACCACAGGTGTTTCCTACCAAAGGAATCCCCTCCCTCGTGGACTCCCTGCAGCACCACTGTGCCAACTGGAAGCGCTGTTGGGCGCACTGTGGGACATACTCCAACCGCCACTTCCCAGCCTCCATGCAGTCAACACAGACGAATCAGGAGCCATGAGTTTGGTGAAAGGTTCAACAGGTAACCTTGAGGACCACTCTTCCTCCTTTCACCTCACTCAGTGGAGGGGCTGCTCCTACCGGCTGAGTCCATGGCTGGTGAACCAGGACTTCCAAGGGGTCTTAGGGTGCGACCCTAAGACTGGTACACTTGAAATAAACCCTCAAGTCCGCCAGGTACAGTCCTTGCTAACTGCTTGTGTGACAGCCCAGTGTAAACCTCCAGACCAAAGTGGCTCACCTGGCCACCTGGTACTACTACTACGGGCACATCTATCTGTCTTCTGCACCACCACACTCTGCGGTGGCTGCATCCATTATCTAAAACAATGCCTGGTAAGCCAGGATTTTGAGGGGTGTCAGGACTGTACCTGAAGGCTGGTACACCAGAAATGCACTAGGCAGGAATCTGCTTAAGGCAGTCTCTAATGCACACCTTCCACCTACAGAGCCTCCATCCTCAAGTATGGAGTCTGACCCAACAGGACCTACCTTATTGGACTCCTGGCTGGTTATCGCCACAGCCGACACCTTGGGTACATACTTCGCTGTTCTCTAGCTGTCACCTATACTTTCCTGACATATCAGTATCTACCAGTAACCCATCCTGGGGGCCTAGGGTGTTATATCCCCCCTCAATTCCTCGGGGTCAGTCTCCACACCCATCTCGGGAACCAACCCCTCTGCAGGGCCAATCACGACTATGGCTAACCTTGGATAGCTCGCCCTCCCCACCAGAAAACGTATGGGAATCATGGAAACCACAACATTCTTGTCCCAAACCCTCCCACAAACAGCAGGAACATTTCTCTGGTGCTCCCTCCCGGCAGGAGCCATTGGAGGGTGGGAGGTGTGGGTGGGCTCCCTTGCGGGAATTCTGCTCTGTCCATGGTAATTACAAGAATGTCCTGGACACCACCAATCACCTCCTACACACCCAGAAGTAGGGCCTACCCCTTCACCCAGATCTATGGTGTCTGTACCTGTTGTAGTCCTTAAATCTATAGAGAAGAACCTTCCTCATACAAGCAAGGTGTGTTGTGGTGAGGTGCAAAAGACCCTATGGCCTGGAACACTCTAATGAAACTACTGTGTGAATGCACACCCATTCACCACATTTCCAAAAATGCTATCCGGTTACAATAAACACAGATAATTTATTAGCCAACAATCCATGTTTTCACTCATGTGGCGGGCTTCCCTCTCCCACATCTGGAGTTCACCAAACCTTTGAACCTCTCTCAAAGCCTTGCACTCTGATATTTGCGCATTAATGGATTGGTAATGTGTGACGCATCTAAAATTATCAAATGTCGATGCCTACCAGAACTGGATACTATTTTTCCAGAGCTGAACACCAATGTAGGAAATTGGGCTATTAGTTACGCAGGATATGAGGCCTGCGCAAGCAATAGGGCCGCAATTTCCCCTTAATGGGAACTAAGCACTACATTGTAACACTTGACTCACTCAGGGTTTCAAAACGGAGCAGTCCCAGGCCTACTCAAGGGCGGTGGTCTGGGCTAGTAATCGTCATTCGCTATCACGTAATAATGATCAATAGCCGATTGTTAAGTCAGTGCTTTTTTCTTTGGATAAGGAGAAGCACATTTATAAAACATACACTACTAAATACTATGCACACATTTACAAGTAGATACATAAAGCGGATACCAGGGATAACATTGATATCACATTTGTCCCTAAAAATGGTCGTGACCCCCAAATCAGTGCCCAAACAAACCCACCTTTAACTCTGGCATCAAATATGCAGCATATCACTTTAATTAACGCAAACCTACTGGTTTTGTCAAGGTGTCCTCACATTAAAAGAAAAGCAATCCAGATGTTTAAAAAAATCTATAAAAAACATGTGTAAATGCAATAGTTATCAAAGTTTTAAAATTATTGAATAATTATTGGCAGCAAACTGTACAAGTATTCATTTATCATGTGTTTGTATTTTTTGTAAATTTTTAGGCCACAAAGTGCAGCCATAAAGCCAGCCTCTAGAGGGCGCTCCACTCCCAACTGTAGAGCAAAAGCTCTAGCCTTTGTTTTAGAATTCAGTCAGGAAAACTGGGTGAGGGATGACGGGAAGGGTGATCTTTACCTTGACCCTAAAGAGTTAAGATTGGTGCTTTTATTCAAATCTTCCCTGAGAGGGCACATCTGCACCTCCCTACATGATTTTGTTAAACTTGGTGGTGCCTCTGCTGTCCTGGGGCCACCACATCAATCAATCAATTGTGTGCTTGAAACTGCCCCGCATAGCATCTTGGGGCGCTCACTCATGGGAGCGTGAAGTTTGAATGAGAAGCTACGACCACAATCTTTTGATGTTGCTGTGTAGCCTTGTGTGGTTTTCTTTTTGTCTATCTTCCGTTTTTTGAATTTATTTTTTATTGGGGTTGCCCGGTCGCGCTCTAGCACCCAGTATGGCAGCCTCGAGGGCAGCTGAGAGCCCTCCTCTGCCTGCCCCGGTTTGCTCCCTGCCTGGTCGGCATTCTCCTTTGACGCTGTGGGAGCTGGCAATGACCACCTCTCCTGCCTGCTCAATGCAGACAGGTGTGTTGAGAGTGATAGCTACCCTGCTCCATCGAAGCACAGGGAGCAGTCCTCTTAGCTTGTTGGGGACACAGAGATGGGATCCAGGACACTTCCATCCCTTCTTGAGGGAGCGTGACAGCGCTGCTCCTCATCTTCTGACTTCTTTGGAGGGGGGTGACTGTGGGTCACTTTACTTTGCATCTGCCCCTGGAGAGATGGGGGGGAGGGGAGGACATCAGTAGCAAAAGTTGAAACCGGGAGGGCTTGCCATGCACAGGATGGGGGGGGGGGGGGGGGGGGGGGGGGGGGAGTCAAAGGTCAAGTCCTTTAATGCGCTATAACTTGGGCCCGATGGGCCAACTTCAAATTTCTTGGGATCATTGTACTCCTAGTGATAAGCTATAACTGCCAGGAATACTTTTAGCAGACCTTCTCACCACCAAGGTGGTGTATTTTGCAGTGAGCTGGTTCCACTGACTCCCTGCACCAGCTTTACTCCTGGTTTGTCCCCGGTGCAGAAGTCTAGAGGTTTCCCCAACTGGTCTTCAGAAGGTGTAAGGGGGGCAGTCTCACTGGCCCTTGGAGAGACACACTGCTCCTGCGATCAACTGGTAGAGTTCTTGGTCCTTTTGTGAATCGGGGTATCTCTTTCCAGTTGCCCAAGGCTGTTGCTGCAGATACAGTCCCAGAGTCCAAAAGCAAAAAGCTTGCTCTTCCATTGTGCAAGAGCTTTTAAATGGGGTTGTAGATTGTAGAAGCCAGTCACTCCTGGCTAATCCTAAGGCGCCACAGACCCGCTCCCCCCAACCAACCTGCACAGCATGCTGAGCAGTTCAAGATGAGACCATCCAGAAGTCACTATTAAAGCCTTAGCTCCACCGCTCGCTGACTTCACTGCCAGGGACTTTACCACCAAAACCTTAGAGTAGCACCCCCTTTCGCATCCTCCTGTGTTGGCTCTAGTTTTCTGGGCTTCCTACTTTGTTCAGTGGACATGGTCTCTCCCCAGCCCTGGTACAGTATGACCGCTAATAAACAGATGCTGATTTTATTCTCCAACTCCTTCCTCCTTCCAGGAGCTGATGGAAGCACTGTTGATTACCCCTTTTGTATGGAGAGGCCTTTGTTCCTTTTGCTGGTGAGAAATGTATTTAACCTGTCCCAGCAGTGTGACAAAAGGCCTGAGGTCGGATGCCGAGCTAAAGAAATACAAAAATTCTGGATGACCCATAAAGAGTACCTATGTGATTTTGGGACGTGCTTATATGAACTGGTCACACTTTCCACCCCAGTTTCATACCTCATAGGACTTTGTAGGTCTGAGTGCCCACTAATAATATGCAAAAGAAACAATTGATGGACGGAATGCTGGACAATGCAAACATTCACCGCCAGTCACTGGGATCTGGGTTAAATCAATAATTCTTCTGCTCACCACACCACCCCAGTTTGAACCCAGCCAAATGCAAATCAGTCTTGACCCTGTTCCTTGTTGGAACAGTCCACCCCGAACTGCCAAGCCAGGTCCTCCCTGGACCGGAAACAGGCATCCTGGGACTGGTTTCAGGGCATCCCCCTTCTTCAGCCAGGCTAGATTGAATCCAGTGGTGTAGTGAGCACAGGACCCACATCTGGGCACACCCTTCCCACTTAGGGCGACATCTGCAAAAGAGACAATTGATGGAAATATTAGACCTTCCCAGAGTCAATATCTAACCCTGAGGTGTCCCCTCTGTGCCAGGCTTCCTGTGTAGTTACCGCGCTGTGCATGCCTGTAGTCGGATATGTGCAGCTTAAACATGCACATGTTACCGGCCAAGTGCCCCTTATTCTAGCTGCATTACAGTGGAATTATCTTAATCAGCAGACACTGGCAGTAAAAGAGTGTTGAAAATTTGCCATGTGATTACTGTGGGTGAGGCACATGTATGTACTGAGACACACCCACAGTAAAAAGTCCAATACCTGGTGATCGAAAAGTGAAAAATTCGGGCATACTAAATGGGCAGAACTCATTTGCAACTTTTTTAAAGGATGATCGTTCATTTCCCTAACGGGACGATCAAAATCCATATTCTCTTGTCTAGTTGTTTGATGACTGTGATTTAGGTCATTACAGAGTAGTCCTACCTAAAGGCTACATGCTGCCTTTAGAAATGGGTGTTCCTACAGAAATTACTTTGCAAAACGTCTGATAGGCCAGAGTTAAGAAAATCCATTTTTGTATCTGTTTTTTCTATTTCTAAATCTAGAACGCTGGTATTTATCTAATGATAGGGACATATAAATCTGCACATTTGCTATTTTCTAAAGTAAATGTGTGCCAGGGTCATACATGTGTCATAAATAAAGTACCCGATGTGGGATTGTTTGCTTTTAGCTTACCCATATGGAGTCATGGAGTTTCAAACATGGCTATTGAGTTAACATGCAGCACCACACACTGTAGACAAAGCTGCATTGCCAAAATGTTTAGCCCTATCTATGACAGACCTTTTCGGTACAGTGAAATGTTCAAAACTTGTCTTCTCTAATCTTAAATCAACAACCACCAACAATTGGGGTTCCAGAGTGTCTTTTTAGTTGATATCTGATAGAATTTTAAAGCATAATGACATCTTTTTCACCAGATGAACCATTTAAATAAGTACACTGTAACCATGCTATCAAGCCTACAAGACCCAGTTGCATAATGAGATTTACCACTTGAAAGTTAGGCTACGTTGCATGTTTCGGTGACGTCACATCAATGTGCTGTGTAGTGTTTAAAATAAGACTATTTGTGTAGTGTGGACTGAAGACCACCCTAAAGTTCCATCTTGCAAGGCTTTTTTTGAAAACTCAGATTTTTAGTACTAATGTCGGAAATCTTTGAGAGAAAAATAATTAAGCTCTGCTTTTCTATGAACTGAAGTCAATTTGCCTCGGCAGAAGATTTTGCAGTGATTTTTAACTGGGTCTCTCTAAAAGCGTTACATTTTCCCATCATTGGTGCTCTTCAGTGGGGCTTTTGGTTCATTGGTGGAAGGCAGAGAAAATTTGAGTAAAAGTATCTGCCGGTGCCAAGGAGACACCTGTGAAGGGAACAGCAGGAGATTTGACACTCACAAGCAAGCCTTGCTTATTGACATACTAACCATGTCTAAAGAAATACATGAAATAATAAGAAAGTCTGCAAGATACCAGAAAAATATTGGTATTCCTCACCCATCTCAGGACAGTAGGGAAGTGACCAGGATGGACATTTTAATATGATGGGAGAAAGCTGTCCCGACAAGCCTGGTCAGACTTGCAAGTAGACTTGAGAGTCCAGAGGACCTGAATCTTAAAGTTCTCTTCATAGCCATGTTCAAAACGCTTTTGCCAAATAATGCAGGTAGTCCTACAAAATTTAGTTGAAGATAGGTTGATAATTTTATTTTGGTAGATGAAGAACAAGTCGCCAACCATCACTGAATGATCTCTATAAAGTAATGCTCTGACCACCTAGATCCTAGAATGTTGTTGGAAAAGACACTAAAAGAAGATGCCTAGGCCAAGACATATCTTTAATAGCCCTTCAAGAGGACTGTAATTTAGTTCAGCTTTCCTTGACATTGCTGCTTCCAAGAGTGAGTCTCTGGGTGACCAGTTCTAGTCCTGTGCTATGGAAAAGGCCAAATGTGGTTCCAAAGCTTACCCGTGATGTTTACAATGTTTTCAACCTCGAGAGGACCACTGCATGATGCGGAGCCCACCCTAAAAGATGTGACCTTTTGTATTCACTTTTTCTAGGTTTGTCTTGTTTGACGCATTTGAGCACAAACTTTGAGGCTACTGTTGGACAGTAAGAGGAAAGAAGATATTCAACCTTGTGGATCCATCTTTGCCTAGAGCACTCAGTATCAGAACCTTTCTTCAAAGCTTCATGTCCTCCACCAAGTCTGAATATAAAACTGTTTACCAAGGCAAACTGTATACTATGCTCTGCCATCTCACGGGATTGCAGTTTACTTATTAGGTTTTCGGTTTTCAATCTATGGATGCTTTTTGAGTTTTCTTTAAAAATTCTTAAGTCATTGCCCCCCCTTGACTGTGTATTTTAGTGGTCATTTTCAGCACTACATTTTATTCCTTTTACTAAATAAATTCTGTGAATTTTATCTATGCGTTTTGTTGATGTTAATGTGGCTTCGGTGCTGCTAAACAGATGCATTTTTGGAGGGAAGGCACAAAGTATATCCACGATTTGAAATAGCAACCTGATATTAATTTTTAAGTGGTAAGTTTTTTTTCTTTGTGGGACCATTTTCCCTTAGTTATTGATTTGATTTAGCAATACTTAACAGGCCTAATGCTAGTTGTGCTATCCATTGCATATCTAGCATTCGATTGTACAAGTCTATCTGGATGATCAATCAACCAGCCATCTTGAGGTAAAAGGCAAAGTATTAGTTATCAATTAAATCTGAACAAATATGATGCATGTAATGTGTAAACTGTGACCATAAAGTTAAAATGATAGTTAAAAAAAAAAAAGAATAAAAAGTATTAGTTATCAATCGATCACAAGAGCCTATGCTTGTTGGGGTCTTTGTTCCAAGAAGTGTCAGAATCCCTAGTCCTTGGAGAGAGAACTCAAACCTATTTAGTAGGTACTACTTCAGGCAAAAGAGCCATATTTTACTACGTGCACCTTTGCTGATTTAAAAATGTCTGACATTTTGGGTTTAGGCCTGATGTACCTCATTCCACTTTACCTACACTTCTTTAATCTTTGTCCTTCTATCCCACCTTCAGGTACTTACGTACAGCCAATCTGCCTTCCACATCCAGATGACAAGTTTGAGGTTGGAATGCTCTGTATGGTCAGTGGCTGGGGATTGACAAGTGAGGGTAAGTACTGAAACAAGTTTGACAATTCATATGTTGCTTTAGTCTGTTTTTTTTCTCTGTTTTTTTCCTTCAGTGGATGGTCTTCAACCTTTCTCTAGAAAAAACTTTTTAACCTCCCTCAATGCCTGTGTTAATGTCAAGAATGATAGTGTTTTTCATCAGGTCTCTTTGGATTATGACAAATGGGATCAGCTCAAGAGTACTGGCCTGTCTTTCACGACCAAAAAGCATTTCCCAAACTGTCCTTTCTGGTACCATACATTTATCAGAACTTTTTCTACCATAGAGGCCATCAAGTGGTTGTAGTGCTATTGCAAATATGTCCTGAAGCTTCTTTTATATTGTAACCATAACCATGAGAGGGCTCTATGACAAATTCATTTCCAAATGTAATGCAGAAAATGTTTGCATCCTTTTTCAAATCCTTAAGTGACTATTGTCACTTCTATTACAATTAATTATGCGATTTGAAACTGGTGCCTGATCCTAGTGAAACTGCTACAATGCAATTTGGTTTGACACGTTGGGTGAGTTCTTCCCATAAAATATTTAAGTTTTTACTTGTGGACCATTGCTTTTTGCGAACACTGGTGTATCATTCACTGTAATGCTCCACTAAAATAGGTTTTCAGCTGAAGCTACCTATGTCCAGCTTTTGAAAATGAGGTCCACAGCCATATGGGGCTCTGAGCAGGTGACACTTCATTCGTTAGCATGTATGTTCACGCATAGTCTGAGTAAGAAAGTCTGCTGGACTACACTTAGCATCTGCACATTGGTAGCTCTATGCTTACATCCAGATGGTTACAAGTGAATTTGTTACTGAAAGAACTCTATTCATTTTTGGTGAAGAGTATGTGGTATTGTATTGTTTTATTAGTACTCTGATTAAACTGTATAAAATTGTAACTTTATACTGGCACATGGAACAAGAACTAGTCACTGCCTTTTATGTTTTGCTGGGCCTAGAATACATATGCAAGGATATTTTATCATTGTTAGATGTGTTTGATATGCATATGAGATTTCTCTGAGCCATTCATTGATGAAATTCACTTGTTGAGCTCCCTGGCTGAGTGGAGTTCATTACTATGCTAATCGCTTGGCATATTAATGGTACCAATAAATAGACCCATTCCAGTGAGATTAGGATTCTCCTGCTGAAGATAGTGGGTGTAGTGAATTTCTTGAGATATTACCAGAAACTTGTTTATGTGGATAAAATTCCCAGTCTTAAAAATTGAAAGATGGTAGGCTTACCTCTCTAGTGCCTAATCATAGACTCTTTGAGGTTTTGTAGGGTAGAACCTTGGCCTGTGTTGATGAAGACCCAGAAAACCTTTATGGTCTAACTTGGAAAGGAATATCAATGTTTTCCCCCCACAATACTGTTTAGTTAGTGGTCTGGCTCAATGGATCTCCTGTATAAGTGGACGCATTAGGGGGCATCTCTAGACTGGGTACCTCCCTTCTTAAACTACTGCATAGGCCCTCCTGTGGAACCTGAAACAGGCCCCCTGTTGATACCTGTGAGGAGATCTGGAGGGTTAACACACTCCTGGCTTGTACTTCAGGACACTTAATACCATCCCTGTTCAGAAAGGGAGACCCTTATCTGCTCCCTAATTCCTCTGCCAGCCTCAGTGGGTAGTGGTCCTGCCAAAATAAACTCAAGGATGGCACTGGGCGTCTTGGATGCTACAGCAGGTAATGTCTCAATAGTTGTATACAGTCCTATATGGTTTAGGAAGTGCAGGTGCAGGACATGATCAATTGTGGAGGGCATTTAGTGTTCTGCTGAGGAGCCCAAGGACATTAAACCATCAGGGCTGGGCAGGAGGGAGGCCCAGAGTTAATGCACGTTTCTATTGAAAGGAGAATGAGGAGGCTTGATGTCAAAGGCTGAGGATCTGTAGTAAGGCCCCTAAATGCAGTCATAGGTGACTGGGGATACTCTGTGGAATTCTCCAACTCCAGTTCAAATAGGTCCAATGGGGCCCTTTCTCTTAATTTAGCCTTTTCTGCTTGAACATGGCCTCTGTCGGGGGCTTCTCTGACATCATAAAATCATCATCTAAGAGCTGCGCAGATCGAACTTGTTACATTTTTCCGAATATGTAAAATGTACAAATATTGCGTGAATATTATTTATGAATAATTTGAATCCTAATGTGGCAGACCTAACAGATTAACTAATGTTGCACCTGAAATGAGTTACCTATGTCACTCAGAAGAGTAAACAATGCTATGAATAGTTATGCCACATTTTAGTGTAACAAGTCTTTATTTTTATTGCTGGTGTTCTATTCAACCTGCTCCTCCTCGTTCCCTCTCCCATTCAGTGTGCTGCAGCGAAGCCATCTCTACCCTTGTTTCCATGGAGCATGGAGATGAATGAAGTGTATGACGTTAATGTATTATCAAAATATAATAATTAGAAAACGTGTATTGTGAATGAGGCTTCCATGATGTACCCAAAGTATAATTTTCAAGGACTTCCACTGGAAGTTTCGCTGTAGACGTGTTGGTGCTTATTCTATGAGCCATTGTTTAAGAAATGTTTAATTTGGCATTTACATCTCAAGAATGCAGTCGCTGAGGAAATCTTCCTATTACTTTAAGAAATAGGCCAGTGGTAAATAAATGCATTGTTTTAATTATTACGTTGTCATTTGATTTGCCTAATGCGACCCTTACCATGATTTCACCATGCTGAATTTGCAGAATATATTGTAGAAATAATCCATTCCTTGTAAGTAAATAATTGATAGTCTACTTTATTTCACAGTACAAATGGACCTTCTAGAAAACGGGCCCCAGGCAAAACTGCCAACAAGAACATTCCATAAAATCTAGGCAACCTTAGAACTTCGTTATACTAATGAAGGTAAACACCCAGTAAACAATGGAGTATGTAACACATTTTCCCCTTAAGTAAATAAGCAAAAATAAATTAACTAAAGAAAACTAATAGGAAAAAATGAAATCAAGCAGTACACAACTTTGTACACTCTACAATTCGCCTGCCACACCCTACCATCCTGAGTGACCAAACAATTCTTGTAGACCTTCATCACCTTAAGCACACATCCAAACTTGGAACTCCCTTTTTTTTTTTATAACCAGGTTTAAGTACTCTCACCCATACCCCACCCCAAAAGTGGGCACTCCCCTTCCATTTCTCATCATACCCCACTTTCATCTTTCTCTGCTTTTCTTCCACTTTCTCAGCCACATTATCAAAATTAGTGGAACTGTTATTTAGCATTTTCTTCTTTATACACCAAGGACAAAGTTTGGAACTGGGATCCCTGCCTTTCAATAACCTGAAAGGGCTTTAAATACTTCCTATGTACTTTGACTGAAATTTGAGTGCTGGACCATTGCGTTGTGTTTATAGGCAGTGTAATATTGTACAACAGTCTTTCCTACAGTACTCTTTTCCATTCACCGCCAGACTTAGTTGCCACATCTATACTGTCATTAAGAACACGATTGAAGCGTTTAACCTGACCATTTTCTTGTGGTTCATATACATGGTGATGTGCCCGACACCACACCCAGATAAAAATTCCTCCATCTACCTGGACTTAAGTTGTACACCATTATCGGTAACCAAAACTTCAGGACATCGCCCACGAGCAAAAACCTCCTTAAAAAATTCAATCACAACCAATGATGTGGCCTGCGCAACAAACTTAATCTCTGGCCACTTTGAATGGTAATCAATCATGACCAACGTAAACCTGGCGTATTGGGGCAACTCCTTAAACAGACTGGAAATTTCAAACGCCAGCTTTGCCCATGGTACACTGGGCCATGGCACCGGTTTAAGAGGAGCGGGATAGGTCTGAAGCATCATGTTACTACTCACACACAACATACACTCCCTTACCATCCCATCCACCATAACATCTACTCCAGGTCACTAAAAATTAGCTCTAATAAGTCTTTTCATAGATGATATACCTTGATGCCCTTCATGTGCTAACACCAAAATTCTCTCTTGCGTAGTGCTTTGAGGAAAACACTTTCCTCCCTTGAAAATCAAGCCCCCCCCCTCTATTTCCAGTTCAGCTGAAACTTTAAAGAATGGCTCAATCTCCGCAGACAAACTTTTCTCTTTGGGCCAACCTTCTACCAAATAACTTCTGACCGGCTGCCCCAACTCATCTTCCTCAGTATCCCTCCTCCAAACTTCTTCTGACAACTATTTAAATTCCAGGCCTACAAAACCACACAGTGCCAACCATCTCTACCTCATTGTGCCCTTCACCCCTGTCATCGGGACATGGTAACCTGGAAAAACCATCAGCTGTCACGTTGCATTTCCCTGGCTCTACCCTGAAATTGCATTGTTGTAACCTTGAAGCAAGTCTTGCTATACATGCTGTTGCATTCCACCCTCCACCTGGTGACCAAATTCCTACCAAAGGTTTATGGTCAGTACTCAAAACAAAACTGTTGCCCCACAACTAGTTCCGGAAATGCTCTACCTCCCACATACAAGCCAGCAGTTCATTTTCAATAACTGCATATTTTCTCTCCGTTTCATTTAATGTCCTAGACTCAAATGCCACACACCACTCATCACTTCCATTCTTTTGACCTGATACTGCTCCAACTCCATATAAACGTGTTAGGACAAAAAGGTTTGAGCATTGGGGCGTGTGCAATTACCTCCTTGATGAGCTGGAAAGCTGCTTGCTGCCTATCTGTCCATACAAAATTAGCCTTCCTCGTCATGAGCTCTCTAACAGGTTCCATCTTACTTTCAAATGCTCGTATAAATTTGCTGTAATACTCACACAGCCCTGCAAACGATAGCAACTTCTTGTTGTCAGGAGCAGGAGCATTTACAATGGCATCCACCAAGAATGTTTTAGGAACCACCCTATTATCTGATAATGTGTGTCCCAGATATTCCATTGAATCACACAAAACTTACATTTTTCACCTTTAAGCATCAGGCCTTGGCTATCCAAATGCTTACAAATTCACTCACATGATCCGTGTGCTCCTTGTCATTGTGGGAAAATAAGCGCATATCTTCTTGAAAGCCTTTTACAAACTTGTCCAATTCTTTGAAAATACGGTACATTGCTCTTTGAAACACTGATGCTGCTGAGGTCAATCCAAATGGCATTCTATAATTTGGAAAACCCTTGTGGGGTAAGAAAAGCAGTGAACTGCCTTGAGTCTTCCGTTAATTCAATCTGGTGATATGCAAATCAAAGATCCAACGTAGAGAACACTTTGGGTACCTTTCAACATACATACCACCTCATTGATGCTTGGCAGTGGATGACAATCCACCACCATTAGCATTGAGAGCCCTCAAGTCCACACTTAACCTAAGACTTATATCAGCCTTATGGGTCAGAACAATGGGAGAAACCCACTTGGAGGATTCAACCTCTTCAATCACTCCGTCCTTCACCATCTCATCTAACCTGCTCTTAAAGTTCTTCTCGGACATTCACAGGGACACTTCTCAACTTCTGCTTCACAGGAATAGCATTAGTTTTCACCTTGATCTTACGACTAAATCCTTTCAGTTTTCCAAGTTTCTCAGCAAAAACTTCAGGCAACCTGTGAATCACTCTTCCTTTGCTCAACACATCTTCAACCACCAAAGCAGGTTCACTACTTCTATGGTTAAGGATGATTCAAAACTTCTACTGATCCTTCCATCCCAACACATTAACACCTTTTAGTCACCACATACAACTTAATTTGAGCAGATCTCTCCTTGAACTCAATATTCACCACTACATACCTCGGTACATCTATTCTTGTTCCATAAAACCTTTCTGCAATGATATCTGAGTAGTTGAGAGAATCCAACACAGTCCTCAAACCTCTGCACACAATATTCCTTGGTAATGATGGTCCAAGGTGAACCGAAATCTGCAATCCACTCCAATTCCTCACCTAATATGCGAACAATACACTTAGGCGGTCCTACACTTTCCTCTTCTTGCAAATAGTCACTTGGGCCTTTGATGGACAGAAATCCCACCTTTGAGTACCACCACCATTTTACACTATACAGCCCTTCAAAGCTACCACTTTTGTTCAAAAACGTCATCCACAAATCTGATTGTTCCAAAGCTTTGGCAGTGGTAATAGCTAACTGCAGGTTGGGATCCACTAACACCAAGAGTTGTTCTTGAACCTTTTTACTTTTAACATGTACAATAATCTGGTCTCTTTATATCTAGTCAGTAATAGCCCCAGAGTTGCAATTAGTAGAAAGGGCTTGAAGACTGGTGAGAAATGCATCAAAGCTTTTTCCTTCTTGCACACGTGTTTAAAATTTGAACCTGTTCAAAGCAACACTTGATGTGGCCTTAAACCGATGCTCCATTCTCAACATGGCTTCCTTGTAAACATTCCTATCACCTTGGCCTTCCATAGGTGGTAAGGGCCTGAACACCACTTGACCGTCTGACTCCCAAACAATGCAGCAAAATGTTATTTTTCCTTTCTGAAGCCATTCTTTCTCCATCAGTGGTTTTAAGATACGTTATTGAACTCTTCCTTCCACCTCATCCATGGTATGGGTTGCTCATTCTTGGTTTCTAGAAACTTGGAAGGAGGGTCAAACTGCATGACGCTGAAAATCAGTATAATTTCTTGAAAAAAAATAAACCCACTACAAAATCTTTAGCAGAACCTCCTTCACTTCCCAAAACACACAGGCTATATAGAATGACAGTAAAGCTGGTGTGGTTGTAAATATTATATGACCGAATAAAGCTACAAAGTAAATGGTTATATGCTAATCCTTTGCTAATAGTGAAAGACCATGCAACTTATGAGCAGCGATTACCAGAATCCAGTATTTGTATTGCAATCATTTTATAATAGAGAAAAACCATCCAGCTTATAAGTAGTGCTTACCAGGATCCAGTATTTGTAAGGCTTACTGGAGTACGGGTTAATATGCACAAGTACCATGCAATCTCAGAAGCCGTGAGCTGTGCCGTCTATCAGTTGTGGATCACATAGCACAGACATATACTAATGCAGTAAGTAAGTAATATATTTGTTTGGTTAATTAAAACCTTTACAATTTCCATATAAAAAAAACATTGTAGCAGCAGAATTTATATCCTAAAACCATTTAAATAAAACATATAAAACTTTCATGAGCTGTATTAACATCCACAAAACAATTAACAGTAAATGTCTGCACAGACCATAAATTAGGAAAGCAAGGCTCAGTTATCAAAGAGAGGGACTGTTCCGTCATCAATTGGTGGTTAACAGCAGTGAAGAAAGATTTGCTGTTAGCTTTACTACTCAAGCATAGAACGACTAAGTGTTAAGTAAGCATAGAATGTCAATTTTGCTTTAATATGATTTAAGGGGCCATGAGATGCAAAGATTAAGCGATCCGGTCACTTGACGCAAGAGCTTTTGCCCCTGCCACTTCCATGAATTGAACAAAGTGACACGCCAGCTGTACATCTCCACCTCCGAAACATGCCTTCACAGCTTGCCTGCAGGTTCTTATCTGCTTTCTAACAGAGAGCGGCTTTAGTAACTGTCACAGTTTGGCCTGTAGATTTCTGCATAAACATAGTAGGTGTAATAAACTTTCATTAGCATCCTCACATAGGCGGCATATTGACTGACCCTGGAGACGCTTCCACGGGGAAAGATGCGGTAAAGATGGCAAAATACCCAATCGAAAATGAAGATATTTTTCTTTCTTCTTTCTATTAAATCCCGTGCCGAAGTATGGTTGTAGAGAGGGTTTGTCATAGCTGTGAACCACAAACCATCCGTGGGCTCTTTCTGTAAGTGTCGCCTCGTCTTCTACTAATGATAGCTTTTTCGCTGTCTTGTTAACAATTTGTTTAAAACAATAAGACCCTGAGGAGGCCCAAAGTTCCTTGAGTCCCAGACGATCTATTGATGCTATCAAATAGGTCCTTGCTGCACACTCCTCCTTTAGATGTATTTCATTCCATAGATATGAGTTCAGTGTGCCTTTTTCAATGCGTACTGTTGTCACTGGGAGATGGGGGGGGGGGGGGGGACTCAAAGCGCAAGAACGAACATTACTGGCAACAAATAGGCAAGGAGCGCACATGGGTGGCGTGAGCTCTTGCGATTGAGTCACGAGAAACAGGAAAATGGTCAAAATCCATTAAACTCCAGCGAGCATCTACAGAAATTCGGATCAAAAACACCACAATTCCACAGAAGACATCCGTCCATTAGACGCATTGTAGAGGAATATAAACTGCGGCAAGCATAACGATATGCTGAATTGAAGACAATATCAAGACAGTGCTGCAGATGTAGTAAATACGTCTTCAACTCTTCACCATTGTAGAAATAATCCACTCCTTGTAAGTATATAGTTGATAGACTTCTTTATTTCGCAGGATAGTACACATGGATCTGCCGGCAAACAGCCCCCAGGCAAAAATGCCAACAAGAACATTCCATAGAATCTAGGCAACATAGAACTTTGCTATACAAATGAAGTTAAACACCCAATAAACCATGGAGTATGTAAGATATTAATACATAATCTGTGATTTATCTAACATTTTACGGATTTTGTTCAAGGGATTCTTTACCATTTTCTTTGTGGGAGACTTGCGGTTAGTGCTTTTTATGAGTTTGACACTCAGAATTTTTACTTGGATTTTGCTTAACTAGAGACTAGATAGTTTCATGATTTTGCATTTATCTGTACTATTGTATTAGGGCCTCCTTTGCAATTTCATGCATTTTTCTCTATATAGTCTTTTCAACTATTTTGTAATAAATATATTGCTGCCCTATATTTGATCCAGACTGTATTATATGCTTCCAATGTGTTCTGTTTAACTCTACTAAATTGTATTTCCTGATGAGGAGTGGAGTCTGTAACTGCTAGATCAATATTTCTTTTAGATTTTAAATGCCATTTAAAAATGTTATATAGTACAGTTGTGGCAACTTTTATGACTTGTTGCTGAATAAAGTCTGTAAATTTCTCAATAAGCTGGAAACTCGGTAACCGACTTATTTTTAGAAACATTTTTGGGAGATCAGATATTGGGGTTTTGGTGATTATTGGGTTCACTTCCTCAAAATAGGTAGCAGAGGATGGCTAAAGTTAGAGCATTTCCTCCTTAAGGGGCAAACCCAAATATTTTTTGGAGTGGCCTTATTTGTCAAAATCAAGGGAGAAAAGTTTTGCCAGCTTCCTGGTGCTGTATCCTTCTGCGGGGCGACCAGCTGTATTGCTGTGCAGTCCTGAATGAACTTGAAGTATAAGTATGAAGAGCGAGAGTTTGAATGCACAAGTTTGTGTTATGTGATGGATTCCTGTTTTTGTGATGAGTTGTTTAGTTATGTGGTGATTACAATGGCTTCAATTAGCGGGTCGATTACTATTCTAATATTGTATCATTTGTATTTGTGAACCCATTTGATGTGTTGGTTATCGGATTTTGTCAAAAATCCAAGATCTCAAGATATTGCTACCTTGTCTGTATTGTGGCATGTATGGCGAGGTGTCACACACAAATTGGTAGGGATCTGTAGTAAGAAATTTTCCTTTTTCAAGTTTGAGAGATTAATTAGAGTTACTGTGCTTACCCGGACTGCACCGGGTCTATCAACTTATTTTCTCATCAGAAGTTTGCCTAGCGAAATCTGAAGGCTGTTTGATATTCAAACTTGTATTGTGATACTATTTTTCTTCGATTTGCTTGAAATCTAGTTTCTATGATTGAGAGTGTTCACACTTGTGAAATATTGACTGATTTCCCTTTCCAAGGTAAACAGACAATGGATTTATTGGTTTCTAAAGGTTTTTTGTAGTTCTGTAGTTTCCCTGTTCACAGAGAAACCACGCTGTTATTGTCCATTCCGGCAGGGAGCTGTGCTGTGATTGGTGTGAAAATACCACTAGCTGTGCTTTGATCAGTTGAGTATAGCCGCGCTGATAGGTTGACCTTTGAACGAGCCGCGCTGCGATTGCTGGTTAATATTTGTTTTTAGAATTGTTTTGACTTTTTAGTGTGTTCCGTTTAAGTGTAAAGATGGGTGATATGGGTGAAATACTTAAAACTATGAAAGAGGATAAGCTTTGAGGTTCAGAATATGCCAAAGGAAGGCATACTAGCATTTTAAATGAAGAGTGTTACTCATGCGTTTGGATTCTGGAATGAAATAAATGTACAGCACATGAGAAATTAGTTTCCTATAGAGGGATCTTTCAATTTAAAGAAATGAAACCTGTACAATATGAGTCCAGTGGCTAGAATGACACAGTTCTAAGCACTAAATAAATGGGGTAACATGGCAATAGAGGGAGGGCGAAGAAAGATCTATTAAGAAATCCTTTTCAGGCTGAATAGAGGCTAGAATAGGCAGTAATGAAGAGACATGGAGTTTGGATAAAATGGTAAGTGTTAATACATTTCCTGCATTGGTTACAGAAACAGAACAGGCTTAAACAGACAACCTGAAAGAAGTTAGATGCAGAATCCGTTGATGACAAGTTCTTTAGTGAGCTGCTGATTTAAAGACCTCCTCCGTGTGCAGACTAGAACAGACCAGACTACGCTGGGATTAGTGTAGTGGGGGACACGACAGTGGTGCACGCTCTTAATGGAAGCTAGTTATAAATGTCAGTCACAGTGGCAATGCCTAGTGAAAGTGGGACAGAGCACACTGCAGAGACAGTGGTGTTACAGCCACCTCCCAAGGAAGTATTAGGATCCTTAAGATAGAATTTGGAAAAAGGCCTCTGGGTAATATATATTTGAACAGACTACTGATGTATAATGCTGATGAGATTTGATTAAGAAAGAAGCTAGGTGCGCTAATGAAGCGCATGATAAATTAGAAGAATTGGCTGATTAATTAGATGTTGACATAAGTAAAATGAAGAATGTCAAAACTTCAAAACATTTGATTGAGAAAACACGTAACTGGAGTGATTTTAAAGAAATGGAAAAAAAGGGTAATGGAAAGGATGAAGGGCAGAGAAGTGAAGCTGGGAAAAAGTATAACAAGGGATTCAGCAGTGGGAACAACTACAGCAGCTAAGTTTCCTTTAAAAGAAGTGCATGGAGAGAATCTAGTGCATGTCCATTGTGAGCATAAGTTGAGAGAATATCCAGAAAAGTGTTATGAGGTCCATAAATTGAAACATCTTTCTCCAATGTTGTGGACAGATTCAAAATCATTGTTCAAAATTGTTGTTACCGGAGATTTGTGTTTGGAATGTAAGGTGATTGCAGGGCTGCCAACATAATACCCGCCTAGACAGGGTTATAACAATGCACCATCAGCAGATGTAGCTGAGCAATATAAGGCAGTGATTGAGCATTTGAAAAAATTAAAGGGATCTACATTGGGAAACCATTTGGAGGATACCACAGGAGCCTAAATATTAGCGCACTCCTATTATGAGAGATTTATGAAGATATTTAAAAGCATAGCGGGGTCAAAAATCCTGAGAAAGATGCGATTGGAGGTTTAGTTGCTGTTCTAGTGAACAATTGGAGTTCGGCGATTAGCAATCGCATTCAGTAAAGTGAATTCTGCTGGTCGACAAATGGCATTGGTAAGAAATTTACAAAAAACTATCATGAGACGAAACAGAAAAGCAGGTAAAGTTGATTGCTCATATAAAGCAATTTAAAAGGGGTCAGATGGGTTCAAATGTGTTTTTTTATTTTTATGGAATGAATAGGATGAATCAAATGGCCGAAGGTGAATAGTATGGTTGGAAATTTTGAAATGTTATTAAGGACTACAGCTTGTCATTTATTTGGGCGAATCGGGCATTGGAAGAGGGAATGTGTACAGAATCCTGACAATTTTAAACAATCTGCAAGAGAGCGCAGAGAAATGATCAAATGTCAAATATGGAGAATCTAGAAAAGAACTTGCAGAGTCAGATACCATTTTGAATGCCAAAACCCTCTGCTCCAGTGATGCAACAAAACATGAGAACTAAAATGCCGTATAATTTGGGTTGTCAACAGAAAGCCATAATCATTGCTGATGAGATGACAGGCAGCAGTTCGCAATGACAGTCCCTGATAAGGGAGGGTGACTAATTAGTTGGATCAGTATTGGAGGTAGACAAAAATGGACCATATATTGATAGAGAAGTCCATGGCCATCCTGTTATATTTCTATTGATAGGGGGACTATCTATTCTATAGTTCGTTTTGTGGAAGTTCTGAACCTACCCTCTCGAAGAGAAGTCAAAGTTTTAGGAATCAGTAATAAGCAAATTGTCAATCTAGTTTCAGCAGAGGTACCAGTTAAAGTAAGACAGATGTGGGGAAAAACCTCCGTTTATTCTATGATTCTAGTTCAGTGAACATGCTTTGAAGGGATCTTCTTTGCTAGATATATTTTTATTTGCTGCACACTGGATGATGTTGCAGTAGAAGCACAATATGAAAATTCACTTTTTAAGATTAGCTCAGAGGACTGTAGAGCGGAGATGTATCCAGTTCTAACAAGACTACCCTCCTGATTTAAGGCTCACTGTCAGTCTTGTGATTTCTCAGGAAAGGAAATTGAATTGGTACATACAGAACCAGTAACGATAAAACCATATGCAATATTTCCCAGAAATAGACCGTATAGAGGCTGAGGAGTGAATGAATTGAGCGAGAAAATCAAGCAGGGGCTTCTTCGAGAGGTTCTTGGCACTCAACGCAATTCACATGTAATGGGAATTAAGAAACTGAGTGGTCTATGGAGAATTATTTAAGACCCAGAAAGAATAAAACCATGGTTGTCTGTTGACCTGGGGTACTGAATCCAGCAGTAATACTGTTCTAAATTCCAGCAGGGGCAGAATGGTATGCAGTCACTGGTGTTTTACAAGTGTTCTTTTCAGTACTATTGCAGGAGATTCACAGTTCTTTGCATTTCAATTTTTGATTAAAGTTCTTGTGTGGTGTAGGAACCCACAAGGGCATACAGAGTCCTTTGATTTTCTTGCAAATTCTCAAGAGAGATTTGGAGAGTTTGAAATTATCATGTAATTTAGTCCTAGTCCAGTACACAGATGACCTTACATTACCATCTAAAAACAAGGAAAGTTGCAAACTTTAAAACACTGCATTGTTGAATCATTTGGCAGAAAATGGGCATGTAGTCTCCCCAGAAAAAACTGTTTTGTGAGAAGGATGTTACCTATCTTGGACACCATATTAAAATGGGTGTGTGATAAGAATGAGTTTCTGCAATCCTGATATTGAATCTCTGACCACACAGATGGAGGTTTAAATGTTTCTGGGAATTGGTTATTGATGACAGTGGATTTTAAATTTCTCCAAGATTACAAAAGAAGACTGACATGTAATGTCCAAGCTCTGGTCCCTTGCTTACTTTGCCACTAGATTCAAGCTAGCCTGGCTGATGAAGGGCGTTACCCATAAACTGGTCCCATGATGCTTGTTTCCAGGTCAGGGAAGACCTGGTTAGGCAGTTCAGGCTGGACTGCTCCCATGAGGCACAGGGTCAAGACTGATTTGCATATAGCTGGATCGGAACTGAGGTGGCAAAGTGAGCTAAAGAATGATGGATTCAACCTAGATTTGTGACTGCGGGTGAGTCTGAAAAGTTTCAGCGCTCCGTCCATCAGCTCCTTGTTTGCACCATTTAAGTGCCTTGAATCATTTAAGAAACTGAGATTGTGACACTCACCAGCTTTCAGGGATGCAAGACTACAATATGATTTTCTATTTGTTTCGTCATGAAAAAGATTATTGTGCACTTTCAATACTGTCTTCAACATGGAGGGCTCATGCAACATATTAATTGTCATTCAGGAGTGTTGGATCCAGTTGCTCTAAATCTTCCTCAATGGCGAAAATCTGTAGCAGCAGTTAGTTTGGCAATAGAGCCAAGTGAAGGAATTGTGATTGGCCATACTTTAATTTTCTATGAGCCAGTCTGTGCAAATCCATATAACCAGAATAAAAACACAGCACATTAACAAACAGCAGATTGATATATGAACAGGTGATACTTGGAGCAGACATTTCAATTTGAAGGTGCAATGTCCTAAAATCAGCAAAACTGCTTCCAATTTCAAACAAATGTGAAGTAAGTAGGGAAAATATTGTTGAAGAGGAGTTGGACCATGACTGCATAGAGATGATAAAGTTATGCACAAAGCCAAGACCAGATATTAAAGAAGTCCCAATTGAAGACTAGGATTTGAAATCCATTTGATTGTTCCTGTATGAGGGTTTCATATGGAGGATTGAGAGCTGTTTACACACTATGTTCTATCTTAGAAACCTTGCGGCTTCCTCCTTAACAAATGTAACTTCAGCACAAGTAGCAGAAATAATTGCTCTAACAAGGTCTTGCAGCTTGCCGAGAGAATTTGAATGTGACTATTAATACAGATAGCCAGTATGGGTTTGGTTTGTACATAACTGTGGTAATCTCTGGTCAGAAAGAGGGTTTATAACCTCTTCAGGTGCTCCGGTAAAGAATGGAATTTACATATTGGATCTGTCAGATGCAATTTAGAAACCAAAAGAAGTGGCAGTTGTAAAGTGTCCAGACGATCAGCCTGGCAAGGATTTGGTCACATTAGGAAAGAAGTATACTGAGCAAATGGCAAGGTATTGTACTTTGCAGGAAGGGACCATCACTTAGGAAAATGAAGATTACAATTTTGCAAGTGATGCTACAAAAGATTCAAGCAATGTAAATTGTATTTCATGGATTCATTGCAGTCTTTAACTGCACTGAGTGATCTGCAGGTAGATGCTCCTGATGATGAAAATTAAAATGGATAACATTGGGTTACAAAGAATTATCAGTATTTGTATGTAAATAAGGATCACAAGTATATTCTGCCTAATTCAATGGTATAGCTTTTGTATAAAGATTTGCATAATGGAGCTCATGCAAGGTGAGTTACTCTTATCAGGATATTGAGGACATTTTGGGAAAATACAGGATTTCGACATGTAGCTGAAGATCTGTGACTGTTTAGTTTTCCATCTAAACAATCTGGGTAAAAAGACTATATAGTTATGAATCACATTTACAAATCAGAAGGCTCATTTATATTACAAGCTGATTTTATCGAAATGCCACTTTGTAATGGGTTTAAGTTTATTTTGGTAGTAGTCTGCTTATTCTCAAAATAGGTGAAGCATTGCCCACTAGGAGAGGAAATAGTCTTGCAGTAGCCTAACTGTTATTGAGGGAGTTGATTTCCCTTTTTGGCCTCCCTACTTCTGTTGAGACTGATCGTGGCGAGGGAGGGAACATGGCGGCCAGTCAGATCTAACTTACCGCAAGCTCCTGACAACCAGCAGTTGCGCGTGACTCACCTGGACTGGTGAATTACGTAGTAGCCAAACATTGGCGAAGTGGATGCCCTATGGTAGAGGCTCAAAGAAGTCTGTTGCCTCCTCTGTGGGACTCGGACAGCACGATTTTCTGCCTGGTCTGTGCAGTTCAGGGGTGGTCAAACAATACTTTGAAGTGGAGTACTAGGAAGGTCCAGCAGATGAGGGGTCAACTGGTGGAATGGACTGACGATATTGTAGGGCAGCAGAAGGCACTAAGTACAGTAAACCTTGTGGAAAGCCCACGGAAGGAAGAGGAGCAGGCAGTGGTCTCATGCAAGATCATCATAAGAATTGCAAAGGGGAGAAAAGACCAGGCTGGGAAAATATATGCTTTAAGGTTGGCCAGTCTCTCAGGAAACAACCAGTAACAGAGTTGTACTGAAAACAGGGCAGGGTAACAAAGATTCAGCTATTAAACCACCTCAAAACACAAAGTGTAGGAAGGTGGAATCTGACTAATGGTTGCCCCCAACTTTTTTCCTGGTATTTGAGTGGTTTTTGACTAGTCAGGCTGGGATCCTGCTATCCAGGACCCCAGCCGATCTGCTTTCTCCCTAAAACTAATGTGAGTACCCTAGGTACAAACTAATTGGATGCTGAGGATGCCCTGACAGTCCCTTGTAGATGGTACCCTAGGTACCCAGGGCATGGGTCCCTCAGTAGGCCTACCAGGGCTGCAGCACTTATTGTGCCACCCTGGGACAGTCATATAAACTGACACCACCAGACCACTACTTTAGTCTGGGTAAGGTGGTGCTAGCACCCCTTACAGGGATATAGGTACCCTATATCCCACCCCATTACAACACATATACTCTCATAGGTCACCCCTATAACAGGCCTTGGTAATCCTACAAGGCAGGGTGCTGAGGTATGTGTGAGGGGGGACCCCTACATGAGTAGGGTCTCTCTGCAACCTTCGTAAAATCATTGCTGGGTTGTTTGTAGTGTAGCCATACCATATACTCTTAACCGCATTATAAGTCTATCGCGATAACGCGATAACTTGAGAATGGCTACACAGAACCATATCGTGTTTGGTGTCAACCATGTAGGAATCATACCCCCAGTCCAGCCATGGGCATGAGGGTACGATTCCCCCCTGCTAGAGGGGCGATATGGGAAAAGCGGTAGATTTCGGACACCAATTTAAAAGTGCACAAGTAACACAAAATGGTTACTGCCCGCCACCTACACGACCCTGGCTGGCTGTTGCTGGGGAAAACCCCAACCTTGCCAGCTGGACAATAGGGCTCCTGTGGCAGGGAGGTGCTAGTATCTCCCCAGACAGGATAATGTGGATTGGAACAGGGTGGGTGCACCAAATTTCCTTTCAGAGTTGCACGAAGGCAGCTGCAAAAGCCTCATTCTGCATACACCGCTTGGAACCGGTTCAGGGGCATCCTGCCCCTCGCCCAGGCGGGAAACACACAAAGGGGAGAGGGTGTATCCACCCTTTCCCGCCTCACCTCTCATTGGTTGACACTACTCTGGACACCCCCCTAATCCTGGGGATAAAGGTGAATAACGTGGCCCCAGAGCCTCAGATTAATCTTGAACTTTACAGTCTTGACCTTCGACTTGCTGCTGCCCAGCTGACGGAAGAAATCTCCTTTGGGATAAAGGAGTTATCCCCCTGCTTGGCAGGTACCTGAAACACTGCAAGTGACCCGGTTGGAACCTCGCTGCTCCTACGGACTTCGACGACTTCCAACACCCTTGAGGTTGGTTTCCAGTGCATCCCAGAGGCCAGTGAGTGTGTTCAACGAGTTTGGGCACCGTGGACCGCGTGGGTGCCGAGATCCCCAATACCCCAGGACACCGGCCACCTCTTTCATAGCACACGTCCCTGACCAGTGGGGAAGTTGTGCTTTGGCCCGTTTTTGAGCCAACCACTCTACAGCAATTGTGCCAAAGATCAGCGCCCTAGCCCCCTCCGGTGGCCCGTGGGTGCCCTTTTTTGCATTCCAAATTGCCGCCTCCTGCGGTCCCTTGTCTCTCAACTTGTGGGCCCTAGCGGAGGTCTATTTCCAGAATCAAGAGTTCCCCTAGTTGCTCCAGGCCTTCTCTGCAGTCTCTCCAAAGGAGACCTCTCCCAGACCTCGTGGGTCTGCACTGTAGCAGATTTGTTTATCCTTCGTGGGTTGCGGTTGCCAAGGCTTAGTGGATCCAATCCGGACACTTGCACGACAGCGACCCTCATCCAACGTGGAACAGTTGCCTTCCAGAAGCTGGCCTTCCTTGAAGCCTCCCGGAGTCCGTGGCTGCAGATCCAAGCTACACCACCTTCCACCTGAAGCACCCGACATCGAAGGGCTCTTTGCTTTGAGCCTCCTGGTCACTTTGCCGTGACCCAGACTCTGTCCCCTCTGCTTTCAGATTCTTCTCTACAATCTTCACGGAATCATCGACGCTTTTGGCTGGCAGAACTTTTGACTATTTTCCCATTGAAAATCAGCCCGCGACCCGACAGCAGAAACGACCTATGCACCCGGTTTCCCTGGGGCAGGTAACAGTGGTACCTCGGTACTCTCGTGGTAGTGGGCTCTTCAAAAGCTTAAGTCTAAAGTTTTAACTTTGTACTCCTGCTAGAAGTATTTTTAAACTGTTTATTTCCAACCTCGACATTCTCCATAGGCTGTAATAGAGATCCCGATAGCAGCTACTTGCACTGCACGCGCCTCCTGTGGGTCCCCTTCCTCATAACCTAGGGTGGATTCTTAAGGGGCCAGCGATCCTAAATGCCCTAGGCATTGTCTGTAGAATTGTCGTGGTTCTTATACCACTTTTTTTAGTATATGGTTTGGTTCCCCCCCCCCCCCCCCCCCCCCCCCGGCGCCCAATGTTAATAGTGCTATTTATTGTATCTATCAATGCTTGTTTGGAATTGTAACTTTGCCACAGCTTCATAAAGAGACTGTGGGATTCTGTCTAGAATAAATACATATATTTTATATATATACCTGTGTGGGCTACTCTTTCATTTGGTTATTCAAGAGGTTATTATGGTAAAACAATAAGCTTAACACTCCTTCAAGACTTAGCCTGAAGGCTGCTCTCCACAGCTACCACTAGGATAGCTTTCTTTAAAGGTTGTCTTAAACCTATCATCAATAAGAGTCGAATTGGACTGGTGCAAGGTGTCCCTATAACTAGGAGACCGCATATGCCAGGCCAACTTCTCACATTAAAGGATGTGTTGGGAGGGGCAGCCTACGGTGAGAAGGCCTATTAACCCTAAAACATTAAGATAACACCCTCCCTGAGGTCCAATTTCAGAGTTAAGTTGAACAACCATACCCATACCCCAGGTATAAATCACAATCTGGTACAATGAAGAGCCCTGGAGGGAGTGAACTAGAAGTTAATAACTGTAGTGACTGTGGAAATAAATTGATAATGCTAGAGACAAAGATAAATGTAACCAAACATTCCAGATATCAACAACAAATCGATTTGACCCTCTTATGACACCAGAGTTAAGAAAGCAAGGTGAAATTGAGGGAGAGACGTATGACCCTACTACCATAAGTCTAAAGCAGGGAGAATGGGAGTTAGGAAGATGCCAACAAAACCAGAGTTCATGCAGGGAATCCATGAGAGGCAACTGCAATGAGTAGAGTGGAAAGACAACAAACGGTACAGGAAATGATAGCTACATTATTAGTGGATATTAAAGACTGTTTTATAGTCTCAATCTAACCAGACAGAAATCCAAGCAGTCTCCCCAAAGTTGGAAGGGCTGGGTAGATCAATAGTTTGGCGCTGCACACTGAAATATCAGAAAGAAGTACATGACTTTAGGGTAGAAGTAAGTACCAACACAAGGAGATTCAAGGCTTGAAGTAGAAAGAGAAGGATGTAACAGGGACACTGAAAAGGCTTACAAATGGGGACCCTGAATATAGCCGAAGGTGCGAAAGGAACCAATATGAAACATTTGTGCTGAATCTATTGAAAGAAGTACTCCCCCAGGATGTTGAATCAGTCGATTTAGACTTGGAACTACAGATAATACATAGGGGTCCTTTCAGAATGTGAATGGCCTTGCGGCAAAAGGAAGCATCTGACTTTGAGCTATTTAAAAAGAACGGTGCACATGTTAGGCTATTTAAAGAAACTCACCTATTGGAGACGAAATGTAGAGAGTTCATGAGAAAGCAGAGCTGGGTTGGGCCGGTGATCACACTGAATCAAGTACAATGCGCTAAGAGGGTACCGGTCATAATTGGGGCTAATACAGGCATAGAGGTAATAAAAAGCAAAACAGATGATGGGGCAGTGAGCCATTGTCTATCAAGTTGCAGGATGATTGTGTTATGGGCTGAATGTGAATGACAAAATACCTCTGAAGCAACGTTTTGCAGTCTTATTAGGTTTCCACTCACCAATAATTTTATGATGGTACTTTAATATTATTCTCAGCAATGCTTTAGATAGGTCAATGAGATCTCAGATCAACTCTGAGAGCAGGAGCTCCGCTCCTCTCTTATGGAAGATCCTAATTTTGTGCTATGCTTGGAGAATGAGAGAGGGGAAACAGATTATACATGGAGTAAAAATATGGCCAGTATTTGAGGCTGAATTTCTTCCTAGAAAAAGTAGTGAGATGAGTAAAATTCGGAGGTTGGAGCACTTGCCTACCCATCTTTCCAACCACGTGGCAATACACTTGAATCTTACCCTATCAAGTCATAAAAGGACACCTAGAGGTACTTTGGACAGGAAGCTACTTCTCCGAACAGAAAATGTGGTTATCCTGGTGAGAACAGTGGAGGTTTTTTTTAACACAATGAGGGAACGTCCAGAGTAGAAGTGGTGTGGGATAAGTATAAAGTCTATTTAAGGGGATATTGCAGAGCTTAGTAATGTTTAAAAATAGAAGAAAGAAATTAGATAATTTGTCTAGAGGAAGATGTAGCTAAATTGGAAGGAGGGCTAAAGTTACCTGGGGTAGAGGAGAGAGAGGATAAGAGAATAAAACCGGAGACATTTCAACATCAAGCTGAGCTTCGTTCAAGAAAAGAACGGAAGGAGACACACCAATGGTAAGTTAGTAGACTGAGGAATTTTGAATATGGTGAAGGTTGTGGAAAAATGTTGGCATGGATAGCAAAAAGAGATAGAACTAGGAATTACATTAGAGGAATTCAAGATGACAGACTAAAGGTACTGTTAGAAGACAATCCAAGGATTGAAGGTACATTTGTGCACATTATATTCAGAATACACTACCATAGATTTAGACAAAGTTAAAGAATGGTTGGGGTTAAAGAGTTACCCCATCTCCCCCAAGAGCAGCAAGAGTTTTTAAATTAAGAGATTAGTGGCTCAGAGGTGTTGGCAGCAATTAAAAAGCTGAACGCGGGAAAGCAGCTGATCTGGACGGTATTCCAAATGAAATTTACATTGTTAGCAAACTGGTTAGTCCCCTTTTGGATAATGTTATAACTTGTCACTTGGTAGGTTCCATGTTTTCCCCCCTCCCCTTATCAGCATTTGGTACAGCTTAGAATGTTGGAGTGAAGGCAGCCTTGGAATGTTGACAGACTGCCTTCACAGATGTCATGACAGCCAGCTGCTTGGAGTGCCTGTTAATTTCTGACTTAATAAAGTCCTTTCACAACTTATCTACTGAGTACTTACTTCATCTTGGCGACGAGGAGAACTGTGGCTGTGGCAGGGACAGCGTGGCACTCTTCCCTGCGAGAATTTCGGCATGCTGGCAACTTTGAAGAAAAGATTCGTGTGAAGGCTGTGTAACGGAGCGCTAACGAAAACCTTCGTATTAAGGCTGTGCAGTGGTGCGCTCACCGCGTTGGAACTTTAGCGTACATCTCTGGATGAGAGGCGATCGTTGTGGTGAATTTATGCAGCCTGATTTTTGAGGAGACTTGACACGGGAGACGCAGCCCGTAGCAGATGGACAGCGGAAAAGTTATTCTGGTTGTAGCGTCTGCCTGACGGCTGGGGTGTCTTATCCCTAAGTGACCCGTTTGAGGCTGTCCGGTCAGGTGCGGCTGGTGAGGTAGCGGCGGTGGAGGCGAGGACAGAACCAGCAGGAGATTGGCGTGACCTGCATCGGCCGATGCCGTGACATCTCAGGGGTGGTCCCAGTCACGCGCGATGCTGGAGGTACACAGGAGACCGGCCGTGAGTAGCAGCTTGTTGCCGGTGTGAGGAGTGTCTTTGCTGTGCAGCGGCCGTTGCTGTAATATCTCAGGGGAGGTCCCAGTCCCGCGCGACGCTGGAGGTACACAGGAGACCGGCCGTGAGTAGCGGTTGAATGCTGGCGTGAGGGGCGTCTCTGCTGCTTTCTCCAAGAGCAGCGGTGTTCATATCACGGCGAGGGAAGCAGTCCGTGAAGGAGAGGCACCTCAGTGGATGCAGTCTGCGCTGTTATCTTCTCCTCAGGAGAACACGCTGCTCTCTTCAAACGAAAGGCAGGAAGAGAGACAGGAAACACACGAAGTGACTGCTGGGAGTCTACTGCGGAGATAGAAAGGGGATTGAACTTTAGTTAGGCATTCATGGTCTAGCAGACTCTCTGTGTGGTTTTGGAAGCGTGTCACCTTTGAGGAGGGTTAAAGGAGCCCATTTTCTAGTAGCCATACCTAAACCTTTAGATTCCTTGCCACTTACCTTTACATCTAAGGAAAATATTACCTTCTCCCCTGTTTGGTTTCCGAAATATTTTAGAGTTTTCATCTGTGTAAGGTAGTACCTGACCATGGCAGGGGCAGGAATGAGTCAACCCCCCACCGTTTTTGAATGAATTAGGGGAACCTGACATCCCCTGGAAAAGGTGGGAAGGTATTTTCAAATCATACCTGATAGCCATAGGTGGAGGGAACTTCTCTAACATTAGGAAACAGCACATACTGTTACATAATTTAGGTATACAGGGAAGGAAAGTTTACGAGGACATAACAGGGAGATTGGTAGAGGACGAGGCTCAGGATGAGGATGAAGGGGTTGATGTTTATGAATACACATTGCGTAAGTTAGAAGCACATTTTAAAGTGAAAATTAATGTAGTTTTAGAAAGACACAAATTTTTCAAAAGGGTGCAAAGAAAAGAGAAGAAAGTGTCTTCATACATTGCTGTGTTGAGGGGAATGGCAGCTACATGTGAGTTTGAGGCGCTTACTGATTCATTAATCCGAGATCAATTAGTAAGGTGCACCAATGAAGAGAAGGTGCAGGAGGAGTTACTCACAAGGAATCCGGATCTGGAGGAAGCCATAAGCATAGCGAAGGGTCTGGAACATACAGCTATATGTATGAGAGAGATTAAAGTGTCAGAAGAAAGGAAAGAAAAGTCTATGTCTAAAGAGGCATCGGATGGGGAAACTGTGTGCAAATTGGAGAACAAGTTCAGAGAAGGGGTGAGCAACAAGACGGAAGGTCTTAAATGTTTCAGGTGTGGGAACCACAATCACTTGGCCAACAATTGGCGATGCCCCGCAAGGAACGTCACTTGCAGAAGATGTAACAGAAAGGGCCATTTTGCCAAAGCATGCAATGTAGGGAGCTCAAAGGTTCACATGGTAGATCACCCTGAAGACGTAGTGGGGGAGGAGAAAAATGTTATTTGTCAGATTGAAGACAAAAGTAAGGAGGAAAGTACACAGTACCCTACTTGCGAAATAAAACTGGATGGAGAGAAATTTAAGGTGTATGCAGACTCTTGCTCTCCGTTCACTTTAATAGACAAGCAAGTGTTCAGTGAAAAATTTGCTAAACATAACATCACTTTAGAGTCAGCTGACATAGCCCCCACAGGGTACCTATCCAGTTGGAAGGGATGGTGAGAATGAGAATAGCCTTCAAAGACAGGCATACTGTGGGGAAGGTATATGTTACCCGAGAAGGATCAAGTCTATTAGGGTGGAAACATCAGAAAGAATTAGGTATAAGACTTGATCCGAACAACCAGGAGCAGGTACTTCTCATAGAATCCCCGGGGGTGGGGTCTAATCTAGTGAAAGAATTTCCAGAGGTGTTTAATGAGAACCTGGGGGTACTAAAAAACTACATGCATAGGATTGAGCTCAAGGAAGGAGCAACACCTACAGTACACAAAACACGGTCCATTCCCCTGCTTATGAGAGAGCCTTTAAGAATGGAATTGGAGAAGTTGTTAAAACAAGGGGTCATACAAGAGATAGAATGCTCTGCATGGTTGGCGCCCATTGTCATTACAAGCAAGGAAGGTGGGAAAAGCATTAGGTTATGCGTGGACTTGAGGGCGCTTAACGCTAACATTGTGGTGGACAGGCATCCTCTCCCAAGGATACATGAAATGTTGAGTACTTTACAGGGAGCCAAGTTCTTTAGTGTGCTCGACCTCTCATCGGCCTACCACCAAATCCGACTGCACCCCGAATCTCAACCTTTGACCGCTTTCACCACACCATTTGGCAATTTTAAATTTATGAGAATGCCTTTTGGGTTGGCGTCAGCGGCAGCAGCGTTTCAAAGAGCTATGCAGCACGTGTTGAGGGATTGTCCTAAGTCCATGTGTTTTCAGGACGATATATTAATTTATGGGGCGAGTGACACTGAACATGATGAAAATGTGAAAAGGGTACTCAGATGTTTAAGAGACGTTGGTTTCACCACCAAGGAGAGCAAATGCAAAATAGGAGTTACCACAGTGGATTATTTAGGGCACACCATCTCGGAGGAGGGGATAAAGCCCAAAATAGACTTGGTGGAGGCAGTAAGAAAAGCACCCATGCCATCTTGCAAGGAAGTAGTACTTTCTTTTCTGGGATTAGCCGAGTACATGGCTAGGTTCATAAAAATTTTTGCCATGATAGCCCACCCCCTCAGAGAAATTTAAAAACAAAACACACCATTCAAGTGGGAGAATGATCAGGAGCTGGCCTTTGAGAAGATTAAAGAGGCTATCGTGTCGGCACCTTACATCGGAAACTTTGATGTAAACAAGGACACCGTAATCACTACTGATGCTAGTGGAAAAGGCGTGGGAGCCATGCTTTCACAGAGAGTGGATGATACAGTGAAAGTAGTGGCATTTGCATCAAGGTCCTTGTCTGGGGCGGAATCCAACTATTCCACCATCGAGAAGGAGGCTCTGGCGGTGTACTGGGCAATCAAACATTTCAGTTTTTATGTCTGGGGTTTACCATTCGTAGTATGTACTGACCATAAGCCCTTGGTCAACCTGTTCGGAAACAAAGTGTTGGAGAATATCACTCCCCGCATCGCAAAGTGGGTGTTGGGGTTACAAGGCTACAATTTCAAAACTACGTATGTTCCTGGCCAACAGAATAAAGTGGCAGATTTTTTATCCAGAGCTCCAGTGGAAGGACAGGAAGAAGGAATCGGAGACAGTGAGAGGGTCTTGGAAATAAAAATCCCGGCCATGACCAGAGAGCAGTGGGATGGTCACATGGAACAGGACAATATCCTTCGAGAAGTGAAAACATGGGTAGTCAGAGGGTGGCCTAACAAATGTGGAGGCTTGCCGGAGAACATACGACCCTATTGGAATGTACGCAATGAACTGTCAATTGAAGGAGAGTACCTCCTCAAAGCAGGCAGACTTGTTCCCCCGGAGGGGTTAAGGAAGCAAATTATTGACCTAACCCATGAAGGTCACCTGGGAAGGAGTCTATGCAAGGCTAGATTAAGATCAGATTATTGGTTCCCAGGCATGGATTCCAGCATGGAAGAGAAAGTGAAAGAATGTTACGCGTGCGAAGTTAGCGACAAGTCAAAAAACACCAGGAGATCCCCACTTAGTCCGGTGGAGGTTCCAAAGTCCCCATGGGACAAGTTAGGATTTGACATCACGGGCCCTATCAGGGCAAAGGGGCCGCAGCAATGGTACCTTTTAGTGATCATTGACTATTATTCTAACTGGGTCTCCCACAAATTTGTGACCAGCATCAACACCAAGGCAATAGTTGAATTTCTGAGTGACACTTTTTCAAAGGAGGGCATACCCTCAACATTGATCACAGACAACGGAGTCCAACTGGTGTCAGAGGAGATGAGAGAGTTCCTAAGGGACTTGTCCATAAAGCATATACGTACTCCATTGTACTGCCCGAGAGCTAACGGCAAAGTAGAGAGAGCCAACCGTATGCTGAAGGAATGTATCCAACTAGCAGTTAAGTCTGGGGGGAACATAGATGCAGCATTGAGAGACATGCTCTGGTCATACCACACGACGCCTAGTCTATCCACGGGACACACACCCTTCGAACTGTTGAGAGGAAGGAAAGCAGGATCCAAACTGTCACCTAATTGGTTGAAGACCAAAGATCCTGTGGTGGTCGATCAAAAAGAGTTTAGTAGGAAGGTGGAAGCTAGGCAAAAGATGTACAAAGATTCCTATGACAACAAATGGGGCGCCAAAGAAAGAACTTTCAGCAGAGGACAGGAAGTGTATATTCGCAAACCTGTGGCAAGGGGAAGTAAGGAGGACAAGTTCTATGCTCCAGAAAAAATAAGGGAGGTCAAGAGAAACATTGTCATCATGGATGATGGGCGGAAGTGGAGCATGGATCGGGTTGCCACAGGACAGAGGGAGTCTGTCCAGGAGGGGCGCAGTGGGAATCTGGGAACGGGACCCAGAGCAAGGGGAACCCAAGAGGGAAGGGGATTCAGACAACGCAATCCCCCCAGACGGCTCAAGGATTTCAGAAGGGAGTGATCTTTGTAGATACTTAACCCTTTCATTCCCACAAGGTCTGGTTCTGGTTATCTGTTTGCCATCTTTTTGTAACTGTCTATATTAAAGGGGGAAGATGTGTTATAACTTGTCACTTGGTAGGTTCCATGTTTTCCCCCCTCCCCTTATCAGCATTTGGTACAGCTTAGAATGTTGGAGTGAAGGCAGCCTTGGAATGTTGACAGACTGCCTTCACAGATGTCATGACAGCCAGCTGCTTGGAGTGCCTGTTAATTTCTGACTTAATAAAGTCCTTTCACAACTTATCTACTGAGTACTTACTTCAGATAACTTTGTTTAAATCAATATTGTTGGAAGATTCTCCCCTCCCACTATCTTGAAAAGAGCCAACGATCTCCCTAATTTTGAAACAAAAAAAATCCCACAGGAGTGTCCGTCGTACAGACCTGTCTCACTGTTAAACTGTGACTGTAAGGTGCTCACAGATAACCTTGCTACCCATTTGAGTAAGGTAATTGGCAGCGTGATACATCAGGACCAAAAAGGATTCTTGCCAGGAAGACACTTGAGAGATAGACAGTTTGGGTGTTATTGATATAGCAACAGCATGTTTGTTACCTTTGAACATCTTTCCTTTCAATGCTTTCAAAGCATTTGACAGAGTTAACTTGGAATATCTCAGGTTTGTCCTTAACCACCTGGGAGCTGGAGGCACAAGTCTTAGTAAATTGCTCTTTATCAGCAAAGCTAATACTCATGAGAGGAACTAGAAAAGGCTGCCCCCTATCTCCACTTCTTTTCACATTGTATATAGAACCTATTGCACAAAGTTTAGGACAGAACTTTGGTATAATTCCATTCGAGTGGGGGAAAATGAGTAGGAAGGTTGCGCTCTGCGGATAATCTGTTGGTATACACATCTGATATTACATCGCCTCTCCCCCACTTAGCATCTGAACTGGCTCTTTTTTTGAAGCTTCTCAGGTTAAGTCAATGAAACCAATACTGAGCAATGCTTTGGAACAAAGAATGAGGTGGTGGAGCCAACAAGGAAATTGAAAGATACATGGGACTGGACATAGTCCAAGATCTCCCTGGATGTGTGGAGACAAACCTGGAGAGTGAGAAAGGAAGTGGACAAGTTGGTTGTTAAATGGCAATTCCTACCTCTGACTATATACAGGCGGGTCAATCTGGTGAAGATAATTACACTGCGAGAATTTACTTTCCTATTTGATAATATCCTGCTTACCTTTGGGAAGAAAGTCCTCAAAATTCAAGGAAGAATACTATTTATTTGAGCTTTCAAAGGCCTTCAGTATTCATGGAAAATTAAAAGGAAATTAGCTAAAGGTGGCCTAGTTCTCCCTGACGTCTAGCTTCATTGCTGGGCATTTAAACAGAAAAATTGGAGTATGCTGTTCTCTCGGCCGGATGAGACCTGGATGAGGGCATATTATGCAAAGCTATGTTGGAAAGCCCAAGGGATGAAAGATTCTGCCATAAATTTGGAGCACCCAAGTTCTTTGAAAAAGTAAATTTGAATTGTCTGACATTGGCTGCTAGATTGTGTTTTAATACCATAGTATTATTAGGAGTCCCATACTACAACAAGCAGGTGCAAATCTTTGATTTCACCAGGAACCCCCAGAGTATATGAAAGATTTCCTAGTGGGACCCCTGAGGAAGGCCGCGATTAAGGGATGGGCACAGTTAATGAAGGAAGACAGCTTGTTGTCATGGTACTCATTTTAAAATTGAAGTTGTACAAATAATTTGTATAGCTTTTGAGATCAAGCAAAGATTTCACTACTTTTATCAAGCACAATCCTCTGGTGTGGTGGAGGGGATGAATGGGACCCTCGAGGACAAAATGGCAAAAGTGTCAAGTTTAAAATGGCCTTCCCCTTGTGTTGATGAATATAAGAAGTACTCCGAACAGGAAGACAGGCTTATTGCCCATGAAATAATTATGGATAGAGTAATGAGACTTGCACATGTACCTTCAGCTGCATTTGTTTCAATAACTGATTTTGTTCTGGATTATTGCAGAAGTCTAGCTGATGTGGTAAATGTGTCTATCACCAGGTAGGTGCAGGCACACAAGACTAGTCCTGTTCACAGCATGTATCCAGTACGGGGATGTAACTGGAGAAGAGAAGATACAAAATGAGTTGAAAGTTGAAATAAAAAGAAATATTTGAAGGCAGTTTCAAGGGAGTCAAAGTTCAGATGAAGAGCTTGGAATCCCAGAAGTCCAGATACAAAGGTTATCAGAGTTGAGAGGCTGTTGCCATGCAATAGAGCGAAGCATGGGTGGCAGCAAGTAGTAGTAAACTATGATTTTCAGATGCAACTTGTCAAGCTTATTAAGATAAAGTGAAAAATACCCCCTTTGGAAGGTTTGCTGTGGAAACTGCAGCTGAAATACGATAGCAAGTGAGCCAGAGTTATCCGAGAAACAAAAGTGAAAACTTTCAATGGGGAAATAATGACTGAAGGAACTCCCAGATAGAGAGCTTGGAAGCCAAAACACTGAGCCAGATTGAAAGACCAGAAAGCACGCAGCCTGGGAGACTAACAAGAGTGAAATCTTGACTGGTAAAAGATCAACCAGAAGGAGAGTTCCTAATCAAAAAGTATGCTTCATCAGAGTTTGTATATCTGGCTACAATATCGGAGGATGACCCAGATGAAGATTAATTCTTACAAACAAGTGCCATGATAACCATGAGAATGATCAGACTCTAAAGTCTGATACTGAAGAAAAACCACCTTGAGGTTAAATAGAGACTTTGCATACTGTACTTTGTCAAAGATCCAAGACAAGACGGGGAAAATTTGGAAAGACTGGCATGCATTTCCTGCAGGGCCTATTGTAGTTTTCCCTCTGTGCACGTTGTAGGCCTAATTCTTTCCTTTGCACACATAAACAGCTGCTGGTTATGTGTGCAATGTCCTATCATATAGAAGCGTTACAACAAACAATTGATGGACGGAATGCTGACAATGCAGACATTCTCCCCCAGTCAAGAGATCTGGGTTAAATCCATTGTTCTTTTGCCCACTACACCACCCCAGTTTAGACATGGCCATATGCAAATCAGTCTTGACCCTGTGCCTCATGGGAACAGTCCAGCCCGAACTGCCAAGCCATGTCTTCCCTGGACCGGAATCAAGCATCCTAGGACCGGTTTCTGGCTATCAGCCGTCATCAGCCAGGATAGCTTGACTCCAGTGGCGTAGTGAGCACGGGTCCCACGTCTGGGAATACCCATCCCACTTAGGGCGAAAAGCGTTACAACAAACAATTGATGGACGGAATGCTGACAATGCAGACATTCTCCCCCAGTCAAGAGATCTGGGTTAAATCCATTGTTCTTTTGCCCACTACACCACCCCAGTTTAGACATGGCCATATGCAAATCAGTCTTGACCCTGTGCCTCATGGGAACAGTCCAGCCCGAACTGCCAAGCCATGTCTTCCCTGGACCGGAATCAAGCATCCTAGGACCGGTTTCTGGCTATCAGCCGTCATCAGCCAGGATAGCTTGACTCCAGTGGCGTAGTGAGCACGGGTCCCACGTCTGGGAATACCCATCCCACTTAGGGCGAAAAGCGTTACAACAAACAATTGATGGACGGAATGCTGACAATGCAGACATTCTCCCCCAGTCAAGAGATCTGGGTTAAATCCATTGTTCTTTTGCCCACTACACCACCCCAGTTTAGACATGGCCATATGCAAATCAGTCTTGACCCTGTGCCTCATGGGAACAGTCCAGCCCGAACTGCCAAGCCATGTCTTCCCTGGACCGGAATCAAGCATCCTAGGACCGGTTTCTGGCTATCAGCCGTCATCAGCCAGGATAGCTTGACTCCAGTGGCGTAGTGAGCACGGGTCCCACGTCTGGGAATACCCATCCCACTTAGGGCGAAAAGCGTTACAACAAACAATTGATGGACGGAATGCTGACAATGCAGACATTCTCCCCCAGTCAAGAGATCTGGGTTAATCATATAGAAGAGCACATGAGCCAAAACACATACCTGGAGCGAGGGTTCTGGGACAGGAGCACTGCGTCGGGTCTCCTGGTTATCGTACTGTGGACAACTACAAGCGAGCGAAAGGGTGTGTTCAGTTACTGCGGTCCCTGAGAGGGCCGAGGGTGTTGTGTTCTCGTGGGCTAATTCACTTGATCTCTGGTAAGGAGGGCAAGGAAGGCACTATAGCTAGTCTGACTCGGATTCATAGATACTGAGGTGGTATGTTGACTCAGTCCCTGCATACTGATGTTCTATGGTTCCAAGCATAGTTATGTTCCAGAGAAGAATCCCTGCTACAACTGAAAGATCCCATGTAGAGACAATCTTATGAGCTGATTTAGTGGAATGGATTTGATTACAATTTTTCACATTGACAAGAACTGAGATTTAAAGTTAAAAGAAAATTCTCAGAATGTATTCAATAATGAAAATGATAGAGATGGACGGGCACCAGGGGTCCCGTCCATCTCTATCACCCAGGGGTCAGCACAGGACACAGCGCAAAGAACTACCTGCCCCAGGAGCCTGAGGGGCTGCATGAACACCGGAGGCCCCGCCCCTGCAACCGGGGATCACATATCAGCGCCTCCTGCTTCGCGGGACGCGCTTCGTTTCACCCAGGGGCCAGCGCAGGACACAGCGCAAAGAACTACCTGCCCCAGGAGCCTGAGGGGCTGCTCGAACACCGGAGGCCCCGCCCCCTGCAACCGGGGATCACATATTAGCGTCTCGCGCGACGCGCGCGGGCGTATGCCGGGCAAAGGGCGGGCAGTTTGTGGCCGTTAGGAGCCGGTAGAGGCCGGGCTGGGCCACCCCCCTGAAAAGTACTGCATGCATCAAGGTACTGTGACCTGCCCTAACAATTGCATGAAGTTACTGTTGCCTACTAGACTGTACATATAGAGACGTTCCCTAACTTTGGATTGTAATTGGCTTTATTCTATTTGATTTGGAATTCGTGCTCTGTCTGTGTGTAGTTGTTCGGGCTCTCCAGGATGGGCAAGAGGAAGAGCACCGAGGGGAGGGTTGGCAGCCAGTAGTAAACGGGGGAAAAAGCCAAAAAACATTACACACTCTGCTATGAACTGTGTCCTGTCTAGAATTGAGGAAATCGTTAATGATTGTGAGGAGACGCTAGGGAGCGGGGGCTCGGATGCAACTTCTCAAGGGGACTAAAGTGGTTAAGGCCGTTCCTAAAAATGTCAAAAAGGTGATACCCTCGATGTTCTCTAATTCACAGCATAGCTCTAACGCGCATGGCCTACCCACTACTCCGCTAAAGACCCCTGATGAGTCCCCAGCTCATGTAGCACAGACCACCTTAACCCACCAGGCTACTGTTTTAGATCCATATACTTCCGAGTCCCCTCATAATTTAGTCTTATGTTCTAATAGGTTTTCTGTACTTGAACCGTACCATGACGAACCTAGTTCACCACCTGATAGGGTCCCTCCCACCCCTCTAACCCCTGTCAGGTCCCCAGCTGGTTCCCTGGAAGCTCTACAGGCCAGGATTTTAAGGTTGGAGGAGTTGGTTACAGCTCTTAACAGGGTGACGAGCCTTATTTTAGATCGTGGCTCGCATCCGACCATCCCTGCGCAAGCTCCACTCTTTGGGCCTACACCTACTCCAAAGACAAGAGACCCAGCCCTTCTCGCTCATTCCTGTCCCTCGGCAACCAACTTCCTAGCAGTGCCACAAAACAGGGCCTCAGGAGAGGGAAACATCAAGTCACTCCCTACTACCAGGTCCTTTGCCGACGTTACATGCAATTTGGCGCTTAATAGGGCATCCAATACTCACCCCCAGGCTAGTACAGGTAGTAACGCAACTTCATTTACTGGGGGTGAGCACGGCCCTTCTCCACCCTTGGTGGCCTCGAGTCCTAGATACCACCAATCCCCTGCAAAACCCTTGGTTTACATGACAAACGTCCCTAAAATGACCAACCTAGGTGGATTCGAAAGAAGTGAGTCATTGCATAATAAAGTCATCCATTGGTTGAGGCACACTCGAGGCTACAGATTAATTATTAGAGATGACATACTGAGGGTGTGGCGGCTATCCAGAGTGGACTCACCATTGGATTGCGTGGAAATCGAGCTTGGAGACCTAGCTTTAGCTGAAAATGTAATACTGTTGGAATATAGGACTTCACCACCTGCACACTCTTCCATCCAAATTCGTAGTTCCTTGGTCTGGTCCCAGCCTAGCGACCAGGTGGATTCAGGCCTTAGACAGGTGGACTGACTATCCAGGCCCCATGCAAATATCTCTTTATTTACCCTAGAAGGCCCTTTACTAGAGGGCACACGATTGCTTCCTGCCCCCCCCTCTGGACTCTATTGTTGTTAGCCCAGTTGTTTATGCAACCTCAGGCGCAGCTTCAGGGGGGGGCCAAATCAGGGGATGCACAATAAGTAGGGTTGGAGCGGTAGTGCCCTCATCCATCTCGCGCTCCCCAAGAACTATCCAGTTTCTATCCTGGAATATTGCCGGCTTAAAAAGGAACCTCACCGATCCTGTGTGGAAAGATTTTATCAGTAAATTCGATATTATCCTCCTCCAGGAAACCTGGTGTTTGGAACCCATCCATAGATCTGGGTTCATAACTTATTTTGTTCCGGCAATTAACTCCCCTAGAGGGCGCCCACGAGGGGCCTTCTAATTTGGGTGAATATAGAGCTGAACTGGATAGTTAAGCATAATGCCAGTCCGTGCCACGATATTCTCCATCTATCCGTTGGTGGGTCGGAATCTCATCGCAGCCTAGAGATTTTTAATATATATGCTAGAGGATCGTCCGGTGCGCAAGAGAGTCCTACGCTGTCATTTCTCGAGTCCTTACTTTCAGCCCTTACCACCACCTCGGGTGTTGTAGCAGCTGGTGACTGCAACTGCACCTTCAAGCCCCTTGGTGATGACAACATTTTGGACACGGAGGGGGCTGATCTCAAGCGAGGTATCCCTCCACTTGGTCTTTCGCCACTCAAAAAATGGTCAAAAAGGGCTGTTCAAATTACTGCCCTAACCCTGGAGTTTAATCTAAGGGCGACAAATGGTAGATCCCACTCTGACATCAAGGGAACACCCACATTTATAAGAACTAGGGTCCCTTTGCGCATAAACTATATCCTGCTGGATATCGAGTTGTGGCCGGATCTCATTGACATGGAAGTCATCTCTAGACAGGAGAGTGACCACAACCCACTAACCATGCAACTTAAGCGCGAAATGATCACTACGTCCATTGCGCCCACTGGAGTCCAGTCCCACTGGTCCAGAGAGGTCGTTCCATCCAATTGCAATAGACTGCTTAAATTGTCTAGAGTCGCCAAGCGAGAGGTAGATTTGGCCAGGATTAAAAACATCGTGGTGGAAAGCACTAGTGAGCTGGAGGCCGCCCTGGCCAGCCCTCCTAATGTCGCGTTATCTAGAGGCTTCGATGAGATATATCTCGACCATTGAAAAGGTGGGGAAGATTTTTTTAATCAAACTCCAACGGGGATTTTAAGCTACCCCGACCGAATACGGGAAACCTGTGGTTTTCGGGCGACTGTAGGGCAAGGAGGCAGGAACTTGGTAGGGCTCTAAAATTAAGGGACCAGCCCTGTATTGTCTGTGCTCGTAAATCTTACTACAGCTCTATAAAAAAAGCTAAGAGACTCTGGGAAGAGGACCACTGGCAGGATTTGAAATCTGCAGTACGACGTAAAGACCAGACCCAGTTTTGGGACCTTATAAATATCAGCGCAAGGGGCGGGGCTGATCCAATTCCGAGTCATATAACTGGGCGCCAGTGGTTCGAGCATTTTTCCGGCCTATATTCATCCGGGGAAGATTCTCCTTTGCTGTCCGAGGGTTCAACCCGTGAGCTCACTGTCTCCCCGGGGGGGGGGGGGGGGGGGGGTTAGTTTAGCCTTGGCGAGATTGACTCTAAAAATGATAGCTCCGGCCAAGGCAGCTGGACCCGATGGCCTACCTGGAGATCTTCTTCTCCATGATAGAGAACCTTGGGCTGAGTTCATCTTACAAACCCTGAATAACATCACAATGGGTCACCCTGTACCAGATTCCTGGAAAGGGGCTGAGGTGGTTGCCATCTATAAAAAAGGAGATAGAGAGGACCCGGCCAACTATAGACCAATTAGCCTGATTGATGTGTTCCAAAAAGTGGTGGGCAGGGTCCTCTTAACTAGGATTAGGGCCTGGATCGATGAAGCCGGCATCCTATCCCATTTCCAGGCTGGTTTCAGGCAAGGGGTTGGTACTATAGACCAGGTTTTCCGATTTTGCACCTTATACTGGAAATCTGTGACCATCGAAAAGGGTAGCCTCTACTTGGCGTTTATCGACCTCAAGACAGCCTTTGACTTGGTACCTCGTTCAAAGCTGTGTCAAGTTCTGGCTGATCTTGCTATCCCCCCCCCCCACCCCCTAATCCTGGATCTCCTTAAACTGCTTCAGGAAGGCAACTTTGCAAGAGTCAGGTGGGGCCACCAGGGACAGATGACCGAGAGAATAGCAGTAGGGAGAGGGGTCCGACAGGGTTGTGTTTTGCCGCCGACCCTATTCTCCCTCTTCATAAATGGGGTGGCAGACCATTTGAGGGTTGATGGGGCCGACGCGCCAACCCTGAGTGGGGAAAAAACACCCTCCCTGCTGTTTGCGGACGATACGCTGCTGATCTCTAAGAGCCCTATGGGCCTCCAAAAACTTTTGACCCGCTTCACTGACTTCTGCAATACTAGGGGCCTCAAAATTAATACCTCCAAGACTAAGCTAATGGCTATGTCCCCTTCTAAAAGGAACAACATCAGGGTGGACAACTCCAATTTGGAGCTGGTGACAGCCTTTGACTATCTCGGGGTGCGGGTCAACAACAAGCTGAATTGGGCCCCACATTTGTCTAAAATGCTCCTGTCCGACAAACGATCGGCGGGAGCCATAGCGAGACATCAGAGGCTGTCCTACAGCCGCCCAATTGCTGCAGCAAGTGAGGTCTACCAGGGGAAGGTTCTATCAGCATCCCTCTACGGGGCGGAACTATGGGGATTTGACAATGTTATAGACCTGACCAAATCGGAAAACAAGTTTTTTAGAGACAGTCTCACTCCCCCAGTCCACTCCCCTAGTTCCCCTCCGCAGCGACCTCGACAGACGCTCTATAAGTGATGTAGCTAGACTGCGCCCCTTATTATATTGGGTTAGGTTAAGAAGGTCCCCGGATCTAGGCCAGTATGCATCTGCTTTGAAGGACATACTCCAACTTGGTGCTCGTTTTAAGATTCCTTGGGTATCTAATCTATATAAACGGGTGGTAGAGCTGGGTCTGGGCGAGTTCTGGGAGAACCAGAGCCCCCCCCCACCCCAAAGCCATCGTTAAAAAAATCTACTGGGACTGGATCAATGCCGCTACTTTGAGGACCCAGAGAGGCATCCTCAGTGAGAAATTCCTAGACATTAAATCTACGCCTAGATTGGAGGCCTTTTTGGACCTGATCGAGTCCCCAAGCGATAGGTCACTTTACCTCAAGTTGAGATATGGTACTCTACCATTATGAGTTCCAGACAGGGTGGAGTGGTAAGCAGGGTGCTGCTAAGGGCTGCCCAGGTTGTGCCTCCCCTACGGAATCTACCGCCCATTTTCTTTTTGCTTGTCGGGCCTACAGCCAGGTTACATCTAGATGGCTGAAACCCGTATGTATAAATTTGGGCTGCAGGTCATTCAAGGTGGCCTTGCGCATTCTAACCTATGAGACGACAGTCCCTAGTGTCATCTGTGGGACTGCTAAGTTCTTGGGGGGCTTGGAGGATCAGGCAGAGGTTACTCAAGAAGTGTTAGCTATTGAGCTGAGTCCCAACGCTCCTCGACCCTGCCCCAGTCCTCAGCCCTACTTAAATTGCTGCTGTATTTGTCCTCTTTCTATTGCACTGATTGCAGAATTTCCCTCTTTCTGGGGCCATTAATTATGTTGTTTTAGACATTGTTAAAACTTCTCTCTGTATATACTCATTTTAAACACTGTTTTTATAATGTTTTATACTTTTATATTTTACATATCGAATAAAGTGATTATGATGAAATATTTAAGATCCTACAAATCAGAGCTGAAACTAATAAGAATGCAGTATATTTGTGTTTAATTGTGTTATGGAATCTAATTAGAGGTATAAAAGTGGTGAATTTCTAAAGAACATGAGACTGCGTTGGAAGAGATTACAGAAGAAAAAATTTGGTTATTGAGTTTACATTCAAGATTTGTAATGAAACGAGAAACACAAGGTCCTATGTGGCTAGAAAGGCCTAGTCCTGTGGAAGTAAAAAGGCTGCATTTTTTGATGGTTGAAACACGTGACAGAACCTATTAAGTTAGTAGAGTTTTGACCTGGGAAAGAACCTGTAATGAGAGAAATGTATTTTGTTTGTGAGAAGACTGCTTATTTTTAGTTGTTCAAAGAATTTGGTGGGTTTGTTTATTTAGCTTTAGCTAAAATTCTTCATATGGAAAAATGTAATGAGTATCCTAACTTCAGACGTCTGGACATATTGGGGGCTATTATTCCTCCATTGGGAAAAGCTGTGAATGATAAGATTAGAGGTATGTCTAAATTTGCAATTAATACAGCAGAGTCTTTTAAGCTTGTGAATATAGAGATGCTAGCAATTGAAGTGATGGTAATGCAGAAATCTCTTGCCTTAGATGAGGAGAGCAGGGTCTGTAAGGTAATTGGGGCAAAGAAGTGTTGTAATGATGTCCTAGTGGAATGATTGTTTACCACAAAGAGCCGCTCCTAGTGTGATAACCCAAACGAGTTACAAGAACGTCTTAAGTGTGGGCATCTCACAAAAAGTAACGGACTGGTCTCACACACCACCTGGTGTCATGCTTCATCATTGACCAGTCCTCGCCCTCTAAAACCTTCGTTTGATAGAGGGCGGGCATGCACTTTACGACAAGGATGCACTTTCTAAATGACTGAGTGGGGGCCCGTGAAATTGTGAGTGAGGTTAAAAATCATTATAGTAGTCAGAAGTGATTTTAATGTGATTGAAAACTATATGATATTAAAAAGTATGTGAAGGTGAATGGGGCAATTAGTGTCCCCTAACCGTCTTGTGGGTGGTCAACATGTTTCTGCCGGAGTGGACCTGTTGGGTCCATGGCATTCATCAGGACCTGATTATAAATGGGGGCTCCGTTCTTACCAGGTGCTGGTAAGACAGTACCACTGTGTGAGTGTAGCGAAGGCCACACTTCACTTCCTAGAATGCTTCCAAGGGTGAAGCCCTAATCAGATAGACAACTTGTCCCAAGGGGGAAGGGGGACGCGAGTAATCCACTGTGTCACTTTGTGACACGAGGTAGGATGCGCCTGTGTCCTATGCGTCCGCTCGATCCTCCCGATTGTGAGGATGATTGCCTTATACATTATTAGCATAATTAAGCTTAACCTTGAAATGATATCATTGGAAGAGCCAGGTGTCTAGGAAACTGTGGGGCCCTGGATAAATAAGATGGGGAGTGGTTTTGGGAGAGTAGGTGAATGGCTAAGTAATACTAGTGATGGACTTTTGCTAACTGTTCTAACACCAATAATGTTGATTTGTGCAATTTTTGGTTTTCTCATTAAAAATAATGTGTACAATGAAAGGATATAGCAATAACAAAGACGAGCAATGAAGTACTACAATGTCCTGGAAATGTAGGAGATTAGAGGACTATTAGGAGTTGGCTAACTATCTGGATTGAGCGTACTATTTAATTAGATGAATGGAGGAGTATGTTCGGCAAACTAAAAAACTGAAGACTTCTAAGACTAATGCTTAGTTATTAAACTCATTTATGGGATTTTTAGAGATTATTAAAGTAACCAAACTGGGTAACTAAAAAATTTTGGAATATGCAAAATGTGCAAATATTGTGTGAAAATTATTTTTTAATTTGTTTTAATGATGCATAGAGTTGTAACCGTTGAACTAATTTTGCACCTAAAATCAGTTGTCTACGCCACTTAGAAGTATAAATAATGCTATGAGTAGTTATGCCACATTTTTGTGTCACGTCATTATTTTTAAAATGGATGCAGTTTTGGTGTTCTGTTCATCCTGCTCATTCCCTCTCCCAATCATTGTCCCATTGCAAAGCACTTTGCTACCCTTGTTTCCACCGAGCATCAAGTAAATGGCATAGATGTATTAGCAAAATGTTTCATTTACAAATATGTATTTGAAGGAAGGTTCCATGATATAGCCAAAGCATCATTTTCAAAGACTGCCACGTGTTAGTGCTAATTCTATGTGCCACTATTCAAGACCTTTTTATTTATATTTTACATCTTTGGAGTGCAGTTTCAGGGGAAGCAAATACAAGATTTCTCCTACCTTAAATGGTTAGTGCTAAATAAATACGTAGTTTTAATAATTGCTTCGTCATTTCTGATTTGCCAAATGCAACCCTAACCCTTACCAAGCTGAATTTGCAGAACCTATTAATAGCTTGGGTTATTTGTCTATACATTCTTTGGGATTCTGTTTGAGAGTTTCTTTAACATTTTCTTTGCGAGTGACATGCTGTCAGTGCTCTGAGCTTGACACTTAGATTTTGCTTAACTAGGGACTAGTTTTATGATTTTACATTAATCTGTTCTTCAGTTTTAAGGCCTTCATGGTAATTTTATTCATTCTTCTCTGTATGGCGTTGTTAGCTATTCTGTAATAAATATATTTTGCCCTATTTTTGATCTAGAACTCACTTTTATGATTTCACTGTTTTATTTTGTTTAACGTTGCTAAATTATGTTCTCTTGAGGAGTGCAGTCTCTAACTGCTAGATCAACTGAAGACTCGAGAGCCAAATTATTCTGGTAAATTGTTGGGGTGGTCATATATTGGGGTTCAGGTGATTGTTGAGGTTCCGCTCATACACTTTCAATTGGGCCACTGCACCCAGTCTGTGTTTCAGAATTCAACGGCGGCTAACGAAATTGTTCATCTCAGCTAGGAGGACCATGTGCGGCTTCCGCCAATCCACACGTGCTGCTGAAATAGTGGAAAAGTCCCTCTGACTGCATGGCTCTGGTCGGGTTGCCATGTTTTTTATCAGTGGCTGTTCCACAGGAGAACATGTACATACTAGCAAAGGCACAATAATTGGGGTACATGCTTTTCTTTGTTCCTGTATTGTGTTTAAAAAAAAATACTCTAAATAAAGCAGCCTGGTTGTGGGCAACCAGGAACACAACCAAAGATTGCTGCCTAACCCCGTAATATAAATAAAGTAGGGCTTCATGAGCTTTTGGTGGTCTCTACAGGGAGCTATCTTATGTCAAAATGCTACATGCTTTAGGATTGCTCATTAATAACAATGAAATATCTGAACTAGATCTGCCTGAATGTTCGTAAGGTTTCCTAGGAGAGCCTCAGGAAAATGTTTAGGCTTGTGGGCTTGCTTTATTGCTTTTGTAAAGTATTCTTAAACAGTAGTCCCTTCATAGTCAATAACTTGACACAACCTCTATCCCAGTGATTTTTAACAGTGACCAGATAAGGCAATGGGCCTATTAGAGGTATTGCTGGTGTACAATGTTGCATCCATAGACACATGCATTTTCTGCATTGACATTTGCACGTAATGGAAACAGGCAAGGTTTATTGGGTTACATAAACCTAATAGCTTAATTCTTTATTATAACTGGTTTGCACCCTTGTTAAACTTACAACGCCCAACAGGTGGTGTTCCAAACTGTTGATCTCACTGATATTTTAAGAATTTTTGCATAGTATTTGTGTGCATCAAAGTGTATTTTCAATCAAAATTAATGGCTAACTCTGATCTACTATACAATGGAACATACCGGAGTCTTCTAAAAGAGGTACTTTTAAGTTGGCCCTCCTAAAAAAGGATACTTATTAAGGTGACTCTAGATAACGACAAGGAAAAGGCCACCATTGATGTAATAGTCTCCAACTAACTTAATGCCATGGGTCTCCCAAACTGGATTTCACACAACATGCATAATAGTGTGGTACTTGAGAGCCAGTGTTGTATATTTCCATAGTAGTGAAAACTAAGCTGACCTAGACGCCTTACAACTTGGGATTCTCTGGAGAGTTTTCAGTATGATAATACTGGGTGAGTTTAAAACTATGTAATCCCCTCACCCCCTTTTCTCACTCCCGAGATCCCCTGTAAAATTAATTGGGGATATTTCATATGTTTAGCAATCAGTAGTGCCACAAAGGCAGTGGCACCAAGCTCATGGTTCGAAGGAACAGTTGCACCTAAGATATGATTGCATTGATTCTGACCTTTGCTAATAAATTGGAATGCATGTTTAAATTTTAAGGAAAGTTCAAACAAGAATACTACATTCATTTATACTTCCAGCTCCCAGAAATAAAAATCAAAATTAATGATTTACTAATTCTTGACAGAGCTGATGGTTTCCACCTTAGGATGGTTTTGGTAAACCCACCTTCCCCCAATCACTTCTTTCAGCGCCCGTTGGAGAAGTACTTTCCTATGCTACTAGAACTGAAAATTGGTGAGCAAGTAGTGTTCACTGCTATGTGGTGTAGAAAATATTACTGGTTATTTGCGATATTCCTGGTCTGCTTTTTAATGAATTTCTGTTTTCATGCAGGAGGCTCTATATCTGATAAACAAAAGATTGTGACGCTCCCTGTAATTGGAAAAGAGGTCTGCAACTATGCTCTCGCCACCCAGGGTCATGAACTTGACAGTTCCTCCTTATGTGCTGGTTATCCATCAGGTGGACAAGATGCATGTCAGGTAATTCACTTTTGAACTATGCTTGATTTTCTATGTGAGGTATATTTGTAGGATTATACGCCTGATTTGGTTCTATAATAGTGAAATATAAGAATGCAAACTCTCAGAACCTGCAACTCCCTTGCTGCAACTGGGTTTAGTTTAATTGATGCCATTTATTTCCAGGACCTAAATGTTCGTGTATTGTACACTGCCCAAATATTGCCTCTTGATGCTGCAGATTTTGGTACCTCCCAATGGAATAACAGAGTAGCAGCCATGCATACCACTCAGAAACCCCTTTTACAGATAGGAAATGGGATTGTTGTGCTTTGTATAATCCCCGAAAAGTGAATTGGTTTGTAAAGTACCACTGTTAGGATGTTTAAACATTTGGGGTGTGAGTAATACGCCTGCTGACATCCCATAAAACTCCACAGAGGTGAAGCAGCTGAATACCTTTTACTGAAGTTCAATCCTCTCCTCTGTTGTTGTGGGTTGTACACCCTTAGCTGTTGCTTTTGTTCCACATGCACCAATTGATCTTTACTTTCATTGATGCTCTGGGCCTCTTGTTACTCAGTAAAATTAGAAATGAGTAAACACCCATATACCAGGCAAGTAGATAATGATAGTTATTTAGTAGTTTAATGTAAAGGAGCTCATACAGCTGCTGGAGAGTCATGCAACAAAGTTCAGTCTCATTGAAGTACTGAAATACCCAATTATGAACCTTCTAAATTATATCTAAAGGGGGTGTGTGTTATATATATATTCTTTTCAGTTGAAAAAAACCCCAAAGGTTACAGGGAAGTTGTAGTTAGGCACAGGTTTCACTCGTACAAAACCAGAGAAATTCAGCAGTTATATTTTGCTGACCAAACTATAACTCATACCCTGCAATGCACTGCTTTTGACCTCCCATATTAAATCACTCATGATATGGTCAGTGACATCACTGACATCTCAAATGGCATCACTGACCTCATCCAGTGAATGAGTGTTTTTAAAACGTGCGAGTGTTAAATATATATGCCATGGTGTATTTGTGAATCAGTGGGTGTATGAGTGCCTGTATGGAGGATTTAGTGAGTGCGTGACACACTGTATAAGTGAGTGATGAGGTGTGTTGGTGGGTGTATGAGTGAGTGGCAGGTTGTGTCAATGTCTGTATCAGTCTGTCAGATCGTGTCTAAGTGGCTATATGGGTGAGTGATTGGTTGTCTGAGTGCCTGTATGGTTGTCTCAGTGGGTGAGGGGGTGTGACTGCACGTGGGGATGAGTGAGTGGGTCAGTATCTGTATGGGTTGGTAAGTGCCTGTGTGAGGGGCTGTATTGGTGAGCTTGTGTATGGCTGTGTAGGTGAGTGAGTAGATTTGTCAGTGGTATATGGGATAGTAACTGGGTATTTGAAAGGTAGCATTGGTGAGTGATGGGCACACGAGTGAGTGAATATGAGAGTGCCAGTATGGGGTGACTGTGCTGGTCAGTGACTGTATAGGTGAGTAAGTATGCATTAGTATCTGTATAAGTGAGTGTGTATCTGTATAGGTAAGTTAGTGGATGTGTGACTCAGTAGGTGTGTGTATAGCTCCGTGCGTCCGTGATTCTATGAATGATGTCATTTATGATTTCATGAGTGATGTCACTGACCATGTCATGAGTGATGTAATATATGAGGTCATAAGCAGTGCATTGCTGGGGGCGTGAGTTAGAACTGCTGAATTTCACTGGTTTTGTAGGAGTGAAACCGAAGCCTAATTATAATATCCCTGTAACATTTGTTTTTTTCAGTGAATTTCTATGTTTTTTTTTTTTTAAGTAATCTTGTTTGCAGAGTGGTGGAGAAAAGGGGCAGGGCCTCTGACTAGCTCTTGGGAACCCCACTGTGTAGGACTTGCAGGAGGGCTTCTTGGCTCCCAAGGTCCCTCTGGAGTAAAGTAGACTTCATCAACCAAGCAGTAGTGGCCCAGGAGCAGCGTTTGCAGAGTGGTCGAGAAAGGGTGCGTGGCCTCTGGAGGTAACAGGAGGGGTAGTTGTGGCAACTAAGGACGTCCTTTGGGGCCAACTACCCCTCCTGTTTCTCCAGTAAGTACCACTCATCAGAATTGCTGAGAGGTTTTCTTCAACTATTTTTCCGACTATTTTTTTCGACCGTTTTATCTGGCAATTCCAGCCTTCCTAATATTCTGATCAGGCCTTAAAGTGAAAAGGGCCAAAAGTCGACACCTCTAGTGGAGGAGTCGCCTGAAAATCCAAATCTATAAATTAACAATTGCGTCAACATTGCAAATGCGACCAGTCTCAATCGTTTGAGTTGGAGCTATTGGCATTGTAAATGGCAATGTATTTTTCTTGTGTTATGGAGTGATGTATGTGGTGTGTAGTGGAACTATATGGGTTGGATTGGATTAGTTGTGTAATTGTGTGGTGTGGATTTGTGCAGTGGCATTAGGTGGCATGGTGTGCTGTGGAAATATATGGTTATAAATTATGTGGCATTATGTGGAGTGGGATTGTTGTGGAGTGGCAAGTGGTTCCGTTTAATTATGTGTTGTGCTGTTGAATTTTGCAGCACGATGTGGAATTGTGTTGTGTGGGTTGGATGTATGTGGTGCTGTGTAATTGTGTTATATTCTGTGATTTGGTGTTAAATTATGTGGTGTGGACTGTAAATGTAGAGCTCAATTGTGTGGCATGAATCTGTATGTATAGCTTTGCGTTTTGGTGACAGAAAGGAACAAATAGGTAAGAGCCAAGAATCAGATCTGTGTGTTTAAAAAAAAAAAAAAAGTTGGAGCTATTAGCATTGTAAATGTACATGTCTCTTACCTGTGTTATGGATTGGAGTGGATGTATGTGGTGTGTACCAATTATGTGGGTTGAATTGGACTTGTTTGTGTGGTGGAATTAAGTGGTATGATGTGCAGTTGTATGATGTGCAGTTGTATTGGGTGGATAGCAATTGTGCTTTAGGGTGTATTGGAACTATGTGGAGTGGGACTATGTGTAGGTATGTGGAATGGTATTTTGTGTTGTGGAGTGTTATGTAGTGGAGTTTAAAGAAGACATTATGTACAATTTGAATGACTAATAAAAAAGATTTAACTGTGATGTGATGTGATGCTCGGGTAATGCTGAATGATATTCGGGTGGTGCTGAGTGATGCGGCGGTGGTGCTGAGTGGCGCGGCGGTGGTGCTGAGTGGCGCTGAGTAATGCTGAGGTGGTGGTGCTGTGTTGAGGTGATGCTCTGATGCTGAGGTGGTGCTGTGTTGAGGTGATGCTCTGATGCTGAGGTGGTGCTGTGTTGAGGTGATGCTCTGATGCTGAGGTGGTGCTTTGTTGAGGTGATGCTCTGATGCTGAGGTGGTGCTGTGTTGAGGTGATGCTCTGCTGATGCTGAGGTGGTGCTGTGTTGAGGTGATGCTCTGCTGATGCTGAGGTGGTGGTGAACTGATGAGGTGATGCTGAAGTGATGATGCGGTCCTGAATGATGCCAAGGTGCTGGTTCATGCTGAGGTGGTGCTGCTGAGGTGGTGATGAGTGATGAGGTGGTGCTGTGCTGAGGTGATGCTGAGCTGATGTTGAAGTGGTATTGGTGCTGAGGTGGGGCTACATTGCTGCTGAGGTGGTGATGTGCTGGAGGTGGTGCACTGATGCAGAAATGGTGCTCTGCTAATGCTGAGGTGGTGCTGCACTGGTGCGGAGTCATGCTGAGGTGGACCCTAGTCATGCTGGGGTGGTGCTGCTGCACTGGTGCTCAGCTGGTGCTGCGCTGCTGATGAGGAGGTAGTGCTGTGCTGATGTTGAGATTGGACTGTGCTGAGGTGGTAGTATTCAGGTTGTGCAAAGATGGTGCTGAGGTGGTGCTGCACTGATGCTGAGGTGGTGCTGCACTGATGCTGAGGTGGTGCTGCACTGGTGGTGGCTCACTGATGCTGGGATGGTGCTGTGCTGATGCTGGGGATGTGGTGGTGCACTGGTTCTGAGGGGGTGCTGAGCTGGAGCTCAGGTGGTGCTGAGTGATGAGTTGATGCTGTGCTGAGGTGATGGTGCACTCATCCTGAAGTGGTGCTGCATTGGTGCGGAGTTGCTGCTGAGGTAGGGCTGCGTTGGTGGTGCACTGATGCTGAGATAGTGGTATGCTAAAGCTAAGATGGTGCAGTGCTGATAAGGTGGTGCTGAGCTGGTACTGCGTTGGTGGTGGTGCACTTATGAGAAGGTTGTGCTGCAGCGGTGCTTAGGTGATGAGGTAAGGGTGAGTGTTGCAGATTCCTTAATCACCATCACCCTTTAACAATGTTCCTTAAGGCTCCATAACCCTAACGTTCAGATGCATTTAATTAGTTACAAAGTGTCACTCATACCAGTGTAGGGTGTCAAAGCACCTTGCATCACACAAATTACACAGAGGCAATCATACGTGTATAAATTAGCATAAAGGAAACGTTACATAAGACAGAGGAGTACAGGGTGTAGGAGTCGCACTTCATGCATAATGGTAGGCAGCAATTGCTAAAGGGTACCTGGGCACCAGAGGCACAAACTCAGAATTGAAAACCGCACACCATATTTGGGGGTTCTCTTAAATAAAAAGAACCGATTTCTACCCAGATTAAACCTTTTTACCACACTGATAACTGCATTATCTGCTCTAATCTATACTTTACAGTGCATGCAGTTTTATGATGACACTTATAAATTCATTGTTCTAGGTTAGGATTTTAACTTGTAAGCTGCAAGTAACAGAAAAGCAGTAGCCCACTGACCTATTTAGATGTTATGCACTTTGTTTTCTGCATGCTCAACTGTCTTTGCAGCCGGCATATTAACCTTCTGCTACCTTGCAATGAGTCAAAACCTCTTCCACTAGACAACTCCAGTTCATGCTGGAAAGATGGAGTAATCTTGACATTGTTATTGTCTTGAATTGCTTGAGGCCAGGAATGTGTCACCAAATGCTTTTAAAAGCAAAATAAACACAAGCATCATGCAAATTAAAGTATCATGTGAAGCGTTGATTTAATGGAACTGAAATAATGGCTGTTTTTAAGTAGAGGTTTAACTTTTTTTACATGATTTAGAGATGCAGTAGCTAGATGGCGTGCTGTTGCAATGTTTTTTTGCCGGTTTCTAGAAGAAATTAAAGGAGGCAGACTTAGACTTAAAACCACAATAATTATTTGCTTGCATTCCAAGCCAGCCTGGAAGCTGTCTTCAGGAAGAATGCCAGCCACATGGAAGGTACTGAGAGGGTTAATGCTGCAATAAAATGTAAGCAGCTACGGGTCTGAGCAGAGGATGAAAACATAATAAAGGTGTCCCCCCATGAGCAGATCAACAGAACAAAGCGTAATGATATTGTACTAAGTCCTTGCTCCTTGGAGGAAAAAGGAGGGACAAAGAGTCAGGACTATCCACTCGTAAGCAAGGATTTTTAAAGAACATTGAAACAAATGAGAAGCAAGGAATGGCATTCGGCCCACAGTGATATATGTATACTGAAGTATACAAGAGGTTGTACGCTTACGCTCAACATAAAAATATGACCCACAAGTCCTTATGACCTGTTGACCTACTAAAGACTACCTCCGTAATGTGAACTGTTTGACTTTGCTGAATAGAGCCACAAACACATTTCTCTAAACATATGGAAGACTGAAGTTTAATAGCAATATACAGTATTGCCTGCTCTCAAACGCACAATGAAAATCATTGTGTATAAAATGTAATGTGTTCCTATTCATGTGTTAATGTGTATATATCTGTGTAAATATTTGTAAGTTCTATCCGATATGAGCACAAGAGGTACCAGTGCTGTTACTCCGCTAAGAATATTTTACATTTATTTTACATTTATTTCTGACGAGTGACACATTTTGTTTTCTCATTGGATACAAAGAAAGATCCGTCCCTACTATACATAGATTTCTTCCCTTCCCCACTCCTGTAGGAGTGGCGCATAGGTACAACTTTCATACGCGCATCACTGCAACATTCCACTAGCTGAGCAGGTGGTGAAAATGGTATAACATTAACATAGTAAGGATACTAGAATACTACAGTATGGCACAAAATCCCCCTCTTCTCCCTTGTGGGGGAACCTGAACTCCAGAAAGGATACTCTTTTGTTAGCAGTATGATCAAAAATCACCATAGAAGAGGAGAATCTAGCTTTCGAAAGTTCAGATATAAAAAAGACGCAAAAGCCTCAATTACCTAATTAAACAATGTGTGACACAATCATGAGGAATCCAAGACAAACTTTTCGGATTCAAACCGCAGGCCTAATTTCTTTATAAGTCAAACACAATTAAAGACCTACATAAAGGTGGAGAGATCGGTATACACAAGATCCGTAATCCAATAAAATATATTTCATAAAGCCAGAGGTCCTCATCCTGTTTATTTACATTGTTTAAACACAAATGCATCAACCAACCTGTTATCTACTATGAGGCTCCAAATTGTAGTATTCTTAGTCGTTGTTTGGTTGCCTCCAAATCAGTCTCCTATTCCTGCATCCTAAAGCCTTTCGTTTGCAAAAATGGTTGGCCTAAGGATCAATTAAAACAGTTATACCAATGAACCATCACAAACGCAATCCTAAATGTCCATTCATCATTCATGTTACGTAATCAACAATCCAGGCCAATACAACTTTTTTTATATCAAGAAATGCATATACACCAAATTAGCTTAGTTAAACAGAAAATTAACCAAACACATGCCTAATCACCTATACCTTATGCACCTGGTCACTTCCCCTTCATTAGGGAAATCACACAAAATAGTTGTCCGTTTTTAAAAACATAGTACTTGCACTATAATTGAAAAAAATTTCCAAGGACCTAAATAAGTCCTGTATGTATTTTTTTTGTTTTTTTTTTTAAAGGAAGAAAGTGTATGTTATAACAACTCTCATGGCTCCTTTTTCTTGTCCTTTCTTGCTTGTTCATTACGAATGCGAATGCCCAGAGTTCCCGAATTGAATGTTTCATAATCATGCAGGATAAATCAAATCAGGCCCCCTTATGGCATCACAATATTAGGGACGCTAACTCGAATCAATAGTCGTAAGTGTAATAAATGGTACAACAACATAATTTACTAATATTCTTTCCTTGTTCTCATGAACCATCCGTACATAGGAGGTGGTCCATACTAAAACAAGTTTGACTGCCAAACCATGGCACCAGAGTTTTTAAATTGAACCCCCATTTCCTTTAACCTTCAAGTCCTAGGTGTACCTGAAAATGAAAAAACTAATATTGTAGCCAAAATCTTGAGCCACGCAAAGCTTTGCATAAAAATGTTTTCCCCTACAACGGTTCTTTACTATTATGCAACATATCCACTCTTTTTTTTTTTTTAATCAATCGTTTGTATCACTTGCTGTACGAGCAGCCAAATTTCTGTGTCCTACTCAGTCAAGCATTCAACACGCCCACCATGAGTCATACCTGATCATGCATAGTAAGCGAGAGACCGGACAACCAGACTGCACAGGCTTCAAAAACTCCGGTATCCCACCATCATCTTGGAATGGTGGTCATCACAGAGTCGTGTCTTGGCATATTTGCTCAACATTTCAACATTTTACAGGGTCTCCTATTTTGCATACCAAATATACATTAATATAATAGTGTATAAAATGTGAGACTATAACAAAACTAATCCAGAATAGGGACAGATATCCTTTACTCAATAGTTACCATATTGGACAGATACCCAGAGACGTGCACATCCGTTACATCAAACATATCTCGGTTCCATACACTTGACCATATATATCCCTGATAATTTAGGTGCATTAACATTCTTACATACAGACCATTGATAATATGCTGTAACTCACATTTTTCAATTTAAATGTACCATGGTTCATTAATGCACATAATCTCCATTGTATAATTATACCCTATGATACACGCTTAATGATCATCATATCGGGTATGTATCTCATCCACAGATGTCCATTGGTTTACGGTGATAGCACCATCCCATCATTCTGGTACAATACATATATCAATATTGTAGAAATTGGTACACTTCATTATCCTGGTTCATTCACACGTCCACTGCCTGTAATGACAATCCATCGTGACTCATTTTTTTTTCTCAGTTCACCCCTACGGTCACCACCCCTGGTGTTTGCATTTATTACGCTAACTCCCAAGAACCTTTTAGTGGTCACCTCAGATTCAGCTTGTTTTCTGAATGTCTGACCGGGGGATACGCAATGTTTTCTTATTGCCCTAATGTGTCCCTCTATACGTTCCTTCAAAGGTCTTATTGTACTCCAAACATCTATCATTCTCCGTGCATAACAGTAAATAAACCTCATATTTTGTGTTGCAATTTATAAATTGCTCCATTTTATATTCCTTGCTGACATTGGATCTGAAACTGTTCTTTTTTGTATATTACACATATGCCATGAACTACATTTGAAAAAATCCTTTGGTTTACCTGGTAACCATGTACTGGTTACCAAGTGTTGCAGTGGTAACTAGCTCCTGCACACTATATCTGATAGTTTTACCTCTTTTGTGTACCATTCTCGGTTGGGGTGGTACTATGCAAGATGGTATCCTGTCGGTTCGTAAAATGTGCCAATGTCTCGATTTATATTGTATTACTATCCCGACTATTAGAAGTAATAAATGGAACGTATTGCCTGGGTCCATCCTTGGTCGCCCCTTTTTTAATAGGGAGACCCCTGTGTTTGTTTTACAAATCTGATTTGTGGCTTGTACAGTCACCTTTTTAGAGCAACCTTTTTTGTATGAATCTGTCCACCAAACTTGTCCAGCCAAATCCCACAGACTTCCTGCTCACTAGAATTTCTTTTGACCTTGTCATCTCGCCAAGTGGTATTGCTGACACTTGCACTCGGGTGTGTGAGCTGGAGGCATGCAAAAATGCTTTGCACGTCGTTGGTTTAGGACACATTCCAGTCTGAACTTTGTTCGCATGTAGGTAGATTTAAATTTCCAGAAAACTGAGATTGTCTACTACATTCATGTCTCAACTGTAAATTAAATCCATTGTTATGGAGTTCGGTACAGAGTTCCTGTAGTTCAATGGCAATTGTTGAGTTATATACTATTCTTTATTACCAAACTCTCCTTTGGAAACCGACCCTCTCTGAAGGGTCACCCGAACTTTGTCTTCCTCTTTTTCAGACCTTATTTTTTTGCTGGCTTTATGACGCTGAGCACTTCACCACTGCTAACCAGTGGTAAAGTGCACGTGCTCTCTCCTCTGATAGCATTGGATTACCCTCAATTGGCATTTTTAATTTACTTAAGTCCCTCGTAACGTGCACTACATGTGCCCAGAGCCTGCAAATTAAATGCTACTAGTGGGCCTGCAGCACTAATTGTGCCGCCCATATAAGTAGTGCTTTAATATGTCTCGGGCCTGCCACTGCAGAGCCTGAGTGTGCAGTTTAGTGCCTTTTTGCTTTGGCATTTAAAAACCGTTGCCAGGCCTTTAACCCCCCTAAGGTAGGCCTTGGGTAGTCTGTAGGGCAGGGTGCCATGTAATCAAAAGGTAGGACATGTACTTTTAAGTTTTGAATGTTGTGGTAGTCAAAAACACATCTTGTTTTACAGTCCTGTAAGGCTTCCCCTTCTCATAGTGTAACAGTGGGAATTCCTTATTACACTTATAAGCTGCAATTCCTGATTGAGAAGGAATAGATCTTTCATGTTTCATATAATTACCAGTACAGAAGATTTATCCTCACCATTCCAAAGTTAGATTTATCATTACCCTTTTAAAAAATTTCACTTTTAGAAGGATGCCATTTTTCTGCTCTTAGCTCTGTGTGCTTGCAGTAGGTCTCCAATACACATCTGGGGTGGATAACGGCTGGATTTTGTGCATTCCCTCTAGACAACCTAGGGAGCTTAGTTGAGACCGAGTGGCTATCCACATACTGATGGGTTATTCTGGGAGGGAGGAAATGACACAACTGAGTAGGTGTGTCCAGTCACCACATAAAGGGCTGCAACCCCTATAGAGTGAGTCTGAAGTCTGAGTTGGGATTAAGGACCTCTGTGTACTTCAAAGCCCCTCTTTGTAGTCATCCCCACTTCAATGAAACAACTGGGTATAATTACTGTGTCTCCAAAACAAGCAAATCAGTACACCAATGGGCCTGTGAAGAACTCTGCCAGGAGGAAGGACTGCTGTGCTTCTGCATGAACTACCACTCTGATGGACTGCTGCTCTGAAAGAACAGCTTTTCTGCCGTGCTGCCCTGCTGCCTGCTTCCCTCTGCCTCCTGAGCAAGGGTTGGACCCATATCATATGAACCTAGAGTGACTCCAAGGGCATTCTGGCTGTTCCCTCAAAGACTTGCAAAAGCACCTGGACTTTGCTTGTTGCAAGTCTTGCCCTGCCATGTGGTGCCAATCCAGGCCTGGGCCCTTGGAATTGGGTAGAAAGTGCTGCAACTGCTCAAATAGACACATCAATGCTGGTGTACCGCTCTGAAGTGGCACACCTCCATTGATGACGACACATCACTGCGAGGATCGAGACCATCGCTACGCAAACTGCTCGACACATCGCCTCCAGTCCCAATGCATTCTCGACTTTGCGCAGCTCGGAACCGACGCATCACCTTCATCGAAGGATCAATGACTCATCACCTCCTCTGTTCCCCGCATTGTCTGTGACATTGACTCATTCAAGGTACTTTGCAGGGGGCCAAGGCTGGCCCCTGTATTTGACCCACAGTCCATCACCATCTGCCTTTTTACCCCAGTCTAGCGTGACCAAATTGCCCCAGTTGGTGCTTTAAGCTATTAAGCACTATATTTCATAACTCCGGTTATACTTATTGGGTTTTTGTCATTTTAGTCTTTATTTGTTTAAAAAAATGCATCTTATTTTTCTAGCTTGGTGTGGAGTCTTTGTGGTTCTTTCACTGTTACTGTTTGAAGTGTTGCAGAAGTACTTTACATATTGCCTCTTTAGATAAGCCTGCCTACTCTGTGCCAGACCACCAGAGGGTGAGCACAGGCTAATTTATGTTATGTATCTGACTTGGATTGTGGTTCCTGCTTGGACATGATGCATACCTCTGCCAACCAGAAACACAATTTCTAATGCTCATGTTATCTATTTAGATGTGGTGGGCACTACATGTGTATATTTTATGCATTGCTTCTCGCACATTTTTATTTATATGATGGTAGCGGGCAAATCATCACTTTGGGGTGATGGCATGTGTTATAAATCTGTATTTTTAATTAAATGAACTTATAAAAATACAAAATACCACTTTTGGGCTACTGGTTTGAAGATGAGAAAACAAGAACGATCTTATGGTGACTACTTGCAAATATGAGTTAACAAGACTACATGTTTCTATAGAGGCAAGGGTGCTCCAATATTTACATGTTTAATTGAAACCTATAAGCTCCTGTTCTTTAGGAAAAAAATAGAAAGGACATTCAAATGCTGGGTTAGAATGGAAGAGGTGATTGATTCAAGAGATACAAAGCTCTTCTCGAAGTTGGTTCAAGATGAATAAAGATAGAATAATAAGCAAGTTTATCCTTACATTTCAGAGTAACAGTCGACAGAACATATAGGTGCTCCATACGCGCTGCATCCAGGGGCTTTCATTGATAATGGTCACTTTGAACAGGATAAGTGGTGGATTATTTCAGAGATTCTTAAAATTATTAGAAGCATTGGCAATAGTTCTGCACCTTGCATGAATGTACTGCCAAACCTAGGGCCTGATGTATGAAAATATTTAGAGATTCCTAAATTGCACTAAAATACCAAATTTCAAGTTGGGAACCACAAAGTATGATTTGCATAATGTTTCTTTGGGCAAATAGCAATTCATAAGCATGTGCTATTTTTGAAAAAATTACTTGCTATTTGGTATGAGTCCTGATTAGCATCTGTTGCACCGGTAGTGGGTGAGTGGTTTCTCCCATTTCAACAAGTAAAGTAAATGTATTTTTCAGCTGCACAGCAGAAAGAACTTCCCTCCCATAACAGGAGGATTTCTAACCAACGTGCCCAGGCATGAGCTGCAAAATGATGTTGGCAGGTAGAGAAAGTGTAAAGTTAGTGATCAATCTCAGGAAATTCTTCTGGTGTAGTGTCTCAACATGAGAAGTTGTTTGAAAATCTTCCATGTCCGTTCCTGAGGCACCCAAAATAAATTGCACCAGGATACTGAAAATGATTAAAGGAGAAGGTATCACCGAAATTTCTGTGAAAGAAATTGGTTATTGGTGGTAGCAAAACACACAAGATGATGGACGGAATGTTGCACATTGGCAAAACATTCACCCCCTGTCACAGATCTGGGTTTAATCCATCGTTATTTTACTCACCATGAGGCACAGGGTCAGACTCATTTGCATATGGCCATGTCTGAACTGGGGTGGCAGAGTGGGCTAAAGAACGGTGATGGATCAAACCCAGATCTGTTGACTGGGTGTGAGTGTTTGATTGATACTGATGCTCTGTCCATCACCACCCCCTTTTGTACCGCTTTGTTTGCCATAAGTTGGCAGGGTATTCTCGGACGTGAGTCCCTTGCTCACTTTGCCACTGGATTCAAGCAAGCCTGGCTGAAGACAGCTGTAATGCCAGAAACCGGTCCTAGGTAGCTTGTTTCCGGTCCAGGGAAGGCATGGCTTGGCAGTTCGGGCTGGACTGTTCCAATGAGGCACAGGGTCAGACTGATTTGCATATGGCCATGTCTGAACTGGGGTGGCAGAGTGGGCTAAAGAACGGTGATGGATCAAACCCAGATCTGTTGACTGGGTGTGAGTGTTTGATTGGTTCTGATGCTCCGTCCATCACCACCCCCTTTTGTACCAATTGATGGCATATAACCTGCGTTCCTGTACTGAGGAGGTAGCATCAAGGTAACAGGAGTCTGCAGCTACATGTGGCAGACTGTGGAAATGTGAATTATTATATGGTGTGGTTATGCGACCTCACTGGGTAATAATGGCACAAACTGTATCTAGTCCAGTCAGTTTCGTTTGTAAAACCTTAGCTCAGTCCTTAAAGGAATGAGTGAAAATTACTAAAACAGTTGAATAAGAAGAAAACACATCTTAATAAAAAATCCAAAACCAATTTATTAAAATAATTGTATTTTTGTTTAAATAGACACTTCAACAACAAAAAAATACACCTGAGGGTTTCAGGTATGATTTCTTAATGAAGCAATAAATCCTTGCTTTTCACTAAACGCAATAAATCATTGTAATAAACCGCAATTCCCGGTTGAGGGTTAGACACAACAAATAAGTTGAAACCAGTTATCTGGGCACTCTCAGGGATGCCAACTCTAATTGGGCGCCCGTCATAGGGACTGATCCGGTCCTGTTAGATGATCACTTGTCGATTCAAGCAGTCTCCAGTCCTTTTCCAAGTACTATGGGTGAACCGTGATAGTTAATGGAGCTGTCCTGATGCAGGGATGCAGGATGCTTAAGATGCTCAAGGATACTGAAGATGTGGTGCTGGTGTAGTGGATCTTCCTGTAGCCATCAATTTGACCACAAGCACAAGGGGTGATTTCGGCCTCGGTGTCTCACGAAGTCCAAGTGAAGGCCTGCACAAAACAATTTTCCACTGGTTCCCTTTCACTTGCAGTAACTTCTGTGCTGGGAGACCAAGCTTCACTCTGATGACTCAACCAGGTCCAGCAGACTCTGATGCAACTTTGATGGGTGAGGACTTGGTTTCCTAGGCTGCACCTCAGTGCCCAGAGGTGATCATGCTTCTTTGCTCTGTGGCTTCATGCTATATCGCAAATCCAGAGTTATGGTCAGCTGACTGGTAGCCCCCAGAACTTGGTCCAGGTCCTGCACCTAAGCAGGTAGTGAAAGATTTTTGAGTGATGCTAGGTCAATCAGTGTTCATTAAGGACCAAGTTAATGCCACCATGATGCTCCTAAAGCCTTCCTGTGACTTCCAGACAGACAGGGAAACTCTTGTCCATCTTGTTGTCTAAGCGGCACGTGGTCCAGAATACTGCTGTAAGGCTGATTTGTATTCTTTTCTCTCACTTGTCCCCCTCACCGATATTTAGGAATATTCATTGGCTGATTATTGGAAAGTGTCATTTTTAAACTATGCTGCCTCGTACACAAGGCACTCCTCAAGGGCCACCCAGCCTATCTGTCCACACAACTCAATTTTTTCATGCCTACTAAATGTCTACGGTCTTCAGTTAGGGGGCTTCTGGTGAGCCCACACATCTGTACCTAAAGACATGGGGGCATGTTTCTCTTCTGCAGCCCCATATCTCTGGAATAAGATGCCTCTTCATTCCTGTCCAGATTTCATACCTCTAAGAAGATGTTAGACTTGGTTGTTTTAGAATGTATATCCTTGCAATCTTGCTAGATGACACTCTAGTTGGCTTCCGGTGTAAAGTTAAGGATCTCACTATGTAAGCCAGAGATAATCACTTGCTTATTAATAGCTCCAAAAGCAAGGTAATGATTTTCTCTGATTGCCAGGTGGAAATTTTACAAGCTCCTGCTTGAGGTTATCAGAGGTTATAAATATCTAGGGGTCTTATTTTCGTGTAGTTTAACTAGGATATTGCACTTGTGGAATGAGCATAGATTTGAAATGACATCTGTCTTGAACTAGTTATGTTGAGTATATCTCTGCCCTTACACATATCCTCAGATCCCTTTATCAGCCGTCCAAGACCTCCGCTATTATGTTATGTCATTTTATATTCTTGGAGTTTGAAGGGGATCAAAAAGAGGTTTACTTTGTTTTCCATATCACTGAGGATAGGTTTATGGAGGTATTGGGTTGCGGGTTACAGGTTCTTTGAAACATTTGAAAGCAGCTGCAGCAGAGCATAGCTTTCAGTCTGACATGGAGCATTGTAGAGGGATTAAGACGTTATCACCCATTTGCAGGCTGTTGTGTTAGGCTATCCAGTTTTATATGAAATCTAATTTAAAGGCAAATGTCAGACCTCTTACTTGCATCTAAAATTGAGAAGAGTTCCTTTGTCGGACGACTGGACTGTGGAACGTTCAGGATGAAACTTATAAATTACACCCATTCTATAACCAGCATTGCCAAATGCATTAGGTTTTGCCTAAGTGATAATTTATTTTTAGGTTTTTTCTTGGTGAGCAGTTGTGCAATATGAGTGAAACTCCAGAAGTGTCATGACTTGTTTATTGAGAGAGGCAATATATTGTGTAGTAAGTGGTAGCACTATAAGGCGCTCTTGTACCTTAAGTGATGTTGGTGCTATATAAAACTGACCCCAAAATAACATTGTGAAAAATAGGTTTGAATGTGGATGTGATTTGGGGGAGTGTAGCGTATCTATGCAACGGTAGTTGACTGGGGGCAAATTGAGAAGTGGGGGAGGTGAACAGGCAACATAAAAGATGCAGGCAGCCACACCCTCCAGCAAAAATGTGTAAGCCACACCCTCCAGCAAAAATGTGTAAGCCAATATTAAGTTAGTGATTTATAGTGAAATATAATGACATAACCCCACGTTTCCCCGACCACGTGTTTTAGCCCTGTTGTACAGCAGCGTGGCTAAAAGTTTGTGGTGTAGAGAAGCATGGAATGGAATGTCGCTAGTTTGGAGTGGTGCATAGCGTCAAGATACTCCTCTAGGAGTGAGTCGTACACTATGATAAGTGTCTGAAATAAATAAAATTTGCCCGAGCTATTAAGGGTGCAGGCTCCTCTGCATTTGTGATGCTGTGGCCGTAAGGGGGGCGTCTTAAATCTTGGAATCCCGTTCTCTGACTGGGGCTCTTGGGCGAACAATTTACACAAGCTGCGCGCCACAAAGTTCCTTGATGTGCTAGTCAAAGGTGCAGCAGGTGCCGTCTAGTCTTTGGTGCAGCCTCTTTGCTTGGTCCAGGGAACAGCAGGACAGTCCTTTTGATCTCTCACCAGTACAGACTTGATCTGAGGTCTGGGCGCCACTCTATATCCACCGAATGACGTGATGTCATTTGAGATGTCATCAGTGATGTCACTGACCATGTCATGAATGATGTAATATGTGACCTCAGCAGTGCATGGCGGGGGTGCGAGTTATAGTTAGCTGAACTAACTATAACGCGTGAATTTCTAGGTTTTTTTACGGGTGAAATTTGCAACTAACTATAACGTCCTTGAAACCTATGGTTTTTTTTGTGAATTTCTAAGGTTTTTTAAATGTTAATTTCTAACTAGAACGTCCCTGAAACCTATGGTTTTTTTTCAGTGAATTGCAAAGGTTTTTTAAATGTACATTTTTAAGTATAATCTTTATGTATGTTTTTTACTGATTTTTTTTGAGGTTTTTTAATTATTTTGTAAATGTAATATTTGTTGAATATTATATGCTTTTCTAAAAATTGCCTTTTTTTCTTTAAAAAAATTAAAACTGTATTCTATAATTCATTGTTTTTTAAAAAATATAATGTCCTTTGTCGTTTAAAATATATATATTTTTTTATTTTGGAGTTACGCACCATGCTTGGCGGGTGCGCGTATTCCAGCCGCCATATTGGAAAAGTTGTGAAGGATCGCATATGGTGTGTGACGGGTGCGTGGCTTCGTGTTACGTCATATACGTATAACATCACGTGATGTGCGCGATAGGTAAGCAACAGGTACGCGACTCCTGCTCTGGCCTAGTCGCTTCTTGTACGCATTAGGGTACGTGACGTTTGCATGGTGGCGGGACCTGTGTTACGTCCTATACATGATGGGACGCGCTGGGTGCGCTACTCCCGTAAAAAAATGTATATCCTAAAACTAAATGTATGTAACTTTAATGTACATATCAGGGCAAGAGATTATCTAAACTACTCATAAAACTAATATATTTGTACTTGTAATAAACTTGTATTAGTTTTACATATATTTTTCCAGAGTCGCGTCGGGTGCATTCTCCGTGCCCGCTGTGTGCGCGATTTCCGTAAATCTTTTTATACTGTAAAACTATATGTATGGTACTTTAATGTACATATTAAGGCAAGAGATTATATAAACTATTTATAAAAAGAATAGATTTCTACTTCTAATATACATTATATTGTTAGAAATATTTTCGCGTCTGGTGCGTTCTCCGTACGCGCTGGGTGCGCATATCCCATGTGACCCTAAAAAAAACAAAGGATTTGATTGGTTCCTAATGTTTCCCACTATAACAGTTGAAGGACCCCACCCATTTTCTTCATTCTTCTTGGAGCAGCTTAAGGGAAACATCTCCTTCTCGAAGTCATTAGATTTTTTTTTTTGGGTGTTGATTTTAACCTGAACACTTGCAATGGCATCTCAGCAGGGAGAAGTTCACGTTTCTTCAGATGAAGAGGTGTTAGAGGAGGCACCACCCAAGAAGAGACCAGAGTCAATAGTGTGGAAGCTTTTTACTTTTCCTGAATGAGAAAAAAAAGTAAATGCAACAAAGGTGACATGCAAGCTGTGTGAGAGGGTGCTGTCATGAGGCAGCAATAAGAAATACTCTTGTGGTACAGCTAGTATGTACAAACATCTTCGTACTATTCATCCCCGCAATCTTGCACGGGAAGAAATGCAACGTGCAGCAGAAAATCCACCACCAGGTGTTGCAAGCACCTCAGGAGCATCGTCATCCATGGCTCCTCTCAATATTAGGCCCGAATTCGCTTTCTTAGAGCAGCACTGCATTAAGTGCAAGAAGGTGATCTGTTATGGAAAACAGTCTGTGGATGCTGTGTGTGCTGCACAGAGAAATCACCAATGTTATTTTTTTTTTTATTATTTGTAATGATAATGAATTCCAAAAGTTGATAGTTTACTTTGTTGCTTTTTTTGTTCAGTTTAAAAAAAATATATATATATATCAAAATTGTTCAAAAACACAAAATATAAAAGAAAAAAAGTTCTTCTCAGAACTACCTTATCTGGTTAAAAAACGAAGAATAATTGCATGATGTTTGAAAGTTTGCTTGAGTATATCTGTAGAGTATGATTGAGTGAAAGAGTGCATTAGTAGTGAATGGTGATTATATGAATGCATCACTAGTGCGTTCATTATTACATGAGTATTTCTAATGTATGAGGCTATTAGATTGGAGGTGCTTATGAAAGTGTGAATGGGTGATTGAGGAAGTGCATGGGAGTGACAGAGAATATTGTAGGTGTACTTGTGTTAGTGGCTAGGCCAATCCATAAGTACATCACTAGTAATCGGAATGATTACAGTGCTGCAAAGAGTGCCTGGTCTATTTAAGTGCTTAGGTATTGGCGGAGTGATAGGATAAAAAGATAGTGCTGGATGGGTCATTGAGGAAGTGCATGGGAGTGATGGGAGGAATGCTAGGTTCTATGGCTACTATCTTTAGTATTTTCAAGAGTGTTCTAATAGTATGTATGTGGTTAGAGGTGTGCATGCATTGTGCAGAGAATATTGTAGGTGTACTTGTGTTAGTGGCTAGGCCACTCCATAAGTACATCACTAGTAATTGGAATTATTACAGTGCTGCAAAGAGTGCCTGGAATTTATAAGTGCTTCGGTATTGGCAGAGTGATCCGATAAGAACATAGTGCTGGATGAGTGAGGAATTGCATGCGACGAACAGGAGGAATCCTAGGCTGCATGGGTAGTATCTTAGTATTTCCAAGACTGCTCCAATAGTATGCATGTGGTAAGAAGTCTGCATGCATAGTGCAAAGAATATTGTAGGTGTACTTGTGTTACTGACTAGGCCATTCTATAAATACATGACTAGTAACTAGTATGATTACAGTGCGGTAAACAGAGTCCCTGGTGAACTTATAAGTGTTTAGGTATTGGCGGAGTGATACGATAAGTAGATTATACCGAATGGGTGATTGGAGAAGTGCATGGGACTGACAGGAGGATTCCTAGGCTGCATGGGTACTACTTGGGTATTTAGTATAGTGTACCAATAGTATGCATCTGGTTAGAGGTCTGCAAGCATTGTGCAGAGAATATTGTAGGTGTACCTGTGTTACTGGCTAGGCCACTCCATAAGTACATCACTATTAATTGGAATGATTACAGTGCTGCAAATAGAGTACATGGTCAATTTATGAGTGATTAGGTATTGGCGGAGTGATAGGATAAGAAGATGGTGCTGGTATTGTTGGAGTAATAGGATAAATAGATAGTGGTGTTTAAGTGATTGGAGAAGTGCATGGGATAGACCGGAGGATACCTAGACTGCATAGTTAGACTTCTGGTAGTTGACAGCAGGTTGAGTTTATGTGCTTGTGTTTTGGTATAGTGATTAGATAAGGACATAGTTCTGCTGAATGATTAGAGTATTGCAAGGAGATCACCTGAGGAAATGCACAACTGCTTGGGTATTGACAGAGGTATTGAATTAGTACATGCTAGTAGTAAATGACTGAAACTGTATTACCAATAACAGTGATTGGTGGACTATATGGTTAGTACCTGAGGTATTTTAGACATTAATAAGCAGTGAGTAGGTGTTTAAAGGTGTGTATGAATAGTGCCTGGATGAATGTAGTAGTGGATGGATAGTGTTTGGATTACTTAACCTTACCTTTACAGTAGTAGATATCAAAATATTGTACACGTTTTGCAGTTTGTTATATTTTAAAGTTTAAAAACTTGTGAGCTTTAGAATTAGGAACTGTAAAAGAGAAGAAAAAATAGTTATAATATATATTATAATTTTTACAACATAATTTTACCATTATATAAATTATTTAGTTTGCCTTTTTTGCTGTTCTCAGAATATATTGAATTTCACTATAGTGATTTCAATGTTACTCATCACAACAGCGGGCAAAAAAAAAAAATCAATAAGTGTTTAAAAAACCAAAATCCGTGTCAAATATTTTCAACATAGTCAACTATCTCTGCACATTGCATAAAAATAACATCCTCAATAACATAGCATGTAATACAAATCTCACATATATAAAATGCTTCTTTCTAACAATTTTGTCAGTACAATAACAAAGAGAAACAATAATTCAATCAACAATTCTTTATTATTTCCATCTACTCTAAATGATGTTCTTTAAAATATTTGGTGTCCGAATATCCCAGAAAAACTGCTTAATTCATATTAATATCTTTCCTGTAGGCCTTATGATACTCCTGAAATCCTTTATACTGAAATTGTCCAAAGTATTGGTATTAATACATATTAACAAATTCCCAATAGGATGAATTATGTTCTTAGAACTTTGGCTTTAAAAATATTAAGTATTTATTTTTTATTTATTTTTTTATTTATTTAATCTTTATTTCGGCCGATTTGGCCATAAAAGATATACAAAAAAAGCACATGAACATGTAAAACCATCAGAAAAAGTAATCAGGAAACACATCAGATAAAAGACCATACAGTTAAAAATAGAATTTAAAATTAGGTGGGAACCTGCGACTTTAAAATACGGGTGCGAATATGCCAGATATTAGTAAGAAATTTGGCTAGGGCAAACACAATTCGACCTGAAACATCAGTTTTTAAAATTCTATACACCGGGAGGTACTCCCTAAAACCAAGGTTTCTAATGAATGGTAGGAGCCAATATTTCCTGGCGGCCTTGTAGGTAGGACAAAACAAGACCACATGCAGATCGCTTTCCTCTGCTCCCACACATGCCGGACATAGCTTGGTAGATGGCAGTGTTGACCAGGAGCAGGTGTAGGATCGCAGAGGCAATGTGCCATATCTCCATTGGAGAAATAGCTTCCTGGCCAACACAGGAGACATAGCGTCCAGAACCCTCTCCAGCCGGTATGAGTCCTTACTTTGCGCGAATACAAATGTTAGTGACCCCTCATCCTTGCAGTCTAAGGCCATAGATAATTTCTGCTCGTGATAAGCACTGACCAAAGCTCTTCGTGGGATCCTTAATGAGGCATTAGCAGGATCCGACCAGAGGTCGGGGAGCCCCAATCCCGTACAGGACTTTTTAATATATTGTATCCACGGGATCTGTAGAGCTTTAGGGTGGGTTAGAAACTCCCTCAGTTCCGCCCTATACGAAGAAAGTTCTTCGCTGCTCCATAGCCTTCGCCAGTAGACTATGGGTCTGAGACCTAGTTCATCTACTAGTGGTCTCAGGCCCAGGTCCATCCTCAGGGGGAGGAGTGGGGTACTAATTATGAATTTGGTAGTTCGTCAGGCAAACTATATCTAAAAACCAAATGAGTATCGTTACAATATGTCCATCCTTTATTACATTTTAAAAAGATAGTTTAATGTCCAGATGTTGTAGAAGGACCATACTGGAAAATAATTGCTACTGCTACAAAACTTCTTCCCGATATTGATAGTTGACTTGCTACAACATTTTTAATTAAAGTTTCCAATTTTCTTCCATCAGCTGTACAACGTTGCATCATTAAAATTATATATTGTCCAAATCTTTGTATAAGTAATGTTGATAACATTTCTGATTTGCATTGGCTACACTCCATGTTTTTGATTTGCTGATTTAACTAATTTGTTGAAAGACACTTTTACGGTCTGATATTGTTAAATATACGAATCTTTCATTGTCTGTTAGTGGTAGAAGTAAATCTACAATTTTCACATTCATGTTCCCATTTATAAAGAAGTCAAACAGATTTTCAATTTCTATTCCTTCATCTTCCAATACTGCAAGCATATACATTAGAAATTCCTGAGCATCTTGTTGCACGTTCTGTGTAAATTACGTAGAACCAGAACATATATCCAGAAGATTCCGAATATCAGAAACACTTTGGATTTTACTTTTATCAGTTCTCGATTTTTCAAAAATAGAATACAACAAGGAACAAAACCTTTTTTCTCGATTCTCCATAATTTGCTGTTGCAGATTTTCTAGAACAAATACAACATTTACCATTAAATTAGCATAGCAGTTGATACCGGAACTATTTTCATTCTGATATCCGACAATCTCTTCAATAGTGTCCTTTTTCTTTTTGCTTGGAATCTCATTATCTAGATTTTTTTCTTCTCTTTAACTTCTCTACAGATATTATCATATCATCTTTTTCGACCTACTACACGCTTTTCATATACAGGATATTCACCTAAATTGGGAGCATACAGTCTTCTTAACTGATTATACTCTCTTACACAATTTGCAAATGCACTAATCTTTCATCAAAATCAATCAAATACAATCCTGATAAAGTTCTGACTGGACTAAGCAACATATGCCATACCCGCTTTAAATACTGTACTTCCAATGTTTACCAAAGCACTGTCTACACTTAAACCTTGAGATTGTGAATAGTCCCCACATATGCCAAAGAAACAGGAAATTGTTTTCTACGAACATACAAATCTAGAACAAGCAAAAAAACGAACAGAACAATGAGCAATTTGATCAAATTTGATTTTCAAACCTTCAATTTCATCTCTTTATTGATAATTAACAAAATCAACAACTTTTCCCATTGCTCCATTTACTAAACCTTTTTCCACATCCAAATGACGCCGTAAAATAACCTGACAGTTTACACATACATATAAATCCGCAGTTTTAGATATAGATTTTTCCAAAGAATCCAATTTTTTGTTTTTAATTTTTCAGTCAAAATAATAGTAATTCCTTCATGCTCTATTTTATCAATGGCTTCCATTTTTATTATTTGTTCATTTTCAAGCTTCATTGAATGTAGAACACTCTCTGTGTTGGCATTAAGCAGATTATAGATTTATTTTCTGCAATTTTTTTTGTATATTTTTGCAGGAACTATATTTTCATTTGGAAACAAGTTTGTAAGTAGCCGACTTTGCAAAGCTTGTTTGCCAAGTTCTGTCAATACTCCAATTCTAATATCTTGACGAATGGTTCCATAATCTTCATCACTTGCCTGTCGCATATTTTTAATGAGTGCTTTGTATTCAAAAATACGACCAAATGTTAACGTTTCCAACACTTCCAAAAGACTTTCTGGGTCTTCATGCACAAGCATTTTAAATACTGGTTGCCCTTTTGCAGGAGTAAGTTGCAGTAGATCACCAAAAACTATCACATGAAGCCTCCAAATAAGACATCGTATTCTGTTTTTAAAATTTGCTGCATTCTTAAATGCACAATGGCAAGCATTAAGTTTGAGACCATGCTCACCTCATCAATAATCAGAAGTTTCATTTTCTTAAGCACTCTTGAAACTTCATAACAAGCTTCTCCAGATAGCTTGTGATATTCTAATTTATTTTCATGCTCTACAGGTAGCATTAGTAAACGATGTAATGTAATTCCTTTAATGTTGTGTGCTGCCAACACAGTTGGAGCAGTTACAACACAAGACAAATGTGAGTCAGTTGTTTTCTGTAGATAGCTGGTCAAAACTTTAAGAAACTTTTTCCTGTACCAGCTTGATCACTGACATACATCTGGATAGGTTGAAATGATGTGCATGTGCATTCTTTCTTTTCATGAAGAAAACAATGGTCGATCTGTTGTCTCGCATGCTGATATTTCTTTCTGTTCAATATTTAGTTATTCTTCCAAGTTTCCCAAGTCCATAATATCTTCTTGAGCTTGATGCATTGCTGTTTCCACTTCACTTATGGCGATTGCTGCTTCATTTTCAAGAATTGGTTGTCCTAGTGGATCTTGACTCAGTGAAGCAGAACTTTGACTGCCTTGAGAACTGTCTCTAGCAATCTCAGTTGCAATAGTGCCGCCTTGATCAATTTCTTCATTCAACATTTTGAGATAATTTGCAAAAACTGTGCATTCAATGCTATCTTTACATGCATTGATACAATCTAAATAGCATTGAAAATCTCTAAGTAATTCCAATTCCGTACGCCAAGGCTTGAACAGTTGCAAGAGAGCTAAATAGTAAACTTCTCTTATCAGGAGTCTCACAACTCAGTTTCCTATGATTAATCAGATTTCCTTTACTGTGTTTCACCAAACATCCTTCTGAAACAATCACTGCATATTTGCCTTCATTTGTTTTCTGTAGTATTTCTCTTAAAACTGTAAAATTGCAGCACTTCATAGAGACATATATTTTCAAGATGACGACTTCTATTTGGATAGTATGTATCCAACATGTTTTTTTTTTACAATACCTGTACTTTCTGGTTCATTTACTGCTAAATATTCGATTTTTTGAAGAGATTGAAGTACTAGATTTCGAGTTGCAGCAAGACCTAGACTCACCCAAATGATTGCTCTTGACTTTGAATATAAACTTGCAGACGACAACCGATCTGAGCATTTGTATGCTCCAATCTCTCGATGGGATAACCTCTTCAAACTAAAACTGTACAATTTCTTACTAAGACTCTTCTCGTGAGAAATTTCAACTGTCTTTTCTGATTTTGTTATGTATGATGTTACATACCGAGCAACAGCAATGGAATTATCTGCAACATACTGGATATCCATATTAGCATTTCACATGGACAGAATAACTGGATTATAGTCATTGATCTACTTTGATTCTTCGCTTCTTTTTAAATTGTAAGTATTTTTGGGTGATTTTCTAGTCATGGTATGTCTCACTGCTGACATGTAACTGTTTATTCTTCCTTTGGATATTACTGGATGTGGAAATCCAAAATGACATTTAGTATAAAACTTAATAGATTTGTATTTCCGTCGACAGTATTTGCCACATCGATGACTTTGAAATTGTGACACTTGTTGCCTTAAGGTGTTTTCTTCTGTTCTTTTTGGTATAGCACATGTGACCTAATCTTCACTAAAATATAAAAGTGTCATCTGAATCAGTTCCAAATTTGGGTGCATCCTTGATCCATAAAAGCATATGTATATGAGGAGCACCTCTAGCTTGATACTTCTTTCTCCAAAAGAAATCAATAACTTCTCCAAGAGGAGGTTTCTTTTTATTGCAGATAAAAGACATCATAGCTTCAAATCTATGATTGAAATATCTGCATGCATTTACAGGATCCAAAGAACAAAATTCTCCTGGTGTCTTGTGTTCAGTATTTTTAATATTTGAATTTGCCTCTCGAAGAAATTCAAGTAAATCATCCCAAGCATATTCAGCACAGCTTAGGGTAACAAACCACGTAGGGGTTCCTAAGTTCCTTAGCATGCATTTAAGTTCTCCGTGACGATGATACCAATACTCCTTAGTACTGTGCTGACATGCCATCAAATTAATCAGTTGAGATTCTAAATGATCGTCTCTCTGATGTACTTTATCCATAAATTCCTTTGCAGAAACATTTTGAAGATGTACTCCTGTGTTTAATATGTGGTTGACTGCACATGAAAGTCCAGACAAGTCACTCTCAAACAAAAGATGAAATATATAAGGAATACATTGTCAATCTTGCATCTTCTGCATCTTCTGCATACAATCTTGTTGTTTGATATTCTGATGCAGGAATCTGTACTGATCGTCATATCGTCCACCTTTTCCAGTTGGGAACAGCTGTAGAAAACGAGCTTCCAAACGTTTTTCCCAAACACTCACGAGTCCCCATCGCTTTCGTCATTTGGAATAATTCAATAGTATTCCCCATCACTTCTTTTGAATGAAGTGGATGTACACTATAATGTTCATAAATTTCTTAAATTTCGGACATGTCCACTTTCTCAGTTTCACCACTTGACATTTCACTATCCTCTCCTAAAAGTATTTCTTCTTCTTCTACATACACATTTTTGTAGTAATCATTGTTTTTTAAAAGATGGTGTTGCCTTTTGCACTTTCCTGACATCCACTAATTCCTGCCAGATTTTCTTACTCTTAGTAGGAACACCATTAACTAGAATAACTACTGGTTCACTTTCTACATTCTCTACACCAATAGTTTCAATATGTTCTTTAAATCTAGAGGTAAATATACAAATCTACCTTTTAATCCTCTCTGTAAATCTGTAGGAGGCAATTTACCTGTTTTAGGCTCCATACGAATAATTGCCTGAAATGCGTGCACACATTGAATCAGAATAGACTCATGTGTGTTTAAATCTATCAGTTCTGGAGGAATAGTTACCAACTCTAGATTATGGGCAGCTCTAGCAGGCATTTTATTATAGTCTAATGTGTTATAATAATATTTACAAATACTCTGATCAGTACCCAAAGCAAAGCAATCCTCTACCAACAAAAGTTGCAAATTCCTTCCACTTATCATTATTTTCTCTTTCACTTTTTAAATATAGATCAACAGTCCTAGTTTGATTTTTATAGTGAGTTCGTTGACAACAAATACAATTATAATTTGGCCTTTCACACGAAATTACCTTAAACTTTGTAATTTGTTCTTCAAACTTCTCTGTACTATTTTCCACATTTTCTTCAACACCTACTTCTGTCAATGTCTCACTTTGTCCACTCTCTTCTTCAGGACCAAACTTCAGCATTTGAGAATGATGTACTGCTAATATTCTAAAATGATGAAAAACACTTTGACATACTTTTCTAGAAAGACAAGCCAGACAATGACCTTGCAAACCAGTATTTTTTCTGACTCTGCAAGGATCTAGTCCTTGCAACATCTTAATCTTTTGTTTAACACTTTATTTTTACTATACTCTAGTAAGAAATTCCGTAAAATATCAATAGATTCCTGTCGTATACTGCAAATACTACTACAATCCCAAGTATGCACTGGGGCTTTAGTACGTCTCCCTAGAACTTAATCAGCTATCACTACTTCTACATTTCTGGGAACTATCGTCTTTTTCAATTTGACAACCATTTCTAACCTCACATTGTGCACACTGTTTTTAGCCTTTGAAAGTTTTATAATAAATTCTTTTGTTCTCTTACCAGAAGACTTTTTCTTGTTTCCCACATGTAGTAGTTCATCTAATTTTTGCTGTTCTATTTTCTTCTAACACTCCTTTTTTGTTGTTTCTTCTTTTGTGTTTTAGTCATAGTAAGTTTTTTTAATGATGAATAATACCTGTAAAAAAAAATATATATGACATTATTAAAATAAATGTATAACATATACTATTGTATTACTAAAGAAACACATTGCATATAAAAACCATTTAAACACGGTTTTAAAATCACAATCCATTTACTGCAAGACAGATACTAACTGAATAATCATAGACCTAAATAAGTAGTGTTAATCTGTTTAGAGGACTGCACAGGAGGACTGTTTAGAGGACTGCACAAGACACGATACGGTGGTGGCTCTGTGGACTGTCAGGATAGGTTCAGGCTCTATACCCCACCGCGAGACCTACGATCGGCCGATCTTGGCCTGATCTGCACCCCTAGATTTAGACGGGCTAGATGGGTCGGCCGCTCATTTTCCAGTTGTGCAGTCCAACTGTGGAACAAATTACTGGTGGCCCTGTGACTCCAGCCGAATCCTCCTTCCTTCAGGAAAGCCCTGAAATCTCGGCTGTTTAATCCAGAGTAGCTATCAGTCCATCATTTTGCCTCAATTACACACATCAGCGCCAAGACGCCTCGGCATTCGAGCGCTTAGCAAGCATTTTTGTACTTGTACTTGTACTAATACTAGATATTTTAGTACCTGGGTTATTACATAAGTATATGGGTACGGATTGCATCATTAGAGTAGCGAATGATGAATTTATTAGTGCTTGTGTTTCAACAGAGTGATTAGATAACGACATGGTTCTTTCAGGATGATATCAGGAGTGGACAGAGTGACAGTGTGATTGCTGAACTACATGGCTACTATCAGTATTTTTGCAGGACTGAATCAGTAGCCTGCACAAGGTTAGGGAAACGCATAGATTGTGCACATTTGGCTGTAGCACTGCGTGTCTTAATACTTGAGTCATTGTACAAGTGCATGGTCAGTTACTGGGTAGATAGAGTGCTGGTAGTTGACAGCAGGGTGAGTTTATACGTTTTTGTGTTTCGGCACAGAGATTAGATAAGGACATGGTTCTGTCATGATGATTGCAAGAGTGGACAGAGTGACAGTGTGATTGGGGCACTGCATGAGTGCTACCTGGATTATTGCAGGAGTGAATCAGTAGTCTGCAGGGTGTTATGGGATCATATAGATTGTGCACATTTACCTACATACTAACTACGAAATTAGACATTATAGAACCCCAAAAACACTTCTCATGCAATTATAAAATCACATATTCACTACCTTTGCATTCCTGTAATCTATCGGGTACCTCTCATTAATTCAGTAAATATAGATACAACTATATAAATACAATCTAAACAAATACATGACTCATGGCATACTATTTACTTAAAGCGACTACTACATACCAGAAATAGTCAAATGTAGTGGTTTTCTTTTGAACTACATATTGCCAATTAAATCTAGAAATATGCAACATCATCAAACTGAACCTCTCAACAGACTTAATTAAGAAGAGTGATCAAGAACACCTTTTTTATGAGGATTCCTAAAACCACACAAACTGTACAAACTAATAACAGAATTGTTATCATTAACACCTTATATGATCATCTTGCAAACAGTTGTTCCTCATTTTACCAAACTATATATAATAATGCCATTTTATTAAAGTATACCTTTTTACTGAGAAGAAATATGCATGCCTAATAAACTGCACCTTATATGAACATTTTTAAAAATACACATTCTTCATGCATATTTAACCAATTAATAATAAATAAGCATCCTTTAAACCATACCTTTCAAGACACTAGAGGTCCATTAGGATGGCGGGCGGACTTCCATCTGCCCGCCACCCTAGCGGTGCTGGGACTGGCCGCCAGTGGTGCGGCGGTCCCGCATCGGTGATTAGGATGCCACCACCACCGTGGCGGTGGCATCCTCCATTTCCAGCATTGTGCCAGGCGGTGCTGTGAGCACCGCACAGCACAATGCTGGGAATGCACTGCGTGCATTGTCATGCACATGGTGACAGGCACCGCGAGGTGCCTGCCACCATGTCCATGACAATGCAGGGGGGTACCATAGGTAACCCCCATGTGCACCCCCCCCCCACCCCTCCAATACCCTGGGGGCCTGCAACGGGCCCCCGGAAGAGAATTCCGCATGCCGTTGCATCCACAAAGGCATGTTTCCGCCCCCATGCGAATATGTATGTCGCTGTCTAGCAGACACCGCCACTATATTAAACCCTTTTCCACCCGGTCGATTTTGTCGACCGGGCGGAAAAGCGGCAGACTGTCTTCCTGTCCGCCGCAGTACCCCCGCCATGGCGAGGGGTAAATGGGTGGCGGGCAGGGAAGGATGTATGGCGGATCGCCTCTGCCATGCAGGCGGTGGTGATCAGCACCAGCATCCTAAAATAAATAAATAAATAAATAAATAAATAAATAAATAAATAAATAAATAAATAAATATATATATATATATATATATATATATATATATATATATATATATATATATATATATATATATATATATATATATATATATATATATATATATATATATATATATATATATATATATATATATATATATATATATATATATATATATTACCTACTGGCGGTCGCCAGTAGGTAGTTATAGTTAGGACCACGTTTCCATAGGAAAACCTCAACATTCTATTTTGAATAACTTTGGCGCCGGTCGACGAATCCTCGCGAATTTCTCAAAATAGGTGGGGCGCTACGCTCCGCTCCTACCCTGAAAGTCTCGGGGGGATCCGTCAAGCGGGGGCTGAGATAAAAGGGGGGTCCCAAAACGCGTTTTTCCCATGCATTTTTCCATAGGACCTTTAGAACGAGCTACAGCCCGAACGGCTGAACAGAATTACTCAAAATTTGGCAGAGAGGTAGTCCCTAGGTCAAGGAAGTGCCTTTTGTAGGTTTGGTGTAAATCTGTTCAGTAGATTCTGAGAAAATAGCCTTTAAATCAATATATATATCTGAGCCCGCTTACGGTACGCTTACCGTACGCTTACGGTAAGCGTACGGTGGCGTGCGCGAGCGCGATTCTGATTGGCTCTTAGATCTTAGTAAACATTCGAATCGGCCGAAACCAGGAAGCGGCGGCCGCCATTTTGTGTATTTCACTCTGAAAAAAAAGAGTGAAAACAAGGAAAGGGGGCAATGAGGAGAGTTACAGACCCCCTAAAATTTGTAAGGGGGTCAAAGAAGGACAGAAAAGTACAAAAAAAACATTTATTGATTTTAAAAAAAATCACGGGGTACGCGTACGGTAAGCTTACGGTAAGCGTACGGTAGAAAAAAAAAAAAAAAAAATGAAAATCAGATTTAAGTGTTTAGATATTAGGGGGCTCTAAAAAGAGCCGTTGTGTTTATGAAATGATTTTTTAGTGGTACCTACAAGTAAGTACCGATGCAGAGTCTAAGGTTCAAGAGGAAGACTCTGTTCCCTTCATCATTGAAGTGCACACCATCTCCTCTATAAATGTCTTGCATGTCATAACGCAAGTTGTTGTGGTAAATGGCACCCATACCATAGTCACGGAGGAAAGCAGAAACAGATTTGTTGACGTGCTTTCTTGCTTTGTCATCGCACCGCGTGCCCACCGTGCGTGCACGGCACTAACTGCGTAAAGTGGGCGCGCGGTGCGCGAAGCGCACCGCGTGCTCACTGTGCGCGCACGGTGCGCGAAGCGCACCGTGCGCGCACGGAACGAACTGCGTTAAGTGGGCGCGCACGCCACGAATGGCGTAAAGTAACTTAGCATTTAAAAAACCGTACAAATTCACTGAAAAGACCATAGGTTTCACACACGTTATAGTTAGGAATTAGCATTTAAAAAACCTTGCAAATTCACTGAAAAAACCATAGGTTTCACACATGTTATAGTTAGCGGAAATTTTACTGATAAAAAACCAATGAAATTCCCCCGTTATAGTTAGTGCAGGCAACTATAACTCACGCGACCGCAATCTTCTGCTGATGACATATGTGTCTTTATGAAAAAAAAATATTTGTAATATATGTATAGCTAAAAATGTATGGAAGAAGACATGGGCAAATAAGTGTCTAAATACAGTATTAGCATCAGCAGAGGATTGCGGTCGCGTGAGTTATAGTTGCCTGCACTAACTATAACGGGGGAATTTCATTGGTTTTTTATCAGTAAAATTTCCGCTAACTATAACATGTGTGAAACCTATGGTTTTTTCAGTGAATTTGCAAGGTTTTTTAAATGCTAATTCCTAACTATAACGTGTGTGAAACCTATGGTTTTTTCAGTGAATATATATATACATACATACATACATACATACATACATACATACATACATACATACATACATACAACTCCAAGCAGAAAGAAGAAGGGTCTGACACAGCCAGGACGCGTAAAGAGGATTTATTCCAAGGTAGGTTCCAACGCTGAATGTAAAATTTGGCAGACGCGTTTCAGCGGTTCAGCTTTCATCAGTGCCTGTTACGATGTTTGGAGCCTCGCACCTGGTGGCCATTTAGATGTTCTCGTGGCCACTCCTACCATTCTGCTTGGGGCTCCTCCTTAGTTCTTAAAGGAATACTGCAAATCGCGTTGTAGATTCAGACAGGTGCATGCTGGTATTTGCAGTCCTTCTGTGGATCTTCCTTAAGTAAGTAGAGGATCCGCTCGCCCAGTGGCGTCCCAACGATGTGGCCTCCGGACTGCACCCAACCACAGCTGTCTGCGAAGTTGACAAACCTCATTGAAACCCCTTGACGCTCCCTGCAGTCAATGCTGCTCCTCTCTCCCCACGCAGTGTTGCTTTCACCCTGTGGTGCTTCAGCCTGCGCGAGGGGGCGCCGCGTTTTGCATACACAAAGTCCATTCAAATTGCTGGCTAACGCGGTGCAGCCAGATCGAGAGGGCGTGACACGCCCTCTCGATCTGGCTGCACCGCGTTAGCCAGCAATTTGAATGACTTTATATATATATATATATATATATATATATATATATATATATATATATATATATATATATATATATATATATATATATATATATATATATATAATTTTATTTATTTTTTTTTTTTTTTTCTACTGGCGGTATACAGTTTATAGTTAGGACCGAGTTCCCATAAGAAATCTGAAAATTCTATTTTGAATAACTTTGGCGCCGGTTGACTTATGTTCGTGACATTTTCAAAACTAATGGGGCGCTCAGCTCCTACCCTGAAAGTCTCGGGGTGATTCGTCAAGTGGGGGCTGAGAAAAAAGGGGGGTCCCAAAACGCATTTTCCCATAGGACCTTTAGTCGAAGGTACAGCCCGAACGGCTGAACAGAATTACTTGTAATTTGGCAAAGAGGTAGTCTTCAGGTCAGGCATGTGCCTTTTGCAAATATGGTGTAAATCCGTTCAGTGGTTCCTGAGAAAATCAAAAGTAAAATCATATACATATCTGGGCGGAGCCTAACCACACATCTCATTGTGAGATCTGATTGGCTGTCAGCACTTCATCCAAGAAGTGTTGGCAGCCATCTTGGGACCAATATACATGATAGCACCTCATTAAAAAGCATTGCAGTTAATAGAAGGTTTTAAGACTTTAGTTACATTATAAATCATTTGTTGATGCTACCATACTCATTTTAGGAATTGTGGTATGTTCTAAGGTGATTTTACCATGTGAGAAAGCCTTCTGCTGGGATATCATGAATCATCTTTGAGAGAACTATTTTCACATGCTTTTCCCACAGAGGTTTGGAAGGTGATCTATAAGCTAAACTGAGCATATTTTCTGTAAATTCACATTATCTTTCTCAGTCATGAGAGAATGAAGTCTGACATTCTCAGTAAAACATGTACATCCAACAAGGGCAGAGACTGTCAGTTGATTCCTTTGTGTTCTACTGCAGCTTCCCAGTGTTCCAAAGAACAGCTAGAGCGCTAACAGTCTTACTTATGACAAAGGTATGGCACACCTGAAGCCATCTTGATTGGAATAAAGTGGTAACATTTAAAACATTTGATTTAAAAAGGAACAAAATGAGAGGGTTCATTTTGCCATAGAATGTATGATTAGTGCTGCAGAAAGAAAAATTAGGGAACATTTTGAGTGACTTCTCAAATCCTCTTCTATTTCATTAAAGAATTCTGACATGCAGACTGAAACATGCACTTTCAATACCAGCAGCAGACTTCCCTGGTGAGCAGTAGCTTTACTACAGTGATCTAATGAGCAACTAGAGTGCTAACATTCTGAATTTATGGCAAATGTGTGACACATCTGATTGCCTTCTTCATTGAATCAAAGTAAAAAACTGACAGTATGCCTACTGAGGAGACTGCAGTAAATGAGGAAATTAGGAAACTTCATAACAAGTCTCCCAAGATGGCCACCAGAGACAAAAGAGCCCAAATGTAGCACAAATATCACCGAGATGTAGCCCAAGTATAGCCCAATGACAGAAATCCCAGAATGTTTTAAAGAACAACTAGAGCACAGTCTTACTTATGACAGTTATGGCACACCTGAAGCCATCTTGATTGGAATAAAGTGGTAACATTTAAAACATTTAATTAGCAAAGGAACAAAATGAGGGGGTTCATTTTGCCATAGAAATTATGATTAGTGCTGCAGAAAGAAAACTTAGGGCACATTTTGAATTCTCAAATCCTCTTCTATTTCATTAAAAAGTTCTGACATGCAGACTGAAACATGCACTTTGAATACCAGCTGCAGACTTCCCTGGTGAGCAGTAGCTTTGCTACAGTGATCTAATGAGGAACTAGAGTGCTACCATTCTGAATTTATGGCAAATGTGTCGCATCTGAATGCCTTCTTGATGGAACCAAAGTAAACAAGCATTGAAAATGCAATAGGTCTCGCCCTCGTTTAAGTTAAAGCAATTCTGTTTGTAATTAGGTGGCTTTTTAGCTTTGCTTTTATTAGTGTTTTTAAAAATGTCATGTACATAACATGCATATATGCATGCATTTATATTTGTATTTATATAGATATGCAGATTATTTATATATATATATATATATCCGTACATCAAGTTTACCTTGCTTCGAAGACGCCACACACGTGGAAGTTCAACCCTTTATTGATGTGGGCAGAAGTGATACCTTGCTTGTTACTGCTGGAAAAGCGCCATACGCGTTTCGGGCGTGCTGCCCTTAATCATTGGCATGCAGGTAAAGTCCCGACTGTCTTTGCTGCATTTAAACATTTCTCGGGCCCGCCCTGATGGACATGCGCCCCAATGCCTTGTGGGTATTGCAGTTCAATTCGTGAACCCCAGTGGGTGCAGACAGTACTTTCTTGCATAAAAAGTTTTCTGTATCCAAGTGGTTATTCTGCTGTGCAAACAGGTAGGTACACTGCAAATATCAATCCCGCAGCAACGGACTTCCACGTCCCTCTGGCACCCAGCATGACAGGCGCCGAAGGACCGCACTATATATATATGTTTATATATGCATGTATATATATATACACATATATATAAATGCATATGCATATATGTGCATATGTGTACGTGTAGAGAGGTAGAGAGGTGGTGGAGAGGTGGAGTAGTAGTAGTAGAGTAATAGAGAGTGGTAGTTTGAGTAATAGAGAGTGGTAGTGTGAGTAATAGAGAGTGGTAGTGTGAGTAATAGAGAGTGGTAGTGTGAGTAATAGAGAGTGGTAGTGTGAGTAATAGAGAGTGGTAGTGTGAGTAATAGAGAGTGGTAGTGTGAGTAATAGAGAGTGGTAGAGTGAGTAATAGAGAGTGGTAGAGAGTAATAGAGAGTGGTAGAGTGAGTAGTAGTAGAGTAATAGAGAGTGTAGTAGAGTGGGAGAGAGTGTAGTAGAGTGGGAGAGAGTGTAGTAGAGTGGGAGAGAGTGTAGTAGAGTGGGAGAGAGTGTAGTAGAGTGGGAGAGAGTGTAGTAGAGTGGGAGAGAGTGTAGTAGAGTGGGAGAGAGTGTAGTAGAGTGGGAGAGAGTGTAGTAGAGTGGGAGAGAGTGTAGTAGAGTGGGAGAGAGTGTAGTAGAGTGGGAGAGAGTGTAGTAGAGTGGGAGAGAGTGTAGTAGAGTGGGAGAGAGTGTAGTAGAGTGGGAGAGAGTGTAGTAGAGTGGGAGAGAGTGTAGTAGAGTGGGAGAGAGTGTAGTAGAGTGGGAGAGAGTGTAGTAGAGTGGGAGAGAGTGTAGTAGAGTGGGAGAGAGTGTAGTAGAGTGGGAGAGAGTGTAGTAGAGTGGGAGAGAGTGTAGAGTGGGAGAGAGTGTAGAGTGGGAGAGAGTGTAGTAGAGTGGGAGAGAGTGTAGTAGAGTGGGAGAGAGTGTGGTAGAGTGGGAGAGAGTGTGGTAGAGTGGGAGAGAGTGTGGTAGAGTGGGAGAGAGTGTGGTAGAGTGGGAGAGAGTGTGGTAGAGTGGGAGAGAGTGTGGTAGAGTGGGAGAGAGTGTGGTAGAGTGGGAGAGAGTGTGGTAGAGTGGGAGAGAGTGTGGTAGAGTGGGAGAGAGTGTGGTAGAGTGGGAGAGAGTGTGGTAGAGTGGGAGAGAGTGTGGTAGAGAGTGTGGTAGAGAGTGTGGTAGAGAGTGTGGTAGAGAGTGTGGTAGAGAGTGTGGTAGAGAGTGTGGTAGAGAGTGTGGTAGAGAGTGTGGTAGAGAGTGTGGTAGAGAGTGTGGTAGAGAGTGTGGTAGAGAGTGTGGTAGAGAGTGTGGTAGAGAGTGTGGTAGAGAGTGTGGTAGAGAGTGTGGTAGAGGGGTCGGTCAGTCGGGGGTCGGTCAGTCGGGGGTCGGTCAGTCGGGGGTCGGTCAGTCGGGGGTCGGTCAGTCGGGGGTCGGTCAGTCGGCGGTCAGCTGAAGCAGCTCTGCTGACCTGGTTTCTCTGGCTCTGAAGCAGCTCTGCTGACCTGGTTTCTCTGGCTCTGAAGCAGCTCTGCTGACCTGGTTTCTCTGGCTCTGAAGCAGCTCTGCTGACCTGGTTTCTCTGGCTCTGAAGCAGCTCTGCTGACCTGGTTTCTCTGGCTCTGAAGCAGCTCTGCTGACCTGGTTTCTCTGGCTCTGAGGCAGCACTGCTGACCTGGTTTCTCTGGCTCTGAGGCAGCTCTGCTGACCTGGTTTCTCTGGCTCTGAAGCAGCTCTGCTGACCTGGTTTTCTGCACTCATGACGCACGCACCCGACTTCGCGAAAATATATTTAAAAATAATATAAGTTTCTTATAAGTACAAATATATTATTTTGATGAATATCTTACATAATCTCTTGCCTTAATATGTATATTAAAGACACATACATATCACTTTGGAACATAATTTTTTTTTGCGGAAGTCGCGCGCCCCAGCACATATGTCACGCGGGATCCGAAAGTGTGCAAACATCTCGTACCGTAATGTGCATGTGTCGCGAATGCATGGGAGCAGGAGTCGCAGACTGGTCGCATACCAATCGCGCATATCACGTGATATTAAATGTATATGATGTAACTGAAAAACACGCAGCCGTCGCACACCATACACGGATCCTTCATGACCTTTCTAAAATGGCGGCTAGAATGCGCGCACCCACCATGATGTGTACACTTGAGTGCGCGACTGCGAGAAAAATTGGATTTTTTTTTTTAAAGAAAATGATAAATATATTAAAATAAACTGAAAACAAGAAAATTATTCAATATTTCAGATTTAATTAAAAAATGTTTTTTTGCAATTTTCCGAAAAATATATAATATTTAATGAATAAAATATTTATAAATAAACAGTTAAAAAAATGTAGAAAATCAGTACAAAAAATAGATATAACTACTATCACACTTAAAAGTTAGCATTTAAAAAACCTTTGAAATTCACAGAAAAAAAACATAGGTTTCAAAGACGTTATAGTTAGAAATTAGCATTTAAACAACCTTAGAAATTCACAGAAAAAACCATAGGTTTCAGGGGTGTTATAGTTAGCTGCCCATTTCACTCGTACAAAACCATAGAAATTCCTCCGTTATAGTTAGTTCTGCTAACTATAACTCACGCGCCCGCAATGCACTGCTGATGATGTCACATATTGCATCATTCATGACATGGTCAGTGACATCACTGTGCTGCATGATGGGCAAAAATGGTTTCTACCCGCAGCCTCACCGTAATCTCACCTTCCCATAGCGTGATGGTGCTCCTCATCGTGGTTAGGGACCACGCAATTAAGTGTCCAAACAAAGCCCTAAAGCAGATTCTGAGGGCACACAACAGCTCGCCAGTCCTCCGACAATCCTCCTCACAACCTGCCCCCAACCCTCGTGTTGACAGCTTGCCGACGCGTTTCGAAGCTATGACGCTTCTTCTGGGCAGGGAAAAGGTAGCAAATAAAGATGCTTGTGAGTTAGAAGTGCGAATTGCTGTATGTTTTCCCTGCCCAGAAGAAGCGTCATAGCTTCGAAACGCGTCGGCAAGCTGTCAACACGAGGGTTGGGGGCAGGTTGTGAGTAGGATTGTCGGAGGACAGGCGAGCTGTTGTGTGCCCTCAATCTGCTTTAGGGCTTTGTTTGGATATATATATATATATATATATATATATATATATATATATATATATACACGAACAATTTTCCACAAGTTGGGTAGAAAAACAAGCCACTCCAGTCCAAAGGTTTTGCTCAATGCTGCGGGTTTATTCGACAGACAACAAGACGCGTTTCGATCTCAGCCGAGATCTTGGTCACATGACCTTAGGTGAGTTTCACTTACAATTTAAAGGTACAGTGTACACGACGCAGCGTGTATAGTAAACATAAAAGAAATATTCATCAATACAGAGGCTTGTGCGTGTTCGATCATACAATAAAGTTTGGTTTTTGTACATACAAATATATAGTTATTTCATTTGTAAATAAACATAATCCAGAATATAAGCTGAGGAAATAAATTCATGTTTATTTACCCTCTTCAAGGTGGCATAGATTGAAATGGAGAGATTGAGTAAAGTATTTCAATCAGGCAATACAGGTAGGGGTGAAGGTCTAGTACCTCAGTTGAGCATTGGCCAAAGTGGAGAATATCGGTAAAGTACCTGGATAATCAATGAGGAAGGCGTGAAGGTGTAGTACCTTAAAATGCTGACAAACAGTGAGGCAGGTGATAGTTCTATTTGTTTAATAATCATGATATTGTCGAAATGAAAAATTCAACAAGATTGTCGAATCTTGTGTGCTCTTAACCAGTTATCAGTGACTATGTTCCTCGTATTCCAATCTGTCAAGATAAAAATAATAAATCATTAATATTGAAATATAAATCCTCTGGTATATCAAAGCAGCATTTTGTTGTGTACATTGTCTCAACATAATAACATATTTCCACATTGTACACATATAAAGGTATATGTACCACCAGCTATACAATTCTGGAAAAGAAGGTAGAGTTACAAAACAGCACATAAAGTAAGCCATAAAAATGAAGTTAAAATTTGTATCACCCCGTTAGGGTGATATCATAAAGAAACTCATGGTTAGGTTGCAGGAAGCGTATATCAATTTTCCCAAATGTACATAAAGTTCTTCGTCATTATTCATACCGAGTGGGAACATGCTGCCAGCTAGTAGAATCAGTCGTGATTCTAGACGGCGCAGGGCTCGAATTCTATTACCTCCTCTTGGGTGTTTTGGGATGGTTGCTAAGCCAATGTATCTAGCTTTGGTCCAGTCACCCCCATGCATCTCATCAAAGTGTCTCGCTGTACTGTAGCTATGGTCGTGATTGGTGATGGCCCGCCAGTGTTCTAAAATTCTTTTCTTAACTGGAAATGTGGTTGATCCTACATACCATTTATCACACGGGCAGACAATAGCATAGACTACAAATTCAGTGCTGCACGAAATGGACTTATTGATTTTCCATTTGTTTTTGAGTCTAGGTAGTGTGATTTCCTTGGTGTTAACACTGTGGCTACAGGCTTTGCATTTGCTGCATTTGTGAAAGCCTATTCTCTGATCTAGCCAAGTTTTTTTCTTTTGAGGCTGTAGATGACTGTCTACTAGTTTATCTTTTAAGGATGTAGTCTTTCTGTAGGTAATAGCTGGTGTCTGTCCTAACTTAGTTTGGAGGAGAGGATCCTGTGTGAGGATATGCCACCTTTTCTTTAAGATTTTCCTCAACTCGTCTGCCTGTGTACTGAACGTTGTAATAAAACGGACAGGTGTGTCAGTATTGTCTGGTTTATTCAGTTTTTTAGGGGGCGAGAATAGGGCATCATTATGGCTTAAAAGATCTGCCTTTTTGGCGCCTCTTTGCAGCATCTTGCTGGGATATCCCCTGTTTTTGAATCTAGTTATCATTTTAAGTTTATTTTTTTCATACAGTGTATTGGTGCTACAGTTCCGTTTAGCTCTTAGAAATTCGCTGTAAGGTATACTCCACCTAAAATTAGGTGGGTGACAACTAGCTGCATGGAGGATAGAATTCCCTGCCGTTTTTTTCCTGAACAAGTCAGTGGTTAACATGCCATCTTCTATTGTTAATTTGATGTCAAGGAAATCTATACTGTGTTGGCTGTGTTGCATGGTAAACCTAAGGTTCAGGTTATTAGAATTCAAATGATTTACAAATTCAAGCAGATCCAATTCGTTGCCTTCACATACAAAGAAAATATCATCAATGAATCTGAGCCATAGTCCGATATTGTTTGACCATGGCTCAGTATCTTCACTCCAGAGTACCTGCTTCTCCCACCAGCCAACCATGAGATTGGCATAGCTGGGGGCGAAGCAGGTACCCATCGAGGTGCCCTGTAGCTGTTTGTACCATTTATCATTAAACATAAATACATTTTCAGTGAGACAAATTTCGATCATTTGTAGGAGCATCCGTGTGTGTTCCAAAAATTCAATGTTTCTAGCTTTTAAGAAATATTGGCAAGCCATCAGGCCATCTGTATGTTTTATGCTCGTATATAAGCTCTCTACATCTAGACAGACCATCCAATATTCTTTTTCCCAGTGCAGGTTCTGAATTTTCTGAAGGAAATCTGTGGTGTCTCTGAGATATGAATTGAGGTCTTTGACATATGGAAACAAAAAATGGTCAATGTATACTGATGTTTTCTCAAGAAGGCTATTTTTGGAAGAAACTATAGGGCGACCAGGTGGGTTGATTGGATCCTTGTGTACTTTGGGTAGTAAATAGAAGGTGGGTGTGGTGGGTGTTTCATTCATTAAATATTTCTTTTCATCCCAACTCAAAAGTTTTCGGTCAGACCATTCATTCAGGTACCCATGGTATCTAGTGAGTAGTATGTCAAGATATGACTTATCTACCTTCTCATAGCATGTGGGGTTGTTTAATTGTCTCATGGCCTCTTGGATATATTTGTCCCTATCCATGACGACAATGTTCCCCCCTTTGTCAGATGATTTGATCACTATTGTATTGTCTTGCTGTAAGCTGGATACAGCCTCCCAATGTGTTTTACTCATATTCCTGATTTGTGGGTGTTTGTCAATAATTTTGAGTAGATCTTGACTGACCGTCTCATGGAATAGGTCGATGTTGTCTTTGGGTGTCTGTGGTACAAATTTGGAGGGGGCTCTGAAGTTAGTCAGACTAGGGACATTGGTTTCAATTCCTATTATTTTACATAATCTACTGGCGGTTGCCAGTAGATATAGTTAGGACCGTGTTTCCATAGGAAATCTGAAAATTCTATTTTGAATAACTTTGGCGCCGGTTGACGATTCCTCGTGAACTTTTCAAAACTAATGGGGCGCTCCTCTCAGCTCCTACCCTGAAAGTCTCAGGGTGATTCGTCAAGCGGGGGCCGAGAAAAAAGGGGGGGGTCCCAAAATGCGTTTTCCCCATGCATTTTCCCATAGGACCTTTAGTCGAAGGTACAGCCCGAACGGCTGAACAGAATTACTTGAAATTTGGCAGAGAGGTAGTCCTCAGGTCAGGGAAGTGCCTTTTGCATATATGGAGTCAATCTGTTCAGTAGTTCCTGAGAAAATTGCATTTAAAAGCACATACATATCTATAGCAGCGCACCTTGCGCGCACCCTAACGTGCGCGAGCGTAATTCTGATTGGTGGTTACATGTCAATCAACGTTCGAATCGGTCGAAATCAGGAAGTGTCGGCCGCCATTTTGTTTGTTGTGGGTGCGAGATTGAAAAAGAGAGGTGGCGAACGTGAAAAGGGGGCAGGATAGAGAGTTCCTGACCCCCTAGCCTTTGTCAGGGGGCCCTAAAGGACCCCGAAGGGTGAAAAAACATTTTATTTTTTTTAAAAAATCGCAGGGAGCGCGCACGGTGAAAAACCATTAAAAAAAAATTGGCATTTAAAAAACCGTACAAATTCACTTAAAAAACCATAGGTTTCACGCACGTTATAGTTAGGAATTAGCATTTAAAAAACCTTGCAAATTCACTTAAAAAACCATAGTTTTCACACATGTTATAGTTAGGTGGACATTTCACTCGTAAAAAAACAATGAAATTCCCCCGTTATAGTTAGGTCAGATAACTATAACTCGCGCGACCGCCACTCTATCACAAGGATGATGTCATCAGAGATGTCATGAGTGATGCCACTGACCATGTCATGAGTGATGAAATATGTGACGTCATGAGCACTGGATTGCGGGCGCGCGAGTTATAGTTATCTGACCTAACTATAACAGGGAATTTCATTGGTTTTTTTACGAGTGAAATGTCCACCGAACTATAATATGTGTGAAACCTATGGTTTTTTAAGTGAATATATAGATATATATATAATCTACTGCCGGTCGCCAGTAGATAGTTATAGTTACAACCTAGTTTCCATAGGAAATCTCAAAATTCTATTTAGAATAACTTTGGCGCCGGTTGACGAATCCTCGCGAAATTTTCAAAACAAATGGGGTGCTCCGTTCAGCTCCTACCCTGAAAGTCTCGGGGTGATTTGTCAAGCGGGGGCCGAGAAAAAAGGGGGGGTCCCAAAACGCGTTTTCCCCATGCATTTTTCCATAGGACCTTTAGTCTCAGCTACAGCCCGTAAGGCTGAACAGAATTACCTAAAATTTGGCAGAGAGGTAGCCATAAGGTCAAGGAAGTGCCTTTTGATGTTCTGGTGTAAATCTGTTCAGTATTTCCTGTGAAAATAGCATTTAAAAGCATATCAATATCTATACGCGCGCACCCTGCGGTGCGTGAGCGCAATTCTGATTGGTTGTTAGATGTCGGTAAACATTCGAATCGGTCGAAACCAGGAAGTGTCGGCTGCCATTTTGTCTCTCGCAGTCTGAGGGGGTGAAAAACAAAGGTGGAGAATGTGAAAAGGGGGCAGAGTGGACAGTTCCTGACCCCCTAGCCTTGGTCAGGGGGTCACAGAAGGACCCCCAAGGGAGAAAAAAACAATTTTTATTTTTTTTTTAAATCGCGAGGTGCGTGCACCACGCGTGCATGGCACGCACTGCGAACCGTGGGTGCTCGGTGCACGAAGCGCAGTGCGCGCCCAAAGCGCGCGCATGGCGCGCGCACGGTGAAAAACCTGAAAAAAAAAAATTATAAATACATAAGTTAGCATTTAAAAAAACGTACAAATTCACTGAAAAAACCATAGGTTTCACACGTTATAGTTAGCTGGACATTTCACTCGTAAAAAGCCAATGAAATTCCCCCGTTATAGTTAGTGCAGGCAACTATAACTCGCGCGACCGCAATCCTCTGCTGATGACGTCAGATATTACATCACTGATGACATATGTGTCTTTATGAAAAATAAATATTTGTAATGTATGTATAGCTAAAGATTAATGGAAGAAGACATGGGTAAATAAGTGTCTAAATACAGTGATGTAATATCTGACGTCATCAGCAGAGGATTGTGGTCGCGTGAGTTATAGTTGCCTGCACTAACTATAACGGGGGAATTTCATTGTTTTTTTACGAGTGAAATGTCCAGCTAACTATAACATGTGTGAAACCTATGGTTTTTAAGTGAATTTGCAAGGTTTTTTAAATGCTAATTCCTAACTATAACGTGTGTGAAACCTGTGGTTTTTTCAGTGAATATATATATATAGTGCACATACTATTTTTTAAACAAAGTTCAAATACAATAGAAATTATTCCAATATATATCTATACATTTAATAAATTAATTTAACCAGCAGAGTTTCATTAAAATGTCAAATCTATATTACATAAATCTCTTAAAAATATAACTCCTTTTAAATAAATCTGTTGAATGAAAAATCTCAAACACTCAGTCAGGATTTTCTTTTACTCGCAGAGAATGTAGATGAGCACACACTCCAATGTAAAACCAGTAATGGCAAACTTTCCCTCTAATTTTCCATACATATACACATAACCCACAAATGACATTGCTTCCCAGTGTTATTCAAATTGAAAAACGAATTTCCTTTGGTCATAGAGAATAATACTTTTCAACTGACATCTTCACCCCTTGTCCTTAATGTCAGTTTCCATAGCAACAGGTCCTGCAACATTCAACTTAGCTGCCAGGTCACTAGTTCACCACACAATGTTGCAAATGACAACAGCAGGTGTGGTTGGCTTTGCAAAGCATGCCCTTATCCTTTCTGCTGTACCTTTCAAACATTTCTTAACCAATAAGAAACTTGCTTTCTAAACAAAGTAAAATGCACCCTATATTTGAATGTAACGTGTTAAACAGCTAATTAAATCTCCACTTTCTTAAAAACAGCATGTTGTCCACCATTTTTAGATAGATTTCATTCTACCATCTGCCTACCTCAGCTACAGACATCTTCTAATTACCTAGAGAGATCCCTTCAATATGCATTCAGTGCGGATTGTTGGGCACAGCTATGTTTTCTGGTGCAAAAGCTATGCTGAAAGCAGAGGTATTGACAAAGACCTAGCTTTGCAAAATGTAGATATTAAATGGATTGAACAGAGGATTAAAGTTTCACCAATTGATGCCATTGGTTAAAACTTGTATGCACCTCCAACCCCCTGATCTCATGATTGTGCACTGTGGTGGCAATGACCTAGGCACATTGACTGGGGTAGGTCTGGAAATGCTAATGAAGAACACCTTTGGAGAGTTGATATTGCTTTTCCCCCAAACTGCCTTTGTCTACTCTAACATATGCCAAAGACAGAAATGGAAGTGGACCAATCAATTTTGTCCACAGATTGAGAAAGCTAGAAAAAATTTCAATAAAGCGGTTTCTTCTCGTCTCAGAGACCATAGTATGGGGTCCATATACAACAACAATCTACGTTTTGATATGGATGGCAGCTACAGGAGTGATGGTGTACATTTCACATATAAGGGAAACGGAGTCCTTCTCAACAACTTAAGACTCTGCATTGCCACCTACATGTAGCTACACAAATCTCCCAATAAACACAAGGGCTCTTTTTAGAGCCACCCAAGATCCAAACATATAACCTAGGTTTAAAATAAAAACTATTTTTTTTTTTTTTGCTGGGACTCGCGCACCCCTCGTGTTTACACCAGGGGACCGCTCTGGGAGTCGCACACCCCTCGCGTTCACACCAGGGGGCCATGCTGAGCGCCCCGCTAGGGTCGCGACTCCAAATTTTTCGGTAAAAAAAAAAAACCTGCTCCTACCAGTAATTTATATTCTCCCGGGGACCCCATCCCCGGGGCCTAGCCACTTCGTTGGGGACCGTGGGGGGAGCCCTAATGCCCCCATGGTCCCCCCCGACTCCCTGCGGAAGCCAGCACTGCTTTTCCACATGGGGAGCGGCTAACATTCCATGTGAAAAAGCAATCTGCTTTGGATTTTGGATGAGAGCAGGTTTCCCTGCTCTCTTCCAAATTCCAAAGCAGAGTTTGCTATGGTAGGGCGGGAGACGTGCTCCCACCCTACCATAGCAAACAGCAGTTTCTCGGGGGTGGGCACCCCGGGACACTGCAGGAGCCGGCCCTGGGGGGTGGCGGTCCCCAGGGCCATCAAAGGTTCCAGGAGGGGGGCTGTACATCCCCCCCCTCCCAACTTTTCTAGAGCCCTGGGGAGGTGGTGGTCCCATGGGGCATGTGGGGGGGGGTTTGAGCCCCCCACACAGGTTTTTATTTTTTAAATAAAAAACCAACCCCGGGGAGGTGGTGGTCCCCGGGGCTGTCGGGGCTCCCACAGGCCCCCACATTACAATCACCAAATCCCCCCCCCGGACCTGGCCCACCCGGGGGCTCAAAAATAATGAAGCAAGAAGGCCATCGATTCATTTTTTAAACATTTTCGGCCGGATCCGCACTCCCAGCGCACATGCCGCTATTTTTCTAAAAATTTTTTTTAAAAAAAAGTTTTTTTGACCTGGGTGTCCTTCTGGGACCCCCTGAGCAGGCCTAGAGGGTCAGGGTGTTTCTACCCTGCCCCCTTTCCTTTTTTTCACCTTTGTTTACCCTGTTTTCTTGTGCCTCGGTTAGCGAGTCACAAGATGGATGCCATCACTTCCTGGTTTGGAGTGTTGACTGCCAATTAGAATAAAGCTCATGGTCGGGAGGGTGCGCGATTCCACCGCGCGGGTCCGCAGGTCCTCCGCTCCTCTAAATATCGAAACTTTTATTTTTTGATTTACTCAGCAACTACTGAACAGATTTATTCCATATAACAAAAAGGTCTCTTTTTGAACCAAGGGCTACCTTTTTGAAAAATTTGGTGCAATTCCATTCAGCAGTTTCGGCTATAACGGTGTCTAAAGTTTCCTATGGGAAATTAATTTTCCGACCTCCTATTTTATGAATTTCTCAAACTACTGAACGGATTCACACCATTTAAACAAAAGGTCTCTTTCCGAACCAAGGGCTACCTTTTTGCCAAATTTGGTGTAAATTCGTTCAGCAGTTCGGGCTGTGGTAGTGTTTAAAGTTTCCTATGGAAAATAACATGGAGAAAACGTGTTTTGGGACCCCCTTTTTTCTCAGACCCTGCTTGGGGAATGACCTCGAAACTTTCAAGAACAAAAACCGCTTTTCCTATGGAAAGTCGGTCCTAACTAGAACTACCTACTGGCGACCGCCAGTAGGCTGTCTGCCTCCTTCTGTGAGGATACTGGAGTATTGAGCTCGTCAGTTTTTTACTTTGTCATTAATTATTAGTTTGAAGTTGAATTATTTGGCTTCAATCCAGGACTTTGAGTACAAGCTGTACTATTTTAATCTTTTTTTCTGACTTTTGTAAAAAAAATTTAGTCAGAAATGTCAGCCCTATTTAACAAGTGTCCTCCTTGTGGGAAGAAAATGGCTGAATCTAACCCACACTCTGTCTGCATTGTGTTTGCCAGCCTCACACCAGCAAGAGTTATTGCCAGCTATTTTCCAGGAGGTCTCTTCGGGACAGGGAAAGGATAAGACTGCATGCCATGCAGGAGAGAGGTAAAGCATCTACAATAGGCCTGGAAGGTAACAAACAGCCTTTTAAAGAGCCCTCCTCATGTACGGTCTGAGCATAGAAAGCGAGGCAAAACAAATACACTGTTCTGTTTCACCATTGTGGGTCAGGAGATCAGAGTCTATGCTCACCGTCTGTGTCCAAATCGACAGGAAGACCTTTGCCACGGTCAACGTCGAAAGAACACTTGCCAATGACACGGTCAACCACAGGCCCCTCGACTAAGTAGACATCGGAAACCGCCGTCGTACCTGACACCAAGTAAGTCTAGACTTGAGGTAGTGTCGAACTTATCGACCAACATCAACTGGTCCACGCCGACGTTACAGGTCAGGTTCCCTGCCGACAGCGCAGCACAGGTGCTCAACATAGACACACACACAGGAGGTCGACATCGAAGACTCCTCCGAAGTCGTTGATCCCTTCGGCAAGCCATAGACACTCAGTACTGAGAATCTTGCCTCCATCTAGGTGCTCACCATCACGGACGAAAAAAACCGATCGACATTGAGCAGATCGACGTCGAGGCCGTTGTCCTTGCACATGCCTCCACTGGTGAAAAGACAGAACATGGCTGGTTCACCGGTGCCGACATTGAAGGAAGTCTCATGCGGGATTCTTGGAGTCCGAAGCCAAGATACTGTCGAAGAGCAAATAATCTTCTCCTGGTCTTAAAATTGTGCAGATCAAATTGGAGAGATCTCCGGCTCAAGAGCAACAAACACCGCTGATTAATCTTTCACTGAGGTGAATGTCAGTTGTGATAGAGTGGAGAGTGCCTAGGCGCAGTCCAGGATCAGACTTCTCCCAAACATATTCCCCCACCTGAACATCCACTAGAGGGGTGCATCCACGTATGCCTGCCACAAGATCTCCTTGGATTTCCACAACAGCAATCTCTTACCAAGTCTCGCCATTCTCAATCCCCAAAACCTCAGGGGAGGAGACTCACATCTCTGTCCTGGTCTACAGACACTTCCAGAATCTCTGTGGAAGACTATTCCCCTGTTGTCTGCCACTCCCCCTGCAAGAGTGTCACCAGTGGATGATCTCACATTCAACAAAGTCCTTTTGTAGGGGGGGACAAAGCTAAACATTGAGATGCCGACTGCAACCACCTCAGCGTCCGTCATCTTTGAAACCCTCCATCACAGGTCGTCGACTAAACCTTCTGCACTCCTGGGAAGATATGACCGGTCACTATGGGACTCCCTTTCAAGATTCATGGAAAACTGCCAAAAGAAGATCTGCAGGATTTCCAGGAGATCATACAGGAAGGAGGACTGGTAGTGAACCAGGTCATAAGTACAGCAGCCATACTGGGGATGGAGAAGCTCACTTTTACACTCATCTCGAGGCAACACATTTAGAACCACGTGGCGTCCCTTCGTAGCCTTATTAACTCAGGAATTCAGAGAGCTGACCTGTTCCCGCTATGTGCGATTATTACGACTCCCTGATCTAGATCCAGTTGGAAGTGAGGAGAGCATATGCAAAGCAACCCATAGCCAAAACCCTGGACATTGCACACTACACAGATATTAGTACTGGGGAAGGAGGGGGGAGTGGGGGTTCTTTTCTTCTATCTTTTTTTTTCTTCAGTAGCTTTGAAAAGTTGCACTATTTGCTAAGGATGTTAACAAGTATTGTAAACATGTTGTGCAAGATGTGACAATGAACAGATTTAAACCGAAGTACAGCAGCCAATGCCTCTGATGTGGCGGCCCATGGATATTTACATGGCATCTGCGCTAGGCGCTCTTCCTGGCTGCGACTCACCGGTCTAAAACCTGAGTCCCAACACAGGATCTTGAACGTGCCCTTCAACGGCACTTTGCTTTTCAGCACCCATGCCAATGATATGTCCTGAATGAAGGCATTGACACCCTGAATGTAATGGGCTTGGAGAAACGTAAAGACGTCAGATGCCGATATCGTTCTTATGACCGTCGTCAATTCCCTCAGAGGGTTCAAACCTTTAACTGGTCTTTGCAACAGCAGTCCAGGTCCCACTATATCAGTGTCGACCAGGGCGGGGACGAGGGGCCTCCAGACAATCCAGCAGACCAACCTGTGAGATCTTGCTTCCCCCAGCTCTGTTCCCCACTCCAGTGGGGAGGAAGTATCATGGCTCATCTGTACGAGTGGCACAACCACAAAAGACAAGTGGGTGCTCACTATTGTGCGGTATGGTTACTCAGATTCAAGTCACCTCCAACAGCAATTCTGCCTCGAAGATCATCAGTCCATTGGCAAAAGCTTCGGGTGGAGGTATCCATCCTGTTGCAAAAAGAGACCATTGAAAAAATCCCTGGCCACAGCATCTGCAGAAAGGGCTCAACTAGGGAGAACAGGCTTATACTCTATCTCAGACTCTTAAACAAGTTATCTGAAAGGAAAGGCACTTCAGCAAATTGTTCCTCAGATTCATCAAGGAGACTGGATGTGCTCCCTAGACATTCGGGGCGTTTACTTTCATATCCCGATTTCCCGAAAGCATCAGAAATGTCTACGGTTCCAGGTAGGATACGATCACTTCCAGTACAAAGGCCAGTTCACCCTGCATGTTCTCAAAATGCATGGCGGTGGTAGCGGCTTTTCTATGAAATTATAACATTTTTGTCTATCCATATCTAGATGACTGGCTGCTCAAGAAAGCGTCCCCCAGTCTTCTACAAGAACACCTGGAATCTGGCTTAAACCAATCGGGTCTGTGTGTCAACTACAAAAAGTCTATTCTCAATCCAACTCTGAGAATTCACTACTCTAGACTCCACAGACATAAGAGGGTGTCCTTCGGAGGAGAGGTTATCATCAATCAACTGTAAATATCTCATTATTTTGCAAAACTTCTCCCACGGCCAGACCAGTATCCTCTCTGCTAGACTCCATGGCTTCCTGCATCTTCTTCATTCCTAATGCCAGACTGCAAATGAGACCTCTGCAGCAGGTATTGGGGGATCAACGGTCTCAGATTTCGAACCTCTGGGAGGGCACTATAATTCTTACTCAAATAATCAAAAACTCCCCAAGATGGTGGACGCTGTGTCCTCATTTTTTGAAAGGAGTCCCGTTCCACCAGGAACTTCCCAAACAAACACTCGTCAGACTTGTCCATCAAAGGATGGGGAGCTCACATGGGTCCTCTACAGGTTCAGGGTTTGTGGTCTGAAATGGAGAGAAATTTCCACATCAATGTGTTGGAGTTAAGAGCTGTGCACCTGGCACTCAAGTTGTTCTTCCCTTCTATCCAGGCGCACTCCCTGTTGGTTCAGATGGACAATACCACAACTATGTACTACCTGAAAAACAGGATGGAACCAGGTCAAGACCTCTGTCACAGGAGGACCAAACGATTTGTAAGTGGCTACTGGTGAGGAAGCTGATCATATCGGCAATTCACCTCCCAAGGTGCTCTCAACATGCACGCAGACACCGTAAATCTCACCTTTGTTGAAGCACACGACTGGGTGCTAAATGACAAAGTGGCACAGGACATTTTCCAAAGATGGATTCCTTTAGACATCGATCTTTGCGGATGCAACAAATGCTGTGCCTTTGCATTCAGGTACCCCCAACAGGCTCCGAGGCAATGCGTTTTCCACCAATTCCACTCATACTACTGGTGATTAACCAACTCTACAGGTCCAGGACCAAGATGATCCTGTTTGCACCAGTGTGGCCGCAACCGTAGTAGTATCTGTACCTTCTTCACCTTTTGAAGACCCCACACAGGAGATTACCGAGCTGTCCGGACCTGCTATCCAAGTTTGGAGGGAGGGTATTCCACCTCAACTTTCCATCTCTGAGATTAACGGCATGGCTCCAGAGTTTCTCCATTATGGATATCTAGGTCTCTCGCCAGACTATATGCATATTCTTGAAGAGGCGAGGAGACCATCTACCAGGAAGTCATATGCTTTCAAATGGAAGTGCTTCTACCTATGGTGTACAGCCAATGGCCATATCATCATCCTTGGGCAGGAACATGTGCTTTCATACATTTTGTACTTCGCTAAATCAGGACTCCAATTCATTTGTATTAAAGTGCACTTGGCGGCGATTACAGCTTATACAAAGTTGCCCATGCAAGTTTCTTTTTTTCAGATGCCAGTTAGGGACTTCCTTGAAGGACTGAAAAAGGTTTATCCTCCGGTTAGGTCTCATCCTCCTCCCTGGGAGCCTAATTTAGTCCTTTCTAAATTAATGGGTCCTCCGTTCGAGCCCATTCACAAAGCGTTACTTTAGCATTTTAGCACTTTAGCATTTGGAATGCCGCTTTCTTAGTGGCAATTACCTCTGCTCGCAGTGAGCGAGCAAGATACAGGTGCTATGTTCTAAAGAACTATATCTCATTTTCAATGCTTAGAGTGGTAATGAGAACCCACCCAGTTTTCTTCCGAAGGTTGTCTCAGGTTTTCATATTAATCCGTCCATTAGTCTTCCCACTTTTTTTCTGAACCCTACCACCCCTCCTGAGAGGGCGTTGCATTCTCTTCACCTCAAAAGGGTTCTTAAATTCTACCTGGATAAAACTAAAAGCATGAAGTCGGATCGTCTTTGTGAATTGTGGTCGACTGCGCACTGGTCTTCCTTCCTCTAAGCAATCTTTCGCTAGATGGATCGTGTCCTGCATTACCTTCTCTTATCAGTTAGCTAACCAGAAACTTCCTGGTAGACCAAAGGCTCATTCCACCAGAGGGAAAGCTTCCACTATGGCCCTTCTCAGAAATGTGCCCCTTGCAGAGATATTTAAAGCTGCTACATGGCGATCAGTACTTACCTTTGCTCGCCACTATTGCCTAGATTCTGATACTTGGGTGGATGCTCAGTTTGGACAAGTTTCCTTAGGGATTTGTTTGGTTAACTTGCTTTCAGAGTGTACTAGCTGTATTGGTGTTCGTACGCAGGATTCTGGGTATGGGCTTGCTAGTCTATTTAATGCTTATGACTATTGATGATTATCCCCTCAGAGAAGGAATAATTGCTTACCTGTAATCCTAGTTATCTTCCAGGGGTATACTCCTCAGTCATAAACAACCCTCCCGCCTTCCCGGACAAATACCATCTATAATAGCACTCTGTCTCCTTACTATCACTACACCGTGTAACACACCGTAAAAAGGACCTGACCCAACTGTAACCTGTGGGGCATGTTGGGAGCCTGGAGATCTTAAAGGCACTATACCAGTTTCAAGCTATTGTGTTTTCTGTATGCAGACTGTGGACTTACTGCCTGCTATCACATTGCCTTTTTTTTCTTGAAAATAAAGGCTATTTTGAAACAGTGAAGAGTGCATCTTTCTATGTCACACAAATATTGAATAGATATTTATTATTTTAAATTAAAAATATAATGCAATTTTGGCAATTTAGCCTATGGGGGCGAGTGTGTGTGTGTGTGTGTGTGTGTGTGTACGTGTTATTCATGACTTACCATGTCATGAATGATGTAATATGTGACATCAGCAGTGGATTGCAGGTGCGCGAGATGTAGTTAGTACAACTAATTATATATCGGAGGAATTTCAATGGTTTTGTTCGAGTGAAATGTCCAGCTAACTAGAACACCCCTAAAACCTATTGTTTTTTCAGTGAATTTCAAAGGTTTTGTAAATGACAATTTTTAATGTATTAATTGTTGTACTGATTTTTTTTTTATACTGATTTACATTTTTAAAACTATTTATTTTTAAATATTTAACTTTTTAAATTACATTATACATTACAATACAAAATATACTTTCTCAGAATGAATTACTTTAGTTTAAATACTTTGCAAATAGGCAATAGACTTTTAAGTACAATAGTTAGTTGTTGCAATGGGCAACACAATTTCAAACATTGAGATCAATGTGAATTTCTAGTCAAATGCAATTGGTTACTTTATGGATTACTTTTCTAACCACAGGACTGGATCCTAGATTCAGTCCTTAGACATCTCCTGTAAAGAGTTGAGTAAAAGCGTTTTGGTTACAGTAGTGATTTTTAAGGAATATTATTGTATTTTAAAAGTTGACACTTTGAAAAATGTTCACATAGAATCACCAATGTTATGCTACGGCAGAATATTCACATAGCAGGTAAGTAGTGTTATCGTTACTTTTTCTTACTCAGTGGTGGATCCTGGATCCGGCACTGGTGAATCTCCTGTAAACAGGTGAAAGAATGTGTTTAAGTCATAAAGACTATATTTTAGGAATATATTTAGTTTGTGAAAATAGACGCTTTGAAACTTTTCTGCTGAAAACCACACAATGGATCCCTATGGAAGGAAATGCAAGTTACAGGTAAATACACTTAGAATTACTTTTCAGGGTCAGTGCTGGGCTAAAAGATGCAGCACTGTGTCCTCTCCTGATAACAGGTGAGTAAATCGGAATTCGTAGTTTGGCTGATTTTAGAGGAATATTTGTACAATGGTGAAGGAAGGGGGCGGGCCTGAGGTGACGTTGTGCAAACACGCCCTGTGGCATGTTTTAAGTTGGGGAATTAATTCCTCTTCAATCCTGCGGTTCCCTGAGGGCCAACTAGCCCACCAGGGACCTCCTGTATGCGCCAGGGAGCTGCGTTGCAGAGGTGTTTAGGCTAGTTGGCCCCTAGGGGACCTCTGGATTGAAGAGGAATTAATTCCCCAACTTAAAACGCGCCACAGGGCGTGTTTGCACACATCACCTCAGGCCCCGCCCCTACCTTCACCACTCTGAAAACGCATCCCGTGGCGCGTTTTAAGTTGGGGGATTAAGTCCCCTTGAATCCTGAGGTCCCCTGGCGGCCAACTAGCCCACCAGGTACCTCCAGTAAGCGCCACGGAGCTGTTGCAGAGAGGTGTAAAAAGTGGTGTGGCCTCCTTACACCTCTCTGCAACGCAGCCCCCTGGCGCATACTGGAGGTTCCTGGTGGGCTAGTTGGCCCCCAGGGACCCCCAGTATTCAAGGGGAATTAGTCCCCCCTCTGCAAACGCGCCAGGGGGCGTGTTTGCAGAGTGGTGCAAGGCGGGGGCGTGACCTCTGGGCCGATCCCTTTTTTTTTTTTTTTTTCTTTTTTTAAGAAGTGGGGCTGTGTAGCCCCCCTTCTTTTTCTAATTTATTGTACAGTGATGTCATTTGAGATGTTATCAGTGATGTCACTGACCATGTCATGAGTGATGTAATATGTGACGTCCTCAGCAGTGCATTGCGAGGGCGCGAGTTATAGTTAGCTGAACTAACTATAACAGGGGAATTTCTAGGGTTTTGTACGAGGGAAATGTCCAGCTAACTAACGCCCCTGAAACCTATGGCTTTTTCAGTGAATTTCTAAGGTTTTTCAAATGCTAATTCCTAACTATAACGTGCTTGAAACCTATGTTTTTTTCAGAGAATTTCATAGGTTTTTTAAATGCCAATTCCTAACTATAACGTGCATGAAACCTATGGTTTTTTCAGTGAATTTCAAAGGTTTTTTAAATGCTAATTCCTATCTATAACTTATCTCTAAAGATATCATGAAAAGCATTCTTTTTTAAAAGTAGGGTGCACATTAGTTTTGTGGAAAAGCATCTTTGTGATTGGTTAAGAAAAAGCAGTTTCAACGTGGAGTACATATCATAGGATAAAATTTGCTCAGCTCAACCACACCTGCTACTTGCATTTGGAAGGCACTGTTGGAACTTAAAACAATTGAACTTTTAACCTGCACGTGTCGTTAAATGTTCAAGAAAATGTTGCAAAAACATATCATTAAGTTTTTAAAAATGTATGAACTTTTAACCTGCACGTGTTGTAGAATGTTCTAGAAAGTGTGTTGATAGAATACGTTGCACTTCTGACTTCTATGTGTTGAATATTTAAAAAACGGTTCATATGGAAAATTAAAAAGAAACCAATAGAGAAGTTTTGAAACCTAAAAGAATCCAGGAACTTTTCTAATTTATTCTTTACATGTATTTGTGTGCAGCAACAAAATTATAGACGCAACAGCACGAGGAAGAAGCAGGGAGTGGGGAGAGGGGGGAAGATGGGCAGAATGGCACACATGCACAATTAAGTACAACACACATATAGACTAACAATGGCCAAAATTAAACACACCAACAAGGAGCACAAGTCACACAACCTGCCAACATCACACTACTGAACGAGCATAGAAGTGAAAACCACACTGCATTCATACAGGATGTGTACAAAGGCCAGTCGTTGGTGTTGTGGGATGTCTGCGACCGTGGTCATCATGGATGAGATGCCCAGCATGTGCAACATGGTCGAGTTCACGGAGTGTTATGTTGCCAAACGGCTGCTCCTCCCTCCCACGAGCCCCCACACTTTTGTACGGTGCGCTGTTGTATCTCGTGCACTCCTACGGCACACCATTGTAATGCCTATTTGCACATGTCCTGCTACATTCCAACTACACCATCACAGTGCCGTTTAGAGGTGGTGCATGCCACTTTACAACATCGACTGCTGCGGCTCTTGTAGCAGGCCACACCAGAACACAGAGACACACTTACTGCACTTCCTGTACACGGACATATCCGAGACACCCCGTTCCCCTTGCCGGATAGGCACACCCCTGCACTGACCTGTGAACCCCAGACCAGCACACGCCAGTTGTGCATGCAGGAGGATGCGTGTGTAGCTACACGTCCAGGCTCACTGCCAACGCTGAGGTGACAGCACACTGTGATGTTGCAGGGCTCGTGCCTATCATGCTAAGAAAATAACAGGGACACACCAAGATGTGGGTTTGGGGGGCATTGGCGGTCCTGGAGTTGTTGAGATGAGTCTTCTGGCCCTCATGGGTATCCCTGTATCATGCTCATTGACTCTATGGCACCTGTGGGTGTTCTGGTATGGCTCTTGGCTGTGTTCCCTTTCATGGTGCAGGTAGTTGTCCTGCTTAACACCAGCAGAAAGCAGGTGTAAAATCCCTGGTGCTAACGTGTCTTATCGCCGGAATTTTTCGCATAGCAATTGGTGTGAAAGTTGTGATGTGATTTTTTTTTTTTCGTGTGCAGAACAATATACGAACTGAGCAGTGTATCTCGTCAAGATCCAGCACCTGACGCACTATTCCCAATTAATATAAATACAATGAGATTTCTTAATAGATTTTGTGTGTACACTGTAAGTGCAGCCAATACCTCAGTGCAATTCAATACAGGATTGTAGTATTTAGAATAAATTGGAAAGGTGCACCTAGTGTCTTTTTGCACGAGGACGGCTAGTCTCCATTTCATTATCAGCACTTTAAAGGAAGTAAAGTTGAGCTAAATCTAACACACTATACAGAAGTTGGTGCAAACTGCGGATATCACCAGTATTCCAGCGATAAGTGCCCCAAAATTTAACACCATGGTGGACTCCATCAAATAACAGTAATAAGAACAAGAAAGAGTCACACAGCAGTTAAGAGAACAACCAAAAACGTTAATTTTATTTTCAAACTTTATTTTTTTATTAACGTATATATGAACGATAAACTAAAACAAAATGGAACAACAATAATACAAAACAACAAGGCGGAACACTCCTGTGGGGACCATGGATGTCGACGACAGACCTGGAATATCAGAAAGATTGTTAAAAAAAAAACCAACATGGTATTCTCGACAAAATACCACAAGAAACAAATCACAGATGTATAAAATGCATACAGCTACCAAAATTTTATAAGTTTAACTTACAAAAACTGTAAATGTTGCCGCTTTAAAATATTTACCGATTCTGAGGATTTTTTTTTGCAGAAGGCACTATGCCCACAACGTTTTGCTTCAGTGGTGAGGACATTTTTTACTTTTCCCAAGGGGCAAACAAAGACCAATGCCACCTTGATCACGTGCAAGATTTGCAAAAGAGTTCTCTCACGAGGGGATCCTAACAAGAAATACTCGCACGGCAAGTATGATGAAACACCTAAGGACCCTTCATCCAAACAATCTTGCACGAGAAGAGTGCAAACAGATGAGAAACACTCCTATTCTGTATCTGTAAAAAAGAATCACAAATAAATGTATATTAATAACTTTCAAAATTATACTATTCCATTACTGTACAAACACATTTTATATAAATACTGACTAAGAAACTATGGCCCTGAACCACAAGTGTGACGATGGGTAAAACACTACATGCATAGTGCATACTACTTTGAAGCAGTTGATGCCCTAAAGCCTACCTCACTAAAACTCTACATGCTAACTGACTAAAAGATTACAGTACTATAAGGAGACACACTGGGTGAGTGACAGGGTGTTTGCTAGAAGAGTATGAATACTAACTAGGGAATTCAAGGTGTGAAACACAACTGTGTAGGTGATTAGAGGACTGCATCCATACTGCATAGGCATTTAAAGCAGTCCATGTGCTAAGGCCTGGCTCACTGCATGACTACTTGGGTACTGACTGAATGATTAGAGGGAGAGTGCCTAGGTGAATTTATAAGTGCTAGGCTTTTCGCACAGGGAATGGATTAGTACTTGGTACTGAATGGGTCACTAGAGGAGTGCAAAGGCAGTGACAAGTGCTGGATTGTATGGATACTGACTAGGAAATTGGAAGTGTGAAAGACATGTGTCTAGGTGGTTAGACTGCATGCATAGTGCATAGGGGTTTGAAGCAGTCCATGTGCTAAGGCCTGGCTCAGTGCATGAATACTTAGGCACTGAGTGAATGATTAGAGTACTGCAAACATAGTATCTTGGTGAATTTATAAGTGTTTGGGTTTTAGCACAGTGAATGGATTAGTACGTGGTGCTGAATGGGTCACTAGAGGACTGCAAAGGGAGTGACGGGGTGATTCCTGGAAGTGTATGGATACTGACTAGGGAATTGAAGGTGTGAAAGACAATTGTGTTGGTGGTTAGAGGACTGCATGCATAGTGGATAGGGGTTTGTAGTCCATGTGCTAAGACCTGGCTCAGTGCATGAATACTTAGGCAGTGACGGAGTCATTAGAGTACTGGAAAGAGAGTGTCTTGGTGAATGTATAAGTGTTTGGGTTTTGGCACAGTGAATGGATTAGTACATGCTGTTGAATGGGTCTCTAGAGGACTGCAAAGGAAGTGACAGGGTGTTTCCTGGAAGTGTATGGATTCTGACTAGGGAATTGAAGGTGTAAAAGACAAGTATATAGTATGTTAGAACACTACATGCATACTGCATAGAAGCAATCTATTTGGTACTTAGAAACTGACTAATCAGACTACTTCTAGGACAGCGCTTAGGTAAAACTTTTACATTTTCAGTTCTGCCACAGTGAACAGAATAGTACATGGTACTGCACCTTAGTGTCAAACCCTGACTCATTTTATCAATGCATAAGCAAAGACTACCTTCTAATGCTACTAAAACTTGACAACATGACGGATTTTAAAAGAGTTATCTGCTAAAAAATACACGATGTTACCAAATGCTTCTCTCATAGTGCTTCCCAAATGCACACAGACTCGGTGTGATTCTAGACAACAACCACTATACCTAGGAGTTTACCAAAAAGCATTCACTACTATGGAGGTGGTAAGGGAACTGCACACAATCTACATATTTCACGACTACACTTTAGTGTCAATGCCGGACTCATTTAATCAACGCATAAGCAATGACTGGCTTCTAATGCTACTAAAACTTGAGAACATGACAGGTTTTAAAACAGTTATCTGTCAGCAAATACACGATGTTACCAAATGCTTCTCTCACAGTGGTTCCCAAATGCACACAGACTCAGTGTGATTTTAGACAATCAACACTATCCTAGGAGTTTACCAAATCTCATTCACTAGTCTAGAAGAGTTAATGGTACTGAACACAATCTACATATTTAAGTAGAGCACATCAGTGTCAAAGCATGACTCATTTAATCAACGCATAAGCAAAGACTGGATTCTAATGCTACTAAAACTTCACAACATGCAGGTTTAAAAAAAGTTCTGTCAGCAAATACATGATGTCACCAAATGCTTCTCTCACACTGATCCCAAATACACACTAACTCACACTGTGATTCTAGACAAGTACCACTATCCCTAGGAGTTTACCAAAACTCATTCACTACAGTGCAACTGGTAACTGAACTGCACACAATCTACATATTTCAGGACTGCACTTTTCTGTCAAAGACGGACTCATTTAATCAAATCATAAGCCATAACTTTCTTCTAATACTACTAAAACTTCACAACATGACAAGTTAAAACAGTTATCTGTCAGCAAATACACGGTTACCAAATGCTTCTCTCACAGTGGTTCCCAAATGCACACAGACTCACTGTGTGATTCTAGACAAACACTATCCCTTGCACTATACCAAAACACATTTCTTCATCTAGAAGTAGTACTACATTTTAGTATAGAAACATAACATAACTCATTTCACAAATTCATAAACAATGACTGGTTTCTAATTCTACCAAAATATAAAAACAGTTATCTGTCTGCAAACACATGAAAAACACAAATGCTTATCACAGAATGGTTTCTACATGCACACACACTGTCAATAAGATTGTAGAGAAAAAAAGTACTCCCTACACTTTAGCAGGAGAAATACATTAGTCTGATTAAAATCAAAATAGTCTACATACATCCCCTCATAATTAAATAACTCATCTTTCAAGTTCTTTTGTAGATTAAGAAGTATATCAGTCACTCACCATATTTTCTTTTACAGAATCTCTGCACTGTGCACCTCAGCAAAAACAAAGAATGGAAAAGTTTCCCTTTCATTTTCCACACATATACATGTGAACATCAAATGACAATCCTTTACACAAACTCAAAAGCAAACACACTTTTCTATTGGTTAAACATTTCAACCCTTTCCAACTGAAATACATTTCAACCCTTCCCCCAATCTGCCTTCTGCCTGTTACCATAGAAACAGGTCATGGAACACTGCACTGAGCTCACAGGTCACAAGTTCAGCACACAATGTTACTAAACAAGACAGGAAGTGTGCTTGACTTTTTAACATATCGGCTTATCATGTATAATGTTCCTTACAATCTGTTTTTGTTAACCAATAAGAATCATACCTTTAAAAAACAGAAATATACACCCTACCTTTCAGTGTAGAAAGTAGTCATCCAACTAATGATTTCTTGTCTTTTAAAAAAAAACATTGCCGTGGATCCGCTCACCCAACGAGTGAGAATCCGTGCACCCAATGCGATAGGATGCGCGCACCGTGCGTGCATTTCGCTGTTTTTTTTAAAAAAGGGGGCCCCAGGGGGTCCTTCTGGGACCCCCTAAGCACCTCTAGAGGGTCAGAGTATTTCCACTCTGCCCCCTTTATATGTTTTACACACTTATTCCCCTTGCTTCTTCAGCATCGCTTCTACCGAGGCAGAAAATGGCCGCCAACAGTTCCTGGTTTCGAATGTAGAGAGACACTCGACAGCCAATTAGCATTCGGCGCGCTATCGGGAGGGTGCGCGCTCGGTTCGGGAGGGTGCGCTTACGGTGCGAGTAGGGTCCACGGATCCTCCCGGCCATAGATATTTATGTACTTTTAACTCTAATTTTCTCAGGAACTACTTAATTGATTCACACCATATATGCAAAAGGCACGAGTCCGAACTGAGGACTACCTCTTTGCCAAATTTGGTGTCATTCCGTTCAGCGGTTCGGGCTGTAGCTGCGACAACAGATCCAATGGGAAATTGCATGCGGGAAATGCGTTTTGGGACCCCCCTTTTTTCTTAGCCCCCGCTTGACGAATCACCACGAGGTCGGAGCGGAGCTGGCCAAAAGTTTGGAAAATTTAGCAAGGATTCGTCAACCGGCACCAGACTTATTGGGAATAGAATGTTGCGGATTTCCTATGGAAAATAGGTCCTAACTATAACTACCTACTGGCGACCGCTAGTAGGTAATATATACGCACGCGCTCTGGGGTCCTTGAGGGTGGGACTATTAAGTGCTTATCACTTTGAGTGTACCCCTGGAAAAGAACTAGGATTACAGGTAAGTAACTATTCCTTCCCTCTCTTCTGCTTGTGATTCCAGCCTGTCTGCTAAAACAAAAAAGCAGCCCCACTCTAGTGTGACTATTTACCCTTCAAGAACTGTTTCCTCTTTGAAGCTCACCTTTTGGGCTCACACCTAGTCTGGCCATCCTGCCAAGAGTAGATCACACATCTTTCAGTGCCAGGTCCTTTGTTCCTCATCTGGAGAGTTATCAAGAAGACTGTCTTGAGGACAACAACCATGTGCAACTTTAAACTGATGCAGGGAAAAATGGTAACAAAGTAGCAACTATCCAAAGTTGTCATTTGTGAAACCGTTTCATTAAATTCGACAACAAGCTTTTACTGCAATGATTTTTTTGCCACCTTTATGTATCAATTTTTGGGGTCCCATTTAGATATTTGCACTGCTGAGTTTTCAGTGTACAACTCTGCTTGCCAATGGGGCTACTAGCCTTTCCACAGATAAAATGACAATATATTGTTTTTCTGTGAGGACATGTGAAGTTAACAGAACACGTCTTTGTTCTAATATAATGCACCCTGCCTTGCAGGCTATGTAAGCATGCTTTAGGGTGACTTATAACTGTAAAAAGGGACGCTTGGGCTTTGCCGTTGTTTTAAATGGCAAAGAAGGGACACTTAACTTAAAGGCCCTAGGTACCTCTGACACCATATACTAGGAACTTGTAAGTAAGTTAATGTTTACCAATTGTGGTTAGACCAATTTGACATGTAGCCTTTCATTGGTCAGGGCACTAGCACTGAGGCCTGATTGGCAGGACTCAGTGCACATTGAGTCGAAAAACCAGCCGCATCAGTCCAAACGCTTCGAGGTGATCATGGAAAGAGGTACATTTCCTTACAGGAACCAAATACCCCTTTGAAAATATTATTAGAGGCCACCTTTCAGCCCTAATCCTTCTCTGAAGTAGCTCCTAATTACACATTAACCCCTATGTCTGATGCCGCGAGTCATTTCATTACAATGTACTGATGAATAGGTTATATAAATAGTATGCGAATACAGCTGTGATATCTTTATTTTGCAAGTATTCAAAATAGTCAAAGTTAAAGTGTCAGTAAATCTCCTTCATGTTTTCATAGTGATCAAAACAATGCATTTTGGGTAATGTGCATAACACCAAGAGTTAAATAAAAAAAATAATTTTTGCATTATCTTGATGATCATAAAATATATTCTGCATATATTTAGCTCTTTATTTAAACCACCATGTTTCAATTGACTCACTGGAGCAAAATCAAACAAATATTCAAACCTTTTCACTGTTTTGACCTATAACAGCTTCGCTTACTCAACCTCTCCAGAAACCGTATTTTTGTGCTGTCTCGTGTGAGATAGAAGCAGAAACTGTTGATAGTTATTGCCATTCCCTTCAGATATTCTACCCAGTTGGCAAAACACCACCCCTGCATTTAGGACACACAGCTCCAACTATAGCTCGCAGTAGTTACTCATCACCAAAACTATCTTTGAAAGAGTAATTACATGTGTTGGAATAATTAATGTTAAAAATTCTGAGTAAGCTGGACAGGGCTACCTTTGAATTGAGTAGCTGGATAGCAAACTTAGATCAATTTCTGAAGCTTATGCAGCCATTAGATTTGGCTTTCATGAATTATAAATTGCAGCATATGTCCCTACAAATGACTCTGGACTCTGCTGCGCTCGCGCATCAACAGGGACTCGTGAATACCCTTTACACTATTGCCTGTTTCTTAAACTGTTTTTAAAAACTTTAAAAGATGCAGCAAATTGCTGTACTGGCTTGCCTCCTGGCAAACGGGATAATTCCTGAAATCATGGACGAGCATGGCCACCTTCACCTGTCCCTCTGTGACATTGCGCAAACATTTGCGGACTACTATAGTCGCTTGTACATGGCGACCCAACTGACGGAAGCTGAAGCAAATTCTCATTTCCTGCATGAAGTACCTCTTACTTGCTTGTTGCACTCTGAAGCTCAGCTGCTGGACCAGCTAGCACAAGCTGAAGAGGTAGGAGCAGCTATTTCTGCCATGGCGTCTGGAAAGACCCCTACGCCCGACTGGTTTTCCACAGAAAACGATTCCACTTTCTATGAAATCGCAACTCCCAGTCTCCTATCACTATATGAAGAAATAGCAAAGGCTGATACCTTACCACCTGAGATGGAGACCGCTATCATTGTAGCAATTCCAAAGACACAACTCCTGCCAACCTCCTGCTCCGACTATCGTCCGATCTCTCTTATCAGTGGTGAGGTCAAGGTTTTTGCTGTGATTCTCTGCTGACCTCAAGCCAGTCCTCTGCACGCTTATACATCCTGACCAATGTGGTTTCATGCCGGCCAGGAGTATGCAACACTGCTTCCGCCGACTCCACGTCGTCCTGGCTCATTGATACCTGCCTTCACGTTGATTAGCTCTGCTTTTCGTTGATTTTGAGAAAGCATATGATACATTGGATTGGGCATCCTTGGAGTGCGTGTTGCTGAGGGCAGGGTTTGCTTCCGCTTTTGTGGTTTCTTCCGCTCCTTGTGTGTTAGACACCCACCACCTGTTTCTGGATCAATGGCATGATTTCCAAACTCTTCCCTATCGGATGGGGAAAGTCTGCAAAGTTGCCCCCCTGTCTTCCCTCTTTTTTCCTTGGCGATCAAACTGCTCATGAGTCTCCTCCTTCATGATGCCCAGCTAAGAGGGTGGTGTTGGGATGAGAGTCATGAAGATCGCATCATGCTCTACGATGTCCTTCTTCCCAGCAGATCTGGCACTGAGTGGACCCTTTCGAGGACACATCGGGCCTTCACGACACACAACCAAAACCATCTTGGTGCCATTAAAGCCGACTATTTGTCACGGCAGACTGCCATCCCTGTGCGCCACCTCAGCTTCAAGTATCTGGGTATGAGTGGTGCTCCACCCGAGTTGGCCTGGACACTTAACCTCACACTTGACACAAAAAACTAAAAATGATCTAAAAAAATGGCACCTCTCCAGTTTCATGTCTTCGGAGTGCCCCTGACCTCAAGGAACACAGGAAAACAGGTAGGGTTTTTCGCTTTATTTGTAGCTTTTGCCTTGTGCTTACAGGCATGTTTTCTCTGATCCCTGGTATCCCACAAATGCCCCGTACCCTTCCCTGACGGGAAGTGGTGTCCAGTGGCTGGCCCCTCCCTTAGTTTGTGTGCAGGGTCCTAGTGCCCTGTGCACCACATCCAGATATCTTCCCCTTTGAGAGGGGGACGGTGAGAGGGGGGACGGACGGGGTGAGAGAGGGGGGACGGACGGGGTGAGAGAGGGGGGACAGACTGGGTGAGAGAGGGGGACGGACGGACGGTGAGATATAATCCACAAGGACTATGAGGGTCCATACTTCTGTCTCTCACTATACATAAAGAGGACGTATAACACTAACGAGTACACTGACCTTGTAGAGCATCTCCGGACGAGATAAACATGAGGCACCACTCCCCACAGCCCTAGTTGCCCTTCAAGCACTACACCACTCTCCAATTATTAATTGGAGAGATCTGTGATCTAATCCCGTGTTATGAAATGGCTATCTGTCCACACAGCGCTCCTTGCCACCCTTCTTCGTTGGCCCCAATACGCAGAAAGACCATACCGCAAATATGCCTATTCTTCAAACACCGTGTGTTATGAAGTATGTCTTACAATCTGATTCTTGTGTCTGCTCCATTTCCCGGGTCATTGAAGTACATTACCCATGATCCAATGGGAATTTTTGTAGTCCCACGCTACGTAGAACGCTGGTCACGCCGCACACTGATCACGTGATGTGTAACGGACAAGCAATTACCGATCAATGCTGTAAATCAAATACCGGTGCCGGCCAGCCACACTAGACCAAAAGCTGGAAGTCTCAAAGGGAATTTCAGGCTAGTAGCGGGGGGGGGGGGGGGTCACACCCTTGATGGAGTAAGTGGCACCAGTCCGATGCCGGGGGGAGGGTCGCTCGCTACCTACAAGGTAAGATCATCCTAGACCCTCATGCTCTGATACCTGCCGCTCTGCTTCCTTCCATGATTTTTGCTCTGTGTGGGACTATACGGTGCCTCACCCCCTCTCCCGAGGTACTTGACACCTATTAATTGTGGGTGAGTATTGTTATACATATTTTTCTGCCACATTATTAGTTTGTGTTACCAAGACAACATAATCTAAATGTTTGTTTTGTAAGATCTCAGTGATCGCTGTATACTGTGATCGCTGTATACTGGGAGTTGTGAACCTCCTTACTTCAGGCACTCTGCACAAAAATTGCACACTAATATAGTGTAACTGGGTCTATGACTATATTTATCCAGAACAGACTACACACATAATCTGTGTGGCTGAATGATAGTCATGAGAAGGAATACACATATATCGTCACAAATAGATGCACAAATAATTTGAACAATGGTCTCAAGTAGAGACCTCTTTTAAATCTGCATGCAGTGGGAGATGCCTGCTTCCTTAATATCTTCAGCAATATGTTTTTCTACTCTATAACCATGCTCTATGTATGCTTAACATAACACCTGCCTTGAATTTTTTCAATTGCAGGTGTCTCCTTAAAAAAAAAAAAAGACGGGCAAGTATTGGCACTGCCCCTATACAATTGAACTGCACTATTCTCACAGCTGTTAATTTGACCTACAAACCAGGGAGGAATTTTTCTGATACCCTGATGAAAGCCCCGGACCTCTTTAGGCCTTAGAGTCGGGCTGAAACATGTTGGTCTAGATTAGGGTCATAGGACCATAACAGTCTACGTTGGCCACAAGCTTTTGATTGTCTAACCACCATCTCCACAACTCGAGGGATACCTAGGAGAAGGTGAGCCCCCTAGTCACCCTTCTAATAAGTGCTCCCCGAAATACGGTCAAGCCCACCCTGACCTTTAGGAACCTGATGATCAAGCATTAGTGTGTGAGGGTTACATATAAAAAAGGAATTTTATTTCCTTCTCCTCATATGTCATGCGGAGTTAGCATTCCCACGTGGGGAGACCTACTCCTCTACCTTGTCCTGTGCATTATATATAACAAACCCCAGGACCCTTGGTGGAATACTTGTTGGTTAATTTGAAGTGGTTGGGGCAACTGGTATAAAGTTTTTGTATCGTTCTACTGCTTTTCTTTGTCTTCTCTGAATGCTGTCCTATGGTGCTTTGTACTTTTGTCTTTTGGTATTATGTACTTTCTTGTGTCTTCTGAGTGTTTGCACTCTGCAAAATTCATTAAAATGGATTTAAAAAAAAAAGCCTAAAAGATAGTCATTAGTACATGTATTTACTGACACGAATGGGTAATAGTTTTCATGCCAAGAGGCATGTCTAGCGGTGCTCTCAAAAAGGGGGAGATACACCCTACATCCCCCAATTGCATCCTAGGATTGACCAACAAGACTTGATAATGAGGCACACACAATGTTTCACAAATGAGTACAAAAACAGTTTCAAGAACATCTTTTTTTTGGTTTGTAGATTTATTTTTGGGTACTTTGACCTCCTCTTAGAACTTTAGCCAACACATGTTTCGTCATATGGGGTGTATCCCAATGACTTCATAAAGGCTACAAATAATAAGAAATATCTACCATTGCAATGTTGATTACAAAGCATGTGAATACAAAACAGTTCAAAATCCCACTCTGTGATAGTAGTGCATGGTATTACCAAAGATTGTGAACATAAGTACTTGGTTTGACAGATGAAATCTATTTTTGATTTGTAGAAACCCAGACGCCAAACATTTTTGGGGAAAGTTGTTAATGTATTCCATTTAAGAATTGGAAATGTCTTCTAATCTGCATTTCCTGTATCATGTATGCAATTAAACTTCTTTTTAGGAAGCAAGTTAATATCCTATACCGGTCATTCATATGATTGTGTGACATGCACAATTTCGTTTTTAATTTTCATTTTGTATTTCATTTGAAATTGACGGTGAAAGGAAAGTTATTTGCCTCCAGTAAACCTTAAATCCCATTAAAAGTGACTAGCACGATGGATGTTTGTTCACTAATCTATGTAGTCCAAGGATTGAGTGTACCACCAAAAGGGTATAAAGGTACCTAAATGAATTTGATAGTCTTTTTATTCAGTCCTGTGGTAAGGAATGCAAGGAATGTGTCAGCCAACAGCCAAACTCAATTGAACCATGCATATAATGAGATATATATCTATATATATTACCTACTGGCGGTCGCCAGTAGGTAGTTATAGTTAGGACCCTCTTTCCACAGGAAAACCGCAACATTCTATTTTGAATAACTTTGGCGCCGGTCGATGAATCCTCGCGAAATTTTCAAAACTAATGGGGCGCTACGCTCCGCTCCTACCCTGAAAGTCTCGGGGGGATTCGTCAAGCGGGGGCTGAGAAAAAAGGGGGGTCCCAAAACACGTTTCCCCCATGCATTTTTCCATAGGACCTTTAGACACAGCTACAGCCCGAACGGCTGAACAGAGTTATTTGAAATTTGGCAGAGAGGTAGTCTACAGGTCAAGGAAGTGCCTTTTGCAGGTCTGGTGTAAATCTGTTCAGTAGTTCGTGAGAAAATAGCCTTTAAATCAATATATATATCTGTGGCAGCTTACGGTGCGCTTACCGTGCGCTTACGGTAAGCTTACCGTACGCGTACGGTACCGTGCGCGAGCGCGATTCTGATTGGCTGTTAGATCTTAGTAAACATTCGAATCGGTCGAAACCAGGAAGTGTCGGCCGCCATTTTCTCTCTCGCACTCTGAGGGGAGTGGAGGAAAATCGAACTCAGAAAACAATAAAAGAGGCTTGCTAGCCAGCTCACAACCACCCAGTCATGGTTATAGTGTCCCCAAAGAACCCACAAGCCCAAAAATTTAATTTTTTTTATTTTCGAAAAATCGCCGATTACGCTTACCGTACGCGTACGGTAAAAATAAAATAAAAAAAAAAAAAAAATCCACGTTTTCCACACCCCGTGTGCAAAAGGTGCCAGAAGTGCACCTTTTGTGCATGGCATATAAGTTACAGAACAATCAATAGATAACCTTTTAACAACGATGCATCTAGTGTAATCTTGCGTGCACGGCACTAACTGCGTAAAGTGGGCGCGCGGTGCGCGCACGGAACGAACTGCGTAAAGTGAGCGCGCACGCCACGAACGGCGTAAAGTAACTTAGCATTTAAAAAACCGTAAAAATTCATTGAAAAAACCATTGGTTTCACATACGTTATAGTTAGGAATTAGCATTTAAAAAACCTTGCAAATTCAATGAAAAAACCATAGGTTTCACACAAGTTATAGTTAGCGGACATTTTACTGATAAAAAACCATTGAAATTCCCCCGTTATAGTTAGTGCAGGCAACTATAACTCACGCGACCGCAATCCTCTGCTGATGACATATGTGTCTTTATGAAAAAAAAATATTTGTAATATATGTATAGCTAAAAATTTATGGAAGAAGACATGGGTAAATAAGTGTCTAAATACAGTATTAGCATCAGCAGAGTATTGCGGTCGCGTGAGTTATAGTTGCCTGCACTAACTATAACGGGGGAATTTCAATGGTTTTTTATCAGTAAAATGTCCGCTAACTATAACTTGTGTGAAACCTATGGTTTTTTCATTGAATTTGCAAGGTTTTTTAAATGCTAATTCCTAACTATAACGTGTGTGAAACCTATGGTTTTTTCAGTGAATATATATTACCCACTGGCGGTCGCCAGTAGGTAGTTATAGTTAGGACCACGTTTCCATAGGAAATCCGCAACATTCTATTTTGAATAACTTTGGCGCCGGCCGACGAATCCTCGCGAATTTTTCAAAATAGGTGGGGCGCTACGCTCCGCTCCTACCCTGAAAGTCTCGGGGGGGATTCGTCAAGCGGGGGCTGAGATAAAAGGGGGGTCCCAAAACGCGTTTTTCCCATGCATTTTTCCATAGGACCTTTAGACACAGCTACAGCCCGAACGGCTGAACAGAATTACTTGAAATTTGGCAGAGAGGTAGCCATAAGGTCAAGGAAGTGCCTTTTGCAGGTCTGGTGTAAATCTGTTCAGTATTTCCGGAGAAAATAGCATTTAAAAGCATATATATATCTATATGCGCGCAGGGTGCGCGCACCGTGCGAGCACCGTGCGAGCACCCTAACGTGCGCGAGCGTAATTCTGATTGGTGGTTACATGTTAGTCAACGTTCGAATCGGTCGAAATCAGGAAGTGTCGGCCACCATTTTGTTTGTTTTCAGTGCGAGAGTGAAAAAGGAAGGTGGCGAACGTGAAAAGGGGGCAGGGTAGAGAGTTCCTGACCCCCTAGCCTTTGTCAGGGGGTCCCTGAAGGACCCCGAAGGCAAAAAAAATTTTTTTTTTTAAATCGCGAGGGTGCGATGTAATATGTGACATCAGCAGTGGATTGCGGGCGCGCGAGTTATAGTTAGCTGAACTAACTATAACGGGGGAATTTCAATGGTTTTATACGAGTGAAATGTCCAGCTAACTATAACATGTGTGAAACCTATGGTTTTTTCAGTGAATTTGCAAGGTTTTTTAAATGCTAATTCCTAACTATAACGTGTGTGAAACCTATGGTTTTTTCAGTGAATTTGCAAGGTTTTTTAAATGCTAATTCCTAACTATAACGTGTGTGAAACCTATGGTTTTTTCATTGAATTTCAAAGGTTTTTTAAATGCTAATTTTTGTATTTTTTAATTATATTTATTAAATATTTCTTTTTCAAAAATTTCCCTATGTATACATTTATATATTATCTGTATCCTTTAATTTGGTGTGGCTCAGTTTTTTTAAAAGTTTTAATTAAGATAAAGTTGAACAGCATAGTTAATAACTTCTATTAAGTTATGTCCACTTTTTTTTATATAAATTCTTAGGGTGCGCGCTCAGAGCGCGCACCTAGTACGTTTGCGTACGTACGCATGCTTACATGCGTCATACGTACTCCACGCGGTACACTTCCGTATACGCGTAGAGTACGCGCGCTGACGTTCACGCATACGCGCGTGCTGCGTATGCTCGTTACGTACGCGCATAGTACGTAAGCGCATGCGCGCGTTCGCGCATGCGTAATTGCACCGTGCGCGTAGGGAGCTTGCTCAGTGCACGCACCTCGGGTTATGTGAATAATAAAACAACACTTTTAATTGGTTTTCATTACTTTCAGTTTCAGATTGTTTCAACACCACACCCCCTCATGGCAAGTCATGTGATCCAGAAACATCACTTTTCATTGGTTCAAAGTACTTTTAGTTCCAGATTCTTCCAAAATCACACCCACCCCCCTCATTGTTAGTTCTGATTCCCTAGGAGAAGGAGCTAATCTGTGTGTTGAGATACAATGGCAGAGCAGCAGCCATCTTCTGAGAGTGAACAGGACACTCTTGAGAGACAGAGGCAGAGGAAGCAGAAAGACTCCTTTATATGGCAGTTTTTCACTTTTCCAGAGGGACAAAAGAAGGTGAATGCACCAAAGGTCACCTGCAAACTGTGTCAGCGCGTCTTGTCACTTGGGAATCCTAACAAGAAGTATTCTTTTAGTATTCATACTATGACGAGGCACGTTGAGGCAATGCATCCAGTGACTTTTCGTCGAGCTTCTGGAGCAAACCCTCCACCTGCTCAGCCGACGACATCTGCAGCAGCTCAGCCGAGCACATCTTCGGCAGCTCAGGCAAGCACTTCTTCTGCAGTGGTGCCTTCACCTTCTTCCACACCTTTGGATATTCGACCTTGTTTTGGGAGGATGAGTACACACTGCATGGATTGTGGTCTTCTTATTTCTTTGGGTGAGAGCAGTATTGATCTCATTCAAAGAAAATTTGAGGAGCATCCTTGCGAGAGGCCATAATTTTCTTATTTTTTTTTTTCGTTTTTCTCTTCCTCTGTCCCTACATTAACTCAAGGGCTCTTTTTAGAGCCACCTAAAATCAAAAGACCCCAACTTGTTTTTTAGAATCTATTTTTTTTTTTAGAGTGCGCGCACCCAATGGGTTTTTTTTTAAAACAAAAAAATCATTTTTTTCACCTGTAGTAAACCTTCAGGGACTCCCTGAGAAAGAGAGGGGAGTGGCAAAGTAATTAAAAAAGAGATGGTGTACATTTCACAGATGAAGGGAAGAGAGTCTTCCTATTAAACTTTAAACTCTACATCAGTATTTCTGTATTGGTACCCAAAAAAGATAATAGCTCATTTTAGTGCTGCATTAGAATTGCCTGTATTTACAAGGAGAGGAAAAGACACACAAAGAGGCTTATCCTCTCCTTGTAAATATGGATAAGCACCCTGCGCAACTAGTTCGTCAAGAAAATTGACGTAGTGGTGGCGCAGGTGGCTTGTAAATGTGCCCCAGAGATGTTAAGGAAATTAAGGGTAAAACAGACAAACCAAGAGTGACAGATACAGACACAGAGAGCAAACAACTGAGAAGAAGTAAGGCAGTTAAAGACTAAGACATATGGATACAGAAAAAGAAACATGGATGAAAAATTAGTGATGGAGGTAGTAAAGGTAGGGGAGTAGTATAGAAGGAGTGAGGAAGTTACAAAAGAGTAGTAAAGCAGGAAGAGAGTGAGAAGAGAAATGAGAAAAGTAGAGTAAGGAGAGGTGAAGAAAAAGAAGCATGAAACGAAACCAGTGACACATACAGATATGTTATACTTACCTGACCATCAAAATAAATAATTTCGAATTTAATGTTTTTATTTAATTGCAAAGATAACTGAATAACATCTTCTAAATTTTCTTTCTAGTTCTGAAAAAAAGAAAAAAAGTATTAATATTCAACAATACACTTTATTAAACAGTACATGTTTTTTCATATTTAGCAAAGCAATTTTTTGCCTTTTTTTTGCTGTTTTCAGAATGTTTTGATTTTCACTGAAAATAGTGAAATCAATTGTATTCATCATTTAACAGCGGGCAAAAAAAAAAACAATCAAAGATTGTTTAAAAAAGCCCCAAATGTATCCTCACTAAAACATACCTTAATAGAAATGTTAAAAATACCTTTTCAGAAGAATAACAATTTCCCAAAAATAACGTCTGTAAACCTTGTTACAAAAGAACATTTTCCAAAATAATATCTGTCAAAGAAGTCCACAATTGTTTGTTTTACCTTTCCTTACGGCCAAATGGTAAGTTTAAAATCTCTTGAGCGAAATATGCAATTTAAATCCTTTTAAATTTTAATAATGCTTTCTTCCAATGATGATGTTAGTATTTAAAATTTGGGTTTCAGAAAAATTAGGTAACAATTGGGTAAATCACAAGGCAAACGTTGCTTGAAAATCAATTGAGAATCATTACACAGTGTCCATCCTTTTTCACATTTAAGATAAACTGTGTAATGACCAGAAGTTATAGAAGGTCCATCATGAAAAATTATTGCAACTGCAACAAAAGTTTTTCCAGATATTGATAATTGTTGTCCTGTAAATTTCTTTATTAAGGTGTCCAATTTTGAAACATCAGCTCTACAACGTTGCATCATTAAAATTACATCCTGTCCATATTTCTTTAAAAATAACGTTGACAATATGTCTGATTTACATTGAGAACATTCCATGTTGTGATTAGCATCTTTAACTAATTTACTAAAAGTCACTGTGTTATACTCTCTGGTAATGGTAAATATATGAACCTTTCAGAATCAACATTACTACTGCTTGTGTTCATACAGTTATCACAACAATGTTCCCATTTCTAAGAGACACCAAATAAATTTTCTACTTCTACCCCTTCATCTTCCAGTACCATCAGGATATACATCAAGAATTCCTGTGCATCTTGCTGGACATATTGTGTAAACTGTGTACGTCCAGAACATACATCTAAAAGATTTCTAACATCAGAAGCACTTTCTATTTTAGTTTTATCATTACTCCGCTTCTCATAGAGGAGACTCAGCAAAGAACAGAATCTTTTTTCATGATTTAGTGTTATCTGCTCTTGCAAAAAATCAAGATAAAATACAACATTCAGCACTACATTTGCGTAGCAGTTGACACCAGAGCTATTTTCAAAATGACAACCAACAACCTCTTCCACACTGTCCTTTTTTTTTTTTTTGCTTGCAGTCACATCACTATCTTTTTGTTTTCTCTTCTGTACACCCTCATTACAGATATTCTCAAATCTCTTTTTCCGACAAACACGTTTTTCAAACACAGGATACTGACCTAAATGAGGAGCATAGCTTCTTCTTAATCTATTATACTCCTTTACACAGTTTGCATCAGCGCTTACTTTTGAATCATCAAAGTCTATCGTGAATAAACCAGATAATTTTTTCACGCGTGACAAAGCAACATATGCCATACCTTCTTTAAACACAATAGATCCAATGTTTACAAAAGCACTATCAACAGTTAATCCTTGAGATTTGTGAATAGTTGCAGCATATGCTAGAGAAAACGGAAACTGCTTCCTACGCACATATAAGTCTTTCACAAGCAAGAAATGAACTGAAGAACGACAAATGTCTTTAACCTCTTGTATCTGATCAAATGTTATTTTTAAACATTCAATTCCAACTTTTTTCTGGTAATTAATAAAACCCACAACTGTTCCCATAGCTCCATTCACTAAACCTTTCTCTACATCCAAATTCCGTCTTAAAATTACTCTACAGTTCATACACACACAAAGATTCTTTTCCAAACCTGCTGTTTTTGAAATGTTTTTCTCCAGAGAATCCAATTTAGTACCCAATTTGCCTGTCAATATAACAGTTATTCGTTCATGTTCTATTTTATCCACAGCTTCCAGTTTTATGATCTCTTCATTTTCCAATTTCAAAAGTTCTTGATTGAATACTGAACATTCATGTAGTGTTGGCATTAAGCAGATTACAGTATTTTTATCTGCAATTTCCTTGTATATTTTCTCTGGAACTATTTCTTCTGTTGGAAACAAATTACTCAGCAATCGACTCTGTAATGCTTTTCTGCCATGTTCTGTGAGTAGTCCAATTCTTATATCTTTCAGAATACTTGCATAGTCCTCATCATTGGCTTGCCTCATATTGGTAATGAGTTCCTTATACTCAAAATATGTCCAAATATTTACATTGCCTATACTTCCTAATGACTTTTTTGTGTCTTCATGTGTAAGTGTATGGAATACCGGTTGTCCTTTAACTGGAGTAAGTTGCAAAAGATCTCCAAAAACTATGACGCGTTTTCCTCCAAATAGGACGTCAAAGTCTGTCTTCAGAATTTGCTGCATTCTTAAATGCACAAAGGCAAGCATTAAGTTTGATACCATGCTAACCTCATCAATAATGAGTACTTTCATTTTCTTCAATACTCTTGAAACTTCCAAGCATGCTTCTCCTGCTAGTTTGTGGTACTGTATTTTGTTCTCATGCTCTACTGGGAACATTAGCAAACGATGTAAGGTAACTCCTTTGATGTTATACGCTGCTAACCCAGTTGGAGCAGTAACAACACAAGACAAAATGGAATCCATTTTCTTCTGTAGCTAGCTTCTAATTCCTTTAATTAAGAAACTTTTTCCAGTTCCTGCTTGTCCACTTACATACATTCTCATTGGTTCAAAAGATGTGCATGAGCACTCTTTATTTTCATGTAGTAATCCGTGATCAATTTTTTGTCTGACTTCTTCATAAATTTGTTTTTGTTCTTCATTCAGTTGCTCCTCCAAATATGTTAAGTCTACTAAATCTTCCTGAGCTTGATTCATAGCTGTTTCCACTTCGTTCATAGCGATTGCTGCTTCATTTTCGATGATCGGTTGTCCTAGAGGATCTTGACTGAATGTCCCAGAACTTTGACTGTCTTGAGAACTGTCTCTAGCTACTTCAGCTGCAATTGTTGCTTCTTGTTCAATTTCTTCATTTAACATTTGAACATAAGTTGTGAAAGTACTGCATTCGACGCTGTCTTTGCTAGCATTGAAGGAATCTTCATAGCTCTGAAATTCTCCAAGTAGTTCGTCCTCTGAACGCCATGGTTTAAATAGCTGCAAAAGTGCCAAGTAGTAAAATTCCTTTTTATCAGGAGTGTCGCAACTCAGCTTCCGGTGATTTATCAAACTTCCTTTTGTTTGCTTCACCAAACATCCTTCCTCACCAATGACTTTATATTTTCCATTGTTGATATCTTCTGTGACATTCCGTTTAAAAATAAAGTTCTGCAGCACTTCATAGAGACACATGTTCTCAAGGTGATGACTTCTTTGTGGGTAATATGTGTCCAACATGTATGTTCTTAAAATGTCTGTACTTTCTGGTTCGAACTCTGCTAAATACTCAATTTTTCGAATAGATTTCAGTACCCGATTTCGCATTCCTGCAAGACCTAAACTTGCCCAAATTATTCTTCTGGATTTGGAGTACAGACTTGCAGATGATAACCTATCTGAGCATTCGTAGGATCCAATTTCTCGATGCGATAACATCTTTAAACTGAAACTGTATAGCTTCTTACTGACAGTCTTCTCGTGAGAAATCTCTTCCCACATTTCCTTCAATTCCGTTTTCTCAGATTTAATGATGTAAGATGTGACATACCGAGCAACAGCAATAGAATTGTCAGCCACATACTGTATAGCCATGTTAGCATTCCACATGGATAAAATGACTGGGTTGTAGTCATTTATATATTTTGACTCTTCTTTTCTTCTTAGATTGTAGGTATTTTTAGGCGATTTTCTTGTAATAGTATGTCGCACAGCTGACATAAAACTGTTTACTCTTCCTTTTGAAAGAACAGGTCGTGGAAATCCAAATCGACATTTTGTGTACAATTTATCTTTACTCTTGTACTTTCGTCGACAGTATTTTCCACACCGATGACTTTGGAAACGTAAAACTTGCTCTTTTAAATTTTTCTCTTCTGTGCTTTTAGGTATAGCACATGTTGCATATCCTTCGATGAAACTTAAAACTGCATCATCAGAATCTGTTCCAAATTTTGGAGCATCCTTGATCCACAACAGCATATGAATATGAGGAGCACCTCTGGCTTGGTACTCTTTTCTCCAAAAGAAATCCACAACTTCTCCAAGAGGTGGATTTTTTTTATTGCAGATGAAGGACATCATAGCCTCAAATCTATGATTGAAATATCTGCAAACATTAACCGGATCCAATGAGCACAATTCTCCTGCTGTCTTGTATTGGATGTTTTCAATATTTGAATTTGCCTCTCGAAGAAAATCCAGAAGATCATCCCAAGCGTACACAGCACAGCTTAGGGTAAGGAACCATGTAGGAGTTCCTAAATTACGTAACATACATTTCAATTCTCCATGGCGTCTGTACCAATATTCATTCGTCCCACGCTGACAAGCTATCAAATTGATCAATTGAGATTCCAAATGATCATCTCGTTGTTGCACTTTGTTCATAAAATCCTTTGCAGTCACATTACGTAGATGTACTCCAGTTTTCAAAACGTGATTTACTGCATAAGATAGTGCTGACAAGTCACTTTCAAATAAAAGATGGAACAAATAAGGAATACTTTGACAAAATCTCGGATCTTCTGCATATAGTCTTGTAGTCCGATACTCAGAAGCAGGAATCTGTACTGGACGTTCATCATATCGTCCTCCTCCTGTAGGAAACAGCTGGGGAAAACAACGAGCTTCCAAGCTCTCCTCCCATTCACTCACGGGAGTACCTTGTGCTTTCTTCATCTGAAACAGATCAATAGCGTTTCCCATAACTTCTTTAGAATGTAGAGGATGTATGCTGAAATGTTCATAAATGTATTCTTCTTTTGACTTATCCACTTTTTCAAGTTGCCCAGTTGGTATTCCTGTCTTTTAGTATTTCTTCTTCATCTTCATCCATATAAATGGCTTCATACCATTTATTATTTTTTTTCAAATATACAAATTTGCTCTTTGTACTTTTCGTACATCCACCAGCTCCTGCCAAATTTTCTTATTCTTTGTAGGTACACCATTAACCAGAATAACTAATGGTTCAGTTTCCAAAGTATCTGCATCAATTGTTTCCATATTTTTTTTTTCAAATCCAATGGGAAATAGACAACTCTTCCTTTTAAACCTCTTTGTAAATCCGAAGGAGGTAATTTACCAGTTTTTGGCTCCATACGCACTATGGTCTGAAACGGATGGACACATTGAATGAGTATAGACTCATACGTATTTAAATCACAAAGTTCTGGAGGAATATCAATCAATTCTAAATTATTATGTACAGCTCTAGCTGGCATTCTATTTTCTTCTAACTTGTTATAACAGTATTTACAAATACGCTGATCTTCACCCAAATCAAAACAATTTTCCAGAAATATATATGTTGCAAAATCTTTCCACTTATAATTATCTTCATTTTCACTTTTTTTATACAGATCAACATTCCTTGTTTGATTTTTGTAATGGCTTCTCCGGCAACAAATACAAGTAATATTTGGTCTTTCATTAGAGATGATAGTAAATTTTGTCATTTCATCCTCAAAATTTTTACTAACAGTGAGTTCTACATTCTCTTCCACATTTTCATCAATCACTGTCATTTTCTACACTTTCTTGCTCTGGACCAAAGTAACAAAACTGAATCTCATCAGTAACCTTCACTACATCTTATACAGATCCACGGAACAGAGCATTATTCAACTCATTTAACTTTAGTGCTGGACTTTTAGCAAAATACAATGTTCTCACAAACTTTCTCATTTCAGTATGATGAACAGCCAGCATCCTAAAATGGTGAAAAACACTTTGACACACTTTCCTAGATAGACAAGCCAGAGAATGTCCTTGCAAACCAGTATTCTCTCTCACTCTGCATGGATCTAGTCTTTGAAGCACCTTAATTTTCTGTTTAACACTCTTTTTACTATATTCTCTTAGAAAGTCACGTAATTTATCAATAGATTCCTGACGCACAGTACAAATACTACTACAATTCCAAGTGTACACTGGGGCTTTAGGACGTCTTCCCATAACCTCATCAGCCATCACTTGTTCCTCATTTCTTGGAACCATTTTCTCCTTTTCCATTACACAACCATCCTTAACTTCATAAGCTCTACCATTGGTGTCAACTGCATGCAACAAACTATTAATTTGAAGATAACTCTCTTCATTAAAAAATGGTTCAGTACTTGAACTATGCTTCCATTCTCCTAAGAACACTTTACAAAAGTTTTTTTTTTGACTTCTCTTTTCCTTTTGCTTTGTGACTTCATTGCATTCACTAATTTATCTAATCTACGCATCCTGTTCAAAATTAAAATGAATAGTTTTTTTTTTTATTTCTAATGCCTTGGTAGCAATACTTTCAATTAATTTCTTTTCTTATAAAATTTCGTTTTCTTATATTTTTTCATATCCTTCAGCAAATTTAACATCACTCTTCTCTGAAACATTTTCGACGAATGTGTTTAAGATCTATTTTCCGTGTTAAGTCACTCTTCCTAACTTCTGAGTCTATATTAGCATTTTGTTTTTGCTGTCGACTCTGTTGTTGTTTTGTACTTGAAACACTGTTTGAATGTATCTTTTGATCATTTGGGTTTTTTTTTAAAGATCTTTTTTTTAAATTCTTTAGTTTGCTTACCAGAAGACTTTTTCTGTTTTCCAACACCTGCTTCGCCTCCTATTTTTTTTTTATCAGTCGTCTTCAAATATAGTTGTTGTTTCTTTTCTGTTTCTTGACTTTATAGGCATCTTTATATTTTTTCACTGTTGCTCAGCAATACCTGCAAAAAACAAAAAAAAAATACCTTTATGTAATTTAAATTCATTACAATTTTTTTTTTAATCTTTTCAAATCCTATCACATGAGCTGATCCTTTCCTACGAGTCAAGCTCTTACAAAATAGAAGAAACATGAATTAAATCTCTGACAACAATTCCTGTGTGCACACAGACTCATGGTGTGATTCTAGGCAGAAAAAGATAGTTGGCAATTTGAATGCACATTTACTTCTGTTGAGGAGCAAGTGATAATTACTGTAACAGCCTGACACATGTTCCTTCTAGTTTAGACAGGCAGAAAGGAGCACATGTCCTAACAGCTCCTTGAGACCATGACCATGTGTAAGAGGGTGAGTGATTAGACTAGAGCAAAGGAAATGAGCCTTGGTGACGTTGAATCTGTTTGCGTAACACACTGCTATCTGAAACACCACACAGAGCTGACTATTACGCATGAGTGTAGCAGAAGCTGCTGCGTGTGTGCAAAGAGTGTTTCTGGAGACTGTGTATTGTCAGCTGCAAGAGATCTGCATGGAGACTCCCACAACTGCATGAAGAGTACAGACATGTATGTAAGAGTACATGTGTGGTAAGGGTTAATTGGAGTTTTCAACATGTAGGAACCACCTCAGCCGTTGCAAGAATTGATGACAAATCTACCATGCTATTTTCAAATGTGTTTGCATTTGCCTCACATTTTTGAGATACTGATTTCTGATGCTGAGTGCTAACCAACACATTGGAAGAAAACGAGCTGGGCCTTTCCTGAAAGTTTTACAGAACAACAGCAACACAAATTAAAACGCTGACAACAATTCCTGTGTGCACACAGACTCATGGTCTGATTCTAGGCAGAAAGTGATATTTCCTTTGGCAATTTGAAAGCACATTTACTACTGGGGTAGAGCAAGTGATAATTATTGTAACAGCCTGACGCATGTTCCTTCTAGTTTAGTCAGGCAGAAAGGAGCACATGTCCTAACAGCTCCCTGAGGCCATCACCATGTGTTACAAAAAACAAGCTGCCCCTTTCCTGCGAGTGCAAGAGTAATAGAGCAAGACCAACCCGAATCAAATCTCTGTTTACATTTCCTGTGTGCTCACTGTCTCATGGTATGATTCTAGGTAGAAAACAGTATTCCTGGGTGATACCAGTACACATTAACTTATAATGAAGACATACTCCATAATATATAACATGTTCAAGCCACTTAAATATCTTCCTTAACATAAAATGTAAAACACAACTTTTAAAGTGGTAGGAAAATGTACCATACTATTTTCAAATGTGTTTGCATTTGCCTCTCATTGGTCAGTAAATGATTTCTGCTGAATGCTAACCATCACACTTTAAGATAACAAACTACCCCTTTTCTGCGAGTGCAAGGCTAACAGAACAAAAGCAACACAAATTAAATCTGTCAACAAATCCTGTGTGCAGACAGACTCATGATGTGATTCTAGGCACAAAACAATATTCCTCACTGATACCACTACACCTTAACTTACAGTGAAGACCTACTCCATAATATCTTACAAGTTCAAGATAGTTAAATATCTTCTAAACCACAAAATGTAAAACACAACTTTAAAACAAGAATGACAATTCTATTATTTATATCAAAATACACCACATACTTCCCCTCTCAAACTCATAACTCACCTTTAAAATTAATTAGTTGAGAAAGAAATGTGGCACTCAAACAGCAGATTATCAGAGCCAGAATCTCAGAGCTATACACCTCTCTCCACAACCAGTAAAGGGCAATTTTTCCCCTCTCTTTTTTCCCACATATACATGTTAATGTAAAATCACAGTCCTTCCCACATTTTTTCAAATGGAATCACACATTTCTATTGGTTGCAACTTTCAACCCCTTTGCAAATCATCCCTTCCCCCAACATGACTTCTGCCTGCTACCATAGCAACAGCTCATGGAACACAGGTGTGAGCAGAGAGGTCAGTAGTTCAGCACACAATGTTTCTAATCCTTAGAGCAAGAGTGCTTGACTTTTCAAACCTAACAGCAAATCCAAAGTACTGTTCAGTGGGAACACATTTTTCTGAACCAATCCAAGACATGCTTTTAAAAATGTAGACATACAGCCTAGTTTTTAGTGTAGAATGGTTTGAAACAGCCAATGAGTTCTTTTTATTAAAAAAAATCATGTATGCCTCCATTTTTCAACTTTCTTTTCATATTGCCATTCTACTGAAAGACACCTCCTGAGTGCATCCTGTTCTCCTTGAAAGATGTTCAGTGTGGATTGTAGGTCATAGCTATGTCTTCTGGAGTGAAAAATTTGCAGAAAAAAGAGGTATGGTGAGAGACCTTGCTTTGCCAAATGTAGACATTAAATGGATTGGTCAGAGAGGGTTAAAGTGGCACCAATTAATGCCTTTGGTGAAAACCTTTCTACATCTCCCACAGCCTAACCTTATTATTGTGCACTGTGGTGGAAATGACCTAGGCACTTTAACTGGGGTAGGTCTGGAAATGCTTATTAAGGACACCTTTGTGCAATTGATGTCGCTTTTTCCTCAATCTGCCTTTGTATATTCTAACATATGCCAAAGGCAAAAGTGGAACTGGTCCAACCAATTTTGTCCGCAGATTGACAAAGCAAGAAAGCACGTCAATAAGTCTGTTTCTGCTTTCCTCAGAGACTATGGTATGGGTTCTATATACCACAACAACTTGCGTTACAACATGCAAGACATTTATAGAGGAGACGTGTACATTTCAATGATGAAGGGAACAGAGTCTTCCTCTTGAACTTTAGACTCTGCATCGGTACTTACTTGTAGGTACCAAAAAACACTCAATGAACACAAGGGCTCTTTTTAGAGCCACCTAATATCTAAACACTTAAAAGTGATTTTTATTTCTATTTTTTTAAAGGCTTTTTTTTGGGTATGCGTAGAGTGCGCGCACCTCACGATGTTTTTAAAAAAATTAAAATCTTTTTTTTTGCCCTTCGTGGTCCTACTGTGCCCCCCTGACAATGGCTAGGGGGTCTAGAACTCCCTACCCTGCCCCCTGTTCATGGTCTCCACCTTTCCTTTTTAGTGCGACAGACAAAATGGCGGCCGACACTTCCTGATTTCGACCGATTTGAATGTTTACTAACATGTAACAACCAATCACAATTACGCTCGCGCACGGCAGGGTGCGCGCACAGGGCTTGCTCAGTGCGCGCACGCTGCGCGCGTATAGATATTGATATGCTTTCAAATGCTATTTTCTCAGGAAATACTGAACAGATTTACACCAGACCTGCAAAAGGCACTTCCTTGACCTTATGGCTACCTCTCTGCCAAATTTCAAGTAATTCTGTTCAGCCGTTCGGGCTGTAGCTGTGTCTAAAGGTCCTATGGAAAAATGCATGTGGAAAACGTGTTTTGGGACCCCCCTTTTTTCTCAGCCCCTGCTTGACGAATCACCCCGAGACTTTCAGGGTAGGAGCTGAACGGAGCGCCCTATTAGTTTTGAAAATTGCGCGAGGATTCGTCAGCCGGCGCCAAAGTTATTCAAAATAGAATTTTGAGATTTCCTATGGAAACACGGTCCTAACTATAACTATCTACTGGCGATATATATATATATTTTTATATATATATATATATATTCACTTAAAAAACCATAGGTTTCACACATGTTATAGTTAGGTGGACATTTCACTCGTAAAAAAACCAATGAAATTCCCCCGTTATAGTTATAGTTAGTTCAGATAACTATAACCCGTGCGACCGCCACTCTATCACAAGGATGATGTCATCAGTGATGTCATGAGTGATGCCACTGACCATGTCATGAGTGATGCAACGTCATGAGCAGTGGATTGCGGGCGCACGAGTTATAGTTATCTGAACTAACTATAACGGGGTAATTTCATTGGTTTTTTACGAGTGAAATGTCCACCTAACTATAACATGTGTGAAACCTATGTTTTTTACTGAATTTGTACGGTTTTTTAAATGCTAAGTTATGTATTATTATATTTGGTTTTTTTAAAGGTTTTTCACCGTGCGCGCACCGCGATTTAAAAAAAAAAAAAGTTTTGTTCACCCTTCGGGGTCCTTCAGGGACCCCCTGACAAAGGCTAGGGTCAGGAACTCTCTACCCTGCCCCCTTTTCACGTTCGCCACCTCTCTTTTGGCGGCCGACACTTCCTGATTTCAACCGTTTCGAACGTTGACTGACATGTAACCACCAATCAGAATTACGCTCGCGCACGTAAGGGTGCGCGCACGGTGCGCGCACGGTGCGTGCTTAAAGATATTTATGTACTTTTAACTGCAATTTTCTCAGGAACTACTGTACAGATTGACTCCATATATGGAAAAGGCACATGCCTGACCTGAGGACTACCTCTCTGCCAAATTTCAAGTATTTCTGTTCAGCCATTCGGGCTGTACCTTCGACTAAAGGTACTATGGGAAAATGCATGGAGAAAACGCGTTTTGGGACACCCCTTTTTTCTTGGCCCCCGCTTGACGAATCACCCCGAGCCTTTCAGGGTAGGAGCTGAGCGGAGCGCCCCATTAGTTTTGAAAAATTCGCGAGGATTCATCAACCGGCGCCAAAGTTATTCAAAATAGAATTTTGAGATTTCCTATGGAAACTCGGTCCCAACTGTAACTATCTACTGGCGACCGCCAGTAGATAATATAGAGATATATATAGTTTCGCATACCTCTATGCTAGTTATACTTCCGACCCAGAATAAGAGCCTGTATCAGTATCGTCACAATGCCCAGTAAGACACAGTGGTGAGTCCTCCAGACACTGTATTCCACTGTTGCGGTCAGTCCATCACCCACGGCCCGCTTTTTATTATTTAAGGAGACTGGGAGAGTCCTCCCTACAAAGCAAGAATAGCTATAACTAAGATTTCTCCCTCTTAGTCTGTGCTTGATTGTCAGTGAAATGTATCGTAAAAAATGAAACTTGCTTACCTAGTAAGGAAACCAGTGGTACTCGTCTGAGCAAGTCACCTGCAGACTGACGACTGACCCGAGCAAGATACCTACACAATGTCTTTGCAGTCACGGCCTGCATTGCTTGCTGGTGGGGGGGGCTGGCGCGAGGGGTCGTGAGTGGGGGGTGGTATGGATGGGGGGGATTGCGGGAAATTTTTAAATAAACGTGCTTTCCTTTCTGCCTGGTCCTGTTACTTCTCGGCGCCTGCTTCCAACAGGAACAGGAAGCAGGCAGCCAGGCTCCCTCCGGACTCCTCCCCTAAGCCAATCACAACACTGCAGCACTGAGATTGGCCGGGACGCCGCCCAGCCAGGGGCTAATGGGGTGGGCATGGCATCCAAGTAGTCTGCTATGCAGCCTGCATGGAGAAAGGGCAGATTGCGCATGACTGGTTTGCGCCGCCCCAGATTGCCGTCCAAGCAGTCTTTGCGCACTCAGGAGTGTGCAAACCCCCCCCCCCCCCCCCTTAGTGGAGGAGTCATCTGAAAGCAAGGGCAGACTGGTCTTGACAATCCGAATAGTCATGGTAGTAAAGTGAGCCAGTATATTGATAGCTTGTGTAACATTTTTTATGTACTTATGAATAGTGTACGCCTAACCCACAATTAGAGTACCCTTTGGCATCTGTAACGTTTAGCTTACTCATTTCCATTGAAAACCACTGTAAAGCGCTCTGATACCCGATACCTTCGGGTCAAGTCCGCGCTATATAAAACTCTGGGAAGGGAGGGGGTGGGAAGGAAGTTATGTTCTACACGAAATCTGAAAATTGACAGCCCGCATTTCGCAATTTCATTTGTATATTGGACAGAGTGGAATCAACTGGTGTTTTTTTCCAGGATTCCTATGAGGGATGTGGATTACTTAGCATTCAAATCCAAAGGGGTTCCTTCCTGACTCCAAAACACCTTCTTTTAATTCCCTTTTTGTTGTTGAAAGAGGGGCATCACATTTAAAATTATGCAAATTCAATATTGCGCAAGTATTAACCATTATCTAACTCGTCCTGCTAATACTCTATTACAAAATTATTTTACGCACAGGTTTGAGACTTTTGACAATTGTACATTTTTATTAAGCATAGCTAATAAATCCGTAGTATACATTAAAATGATTTTACATTAATCCCTGCCTCAGCGAATGTTCATAACAATTTTAGGAACAGGAGAATAATACACTTCTAGTATTAGAAAAAAGTGAATAAAGTTCAGGTTTTTGTGCAAATTGCGTTAAAAATGTTGTAAAACGGCAGTTCAAAATGTCTGTTGAATGAAAATATGCGAACACTGCCTTTCTATGGGTTTGAATGCCTCATTGATTAAAAAGTGCTCTGAGACACATACAGGTTGAATGGAACAATAGTTTCCTTCCCTAAGTGGAAGCCTTCATACTGATGATTCTACGTCATGAAGCCAAGGCACAGTGCGGGTGAGTCCAGGAAGTAGGTGCCTGATAAAGGACACTTTTTATTTTTTTTATTGCTTGAACCATCTGGCGTCCAGATAAGGCTAAGGTTTGAGTACTTTATAATCTAGCGGACAGTGCCTCTTTATCGCTGACTGCAGAGATTTTCTTCATGCTGTTTATTCCTTTTTTTCCTCAAAGCCCCCTGGGGAAGAGTCAAGTCCAACAGTGTTTGGACACTCAAGTCATCAATAGTGGGGTTTAGGTACTGGCGAGCAGGAAAGTTTGGGCTGTTTTGGATTTCGTGCCAGAGGGCTTTCAATCAATCAAAGATATCGCACATTTTTTCTGTTAGGTTTGAATTGTTTATGCCAATTTTGGCCCTATTTAAGCTATTCACCATCCTCAAGGTCCCTCTAATTTCTCTTCTTGCTGAGATACAGGGCGTTTACCCAAAAGGTCTGTTTTGTTGTGTTTTTTTTTCTCTTCCCAGACCATCATCTGGTAGGACTTATTTATACTCTTTAACTTACTGGAATCCGAGGATTACTAGGCTGCTTCAGAGCCATTCTCAACATTCTATTGTGATTCCCCTTTACAATTTGACAGTTTTTGGATCTTGAGAGCCCATTGTCACTTGATCCATGGATGGGAAAGTTTTGGGCGAATATTTGCTTATTAGATTTATTATAAAGTTCCCGTTTGGAGATCAGGGTTAGATGTTTCTTATTAAAGCAATATCTGATGAGGTCTCCTGCAGCTTCCCAAGTGGCACTTACAGTGTCAGTCCACCGTAACTTCTTAAAGTTGGTTTCCTTTTCCACCGGCAACTTGCCTGCTAATGGAGGAGGCATTTAACATTTAGCTTTCTTATGTGTAGGCTGTGATTACTTTTGGCCATTTTTTTCAATCTGAAATGATGTTATTAAAGTAGGGGGAAGGATAGCTTCTGTGAAGCTGAGTATAGAGTGAGAATCAGATGTTTAGTAGGCCCACACTGGAGGGGAATTCAATTGATATCTGCCATTTAATACTCTTGGTGTAGGGGATTCAAAGTCTTTCACCAGTGAGACTGCCTTTGTGTCCTATTTCTTACAATTCCTTCTGTTTGATTAGGAACAAGCCAGTGTTGGTCCTGCTGTATGATGCAGTATTCCCAGGCAAAAGGCCACAGCAGGTTCATATTAAAGTCTCCTGTTACTATGACATCTGGAGACATTGGGTCATGTAAGCTGTTTAGTAGAATGTTTGATAGTTTAAATGACAAGGCTTTCCTTGATCCTGGATCCGTATGGATATATAGGCTGACTGATAAAAGGGAGCTATCAAATTTTGCATGACACTTCAGCAGCTTAATAATTAAGATTTTCACGACCTAAATCCCCCAATTCACTTTCTATCTTAAGTGAGGCTGCCACAAAGATTGCCAGACATCCCTTTGAGCAACCACACCTCCTGGTTTTGTAATCTCGGCTGAAATATCCTACAACCCCATTGATGGATAATGGTAGTGTCACCCATATTCCATGAGCAAAGATTCCTTAAGTTGCATGCTTGGTCTGTCTTGCGGCTATGGATGTCAACATGTCAAGACTGACTACCGACATGCAGGGACGCTGACAGCCAAACTAACTCCAGTTGCATTACTCTGAATATGTCTGAGGAATGCATATTATTTTTGGGAAAAGGAGAGACCATGTTTAATTTACTAATAGGTTTTCTAAGAATGGAGTAAACCTTTCTTTTAAAGTACATGGTGTGGGCTGCTTTTGATGGGCGAGCAGGTACAGATATACCCCTGGGCGGTGTGTGCTGATTCTAATTCCCCCAGTGGTGGAAACACTCTCCAGGAGGACTTTCCTGGCCTTCAAGCTTGAGTCCCATGTCACACGGGTAGACTCCTGTGGGTTGTCTTCAGTGGGGTCAAAGAATTCAAATGACTGTCTGCAGAGGTCATCTTCTTGAGAGTTGGCACAGCCTGGAGTAGTTTTAAAATCTTGTCAAGATTTAAGATACTATGCCTACCCCATGACTAGTATTCTGGGCTGAGGACACTTTGGTTGCTGTGCATGGAGTATCCAGACACTTGTGCAGAACACATGCTTCCTTTACAGGAGCCTTGGCCCTTTGGTTGTGGGTCAAGAGAACATTGTCATTCATCCCTTCAGCAGGTTTTGTAGAAACCAAGTTTAATACCCCCCATGGGTGCTTTGCCATGCTACGGTGCTAATTTGCGAACATCCTTCAAATGCTGGTGTTTCCCCAGCCAGCTAGGTTTCTTGGAGACAGAATATTACAGAATCTGCTAAAACACCCTTAAAATTCTTCAGCTTAGAAAGCCTATTAAGTCTGTGGACAATTCAGGAACACATAATCAGGCTGTCTGAGTGAGTCCATTCTGCTTGGTCTAAACACCTCTTCCTGGCATATACTGAGAGGAGTAGAATAGTTGTTATTCCTTACTTGTCTTAATTTACCATTCCTGTTGGAAGGATATTCTCAAATCTCCTAAAGTACACTAAGCATTTTAGGGCCTCCCTTGGTTCAGACCTGTGAATTGGCTTTCACATAACCCTGCATGATTGTTAAGAAAAGATATTTCCACTCATATCTCTAATTCATTGAGGTATACAATCAAACCTAGTTGATTAAAATATTTTTCTACCTACAAGATTACATCAGTGCTGAATCAAAACACTTCAGTCACCTCTCTTCCTTCCATGTTCTGAACAAATGCCACCTATTGTAAATCTTTTGTCGATGTAGAGCATGGTTAGGAACAATTATAAAATGGCTGCAGAAGAATGGATCTATTTAAACTCCTCTATTTTCCATTTCTCTTACCTCGCTTGATTGATTCGAAACATACCGTTGCAATCGCTAGTTTTGATTTCCCCCCCCCCCTCCTCACCCCCCTCTTGTAAGCCAGGATTCACAAAATTCTCTTCCCTTCTCAATGTTAAGGCTAGTCAGACTATCTCCATTTTCCTTTAACCTATCCTTTTGAGTGACTCTTCTGTCTTTTCCCCAAACCGGATTCTATATTACTTCTTCTCAGGCTTATCAGGCTTCCGCTCTGACTTCCCCTTAAGGGTCTCTTTAGTTTGAGCTACTGCACTTCTTTCTGCTTTCTTGAGCGAGGATAGATAAATATTTTTTAACTTCTTTGGTATGAGACTTTTTTTTAATCTGCTTTATTCCTCCGATCCGAAGATCCTTTTTCTACGTGCACACTTATTAGTGACTGGTCTAAAATGCCATATATCATGGGTTCTCCGCCTCCTGTACCTGTAATTACCCCATTTACCTCCTCTCCTTATTAGCATTGGTCCTCTGGACAGAAATAGTCAGAACTGATGGCCTTCTCCCTCTCCTCCTTTGTTTCGTTGACACTCTTAAATGCATCTGCGCCTTCCTCTCGAAGGTAACTGTGGATCGCATACAAGATTTCATTTGACTTAATTCCCGATCTATATTACTCAACATCCCTGTCTGTTTTTATGGCATTATTTAACATTTCTTCCAGGATCTGGTGCAAGGATTTTGCATCCATATCAACACGTCTAACATGGGAGATAGGGCATGGTTGAGTTGTTAGCAGTCTAGACAATGGCTTGTAGACACTGTTGTAGGTCTTGATAGACTATTTCCATTGCACCCCTTTTTACTCTGGGAGTTCTTCCAAATCTTTCATCTCCATCCTACCCTCATCCCTTTTGGTACAATGTGTCAGGGTGGAGCTCTGCTGCACAATGTCAAATCATTTTGGGGATGAAATAAGGCGTGGCTCCAAGGTGTTAGTTATAAACCCAATGGAAAAGTTAATGGAAAAGCTCTTCTTGGAGTTTAAAAGATCATATCTCAAGATAGAGTATGCCTGAGGTTGACTGCGAGCTGCACAAAGGGGTACTACTTCCACTTTTTTGTCTACAGTACATGTTCGCAAATACTTATTGAAGAGGCCATCTGGGTGGATGCAAGAACATATTTTGCATCTTGTGCATTGCCTACCAATTCCCTGACACAGGGGGACGTATGTGGGTTTAAGAACCTGGGCTAGTGGGTCCGACCTTACAAACAGAGCCATCCTGCTGCTCAACACTCTTTCAATCATTTCACTGGTGGGCTCTACCACACTCCCCTGCTTTCCGGGTCTCTCTCCATACTGGCATCTTGTTGACTCTAAGTATTATGATTGCCATAGAGCTTATCCCAAATAACAAACACTTTAGAGGAATTGCAAATCACTAATGCAGGAATTAGGGCAGCAAAGGATTTCAGTTGGTGAGACTGCTGCATAAAGGTACACTGGAAGCCAGAGTAGAAAAGGACATGTAAGGACCTGCAGTGTTCCACATAAAGATCAAGTACTGGATGACAAAGGCCTATGCAGAAATGCAGATGATGCATTTTGTTTTTTAACAAGTATTTTTCCAAAAACTTACTGCTTAATCTTCGAATGAGTCTGTCAACTGTAACAAAATTGTTTGTCTACCCTTTATTTACTTTTCATTTACAATTATGTATGCAATGTGTACCTAAAGAGTAGTTAAGTGACATCATCCCTACTTGCACGTACCTCTACAGCATTTTTTTACAACAGGTCCTGAAGTGGTATTAGAGGGCGAATTTCTTTAGCTGTATCAGATTCCTCACTTGCGTGGTCCATTGTCAGTCTCTTACAAATTGCTAAACTCTGCAACATTACTCAGGTGAACATCATTTTACACGAAATTGATGGATCGTACTATAGGGCACCCCCAATTTTGTGCATACATCAAAATAATCAAAATACCCTATAATGCTCCTTTTTTGTTTGAGGACCATTGTACATCCTTTGTATAGGTATTCAGGGATTAAAGCATGGACTTGTTATCCATGGGATAAGTACATATGCATGGTCACCTGAAATTTAACAGACTTGTTTTAGAAAGACCAAAAACACAGAGTATTTTAAAATAACTATTACCTGGCCTCCACACATCTCAAAGCTCTCCTCTTGCCAGAAACTCAGTCCAGTGTCAATGTAAGCGCCTTGAGTGCTCACAGGATATCAAGCAACTAGTTTGTAATCAGACTTGCGGCATTGCACACTGCATGTTTATTTAATGAGTTATGGCTTTCTATCATGTTGCACATACTGTTTAAGAGGATGGACAGATTAGAAAATGTGTTCTGTCTACACCTCTAATAACTGGGAAAAATTAGGTATTTATTGGATTGGATTTTATAGGCTTCCAACTCAGCAGGTGTACTTGGAAATGCAATACAAGAATTCAATCTTGACCACATTGCAACAAGAAAATTCAAAACCACCATTTATAGCACACACTGGGATATTGCAACTGCAACAGGTTTGGTAGCTTGGATGCTAAAAGATGTAAGCAAACCCAAAATGTGGGTAGGAATAACTCTACTGTGCTGTGTTGGCCTGCACAGTACAGGGTGCATTATTTAATTAAACCGAGAATGTCCTATTTGCTAATCCTATACCTATGATGCACATCCTCATCTGGTTGGTCACATAGTCGCTCTGTCTGAAAATTCTCCTTCTTCCTCTTTTGGGCTACTCAGCATATAGTGTGGGCACTGTGAAATGTTGCAATGCATTTTGGGTCTCCTTTTATACTCTGCACCTGGTTACCACCTTCATGTTGGACTCCCCTGACGTGTGGTCGACACTTTTCCCTGGCAAAACGTAATCTGCTAATATTGCAGAGGCTACATGGACCCAACAGTCTAATCAGTTTCTACCCGAACAATTGTTTGGTCACTGGGATGGAGTTCCTACTCTAGTCTCAAGAGAGGAGAATGGCTTCCTGGTGGGTAGAGTATCTAGTGAAGAGATGAAACAGACTGCTACAAGTGGTTTCAGACCCCTTCTAAAAATGCCCTTTCGGTTTGGGCCTCTCTAGTAGACTCTACACTCCCTTATATCCTGTCACTTGCACTTTTCATGAGCTCTTTCGGGTGTCTTGGAAGTATAGAAAATCAATAAGTGGCAATTTTCAGCGTTAAAAACTAAGGACCTGATTTAAATTTCGGTCGGTGGGTAACTAAGTAAGTTAAGGATATCCCAACTGCTGAAATATAAATTCCATAATATCCTATAGGATTTAGATTTCAGCAGACTGGATATTCACCATCATTGCGATGGAGCAACTAGTCCGCCGAAATCTAAATCGTGCCTTTAGTGTTGGAAGAACACACTATTTCGTTCTGACCTATCTTGATTCACAACTATTGGTTGCAAAGGTGGTTAAAGAGCATTTCACATATAATCATACCCATTTGTGGGAATAACTCTTTAAAAATTCACATGCACCTGAAATGTATTTAGGATTAAGGACAGAAAAAAACCTTATTGGATGATCTAATATATATTACTACGAAGAAATCCCTTGAGTCTGTCTTTATAATCATATGACTACATTTGAAACCAAGTTATTTAATGAATGTTCTTAGCCCAAATTTAAAGATACTGGCTATTAATGAGATGTAATTTGATACTGAAGTTTCAAAATGCTAATGAGACCTTATGTTTTAACTGCTCATGAATCTGTAGATGCCAAACTAGACTCATTTTATTATGACTTGGCACTGGAGAGGAAGAGAAAATATTATAACTGATTTTTAAACAAATATGAATTGGGGCTGTTGAAAATGATTTGATTTCTTCTGATTAGAGACTCCAAAGGTTGCATTAGGTGTTGCACTGTTTGCAAAAGTCTTTTTGTATAGTATATTGTGGTGTTAATTTTATTTGAAAGGATCGAGTGTTCATTTTAATTCACAGCTCACATTGTGCACTTTAATTGTAAAGGTTTTATTTAATCCTACAACACCTATTTAATGTATTGACATTTTGTACTAGGTTCTTCCTGTATTAAGTCCACATATACACACAAGCTCCAGGGGCAAGTGTTTGGTGCAAAACCGTATCAATGGTACAAAAAGGTTTTAAATCCTTTCCACTAACTAAACTTGAATGTGTATATATTACAGCACTGGAAAGGGACCACGTTTCCAATATAAGTTGGTAAGTGCCTGAAATTGGGTATCCAAAAGATACTATCGCTATGAAACCCCTTGTAAGGCTTGTGTGTATGGTTCAACTGCTCACACTGATCACTTATTTGGAAAACTAAAACGTCTTATTAAATCAATCTAATGTTCCACCTGATCTGCCGTCAATGGTGGAGTCCAGGATACTCTAATAGCTTTACAAATAAATTGCATAAGATTCAAATTAATTTATGCAACCAATAAGTTGTATAATCAACTTATTTCTAGCATTATATATTGTGTAAACAAGTGTATACAGTTAAATTAAACAGAGTATCGGGACATTTCAGAACCGCAATATGGATGAAGACAGAATTTAATTATAATAGGAGGCCAATCCACTCTAAGCAAGGAGTGGATTGTTCTGGTACTTCAAAAACGTCCCATGTGGTTTCCACTTTTGCAAGTACTGTCCCTTTCAGTCGGATATTTTTGCCTAATTGATTAGGTTTCCTTACTTAGTTACTGTTTTAGTGTTATAAATGCTTTATACACGTGTCTCTTAAGGTAACCCTTCCTGCTCGTGGGGGGGCCGCTAGAGGGCGCACAGCGGAATGGCTGCCTTGTGAGACGGCTCCGCCGGACGGGGACGAAAAACGGCACAAATGAGCATGTAAGGAGCAGAAAAATAGCGTAAAATTGAAGACTAGGTAACCGGATACAAGCGTCCATGCATGGCTGGTGCGAAGGACAGAAAACCGGCGTTGGAGACTCGGAAATGAGCAGCTAAACAATTTGCCACGGACGCAGCTTTCGGAACACAAGATGGCGCCGACCGGAGAGACCGAGGGCTGTTGCGGCGGGGAGCCGACAGGATCATCGCTGCGGGCCGCCTCTGTGTGTTGGGGCTTGTGAGACTGCTGCTGCCTCTAAGCGCTGGGCTTGCGCTCGAGATCCGAGTGCTATCTGGAGGAATCCGTGCTAGCGAGTGGAGCGGCGCGAAATGGCGGCGGCCAGCTCGGACTTTCACTCCGGGTGAGTGTCATACGGTGCGGACCGCGGCACCAACAAGAAGCGAAGCCGACGCGGCGAACGAGCCTGCCCCACACTGCATACACGAGCGAGGCGAGGGTCAGTGCTGCCCGCGTCGAGGGTATGTCCTTGCCTGCCCCGGGGGCCCTGCCTGCCTGCTGTGATGTCAGGGGACTGAAGGCTGCCTAGCGCGACTGCGGGAGCGTGGGGCTGCCTTCCGGAGCGCTGGCCTTGGTGACCGCCATTACACGGAAGGAGATGGAGGGCGGCGATCTGACCCGCGGCGCATACAACGCCGGCCACTAGCGACTGGCTTTTGCGTTTCTTCCCTGTCCCTGAGACGTGCGTGGTGACTGGAGGTCGCCTGGATTGCTGGCTGTCGTACATTATATTGCACACCTGCTGTATGGCCTCTTTAATCGTGAGTGAGTCTGAGGAGAGCTGCGTGATATTCCCGCCATCTAAGATCACGCGGTTGTAGGAGGCTAGAAGCGCGTGGTTGCATGAGGTGAGTTGGTGCAGACGCGGACGTCTGGGGCGTTGCACGAACATCGGAGACCTGAGTGCTGATCGGCCGAGGCCCATTGCGTTGCGGGTGGAGGACTGCGACACCCCAACCGGGGAGACTTGCAACTTGATTTTCCTGGTGACTGACAGTGGAAGAACGGGACATGGGGAAGCCAGATAAAACCCAATCTAAACTCCCCTTTGAAACTAAACGGCAAGCGAAAGGCACTGCAACGCTGTCGGACGCTGCCCTTGACACTGGAGAGGTGGTGTCCGTGGGTATGGAGGGGGTGCTGCAGGCCATCCAGCAGAGCCTGCAGGACATAAATGGCAAACTGGATACTATCACGTTACGAGTTGACAACATGGCGGCAAAGCTGGATGGACATGGGGAGAGACTGGTGGAGGCGGAAAATCGCATTGGAGTGGTGGAGGATGTATCCCAGGCCACGGCCCAAAAATGTGCGGAGGTGGAGCAGTTGCTGGACGTGCTAAAAAATAAGGCGGAGGATTTGGAAGCGCGGTCGCAGAGAAATAACGTAAGAATCACGGGGGTTCCGGAGTCCACCAACGTTGGACGGATGGAAACGTATGTGGAGGAGCTGGTTCGCAGCATCTTTGGCGCGGAGCACCTTTCCTCGATGTTCTTGATTGAACGAGCGCATCGCTCGCTGGCACCGCGGCCGAAACCTGGGGCTCCCCCCTATAGTTGCCAGAGTCCTTAACTATAGAGACCGAGATGTCATCTTGCGGCTGGCGCGAGAAAAGTGGCAGATCACACACCAGGGCAATACGCTGGAATTCTATCCAGACTTCACGGTCGCTGTCCAGCTGGCGCGGAAGGAATTCAATCCAGTTAAGAAAAAACTGTGTGACCTTGGGATTGACTATGCCATGCTGTATCCAGCCAGGCTCCGAGTGACGCATGAGGGCCGAGCCACAATATGTCACAAGCCTAAGGCGGCACAAGATCTTGTCAAACAAATTGGCGCCAAACGCAAAGAATGACAGGGAAGAGATCAGAATCCGGACGCAGACTAGCGGGCAGAAGAAGTGAAGAATTCGGAAAGCGGCAAAGCGAGGCGAGCGAGGCTGAAGGGATGAACGCACATGGTAAGGCGACGGTTGTAAGCTAGGCCCAGAACCTCGGGGAGAGTGCATCGCTGCCCTGAGCTGGCTGTGGGACTATTCTGGCCTGCTGGAGACTGTGTACAAGCGGCATGAACAATGTTGCCTTGCGCACGATCTGCTGAACTGTGGTACATCAAAGTGCATACAGACCAGATGGAACTGAGATTGTTATTTGTTGATAACTGATAAGGGGATAACGAACTAATAACTCGGGGCCGCATTGTTGGCGAACACTGTTGACCTGGTTATGGCTGTAATTGGCCTGAGGGACTGTGAGCTGCTGGGCCAAATGTTGGGGATCGGGATCTGCTCATTGGCAATGGTCCTCTAGTTACATGTGAGGTCACAGGGTTGGCTGCAGGATTGTTGAGAAGCTGGGTCGCTGTTCACTGAGAAGCAGATGTGCACTATTGTGGGTCGGGCGGAAACAATTGGTAACATGGTCACTGTGAGCTATGCTACAAGGCAGTATGCTACCTGTACTGTTATGGTCACTTTTAGGCTCCAACTCATATTGTCTACCCGTCCACATCCATTTAATTGGATGGAGATGTGTGCTCTGGGCGAGCCCCCAAAGCGGGTGATCCCCGAACTCCGTTAGTTTATGCTAGTTTATGTTTGTGGGGTATGTCTTTGGCATGATTGGGGTGCTGAAGTGGGTGGGGGGAGGAGGCGAGGGGTTGGAAAGTTGTTTTGTTGGTCGCAGTGCATGAGACGCATCGCTGAAATCCACGTACTTATGCGGGGGAAAAATTAGGTCACTTTATGCTCAGATATTCATTGGAACGCACACATCAAATGCCTGTATTGGGTATGCCTTACAACCACTACTGGAAAATGGCGGATGCACGAGTAGGGGCTGGGTGCCTCAAACTGCTAACGTGGAATGTGCGGGGGCTTAATAACCCCAAAAAAATCAGACAGACATTAGCATACTTAGACTGCACATAGATATTGCACTAATACAAGAGACTCACTGTGCGCCGCCTCATCAGCCTAGTATAGGGAGAAGGTGTAGTGTCACTCTTTGTATTCATCCTATGCACGAGGGGTGTTAATATTGGTTAAAAGGGGACTACAGTTTATGATAGAGAATACTGAGACAGATGACTTGGGGCGATTTGTTATTGTTACAGGTATACTGCGGGGGCAGCGACTGACCATTATGAGCACATACGGGCCAAACGTGGATGATCCGCAATTCTTTCATTCCTTATGGGGTAAGCTGAGGGACATGCGAGCTACGCACTTGATCTGGGGAAGAGATTTCAATATCGCAATATGTGATGACCTAGACAGATCTGGGTCGATGACTGAGCCTCACAGACGGGTGCTACAGGTATTGAAGGATATAATGGCGGATAGGGGACTTACTGATATTTGGAGAAGTAGAAATACTGAGGGGAGAGAGGCCACGCACGCATCGGCAGCACACGGTAGTTGGTCCCGCATCGACTACTGGTTAGTATCTGGGGACATTGCCTTATGGACGCGGGAGGTTAGACATTTGCCCAGAACACTGTCTGATCATAACCCAGTGCTCATCTCCCTGGAATTCCCACACTATGCACCGCCTCCCTTCAGTTGGAGATTTAACGCAAAAGCCCTACTAGATCCCATGTATGTAGACACTATTGGGCAGGCGATACAGGAATATTTTGATCACAATGCCCCTACAATGAAAGATCATGGCGTGCTGTGGGATGCTTTTAAGGCAACGATACGCGGCGTCTGTATTAGCACGAACGCTGGTATTCTAAAAGACACAAGGCAGCAGCTAACGGTGAGGGAAGAAAAGCTGCGACCTCTGGAGGGGGAATACGAGAGAACACAAGATACCAAAATCTTAGGAGACATCAGAACTATACTGTCCGAATATCAAAACTATGCGGAAGATGAAATTAAATATACGGCAAAAAGACAGATGGCGAGGGCTTACGGGGAGGGGGGTAGATCGGGCAGACACCTGGCAGCTAAAATATGTGAAGGTCACGTACCGCAGATCATTCATATGGTTCGCAATAAGCAGGGGGAAATGAGATATGGCACACAGGAAATCTTAAGCGAGTTCGTGACTACATATGAAGCAATCTATGCCTCCAGACCCACGGCAGCCTCGGCCGAAATAATGGAGTATCTAGATGATATGGCGATTGCGTGGCTGTCGGACATGCATCGAATATCTGTCTCTGCCTGTCACGGTGGAAGAGGTCACGGAGGTGATTAAAACATTGCCAAATGGTAAAGCTCCGGGCCAAGATGGGTTTACAGGTGAATTTTACAAGGCTTTTGTGGACCAGCTAGCCCCTCGCCTGGTGGAGATGTATGGTAATGCCCATGAGCAGCAGAGACTGCCTCCGACTCTACGTGAGGCACTGCTACTGGCGTTGCTCAAACCGCAAAAAGATCCAGAGCTTTGTGACTCGTACAGACCCTTGTCTCTTATAAATGTGGACAATAAGATACTGGCCAAATTGCTTGCTGCTCGGCTGAACCCTTTAATGTCCAAGCTGATCTTGCCTGATCAATCTGGGTTCATCCCATCGCGCTCCACCGCACATAATACTCGGACTCTATTTGCACTGTCGCACTATCTGACACCCACGACCAGGGCTGCGGCTGTGTTTCTGCATGCGGCCAAGGCCTTTGACTCGCTGGAGTGGACGTATCTAAACACAGTGCTACGGAGGATGGGCTTTCCACCCAGGTTTCTCCAATGGATACAACTGCTTTATGATGCACCAGTGGCGCGAGTCCGGGTGAATAAATATCTTTCAGAGCCCATCGATATTCGTAGGGGGACTAGGCAGGGGTGCCCTTTGTCCCCGCTATTGTTTGCTCTAGCACTAGAGCCACTAGCATGTAAAATTCGGCAGGGACATTACTCGGCTCTTCAATTTCCGCAAAGACCGCTGCACATATCCTTGTATGCCGATGATATGTTATTATATGTGAGGGACCCAGGGGAAAATCTGAACCCGTTACTGAGGAAATATATTAAATTCGCACATCACTCGGGTATAAACATAAACTGGGCTAAATCCTTGATTATTCCCTTGACGGACAGCATGCAACCGCACCCCATGGAGTACCCTTTGGAATGGAAGACCGAACCGGTAAAATATTTGGGTGTGTGGTATCACCGTGACCCTGAAATCATTATTAGGACTAACTATGGGAGGGCACTTGATGCCTTGGGAGGGAGAGTGCGGAGATGGTTTCAACTACCGCTGTCCTTGGCGGACCGCATAGCCATTGTAAAAATGGTGATATTGCCTAAACTATTGTACCTTTTCAATAACATACCCATCCAGCCCCCAACAGAGGTGTTTTGTCGAATCACCTCGATGGTCCTCCAACTAATCTGGGCGGGAAAAACGGCTAGGGTTGATTTGCAGACGCTTACATTACCTTACTGCCAGGGAGGGTTTGGAGTTCCCGACTTTTTGCTGTACTACCTCTGTGCGCAAGCGCAATATGCGCACTTTTGGTATCACAAAGTCCCATATCTCACACATATTGCAATTGAGGAAGGGAACACTCTGCCGATCCCGTTGGAAGCTGTTATAACCCATCGTAGGCCTCCATTACATAAGAGTGACAATAACACGATCGATGCCACAAACAAAGCTTGGCATATCATGGGCAGAAAGGCTAACAAACTGCCGTTATACGCCCCGGCGCTTCGACTCCACTGGCACCCAGAGATTTCGGTCACGCAGGAAGAAGTGGGGGTAGGATTATTGCGACAGGTCGGTATCAACACTATGGGGGATCTTTATGACGATGGGCGTTTCAAAACGCTTGAAAATCTCTCATCAGTAATAAGACGCTACTGTTCCAATTTAACCATCACAGGCTACAAAATGCCATAAAAAAAACTTTATCCAACGTACGCAGCTGAACCGCCGGTTATGTCCGCTCTGCAGTGGATAATTACCACGCCTATGGCTAAAAGCTTGGTATCCACGCTCTATACCAAACTGCAGAGCGACATAGCGGCAAACACACAAAGCTATGGAAAAATTGAATAGCTGCTTAGATGTTCCATTAACTGAGGAAGACTGGGCAATAACTTGTACATTGACTGGTATGTTAACACCTAATGGCAATCTCCGCATTCTCCACTTCAAGTACCTACACCAGACATATTACACACCTGCTAGATTGCACAGATATGGGTTACGTGCGGATTCTAGGTGTGGCCGCTGCAATGAGGAAGGGGCGGATTTTGTCCACCTAGCATGGTCTTGTGGGGTGGTGATGGAATACTGGACGCAGGTGACGCAGATGCTGGGGGCTATGGTGGGCGTTGAGGTGGCCTGCAATGTTCGCACCTGTTTGCTGGGTCTACTGCCTGGGGTGAAGGCCCAAAAGCTCAAATTCTGTGTGATTTTGTTACTCCTGGCCAAACGAAGGTTATCGCTCTGCTGGAACGGTAGGAAGATTCCACAACTTAAAGACTGGATTGCTGATTTAACGTATTGTAAGGATACATTAAAGACATATGAAGAAGAACTTCCTACCAGGTCGAAACCAAGAGATTATTGGCAATACTTGACCCAATACTTACAGCTGTATCAAGTGAACTAAATGCTTATTCTAAATGCAGTGATGTTCGGAGGGTGTGGAGGGCCTTGATTAGGAATGCAAAACGGTTGACGGATGCTGTTGTACTGTGACCAAAATGTTAAGGTTGTTTTTGACTTGTATACATTTCAAATGCAAATAAAAAAATAAAAACCCTTCCTGCTCGTGAGCCAAGCTACTAAGGGTTGAGCAGGGATTAATCTATTGAGACTTGACCTTATTTGTGATTGTGGTGTTGTCACTAGCTACAGGTACCTACCTGCGCTTAGTAATCACCACCTTCCAACACATGTGTAATAAGCCTCTTGTATTTTGTTATAAAACTTTGCATAGTTTACCATTTGCAATGCATGAGCGGTTACGCTCAGGATGCTAGTATTGTAATAATATATGGTTAACAATCCGTTTTCATGCCTTTAATTGATTAACCCTCTTTTTGCGTAGTCGCTTTACATGTTTATCTGTTTGTACTTTGACCAAGAGTCTAAAAAAAAGAAATGTTGGTCTGTGATTACCTATTGGTATAAATTCCTTTCTTTCTCCCCCACTGAACCATTTATTTGTTGCGTTGTCATGAGGAATAGCAGCATGCCCCTGGCAACAGCAGCATGCCCCTGGCAACAGCAGCATGCCTAACATCTGCAGAGCGAGAGCACGCACCAGCATGGGGTTCAGGAAATGAGCGCGCCCTGAACTCATGCCTGTAACAAGACCGAGCACTCATCTTCTTACCCTGGAGAGGTTTAGTTTACTCCGGACTGAGTGAATAAAAAATTTGTTTTGAATAAGGTTGGAGTTTGAGGGATGTGAATTTTGATTTCCTTTGCAGTTTTTCTCTTGCATTCAAAGTGTGTTTTGGATAAACCTATTTATTTGTTAATGAAGCTTTGCTTGTTTGAATTGTGCAAACGTTTAGTCCTCAAACTATATTGAAAATAGGAGTATTGAGTATATGCATTTGTACCTCTGGGCCAACTGTATAACTGAAATTCAGGATTTCACTAATCTTAAATGAATTTGAGAAATTAGCTCGGTTTTTGGTTTCTAAACTTTAGTATGACCTTTCTGAATCCTGTATTTTCAGGGGGACTCTGGAGGACCTTTGGCATGCAAGCTTCCCAGTGGATGCTGGGTCCTGGCTGGTGTAGTATCTTTTGGCATTGGATGTGCTCGTGCGTGGGATAATATGACTCTTGCTGTGAATGAGGGCAGTCCCGGCATCTTTACCAGAGTATCATCAATGATGACCTTTGTGACAAAGGGAACCAGCATCGCCAGAGGAGCAACCACAGGTAAAACACCCAGGCCACTGACAAAAGGCAAAATGAATGGAACTACACATTTGGGAGGAAGCATGCTTTTCCTGTAAAAGTACACTTTATAATATATTTTTGCATCTTTTTGAGGTGTTAAATGTCCAGAAATAAATGTTTTGCGTTATGCTCATATTTCGAAATGCTGTGAACATCTTGGGCAGAGTAAAAAGAACTAATTTCTGTGGCAGTTTAAACTCTTCAAATTATTCTATCAAAATAAACCCATTTCACAGGTCACAACTTCCCTTTTTTATATATTAAGCCACCCTTTATGCAGGCTTTTAGTCCACAAGTCAGGGTGCATGGTATTTAAAAGTTCGACATGTAGAAATGTATTAGCATGTCCTTACAGTGACTAGCACCTAAAAGGATTGTTTTTCAGTCTTCAAAGGCCTAGCTGTCCTATTTAGAAAACCAGAGTACAGCTTTTTTTAATAGTTATCAAAAATTCAATGGTGAATTCAAATTTTTAATACAATCCAAGCAAACGTAACTGTTAAAAGGCTACCTTTTTCCTGACTTAAATTCCTGGAGGCTAAATTTGCTCTCCCACTTTTAGCCAGCAATTACCATTTGAATAGTTGTGACACGGCTTCCAGAAGCAAACAATAGTCTGACCTTAATGGGCAGAGGTGACTCCTCCGAACCTGACAGATTATACATGGTGGGAGCGCTTAGAGTATAATTTTTTACATTACTGTCAAATTCTGCTTGTGTCAGATCTTGCTTAAAAAGTCTGCTGGGTTTGTGTATAACACTTTGGGGCACACTTGAAAGGCACAGAAACAGATATCAAGATAATTCTTGTGTATTCACTATCTGGTGCTGAAGCTCTTGCTTTGTTCCATCTGACTTCTTTCTCTGGGTTTTACAATTACAATTGGACGTTTGGGGGCTTGCAAGGGAAACAGGATGGCAAACACTTCTTGTGTATGTGTCTAATTGCTGTGATAGCCTAAGTTTGTTCTACCAGACTTCTGTCTCTGGGTATATTGTGAGTACATTGGTCCCCAAACTGGATTTAGTGGTAGATGTGAGAGAACAACATGATGACCATTGAACACTCCTCACACACATCTACATGCCTCAGACCCCATGTTAGTGTGGCTGAAGAAGTTTGCCATCTTGAAAATGCCCAAAGTGGATAGGGTTGGCCCAAGAATTTTTTTAAAAACCTTTTTATTTTAAGTTATTCCGTTTTTTAATTAATACATCTCAAAGATACAATCACATTATCCATAGTACATATTTGTCACTGTTACAGGGTCTTTGTATATAACCCTATTGGAATTTAAATTCATAATGTCGTCCCACAGGGGCTAGAATAGCATGAGTACATCAAACATTCGGATTCGTATCTGACTGTTCAACTCGTTGGTTCATTAGTAAATAGGCTGTGACAGGTGCCCATATGTGCTTATGCCTAGACGCCACCGGGAGTTCCTCAGCGTAACAGACTAGCTGAGCTTTACAGTATGCTATGTCACTTAACCAGTGATCAAATTGTGGTGCCCTTCTGCCGTCCCAATTTTGAGCTACTTTTTGCTTTGCAAACAATAGCGTAATTACCACCAATTTCTGACTGTGGTTGCAATTCTAAAACCAGCCCCAACAGGCACATGGCTGGTGTACATGCTACCTCTTCCACCACCATATCAGATAGTTCTTTTGTGACCTATACCCAAAAGTCCTGCATCCGTGCGCAGTGCCATGCTAGATTTATTAAGCCAGCATCTGGTGTGCCACACCTTAAACAACCACCCGACTCTCTCAACCCACATTTATGTAGCTGTATCAGAGTATAGTAGAGCTGTTGAATATATTGTAAATGAATGAGTCACAAATTACAGTTTGCTTTCAGACGCCCTGATAGGGTTCAGCAATATTCCTAGTCTCCCGGCTCCTTACTTATGACGCCCCCCCAGCGACCGCGCAGCGGGAGCGCCGATTGAGCGCCGAAGGTAAGCCCGTCCGCGCCTGGACCGCGCCCAGCGCCAGAACCCCTGGCCCCCGCGTCCGCCAACCCCCCCGCAGGACCTACGATGCCGCCACGCTCATCGCACTCAACACCGCCCGAGCCCCCGGGTGCTACCGAGCATCCCCGCGACGCACCCATGGACCCTTCGTCTGCCGATCCTGCAACTTCTTCTGCCTCCGAACCTGTCCCGCACCCACCAAGACGGACAACAGCAACCACCTCAAGTGCATCCTGATCAACACCCGCTCCGTCCACAGACACGCCGTGGAACTCTGGAACCTCCTCGACACCGCATCTCCAGACGTCGCCTTCCTCACGGAAACCTGGATGAACGCCTCCTCAGCCCCCGACATCACCATAGCCATCCCGGACGGCTACAAGATCATCAGGAAGGATTGCGCCAACCAGACCGGAGGGGGCATCGCCATCGTTCACAAAAGCACCATTCGCATCTCAACTGACTCCATCGACGCATTCAACGCCGCCGAATACCTGCACTTCCAGATCCACACCGACCCCAAGACTACCCTCAGAGGCACCCTCATCTACAGACCCCCGGAACCTCGCACACAGTTCTGCGAAGACATCACAGACTTAATCAGCCCTCACGCCCTCCCCTCCGCCGACTACATCCTCCTTGGGGACCTCAACTTCCACCTGGAGAACAACAACGACCGCAACACCACCACCTTGCTGGACAACCTCGCCAACCTCGGACTCAAGCAACTGGTCAACACGCCCACCCACTACGCCGGCCACACGCTCGACCCCCTCTTCTCATCCAGCAAGCATGTCACCTTCAGCCGCTCCACCGGACTTCACTGGACTGACAACAGCTGCATCCACTTCAGCTTCAAAAAGAACACGGTCCACCACCACCCGAAGCAGGTTCCCCACAGAAACTGGAGCAAGATCACCGTCGACCAGCTCGCCACCTCCCTCAGCCAGAACCCACCTGTCAGGACAACGGACCCTAACACATCAGCCCTCGACCTCACGCAGTGGCTGACCTCCTGTGCCGACGACCTTGCCCCACTGAAGAACCCTCTCACCAGGCCCAGAAGCAAAAAGGCCCCCTCGTTCACCAACGAACTCAAGGACTCCAAGAAGGCCTGCCACACCCTCGAGGGCCTGGATCCTCAAAGACCGCAGACAACATGACCGCCCTCAAACTCGCCACCCGCAGACATCACCAGCTCATCCGCACCACCAAGAAGAAAGCTCTGAAGGAACGACTGGACAAAAACGCCCATGACAGCAAGGAGCTCTTCAACATCGTCAAGGAGTTCTCCAACCCCAGCACCGGCAACAACGACATCCCCCCCTCGCAGGACCTCTGCGACTCCCTCGCCTCGTACTTCCACCGCAAGATCGCCGACATCCACAACAGCTTCGGCGTCCCACCCCCGCACCCATCGGTCGAACCTACGCACCCCGCCGCCATCCTCCAGACATGGACCGAGGTGACCCCCGAAGACACGACACGCATGATGAACACCATCCACTCCGGATCTCCGACCGATCCGTGCCCCCACCATGTCTTCAACAAGGCCGCCGCTACCATCGCACCCCACCTCTGAGACATCAACACCTCCTTCGACACAGCCACCTTCCCGGAGAGCTGGACGCACGCCGAGCTCACCGCTCTGCTGAAGAAACCAACAGCAGACCCGACCGACCTCAAGAACTTCCGCCCCATCTCGCTCCTTCCCTTCCCTGCCAAAGTCATCGAGAAGGTCATCAACAAGCAACTGGCCACCTTCCTCGAGACTAACGGATCCCTCGACCCATCGCAGTCCGGGTTCAGAGCCAACTACAGCACCGAGACCGCCCTCATCGCAGCCACCGACGACATCCGAGCCCTGCTCGACAACGGTGAAACAACGGCACTCATCCTCCTAGACCTCTCCGCAGCATTTGACACTGTCTGCCACCGCACCCTAGTCCAACGCCTCAACGACACCGGCATCCAAGGGAAGGCTCTGGAATGGATCATCTCATACCTCTCCGGCAGAACACAGAGAGTACACCTCCCTCCGTTCCGCTCTGAGGCCACCGAAGTCCTCTGCTGCGTCCCGCAAGGATCGTCGCTCAGCCCCACTCTCTTCAACATCTACATGAAACCCCTCGCTGCCATCACACGCCAACACAACCTCAACATCCTTTCCTACGCCGATAACACCCAGTTGATTCTCTCCCTCACCAGAGACCCCGACACCACCAAAGCCAGCCTACACGAAGGGATGAAAGACGTCGCCGAATGGATGAACACCAGCCGCCTGAAATTGAACACGGACAAGACAGAAGTCCTCATCCTGGGACCGTCGCCCTCCGCATGGGACGACTCCTGGTGGCCCCTGGCCCTAGGCACCGCACCCAAGCCAACGGACCACGCAAGCAACTTGGGCGTCATCCTGGACTCCTCCCTATCGATGACCAGACAAGTCAACGCCGTCTCCTCATCTTGCTTCCACAACCTCCGCATGCTCCGCAAGATCTTCCGTTGGATCCCGACCGAGACCAGGAAGACGGTCACCCAGGCCCTCGTCACCAGCAGACTAGACTACGGAAACACCCTCTACGCCGGTACAACAGCCAAGCTTCAGAAAAGACTTCAGCGCATCCAGAACGCCTCCGCCCGACTCATCCTGGACGTCCCCCGACGCAGCCACATCTCGAGCCACCTGAGAGACCTACACTGGCTCCCTGTCAACAAGAGGATCACGTTCAGACTCCTCACCCTCGCACACACATCCCTCCACGACCTGGGCCCAAGGTACCTCAACAACCGCCTGACCTTCTACACGCCCACCCGCCAGCTACGATCCACGAACCTCGCCCTCGCCGTTGTCCCTCGCATCCAGAGAGCCACCGCCGGAGGAAGATCCTTCTCCTACCTGGCGGCTAAGACATGGAACTCCCTGCCCGTCCTCCTGCGGCTGACCCAGGACCACCTCGCCTTCAGGAAACAGCTCAAGACCTGGCTGTTCGAGCAGTAGCAGACCCCCTCCCCCAGGCGCCTTGAGACCCTTCCGGGTGAGTAGTGCGCGATATAAATTCCATGATTGATTGATTGATATGTCCAGTACTGCATTCCATCTCTCCATACTCTTATTATGTTGTGGGGCAATCTCCACTTGCATTGCGTTATATAGTAGGGTAATCAGTCACCTTCGGGATGAGCTGGCGAGCCTGATTTGTAACTGTTTTAGTGTCTGTGGCGCAGTTGGGTGTTGCGGGTTCACTGTTTGTAGAGCTTCTTTTAGTCTATGGTATGTAAATATATACTGAGGGGTATTGATATCCTGCGCAGACACAGCCTCTAGTGTAATGTAGGTGCCATTGTGGTTCGCGTCACCCAGAGTAACAATTCCCATCTCTGCCAGCAGAGTTAGTGCCTTCGGTCCCTGTGCCATGGATAATAATAATAATAATAATAATAATAATACAGATGCTTGTAGAGCGCGAACAGCTACCTCAGGTGAGGTGTCCCGGCGCTAGCGAGTCCTACAGCCAAGAGCGAGTAGTCAGGGGGAAGATCAAGATTATTGCATAAAGAGCCAAGTTTTTAGGAGCTTCCTAAAGCTAGCTTCTGTAGTGGCAGATTGGATGGCAGGGGGCAAGGTATTCCATAGTTTAGCCGTGCCGGCAGAGAAGGACCTGCCTCCAAGTCTAGCTTACCTCACGCGCGGAGTAGTTGGTTTGAGCAAGGAGGTTGAGCGCAGCTCTCGTTTTTGGTGGTAACGGGGAAGTCGAAGTTTTAGATAGTTGGGACACGTGCCTTTTAGTGCTCTGAAAGCCAAGGTAAGCACCTTGAACTTAATTCTGCTTGCCACTGGCAACCAGTGCAGCGCTTGCAGATGCGGAGAGATATGCTGCCTGAAAGGGACACGTTTTATCAATCTCGCAGCCGCATTCTGCAAGATCTGTAAGCGTTGCACCGCATATTTGGGCAGACCAAGAAAGAGGCCATTAGAATAGTTAAGTCGAGATGTGATTGTTGCGTGAACAACCGTTTTTCGACCCTCGACTGGTAGCAGGGGCAAAAATTTTCGCATATTTCTGAGTTTGTGCAGGCAGCCAGCGGTAAGCTGTTGAATATGCGGCAAGAAGGACAAATTCTCAACCCATCTTACTCCTAGATTTTTTGCATGGGTTCCGGGAGATGGTGCAGGGCCCATTTCCGTTGGCCACCACAAGTCCGGAGGGGGGTGTTTGAGATTTCCAAAGAATAACACCTCTGTTTTGCTCGCATTCATTTTGAGTTTATTAGTGTTCATCCATTTAGCCACGTCTCGAAGACAGCCCCTGATTTTACTAAAAGCTGCCTCTGACATGTCTGTATAGGGGAAGACCAATTGAGTGTCATCCGCGTATGATATTGCCTTGACCCCCCAGTTAACAATCAAGGTGAAAAGCGGGGCCAGATAGACATTGAACAGCAGAGGGCTGAGTGCCGACCCCTGTGGGACACCACACCAGAGGCCTTTAGGTTCAGAAGAGAAGGGGCCCAGAGCCACTTTCTGGGACCGATCTGTGAGGTAGGAGTGTAGCCAGTTAAGAGCTTTGTCTCCAAGGCCGATGTCCTTAAGTCGAATCAGCAGTCTGCTATGATCTACCGTATCAAAAGCAGCGGATAGATCCAGGAGCACCAGCATAGCTGATGCCCCTGAATCTAAGGACCACCTGATTGACTCGGCAACCTCAATGAGGGCCGTCTCGGTGCTAAAGCCGGCCCTAAAGCCAGACTGAGTTTCATGTAGGGCACCGCTTTCTTCAATAAAGCTGTTAAGCTGCCGTTGGATCAGTTTTTCGAGCATTTTGCCAGGGGCTGCTAAAAGGGAGATGGGTCGGAGATTGCTCAGATCATCCGGCGCACCTTGGGATTTTTTTTTTCAGCGGGAGAAGAGTGGCCTGTTTCCAGCAATCCGGGAACATGCCTGTTGTAATGGACGTGTTCCATATGTGTAAGAGGGGAACTGCGATTGCGTTAGACATTAATTTCCACAGTTTAGGTGGGCATGGATCATCAGGTGCCCCAGATTTGCATTTTTTTATTTCTTTCAATGCCTCAGAGAGGGTGATGGGCTGAAATTGATTTAAGGAGGAAGCGGGTGGCTCAAACTCCCAGCTCATCCATAGATGTCGGCTCGGGGTTCGTAAAAGTATCGTACACTTTTAATATTTTGGTGTCAAAGAAATCTGAGATGGTTTCACAGAGTCTTGCGGATGGGATAATATCCGTCTCGATGGCTCTGGGCTTGAAGAAAGATTTAACAATCTTAAAAACTTCTTTACTTGATTGTTCCGCCTGCTGGATGGAGGTCGCAAAGATTTTTTTGGCTTTTTTTATGGATAAATGTAAGGCATGGAGGGCTTTTTTATAGCTGGTTTTGGCTGATTGCCAGGGTAATATGGCAAGGGCAATGCAGGGGCAAAAGGTGTCTTCTCGGCCCATGTCGCAAGCTCCTGCCAGGCCCTAAACGTGCTGCCGGCTGTGTTGATTTTGCCTCTGGGCCCTAATTGGTGTGGTTTTGGAAAGAGAGTTGTAACTGGCAAGGGGTGTACACCATCCGCTTCCACCGCTATATGGGGAAGAAAGGGTGGCGGGAAGAACCAGTAGTGAGCAAAGTGTGCTTGCGCACACAGGTAATATAGGTAGAGGCCCCAAATCCCCCTTGTGCGTACAGCCTCATGAGCACCTCCCAGCAACAGCGGGGCTGCTTTCCCGCCCAAACCAGTTTAAGTAGAATGGTGCGCAGAGCGGCAACAAATGCTTAGTCAAGTGTAGGGGGACATTAATGAACAAATATAGAGCTCTTGGGAGTATTACTATCTTTTTAACTGCCACCCTGTCTGCAAGTGTAAAGGGGAGTTTGATCCACCTATCTACCTGGTCCTCCGTAGCCAATAAGGTTTGGCCGTAATTTTTTTTTAGCTCAATTTCAGGGTCTTTATGTATCCACACCCCTAAATAATTCACCGGCTCTATGCACCACTCCAGCGGGAAGTCCAGATCGCACTGTGCTGTGCAGCCTGCTAGGGGAAACATAGGATTTTTCCCAATTATACCAAGCCCAGAAAGCTTTTCATAATTACTGTACTGTGGATTACAGACATACAACACCATGTCATCCGCGTATGATAAATCCAGTAGCTGCCGTCTAAACCTCAGCGCAGCATCCTGCCACACTCTACACCCCAAAGGCTCTAGTGCATGCACAAATAACATCGGGGGATAATTGGCATCCCGATCTCGTTCACCTACATATCTGTATGAGTGAGGAGTGATTGTTTATCCGCATTCTAGCCACTGGGTCAGTGAACAATAAACGTATCCACTGTGTGAACGCTTGTGGCATGCCCATCTGATGTAGCACATCAAAGTTCCATTGGATAGAATCAAAAGCTTTAGCTGCATCCAGCAGCACTGCTGCTGCCTCAATGTCAGGGTCCAGCTGATGCAATATGGAGAACATTGTTCTCAGATTATGTGTGGTGGATCGCTCTGGAACGAATCCAGATTGATCCAGTAGTACTAGCGCGGGCAGAAGAGGTCGCAGTCTGGTCTCTATGATTTTTGCAAGTATTTTCATGTCTATATTCGAAAGCGGACTATGACTTAAATTTCGCCGGGTGCTTACCAGGCTTCAGCAAAGTTATCATCAGAGCCTCTTATAGTGTTGGGGGAGTGTCTTCATATTAAATGCTTCTGCATACATATCATTCAGGTGTGGTGCTAACAGATCAGCAAATGTCTTGTAGAATTCACTAGGCAGCCCATCTCTTCCAGCTGCTTTGCCATTAGGCAGCGATTGAATGGCTGCCTTTATCTCATCTGCGGTAATTGGCTGCACCAAATATTCACTTTGCCCAGGGGGCAACCAAGCGAGCGCAAGCTCATCCAAGTAAGCTACAGTCTCGTCCCTCGCAACTGTCTCGGCGGGGCAATGCAGTCTTGTATTGTGTTCCACTAACTGAGAAAGTATTTCAGGTGAGCTATAACATTTTTCCATCTGGGTGCTCCAATTCAGTGATATGTTTGTGTCCGTGGTGCCCTTATCTTGGAGGCCAGGCAGCAGCCAGGTCTCCCGCCTTCCCCATACGATCTGGCTACACAGTGTCTAGACATGTGCTTTATTTCTTGATCAACAGTCTCATTATATTCCGTGATCAAGTTTCAAATTTCTGCCAGGGTGTTAGTGCTTTGGGATTCCTCATAATTCCTTTCTAGACCCCCCAGAGTCTCTTCAATCCTTTGCAACCTAGCCCGCAAAGCCTTCAGCACCCCTGCCTGCACGCCTATAACGGTGCCCCGTATTACTTTAAACGCCTCCAGGAGTGTGCCCGCACTTTCTACAGTTCCCTGATTCTCCAGGAAGTACTGTACAATAGCTGCCCAAACTCCATCTTTAAAGACTGGGTCCAAGAGTGATGTGGCCTGCAGACGCCATTGAAATGTTTGCATGATATTTGTGGGGATCGCCATTTCTAGTACCACGGGCAAATGATCGAATAGAGTTCTTTGTAAATGCGCTATGTTTTCCACCCATGTGGCTGCCTCCCCCAAAATCAACCAATAATCTAACCTGGACCAAGTTTTATGTACTGATGAGACAAGGGTACCCTCCCTGGCCAGGGGGTGTCTCGCCCGCCGGGCGTCAATCAGCATATGTACATCCATAATTTCCAGTATCACTTGTGCGGATCTTTTCCCCTGCCAGTCTGTTGTTGCATTACAGTCAATGGTAGGATCCAGGTAAGTGTTTAGGTCTCCACCCCATAGTTATTTCAGGCTGTAGAGCATATAGCTTATTCTCCACTTGACGATAAAATTCGGGGTAGTCTGTTGGGCCCATAAGTGCTGACAATAGTGATGAGATTGCCCTGCAGAATTCCCTGTACTAACGTGAAATGGCCTATTTCATCCGACGTAGTGTGTGGAGGGTACACCCTTTTTCACCATTGTGAAAACCCCCGAGGAGAATGAAGAGTATGAGGACGCGCCACTCTAACCATCGCCCATTTTGTGCCCACTCGCATGTCACCCAATTTTGCAAAGTGAATTTCTTGAAATCACACCATTTGTACATGTCTGTCAAGATAAGCAAATACGTGACAAATCTTTTTGGGGCTGTTGAACACCCTTACATTCCAATACTAATGCATTCATTTCTGACCTTGGTATTCCATCCCCCTGTGTGCGGTGCATATCTGCGATCATGCTTGTGATGTACCATACGTGATAAAGAACAGCAAACCCCCCCGACCCCTCCCACTTTAGCATACCAATCATGCCAAAGACATTCCCATATCATTAAGACAATGAACAATAACAAACGTTGAAGAGTTGCAAACTCTCCCCTCTTTGAGCTCCATTTTACCTTACAGTAGGGGTGCACCCTTATGGGGGCCACTAAATGCCCAGTAACACAACTGCTTCCCAGGGGTGGCCAGCCTGAATGTAGTGGGCAACAATCAACATACTATATTGATGTAACCAGACCATTACTTACACATACTTTTTGAGTCTGCAGATGATTTCTCTTTACAGCAGAGACCCACCCTCCTCCTTAATTTTGATACGCATCAGTCGGTCCAACTAAGTCTATACTCATTTTGCATATTCAGTCTAGGCTACTTCATTCCTTACCGCACCAGTCAGGCCTCACCAGAGGCAGGCCAAGCCCCAGACACAGAGCAAGGCTCTCACCGGCCTGGCAGGAAACCCACCACATCTTACCAACAGTATTTACCAGTGAGTGGTCCAAACTAGTCTGCTCTGGACAGCAGCGCCTATTTTTACTCGAAGTGCGTTGAGGACACTGAGCATGGTGATCCTGATCTGCCACGTTGTATTTTGTTCAGGAATTCCATGGCTGCACCCAGAGTTCTAAAGAACCTTGGTGTGCCCTCATAGGTGATTCAGAGGCGTCCAGGATATAGCATTGCATCGGGGATGTTTGCCGTACGAAGTTTCTTTTTTACCATAACAAATTCCTTACAGGCAGCCTGAACCGTCATTGTGAAGTCTGGGAAAATGCCACCTCAATCCCTTGGTATGTGATATTCTGCTTTTCTCTCGCCAGATGTACGATTAAATCGCGATCCCGATAACTCCGTATCCAGGCAATAATTGGCCTGTGGGGACTCCTGGTGGTGGTCTGGTGGCCAGAGATCTATTCACCCTCTCTACTGTAAGTACTTGAGGGAAGTTCTGCTCTGAAAATGGCTTTCAACATTGCTTCAACATAGTCATAGACACGTTGTTGCGCCCGGAGGGCGCCTCCAAGTCTTCATTTTTCACTTTGATTACCTCTAGTATTTTCTCCATCCCCCTACATTTGCCTGCTGTTTCATGGGATTCATCCTTCACTGAGGAAAGCCGTTGTTCCACTGTGATCAGTTGCACCGTCTGCCTGTGTAACTTGGTGGCCATGCTATCCATACGCAGAGTCAATGTGTCTATTTTCCCATCGATAGCTGGAAGGCTTTGCTGCATTGACAGCAGTGAGGCTTCTAGTAGCAGCGTCGCCGACTGCCTGGCCTCTAATTCCGTGTGGGAGTACGCATTCGCTGGCCTCGCCGAACGGCGTGATTCAAAGTTGAGCCATTACTGTTGCTTGTCTATCTTGCCCATTTTTTGTATATGCCCGCAGCTATGTTACTGCTGGAAGATCAGGTGGGGGTGTGACAGTCTGTAATATTGGGGTCTGGAGCTCTCAGCGCAAACCATGGCCTTCCTGGTGTACCTAGATTTGAGCTAGGTCACCGCTTCTTTCAGTAATTTGGTTATTCAGCCGTGGGCCTCCCGCTCAACCCGTCCAGCACGCTCCACCTGTGGGGTGGTTAATGCTTTCACCCAAGCCGCAATGACAGTTCCACCAGTGTTGACCCCTACTGCTCAATAGGCTCAGGTTGACTCACCGGTCTCACCTTCCGGGCACGACGCAACCGCGTGGCTCCCACTCTGGCCTATTCCCCCTTGCTCTGCCGGTCTTTGTGTTGGGTACTATATAGAACCTTCCTGCAACCGCTCTTGGCCCAGTCTTGCTGCATATGTGGAGTGCCTAGCCGCTGCACATTGTCGTTGCCCAGCCGATCTGAACCGAACCAGGCGGGAGTGTTTTACGCTGCCACAGCGGCACGCCATGCCCTTCCTGGGTTAATCACCATGGTGCGCCCCTGGGGCCTTCCAATCGCGCCTTTGATTCTCCAGGATGCCAGGGGAAATGGGGGGCGCTACTTGCACACCTCCACTTGTGACGCGGCGCTTGCGATTGCAGAGGCCGCTTACCTCCTCTGATCTTTCAGCGCTTCCGTACTGAGGCCACACCGGTTTCACGGCACCACAGTACCATAATAAATGCTGCTGCCACTTCCGGCCGCCATCTCACACCAGCCCTCCCCATCTCGCACTGTCCCACTGGCACCGCGTTGGACTCATTTACTTCTGCACTGGGGGGCCGACACGCCGCTCTCTGAACAGTCTTCTGCACAATCATTCATTTTGGCTACAATCAGGCCACCATCTTGACTCGCTGAGTGTGGTTGCCTTGCGGTCTCCCGCAATACACTAGTATTAGCCGCTCGCAGAGCCACACTCGCTCTCCATTCATGCTTCCTATCTGCTTGTGCCCCCGGATCCGTGTATTAGGAGCTCAGATGCCTGCCCATAACACTATTATTTGATGGATTATAGAGCCGGCCGAGCTGCACTAAAATGCAGCCATCTTGCAGTGGGTTCTCTAGCACTACCCTCCCCCCCAAGACCCAAGAACTTTAAACCCAGTGTTTAGGATGTTCCTTGAAGTTATTCTCCCCCACTAGTTTGTGCAGGCATAAATGTGGCATCTCTAGGCACTCACTTGACAAATCTCCGGGACCTGAGGAGGATCATAAGAGGACCAAAACTGCTGTCTGCGACCTGAAGAGATTTGAAGCACTGGACCTGCTCCCTCTTGCAGCCAGTTCAAAGAAGCTACAGGGACACAAGCTACATTTGGCTTTTCCTACAACTGGACCTGTAAGGGAGCCTGCGTTTGGCCTCTGCCTACCACCTTGTGAGTTTCTGCTTGCCTCCCCGGATGCGCAAAACGGGGGGAGCGTAGCCGTGTGCTTCTTTGGTTGATTGGTACATAAAGGACTAAAGGCCTGATTTATAGTTTGACAGATGGAATATTCTGTCACTAACAGGATGGATACCCCGCCCATTCTTTACAAGTGGTATAGGATATAATACACTTGTAATACAGGGGACAGAATTGCCGATACATTTGTGATGGAGTATCCCATTCGACAAACTATAAATTTTAGTCAGAAGGTAAATTATTTGACCAGAATTAACCCGATTGGTGTATCCATCCATGGCGGTCAGCCTCAAGTTGCACCTAGGTCCTGGTCTACCACAACTATTGACTATCATTGGCACTTTTTGTTACTTGGCTCTTGTTCTACATAAAACTTGAAAAAATCATCTCATGTACCCCTTATTAGATTTTTGTTGTTTGGTGTCATTTTGTTTAATAAATGGTACTCTATTCTAATTGTGTTTAAATTTGTTATTGTTTTGCATTTCAACTTCATTACTGGTTTTGTACTGCTTAAATACTTTACAAATTGCCCAGATTACGTCTGTCTGCCCTTTCCACAGCTAATCGGAGGTTGAGCTCAGGTCCATTTAATGACTTTGAGGGTTCATTATGACCAAGGTTGTGATTTTTCCCTGAAGTGGAGAGTTATCCACCCCAAATAATCACCTTTCCTACGTTCTGCATCAGGCCCCCTGACGTGTCCTAACCAAGTTGAGTTGTATGAAGTTGATTATCTGTTCAGTTTTTGACTTGTATTTTAAGATGTGTGCATTGAGGTTAAATCTCACTGCACAGATTTAATACCGGATCTGGTTTTTTGTTCTCCATGACCATTCAGCAGCATCTTGAGAGGAATGAACGTGCTGTGGTGTTTTCTTAATTTTGGCTTTCCTAAACTAACAGCCAGCAGCACTGTTCCTGAGACCAATAGCAGGGCTTGCAAATTCTCCTTTATTTCAAACAGGTTTTTTATGTGGCACTTTAAATGGTTCTTATGCTGCTTTTGTGCACTATAAACAGGGCCTCTGTAAATATGCAATTGTATGGCAGCAGTTTTTGCATATTTATGGATTTGTCGCATTTGCAGCATAATCAATCTGCAGATTTTAACAATGTTTCTAGCTCAAACGGATCAAAAATTACTATAAACATAGCGCAGTAGAAAGGCGTTCACAAAGGTTGACTGGTAACTTTATAGTTGCTTGTGTTTGTTCTTCTCAATAGTAGGAAAACAGCAAACAATTACTTTTAACTGTTTCAACAAAAATGATTAGACTTCATATTGGTTCAAATGAAGATGCATAGTCTTGGAGAATAGTTCAGTGGTATATTAGATCTAAAACAGCATTCCACCTTTGCTCCTAGTTCAGGTTCTAGATTTTGGCTATGTCTTCAAGAACTGAACACTCCATACAAGGCTCGGAATTCTAGAACACTGCCATATAACTAGGACTACAGAGGAACATAATATTACACAACAATGCAGGCCTTAAACACATACCATTATTGCTTTTCACTGAAGAACTAAAACGAAGACGCAACAAAATTAATCAGTAACTAATATATTGAACTCCATCAATGTAGTAATCAAAACTCGCAAGTGAGAAAAAAATAGAAATGCTAAATTCTGCAGAATCTAATTGGTACCCTACAGGTATGACTTTCTTCACCATAGAATATGCAAACTGCCTACTTTATTACCTTCTGCCCTCCTATGTCCAACATTTTGGCAGAACCCCATTCGGAGGACCACTGGTAGGGGTATTTGTCTCAACTGAGGGGGAGAGGGGGGGGAGTGGAGGCCTTTTACTTCTAAAGTCCCAGGGCCCATCCTACTATGGATTTTGTGCCGAGTACCCCTTCAGCACTTGACTCCCAGGAATAGCGTTGAGCAATCCATGGCTCCCTCTGGAAAGGTGGGAGGGTTGCGGATAGAGCGAAGTTAACACAGGCTCACAACTCGAGGATACAAAGGTCAATGACTTAGTTCTGCACACAGGCAATGACCTACCAGGTGCAGCAGGCATTTCTGCACACCCCGCAAAGGGAGTCCTCGCCATTGCTACCCACTGGACCTTGCTCTCTCCAGTGCTCTTTCTCGCAGAGCACACTGGTCTTATAAAGCAAGCTGGAGTTGGGGCTCCAGGGTAGTTGGTCTTGGGTCTTGACAGAGGACTTTTTGAGTTTTAACCTGTTCAGTGCCTTAGACGTAACGGTTATGTCCAAGGCTGTGGTGCTTCGGTGCCAGCAACGTAAACGTTACTTCCAAGGCACGCTAAAATCCCTCTGCTGTAAACAGCAGAGGGATTTCCTATTCACTGTTTCAACCTCAGGAGCTGGGGAAGAGCCCAGCTGCCTGAGGCATGAGAGTTGGCAAGCAGACTTCATTACACTGCAAGTGAAATAAGCCGATTTAGTTAATTTAATTTTCACTGCCTACGTGTTTGCGGGGCTATCTCAGCCCCCCCGAGGCAGACGGAGAAGTACCATTGGAAAGGTGATAATCTTCCCTTTTCAATGTGATCTACCACTAGACACCAGGGGTGGGGCTGGGGGCCAATGCCCTCACCCTCCCTAAAAATAAAGGGACAGTCTTTCTGGGGCAGTAGACCCCGATATGCCCCAGGGGGGCAGAAAGCACACTGGTGCCAGAGATTATTTCAATATGTAGGGGTTGGGGCTTCTGAAAATGGGTATGCCAATGCCCACACCAAACACTAAAGGGACAGTCTGTATGCCCCCCAGGGGCAGAAAGCCCTCTAGGAGCTAGGGATGAAATTTTTATGTACATTTAGTTGTGTGGGCTGCCCATAATGGGCATTCTAATGCCCCCACCCTAGCCACATTCTTTCTGAAACTCTGAGGGGGAGATGGGGCAATTGACCCTGGTCTGCCCCACTAGCGAGGCAGAAGGCTAACTAAGCACCAGTGAGTATTTTCTTGAGCCAGAGTAGGGGTGGGGACTGCCTAGAATGTGCATGTCAATGCCCCTACCCAACTCAAAATCAAATGGACAGTCTTTCGGCCCCAAGTAGGAGCATATGGTGGCAATTGCCCTCGATCTGCCCCCGGGGGGGGGGGGGGGGCAGAAATCCACTTGGAAGCCAGGGACAACTCATTTTTTATTTTTAGTAGAGTGTGGGCTGCCCAGAATGGGAATGCCACTGTCCCCCCTGCCCCCAAAAAATAGCACACATTTTGGCCATTAATGCCCACTTTGGGGGCAGGTCAGCAATGTAGTTAGGCTTGTCTAGAAAACTACTAGACACTAGCTGTTTGTAAACCTGCATTTTTGCTGTCAGTGTGTGTGTGGACGAGCGCTTGGCTGGCAGTGTACGTGGACTGTCGCTTGGCTAGAGGTCTGCATGGATGGCACATATCTGGTGGTGAGCGTGGACTGTCGCTTGGCTGGTGGTGTGCTTGGATGGCGCTTGACTGCCGGTGTGGCTTGTGTGGATCCGTCAGCATTTCATTACCCAGAACTCCAATTTAGCTAACAATTCACTTTCCTCACATTTCTTTGTGGGAAAGTTGTTGGCTCACTTTTTGCGAAAAATTTCCCACCACCCAGCGTTTCCCTCGATCTCCTAAAAATGATACCCCACTGGTGTGGAGGGAAGTTTGTGCTGGTGCAGTGATGACACCATTCCAAAACGGAAATGCGAGGAGAATGTCTATTTAGCTAAATTCGACGCTTGCAGAGGATTCTGGGTAGGAAAACGTTGGAGAATCCATGCAAGCCACACCTCCCCGAACTTCTCCTGTCATCTAGTTTTCAAAAACGTCTAGGTTTGGTAGCTTTCCCTAGATGTCAGTCGAGCCCAGGACCAAAAACCCAGGCAACTCCCATGCAAATCCGGGATGTTTTGTGATAAATAATTTTGATGTCTCCAGAATATGTTTTGGACCATTTCTAGGGGCGGGCAGAGAACTCCCGCCGCTGGCAGAGCTTGCGTTTTTTTGCCTACTGTGTGTTTTGCTGAGAAGGCAGAGTTTAGGCAAAACTATGACTCCACAGCGGACTGGAGTTCAGACCTGGGCCCCACATTAAAAGCTGTCCGCCTCCACCCCGTCCCATAAAGATTTTTTTAAAATAAAGATTTTTAAAAAACGCACTAACCTATCATGGCCTCTTTGGCCTCCCCTCCTCCTTGCTGTGGTCTCTACAGCAGAAACCCCTATGTCAGAGGTACAACAGAAATAAGTTGTGGTAGGACTGAACATGCGCGCGCAGACCTACAAGACACGTTTGACATGGGGGTTTCGGTTTGCAGAAGAGAGCGCGGCGAGGAGAAGGAGGGCAGCCCAGAGACGACACGATAGAGGTAAGTGTGTTTTTTTTATTTTTTATCTAATTTATTTAAAAAAATATTTATGGGGGGGGTGGAGGCATGAAGCTCCACAGTTTTTGCCCAACTCCGTGGAACTCCGCGTAGTGCAACTGCGCCAGCTCTGCCCAGCCTGGACCATTTCCTGTTGCAGGCACTGGACCTATCCACACAAGTGAGGTACCATTTTTATCAGCAGACTTGGGGGAATGCTAAGTGGGGTTGAAGTTTGTGGCTCCCCACAGATTACAGAACATTCCATCACAGAAATGTGAGGCAAATGAGAATAGGTTTTTTTTTTGTAAGTTTGAGGTTTGCAAGGAATTCTCGGTATAAGAACCTGGTGTGAGCCACACATTTCACCCCATCCTGGATTCCCCTGGGTGTCTAGTTTTAAAAACCATTTGCAAGTTTGTTAGGTTTCCCTAGGTGCTGGCTGAGCTAGGGCCCAAAATCCACAGCTATGCACATTGTTAAAGGGTCAGTTTTCAGTGAAAAAATGTGATGTGTCCAGTTGCATTTTGGGCCGTATCCTGTCACGGACACCAGGCCGACACGCACGATTGAGGTACCATTTTTATTGGCAGACTTAGGGGAATGCTGGGTGGGGAGAGGTTTGTGGTTCCATACAGATTACAGAACATTCCATCACAAATGTGAGGAAAATGGAATAGTTGTTTTTTTTTTGTTTGTGTTTTTTTTTTAAGTTTGAGGTTTGCAAGGGATTCTGGGTGTAAGAACCTGGTGTGAGCCGCACAGTTCACCCCATCCTGGATTCCCCTAGATGTCTAGTTTTAAAAAATGTACAGGTTGGTTAGGTTTCCCTAGGTGCTACTTAAGATAGCGCCCAAAATCCACAACTAAACACATTCCAAAAAAGGGTCCGCTTTCAGTAGAAAAATGTGTTTTGTTGAAGTTGCGTTTTGGGCCATTTCCTGCCGTGGGCACGAAGCCCACCAACATAAATGAGGTACCATATTTTTTGGGAGACTTAGTGGAAGACAGAATAGTAGAAAGTGTTATAACCCTTTCTTTCTATGCTTATCCGCCTTCCAAGTGTAAGACAGTGTGTAAAAAAGACTTTTGAACAGTACCCTCCAATTCACATGCTAGAATGGGTACCCCCAAATTCATATCTTCACAAATAACCACTGCTTTTAAACTCCATATCTTGTTCCCCTTTTTGAAATGTATATCTTTCCTAGATACCTATTTTTCACTCTTGTTTTACCAAAGGAATTGCTGTATACCTGGTACACAATGAAAAACCCATTGCAAGGCTCAATTTGGTTACTGGCGCTGGGTACCTTGGTTTCTAGGTGAACCTAAATGCCTCCTATATCCCCACAGCCAGAAAGGTCCTGTGGACGAAACAGTATGTTTTTCAAAGATCTGTCATAGTTACAAGTTACAGGTGAAAATATCGTCTGGTTTTTTTCCAACTAAATTTCAGTATTTCTTTTTATTTCAGCTGTTAATTTCTATAGGAAACCCTTAAAGTATCTACACAAATGACCCCTTGCTGAATTCAGAATTGTCTACTTTTCAGAAATGTATAGCTGTCCTGGATCCATTATTGGTTTTGAACCCATTTCTACTACTATCTGGAAGGGGGCTAAAAGCACCAAAAATAGAAAAATGGGATATGTCAAAGTAAAATATCAAAGCTGTGTAGAAAAGTTTGTTTCCTGACAGGTCTACCTGTTCCTGAAAGCTGGTAAGATTGTGATTTTAGCACCACAATCCATTCATTGATACCATTTGCGAAGAAAGAAACAGATGCTTGCTTCACCACTTTTTCCCCCCAAAACACAATCTAGCTGTATTTTGTCTAATTTTTTGGCCACCTACAAACCCTGGGTACCTTTTGAAGCCTAAGGATGTTAGAAAAAAAGGACACTAATTTGGCTTGGATACCTTATGTGGACAAAAGTTATGGGGGCCTAAGCGTGAACTACCCCAAATAGCCCAAAAAGAGCATGACACGGGGGTGGGGGTGAGGGGTGGGAGGGCCTGGCAGCGAAGGGGTTAAGGTCACATTCTTATAGACCATTTCCTGATTACAAAGGTAGTTTATAGTCTGAATCTTTGACGTTTGTTTGGGGTCAGGTTATTTTGAAGTGCCCACTCCACTCTCTTTTTCCTCTTGAAAGCAGTCTGTCACAGCAGGAGCAGCTCCCAAGCTGATAGCCCTGCAACACAGGTCACGGAAGTGACTAGTTTCTGCCACAGTGATGTATATCAAAAGGTTAGCCCTGGGCCCCAGCCCTAGTCTTTGACTCTTATCAGCTCCATCTCCTTCCCAAGACGTACCCAGGCTCCATCCTTGTGACCTTTCACAGAAATAAAGAGCATCTTTTGACCAGTACGCTGGTAGACTGGCTCTCACCAGTCCAGTGTGTCCCACCCAGCATACAGGAGTGCAGCAATACACATCTGTCTGGGGGGTGGGATTCTCTACCTCCCCCATGTTTCACCATGCAGGCCTAAGTCTCCAAAAATAGAATCCAGGGCCCTCCATGTATTGTACCACCTACAGACATGCATACATCCAGTGCATGTAAACAACCTACACACACTACACAGCACTGTATGCTTCATGTACTGAACCACTCACAGGTACACATACTTTTAGCACATGCATTCATCAGTCATGCTCTGCACAGCATTGTATCCTTCATGCAACCAGCACATATATTTAAAGTGCACGCACTCCACAGCACTGTAATGCTTGTAGAACAGTTTGCCACCTTTACTGTGCAATGCAGACTCGTACCTGACACACACTTTATTTGAAAAAGGAATTCTCTTGTACGCTTCCATCCTTAGCACTTTTATCATACTTATGTTGGACCACAAATGCAGTTTCCACACTGGCCTCATTAAGCTTTCACTGATGTTTGGATTACAATTTTTGGGGCCACTCTAAACTAGGATTAGCCAGAGCTAACTTTCTGTTGAACATAGGTGTTGACATGTTCTGTAATAAGCTGATCTTCAGCAACCGATCAGTAAAGTTCTCAAACTGACACTATTGATCTATGCACAGCAGAGTCGTACATCTCTACATCTCTACATCTTCATTTGGTCTTTGAATCCCTTTAGATAATTTATTCTAACGTAAATATGCTTGATTGACTATTGAATCTGTTCTCCGATGTCGAACACCTTCGTTTATTTGACTAATTCTTAGCCCTCTTGTAAGAGCAAGTCTGGCAATCGTTTGTATTCGGCTCACCCATCAAACCTTAATAAATGCAGTAACCCCACGCCCCCATCCCCCCCGTCCACAGGCCGATATCTAGAAGCACCTTCTGCTCCAAAATGAATCCAGCTATTGTCTCTGGCTTCATACAATTGGTGGAGCTCGAGGCACTTCTACAAACCAGTGCAGGACATTGGCCGCTTGCATTGTCGAAGACTGTTAACTACCCTATAAGACTAAATACTAAAACTACCATACAACAATAACCAAGAAAACAGCCCGTAACTAGGATTGTATTGTCTATTTAAACAAGGGAATAAGTGAAGTCTAAGTAGGACCTCTGGATACAAATTTAATAAATGAGGGAAGAATACAAGAATAGTAAACCTGCATTTTAAAACGTGGATGTGCAAATCACCATCACCCCCAATATGTTTGATGGCACACAAAGAAAGCAATTGGTGTGTGCCATGACTGGATAATTAGGCTAAAGAGCACATTACTGAGTGAATTTCTTCATACTCTACCAGTTTTCAAAATCCCCCTCAGCTGGTGCAAACCATGTTTATTTGAAGACCTCCCATAAACCACAGGTTAACATCCTTTCATGGACAGCAGTCCAGGCTGAAATTCGCTCCTGCACATTTGCGTTGCTATGCGCTCCTGTGAGTATGTATTGATAAGAAACCCTTAAAGATGCAGAGCCACTGATTAAGTGCAACAGCAGTCTGTGGTAACCTGTGTCCCTTAACCAAAAGTGAGGCTAGGAGTACAGTGTGCAATCATCTAGTAAGAATACAACCTACTAGTCTATGTATCACTTCTGCAAAATGAGGCTACGAATGCAGTATGCGTTTCAGTATGGCGCTAGGCTTTAATCCTTGATCTCCTCCCAGGTCTGTCACCACTATTACAGTCGGCTCCACCAGCCTCCTTCAAAATTCAGGTGAGATACCTCGGGGAATTCTTTTTTAAATAACCGAGCACCAAGTAAGTGGCAGGATTTGTCTTCACAGCTGGGTGTTATGAAGACTCCTATTGTGACCACTACCACCTTTCCTCATTGCATGTTGTGCAAGACGCAGGAGTTCTGCATTCTAGGAGAATAGTCACATAACTAAGAGTACAGAAGAATATAACTTTCCACCATAATGTTTTCCTTAAGTGCAAAATAGACTTCCAAAGATTAGAATGTCCACTGCTAAGCAATGAGTAATGGGTACTGCAGTCTGAGAATCTGTTGATGACTATCCAGGGCCCCCTAGACGCATGAGCAGTGTGAGATGGTGAACTTTAAACCTGTAAAGCACCTGCATGACGGGTGATCGGTCATAAAGGTTACTGGACCGGTCATGCTCCCCACTTGTCCCATTTTATATATGGCAGCTTCAGCTAGCCCTGCATTTATATTCTGAGACTTGTCTCCCTATTCAAACAATGGCTGGTAAATGTCAATATCAAAATTTGGGGCCGAGTTACTGTTTGAATCTTTGATATTTATTGAGTTGGATCTCAAATTTGCGTACAATATTCTGTGTCTTCGGTCATGACTGCAAACCGTTACAAGGTCCTGAACAGTATGGAATTGCTCCTTCTGGATAGCACATTGGTACACTAGTTAGCTCTCACAGGCCAATAGTCCATTGTTTCCTTGGATACAGGATGTCTTTGTAAATAGAGGTTTGCAGTGACTGAGCAAGTTACATCATTGTTTGTGCTTGGGTGCCATTTTCTTTTACTATTGACAGTATACCCAAAGCATTACTAAAGTGATTTTCAAATTAATAACTTCAGTCAGCCATTTAATCTTTATTGTGATAACTAACTTCCCACTGCTCATGCGAAAGGTCTTGAATTGGCAGGTGATATTTTGAATTCATAATTTGGGAGAGTGGCTACACCAACAAAATAAGAAAATATCTTCAGTTTATCGAGAGAACCTTACTCCATTTCATATAGCTGCGACAAACAGCAGTTTTCCCCAGAAACCTACTTGATGGGTTCAAGCATTATCAAACATTTAAGTTAAGCCAAAGTACGGAAGCATTTTAAAAGCCACATTACGAAAAGCTGAGGCATGAGTTTTAACCCCTTCAGTGCCCATGACGAGATAGTCTCGTCATGGAGCGCGGTTGCGCTGTGCCCATGACGAGACTATCTCGTCATGAACCCCGCCCGCTAATGAAACGCCCGGCACAGGGCGTGGAAAGGGCGGGGCACTGAAGAGGTTAAAAGTTTTAAGGCAATAAGCACCTGGAAAATGAGCCAATTAAAGTCCGCGATACGCAGAAGTGATTCTTGGCTGCTATAAAGATGAATGCTCCAGAGTTCCACTCAACCATGCTTCATACTTCCCCCTAATCTCCAGTAGGGGTGGTTCTTTGGAGACCCCCCTGGAGGGTGGACGGGAACCACATCATGGGCCTCAGTGGTACCACTTATCAAGGCAGTACCTCCCCATTTTCTGTTTCAGGCATGGTAGGAGCCTGTGGAAAGATGTGTGCAGACTGCATGTGATGAGGGCTATGCTGACTGGGATCAGCCTTCATCCTGTCCCAATGCTTCTGCGAGAGGATCAAATAAATGTTACAATAACAGTAATAGAGGTAAAATGCATCACCACTGGGAGCATAGCTTCAGGAGGGTGTTAACCCCCCTAATATATTTTGTGGTACGTATTTGGGTATAGATGCTTTCAGTTTGGTATCTGTAGGAATTTGACACCATTTGTAAATACACTGACAAAACTGCACACCCTCTCCCTTTTTCTCACACTGTCGCACTCTGTGTGCCAAAAACTCTCCCACTGTTTTGAAAGTCCTCAGATGTAGGTTATTTTGCAAAATAGCGTTTTCTCTCACTTGGTATCACTACCAATTCGTGTTGGTCTCCCTTCCCACTGCCCCTTATTTCCCACTCATTTCCCGCCTCAAGCTCCCTCTTGTTGTGTAATGTATTTTAAAATGATATGCCAACGTGATTGTTGGAAAATCTGACGCTCACACCCCCCAAACTTACTGACCAAGCCCCTGATCACAACTGATACACCTAGATCACCAGATCTGATGATACTTTAGCAGCTGTACAAATCGCCCAGGTCTGAGGACAGCTTAGTGAGTCCTGAGGGTTGTGAATTCTGTACCTTCTCGAATTAACTGTTTAGTGGTCATGTTGAATTGAGTCCGCCATTAATTTGTCTCAAAGGGCAGCCACTTTGGTTGGCGCCTATTGCGATTATACAATAGTGACCTAATGCCCACCTACAGTAACATAAATGTAACATCTGTAGCCCTGATTGAGTGAAAGCAAGCCTGCCACCGGCTTCCATCTACTTCTCTACTGTTCCCTGAAATGTAGGAACCCAAACATCCTCTGCCACAGCTGTTGCTCTCCCTCCTGCTACTATGTCAGACTCACTCAGCTGGTCTACATGTCTGCTCCTTGGCACAAAACTCTGTCTTGAGTCCTGGAAGTGTGTTGGATACCTCCAATACTCCTATGATATTGTATGCGTGGTGAGCTACACAAAGGTGCACATTAGGCACAAGGAGTGAAAATCATGTCTGATGTGACAGACCAGGAATTACTGGGCCCTCTATCGAGGTTCTGAACCTTATGCCTAAAAGTTATTCCCAACTGAATTCTTATGATTTGGCTGAAACTCCAGCGGCTCAAGAGTTATCAGGAAAGTTCTGAAAAGTCCAACCACTACAAGACTGCTCCGACATAGAAATAATGCTGGAATCTATCACAAGAGAAGTTGACTCTATTGAATGGTCTATTGCAGCAATAAAAGGGATGATCGCAGAAGTAAAATTGTAAGTGCAAATTGTTCCGCGGGCAAGTCCAGTTTGAAAAGAGGAGCGGTGTCCTGAAGATCAGCAAGACTCAAGCAGCTTAGGTGCTGGATTGTGGTCAAGATGTTTGGGCCATTGAATGGAAAATCATGGATCTGGTTGACAGCAGTCAACAAGGCATTGCCATGATGTCAGCAGTTCAGTATGCCTCTGCGGGGATCTTTTCTTCCTGACATACTGGAACAGACTTTTGCATCGCCACTGGAATTTCAAAGAGAACACCCAAGGCATGCACCAAAGTGGAGCCTCCGAAGGCCCTGTCTTTGTCGGTCTTCTGTGTTGCAAAAGAGTTGAATGGTCCCATCCGATATAAGATTTACAAGATATCAATTTATACAAACCAAGGTATAGAAATTGTTTCTGGATCTTCATCTGCAGCTTAGCAAGTAGGGACATTCAGTATGGTCACCTGGAATAAGATAAAATGCTGATAACTGCAGATAGAAAAATTAAAATGTCAAAATTCTACCAACCGGACAACCTTGACAAACTTTTGGAATCTATTGATACTTCTGCTATGGATACATTCCAGGGAGGTGACTGTGAAAAGTGATGTCACAACATCTGAAAGTACTACTAGATGTTAAAAATCTGAAACTGGCCTGGCATTCGGACTGAGAATACTCTGTTAGACCCCGAGCTGAAAAATTGGTCTTGAGCGAGGGGGTGATAAACAGAGACAGTTAAAAATCTAGGTGCCTACTTCAGAGACTACTGCCCCAGATTTACGAACCTCACCTAGGTATTGAGGTGAGGGCTGAAATGATTCATCTGCTTTTCTTTCCCACTTATGCTCGCATCGTCCTTTTGTTTCCTTCACCTATCTGTTTACCACTCAACACTTTTGTTTTTTACAACTCCTTCTCACCTGCAGGCCCTATTCTAATGGTTATAGCAACCCGCTTGCTTTTTCCATTTGCTACTTTTTGTTTCATGTGACATCACTATAGGAACTAATCACCACAAGGGTTAGTCTGAGGGAGAGTGGCCCTTTATTGGCAAATCTGTATCATAGAGATGACTTTCACTACCTGTGACATTTTCTATGATTCCCTGTTAGAAATGGGATTTCTTGTTGGCTGAGGCTTGCGCCAAAGCCAGGCAGAAACCACCACTCTAGTCAGGGTAAGGGGGAAACACACACTGTTGATAACCCACAATAACACTGTGAAACACCACAAATGGATACCACACAGGTAGTTATAAAAATAGATATCTTTATATAGCTTAGGTCGGATCAAAACGCCCAAAAAATGCAAATACGTAAATTACTCCTTCATTAGAAATGGTCTCTTGAAAAACCTTCACTTTGGTAATGTTCTTTTAATAGTTTTTCTTAGTAAAGCAAACTGGTAGGTTTCTGTTAAAAGTTCACTTCTGTAGCACTCTTTGCTATCCACCCAATTCCCTTCAGAATAGTGAAACTGGTGCTCTGTAACAACACAATAATGCCGCCTTCTCAGCGCGAGGTGTGCATCGCTGGTTGACTCCGGGGTTAACAATGCAGAAATCACCAACCCCCCCCCCCCGTGTCACAAAGGCGCGAATGCGCGCTGATGCTGCCAGTTCCAAGACCCTGATTACCCCCATGTCACCAAAGCATGAGTTACCGTCTTTAGGGCGAAGGGAAGAGGGCAGCTTCCTCCGTACGGGGCTCTCCCGGCTTCCGAGGCCGTCCTGATCACGTTCACCACCAAATCCAACCAAATCCAACCTCCACCAGGGAATGAAGGCCGTCGCAGACTGGATGGAGGATAGCCGCCTCAAACTGAACACAGACAAGACGGAGATACTCATCCTCGGGTCCAACCCCTCCACATGGGATGACTCTTGGTGGCCCACGTCACTGGGGTCCCCGCCGGCCCCCACCGACCACACACGCAACCTGGGAATCATCCTCGACTCGAAACTCTCCATGACCAAACAAGTCAACGCAGTCTCCTCCACCTGCTTCAACACCCTCCGCATGCTCCGCAAGATCTTTAGATGGATCGCGACAAACACAAGGAAAACAGTCACCCAGGCTCTAGTCAGCAGCAGACTCTACTATGGAAACGCCCTCTACGCCGGAGCCTCGTCCAAGCTCATCAACAGACTGCAGAGAGTCCACAACGCCTCTGCACGCCTGATCCTCTACGTCCCGCGCCGCGACCACATCACCCCCCACCTGAGGAACATGCACTGGCTCCCCGTCGACAGGTGAATGTCCTTCAAGCTCCTGATCCATGCACACAAGGCACTCCACAAGACCGGACCAGCCTATCTCAACAATCGGCTATCCTTCTACGTACCCAACAGGAAACACCGTTCTGCTGATCACGCCCTGGCCACGGTCCCGCGCATCCGGAGAACAACTTCCGGAGGCAGATCCTTCTCCCATCGCGCAGCCAGGACCTGGAACACCCTCCCCCTCTACCTGCGACAAACCGAAGACCTGCTGACCTTCAGGAGACAACTCAAGACCTGGCTCTTTGACCAATAGCAGCAGCACCCCCCCACCCCAGCGCCTTGAAACCCACACGGGTATGTAGTGCACTTTACAAATTGATTGATTGATTAAAGGAGTGGGGAATCCTCGTTGTTAGATGCCCCGCGCCTCCTCCCGCCTCTGCACAGCTCTCCTCAGTCGAGCCCCTCGGCTGTTAGGGGCCGTTCCTTTCCTCGTTCCCAGCACGGCGCCGCAAGACCAAGCCTCCGGGTCACTGGGAGGCTCACACCGCGGGAACCAATCCCAGCACTACCTTGGCGGTTCCTCTTGATTGTAGAAGTCGAATTCACAGGGGTTTCAGGTCTTACTTTTAAACCCCGAAAGTCTTTGTTCACAATGTGAGGGGTCCAGGATCCAGTCCCAACCAGTTCTGGGTGCCCTCTGCCAGGGCATGTCGTCTTCCTGTTTTGAGTGGGCCAGGGCATCAGACACACCGCAGGGGGTGTAGCCAGCCCTATTCAGACCCAGGTGCTGCTCCTCCTCACCACTCTACATGCAGATGGGCCTATTCCCTAGTGCTGACTCACCCAGTCTCTTGGAGCCACCCCCAGCCCCTGTCAGTCACAAACCAGACAGTCAATACACAAACAGGCAGAGGCACAATGAAAGGTTAAACAGTATAAAATAGCCACTTTCTAAAAGTGCTATTTTTAAACACGGAATGTAAAAACCATCTTTCCTAAAAGATGCGTTATCAAATTCTGAGTTCAGGGATACCAGACTTCAGCTTCTCATCTTGCTCCTATGGGGAGTTATGCAGGTCCACATGGGGCACAGCATTCCCCATTCTATCCTATGGGCAAGATGGCCGTTCAGTAGTGAAAAACGAAATTGGCAGCATTTCACTATCAGGACATGTCACCCACACTAGTACATGTCCTACCTTTCACCTACACTGCACCCCGCCCAGAGGGGTACCTTGGGCCTACCATAGGGGTGTCCAATGTGTAAGAAAAGGGAAGGGTCAGGCCTGGTCAGTGTGTACACTGGCCAGGACAACATGGCAGTTCAGACTGCGCACAGGCGCTGCGGTGGCAGGCCTGAGACACCATTTTAGGGCTACTCATGTGGGTGGCACAATCAGTGCTGCAGGCCCATTAATAGCATTCGAATGACCAGCCCTGGCACACTCAGTGCACTTTACTAGGGACCTACTGGTAAAACAAATATTGCAATCATGGATAACCAATCACAATAACAATTTACAGGGAGAGCATATGCACTTTAGCACTGATCAGCAGTGGTAAAGTGCTCAGTCCTATTGCCAACAGCCACAAGTCAGGAAAAACAAGGGAGGAAGAAGCAAATAGTTTGGAGATAACCCTGCAAAAAGGGCCATTGCCAACATACCCCAATAGCTGCACTCTGTATTTTGTCCTTGAATGTTATTGGGCTTACTCATCACATTACAAGAAAGATGTTTTCCTATCTGCCCACGAAATCCCTTGAAAATATTGTTACTGTTTACAATAAAGGCTACAAAGCTGAAGCAGGAATTGGGTAGGTAGAGTTCTCTGGGCTTGTAACACGTCGAAGAATGGGCCAGATAAGACCAGCTCCACTGCCTAGATCTTTGTTATAGACTTGAACATGTAATGTGGGCTGATATATGCTTAAAATAGTTAATGGTAAGATAATTTGTGTGCTCCATATACGCTCCTAATGGATGCAAGCCACCCTTCCTTCTCAAGCTATCCAGAGATTGCTAATGCTATGGTCATGCTAGAGAGAGACTGGAATCGGACTGTCGACCCTGTACTGGATAGATCTGGAAAACCAAATACCTCTAATAGTAGGGAGACAGGCCTATTGGTTGATTTTATAAATGACCATGCTCTTGTAGAAATCTTGATGTACTTACACCCTTGCAAGAGGGACTACCCGTTTGTCAGGTGTAGATGGCACATGAATTGACCTTTCTTGTCTCAGCTTCTATCTCACTAAATGTCTCCTCTAGTGAAATTTTGAAGTTATCAGTCTATGCTCTGATACCTGGTATCCTTGACTCGACTTACTGTCACTTGGGTAGTGCGATTGAGGTTATGTTGGAATGACTATGATCTTAGGCTGACCCATGTGGCTAACGTGGGAGGAAATGTGGTTTATCTGCATGGTTAGTCTGCTTGGATTCTAACACTGGGCTCTCATAGGTAAAGCTACAATTAATATATAAGAGCATGAACATATCTGTCCCACAGTGATAAATTCACTTTGCACAAATCATAATTATATAGTGACGTCCAGCTGAGACATGCACTTGAAGCTCATTATTAGTCTTTGAGCCAGACTGGTAGCAGACCAAATGGAGGTGACTAGAATATTACAAATGTATAGCATCCTGGTGTTTGGTGCTCTGGATAGGCTTTCTGAGCTGAAACGGAGTTGGTAAAAAGATCTGGGCCCAATAGAAGATGTGAAGTTAGGGGAGGATGATCATCTTGGAATAACTTTTTCTCCTGATCTATTTGAAATGGTTCTATAAATTGTACTGCACAATTCCTCTGTGAGGGTATTTGGGTGGCCAGGGTATTTTTAGGGTTTAGGGTGGGTGATGGTGTTTGGGTGGCAAGGGAATCTTTAGGGTTTAGGGTTGGTATGGAGTTTGGTTGGCAATGGTATTTTTAAGGTTTTGGATGGGTAGGGATATTTGGGTAGCAAGGGTATCTATAGGGTTGGATAGGGAAATAGGTCCCTAGTACAGTGCACTGTGTGTGCCCAGAGCCTGTAAACCAAATGCTATTGGGCCTGCAGCACTGATCGTGCCACTCACACAAGCAGCCTTTCAAAGGTAACTCAGACCTGCCACTGCAGGGTCTGTGTGCAGTCTAGTACTGCAGTGTTGACTTGGCCAGTGCACCCACTTGCCTGGCCCTTACCTTTTTTCTTACATGTGTCTTCCCTAATGTAGGTCCAAGTTACCCCTGTGGGCAGGGTGGAGTGTATGTGAGAGGTATGACATTTCCTTGTGTGTAGATTACAGTGAATTTCGTTTTTCACTATTGAAAGGCTATCTGTCCCATAGGATAGAATGGGAGTTTATTTACAATAGCTTATATATAATGCTTCCCATTGGGACAAGATAGGAATGTAAAGTTTAGTGTGCCTGAACTCAGAATGTAAAGATGCATCTTTTAGTAAGGATTATTTTTACATTCTGGGTTTGAAAATACCACTTTCTGAAAGTAGATAATTTCTTGCTTAGCCATTCAGTGTGCCTCTGCTAGGTTTATGTATTGACTGTCTGGCTTTGAAGTGACAGGGGATGTGCATTCTGTTCAGACAGCCACTTGGGGGGGGGGGGGGAATGCGGTGTGTCCTGCCTTTCCAGGGTGAATCAGTGAATAGACCTGGTCTGCATTTAGAGTAGGGTGGAGGAGATTCTTTTCACACCTGAATGGGCCTGCTTGGCCGTGGACAATGTTGTGCCTACCCCCTGCCAGGAAGCTGCACCAGAGAGGACAGAACTGGTTTTGGCTGGGCAAAAATCTTCTCTGCCCCCAGAGAACAAAAAATGTTGTGCTATAAAAAGTGGGGCCCAGACCCCTGAACTTTAGATCACTTTTGGACTTCAAGAGAAACTTCTGCCAAGGAGAGGAGCTGGAAGTAACTGGAGGAGGGGCGCTGTCCCTTTGCTGTGTGCTGTCTGGGGTTGGCCTGCAGTAGCTGCTTCTGCCAATGAAAATGAACTGTGTGTATTGTGTTTGAGAAAGTATCTCCGAGGGATTGGAAGTGGAGTTTGCCACCTGTTCAAGAGGTCTCGAACAGCAAAGACCTCACCATCCTTCTGGGTACTGTCTCTGGAACCGCTGGTTTCAGTAGCCACAGAAGAAAAGGGCAACCAACTCTGTCACCAAGTCAGTTGCAGGATTCTGTGTCCTGAAGGCCCCATAGAAGGCACCGTCACACTTCGCACCGCTTCCTTGGTCTCACCGACACCGTCTTGGCGATCGTCATCGAGCCACTGCTCGTACAGAGTTCTGTGGGCACCGCATTCCGCACCGCCACGCTTCACCCAGCCTGGACGTCAGTCGCTGCCCGACCCGAACATCGACCGGTTCTGTTGCCTGCATGCAGCCTGCCAGCACCGCCTCACCCTGCACCGTAAGCCTTTGCCTCACCAACGCCATCTGGATGATCATTACCTAGCCGCTGCCTGCACCGCGTCGTGAGGGCACCGCACCCTGCACCACTACCATTCTTGCAACGCGACTGCGAAGCTTTCCCTGACCGAATTGCACCGATGTGTCTGCCGCAACGAGAAAGGGACTGTTTTTTAGTCTAGCCACACTTTAGCTGGCCCGCACCGACGCGGTCAGCTGGAACTGTTACTGCAGCATCGCTGTGGCCCCAGACGGAGCTACTGACTCGAAAGAACTGTGCTTTTCAGCTATTTCTGCACTTTAAAGGTTATCTTGCAAAATAACTATTTTTACAGTATTGTATGTTGGATTTTTGTCTCATTTGGTCTTGTTGGTTTAGATAAAGTTTTACTTATTCTTCTAAACTGCTGTGGTGTCCATTTGCAGTGTTTTCACTGTATTACTGTATGCATGCACAAATGCTTTACACACTGCTTCTCAGATAAGCCTGTCTGCTTGTGCCAAGCTACCAAGGGGGTGAGCAGGGGTTATTTTAGAAGTGTACTCCCCTTACCCTGACTAGGAAGAAGGGTCCCTACTTGGACAAAGGTGCAAACCATTGCCAACTGGAGAACCCCATTTCTAACAATGTGTGTATATGTGCGTGTGTGTGTGTGTGTGTGTGTGTGTATTTGATTTGAGAATTTGTATAGCGAACAAAGGCCCAAGAGCATCTAGGCGCTAGTGCCAACGGAACCTAGAAAGGTTGTAAATGCGAAAGTAGACATGACTAGTTGGCAAAGAGCCTAGTTTTTAGAGATTTTCTGAAAAAGATAGCAGTGTTTAGCTGTTTTGTATATCAACTGGTAGCAGGTTCCATGTTTTAACTGTCCCAAAGATGAGACTTCTTCCACCCCAGTGGCCTTTTTTGAATCTAGGGATCTGTAGAAGTTTTCTCTGTGACGATCTTAAATTTCTAGAGGGTACATACCAGATCAGATGTTGCTTCAGGTATTGAGGATCAACCCAGTGCACTACATTTAATGCTTAGCTTTTGGATTTAAATCCAATCTTTTTTCCCACTAGGAGCCAGTGTAGCATTCTCAGTCCATGGGAGACTGGCTGAAATCTAGGAATATCCAGCAACAATCTGGCTGCCGCATTTTGAAGACACTGCAGCTTATGTAAGTCCTGCTTTTGGATGCCAATATAAAGGGCATTGCCATAATCCAGTCTGGACCGGGCTAATGCTGTCACAGGTGTTTATAGGCTGACCTACGATATGAAAGGTCGAACTTTCCTCATTATCTTTAAGATAAAGAAAATTATCGAAATAAGAGTGCTGATCTGATGTTTGAAGGCCAGATTGTCATCCACTATAAAACCTAAGTTCTTCACCTTCTTGACTGGGACTGGAAGATCTCCCAAACTAGAGGAACACCATCTAGGTGACAAAAAGGAGGTATCAGATGGAGTCCATCTCTGCTTGCTTGGTCCTTCACCTTAACCATATCTTCCTCGGTGACTTCAACCTTCACTGGAATGCCACAAATGATCAGTTAGTTTGCTCCTTTAAGGCTTTCCTCTCTGACCTCAACTTCATCCAAGCCTGCAATGGACCCATCATAACAAGGGCGCTACTCTTGACCTTATCATAGCTAGAGACCTCATTCAACTTGATTGCATTGTACCCTGTGATTGGTCGGATCATCACCAAATCTCCTCCCATATTTTGGAAAAGGTTTTGCTCAGACAAGGTCAACCGCTTAAAAACAAACAGCTGGCACCTAATCTGAGACATCAACATCTCTAATCTATCCAACATGAGCAAGAATCTCCTGGAACCCCCCCCCCCCCCCCCAACATGAACAATGTGGACGGCTTGACGGATGATTACATCAACTCTGTCAAGTATTCTCGAATCTGCTGCTCTGAAGCAACTGAAAAGGATTCTGATTAAACAATCCAAAACCTGGTTCAATGGCACCATTATTGAGGAACGTGGCAAACTTAGGCTCTGTGAGACGATGGAGAAATACTCCGTCCTCGACTAGTCTCAATCAGTTAAGGAGGTTGAGAAGCTCTTACAACAAACACATTTGCAGTGCTAAAACAAATCATTTCAGGGCTCAGTTTGACAGCGTTAAAAACCGACCCAAGAAACTGTTTGAAATCCGCGAACAGCAAGCTAACTACTCTACTAATCTCATCCCAGCACTCAAGACTACCGGCCTCAGTGATGAGGACTTCTCAGCACACTTTTCAGAAAATTCTAGGATTATTGAATGGGAGCTACAACGTCCTGCTCCTAACTTGCGGTTTATGACCTCCCTTGCTTTGGCAATACCTATGGCAGTGTGTGCTCTACCCCACAGTGTACAATGCCTCTTGGAATTTTTTCCTGCTCCCGGATGGGGAGGAGCTGTTACATTCTTTGGCGTCTCTTAAACCCTCTAACCATTTCAGTGATCCACTTCCCGCTAAGCTTCCCAAAGATCTCAACTCAGCCATTCTCCCTCTCTGGACCCTTATCATTCAACAATCTCTCTTGAAGGGGAGGATTCACGCTCATCCCCAAGAAGCCTAATGCGGGTTAGTGGATCCTAACCATTTCTGTCCATTCACAAGCATCGTCTTTAGCTAAATTGCTTGAGAAATGCGTTCACACACAGGTTTGCAACCACATCGAGAAATTTCAGCTCCTTCACCTCCACCAGTCAGGCTTTAGAGCGGGGCACAGTACAAAAACCGCTCTAACTCACATTGTTGATGACGCTTTGAGATCTCTTGACCAAGATGTTCTTGTCGTCTGATCCTTCTTGACCTGCCCTCTACATTTGACACTATCAAACATAACCCCATCCTATGTTGAAGAAGAGCAATAAAGTTATCTGGCCCTGTCTTAAATTGGTTCGCCTCTTTCCTACATAACTGTACCCAAAGAATCAGTCAACCAATCACTTGCTGCTAATGCCCCGGGCACAATTGGGGTACCTCAAGGTTCTGCACTCTTGCCTATGCTCTTCAACCTCATCATGGAACCTCCAACTGTTATTCTGAACTGCGCTAGCTTTCAATACCATATGTACGCGGATGACAATCAACTTCATTTGAAGATTTCCTCTCAAGATTAAATAAAAACTCTTAACGGTGCGCCTCAAAAAACTCAACAATGGCTAACGCATAATCATCTGTTACTAAATAACCTCAAAACAGAATTTCCCCGGATTACCCCCTGTAACCACTCGCCACCTACGCAAAACTGTAACAAACAACTTTCAGCACTCAACCTCACCCCTCATATTGTTGACTTTGCTGGTTCTTTAGGCGTCACCCCGGACAAATACCTAAATATTCAAGCGCACCTCAGTGCCACCATTAGTAATGCCAATCAGCTCAACACTCATAGTGAAATCAAGCCTTTCTTACCTCCTGGGGACATCCAGTCAGCAGTCCAATCCCTAGTTATCTCACTTTTGGAATATGGTTTGGTGACCCTAGCTGGGCTTCCTTCGGCTAGTCTGAACACCTCTGTCAGACTTATCACGGGTTCCAGAAAGCATGATCCTATCACACCTGACTTAATTCAACTTAACTGGCTTTCCATTGAAGCAAGGATCCGCTTCAAGATAGCCTGTTTGATGCATAAAGCTATTCACTACAACACCCCTGTTTGCCTGCCAAAAAGAATTGAGCTCTCTGGCTCTAGTCGGTACTTAAGAAGCTCTATTACACTACTACTGAAGCCTCCTAAAGTCAACAAAAAAAGACCTTACAAACGTGCCTTCTTGGGGCGGGCTCCAAGAATTTGGAATGCCTTTTCACTGACTGCTTCATTTAAAAATACATGTTAAATGGCTACTCCTGAATAAACTTCATCAGCAATAGCCCTGATGCCATTTGCAAGCCTCTTCCTTCTCCTGCTTGACAATAGTTTTACATTGTGTTTCAAAATTAATTTTGTTGTCCTTTTGACATACTGCTCTGCTAGAACTTCACTGCGCCTACCAGTAGGGCTGTTACCTGTTGATCACTTGTTGTTTTGTCTTCTCCTTGCACCCCATGTACTTTTTATGTTTCAGGTACAGCTTATGTTTCCTTATTGTACTGTACTCTTGCTGTTACCTCATGCCAATGTTTGTTACTTTGTACAGCGCTCTGATACCTGTTTGAGCTTGTTCGCACTCTATATAAAACTTTTCAAATAAATCAGTACCCATGAGGAGGACATCTGTCTTTCCTCTGTTCAATTTTAGGCAGTTGGAACTTGTCCACAGGTTCACCTGGGTCATACAGCAGTTGAATTGATTTGCTGTTGCTTCCACATCACTTGAGATTGACAACACTAACTGGGTATCATCCACGTACGAGACAGCTGAGAAACCCAACTGCTTGATAATTTTCACCCGGAGGGGGGAGGGGGTAACGTAAAGGTTGAACAGTGTAAGGCTTAAAGAAGAGCCCTGTGGCACCCCACAAGGGAGCATGAATTGCTTGGATGAAAAAGGTGCAGTCTGTACTGATTGCACCCTATTGGCCAGAAATGATTTAAACAGTTTGAGGGTGGGGCCTCTTATCCGTAAATCTGATTGCCTCTTGATCAGTATATCATGGTTTACTGTTTTGAAAGCCGCCGAGAAGTCTAATAGAATCAGGGTGGCCTTACCACCAGTGTCCTTGATTGATCTTAGATCTTCGGCCACCATGCCAAGGCCGTCTCAGTACTATGCCCCTCCCGAAATCCGTACTGAGATGAATCTAAAAGTTCTGTGGAAGAAATAAAGGGCTAAAGTTGAATATTTAGCAATTTTTCCAACACCTTTGCCAGGAAGGGTAATTTAGAGATCAGTCTGTAGCTACTGTGATCGGCAGGATCCAAATTGAGTTTCTTCAAAAGGGGAGGTTTGAGGCTATTTTCCATGCATCAGGGAAAGTACCTGAGCTGATCTTTCAATACAACCACCAGTTGTTCAATGATGATTTCAGGAGCAAGATGTAGTATTTTTGGTATACATGGATCAGAGGAAGTCCCAGATTTTGATGTCCTAACCTCCTGGGAGATCTGTTCCACACTAGGTGGAGAAAAGGACACAAGCAGGTTACATGGGGAAGGAGTTGTGGCTGCTGAGGGATTACCATTTGCAATAACATTGCTACCCCTAAAGGACCTGTACACAGTCTCCACCTTATCATTAACTGTGCCAGTGAATTGCAGAATTCGACACTGTCGTTCTAACTGGGGGGCTCCAGTGATTTAGCTAAGCTTTTGACTGTCCTGAAGAGTTCTTTACTGGAATTTTATGCCTGCAAAGTTTTTGTTGCAAAATACTTGCTTTTCTCTTCCTATATCAGTTTCTTATAGTCACAGTGCTTGTGCATATTTTGTTTTTCCGATAGGCTGTAGTTTACTCTTCATTGCCTCCAACTTTCTGCAAGTTTGTTTCTGGGTTCTCAGTTTGTCGGAGAAGCAGGGTTCTGATGATTTTTTCCGCCTAGTGGAAAAAGGTTTTTCGGGAGCTAGAGAGTTAACTGTGGCTTTAATACAGGTAGAGAACCTGTGGGCTGCGTTATTTGTATCAGTAGTCAAGTTGGGCATTGAACTGGTCCGGGACACTTGTAGTGCGAGGGGGTCAATGTTTCTCCAGTCACAGACTTTAGAAACTGTGCTGGGGTTATTAGGTCTTGGGAGGTGGGGGGTGCTGCAGAGCAATCACCAAGAACATTATGGCTTTATGGTCTGACCATAAAATAGGCAGAACCTCTGAGACCACCTTAGAAGGATTTGAAGTAAAAATGCCATCTAGAGTGTGGCCTACAGTGTGTGTAGAGTGCTCAACTATCTGTCTTAAAGAAAAGCTGGTCATGGTATCAACTAAAGAGGTTGTATCGTGGTCCTCCAGTTTTTCTAGGTGATAGTTGAAACCCCCCAAGACTGAGAAGTCAGCTGCATCGATGCGGGATTCAATGAAGGGTCTAATAGCGTGAATAAAAGTCTTTCTTGCGCCAGGTGGCCTGTATAACAGAAGGCCTTAAAGTATAGTTTTTATTTAGTGCAATCCTAAACAATACGACTTTGCAGTCTGGGCTGTTTGCCGCTGCGGAGCCCGTAACTGACAAATTGGCTCTGTAGGTAATGGCTAGACCCACATATCTCTTGTTAGCTTGATCCACTCTGAAAATTAAGAAGCCGGATGGAATGACTAGAGCCAAATCTGGGTCAGACGAATCAGCTGCACAAGTTTTGGTAACAAATGCCATGTCAAGCTTATGTTTCAACCATTTCTGCAAAGTCTATTTTGTGTTTTATTGGGGACAGAGCGTTGATGAGCATCCCATATAACACCTTAAATGCTCCTGGTTGAGGACATCCCTCCGGGGTTGCGGAGTAACAAGCTCTGATTTTTTTTTTTTTTTTTTTGCAAAGCTCAGGTGCAACTTGCACTGGTTACATTGCTTAGGTTCTCTCTGCAAGTCTAGTGAGGAGCATTTGGGATTTGTGGATGCCATGTTTAGACTCAGGTTTTCCCTGCAGTATTTAATAATGGACCTACTACCTGGGGTGAAATGAACAGGGGTTCTGGTGTTGGACACGGTCTAGGCTTGGATTGGCGCAGACTGGCTTGCCTTTGGCGTCCGTTCAGCGCGCACGCTGTGCGCGTCTGCTCGGATATCTGATTATGTAGGTGGTTGTGGTGAAAGACAAGACCAAAAGTGCCTTAGCTGCCCAAAAGTGAGGCACAGGTGTATCCGGTCTTACGCCTGCTCTACAAACAGCACCCAAGCCGCGACGGAACAGGGCTGGGACTGGAACACAAGAAGCAGGGGAGCAAGTTTTAAAATAAATGCTAAGTGTGTTTGATATCCTGTCTATGGTGCAAAATTCAGAGACCCTCTAACGTGTGAAAGTGCCAAAGTAAGTCTGGCACCTTCGTACTGCGGTAGGAATAAACATGATAAATGTCAGCAGGGTTAAAAAAGTTGAAAACAGTATTTCCTCAACATTTAAAAAAATTAGCTCAGGAGGTGCAACTTAGCATAGAAGCGGAGCGCAGATGCGGCAACCTTACTTACCAAGCCTCAACGGAACAGGGCTTATACAGGAACAGTGTGTGTGTGTGTGTGTGTGTGTGTGTGTGTGTGTGTGTGTGTGTGTGTGTGTGTGTGTGTATGTATATATATATGTGTGTGTATATATATCTTAAAATGGCTTGGTTGGTGGGCCTGCTTGCACATTTGGAAGGTGATGGACAGGTTTTCTTATGGAAAATTGCAGGACTGTCGCTCCTAACAGGCCCGACAGGATGTGTGTGTGTATGCGTATATATGTATGTGTGTGGAGGTATGCACACAAACACACACAGGCTTTATACCAACCTACAAAATACTAATTTTCATTGTAAAGACATGCGATGTAAAGCCATATGCATTGCTAAGGACGCGTTGTAAAGGCATGCACTGCAATGGCATGCGTGGTTTTGTTGTATAACTCTAAGTAAAGTGAAGGATTCAAACAACCAGATGGCTTAACCAGTGGCTTGTGGCGACCTACATTAAGCAGAGCTCTCTAGTTTCCTAAAGCCATCAATGAGTAGCTTATCCAGTCCAGAAATTAATTTGCTTTCCTGGATTTATATCCCAGATTTTTTTATGGGATAATCAGCCTTACAGATCACATCATGTAAAGAGAAGTTGGACTCAATGGGCTATTTAAGTGTGGAAGTGGGAAACTTGATGGGGTTTGTGCAAGTAGGAGACTAGATGAGCAGAGGTGTCTGGAAAGGTTGTGAAACCAGATGCGATTGTTTATGTATGCTGTGCAATTGCTATGTAGTGCTTTAAAAGTGTGGGTGAGAAGTTTGAAGTGTTCTAGTTTTTGTATGGTGAGCTAATTGAGATCTTCTGGTGTGTGATGGTACTGTGGTGTGGGAGATTCAGAGTTTCTGGCCACAGAGTTCTGAATAGTGTGCAGTCCCTGGGTGACTTTTTAGTTGATTCTGGCTTAGAGTTGTTCCCACAGTCCAGCTAACTTGTGACAGGGGCATGCATGATGGTTTTCCAAGTGCTGATTGGAAGCCATTTGGAAATCTTTCTGAGCACCCTCTGTATTGAAGCATAAGGGGGTGATGGTGTTGTCTTGGACGGTCATGTTGAGTTTGTTGATGGTGATCCTGAGATTCTTTGTGTGGGTGGCAGGGAGGTGGGTTTCGGTCGTAGCTCTGGTGGCCATCCGGTGGAGTCCTACAGTGACTTGCTCTTCCCAAAGATCAGAATTTGTCTTGTTGGTGTTCATCTTCAGACAGTTGATCTTCACCCAATGCCTGATTTGCCATGCAGGCTTAGAACTTGCTCCGGGTGCTGGGCTTCTTGTCCAGGAGGGAGAGAATGAGTTTCCTGCCGGCGTAGGAGTGGACGTTGATGTGAGTGGATGATGCTGGGGAAAGGGATCATGTATAAATTGAAGAGGGTCGTGCTCAGAGAGGATCCTTGCAGAACTTAAGTTTCAGGCTGGCTGACTGGGTCCTTCAAATATCCTTGGTTTATGATGTGTAGGCATTGGATGAGGATAGGGTGGGAGACCATGTCACATGCTGTGGAGAGGTCTTAGAAGAAAGGGTACACTGTGCATCCTCTTTTTCAGAGTCACACGGATGTCGTATGTGGCGACGATGAGGGCGGTTTCCATGCTATGTTTGGGTTTGCAACCATACTGAGTGGTTTTGAAGATTTGGTGGTCGTTAAAGTATTTAGTGAGGCATTTGTTGATGATTTTCTCCAAGACCTTGGCCAGGGATGGTGGTAGGGAGATCAGTCTATAGCTGGCAGGGGTTTCTTCACCAATGGGAGGCAGGTTTCCAAGTATATAGGACGCTCACAGAAAGAGGTGGATGTATTCCAAATTTGTTGAAGAATTGAGAGGGATTGTTGCAGGGATTCTGCTTATGCGCAGAACTATGCGCAGGAACCCAGGCCCTCAGTGAATTGTGGTGTACCAAAAACTCACCTCAGAACCCAGAACCCCTTATCCGGCCAGCATCAGTGTCCCATTCGTTATCCGAGGTTTAGCTCGGCGGTACTAATGTATAGACAACCCAGAACAAGCGACTTAGTATATTTTTCAGGAATGGTGGGAATCAGAAATACTTTCGTAATTATTCTCATACCAGTCCACAACAGAATAAACAGAGACACGGTAAAAGTTTAAAGAGTTTATTTTATAAACCTTGTGTCCTAAGATGCAGCAGTTTGGCTAACATGATGAGGCGTAAAGCCGGCCAGCACCGGCCATGTGGCCCCTGCAATAGACAACGGGTCCATTCTCGCCGGTGCAACCGCATGGGGAAGGGCGCCATTAAACCAAATAGTATGCTGCCAGGCAGAGATTGGAATTTCCTGTGTCCTATATGGGGTATAGACTGCAGGCAACTGTGTGGCAGTGTAGGTGTGAAACGTATCATTGTCATCCAACGCCGGAAAAGTCACCCATGAGTAAAACACATACGGGTATGACGCATCAGCGCAGGCCACAAAAATTACTGCTATCCCATCATCCGGCACCCCATACGTCGTCAAATGACGGCGCAGAGGTGCACGGCTATGCGCGGCTATGTCAACCGCCATCAGGACACACTAAAGAGTATCAACGATATCAACTGTAGCACTGGGGTTCAGAAAAAAATAACCTTTTTAATGATCAAGCTTGAAGGAACCTATTAGTCGAAACACAGGTAGGTTAAACTGTCACTCCCGTTATCCGGAAACCAGAGTGAGGGTGTTGTGGACTAATATAAGCACTACTAAGGCGTTTCAAATCAATTGACCAAACATTAGGTGCGCCATGTTGCAGGGATTCTGCTTATGCGCAGAACTATGCACAGGAACTCAGGCCCTCAGTGAATTGTGGTGTACCAAAAACTCACCCCAGAACCCCTTATCCGGCCAGCATCAGTGTCCCATTCGATGTCCGAGGTTTAGCTCGGCGGTCCCAATGTATAGACAACCCAGAACAAGCGACTTAGTATATTTCTCAGGAATGGTGGGAATCCGAAATACCTTTTCGTAATTATTCTCATACCAGTCTACAACAGAATAAACAGACACGGTAAAAGTTTAAAGAGTTTATTTTATAAACCTCATGTCCTAAGATGCAGCAGTTTGGCTAACATAAGCAGACAAAGGATTAAAATCAAAACCATCAGCATAGTTACAATACCATAGAAAATTAAAGGGGTAATCATACTAAAATGACAGTGGATCTAAGCCACCTTCCTTTCTCTAGCAAACTAATAGTATTATTATTAGACTAGTAAAAGGTCTCTAGTCTTGAATGGGGAACCCCATACCGTAAAGATCAGCTCAGTGAGTTCACATCACAGGATCAGCTATGCTCTGCTCCTGGGAAAGCTCCTCTTCCGAATGTAATGAAAACATGTAACACTGCAATATTAAAAGCACTCGACTTTCAGGTATTTGCAGCTGCGTGCGTGTTATGGCTAAACTAGTGGGCCGATCACCCTGAAGCCAACAACATGCACTGTCTAGCGACCCAGACTGTTTCTTTACACTGTGTACAGACCAAGGTCGCAGCTCACTGTTTGGGATGTGAACAACAGACAGTTCTCATGTGAAGCACAGTCGAGCAAGCATTTCTCAATTTAATAACATGTGACTACAGTGTCGTGTGCAAAAGCGGCAAGATGGCTTTTCAACATCTTTTGTGGTTGTGCTAACTTAGCATTGTACATATATAGATAACGATCTTCACTACACCCCCGGCTCCCCCTTGATCGGACCACTAACCAGTAGGGGCGCACTTGCAGATAACGCAGAGTTCAAGTTTGATAGAACAGAACCAAGGGCATGAACTATAAGTCCATATAAGGTAAGTGAAAAAGTTCGAAGAAAAAAATAAAGAAGAAGAAAAAATTAAAAGGAGTGAAAAAACCCATATGAAGGATAAAAAAAAAACTCAATCGATGTAGGACGAAACGAAAGTGCAAAGTCAATCCATCAATGTATAAGCACAATAAGTTGCAACAGCTTCCAAGAGAAAATCATTGGAACGTTCCGCAAAATTATCTGCCATCCAGTTCAGGACGGGGAAGGAACATACATGCTCCTCTACCACCGGAGCCTCCAGCACCAGACGAGGACAACTGGCGTGTCCTTCAAGATAACTTCTCGCTAAGAAGTCAATCGCAGCCGTTCCGATGTCCCAATTCCCAAGGACTCCCATGTGCTGCTCCACAGGCCATAATCCCGACGCCAGAACAGTCCAACTCATGAGCCACTAAGGGGCTCATCAGCCGATCATAATCCGGGGCAGGAGACACCGAGTTCGACAGACACAAATCCAGAGCCCATTGGAACGGACAATCTAGGCAATGAAAGACGGGCTGCACACAAGTAAAGTAGGGGAACCGGAAGGCCAATCCATAGGCAATGCTTAGAGTTGCCAGTGGTAAAGTGCCATAGTATTCAAGCATCCGGTTACGAAGATGGAGCAGCCGGGACATGTTGTCGTGTGACGCAAGTTGTGCATCCATAGCGCAGGGCGCAGATCAACAAAAGTATTCCAGCTATGAGGGCGAGAAGTAAAGGGAGACCTCCGAAGACGCTAGAAAAAATAGAATGAAAAAAGGCCGGGATCGCACCAAAAATAGTTTGAAAAGAGGTCACGAGGCCGGAGCCCACAATTTTAAAAAAATGAGCTATGCCACTTGTTGACGAGGCATTAAAGATAGTCTGAATCAGGGTCCCAAAATGAAGTGGGAGATCAGTATTCAAAAGCGCTTGCACCTCAGTGCGGGTGTTTGCTACGTGAAGGACAAATGTTTCCCGGGACGAAGTCAACGCGACTTCTTTTTGAGACAATAGAGCCCTTATTCTGCTCATCTTGTTGAACTCTGCTTTCAAGGTTGGAATGGAAGGCCAGATGGATACATCGAGCTGGCCATGGAGGGGTGGGAAAAGGACGTTATTACAGCAAACTACTCTCTGTGATACAGTCACTATGTAGGGTATTCCCACTAACATCCCACAGCAAGCTTCATTATTTAACAGCAAATAACTACCGTTAGCAAGCAGCGTAAAAGACTGCGTTGTAACTGGCAAAGGAATCCCTTTCAGGACGCATGCTAAATTAGGGGTGTGCACATAACATGCACCATGCAATTGAATGTGCCTACATACAACAGAGTGATCCGGAGCGGAAGTGTACTCTTCACCTTTCAAGTAAACCTCCTTGCTGTCTCTCACACATCTATACGTGAATGGGAGTGACCAAACTTCGTGCAGGAAGGCAGTACCAAGTTGTTCATATCTGCCTAGAGAATAATGTTTCATGCACGAACTAAACTTAAACAGGGGGAACGGTAACGTGATCAACCCATGTACAAGCCACACAGCAGAATTCAATTCAGCAACAGAGAAAGGCAAAGGTTCTAACTTTTCAATGTGTAGTAATGAATATGTAGCATCTTTCATGGACATGAACTGTTGTTTCGCAGTTAAATTAAAAGGAAGGAACAAAGATGAAGTGTTCATGTAATCCCAAGGGACTTTCCCTGCCTTTAAAGTTTGCAACGTCCATGCAAACTGCATAATAGAACGCAACTGATTTTGACCATGATACAATACAGACAAATCATCCTGCACAATGTCTACCACAGATGATACAATATTATCTAAGGTATAAATTCTAGAAGATAGGGTGTTAATACTATTCTCTATTACAGCCAACACCTTTTCCATATTGGCTTGATCAATAGCACGTAATCTGGATGCAGCCTCAATTTGTGATAACTTCCAAACTTCATTATAAACAGCATACACCCATCGTTTGGGCCTGCCAACTGCAGGACCCTTAACAAAATCATTCAAATCTATTTTTCGTCATTTAATTGTGCTAAATGAAGTTTAACAGACGCTAAAGTGGAATGTTGCAGCCAAGACTGGCATAACTTCCCTACTGAGTAGGTAGTTACAGTGTGAGAAGATTCAAAACGGGGGTCTACACGAACCTGTGTATACCCCTGCTTTAAATCCAGAAACCGATGTTGACGGGAGTCTGAACTAGTTTGCCACACCAACCACCCTTCCGGATTCAATACAGAAATATTGAAGGACGTGTTGGAAACCTGTGTCTGCAACATAGCAAGGGATAGAGCCGTATGATTACCCCAATTGGGATAAGCACCCAGACCCGGAACGGAGGGAGAATTTAATCTTTTAGAAGTAGCCAATCCAAAACAGGTGGTCTGAAAAATGGACGAATTTAAAAATAACATGTGATTCGGGATGAGACAGGCACGATGCAAAGCTTCTGTTCCCTGTACTTGCCATCGTTTGGAGCCCCAAACCGATTTAAGATCGACAGTAGCTTTCCACAGATCATACCCGCCAAATGCCAACTCGTCCATAAAGGACTTGGAATACAACAATGTGGTGTGTGTCAGTCTAACTTTGGAAGCAGACTCAGGCGCAACCTTAAAATAAAAGGAGGCCGGATTTGACACACTAAAATCAGAAAAATAGGTGAACTTTTCCACTAACGTGGCAGAGCTGCCCATCCTAGGGGCGGGGCAGTGTTCCCATTGTGTATAATTTCCAAAATTTCCAAATGTATTTGCTTTGTGTAGGAAATGCGTGCCATAATGTTGATAACATAATTGCTCATCATAATTCGCAGTATCTAAATACAAATCCTCAGCATCAAATGCAGCATAATATATCAAATCAGAAAACGGTGCTTCTATGGCCTGAACATCCCAGTCATCTGAGTGGATGTTCTGCTTAACGACATCACCCATAGAAACACGAAATACATTTGGCACATTAATCACTTCAGTGGGGCCATGAATTTGAAATTTTACGGCGTCCCAAGCGATCCCATTACGTACAGGCCAGGCAGAAATGTTCACAAAGGTCTGGTCCCTCTTCATAATGTGTGATGAGGAGTGGGGGGCCAAAGTCCCATTAATTAGTCGAATCGTTGATCTTTCTTTAAGGTAGTGTCCATTGATAAGTCTAAAAAACACTACCACAAAGCCAATGGACATAAACAAAAAAACACATATGAGCACCAGCCAAATGTAAGTCCAAGGGGGAATTAAAAAATGTCTTTTGAACCAGGCCACAAAAATCGAAACTTTGGACGGGGCAATGGAAGTCATTGAATGAGAATCAAGAGTCTTGTGAGTGGGCAACTGTGGTGCATTGTAAAACAGGCAAGGTAACATCCGCAGGATAAGCATACTCAACCTCTTCAAGCATACCACTAGGTGTTGGTGGCAACAAGGGACCAGTAACGGTTTGCATCTCGACGGCAACAGCAGGCAATGTGTTAGAAGCTCGGGCCACAGCAGAATTTCTCCGCATCGAAGGGCAAGAAACTGCCGGAGTCATACTAAGAAGAATCGGCCACTCGCTGTAGTTTGACATTGTCAATCGAGATGTACCTGTTATCCTTTCGACCAGGAAGTGGAGTTAAAATGACTGTTCTAGTACCCTGTACTCCAAGCACTGGAACCGGTGCATGATAAGAGGGGCCAAACTCCTTCTTGTTATCCACCTTCTCACGGACCAGATCACCAACTCGAGGTAGCCAGCCGACTACCGGAACCTGAAGTTCAGCATCAGATGAGGAGGGTACGTGGTCTTTCGCTAGACTGTCTCTGGCTTCTTGAAGATTCTGCAATACAGCACAGTGTTCATCTACGTCAAAGGGTGCGGCTGACGCCGCCATGTCCAGACCATCAAGGTCTGGGACAAACATTTGTACACCAAAGAGCATCATGTATGGGGTCCGCCCACCCAGAGACCTTCTAGGGAGATTATTAAGTGCACATTGTACGTCATACAAGTGGGCTAGCCAGTTCCGGCCAGTACCCAAAACTCTGGCTGTCAAAGATTGCTTTAAGTCACGGTTCATTCGCTCCACTACACTATTACCCTCAGGCCGGTATGGAGACGAAAATTTGACTTGGACCCCCAAATTTCTCATGGCTTCTTTGTACGCCTTAGAGGCGAATGCAGGGCGCTGATCAGAATGAAAGGTACCACATGCAAAACTCCCAACAAAGACACGCAAATCTTTTATGACCGTGCGAGAATCAGCACTCCTTTGTGGCCACACCCACAGAAAACGTGTGCACGAATCCACTGCAACCAAGATGTATTAGTACGCAGTATCAGAGGTAAAAGGACCGCAATGATCTAAATAAACACAACCCATTGGTTTATTAGATATGTACAACTGAGTTTGTGGTGGGCGCGCCGCAGTTGAAGGTTTAATCTGCTGGCAAATGTCACAATTAAGAACATAAGCTCTGGCCTGTTTATACAAACCGCACCACCAATAACGTTGTTGTAACAGAGATACAGTAGCTGCTACGCCGGCATGCACGGACGCCGTGCCCTCGTGAGCCGCTAATATCAAAGAAGGTCTGCAGTCCACGTTGGGAATCAATCTGTCACCAATGTTATTAATCCTCACTAATGGGACTTTATCAGGACTTAAGCGATAATGGTAACGAGCAGGGAAACCTCTTGGTGGCTTCGTTCCCTGCTCTATAGCAGCAATAGCTGCCAAGATGTCATCATTGATCTTACTTTGTGATCCTGTAACTGCTGCTACTAAGTATGTCGCCACTGCTGTTTTTGCTGCCTCGTCAGCTAGGCTGTTGCCGACAGCATGGACACCAACTCGTTGGTGACCAAGAGTGTGAATTACATTCACGAGAGGCAGACGTTCTTTAAGATCTGCCACTTGAACCCAAAGCAGTTTATGCTTAATCGTGCTACCTTTGGAATCATGGTAGTCATTTTGAGACCAAAAATGTAGAATGTCGTAAGATTGAACACAATAAAAGGAGTCACTCACTATAAGGGTAGTGACTCGGGGATCAGCAAACTCTAGTGCTAGCACCAGAGCACGAAGCTCCGCCAACTGCGCGGTACAATCATCCAATGACTGCGTATGCACGACATCGGACTGGAATTCTCCATTTACGAAAGTACTGACCACAATTGCGCAAGCCGCTGAATAGGCTTGCTTTGATCCAGTTGCCGGTTGCGCAGAACCGCCAGCGTACATGACACAATGGTAATCCTCGAGCGGGCGCAAGGACAGAGGAGCTGGATGAACGAATTCATACTGCAAAAACTCCGGAGTCTGAAGTGCCGCGTCAAAGATATGTGACGTCCGGCGATGTCAAGGAAGTGGCCCATTGTATCCACCTTGGATGCAAAGCTTTAGAATTCGGTACACTTGCTTTTGTCACCGCCTCAAGGGCAGGATAGGGTGTTACCACCAAAATGCATTTACCTTGTGTGACAGCGCTTGTTCTTTCACAATCGCCATCGCTGTCAGAACTTTCTCGACAGCGGAAAACCGCAGTTCAGCCGAAGTGTACAAGTGAGATTTGTAAGCAATGGGGACGGTGTCACCCTCATTGAACGTTCAGTACGTGAAACCCACTGCGCCAGGCACAATTCTTATGACCAGGTTAGTGTGGTTATCACGCGTCAGTAAGTATTTAGAAGCAAGAAAATCAGCTTGCAATGACTGCAATATAGCTGAATGCTCTGGCAGCTAACAAGATTTGGAAAAAGTAGGTTGTACCAAGGCATAAAGCGGCTTGATATGCTGGGCATAATCCGGGATGTAAGTTCGACCGAAATTCAGAAAACCCAGCAGAGATTGTAATTTCTTCAGTGATGTAGGAGCACGGAGGCATGCGCACTTCTCTAGAAAGTGCGGAGCCAATCCTCGACCTTCATTGTTGAGTTCGTACCCCAAGAACAACACTGTATATTCCGCAATGGGAGACATCGCAAAGTTGAATTTGTAAACGAAGTCTGCAAACAAAACAATAATGCGATCAACCCAACTCGTCATCTGTGAGATAAATGTCATCCACATACGAGTACGCATCAGGGTCTACACCCTCTAAGAGAGAGAACACGCGAGCGGCGAAGACTCCAGGGCTGCTGTTATAGCCCATTGGTAACCTTTTGAATTGTTTTTGTTTGCCATCCGAGGTGAACGCCGTCCACTTATTACTAAGAGGACAGGTTAAGGCTGTAAAAGCCATTGGAAATGTCAAGTGTGGTTTTAAACCTCTTTCTCACGAGACTATCGACGAGAGCTGAACTGTGGGTGTTTTGTACTGCACAGGTCCGGCAATTCGAGTTTAGGTGCCGGTAATCCAACACTAGGCGGTACGACCCATCAGGCTTCGTCACAGTGAACAAAGGATTATTCATAGGTGACGCATGTTTCGATTACTCCTTGATATTCCAATTGTTAAAGGATCGACGTGATGTGAGGTCTAGCTTCGCGACGCATGGGGTGTTGAGGTTGGGGCGTAGTCCACAAGGGAATCTCATGGCCGGGCGACAATTTATCCCAGCCAACCTGATTTCGATAGAACGCAGGTGCTAGCACCTGAGCCCATTCTGCGGCGTACTTTTTAGCTTGGACCTTCGGCACTGTGTGCGCAAAGAACGGGAGGATTATCTCCTCCCCTCTAGGAGCATCTAAAACTAAAGCCGGGGGCCAATATGCCTCCGCCAATAGAATATCATAGGAAGTGGTCAGATTATCCCAAAAAAACTCCTTGAATTGTACGTTGTATGTCGCCTTTAATTTGAATGACTATATTATACAGTCTATCAGGGGGAGACACCCGAGTGTCAGCAGTTTCCATATTCACGAATATATCAGTTGCTGTCGCCACCAGATATGGACGCAGTGCTTGTCGCACTACTGTAACTTCCGCCGCGCTGTCTAGCAGCGTTAGCGCCCATGTCAGGTTCTGAAGTTGCGTCCTTACCATCTGAGGCATACCTCGCTGTCAGTGTAGCAACTTTCTTCTTCTGAAACGGGGGTCTTTGACGTGCAGATTCGTCCTGCTTGCCTTTTCTGTCCGACTGGTGGGGCTACTCACGACTCTGAGCACCCCTTCTTTCCCCACGGTCTCCGCCACCGGATTGTGAAGCCGATGTTTCCTGTGAAGAACGAGGAGAGCGTTGTTCAGAAACCTGAAATCTATCAGGTGACTTAATACGAGAGCGATCGCGCAGTTCAAATGTGCGTTCGGTAGACTTCTGTACCGGTGAGGCAGGACGTGACCCCTGTTTCTGTTGCGGTTTCCCCTGTTTCTTAGCTTTCCAGCTTTGTTTAGGAAAGTTGGGGCATTCGTCTTTCGTAGACGAGCTCACCTTAGTTTGCTGTACTATATCAGGAATGATCACAGTCGGTTTTACACCCAAGGCACTACGACCCACAGACCTATATGCCTTCGCAATTACTTTAGCGAACTCTTTGGGCTTGTCGAGGTCATCCACGCGGTCCATCATATTTGCGACTTGGAACTGCATGGCATCTCCTTTGAGGTTGCCCATTACCATGGAGCATACCACATCGAAGCTGTCAACAAGCCTCATTCCCAATTCAATAGCAGCCTCCGCACCATGATTCTCCTGAACCTTTTTGATGACGGATGGTAGCACAGACATAGACTGAGTGCCATAGCACTTCAAATAGGTCGCGGCAAAGACCTTACCCCAGTTGTCACAATTGGCCATATCCGGGACCAGGTCTTTATGCAAAGTAATGGTGAGGATCCTGTGTTTCTCCACAGGAGATGTATTTGGAAAAACCGTTTCCAACTGGTCAAATTTCTCAGCAAGCCAATAAGGAAATTCATCCTTACTTTGGGGGTGCTTGCCGACCACTGAATTAACCATAACCGGACTAATGACCACCGCGTGGTGGTCCGTAGATTGTCCCGCAACAGCAGGTGCCCCTACCTGCACGTTGCGCGACACGTACTGCACTAAAGCCCTATGGACAGTAATCAGGGCAGTGTGTAGTACACGCAACTCAGCCACCCCCACCGTGAGATAGCGGGGATGAGGCGTAAAGCCGGCCAGCACCGGCCATGTGGCCCCTGCAATAGACAACGGGTCCATTCTCGCCGGTGCAACCGCATGGGGAAGGGCGCCATTAAACCAAATAGTATGCTGCCAGGCAGAGATTGGAATTTCCTGTGTCCTATATGGGGTTTAGACTGCAGGCAGCTGTGTGGCAGTGTAGGTGTGAAACGTATCATCGTCATCCAACGCCGGAAAAGTCACCCATGAGTAAAACATATACGGGTATGACGCATCAGCGCTGACCACAAAAATTACAGCCATCCCATCATCCGGCACCCCATACGTCGTCAAATGACGGCGCAGAGGTGCACGGCTATGCGCGGCTATGTCAACTGCCATCAGGACACACTAAAGAGTATCAACGATATCAACTGTAGCACTGGGGTTCAGAAAAAAATAACCTTTTTAATGATCAAGCTTGAAGGAACCTATTAGTCGAAACACAGGTAGGTTAAACTGTCACTCCCGTTATCCGGAAACCAGAGTGAGGGTGTTGTGGACTAATATAAGCACTACTAAGGCGTTTCAAATCAATAGACCAAACATTAGGTGCGCCATGTTGCAGGGATTCTGCTTATGCGCAGAACTATGCACAGGAACCCAGGCCCTCAGTGAATTGTGGTGTACCAAAAACTCACCCCAGAACCCCTTATCCGGCCAGCATCAGTGTCCCATTCGATATCCGAGGTTTAGCTCGGCGGTCCCAATGTATAGACAACCCAGAACAAGCGACTTAGTATATTTCTCAGGAATGGTGGGAATCAGAAATACCTTTTCGTAATTATTCTCATACCAGTCCACAACAGAATAAACAGACACGGTAAAAGTTTAAAGAGTTTATTTTATAAACCTCATGTCCTAAGATGCAGCAGTTTGGCTAACATAAGCAGACAAAGGATTAAAATCAAAACCATCAGCATAGTTACAATACCATAGAAAATGAAAGGAGTAATCATACTAAAATGACAGTGGATCTAAGCCACCTTCCTTTCTCTAGCAAACTAATAGTATTATTATTAGACTAGTAAAAGGTCTCTAGGCTTGAATGGGGAACCCCATACCGTAAAGATCAGCTCAGTGAGTTCACATCACAGGATCAGCTATGCTCTGCTCCTGGGAAAGCTCTTCTTCCGAATGTAATGAAAACATATAACACTGCAATATTAAAAGCACTCGACTTTCAGGTATTTGCAGCTGCGTGCGTGTTATGGCTAAACTAGTGGGCCGATCAACCTAAACTCAACATGCACCGTCTAGCGACCCAGACTGTTTCTTTACACTGTGTACAGACCAAGGTCGCAGCTCACTGTTTGGGATGTGAACAACAGACAGTTCTCATGTGAAGCAAAGTTGAGCAAGCATTTCTCAATTTAATAACATGTGACTACAGTGTCGTGTGCAAAAGCAGCAAAAGCGGCAATATGGCTTTCCAATATCTAACGCGGTTGTGCTAACTTAGCATTGTACATATATAGATAACGATCTTCACTACAGGATTGTTGCTGAGGTCCAGTGAAGGGATGATAGATTTGGAGGTGGCCACTAATAAGATGATCCTTCACAATGGCAAACATGTCTTTGCTTCTGTTGGTGCTGGTATTGATGCAGTCTGCCAGAGCAGTGGGTTTCTAGTCCTGACCATTTGTTGGCAGTCTCTGAGGCTGAATTTGAACTTGTTCCTGTTTGCAGTGTCCTGGGTCATTCTCCATGTTTTTAGTGGCATTTATCAGTCTGAGGTCCTCCGTGTGCTAACTCGTCTGGTGTCTAGACCTTGTTGTATTGCTGTGTTTGGGGGCGAGGGGTCAAGCAGACTGAAGGAAACGAGCCCTGTCTTGCAGTATGTCCCAGATCTCTGTGGTGGTCGAGTTATCGGCTGTTGAGGAGCATGCATGTGAGTTTGGAGTGTTGTGTGGGTGGTTACAAGACTTGGAGTGGGGTGTTTGGTGCAGTAAGTTGTGGGTGCAGGTATGTGCATGAAAACTTGCAAGAACATTCCCTCAGTGTTTACTTATGCGGCAAGGCACCAGCGCAACAAATCTGTTTGATCTTGCCTTTTTCCTGGATAGATAATGTATTCATTATTTAACTTGCTTAGCACAATAGTATACACTTTATTGAATGCAAAATCAATTTAGCATTTTGGGCTGGCATACAGAAAGGGAAGAGCAAATTGTACCATTTTTAGGGCTTGCTTTCAGACCGCCTCAGCTGGTTGTCAAAGATCTATCATATAGTACATAGAACATGCTTTGGGTCCACTTCTAACTCGGGAGTGGATGGCTTTCTTTCTTGTCTCCCACTTCCCTGCTTGTGATTTGATCATTTTCTTCCCTACTGTGTTTTACTTGTATGTGCATTCCATTCTCCCCGTATGTTAAGTTGCTTGGGTGGCATGTATTCTGCAGCTCCAGACCTTGCGTTGAAGTGCAACTGAGGGACTATTCTCTCCCTGCTCCCCTCCTATTAATATCCCCCTCAGCAGCTGCTTGCCCCCTAGGCACCACATTCCCAGATGGACACCCACGTCTGTGCAGGTACCTTGGGCATTTTTAAATGAGTTTTCCTTCCCCAATAAACTCCATTTAAAGACTGGCACCTCGATTGTAAGTTCATCTTTGAAGGGTTTCTTTGAACAAAAAAACTCTTCTAAATCTCTGCTCTTAATATTGTTAGTCATCGAGCAACATCTATAATCGATTGCAAAATTCTTGTGGCACAACCATTTAGAGATTTTTCTCAGTTTGTTCCATGCTTTGAATGGATGAAATGTAGTAATAGCAGAACAGTCCTTTCAAGTTACATGTTTAATGCCCCTGCTCTTCTTCTGGGCACTTTGTCTCAAGCCAGTGGTCATTTAGCAACTAAAATTCCGGATTGTTGAGTGATGCAAAGCCGACAAGAAAAACATTTGGCTAACACTTTTCTCACTTTTTGGTTGCTCATAAAAAGAGAATACATTTTTATGCAATTTAATTTGGATTGGAGATTTTTGTAGACTCCAGTCAAAATTATTTTCTGAACCCCACTGATGTTCCTTAACTGTGCCTATTTGTTCATTGCAGAGGAGTGCAGCAGTGATGGACTGCCGGTCAGTGGAAGCAGCGGCACTATACAATTTCCCCAGAGCATAGGACAAAATTACACTAATAACTGGTAAGTTTAATTTTTTTCTTTTTATTCTTATTTATGCGTCTTTATGCGTCTTTAGGTTCTAGTACTGAAAACGTGGCCCATGCAGAGAGGACATTCAGCTGTGTGCCCAGCAAGGGGCGGCCATTTTGCAGTGGTAAATGTGTGCCTTCTCAAACAGTGGGTGGGCATTTGCGCAAAGACATTAAATGGCCATTTCTAAAGAATGGGATTGTTTTGCCTGCATGCTTGCTTTATTCTATCAGTATACACTGACTCTGCATCAGGCTGCTGAATACGGGCCTTATTTAGCGTTCACCCTCCTCTGCCAGCCTCTTTTTGAGAGGGGCCAGGAACTTTCTGGAAACTCCTTGTGGAGATGGGAGTATGGGCAGTCAGTCTGTACCTCACCAATGGTGGCCGGTGTGGCCTGTCCTTTTTAGGTCTGGTTTGACAGCGCAAATGTTGCCAGACGTTGTGATTAACTTAAGAGGGCTTCAAGAAGCACTACCAGGAGAGGGGCTTTGGTTCTGTGTATACATGTTGGTAGCCAGGAATACATGCTTTGATTGGGTCGAGGTTGTATGCTTCCACATAAAGTGCTTGCCCTTCACGCAGATGTGATTATTTTATTTATACAGCTGTCTGAGCCAGCATCAGTATACCAGAGCTTGAACTTTCAGGGGCCCACATGACACTGTAGTGGTATGAAAATTTCTTGCATGACTAGGTCATTCACGGTCTTTGTTTTTCTCTGCCAGCAGCACAGATAGGAGGGCAGTGATTGACTTCAGACTCCAGACAGGAGCTTAGTGTTCGAGACCCCAGCTCTACACTAACCTAGATGGGAGTGGTAGATCTGGCTTGACCGTGCATCTGTTGCCTAACCTCATCTGGTTAAAAAGAGCTTACAGATCCTACTGAGGGGCGAAGGCTCCATCCACATGTTGGATCTACTGAATACAGGATTTGATTGGGCCATATTTGTGTCCTTTCCCTAAAAGACTGCAGGGCATATTCTCAAGAACGTGTGATAACCATTGCAAAAGTTACTTAACGCAACCTCCAACATCGGAGTCTATCGCGGGAAATTTACGCTGTGTTAACCAAGTTTCACAACACGGCGGCACCATGCGATCGTCCCCAGATAACAAGTCAAATGACCGCGATAAAATCAATCCCACGCCGCAAAAATGCGAAACACGAATGCAAAAAAAGTTGCGATGAGGCCAAGCGTGATCCAAAAACAGCGACAGGCCTGCAATTCACACGCGTCTGGTGGGAAAATGCATCATAAAAGCAGACCAAACAAATGGTGAGATGACAACGTACGAGCACAACCCCACAGCTGTGACGCAGAACAAATAAATTTTCCAAATTAGATAGGCAGTTCCCCACAAACAGCCATAATGTACATTGACATGCATTCAGTATGTAACCTGCGCCAATGCGGAAACAAACATGGACCACACTGTGAAACCGCATCTCCTCTTCACATTGCAGAGGGACAAACACCCCCTGCACACAGATGTGCCATGTCCCGGACCAAACAATAATGAAAGTATGGACCAATGTAGGGGCAGTGACTCCCCCCATTTACATGTCGACCATGTCACGGATTTGAGTCACAGGATGCATCCCTGCATCATGGCGGCACATATCAGAGCCCAAAAGAAGGCCTGTTGTCACTTGTAGGCCACAAATGACAGCCAAAATGGAATGAATTGGGACACATGTGAAACGCCGAAGAGTGGGATACCGTAACAACTGTGACACACAGAACTGGCAGTTCGAATACATGACACCCTAAACAGCCTCACTGCACAGAGGTGACACACCCACCATCCATTAACAAATTCCTAAATTGTCAGCACATGTCGCACCCACACTTGTCTGAGTGAAGTGCCTGTACAGATGAGTGACATGCACGCAGGGAATGTGTTTCAGAATGCATTTATTAGCGCATGCTGTGCCTGTGGTTCGTTAACGTACTGTGCCATTACTGCTAAGGACCCTCACCATGTGACGTCAACCAGAGAAGAAATTGTCAATGATGTATTCCCTATGTGCTATTCCTGCTGCGGCAGCAGTGGGGTGTGGTCCACCTGCCTCATCATCGCCCGGTGCATCTGGCACTCGTATCGATGGGGCTCTGCTACGTACACATATGTTGTGAAACACACAACATGCAATGATTATCTTGCACATGAGGCCTGGGCTGTTCAGGATCTTTCCACCTGTGACGTCCAGGCACCTGAAATGTGACTTCAACACGTCAAATGTGCGCTCCATGATGCCCCTGGTGCGTTTGTGGGCCAAATTGTACTGCCTCTAGGCCTGTGTTCGGGGCTCGGAAGGGTGTCATCATCCAAGCGCAGAGTGCATATCCTTGGTCACCTGTGACAGTTCAGAGACATGAGTCAAGACTACGTACTGCATGATGTGTTGGCAGGCTCACTGGTTCATTGGTGTGTGATGTGACTCCTGTATGACATGTACTGCGTGTTGCTAATGATGGGCATCACTGTGTATTACGTAGCCTCACTGCTGCACCTCCTCCCCGAGCACATTCACTATTGTGCGCAGCGCAATTGCATCACATGCACCCCTACGGCACACCATTGTCATGCCTGTCTGCGCATGTCCACAAGCCTGACTACGACAGTGATGATGCTGCGCAGAATGTGGCAGGCCAGGTGTGTCGGCCCATTGCAAGAACAGGGCTGACCGATGTAGACCCGAACACGACATGCAGTTGAGGGTACATCTTTGGCTCATGCTGCGATAATAGCGACACACAACGGTTAGCATGTGTGATCTCTGACCCAGAGCGGGCATGCCCTCCCCCGTGTACCCCTTCGGACGAGCACGCACACCAGGGCATGCCACATGGCAACATTGTCGATTTCGTGACGGGGCGCAGACACTACAACAGACACACGCATCAGCCACATCCTCGGCAAGGCCTACACTGAACCACACCCAGATCCACGTGTGGAGGAGCCACACCCTTATGCAGTACTGTTGTGCGCCTGACCAACCCGCTTACGCTCACTTGGAGATACGACACGTTTACATGTCCCAGGTCTACACCACTGCTTGCGGTGACATGGTTGCGCACACTGTACACAGCACAATTTAAAGTGGAATGTCCCCGGTCCCTCATGCATACATGATGTCCACACGGACACACTAAGTGAGTTTGTGGGACTGGCCGCGGGTACGTGCCCCCGGCCCCTTTTATTGCCAGGGTCACATCTCCAGTGACGCCTGTGATGGATGGGTGTTGGGTATTGTAAGCCAACACTCAGGGGTTGATTGTCTGCTCACTGTTGTGGTCTTTGCCAGCACCAATCAGCAGTACAAGGTACGAACATCATGGGTCCCTGACTTGAGCAACACCATTTTTGGCCCCGGATGCACAGCGGCCGGCACAGGCACACCGCCCCAGGACAGTGACTTGCGGTGCACTGAGGTAGTGCCACGCAAGTTGAACGTGTACTCGTCGATGTCCAAGGGGAATTTCACAGAGGGTTGCGGAGGACAGTGGAAGGTGTCCTTCCATTGCATGATGCAGAGGGCAGAAGCAAGCAGAAACAGGCAGATGGCGGAGTTGAATGCTACAGACCCCACTTTTCCACCTTGTCAGTATCGGCTACATGTAAATGAAGACAGCCTCCAGCCCATGGGCACAGATTGCCCATGAATTTCAGGGCACACACTTAGTGGCACCAGAGCTGGAAGGGGATGCAGTCTGCAATGAGGCCTGTACAATGACATGGACTCCACTATGTAGACAGCAAGACTCAGTTCAAATTGTGTGACCTACTCCACTACAGTGTGTTCCGGAGGGACCCACAGCCGCGTGTAGTAGGCATGCGCTGCACAGTCAGTGGCACCAGTGCAGTTGTTGGTAGTGTCCCATCGCCTCCGTATAGGTGAGCCTTTTCTCCTCTGGACTGAAGCTCGTCTTCCTCTTAATCCTCTCCTTCCGTACTGTGAAATGAACACTGCCATGAAGAAATCAAGACTACGTTCCAAAAGTGCGACCTAGTTGACCACAGTGTCAGCCGGAGGCAGCGGTCAGCGCAGGCCAACCGTTGTCCAGCCATCTCCTCCAGGATTTCTCACACACGACGTTGGAATGGCATTTGTATTAGATTTGTGGCTGACGTAGGTAGTGGCACCAGAGCTGAGCGGGTGTGCAGCCAGCGAGGAGGCAGTGTCCTGCCTGTGATGGACTGCATTGGATTTGTGAGGCCTGCAGGACCGCAGTGCAGCCCGAAAGCCGGAGTCAGCAAGGGCCCACAGACACATTTGGTGGGAGTCCTATGCACAGACTTGGTGGCATCATATCGGAGGAAGTATAGTGACATGAACTCAGTCTTAAATCATGTACTCTGCCATGGTGTAATCAAGACTCTGTTCCAAATGTGTGTCCTATTTGTCTGCTGTGTATGCTGGTGCAGTACATCCACGAGAAAGGAGTTCCGTGGGCCTGTGTCGCGGAGGCCGTGATGGTCCGAGGAGTCTGCCAAGGTCGGGGGCCTCTGGCTTGGAGCTTGCACCAGCACGTGGTGGGCCATCTTTGACACAAGCAGTTGAGCAGTGATGCCTGGTTGCACCGGGGCGGCCATGACTGCCTCGGGGACCAGCAGCCCAGGGTGCAGCAGGCACACAGGATCCCAGGCAACACCGCTCACGGCATAGGCCTCGTGGCGGGGTGAGAGGCACCGCCCTGGCAGGGACATTGGGCATTCGGGAAAAGGGCCAGGGCTACCTGCTTTTTATTCACAACCATACGCTGATCTGGTGTACGCCGGGCCAGCCCACTCCTCTCACGCTTACAGGGGGGGACGTAAAAAGCTACATTTCCTTGATCTCCCCCACTGGCTGGGGTGACATGGTTGCGTCCACTGTCCTCTAGACCAAACACCAGCGATGTATATCGACATGGATATGTGTGTTGTCTGCATACTGCAGTCTGTTCAACACATCCACGCCACACTTGGCATTGTGTGCAGTCTCATTCATCGGTCACATTGCCTCCTTCGCACAAGCCTGATTCTCTACTTTTCCCACATTCTGCTAATGTGTGGCTGAGGTGCCATGCCATTGATGGCTCATGTACATGGCTAGGCCAGGTTCCCACAGTAAGTTGTGCTGTTGTGTCTGGTGGGTAGGCATGTTTGGCATGTTGTATGTGGGTTTGTAACGTGTGCATTCCTAGATTTGTGTGTTGTATGATTGTGGAGTTGGTGTGTGGTGTGTTCATTTAGAACTTACCAACGAGCAGTGCATTTCCGTAGGTGCCATCCTGGAAGCGCCAGTTGATGATGGACTGTGGAAGATGTATGAATCCAGCACACTGCCTGGGTAGTTGGCGACCACATTGAACAGTCCCCGGTGGTCCACTATTGCCTGCACATTGATGGAATGCGTGTGCTTTCTGTTGCGATAATTGTGTGCAGTGTTGACAGGGGGCAGAAGTAGGACATGTGTGCAGTCTATTGCCCTGAAACACGTGCGGGAATCCAGCTATGGCGTAGAAGCCTTGCTTGGTCTCCAGCTGTTACTGCGCAGTGTGGGGGAAGTATAGGTACTGGGGTACCAAGCTGATGATGATTCAAGACAGGTGTGAGGAACTTTGATAGGGCTGGCTGTAAGACTCCTCCGAATGACGGTTTTTGGTTGGAAGGTCCCAGAGGCCAACCGGTGCAGCACAGCCAGCAGCTTTGTCTGCGGAGGGATGTTGGTTGTCCGCTGTATTGGTCAGCCTGTGGGCAATGATGTTCAGGATGCGGAGGATGGTTGTTCTTTTGAGCTTGTAGTGGGCAATGACATACTCTGGTGTTAAGTCATCTGTTGTCCTTCAGGTTTGGCTGTGGGCTGTGCTGCCTTTTGTGGTGCAGGCTGTCATCTGACTTTACACCAGGTCAGAGCAAGTGTTAATTTCCTGCAGCTAACGCGCCATATCACAGGTTTTGTGTTATTATCGCCGATCTGGCTGGTCGTTGAGAATGTTGCGATGTGGTGTTGACGTGGCTTTTTGCATGGGAACGCCTACTCTGCATCTCATTAGCGATAGTTGCCGGGGTCCTCTGTGGCGATGTTTTTTGTGGCTATCGCAGGTAAACTGGTACTATCGGCTGTTAGCAACGGCTTGTGAATGGGGTGATCAATTTATCGTGACTTTGGCTGCTATAAAGTGCCAATGACCCGGCAATAACTCCTTGAGAATATGCCCCTGCTTGTATTGCCCTTTTTAGTTTGTGGCAAAGTTTATACTCTAAATAGCAAGGCCGAGTTGGTTATGGTGGCATGCCAGTCGCCATGGCTATGGGCCTGATCTGTTTGTCATGAAATGTTGGGATAAAGGCTAAAGGCCTGTTGTATTTATAGTGAAAATCACATGTCAAAGTAAATCGGCATTGAAGTGTGGATTGTTATTACTCTATAAAACAGCCTACAGATAGGTATTTATGATACATGGAATCCCACCGATTGATGTAGGCAATGCTTTAGTTGCTTGTTACCCAGTGTGACAAACCATGGCTACAGAAGATTTGCTAGATGAGAATCCTTTTCCACCTGATTTAGGAGAGTATTTTGGTAACTGTAATTTTGTACACCTTGTAGGACTGTCTCTGGCTTGTTTTTGGAAAATATTACACTCAAAACTGTAGGCCTGATTTGGTTATTGTGACAAGGCATTCGCCTGATTGGAGCGCTGGAATCATTGTCAGGAGTCGTAGGTCTAGCCTGCTTATTATGAAACATGACAAAGGCAGATGGTTATTAACTGTGATTAACAGTTGGTTATAACATTGTGTTATTGGCTATAGACAGGTCTTTCGTTACATGAAATCTCGAAGATTACCGTAGTAGGCAAGGGTTTTGGCGTTGGACATCCACTCTGACGAACGGTGGGAGTTTTCACTGTATTGATTGTTAAACCCTTTTGAGAGGGGCTCTGCATTGTTTTTGCAAGCTTAATTTTGTAAATAACTAGAACTGTATGCATGATATTAGCCAGTTTACGTGAACTTGATTAGGCCAATGTTGGGTAAAGTTGTAAAGCCAATGTCAGAGTAAAGGCTTCATCAGTTCATTTATTGAAATCACATTGACTGAGCCCGTAGGCCAACCCTACCTACTTATTGTGAACATCATGTGCTAAAGACAGTAGGCTTTAAGGGCTAAACTATTACTCTGTGCTAAAGCCAGTAGGCAGGTATTTTTTGGTCTCGCCTGAGCAAGCACGCATGCGCTGCTCTGCGAGCCTTTTAGTAAGGGTTTAAGAAAGACAGCACGCAATTGGCCAAAGGTGGGTGCGTGTCTCGCCTTCTTTCCCCTGGCCTAGGGAGCAAGCAGCAGTGCGGCTGGGTGCCATCTGTTTTTAATTAGCAGCGGCGGCGCGCAGTGTGCCAGATGGAGGGCAGACTGCATTCTAGTCTCAGGGTACTTTCAGGGCTACAGGAATCGACCCAGAAATGCTGGGATTCGATCTGCTAGCTCCTTTTACAACTTCAGTTCTGCCTTCTCTTCCTTACGTCCCTTTTGTTCAACCGTCGGCGAAGTGTTCTAGTAGTGTCTTTGGGCACTTACCAAAACACATTTGTGGATGATATAACTGTGATCCTTCTTTAAAGGACTATTACTTAATGAAAGCTAGTTGGGGACTGAAGCCTGCACGTAAATGAAAAAAATCACAATGTTTAATAGCGGTTTGCAGTCCAACAAAATAGTTCAGGAAAATATAGCCTGCTAGTCTCCGGCCCAGCCGTAAAGGCAACTGGTAACCTGTCCGGGAGGGCGCCTAAGATGCCATGTGTTCAAACCTATGTCAGAAGCCAATTAAGTTAGTTTACATACACTTGCTTTGTAAATTCATCTCTGCCTAGCCTTCAGGTTATATTGCATATACATGCATTGCAAGAAATGCGTCTGACTCGTAGTGATAGAAAAGAGTAGTAGAGCGAGTAAAGATTGGAGGAATTCACAATTACACACCACATAATTACTCTACTCACTGCAACATAAATGCGCTCCACATAATTACACTACTCATCCCAACATACACTCTAAAACCACTCAGTGCCACATAATTATATGCCACATAATTACTCGACTGCAACATACATTCCCCATAATACCACTCAGTGCCACATTACATGCCACATAATTACACTACTCAATGCAACATAAACACATTCCACATACTACCACTCAGTGCCACGTAGTAACACGCCACATAATTACTCTACTCAATGGAATATAAATACACTCCACAAAATACCACTCAGTGCGACAGTTACATGTCACATAATTACACTGTATTCAATGCAAATAAATACACTCCACATACCACTCAGTACCACAAAATTACATGTCACATAATTACTCTACTCAATGCCACATACACTCCACATATTACCACTCAGTGCCACATAACACGCCACATAATGACTCAAATCAATGCAACATAAATACACTCCACATAATACCGCTCAGTACCACATAATCGCACATTACAATTACTCTAAATGCAACATAAATACATTCCACATAATACCTCAGTGCCACATAATTACACACTACATAATTACACTCCACTCAATGCAACATAAATACACTCCATGTAATACCACTCAGTGCCACATAATTATATGCTACCTAATTACACTGCACTCAATGCAACATACACTCCAAATAATACCACTCAGTGCCACGTAATAACATGCCCTGTAATTACTCTACGCAATGCAACATAAATACACTCAACATAATACCACTCAGTACCACATAAGTACACATTACATAATTACTCATTGTCACATACTCCACACACCACTCAGTGCCACATAATTACACTCTACTCAGTGCAACATAAATACACTCCACATAATTACACGCCACATAATTACTCTATTCAATGCAACATAAATACACTCCACATAATACCACTCAGTGCCACATATTTCTATGCTCCCTAATTACATTGCACCCCATGCAACATACACTCCAAATAATACCACTCAGTACCACATAATTACACGCCACAATTACACTCTCCTCAATGCAACATAAATACACTCCACATAGTACCACTCAGTGTTACATAATTACACACCACATAATTACTCTACTCAATGCAACATAAATACACTCCACATAATACCACTCAGTAGCACATAATTACACGTCGCCTCATTACACTGTATTTAATGCAACATAAAAACACACCACATAACACTGTGCCACAAAATTACACACCACATAATTACTCTACTCAATGCAACATAAATACACCCCACATACCAGTCAGTGCCACACAATTACAAGCCACATAATTACTCTACTCAATGCAACATAAATACACTCCACAATACCACTCAGTACCACATAATTACACGCCACATAATTACACTCCTCAATGCAACATAAATACACTCCATATAATACCACTCAGTGCCACATAACACACCACATAATTGCACTCTACTCAATGCAACATAAATACACTCCACATGAATGCACTCTATGCCACATACCACCAATCAACATAAATGCACTCCACACCATGAAACAATTTCACGAAGCATAATTTCACTCAACACCACAGTTCCAGGCCCCACACACTTCAACTCCACACATTTCCGATACACACCACATAATTACACACCAAACAATATATTTCAAATCCATAACGTACCTCCATTCCACACCATATAGTGGCACCACCCGAGCACCAAACATCCCTCACCACCACCATTTTGCATCAGCGCACTACCTAAGCATCACCTAAACATCAGTGGCAATTTTTTTCATATCTTTATGGAATTTCAAGACCAGGGAAAAAATTTCAGTAAACAATGGTTTTAGACCTGTTGCAAACACAACGCAATTCGGAGCACAAACCATGTCCCAATACAAACACGATTATACGTTTTCACCATATTCAGGTCACCAAACAGCCAGGAGCAGCAGTAATATACTTTAAAAAAAATTATATATTAAATCACCACAAATTGTGTGTATATCCAACTAATACAGAGGACAGCAGCTGTGGTGTTCACAGGGGGTGAAAATCAACCCTCTCCATCTCTGAAATGTATGTCCAGGATCGTGCCCCCAGTGCCATCGCCACCTTTTTTTTGAGCCACCTCAAGAACATCTGCCTCAGCGTTACCAATTTTTAATATTTACAGAGCCAGCACAGGGTTTGGAGTGGGGATGCGATTTCCAGGACATGGTGATCCGGCGTTTGAAAAGTACTAGCGCCAGGTCCCCAAATCTGTGCAGGTATTTATCACCCTTGGCCCTGGAATATATAAACACTGGCTGGGTTTAGGCAAGATCGGGATCTCCTTGTCCACTAGTGCGGAGGTGATTTCCCCCCCCCCCTACCCCGACCTCGGCCCAGGTGTGTGCCAGCATCAGCACTCCCACACCATGTGAATGAAGCTTGCGCATCCAGCAGTTCGAACGAGGGACATGCCGACGAGGTGACATGGAAGATGTGTGTAATGCGCCATGGTGTGAGGTAGGTCTTGTGTGCACAATTAAACTGGGTAAACTCAAAATGTGGCTAACGGGATACCCCTCAAACCTGTTGCTGGGCTTGGTCCAATTGCTTATCTGTATGGGACATTCATAAATCACCTGCCCAGTGCTTGCAGTGGGCAACACTGAGTCAGTTAAGCTGTATAAAGAGAAGTTATGAGGATTAAGGCTGTATGCAGCGGGGAGGAGCAGTGTTTGGCTCAGCTTATCCCTGCCCCTACTGTGCGACAACCGCAAGGTATTGCGCGTTATATGTCTGGAAGTGACCTTCCAGAATGCTGCGAGTGTCCCTAAGAATCTGAAAAACTAAAATGTAACCTCCCTGTAGAGGTCACCCACATTTACTGCTCCCGCCTCATGCCTACTCTGTCTCTTGATGTCAGGGAACTGCTCGAAGCACTGCGATTTGCCAGAGAGGGACCAAGTGGAATATGGTGGCACAGCTGCCTTGCCTCCTATGCATCTCCGCCAGCAGTGTTGTGAAACCTGCATCTGACGTCATCTGAGGATGCCGAGGTCCAAGCAAGGAGAGATGGGTGTAGATGGGTGTCCTGTCCAGCATCCCCCACACTGCCTCCTGCTCAGAGTGAGGGGGCAATCCCCAGCCACCACACTGACTCTGCAGCTAGACTGCTGCATGATAGAACTCATAATTAGGGGCACCTAGGTCCCCCCTCCTGCATCGGCCTGTGAAACTGAGAGAGCACTACTCAGAGAATGCCTGTTTCCCATATCCGTTTGATCAAGAGCTTAAGGTCAGCAAAGAAGCTGGTCAGAATCCTGAGGGGCAGTGCCACATAAACGGGTCTTAAATAAATTACTGAAGTCGCGAATAAGTATTCCCACCCCAGTGAATCAATGGCCTTCTCAACATCAAACGAGACCACTGCTGTCCGGGGTAAACCTGTTCTGATCCATATGCATGAGAGTTCCAACAATAGGCAGCAGACAATTCATCAAGACCTTGCCTAGGATGTTGTTACCAAGTTTCAGAAGTGACTGCAGTTGATAGGACCAAACGACCAGAGGGTCCCGGCCCGGTTTGGGGAATAGCACTTTGAGGGTCTCCTGGAGGGAGTCTGGGTGTCTGCCCCTCTCCTACACTTCGCTATGCCCCTCAAGCAGTCTGGGAGCAAGTGTTGCACCAAAAACCGTGTAATCTAATCTATAGGGAGCCCATTCGTGCCTGGAGCCTTTACCAGAGCAAAAAGCGATATAGCCAGACAGATCTCATCCTGCAGGAGAGCATCAAGCTCCGCCCACTGCAGTGGATCTAATCTGGAAGGGGAGCCCACAATAGAAATCTCCTAATTCATCTGTGGAAGGAGTAGTAACCTCCACACACAAGGCCTGGTAGTAGGCAACAAAGGTTGCCTCGCCGCAGCTGGAACAAAGTCACCGAAGACCAGCTGACCACCACCCTCGCCCAGAGCCCACCCGCCAACACCCCCGACACTGCCACCCGCAACCTGAGATCGTGGATCGATGACTGCGCCAACACCCTTGCCCCATACAAGGAACCCTCCAACAGCCACACCAGCAAGAAACCTGCCGAAGAACTGGCTCTGTGAACGAACACTGGACAGCTACGCAGCCCACAAGAACGCCACCCGCAGACACCACCACCACCTCATCAGATCCGCCAAAAGGGCCTCCTTCAAGGACCGCCTAGACAACGCACACAACAGCAAAGAGCTCTTCAACATCGTGAAGGAACTCTCCAACCCCAGCTCCAACACCGACGAAATCCCAGCTTCGCAAGACCTGTGCGACTCGCTGGCCACCTTCTTCCATCGCAAGATCGGACATCCATGAAAGCTTCAACGTCACGATAACCCCGACAACCACTGAGACCTCCGCCCCCACGACCACCATCCGCACCAACAGCCTGCTCTTATGGACCAACATAAACGAGGACGACACCAAGATCATGAACACCATCCACTCCAGATCTCCGTCAGACCCATGCCCACACCACATCTTCAACAAAGCCAGTACCACCATCGCACCCCATCTCCAGAAAGCCATCAACATCTCCTTCGAGACAGCAACCTTCCCGGAAAGCTGGAAGCAAACCGAGATCAACGCCTTACTCAAGAAACCCAAGACGGACCCTAAGGACCTCAAGAACGTCCGGCCCATCTCCCTACTCCTGTTCTCGGCAAAGGTCATCGAGAAGACAGTCAACAAACAACTGACCTGCCACCTCGAGGAGAACAGCTTCCTGGACCCGTCCCAGTCTGGGTTCCGCAGCAACCACAGCACTGAAACTGCCCTCTTTGCCGCCACCGATGACATCAGGACCCTGCTAGACAACGGAGAAACTGCGGCCCTCATCCTCCTGGACCTGTCAGCCGCCTTCGACACGGTCTGCCACCGCACACTACACACACACCTCCACGACGCTGGGATCCAAGAGAAGGCCCTGGACTGGACCACCTCCTTCCTCTCTGGCAGAACACAGAGCGTCCGCCTCCCGCCCTTCCACTACGAAGCCACCAAGATCATCTGCAGTGTACCCCAGGGCTCGTTCCTCAGCCCAATGCTGTTTAGCATCTACATGGCACCGCTCGCCCACGTCGCCCGACTGCATAACCTCAACATCATCTCCTACACTGAAGACACCCAGCTGATCCTCTCCCTCACCAATGACCCCCACACCACCAAAACCAACCTCCACGAAGGAATGAAGGCTGTCGCCGAATGGATGAGGAACAGCCGACTGAAGCTAAACTCGGACAAGATGGAGGTCCTCATCCTCAGGTCCACCGCTTCGGCCTGGGACAACTCCTATTGGCCGACCGCACTGGGAACAGCTCCAACGCCCACCGACCACGCACACAACCTAGGAGTCGTCCTCAACTCCACCCTCTCCATGACTAAGCAGGTCAACGCCATCTCCTCCTCCTCCTGCTTCAACACCCTCCGCATGCTCCGCAAGATCTACAAGTGGAGCCCCACCGAAACAAGAACGGTCACCCAGGCCCTCGTCAGCAGCAGGTTGGACTACAGAAACACCCTTTACGCAGGAGCCTCGACCAAACTCCTGAAATGGCTTCAACACATCCATAACGCCTCTGCACGCCTGATCCTCGATATCCCTCGCCGCAGCCACATCACACCCCACCTGAGACTTGCACTGGCTCCCAGTCAACAAGAGGATAACCTTCAAGCTCCTCACCCACGCACACAAGGCACTCCACAACACCGGACTAGCGTACCTCAACAGATGAGTCTGCTTCTACACCCCCACTGCCAGCTCCGCTCCGCCGACCTCGCCCTCGCCACAGTCCCCCGCATCCGAAGAGCGGCCGCCAGTGGCAGATCGTTCTCCCACCTCGCCGCCAAGACCTGGAACACTCTCCCCATCCACCTACAGCAGACCCAAGATCTGCTGACCTTCAGAAGACTCCTCAAGACCTGGCTTTTCGAGCAGTAGCAGCATTCCCCTTTCCCCACCCCCCAGCGCCTTGAGACCCTCACAGATAAGTAGTGCATTTTACAAATGCTATGATTGATTGATTGAGGTATCATTAATATCCACCTGAGTATTAACAATATGCCCCCCATCCAACCGTAATTATCCGAATTGAGAACATGAGCAATCTCCTCATACCAGCTATGCCAAGAACCGTCCCACTCTAACACCACCATCTAGGCAGATAAGTATTGCTTATAATCCAGTTTCCGCAGCAGTGCCCCAAGAATCTGGGTCTCCCCCTTCATACCCCCTCTAAACACGTACAGCTGGTCGGTCTCTGTGGAGTCCAGCAGCAGCATCAATTTGAGCAGGCAGTTGCTGCTACTTCAATGCACCAGGAAATGGAGAGAACTCACTGTCCTCTCGGTGTTGCAAGTGCCAGATGTAATATAATCTGCCATTAAACAGCCATCCCTGAAAGTGCTGGATCATTGTTGGATCGCTAGCCCCCACCGAGGGGGCAGGAGAGGGATCACGAGTGATGTCCAGAATGAAATTAAAGCCACCTCCCCAAATAGCATGTGTCTCTCGGAGGAGGGCCGTCATGAGGCCATCCAAGGACTGCACAGTGACCAGCAATTGGGTCAATAATAAGTAAAGCGAGGGCCGTACAGTCTAAATGACCCTTCACTGCAACGTACCGGCCCTCCAGATCCACCCTATGAATTACCACCATGAATCGGACCCTCTGTGCGATCCAAATCTACCCCCCTTTGCATAACCGGATGTCGACATTCCAAACACCTGGCCCCTCCATTTCGCAAGGAGTTTGTGTAATTCTGTCGTCACAATGTGTTTCCTGTATGAACGTGATGTGTCTGGAGTCGTTTAAGGTAGGATTGAATACCGTGCCCATTGAGTAGCCATTCCCCTTGCATTCCGCATCAGTATGTTGTAATTAAGGTTCCTAGTTTTGTTTTGACAGATTTTTACAAGTAAATAGTGACAGAAAATGTGTTTCTTGTCTGTATTTATTTTAAAAAGAAAAATACAGAAAATTTTGCTTCATGTGAATGGCTGTCTACACTGTCCTTCATGAATTCTAAGTCAACATCAGAGCAGATAGCCTCAATGGGGAGTTAAAAACCAGGATGACATTTTCTTAAATAAAGGCATATGTTAACATGTATTTGAGTGTGATGCTAATATTTACATTTGGGGTAGGTAGTGTTTTCCTATATTGGCTGCTTAATTTGCTACAACACAACAGGCATCAAAGTATGAGCGCATGTTTATCGGTTGAATAAATGTGGAAATATAACCGCTCTGTTTATTCTTTAAACACTAAATAAATATGCATAAATACCTATAAGATGGCCAACAAACAAATATGGATAAATACAGACGGTTATGTTAAACACCATAAAACTGGAAGCCCTAGTTGTAATGCAGTGTCAATTAATTTGGGAATGCGGCCATGATATGCAGGTGTCTGTTTTATCACCCGCCATCCAAGCAAATGTACACGCAGCGGTGTCCGTGTTGGCCAGCCTAGCGCATGTGTGTAACTCCTGCACCAAATAAACAAATTACAAATCCCCCCCCATCTTTCCAACCCGTCCAGGCACCACGAGTTGCCCGGTCAATTAACAAACATCTTAAACACTGCAAACAGCTGAAAATCAAGGTATTAAAGCTAGTCCAATAAGGTAAACTGAAGTGTGTGGCAAGCACTGTTCATTATCTTGTTGGTCACCGAGGCCTCCACGACCCTAAAGGCAGCCAGCTGCCACCCAAAGTCCCTCAACCTCTTCCACAAAAGCACAGTCCACCTGGGCCTCCAACTAGGGCATGGGTCTTACCATTCAGGCAAAACAGGGTCCCTTACAGCAGGTCATTTGCCAGGCAAGGTGTGAGGTCTGGCCTAGGATGTTCACCCCCCACGCCCAGGTGAGTCCGTCATATCATTTGTTTATGGCTGTGGAGGCCCGATCTGGCTGGAGCACCGTGAACGGGTTTAAGTTCTGGTGCAACACCTCCACCTGTTCCTTGGCTGCCTGGTCCTTGAAGGGCGATATTGTGGTCTCCTGAAATGATGGTGATTCGTTCTCATTAACAGCCAAACTGTAGTATGTGGGGCTTCTGTTGGCGGTGTTGCTAGCCTCTTTGCTTGTAACCATGTCCAAGTGTCCTTGAGGAACAAAAAGAAGTGGGTATCCTCCACCTCGATGACCTTGAGCCTCACTAGGAAGAGGCGTGCATATTGTAGGCCAAGGCTCATTAATTGTTTGACCGATGCGTAGATGCTGCGACACCGCTGCACCTCCAAGGTAAAGTCTGGTTAACCATTAATGGTACCACACTCAAATTACCAGGGGCCTTTAGACATGAAGAGCTGGAAGATCAGGTCCTGGTGTCTGAAGTTCAAGAGACACTTTATCACCGTGTGCAGTGGGGCTTCCGGCGGGGGCCGAAGTGGCTCATTTTCGATCAGAGAACTTTCGTATCCTGCCAGACAGCAACATAGACACCAGCTACCGTTCCAAGAAAAAGTTCCACACTGGGGCTTTCCACGTGTTCCAGTGGGAAGGCCAGAAAAGCAAACATTATTCAGACATAAGCGACTTCCATTATCCTCTGTCTCCATTGTAGGGCAGTAATGTCGGAACGCAACACTTGCATTTGAGGTTTTAACTCCTGCACCGTGGGGCATATCAAGGTATCAAGCGGACTCTGTGACGTCAACCATTTTCCGGTGGTTCACTCTGAGCAATTTCACTTGTAAGGACTGATCAATCTTTGACATCGATGTACTTTTAGTGTCTAGGACTGTCTGCAGTATCTTTTCAAACTGGCCTGAGTGTTGGTTGTGCGTGGCCTCCAGGTGTCACTAGACACTATCACCCTGCACTTGCCCACTGTCCCATGGTGTGAGGTCCACTTCAGGCAAGGAGTGGACCTTGGGCAGCTACGCTTCACCATCCATGCAGATGGGAGCCTCCGTATTCCTAGCAAAGTTCCACAACTGCACACTAATGCATTGCAGGGCCACCAAGACCCCTCGAGACAAGGCTCACGCAGTCACTGGTCAGCAGGACACCCCACCACCTCCCAAATACCTGGGTGTCAGTGTCCAGTCTGGTCTCCGCATCCACTGAGCCTCAGGGAAGAGTGTAGAACTCCACTCCTGGATTCACCCGGTGCTCAGCAACTTCTGCGTTGGCTCAACAGCGTTTGCTTGGGGTGTTCACGGTCCTCCACAGCCCCAATAGAGATCCACCTCCGACCCCATATGAAGGGCTCCTGGCAGAGCAGCCCTGCAGCAGTCCCCACCTCTAGTCCGGGCTGGACTGGCAGTAGTGGGCACCGGGCATTTCCCCGGTAGGCCGCTAAGATGGGGGCCGGTTTTGGGCCCCTGGGGGGGCCGTTATTGTTATGAGGGTCGGCAATATGTAACAATCGGACGAAACCGGCCCTCGCAAACTGCTCGGCTGCACTTCCCCTCAACTGGGGGGTGGGGGAGGGGGCAGCTGAGCAGTTTGCCGTGGCAGATTTCTGTTCCCAGTCCGGTCCTGCCTTTAGTGCAGTGTTTGAAGGTTTAGGTCCAGGAGCCAGTATCATCCAGGGGCCCCACTTTCATTGGTATCCTCTCACTGGTGTCTGCAGCCCACTCATATTTTCCACATGCTCGGACCCTTGCAAATTAGTAAAAGGGAGGGGGGAGGTTCGCCCCATTGTAGTGGTCGGGTCACCAGAGCCTCCAGCGTCACGCCTTCAGTGCTAGCAACTTTGTGAGGGGCAGTCAAGAACTGGGCCCCACATACACAGGGAGTTCTCAGGCTCTACTCTCCCTCAGATTGTCCAGTCTGGCGGCCTGCCACAAGCCAAAAGTGTTCCCGGCCTGAATGGCTGCTCATACACTCCACTGGCCGTTTAATGCATTGGCATACTTGGAGCTCTCTGGGCTGTCCCTTGGTCGTTTGACACTGTCGTCCCATCGAGAGGGCACTACTGAGCCAAGCCGGACCCCCATGCCCACCACCAAAGCTTGGGGTCCCGCCTGGGATAGCCCGCTGCCGCCATCTTCGGTGCAGTCGCGGCCATGTAAAGAATGTGCTTCTACCTGCAAGCCAGTAAGTGGCCAAACAGCCCAAGGGGCTCTTGGTTTGGAGGTTGTGGGGGAGCGGGGAAGGAAACCCTAAACCCTAAACCCCCCCCCCCCCTAGGGCCCGGAAGCCCAGCTGATCCAGAATGAAGCAGAATGACACTGGGCCTAGGCCGGAACTCGCGATCAATCTACTGCTCCTGTCACCATCTTAGTCACGCCCCTGTGGCCAGCCAATGATAAAGGTTATGCACCTGACATATTGAATATGAAAAGTATATGTTAAAGTCAATGGGCATTTAAGTGTAGATTTAGAATACTTTGTATTAAAGCTTACAGATTGGAATTTTGTTACATGGATTCTCAGACTACCATAGTAGGTCAGAGATTTGGTACTAGCTACCTTCTCTAATAAACCAGGGTGTAGATTTTTACTTTCAGAATCTTTGTTATGCCCTGTTAGAGATCGTAATTTGATTTGCAGCTGTAATTATGAGTAGTATGTTATATTAGGGCTCTTTAACTGATGGTTGCCTTGTGAGGAAGCATATGCTCAGTGCAGGAGATAAGCCAATGATAACAGCTACACGTCTGATTAGTTTACTAGGAAAGGAAAACCTCTTACTATTGCCATAGATCTGAACTGTTTATTATGAAAAGTTCTGATAAAGGTGTTAGACTTTTCACAATCAATTTGTAAGGTCTGTTAAAATCCAAAGGCATGCGAGGTGGAGCCTGGCCTACAGCAATTGTCTGATGCTTCTTGCTAGGGCTCCGAAAACTCACCTGGAAGCGCGTGGTGTGTAACACTGGCATGATCGCTCTTCATGATCGGAAATGAGAAAATGTTGCCCTCTTAACCCACCTAGGGGGTCCCAGAGGAATAGAAGGACTGCCCAAACACCCTCTCAACCCCAACTTTCTCCAGACTCCGCGGGGGCCACATCAGGAGCATGCAGCGTGTGCTCACTACACTACACTGCCATGAAATCTGCTCCCGGCTGGAAAATTAGGAACAGAGGTGGGGGGGAAGTTGCCCTCAAAACTCGAACCCCCCCATTGCTCCGCCACTGACATGGTTGCCTTTGCTTCCCTGTCTAATCTTGCACACCGTATAATGACCACAGCCTTGACCACAGCACAAATCTGCATACTGAGGCATTCACTGTTACAGCTTCTGCCAAAATATGAAAAATGGATCAACGAAATGTACAAGACTGCCTCCTATGAGAGGTGTGTGTTTTCTCTCTAGCTCTATCTCTCATTTTCCCTAGAGACCTTCCTTTCTGTATGGACACCTCCTGGTCAGGGTAACTGCTCTCCCCATGAGCAGCTCCATCGTTATGGCGCTGCCCCCAGCCCCTTCCTGTCCCAGGTAGGTGTTCAAGGCCCTCCACCCGCAGGCTCCTGCCTGCGCCTCATCCCTGGTGGTCCAGTGGAAGAGCCTGCTCTTCTGTTTGACCGCTCTGCGTTGTCAGCCTTTTTCTGGTTTTCTGTCTTGCCTTTTTAATCTGTCTTTTTTTGACTGTTTTTCTTGCCTTTTGCCTTTCTTCCCACAGCGGCCGCTCTTCCGCCCTCAGCCCCCGCGTGTTCACACTCCCGCCTCCCAGCTGCTCTCCCTCCCCCGACGACTACTTAATGCCAGCCACACTCGCCAAAGGCAGGCCCATCTGCATCCATCCATGACCTGACAGTGACCAGTGCCAGGGACCCTTGTCCCCCGACCCCCGCAGCTGCAACCCCAGCTCTCTACACTTGCAACACTGGACGCAACAACTGCCAGCTCTCGACGCCAAGCAGCTGTCGACGCCAAGCAACTCCCAAGGATCGTCCTCTTTCTGTCACTGCTGCTGCACCTTCACCCACTTCTGGACCCAGACTACCACCCCCTACCCGCTGGATGCCAGCATACACAAACCCCTAAGCTGCTGCATCCTCAACGTGCGTTCCCTGCACAAACACTCAGTAGAAGTTTGGGATCTTCTCAAAACTCACTCGTCTGACGTCTCCTTCCTCAGAGACCTGGACCATTGGTAGCTCCACACCCAACATCGCAACCGCCATCCCAGACGGATACAAGATCCTAAGGAAAGACTGCCATGGAGGAGGCCTTGCCATGGTTCACAAAAGCTCCCTCTGACTGACAACTTCCAACTCGGACGATGCCTCACCCCCCCATGGAAAACCAACAACTTCCAGCCCAACCCAAGAACGACCCTCTGTGGAACACTCACCTACAGACCGCCCGGACACTGCTCCCCGTTCAACGCCATCGCAGAATACTTCGCTCCCCACGCCCTCGCCTACACAGACTACATACTGCTCGGAGACCAGAACTTTCACCTAGGCAACTTCAGTGACCCCAACACCACTTCCTTCTTAGAGAATGTCACCAACATTGGACTGCAGCAACTCGTCTCCACCCCATTCACACAGCAGGACACACTCTCAACCCCATCTTCATCAGAGGAAACAACATTCTCTTTAGTCACACCACCCAACCTCTCTGGACAGACCACCACTGTGTCCATTTCTCCTTCTCGAACCCCACTGCACACAAGCTCACACCACACCTCCCACACAAACTAGAGCAAAATTACCCAAGAGCACCTCACCTCTGCCCTCAGCTGCACTCCTCCCCTCTCACGGCAGATAGCAACACAGCAGCAACGACCTTCACCAATGGATCAGCAACTGCACCAACACTCTCGCCCATCTTCAGAATTCCTCCAGATGACAAAATGCGAGAGATACCTGGTTCACCACGGACCACCGAGAATCCAAGCGCTCATGCCGGTGACTGTAGACAGCATGGAGAAACAGCAAAACCCCAGAAGCACGCTCCGTCTAAAAGGCCGCCACCACAGCACATCACCAACTCATCAAATCAACTAAGAGAAACTTCATTCAGGACCGCATCTTCTCCAACTCCAAGGAACCCCCGCCATCATACAAGAATTCACCAGACCCCACAGGTAAACTACCGACTTCCCTCCCTCCCAAGACCTCTGCAACAAACTCAGCCCCATCTTCCACCACAAGATCTGAATGCTCTACGACAACTTGGACGACGAAGCCCATTGCACGGGCCCTACACCCTCCACCTGCGACACCACCCAGCCGACCCTCTTCGCCTGAACTCCTGTCACCACAGAAGACACCACAAAGACTATGAAGAACATCCAATGAGGATCACCCACAGACCCCTGCCTGCCGCACATCTTCCACAGGGCCCCATCGCACCCGAACTACAACGTACCATCAACTGTGCCCTTGGAACAGCCACATTCCCCGACAACTGGAAACACGCCAAAGTTAAACCCTTTCTCAAGAAGCCCTCTGCAGATCTGACTGACCTCCAGCACTACATGTCCATCTCACTTCTCCCCTTCGCCGCCAAAGTAATCGAGAAAGTAGTCAACACCTAGCTAACTCACTTCATAGAAATCAACCTCATCCTAGACTCCTCTCAATTCCGGATTCTGCAGCAACCGCAGCACCGAGACCACACTCATACTAGCCTCCACAGACCACATTCGCACCCTGCTCGATCTAGGCCAGACGGCACCCTCATCCTACTAGACCTCCTACTAGACTTCTCAGCAGCCTTCAACACCGTCTCCCACCGCACACTAGCCGCCAGACACCACAAGCCGGTATCCAGGGAACTGCCTTAGACTGGATTCGATCTTTTTTCTCAGGCAGAACACCAAGAATAAGACTCCCGCCCTTCCTTCTGAACCCACAAAGATCAGATGTGGAGTACCCCAAGGAGCCTCCCTCAGCCCCACACTCTTCAATGTCTACATGGGCCCCCTTGCAACCATCGTCAAAACAGACTCCATAGCATCTTACACTGACGACATGCAGCTCATCCTCTCTCTCTCTCACCAAGGAACCCCACATCACCAGGCACAGTTTCCAAGAAGGAATGAAGTCTGTTGCATCCTGGATGAGTAGCAGCTGCTTGAAGCTCAACTCTGAGAAAACGGAAGTCCTCATCCTTTGGTCCACCCCCTCCACATGGGACAACACCTGGTGGCCTCCCGCCCATGGCAACCAACCCAATGGACCACGACCGCAACCTCTGCATACTAGACTCCTCACTCACCACAACTGCCAGATCAATGCCATGTCATCCACATGCTTCAACATCTTCCGCATACTCCTTCAAATGGATCCCCCCCACCTGACTCCAGGAAGACCATCACTCACGCACTCCACACCAGCAGACTGGACTACGGAAACGTGCTCTATGCTAGAATCAACAAAACACTCCTTGGCAAACTCCAGACCGTCCAGAAAGCTGCAGCCAGACTTGTTCTCAGTATTCCACGACATGACACCATCAGTTCACCCAGCACCTCCGTGACTTCCACTGGCTCCCCATTGAAAAAAGAATAACTTTCAAACTTTCATACACCTACAAAGCCCTCCATAACACCAGACCCCAGTACAGCAGTGAAAGAATCTCCTTCCACGTCCCCAAGAGAAACCTCTGCTCCATCGACCTACCCAAAGCCATGGTCACCTGCATCTACAGGGCCAAAATTGGTGGCAGGTCCTTCTCCTACATCATGGCAAAGACCTGGAACAAACTCCCCCTCAGCATTAGGCGAAGCCTGACACTGCACCTATTCAGAAGGGACCTCAAGACCTGGCTCCTCAGATCTGTCTGCACTACCCTCCCCCAGCCCCTTGAGATGTTCCCGGGTAAGTAGAAAAAATCCTCATGCATTTTCCATAAACTTCTTTTAGACTGGCTACAGCAAAAACAGCTGAAGAGAATTACACCAAATTCACCAAAGCTGGATCTCCATCCACAGACTGTCCTTTTTGTGATGTGGTGTAAATCCATTCAGTAGTTTCTGAGGTATTAAGACTAAAATAAAATAAAATAGATATTTAGATGTTTGAGCTCTCACAATTCTCACGAGCTTGCAGCGAGTGTGTGAAATTAAAACAATAATGGAGCCCTGTGATTGGCCAGGAGGCCAATTTTTCCTGTGAGCCTTCCTTTCCCAGGATCGTGAAAAATAGGAGGGAGTAGGTGAGTACACTCTGGTATGCAAACTCGTTACTGTGGGAAGGAGTTTGGTGGATATGGTGTTTCAGAGTCCACTCTTTATGCCTTTGAGCTTGGGAAGCGTTGAGTAGAGTTAAGGTTCTTCTCACGCCATACTATGCACACCCATCATTCAAGAGGAGAGTCTGGGAGGAGAGGCCAGTCATTTCCCACTCCCTACTAAACACACCCATCATATGAGCGAAAGGCCTGAACCAAGAGGCCTGTCCCTCCCCACACACTACTATGTACACCTATCATCTAAGGGAGGTCTCAAAGGAGAGCCCAGTCCTTCCTCACACCCTACTGTACACACGTCACTTATGAGTGGTCGTAAAGAAGAGGCCAGATCAACCCCCACACCCTAATAGACACACCCATCATTAGAAAGAGGTCTCAAGACAAGCTAGTCCCTCACCACACCCAATTACCCACACTACATTAGATCCATGTGCGGTGGGGGTAGAGTTGGCTTTACATATGGTAATAAAATATTACTTTATATTTAATAAAAACTAGACTAAAAAAACAAAGGGTGAAGTGACATTATGGTTAGGTCTGATAAAAAGATCAGCTTATGTTTATTTAAAAAAAAAAAAAGAAAGAAAAAACTCAAATTAATTGGAAAACAAACATTGGTTAAAGTGACATTATAATTAAGTGAATTGCTTAATGACAATGTTTTTAACTACAAGATCACACATTCAGCAGTTATAGGTAGCAGCACTAACTATAGCTTGACCCCTGTCATGCACTATGTATGACATCACATATGACATCATTCATGAAATGTTATGAAATTTTGACACAACTGACATCTCAAATGACATCACTGATAATATCGTCCAATAGGGGTTAGTTTGACAGTTGACATAGTGGTAGGTAACTGCTATAATACTTTTCTCCCTACTTTTTTACAGTCTGTGTCCAGCTAATTGGTATAAGTATTTACAAAACGCGTATGTTCCTAATGCACCTTAGGTGTCTAGAGGTATTGAACATTTTATTAATCTTTGTTTGAAGACTGTTTTTCTGCAGGTGACAGTTGGCTTGTGTTCATTGTGTTCCACACAAGTTTTAAGGTACTGCATAAAACTCTCTGGATTTTTATTTTCTTTATCAATCTCCGTAATCCAATGATCAGTGTCTTCCATGCTCCTAGCAATTTGGATGGCTTGTTCCAAAGTAGGATCCTTTGACAATGACTTTTCTCTGACCCTTTTATTATTCGTACAGCTGGACAAAGATTCTATGTACTACATACTAAGTATTGTAAGCAGCCTTAAGTTATTGGACAGAATAGTCTCAGCAAGACAATTTGTACTTCACATAGTCTGTGTGCACCAGGTACTAACCCATGTGCTTGTTTTGCTTCAGAAGCTGGGCTATCTGTAAAGGTTTCTCCACAGGATGAAGGCTGCAAGTAGTATGATCTTTAGTTCCTTCAGACTGTGGTCATTTTAAGTGAATAGCTGCTCTTTCGACAGGTTTTGCATAGAGTGTACCCTGTTAGTAGATAATTATTTGTGCTTTGTGTAGGATTTCTCATGAGTTTCACTGTCTGCAGTGTGGTACAGAGTAAGCGCTCTCTGTAGAGTAAATATTGATAAGTCCCCACTTTTCTACTACTATCCACTTCATTTCTCAATAAAGGTTCAGTGAATGTCAGGGATTTGATTATTTAGGTAAAAACTGTCCATAGCAGGGCATTAGTTAACAGTGCTTGAGTTTCTGGAGGAACTTGGTTTTCCATGAACAGTTGTATACAGATTGAACACCGTGTGCATCATTGGTTACCATTTTGTATGTGGTTCATAGTCCATAGAATAGTAAGCAATTAATGTAGTGAATAGGGGGAGTATCTATTGTCAAAGTACTTGGCAATTCCCACACAGCAGATCGACAGACTCCGTACAGTAGGAGATGAGCCCTGGAGAATGCTAGCATGGCTCCTCTAGAGAAACATTCAAAGCCAGTGCACCTACGGTGACAGATGAAGAAAGTTATGTGCACATGACACTAATCACTGTAAATAATGCATTCCAATGACATATTGTGTGGTTTTGTGCATAGAAAACCCCTTAACCAGAAACGGATCTGATTATTTAATTGAAAGCAGGCTTTCAAATTTGTTCCCAGATATTAAGAAATAAATTCAGCTACTGTTAGAAGCCCTTGGGGAAATGTAAGCTGTGGAAACACCAGGTACCAATGCGTAACTCCCTGAGTTTTAGAAGTGGGTCCCTATTATGGATAAACTAGTTGAGTGAACAACGTTTACAATAACTGCTGTTTGCCAGATATGATGTGGAAAGCCTTGATTGTGATGATCCCCAAACCTGGGAAGGATACTAGAGATTGGCTCATACAACCCTCCATCTATGATCAACAGGGACATTAAAATTATAAGTAAGCTTCCATCTTGCATATCCTTAAAAATTATACCTGTGCTGTTACATATGGACCAGATAGGAGTATAATATTTAATCTGCGTAGACTGGCACATGTGCACAACTATTTACAATTGGGTGATAATGACTATGCAGTGGCTTCTCTGGATATTGGGAAAGGATAAAGAAATTAATTTTGTTCCGTACTTGATGTGATGGATTAAGTTGCTATATACCCCCCGAGAACACTTGGTCTGGAGAGGTAGGGCGGGGGGCATTGGGTGCTGGGTTGAGGCACGAGACAGGGGTGTCCACTATCACCCGTATTGCTTACCATGACAGTGGAGTCACTGGCCTGCATATTAAATGGAGAGTGCAAGCAAGTGAAACATAACGGGGAATAGTGCACATGTACTGTCACTCTACAGAGATGACACACTGGTCTGTGGCCGATTGTGACAGAGGTCCCAAGAATGCTACATTTAATATAGTTTTTTTTTTTGTTTTTTTTTAAAACACTCATCTGGGCTAAAAACAAATAGGGCTAAATCACGACTGTTATGTATGGAATCTACGGCACAGTGATCAGAATATCAACTCCCACGTTTGGCAACCCAAGTCCTTAAAATACCTGTGGGTATGCATGGCACACAGGAACTGATTGCTTTAAACATGGGTAGGATACTACAAAATGGATGAATCGCCCCCTTCCTTTTTGGCTACTGATCTGCGGTCATTGGTGGAGAAGGTAGCCGTGTTAAAATGATCTTATACCCCGGTAACTATGTCAGTGTGTGTTTAATGATGGCAACAGAAGAAGCTAACCCGTTTCTTTAGAAGTGTTTAGCAAGTGCCACAACAATTCATTCTAAACCCTTATCCTAAAAAAACCAAAAAACTTTGGCTAGATCCATACATTTTACCTAATGAGGCTGGATTGTGATGTATTGTACTCCCTTCACGGTAAATGTTTACACTACTGTAAGTGGACTCTGAAGTGTTTTATGCACCAAAGAAACTTATTGTGCGTTACTTAGGGAAATATAATATGAAATAGAAAATGTAATAGAAAATTGAATTATTGGGCTCAATGTCATGCCAACACACAGGAGGTTTTGACGCTTGTTACTTCTGGGGTAACTAAGGGAGGTGCTCAGTAATTTAAAGATGCAGCTATACATTTATTCGTGGCTGCTCAGGCAAATACTAGCAGGTTGGCACAAACTTTAGAATATAAACTGCTTGGACTGATTGTTTGCTAAAATGTTTCATAACTTGTTTTGCACTATTAATTTTTTTTTTTATGTCAAAAGAATGCACCATTTTTCATCCATGTGGTAATTTCTTTCTGCTAATGTTAACATGGCTTCCTAAAAACGCACATCCAAGATTTGTAGAACAAGTCCAAATTAAAGGAAAACTACAGTTAATCTGAGATGTTCGTCATTCGCATTCATGAAAAAAGCCCTTTAATGATGGCGCTGAGGCACTGGTGTGCTGCTTGTCTGCCTCCCAGCTCACTTCCACCTTTGAACGCCTGACAGTCTGACTACGGGCCTAGGCCCAGGCAATATAAACAAATGATTCATACCAAGTGCATTAATCAAGAACTACCTCAAGCCTCCCCTACTAATGTGAGGCATAACCATGTACAACGCATAGGTTAAACGCACCCCTCTCTAGGGATACTGGAGCTCAGCAAAGCAAAACGAGGGTACTTGTGCTGCGAAAAGAGAAAGGCGGGGCCGATATCGGCCCCGCCGCAGATATGGCGGGGCACCGACCCCCTCCCCCCCTCGCCTGCTCGCCCGGCCCGTCGCGTTTCACCGCGTCAGTATGACGCAGTGGGGCGCCCCGCGCCGGTGATTGGCTGGTGGGGGCGAACCATTGGCCCGGAAGCGATTTAGGCGCTTCCAGGTCAAGGGGGGGGGCAGGGGACAGGCCAGTTAGAACTGGCCTGCCCCCAGTAGTAGGAATAAAAGGCCGGGAGCGCGGGACTCGGACTCTTTTTCCCGCGTTTTCCAGCTCTCTGGTAATACACAGGTCCGAATGGTCAAATCATGATAAAATGGTCACTTTCGATAAGTCTTGAATTATTAAAGGCAATTAAATGTAATGAGTTTGCAAAACTGTTAGCTTTGCTCTGTCTAGCTTTGTCCATAAATGTAGTCCCTTTTAATCTGAATGCAGACTACTTTCTGTTTTGTTGTGAACCTCCATTTAGAGCACTCAAATACCTCTATCTTGTAGTGTCTTGCGAGTTAGAAATGACGGAACCCTGACTCTGTAGAGCTATGAGGTAGGTGTTAGAGCCAAATGAAATTGATGTTAATTTAGAATGTTGAGTTCGCAGTTACACACAGAAGAATAAAGACGTGCAATACTAAGCTTCGTGTCTTGTGTAGTCATTTGAAGGTGCTCACGCTGGTGAAGATGCTACAAATGGCGGCGAGATAGGGAATAAGTTACCTGAGGGTCGAGAGTGCTCTCCTGGAGTTTCCTGTAGTCCAAGCAAACAGCTCGTGTGTGCCTCGTGTGCGGTCATTGAAGTACGGAATCAATGCTTTATGCATGTGGAGTCAAACCGCGGCTACAGCTGTTGTAAAGCAGTTGAAGATAACAAAAGCATTGCAGAGAATCTACACATAGTTGATCCAGAACCTGCTGGTCCCGCCATACATAAAGGTACTGCGTGGTTACATAAAATAGTCCTACATTATACTGAGGGTCTACGATGAAGGCGGATTCAAGAAGGCTTTTGAAAAACAGTCATTGATAGTTCCAAAATAGCGCTGCGAACAGAAGCACTGCAAGCTGGACACCAAGTTCACATTGACCTTAAGAAAAGAAGAAACCATTAATTTAGCAAACCCATCCCAGAGAGTCATTGTACTACTGCAGGCAGTGAAGTGGCTCAAGGAGACATGCTAACAGTTGTGCTTGCCGAGCTGTCTGTGCCTGAAGTGGCCAGCCACCAAAACTGCCGACTGGGGCTCATCTGGTGATATTCGTTAAATGAGCCAAGAGTGACTCTCGCAGAAGTGAAATTTGTCCGATGGCAGGGACGAAAGTCATGTGTCCAGCTATCATTAAAGATAATCCCGAGGCTGGCATGGTGCAAGGCCTCACGGATGAGTTGCTAACGCCAAGTGACTGTGACCCACCAGCAGTGTCATGAAGTTTCACACTTGTCTACAATGCTGCCTGCTTTCTGAAACCCCCACTTTTCGGTACCACCAAAAAGCAAAATATTCGCTATCGATATATTTTGTGGAGTAAGACTTTCAAGGATTTTATTGATTCACTTTGGGTTTAAATACTTTTTGTACTTTCGTTTAAAATCAGAATACAGTACATCACAATACATTAAAATCTTTTTACAAGCAAATAAAACTGCACAAATTAAGTTGATGCACTTGTACAGACTAATAAAGATTATCAAATGCCTCAAAAATCATGCTGTGGATGGTGTAAAAGAGCTCTTAAGGAAAATGCCACAAACTTACAAAGAATCACATACTCTCAGATTAAAGAAAATTTGAATCGCAAATTCAATCCAATGCGCAACGTAGATTACAAAAGATACATTTTCAGTCAAGAAAGACAGAGTAGGTGAGACCATCATTGAATTTATAGAGATTCTCAACACTCATCAACATCACAACTTTATTCGGTTTTTCTAATAAAACAATAAGTCATACAAACATCAGTAAAACTTCACTTAAGTACAAAATCGCAATACAGTACATCCAGTGCAGTCTAATTACAAAGTTAAAATTGTAAATCCGGATGCCAAGGTTAATCTCAGCTTGACCTAAGCCTTGTGGCCCTTAAAAAAAATATATTTATACGCGTATACATAACGGTGTCGGAGAGGAGTTGGATAAAGATAAAAGCAGGTCTCACTCTCCTAAAACAAGCTTTCTTAAGAATAGTGATAATAAAAGACTTTCTGGGAACCTCAAACTGCAAAACATTAAAAAGTGCATCTTGTCCTGAGGAGACTGCCCATCGCCACCACAGGGCATGAGGCACTGCCCTCTATGAACACCACGTTGTTGCGCCAGGAGATAGTGAAAGGTCAAGCCAAAATCTAGTCAGAAAAAAGTGATTGTGAATGCTTTTAAGCCCTAAAAGATATGGTTCAGTAGTTGGTACAGTTTTTAGTGCGATGTACCTACGCACGCTGGGTTTGCACAACTGTTTTCTCTGTCACAGCAGCGCCTTCTAAGGAAATACTCTTTAGCCCAGGTAAAGTCACTCTTTCATATAATCCCGGGGTTATCAAATACATCTGCCCTTCCTAGCCCACAAAGGCCTACTCTTATATACTGGAGCTATCTGATGCGAGTGACATGGTCAATGCAAAGACAGTCCTTTAAAATGACTTCGCTAAGTAAGTTTTCTTGCTTGGCTCAAATCTTTAACCACAATGCTAGTGGGCGGAAAGCCAATTCATCTGTGAGAAAAGCCATCCCCAGCTCTTCATGCGCAACACAGGACTGGGTACTTTGAGGTACTGAGAGAACCCGTCTCAGAAAAGTATTTTCTGCAATTTTCAAGGCCTCCAACCCAATGTGATCTCGCTCCCATAACTGGCCTTTGCCATGCATTTTGCTCTTTAAATCTTCAAAAGGTCCCCGATTGGTTTCCCCCCCCCCCCCCCCCCGCCCCCCACTCTGGAAGCAAAGTTCAAAACTGCTGCAGTCATTCTGACCAGGTTCCCTTTCTTACGAGTCAGCAAAGGGCCCCAACTCAGTGTGTCGTCAAACACTACTTCCAGATAAAAGAAGACATTTGTCTTGGGTATTGACAAGGTTCCTATCTGAAAGGTAGACTGCTTAGCTCTGCAAGATCCCACCTGCATAACAAAAATCTAGTATAATTAACCGTCCGGTCCAAGTTCTCTATAAAATGAACAAAAGAGTTCAGCAGTTGTTGTAAACCCCTGGCTGTCATCGCGATGAGGACCGCAACATCTGCATATGGTAGGACTGGCAGGCTATGCTTATCCACCTGGGGAAAATCTGTTTTTGCATCCAAAAGGACCTTTTTCAGGGGAGTTAATTGTAGATTGAAGAGAAAGGAGGCCGGTATACACCCCTGGGTCACCCACCTCGATTTCAAGCTTGCGGGTTACTTTGTGATCTTTAGAATAACTGACAGCCCCTTTTGAATCTCTATGAAGGTCCCTTAGAAACAAAACAATGTCCCGGTCAATGCCAATAGAGGACATCAACTGCCAAAGCTTCAGACTATTCACACAATCGAACGCAGAGGACAGGGTCATAAAGGCTCGGTGGGTAAAGCTGGTGCCAGCCACGGTGTTCTTATTCAAGACCATATACAGGTTTAAACATTGTTCCACTGTGGAACGACCTAGGCGGAAACCATATTGAACATCGGCTAAAATGCGGTTTTTATTTGCCCATTCTACAAGTCTATCCCTTCCCATTGTGCATTTTACTTGATCCCTCCCACCCTCCACTGTATCATGGTCTGTTACTTTATCCCTTCTGCCCAGCACCACAGTTGTCTGTTTCCCACCTCCTGTAATAAAAGAAAAAAGTGCTATGACATGGCCAGCACTCGACTCTTCATATTGCTTTTCCCCTCTCACGTTGGCCGTTAGCTCCAACTGTCCATGTGCCCCTCACCTAGCACCCTCCCTCCTGTTGCCACGTTGCTTTTGTTTTCTAACATGGAGCCATCCTGCACAGCATCCACCTCTGTATAACACGGCTAAAACGCATCCAAAGCTAAAAGCTCTTGCTTGGGTGAAACCTCGTGGATATACCAATGTGTGTATTGCTAAATCAGTCCCTTTTGCCCCTCTTCCTCTTATATGCTCGGATTTTTTTATCTGTCATAGTGGACATGTCCATTTTCCTAGAACCAATATTCATCACCGCTTTTGCAGAATTTGATCCAAACTATCTGCGCGCTCTGTGTGTCCCTTTGTAATAGCCCTCACCGGACTCCTCCCCCACTCCCACCCACCGGCTCTACCTCTACTGAAAACTAGAAGTCTACTGACTTTGATAGGGAAATTGCATCAGTCTACAACCTTTTCTCGATGCAAAATGCTAATTCTGACTAGTCCCCATTAGGATGTTGTGCTGCCATACATATAACCAAATAAACAGGGGTTCTCTGGAATCTCGAATTACAATTAGAAATTAGTTAATTTAACACAGCAGAATTCGGTTTAGGGGCATTGACTCTCGCTGTAATTCAAAGTTTAAGTACCTATGTGCAGGAGGCACTGGTGTGTGGTTTGTTGGCCGTATAACATTCATGTTGGTGGATTTCAGTGCTCTCCACTCTTTGAAGCAATTCACTGAGGAAATGTGCTCCGCCTGCCAAGGAACAGGGAGTGAAGGGAGGAGTATCATTCTGATTAATAGGAAGGGTATTCTGCAGTGCTCTGGCTGTTTTGTTTTCAAAGCAGGTTATTCAGTAGTGACTCGCCTTGAGACAATTCGGAGCAACATTTTGTTGATTGCATTCCGGGCAACTATGAGTTTTAGTTGTGGAGGAGTGAAGGGGTGGCAGGGGGAGTATGTGAACTCTGTCAGTGTCCTCTATTCAGGTGATCTAAAATGAAACGAGATTCTGTGCATACATAAACAGGACTCCTTATCCCTAAAAGGATCAACACAGAGGGAATAGACAGGGAGCTGATATAGCACCCCTGATCATCAGTTTGCCCATAGACCTCAATAGGGTAAGGTTCAAGCATTCAAAGTATTTCTTCAAGCGGATACCATATCACACCACACAACGGTGAGGCTCCAAAGGTTCTTAAAAAGCTGTCCTTTTTTATATTGGACGAAACATCTGTATTAACTCCCGAAATCATCCCGGTTGTTATTGAATGCAGTATACATCTTGGGGCCCCATTGCTGACCAATGTTTACAATAGTATGAACAACTGATTCCATGTTCCCGGGCCTCATCAGTCATTGTTCCGATTAGGAAGGGGCCTATACACTCCCAGCTAAAATCTTGGAGAGTCCTGTAGAACAGAATAGCAGAATGGGTCAACGAAAATAACCTACATAATGCCTGCCAATATGGCTTTTGATGTGAGATAGGGATGATAGAACAATGCCTCAACTTAAACCTAATCATAGCAGAGGCGAAGCTAGCCCTAGTGGTGGTCACTGCTTTTGCCGCCTGTGGCGGCCACATGAAGAGCGGGCGGGGCTGCTAACGGGCTCTTTGTTACTGTCCATGGCAGGTGCATGTAAGAGCGGAGGAGGCCGCCGCCCCAAAAACTCATGCCAAACACCTCCCTTCCTACGCCACTGAATCCTAGGAAAACACATGGTGGCCAAACAATCTACATTGCACTTAGCCTTCAAGGACTTGACTATGGCCTTTGATTGTGGTAATCTGGCAAAGTTGTGGCAATCCCTTAATTTAAAAATAGGCCCACCACTAGTTCATCTGCTGGTCTCTTTGCATACAGGCCCCAGGGCTCAAGTCGGGTTTGGAAATAAAGATGAAGTCTTGGTCGGGGGTGAGGGGTCATCGAGGGGTGTGTTTTAGCTCCATCTTTTTATTATATACATAAACAAGCTTAATATAGAGCTTATTATATGCCCCTCAGATGTGCCTATGGTGAACGGCAGCCCGCTTCCGGCGTTGATCCATGCAGATGACTCGGTGTTATTTGCCCGCACTCCCAAAGCCTTACATCATTTAGTACATTATTTTGTTAATTTTATGGCTTCACTGGATTTATCGACTAATTTTAACAAGTCTTTTTTAATTACCAAAGCGCTTACGACCTCTATCTAGCGCTGTGGGCCCCAATATTTTATTAAGCATTAGCACTTTTTCTTATTCGGGGGTCACCTTTATTTCCTTCGGATCTTGGTCCACTTACATTGTACAAAATAGGCTTAAGTTCTCCAGGGCTTTTGGCTCACATACGGTAGGTAGGGCCTTTACACTCCTGCTACATATATATTCGCCCAGTGTGCACCTATAGCGACCTATGGGGTGGGAAAAGGGGGCTCAGGTGTCCCGACAAACCTCCAGACGGAAAAAATATCGTTTGTGCAAAAGATTATTGGTAGCCCCCAACCTCTAATTTCATCAGTTACAATGAGCTGGGCCCAGACTTTTTGAGAGACTTTATTTGTAGCCACCCAGCCCATTTATGGCTTTCTTTCTGGAGATCGGAAGAAGCTAAATTAACAAGGGGTATCGGTTGACTGCTTGGCATGCAACGGGGTCTTTCCATTCCCCAGATAGAGTATGTTAAAGAGATCTCTATCAGTTGATTTAGCTGATACCTTTGCTGACAAGTGTCGGGGGCAGCCCTGGAAGCAAATACAAGCTCTTTAGATAGATATAAAAGAGAGGCTGCGGGTGGAAGGTCAACAGCAAAGTGTTATGAACTATTGGCACCTCCCCCCGGGGCACATTACCACGTATGACTTGTGGAACATTAGCTGGGACAGGTTTTTACTGTTGAGTTTTTGGGCTGGTACAGTGAAATATTTTCTTTGTTTTCCGCTTGGACACCAGTATGAGATTGAGTCCAGAGTTTGCCCATGTTATAATTTGCACAATCAAACTGATACATTTCCTCGCTTTCTGCGCGTATTAAAAAATGTACACCAGAAAATTCAGTGTACGCTTTTCAAGGTTTAGAAATTTGCGCGTCTGCCTACAGGTCTATCATTTTTAACAAGCATTGTCCGACAATGAAACTTGTGGTTGTGTAAGCCTATTTCTTCAAGCATCGGTCAGCTCTTGAAGGTCGATGCTTTCAGACTAATTGATTTGTTGTTTTTAGTAGATCGACAATTTAGCATATGGCTACCTGCATTATTTTGATTTTTATATCTATATCCATTTATATCTTTTTAACAAATTGTGTTTTTAAGTTGTATGTTATGACATGTATTTAAAACGGCCAACTTTGCACATATTTCGTATGCTTTTATGGCTGTTCGCGGCCAAACAAAGATGATTCGGATATGAACTTCCTAAGTCATATTCAGCAGTGTTTGGTCGTCAAAGGAGGACGTAGGTCCCTGAGAGAAAGTTCTTGCGAATGTTGGTCCCTATGAGAAGTTGTAGATCGTAATTGGCAACTTTTTGAAATTGACCCCTCCTTTTCCAAAAACGTTTGGTATTGATCATGTGTGAGCTTAACCGTTTTAAAACTGATACTGCCTTCCATACAAATATTGTGTTTGGGCTAATTTGGGCATAGCCTATCAAGTGTTTGTAGTTCACAATCTCAAGTGAAGTTCTGTCCTAAATCTGACAACCCCTATTTAAACAATGCCTGCCTAGTATATATGATCTCATGTTACAGATAGGTACCTCTTGGGCGACATTGGAAGGAGCGTGAGGAAGATCCTTCTGGTTCCTGCATCACATTCCTCGAAAAATGGTTCACTCAAGCCACTCATCTATCCTTCAGTAAACCTCTAGAGTTTGACAGGGCTCACCGAGTACCTACTAGAATAATTGCGAGTCAGAAAGCTCCGAGGCCAATTGTGTGTAAACCTCTTGCTATCAACATATCCTTGCATTCTTGCAAAAAAATTATCACATCCTTTGGAAAATAAAATCTTTATTTCGCAGGACTATAGCAAAAAAAGCTGTTGAAACAAGGAAGGGTTTCCTGGCACTTCGCCCCAGACTAAGAGCCATGAACTATCAATTCGCCTTTGCAGGCCCAGCAAAATATTGTGTCATGATTCAGGGATCTTCACACTTCTTCACCGATCACCTGCATCTGAAAAGATTCCTTGACGGGAAAGATGATTCTCTTATGGACACAGCCTCCGTATCATCAGCTACAAGCCTTTAGCATTTTGACACTTAGACAAATACGCATTGGTAATTGACAACAGCAAGATGACACTCACTTGCCCATAGTTTGATCTGCCTGGCCACCATCTCGGTCTCTTTGACCATGTAATGTAACACGGCGACGACCACCATATGCCCACCATATGTCTCTGAACATCCTGCAACAAGAACTACAATCCATTGAGCCTTATTGGTTGAGCGAAGTTTGCAGGTTTGAATGCTCTGCCCTCTCTGAAAGTTTTCAGATGGTTATCATATAAATATCAGACACACAACAGATACACAACACAAACTATTAAACCAGTGTATTACTATGCTGCACATTTCACATTACTATTTTGCCTGTTTGCCTGTTGCCCGTTTGTAATCTGTGTGGAACACGTCACTAGCGTGTTAAGGTCTACATCTTCTGAGTTTCCTTTCTGAAGTAACTCCGCCTAGCATGCCGAAATACAAAACTGTATATTGTGCTCTAAACCACACGTTATGGGTCTTATGTGTCTATGAAAATTTCATTCAGGTCGTTAGTCCGTACCGTCCGTTATTGGACCATTATATCTCCGAATATGCTCTGTTATGTTAACACATTCTGTTAATTATCCATAACTGCCTCCAATCTGGTTCATATTGCTATTACGCCTACACTCTTATCCATTTTAATCTTTATTCTTCAGTGGTGCTTCTAACCGCACTTAGTTTTCAACTACTGTTGTTCTTGCCTTAGGTTACAGACTCTACTTCCTTGGGAGGGAAGCCTTCTTTCCCCTATCACCATGCCAGTTCACTATTTTGCGGGTTGGGTGGGAGGGTGTGGGATGTGGGCGGGTGGGGAGGGGGTTTTGGAGCCTGCTTTTTTTCCCTTATGCACTGGTATTGTTTTTCTTTGCCTGTTATCATTATTATCATTGCCAATATTGTCATTGTCACTATGGTTTTCATTATCCAAATGTAAGGAAATGCAGTGAAATCTTTATGCACACAGGTGGTTTCTCAGGAGAGGGAATGAGCTATTGGTTCACAATCCTATCCTTTGCGACAGAGTTAACGTTAGAGCTTATGTCAGAGCTACTGAATACTCCAGCGAAGGTAAAAAAAAGATGACTTATGCCTGTCCAAGGTTGAGCGTCAACAATACAAAATGTCTCCGTTAGACCTAGTACCACTCAATATGTTCATTTCACACTTATGATGTCCCAGAGTCTATTGATAACTGTGGCCCAGCACAATTTCAAGATGGTGTCTCTGAATTTTAAGGGTATAAATCTCCCTATCAAAAGAAGGAAGATCCTCAATTATCTCCACAAACAGAAGGGTGACATCATCCTGTTACAGGAAACAAAAATTGATTTCAAACAATTCAACTCACTTAGAAACAGGTTCTACAGCAAGGTTACTGGCTCTGAAGCTGTAGGTAAAAAGAACGGTGTCCTGACTTTGGTAGCTAAAAAAGCCATCATAGACCTCGTATCAAGCTCTACCGATATACAGGGAAGGTGGGTCACAATGAAACTAGCAAGACAACACGGAATTCTACATTACAAACATCTATGCCCCCAATAGGGTTAACTCCCGACATTTTGGGAAAATCTCAGTAAGCAAATTTCAACAATTCCAGATTCAGCCATACACATTCTGGCGGGCGACTTTAATCTACCCATGGACCCAGCCCTAGATACTCACGCTGCCCTTTTCGTGTCAACAAGACACACAAAGCCCTTATCAATCTATGCAACCGTTTTAATTTATCTGATACTTGGAGGGTACAAAATCCCACAGGTAGCGAGTTCACTTTTTATTAATCTCCTCATAATTCGTATTCGCGCATTGATTATCTGCTTGTTTCGAATAATGCTGTGCCCAGAATAGACCAATCTTCCATTGAGCCGAGAGTGATCTCAGATCACTCATGTATTAGTCTGTCCATAACTGCCCCTAAACCTCTTTAAAAACAATCCCTCTGGAGATTTAATAACTAGGTACTAGAAGCAGCATCAAATAGACAAAGTATTGAGAGCGCAATCCAAAACTACCTCACAGCAAACAAAACTGGAGACACATCGGAGCTCACAAGATGGAAGGCACTAAAAAAAGCACTCTAAGGGGCGAGATCATTAAAATTAGGTCTGCCATGAACAGGGACACCAACAGTAAACTTGAAAAACTAGAAAATGAGATTTAAACTTTGGAAGAAAAGCATATTATTTCTAGAAAAACCTCTGTTTTGAATGAATTACTGAAAAAGAAATAAGAGTATAATATAAGTAACAGGGCAGGGGTTTGGATTAATAAGCAAAAAAGCATCAGACCTTGCGAGTCTAACAAGGAAGGGAAGAGCTTAGCTTCCTATTTAAAGTTTAAACTACAAAGAAATAAGATTAAGAACTTTCTGGACCAGAAGGGAATAGCTCACTCTGACCCCGACAAAATAGCAGAACTTTTTAAAGATTTTTACAGCACATTGTATAGCAAAAATCAAAACTTGGGAACAGCAAAAGCCGAAGATTATATAAGCAAATGCAATCTACCTACCCTCTCAGAACAAGACAAAGATGAAATTAATGGTCCAATAACCAACTGAAATTAGGGACACTATAAAAGCCCTTAAAGTAGGGAAGGCGTTTGGGCCTGATGGTTTTAATGCTAAATTTATAAGTCATTCTCCTCTACTCTGATTCCACCTCTTCTAAACCTGTTTAACAAATTTAGTGAATCCGGCCAGATCAACGGGACACCTGCAGAGGCGATCATTGCTGTATTACCGAAAGAAGGGAAGGATCCAGCATATCCTAAAAACCATAGACCTAGATCACTGATTAATATAGACTGCAAAATCTACGCAATGATCCTTGCTAAACGTCTCTACCCAAACTTATCAACCCTTCACAAGTTGGATTTTTGAAGAACACACTCTAGTGATAACTCTCATTTTTTATGTCACGCCCTGGAGAAAGCCAAAATAACAGATTCCCCAACAGTGGCGATCACGTTGGATGCCGAAAAGGCTTTCGAAAAAATTGATTGGTCCTACCTTAAAGCAACACTCGCTAAATTTAACCTAGGGGACAATTTTATCCGCATGGTAATGCCACTGTATTTTAACCCTTCCGCCAGAGTTTGAGCAGGGGGATGCCTGTCGTCCTTTTTTTTTTTAACTAGAACAGGGCACTAGGCAAGGGTGTCCTCTCTCCCCTTCCTTGTTCCTACTAGCAATAGAACCGTTCCTTTATCAACCACGGAACAGCCAGATCACAGGAATACGCTTCAACAAATGCACGGTCATATTCTCAGCTTATGCTGATGACGTGTTAATCATCTCCGAAAACGCGGAGGACGCTATAACTGCACTAATGACCACAATGGAAGACTTCTCTGCGGTATCTGGTTACAAATTAAATAAAGACAAAACAGAGGTAAAACTCCTAAACAATCTTGGCGACAAATAAATAATCGGTGACTCTGGCCTTTCATGGCAACCAAATAGCATCAAATACCTTGGTTTAGATTTTCAAAGATACCTAATTACCACCCTACAGGCCAATGAGCATGCTCTCATTAAAAAAAAATGTCAACGATAGTAGATGGCTGGTAACCAACATTTTTATCCTGTTGGGTATGAGCAGAGACATTGAATTCGATGATCACCCCATTAGTAAACTATTTAGCCAATATGTTACCAATGACACGCTAATGATTACTTGACCAAGATATATAAAATGTTCAACTCGTTACTCTGGCAAGGAAAAAGACCCAGAATCTCTTTGAAAAAACTTCAACTAGCCAAAGAAAAAGGAGGTCTGGGCCTTCCAAACTTCAGGAGCTATCGACCTGCGTATCTTTGCAAGCAAGGAGCTGACTGTCTACTCCCCCACTCCGACTACATTCCAGTATGGGTGGAGATGGAAAGATCAATCATTAATGAAATCCCGTTATCTGCTCTCCTAACCATGGATATCTCTTCCATTCCCCCTTCAAAATACATTATCCAGAACACCAAAAGAGCCGTGCTATGCGTGGATCAATTATCTGCGGTTAAAATTAACAAATCCAACTTAACCTCTCTTTGGAACAAACCCTATCTGAGGGTAGAAGGAGAGATGTTTTTCTGGGAAAAATGGTCAAACAGCATAAACCTAGTCAAAGACCTCTTTACAGGGAAACTCCCTTCGCCTTTCTCCGAGCTTCAAACACAATACGATCTAGACTCTTTAGATTTTTATAAATTTCTAAAGCTATAGTCACAACTCGCACTACGGTGTATAAAGCCTACCGACCCATCGATCCTCACAAGGATGCTACAGTTGCTAAAGTCAGGACACGCAGTTTCTAAAATCTACAAACTTTCACCTCTTAAACCTCATAAATCACACTTAAAGAGTGAGGCAAAATGAGAATCTGAAATCAACACCAGAGAAATCCCCTTCGACTGAGACAAGATACATATAACTTCCTTCTCAAATAAAATTTCACCAGTATTATCTCAAACAAAGATAATGCTACTAAACAGGAAATACTGGACCCCTGAATGGATTTTTAAACTTAAACTCAGTCAGAGTCCTACATGCTGGAATTGTAATACACATGTTGGCGACCTTGCCCATATGCACTTCCAATGCCCCACCTTACAAACTTATTGGGACAAAATGAGTGTATAAACAAAACATTTAACATCAACACCCCAAAGGGAATTTTCTTATATCCTACTGGGATTTCTGGACCCAATGCTTCCAGATGTGAATGACCGCTATTTACTAGACCTTATGCTTACATTGGCCTGCAAAATAGTACTCCATACGTGGAAGAACTCCAAAGAAGTCTCCTTCAGAGTGTGGCAAGAATGGTTGGCCTTCCTTAGAGGGGCTGACAAGATCTCCCTACATTCCTCTCCCTGGCGCACTCCACATAGGAAACTATGGAGGATCCTCAATGCCTTCTCCTTTACTTTTGACCCACCGTGAAACGCAGCTCACTACATTCCATCACACCAACGCCGTATCCAGAGTCATCGTTCCCTAAAAGGAGTCCTCCCACCTGCCCCACAAAAGCTAAAGATAGTATTTTATAGGATTGTTTTCCTATAACGTGTAGTAGTGAATTTTCTATGTCCTATATTGTACGCCTGTAATGTACCATAGATCGCATGTGGAAGGTGAAATTCATAATCCACCTTTATCTCTCTAACCTAACTGCATTTCCTACTGCATCACACGTTGATAACTTGCTATCTTTTTTTCTTCTTTTTTAATTTTCCATGGTTTTATCATGTCAGTATTATTGTTATTTATTTATTATCACTGTGATTTCATTTGTATCATTGTGTACCATTCTTTTTGGAAAATCAAACAATTTGGAAAAAAAAAAAAAATTGGTGTTCAATGGTAGGATTGCCCCAGTGTATGTATTTGGGTTGCCAAGTTAGAAGTGGTTTGTAAAGACTGGCGCAATAAACAGCAAAATGTATCTAATGTATAAAAATTTTAATTCGAGGCAGTGGTCACATGCTTTATGTGGCAGTGTGGGAAAGGCGAAGAAAGAGTTTGTATTCCAAGGGAACAAAATAATGATTTCCATTGTCCTTTTTTTAAAGAGCCATAGAAGATGCCGCACAAATTGTAACTAACCTTGGTAATGGTTTTATTTAGCACAATTTCTAGGTTGTTTTTATTGAACTTAAATGTTGACATGGAAATAGTTTTTAGTTAGAATATATCTGTGTGGGTTTGTGTGTATACATATAAGTGATTTATGGGTTTGTAATCAAAATGCCAAAAGGCAAACTTTTAAATCGTTTACAGAAATCCTGACTATCTCAACCATGGGTCATGGGAAGGCAGGTGTAGGTAGAGCCTTTTGCAATCCCCGAGGAGCAGCTTGTTTCTGGTACTAACATATTAAACTGCTAATGATTAAAATGCAGGTGAGAAATTGGGCAATATGGTGATATGTAGGGGTCATTTCTGTTGCTGTGAAATATAATGCACCTGAACCCTGCATAAAACAGGAAGCAGAGGGGCAATGCAGAGCTCCTCACAGCTCAAGGTTGAGAAAAAACTGTTGAACTATACGCAAGTCTACCAGGAAAGATATAAACCTGTAGTTTATACAGCCCGCTGAAAAGCGCTCCAGCTTTCTATCGGGAGACAGCTTTATATATCATAAACAGTCAGACCTCGGTCACAGGCCTGCACTCTCCCCGGCAGCTCCATCAGCTCCGTCGCTGCTGCTGAGCCCCCAAGCCTGGGTGTTCAAAGCTGCCCCTGCCCACCGTAACTGTTGTCTGCATTACTTTTTTCTCTTGCCCTTCTTGTTGTGCCCATCTTTGTTGTGCTCCTTTGCCTACAGTAGTTCTTAGTGTTATTGTATAGCCAGCTTCGTCGTGCCCTTCTGCCTATTATTGTGCTCTGCGTGATTGCTTGACTGCGTTAGCCGCTTTTCTTGCCAATCTATTTTGTGCTCCTTGCCTATCACTGTGCTCTGACTTATTGTGGTGTTGTAAGTATTTCTCCTGCCCCTTATTGTGCATTGTTGCCCGTCCTCTCTTGTGTTCCTATCTTCCACCGTACATACTGCCCCTCTCTCCCCCCTCATTTTTCCCTTCTCCCGATCCCTGCCGCTGCTGACCCGCGGCCCCTCCCCCTGCCCTCGCACGTTTCCCGCCTCCCAGCTCAGGGTCCCTCCCCTACAAAATGCCGCCCACTGCACGGTTGCGCCACTGACGCGCCGACGGCGCACCTAAGGCAGACAGTCTGCGCCCGTCCATGTCAATGTCCCGACCGCAGCCAGCGCCAGGAACCCTGGCTCCCCAGAATTCCACCGATACAACACCGCTACGCTCCTCGCTCTCAACCCCGGAAGACACCCAGACTGCCAGAACTCCTCACCGACCACTACCCACGGACCGTTCTCCTGCAGACACTGCCATCGCTCCTTCACTAGCTACAGTGCCCCCGCCCTCACCACAGGCCCACGGGACGCCTGGGACACCAAAGACCTGACGTGCATCCTCCTCAACATGCGCTCCCTCCACAGAGATCTGGGACCTGATCGATTCCCATGCGCCCGCTGTCACCTTCTTCACGGAAACCTAGACCAACACCACCTCCAGTCCCAACATTGCTGCCACCATCCCCGACGGGTACAAGATCCAGAGGAAGGACCGCCTGCTCCGCCTGGAGGAGGAATCGCCATTGCACAAAAGTCCTCCCTCCGACTCGCCACATCAAGCACAAGTGACCCCCACTCCAACACAGAACTCCTCCACTTCCAGATCCAGATCTCCCCGAGGACCACGCTCCGCGGCACCCTAGCCTACAGACCCCCGGGGCCCTGCCAAACGGACATCACCGACCTTGTCGAACCCCACGCTATCACCTCCATGGACTACATCCTACTCGGAGACCTTAATTTCCAACTCAACAACTGCAACGACCCCGAATCCACCGTCGTCCTCGCCAACCTTGGAATGAAACTACTAGTCAACACCGCGACGCACAGAGCAGGGCACACCCTCGGCTTCATCTACGCAGGAGGGTCAAACGTCCATTTCAGCCACACCACCCAGCTCCCCTGGACCGACCACCACTGCGTACACTTCACCTTCAGCACCACCACCGCTCCCAAACCAGTCCCACGCCCACCACGAAGGAACTGGAGCAAAATCAGAGGTGCACCTCAACTCCACCCTCCTCATAGACCCCCCTCTACCACAACCGACGCCAACGTGGCAGCCAAACAACTCCACCGATGGATCACCAGATGCGCCGACAAGATCACCCCCTCCGCAACCAAACAATGCCCCCTAAGGGCCACCTGGTTCACCATTTAACAGGAGCACACACAGACGCCTCGAGAAAATATGGCATAACCGGAAAACCACAAAAGATCGGAACAACCATAGGAGTGCCCTAAAGGAATACCACCAGCTCATAAGGGACACCAAACGGACCGTCTTCAAGAACAAACTCGACACCAACCCAACGAACACCAGAGAACTCTTCAACATGATACAGCAATTCATCAAACCCCCCGCGAGGCCACAGACGTCACACCATCCCAGGAAACTCTGCAACAAGCTCAGCAACTACTTCCATCAGAAGATCAAGACCCTCCACGACCACTTCAGCGCCCAGACACCATTAACCTCCCTGTCCCCCTCCGATGACCACCAGCCGACCATCACCACCTGAACCCCCGCAACGGTGGACCTCATCGCCACGACTATGATGAAAACCAGATCTGGAGCGCCTATGGACCCCTGTCCACCTCACATCTACCAGAAGTCCGCCACCTCCATCTCCCCCGAACTAGGACGGACCATCAATGCCTCCCTCCAAGCCGGCATAGTCCCTGATGACTGTAAGAAGGCAGAAGTCAAGCCCCTCCTCAAGAAGCCCTCTGCCGACCCCACAAACCTGAAGAACTACTGGCCCATCTCCCTGCTCCCATTTGCTGCTAAAGTCGACGAAAGAGTCGTAAATACCCAGCTGATTGCATTGATCGAAGAGCACTCCATCCTGGACGCCTCCCAGTCCGGATTTCCCAGCAACCACAGCACCAAGACCACCCACCTCGCAGCCACTGATGACATCCGCATGCTACTTGACCAGGGACACACCGCAGCACTCATCCTACACACCCTCGCAGCCAGACTACACAACGTCTGGATACAAGGAACCTCCGGGATACAAGGATCCGCTCTTTTCTCTCCGGCCGAGCCCAGAGGATCAGAGTCCCCCCCCCCCCCCCCCTTTAAATCTCCGAACCCACAGAGATCAACTGCGGAGTACCAGAGGGTTCATCGCTCAGCCCCACGCTCTTCAACATCTACATGGCCCCCCTCGCCACCATAGTCAGACAGCATGGGCTCAACATAGTATCTTACGCTGACGACACCCAACTCATCCTCTCCCTCACGAAGGATCCCAAAGACACCAAGCTCAGCTTCCAGGAAGGAATGAAGGATGTCGCAACATGGATGAAAGAAAGCTGCCTGAAGCTCAACACAGAGAAGACTAAGGTCCTCATCCTGCGACCCTCGACCTCCGCCTGGGACGACACGTGGTGGCCCTCCGCCCTCGGGGATCCTCTCACCCCGAAATACCACACCCAGAACCTCGGCATCATCCTTGACTCCTCCCTCACCATGACACGCCAGATCAACGCAGTCGCCTCCACCAGCTTCAACTGCCTCCGCATCCTCTGAAAGACCTTCCAATGGATTCCCCCTGAACACAGAAAAACCGTCACCCACACATTCATAACCAGCAGACTGGACTACGGAAACTCCCTCTGTCTGCATCAACAGGGCCATGCTGCACAAGCTCCAGACCATCCAGAACGCAGCGGCCAGGCTTGTCCATGGGACCCCACGAACGCATGACGCAACACCTTCGAGACCTACACTGGCTCCCAGTCGAGAAGAGAATAACCTACAAGCTGCTCACCCACACCTAAAAATCCATCCACAACATCGGTCCCAAATACCTCAACGATAGTCAGTTCCCATGCACCCAAAAGAACTCTCCGATCGGCAGACCTCGCCCTAGCAGAGACACCACACATCCGCAGAACAGGTGGAAGGGCCTTCTCCTACCTCGCAGCCAAAACCTGGAACAAACTCCCGGTCATCATCAGACGATCACCCAACCTGCACATCTTCAGGAAGGACCTCAAGACCTTGCTCTTCGACTGATCCAGAGCTTCCCCCCAAGCCTTGAGACCCTCACGGGTGAGTAGCGCGCTTTGTTAAACCTCTGATTGATTGTTGATTTAGCTTGGATGGCTTTCGTGTCAATCTCAGTTGCCTTGCTCATATTTTGTTTCTTTCCTCCCTTTCCGTTTGATCCTCCCACAGAAGCGCAATGGTTTTACCATTGGTAGAATCGTAATTTTTCCTGCTCTGAACACTACTTTAAACGAGCATTGGCAATGCCAATCAGTCTTGGTGGTATATTATGGTAAGAGCAGCAGACTGTCGTTACGTGTGCTTGTTTGTCAGGGTTGTCATGCAGCAGACAAAGGGCCTGATTTAGATTTTCCATCTTCCGAAATATAAATCCCATAGGATATTATGGGATTTATATTTTCGTGAACAGGATATCCGTCATCATTGTGAAGGAGTAACCAGTCACCTGAAACCTAAATCAAGCCCTACGTCTACTCCCATGAACCAGCTGCTACATTAACCTTGTTACAGAGGATATTTCCCTACTTTGCAAAATGCCTGGGTAAACACATGACACCAGGAATCTTTGAGGCCTCAGACTGAACAGAACACAGCTGTTATTGAAGTACATCACAGCAAACTAATCACTAGACAACCTTCCTTCGAAACTCATTCCCATATATACCCTGGCTTTTAATATTTAAAGTACACATTGTTTGAGGTCTTCTATGTGGCAAATGCACTTGACTCTAGTTGTTTCTTATTTTTAAGGGAAATTGCATAGAACTGGCATATGGTGTGTTGTAAAAAAAAATCTGTTTGTGGTAAGAATCTTTGCTCTTTAGACATTTGATATGCATGGCTGCAAATATAAAACTTGTACCTGTTGCCCCAAATTTTGTCTTTTAGTATATGCCTGTGGAACATAACTGTCTCAGCTAACAAGTTCATAGAGATATTGTTTTCGAAGCTGGACATTGAGAACAGCACAAACTGTGGATTTGATTACCTATCTATCCTATCAGCAGACAACACATTAGTAGGTATGTTCCCTGTTCTATTATTTTCCTGTGTACAGAATGGTTTAATTTGTGATTCAAACTGATAGGCACAATAATTAACATGCAGCAGACTATTTAGCGATGGACAACATCCACAGACTGAGTGGCAATTTCACAAATATCCTGTGGTTTTAAAATAAGCTGATTTACTCACACAGTTGGCACATTGACACTTATTTTAAGAGGCGAGGATTATTTTTGGTCTCTCCTATGGGCAGCGGTCTCTGACCTGTGAGAACATTTGGTAGGCATACTCAAGCTACCTGTCCTACCAGGCCCTACTTGAGGTGAAGTGTAAATGACATGCTCTTTGTATTGTGCTACAGGTGACCCTCCCATTACAATGGGAGTGTTAACCTTGCACCTACTGGTTTCGTGACTACCTGTCTGATATGATCCGTTTTGGTGTCTGAACAGGTGGGGGGTGTTGCAGTGTAACAGGTGCAGTGAAAGTACGGTACCTGATACTCAGTTGTGCACATGCCGCACTAGTTTCCAGTACCGACAGAAGCCATGCAGTGGCCCATTCCACTCAAAAAGGAATTGGAGCCATGGATTTATGGCTGTTGCTGCCTGCTGTCTCTTAGCCGACTGTGCTGACAGCCTGACCCACCCCATGGACGTCGATTCAACAAAAAGGAGGGAGTATTGAAAGTGACATCACACACCGTATGAACCTAGTGATATCTCACAGTGACACCATATGACCTATGATCCCTAATCGTCCCAGGAAGTGATGTCACATGACCAAAGCCCTATTGACATTACAATAATTCACATTACTGGAGTGACATTAGAACTGCATGATTACTATACCAATAGGCTCTAAAAGGGCACTATTCAAATATTAAAGTGCTACCAAGTCAATGAAACCTGATGCTCCTCAGGATTTGACTCTAGTTTGTCAGAATGTTAGGATAGCCCCACATGTCATACCTCTATTCTGTATTTTGTCATGGGAACCGCTTCTACCAAAAAGTACGTACAATATTCCAGTGCCAGAACTTTTCCAATAATGCCATCTGTATACCATGGCTGGCCCATATGTTAAAAATTACCTTTAATATATTTATATATCGTCCCCTCTTTTTCTTCTTTCCTGCTTTCTCTGTTCTTCCTTCTTTCTCTCCTTCTGATATTTATTGTTATATGTGCAATACAGCAAATATTTTGTTATCATTCTATTATGAAATATTTTTTATATTATATATACTGATTTAGTATTTGTGATTTCGTTATTCTTCTGACATTGATTCTATATTAATGCATAGATTCTCCTATTTTTTAATTATTTGATTACTTCGCCCTGATGTATTGCATTTTATTATAATTGTATGAATTTCTACTTTTTTAAACAAAGATATTAAACACAAATAAATTACCTTTAATATGTCTGGGCCAACCCCGCTACCTGGCACCCCGATCTGTTTGTGTCTGTGAGTATAATCACACTATATCTTTGTAATATGAGTGTTAACTCATCCATAGTTACGCCTCCACCTTTTCTTATGTCAGGTGATCCTCCCATTGAGTTAGGACTAGATTGATTGTTTCAAAAAAAAATTAATAGCTTTAGATGGTGCCATATTCTCAGCTGTTATGAAATGTTATTAAAAAAGTGTTATTGGGGTGTTTAGGCAAGGAAGGGCAACACTTATGCAAATATTTACCACCGGCTTGAAACCATGTAGGAGAAGAGGTGGAGGATGTATATAAGGAGGCCATCTTCTGTTTGCAGACTAGGTTTGCCAAACAAGTTAATGTAGTTATGCGCCACCATAAATTTTACATGCAACCACGACATGCGAAAGAATCTGATTACTTTTAGGCATGCTTGAGGGAACTTGCAGCAAAATGTCAATTTGGATTAATGACTAAGGAAATAAGAGATCAATTGATTGTGCAGTGCAACAGCAAAAGGATACAGAAGACTTTGGGCCGCTAAGTATCCTACATTGAAGGATGCAATAGCAATTGAGAAAATGGTGGAGGAGTCTGAAAAATGCATGCAAGAATTGAAAAGCATTAACTTGGACAATAAGCCTTACAAGGATGCCTTTTTAACTGAGTATGGTGAGCAAGTATATGTAGTAAAAAGCAAAATTATAAGGGTGGGGTTTTTCAAAAGTAGCAATAGAAAGAGCATGTCCCCATAGCAAGGAAAGCTGGTGTCTCGCTGCTGCTATAGGTGTGGTAGCAATTATCACCTTGCTTACTCTAAGCCAGTGGTTCCCAAACTTTTGACTCCTGAGGACCCCCATTGAGTCACCACTGAAAGCCGGGGACCCCCAAGCAATTTGTAGGATTTAAATTTCAAACATTAAAACAGTAATTTGAAAAAAATAAACACGTGTGCACACAAAACAAATACTCAAATTACTAAGGATTTTAGAGGCATATTTACAAGTTTCTATTGCCATGGGAAAGTCACTTTTTGCAATGTTCCTGTGGGAATAGGGGCTTATCCTTATTTACAAGGTTGCGTTAAGCCACTTATTGTGGCTTAACGCTGCCTTGTAAATAAGGCCCCCTTTCGTGCAATGCTTAGCATGAAAAAGGTGGGCAGTGGGCGTTTCACTCCAACAACCATTGATTTTGACGCTGCCCTCTATTTACAAGGTCAGCTTAAATAGGAGACAGCACCAAAATTAAGACCATGAAAAACCTGGTCTTAACTTTGCAAAATTAGGAGAAATGCCTTATTTCTCCTCGTTTTTGCTTTTTCCAACGGAAAAAGCAAAACACCTTTAATTGTTTATGTTCAGGAAGGTGGCCCTTCCTGCACATAAACAATCTTTAATAAAAAATGACGTTTTGTAACTTCCATGTGTGCTGCATTAGGCAGCACACATAGAAGTGACAAAACGGCATTACAAAATAGTTCATGTGCAGGAAGTGGGAACATAGCAGCATCAGGATAATGATAGACTGGGAATAAACATATGTTGCTAACTTTTACCATGCAGTTTGCAAGCGGCTCTTTCATGACAGGTTATAGGACACTGCTAGATTACGATAGTCCTTTATGAATTGCACAGTGACAAAAGAATCTCTGTGACAAAATCAGTAACCTACTGACCTATGCACATAAAATACTGTTTTTTAAAATGCATTGTACTCGTTCTTTGCAGTAGGCATATTAACCCTCTGTGTCGCATAAGATAAGTCAAGGCTGCCACTGGACAAAACGGTCATCTCTCTCCAGCAGGTAAATTAATCACTGGCATTTTCTTGCCACTTTTATAGTTGCTCGAAAAACTGCTAATTTTACAAGGAACTTTGCAGTGCTTTTAAAACTGCTGCCTGGGGACCCCCTGGGAATGAGCCACGGACCCCTGGGGGTCCTCGGACCCCAGTTTGGGAAACACTGCTCTAAGCTTTTCTCTGCTATAGGTAAAAACGGCCTTAAATGTGGGAAAAAGTCATTTGGCGCCCGTGTGTAAGGTGACCGATTGGAAAGTTACTGTTAACAATAAATCAGAGGTCAGAGTCCTTGTGGTGCAGGAAAGAGATTCTGAAGATGTTATCACTAAAACTGATCTGGATGGTGAAAGGAGGAGGGTGTGTCCCAAAGCTAATTTTGTCATTGAGAGGTGTGTTGAAGGTTGACACTTGTTTACTGTATACCATCATCCCCAGGAAGTTGTTTCTTGCCACATGGCCTGAGTTTAAATTGGTGGCATCTGATGTCACACTAAAAGGGCACCAAGGGGCTGACATTGGAGTCTTGGGATATCTGACTGCTCCTGATCAAATTTACTGGGAGACACACCCTGGAGTAAGTTTATGTAGCTGTCGACGGTCCCCCCCCCCCCATCCTAGGATGGTCGCATCAGTATGACCTTAATATGGTGAACCATTGGACTGAAAATAAAGTGACATTAATTGAGGAAGATGGTTTGGATAAAGTGTTTTCTCGCCACAGTGAGTTATTTACAGATCAATTAGTAATGAGCAAGAACTATATTCATGAGATAAAAATATAGAAAAATGCTGTGCCTATGAAAGGTCCCTTTAGCTGCCAGGCCAAAAGTCAAGGAAATGATTCAACAAATGACGGATGAGGGAGTGATGGAGGTAGTGGAAGCTACAGAATGGTTATCTCCGATAGACATGACCAAGAAACCGGATGGGTCTTTCAGATTCTGTGTGGACTTGAGGAGCCTGAGTGAGTGCGCTGTGATGGACAATTTTCCTTTGCCTAATGTTGAGTTGGTTTTTAATGGTGTCAAGGGGAAAATAATTCTCAAAGTTTGACTTGTGGAGTGCACACCACACCAAATCAAACTTCAGTCAGAATCTAAACATCTTATCTTTTATTACAGCTGAGGGAACATTTTCAGTTTACACGGTTACCATTCGATCAGCTGCAAGCGTTTTTCAGAGGGTAATGACAATGATTTTTTCAGGTATGGATAAGGTGGTCGTCTTCCAAGGTGACATTCTGTTTGCTGATGATGCCATTAAGCACAATAAATACTGGAAGAGGTTTTGACATGAATTGGGTGTGCTGGACTCACTCTGCGCAAGGAGAAAAGTGTGTTTCTGGTTAAAGAGGTGGTGTATTTGGGATATTTAATTTCAAGATATCGGGTGAAGCCCAAAGCCAATCTTGTGAGTGCCATTGTAAGCTCCTAGATTCCCCAAGATAGGGATTCTCTCAAGTCCTTCATGGATCTGGTGGAATACTATTCCAAATTTGTCAAAGATTTTGCGCACAAGACTGGGCCTCTAAGAGTTATTGAGAACGGGGAAGAGGTTTGAGTGGGGGAGACTTGCAACAAAAATCCTTTACATTAGTCAGGAATTACCTTGCCCATTCCCAGGCTAATGTTTTAGTACCTTGGCAATCAGGTTTGAGAACTATTGTCACCGTGGACGCAAGTGCTGTTTGTTTAAGAGCAGTTCTCGCACATGTGCATGTAAAGATGGAAAGAGCCGTGGTCTTTGCATCAAGTTCTTTGACAGAAACCAAACGGAATTATTCTGTCATTGAGCGGGAGGCGTTAGCTGTTGTATGGGCCACAAACTATTTCAGGGTGTTCTTGTGGGGCTCTGCATTTCTTGTGAGATGGGATCAAAAACCCCTGCTTAAGGTCATGGGTCTTGGGTGTGTAAAGAAATGTTTGGGAAGACTGGCCAGATTAGGAGTTAGGGTCCAGGACTTTGACTGAAAATTACAGTATGTTCCTGGGTGGAAAAACAGAGTGGCTGATTGCCTGTTCAGGATGCCGGACAAAGCAGCTGAGGTTGAAGAGGTGGAAACTGAAGAGGTAGTGGCTGGTATAGAAGATGTCACTCAGGAGTCCTTGGGATTTATTTCTGAGAAGGACTGGATTGGTGCCATGGAACAGGATTCCACACTTGCTGTTATGGAGATGTTCAAGAAAGGATTGAGTTCTGTTCCGTAGGGTGTGAGGCCATTTCTCAAAGTGATGGATGAATAAGCCAGGCATACATGCAGACTATTTGTTATTAAGAAAGGACCAGTTTGTACCACCGTGTGACATCAGATTAAAATTAATCAAACTGGTGCATGAGGGGGTTCCAGGGCAAGCCATGACTACAAAAGATTGCGCGAAGTTCTGGTGGCCTCTCATAGATCGGGTCAGGGAATAGATTGAGAGATGAGGCATGCAGGGGGTTAGAAATGTTTGAGGGTAGTTTTGGCTCATTTGCTTGAAGAGCAGCATGTGGCTGAAGCTGATGGAGTGTAGGAGAAAGTTTGTCTTGATTTTGTTGTCGGTATGGTCCCTGAGCATGCAAAATTTGCTGTGGTATTGGATTATGCCAAGTCGAAATGGTTAGAGGTAGCTTTTATGATGAATATTTCTACAACACACAATATTTGAATGAAGCTTTTAGGAGGGAGGGAATACCCTCCGTATTACCTACTGACCATGGAACCCAACTTGTTTCACGAGACATGAGTTTTTGTGGAGGCATACGTGTTTTTCTTTGTATAATCCTCAAGGAAATGGATTGGTGGAAAGGCTTAACAAATTGGTGAAAAGGACAATGTAGTTAACAGCAAGAGGTGGTTTGTCTGTTCAGGGTGCAGTCAAGGACATGTGGGCACACCGGACCACTGTGACCAAAACCAGTTTGTCTCCATTTGAAATGATGCGGGGCAGGAAGGCTGGTACAAAACTGGTTCCTTCATGGATGCAGGGATGAACATCTAAATGTGCAAATGGAAGTGGCTTGGAAAGTCCACAGAAGAAATCATTAATCATTGTGGGTGATTGGGTCAAAGTGAGGCCTGGTGGTGTGAGCGGCGGTTTGGGTCAGGGAGCCTTTCAAGGTGACAGCTCTGGGGGAGAATTGGGTCAAGTTAGTAAATAGACAGATGTGGATTCTCAGACAAGTGGCTTTGTATCAAAGATAGAGCAGTAAGAAGACCAACATATATGTGGTTGAGTCTGGGTTCCCATGGAAGACTGTGTGTGAGGGGCCAAGTGAAGATGTGGGTTGTTTGGAAAGGGGAGATGAGTTCAGGTGTTCTGTACCTGGAACTGGATCACCCAGCCATTCTGTACCTGCAGATGACTTACTTGACAGGAGAGTGGTAAGAATGAGATTTCCTAGATATTTACAGGAGTCTGTGTGCGATTGATTTCAATATGTTTATTTCCTCAGTCTTGTTAGTGTGTTGAGATTTACCTTCTCCTATAATTTAAATTTGTATCTGTGTTCTGGGGAGGGAGGTTGGTGGTGTTATTTATGGTCTGGGGTGGGTTTGTTCCTGGTTTTCTTTTATAAGAGATGGAGATGTGTGCTTAATCTGCACGAGTTGGGCATGATGCTCAGGTGCTCTGTGAGTTCATCGGGGCTCCGTGTTCCGGGGGTTGATAGTTGGTGGCTAGCAGCACCTGACACAACTGCAGTGTGGGGTTTTCTCCCATGCTGAGTAAGTTACTTACATGAAGGAGAGTCTTCAATCCACTACAAGTACCTAACTTTATTCCAAACCCACAGAGCGTAATTCACTTAGGCTATGTTCGAGCAGTCATCCTATGAGCCTGAGGAATGGATTATTTTATGGTTCATTTTTTTGTATTTGTAGGAATTGCAAAATGCGAGTGGATTATTTCAGAGAAGCAGCTGTACTTTCCAAATAATTATTGGACAGAGGCTACCCCAAATACCTTTTTTCAAAAGACCTGAAATGAGATTTGTATTCCCCTTAAAGTATTAATTCTCCCACAAGTAAAAGCCCAAAAATGTTTGCATTCCCTGAGGGACAACATTCAGTGCCTGCACCAATAAAGTAGCAAACATAATCGCAAATAAATTAGTTCATTCTACGGAGCAGTGGCCTATTTTCAGAATCAACAATCTTCTCTAATAAGAAGAAATCATCACAATCCTGCAGTACGAGCCATGTGTTGGGATCATAAAAGTAACTCTGGTACCAACACTCCCTTAACCAGTTAGGCCCTGCCACCCATATTAGGACACTACAAATGCCAGAACTGTTCTGATTGCACTCACACTACAAATACCAAGGAATTGTGATACAGTACTATAAGCCCTTATCTTAGAATAGTACACCAACTGTAATTCTTCAAATGTTGCGTACTTTAATAGTCTGTAAGATTGTGTTCGCTTCATCATACCCGTTAGTAAAATGTCTGCGATGTCTCGGTTCTTAGTGTTCAACCTGGAGAATGATGGTTAGTGCTGTACGGAGTAGGGGGTTTGACATCCTGTGCTCTCTCTTTTAGCTCTGTAAGATATAACTATTTAAATTAAGTTGCATGAGGCAACTGTTCCAGTGTTTTTACGATGATTATTACACCTATGATAATTGAGGCCCCTGCAGGCTTATTTATATTGGTCAGACAACACAAACAATAAGACTGCATATCCTCCAACACAAAAGCTGAATTCGCTGAGCAACTGAAAATGTCCCCTTTGTGCCACACTAAAGATGACTTGAGCTGGTATGTAGTAGAGAAAAGAAATGTACCCCTTAGCTCTAATATTTGCTTACCAAAAGCAAGAACACTAGTTGTGATTTGGTAAACAATGGACTAAACTCCACAGAAGAATGGAGTTCAGTAGTTTATGTACAGTCTATTTTGAGCCATTTCAAGACAGAATGCCTGCCATTTTATAACTATTTTTACATTGTTGTCCTATTCCAGCATTTTTTACTTGCTTTTGGTCAATCAATTGGCTATAGTGATTTTCCTGCAGAATCTTGATGCATATATTTCCCCTTACATGATTACTTTCTCCATTCTCTTGACATACTTATTTTGTTTTGGCTTACTCAGATTTTCTACTCATTTGACTTGCGAGAGCAGGCATAGACTTATTTCCCCTTTTTTCACCATGATTACTTCACCGATGTTTAGTTCCCCATTCAAGGGTTTCTATTTACAATGCAATAAAATAACATATGTCATTAGGTCATCTTGTGTTGATGTGGCACCATTGTACCATTAACCTTTTACCAGACCCAAAGCTTCCTTTTTAATACATACCAGTTACCCCTAGGATAGGGTCTTAAACAGCCTTCAGGGCAGGGTGCAATCTATTTAAAAAGTATGACATGTATTTGTAAGCATTACATATCCTGGGAGTGAAAACCTCACATGCGGTTTTCACTACTGCAAAGACTTCCTCTCCTATAGGATAGCACTGAAGTTACATTATTATACTTAATAATCTGTAATTTCCAAATAGGAGCAGGGAACCAGTTCATTTTTTGTGTTGGAAATGTAATAAAACATCCGCATATGTTAAAGTCTGATCTTAAAAATGCAATTTTGAAAGTATAATTTTAGTAAGTTGGCTATTTCCTGCCTTAGTTATCTAGTGCCTGTAGCCTGAATGGGTCAAATGACAGGGTGTAGCTGATAGTTGGACTTTGTATATTCTCCTAGATAACCAAATGCAAATAGATGTGCCTGGGTGAACCACTACTGGGACGATGGGACGGCAGGGCTGGGCACAGCCGTAATTACACGTGAATAGGCTGTGTCCTGCTTCCACACAAAGGTCTGCATACTCCCTTTAGTTAGTCTGGAACCAGGACAGGGAAGGCAGGATGCCTCTGGACTTTAAAGGAAACTCTACAATCTTCTTCCACTTCAAAGAACTGGGTATAAATAGTGGACCTCAGACATCAACTCTTCAATAGATTTCTGGGCCAGTGGATACTCTGCCAGGAAAGACTGCTGTACTGATGAAAGGCCTGCCACTATGCTGAACTGCTGCCTTGCTGAACTGCTGCCTTGTGGTGCTGACCTTCTGCCCTCTCTGGGTGAGAAGGACTGGACCTGCACCTGTTGAACCAAAGACCCCAGAGTTACTCCCCCCCCCCCCCCCCCCCCGACCCTCTGAGCCTTAGAGACAGAATGCCACCCCAGTCCAGGATACTCTTGGAAGTGGGCCTGAATGTGCTGTAACAGCCCATAGATAGAACCAGCAGAACCGATGCATTTTCTGTGCTGTATGGCACAAACTGGCACAGTCCATGGATAATGGGCACCCCCTGTGGTGCAGGTGGCCCCCCAGTCTTCTCCACATGAAGGGGGCCCTCTCAGTATGTGTGCAACTGCAGTGTACAACTTGCTGATACAGCACTGACCCAGGAACGAAAAGAAACAAAATAGCGTATTTCTTTCTCTTCACTCTGAGCCTGACAGGCACCTTACATGAGTGGGTGGAGCCCCTGACAGAGCATCCTCAACCGAACACTGCTGGTCTTAGAGGGTAAGAGAAAGCAGAGAACTGATTGGTGCAGAGGTCAGGTTGCCACCTTTGCCAGAGAAACATGTCAGCTCTTGCCATGTTTAAGCAAGGGCCTATACATGATTGAGTAGAACTTTATATTAAATCTGTTTTCATTTTAACATTGCATTTCTGTCTTTGTTTACTTAAGGTATCAGTCAGGGGCCTTTATGGCAGCTGAAAACTAGGGGTGGGCGGTAAACTCTGCTCCTCCAGCAGAGTTCATTGAGTTTTGCGCAGTCCACTTGAAGCGCGGAGTTCAGCAAAAATGTGATCAACCGCCATGTGGCTGATTTTACCGCGCACCCCTACCGTTTGCAATTCTGAAACCTGCACTGTACTTGTTTAGTGTGCGTGTGAAGTCTGCACAGCAGCTGAATTAAATGTGCATGTCTCAAACATCTGCAGCGCAGCTCAAAATATGAGGCAAGAAGCGTAGACGCACCTTGGAAATAAGGTGAGACATTGATTAAGTCAACATGCGTAATGATTGAATGTAAGAGGTTGGGAAACTTTTTGGGATGCCTAGTTTGTACCGCAGTTTCTTCTATAAAGAGCTGTGGGTGAATTATTAAAAAAAGATGCATAACTTTGTGTTATCTTCAAAGATTAACACACTTTTGCTTATTTGTTTTTTTTTTTCTAAATACTTTTTAAAATATTTACCTAAAGCTAATCCATAAGAGAAATCTGTAAGGCTTTTTATCTTGAATGTTGATAAATTGGTTTACATGCCAAAATGAAAAAAAAAATAGGTTGCGTCATCCCCTTCCTTTTCTTTAATTGTATTTATTGAAACATCAATTATAGCTCAGTGCTTGACCAGTACCACAATGAAACTTTGAGTTTTTGATAATGCTTTACAAAAAACATAACAAAAAATGCCCGGTTGATATTCCTAAAAATAGTGGTTTACGTTTGTTAACATGAGTTGTTGCAGGTACAGTACATTGACCGGGTTATTTCGGTACTGTCACTTTATAGGTAACTTTGTTTACTTAGAGCACTACACTAGCAGGGGGTTAATCCTTTGTTTGGCATTAATACTGTTCAGTTTAAGCTTTTTCACCCCTGTCTCTATTTATCTCCCCGTCCTCTACACCAGTCTCCTTACTTAGTAAGCTTGGTATGGACCCCAGCAGTTTTTATGTTGGCTCTTTTGGGGGAGCAGTTCATTGAATGCGTCAGTTTGAGTGTTGCATAAACATATCTGTGTGCCAGTCTTCTAACTTCTGGGTTGGGTTCTTTCCCCATCTCATAGCCACCCTCCGCTTGGCTAGCCGTAGTCCAATAGCAATCCATGGTCTAACAGTACGCTGAACATCTAGGTCATATCCTAGTAATGGCACTTTCGGGTCAGGTACTAGTGTTGTCCTTAATTTCACCTAAATCTCTTGCACCAGTATTTGTATATTAAAGGACAATGCCAGGCTGTGTGTATGAATCCCACGTGTTCCTCCCCGAATCTCCAGCAATTCAAATTTTTCCTCAGCCCACATCTCCATTGCCGCACGGGGGGTGTAGTAAACCCTATGTAGGAATTTAAAATGTATAAGCCTGTGCCAACCATTTAATGATATGGTTTTCGTCCTGGAGAAGCATTATTGCCAATCCCTGTCACTGACCGGATCTCCTAGGTCCCTCTGCCAATCCTTGCTCACCTTCAGATGGCTGGTTTGCCCGCCTCCTGTGCTCTACCATTGAATTTAGTAATTAGCTTGGATGTTTGTCTGTATTAACAGTGTAAGAGTGTTCATACTCTGAGGTTCCTACGTATCCTCCCCTAAAAGCTCTTGTAGCGTGTGTCTGGCACTGTAGTAGTGAAATTTAGCAAGTGTCGTCATGTGGGGATTTTGTTCTTGCATTGTGTCCCAGCGGCATGCTGCTCCGTCCCTGAAAGTCTCCCATCGTAGTTATCCCCAGGGTCTGTAGTGCCTCCCTTGCCCCATTCTCTTGCCCCATTGGGAACCACAGGCACCACTGCAGCGGAGCCTGTGTTGGGTATAACAGTGCACCTGCTTGCCTGCTCAGTAACGCGCACCATGCTGGTTTCGTAGTCGCGAGGGAGTCTAATACACCACGTCTCCTGGTTGGGGCACGGAAAAGGGTCTGCGGCAGGGAGCGTCATCCCCTTCCTTTTTCATTTGTACGGATCATCTTGCATTCCAGCATGACCATGAAATTCTGCAGCAGCTTCCTATGGGGCTCCCCGTGAGACTCTTAACCATACCGATGTCAAACGACAACTAGATTACATTGCGTTCACTCATTTTCTGGATGCTCAATTGGTTTTCACATAGTTTGGGTAGGTTAGACTTCTTTTAGACATTTTTCTACTTCGCGTGTAGCTACGTCCGTAGTGAAACCTGACATTGTTCTTAGCCCCTCCTTTACAGTGTCTGCATGCAGCAGTCCTACCATGAGGTAGCACTTATTTTCGCACAGGATTGGGTGTTTTTTGAAAGGGGGCAGAGTGGTGAAGCTACGGTTGCTGAACCCCACAGTGGTGCCCACCTGGAAGTTAGTGGGTTCATACATGGGTGGGGGTCGGCGCTTTTACTGCGTGCCAACACTTTTGAAGGCAATCTCTGTTCAGACAACCATGCCCCCCACTCTGGATTCAGGTAGTCATGGTACTGAGTGCTATCTTGGATCTCAGTCCATGCGCATCTGTCACCCTACTGAATGACATTGGTGGATTTGTACTACTATAATATGTTAAACTGTTTCGAAAAAATGCGTTTACATACAGCTCTGAGAAGCAAACAGGTCTGGGTTGGCATGATGCAGCCTCATGATTGTCGCCATGGAAACAGAAAGCTCTCCCCCGGTGCCTCATCTCCTACAGAATGAGATGTGCTCAGGATAATCCCGAACACAAAAAATCACAAGTATTTTCGTCGGCTAATGGCAAGCTTTTATTGAACACAAAAGTTACAAATTGTTTTCTTTACATAATTTGGATACCCTCTCTCCATTACTTAACCCCTTTCCTCCCTCTCCCCATCCCGTTCTCAGCCTCCTGCCATTGTTGCATCAATGAAGATGTTTTTCCCTTTTCCTCCCTAGCATGAAGCAAAATGTGCGTGTGAGATGGACCAGCAGGAACCATCCACTTGTGTGAAAACATGCATCGTGAATAATAGTTGAGGACAAAGATTTCGTTTAAAGACCGCCATTCGAGAAGGGTAGAAGGCAGTTGGAAGCTCCTTGGCTTCATCAAATATTGGAGAAATATATGTTTTGAAGGGATGGGAAGCTTATGAATGGGACTGGTGCTGTCGCCTTGCACGCCGGATGCCTTGACCTACAGTAATAAATGCCCAGTTGAGTCAACCGCACTCCTTTCACGCTGCCTATGCTATAGAAGAGGCTGTCTGAAGTTTACTTTCGACAACTTGTTCTAGTGCAGGCGGTATTGAGTGCTCCTTACCCCGGCACCTCTCGCTCAATTATTGCTGTCTGCAGATGCAAACACTGGAATATGCCACCCGCCTTGAAAGCTTTCTCTCTGGCTCCTCTTTCTTCAGCTGGAATCACTGCCAGCCGAAGCCCTCCACCCTCCTCTTCCTTTGACCCTCCACCAAACCCACCCATACTTAATGAACATGGAAAGCACTTTTGAATAAATTGAACTATTAAGACTTGTTTACCTCTACTAGGAGTGGGTGGAACTCCGTGGAATCTCGCGGAGTTTTTATGTAACTCCGCAGAATTCCGTGGAGTAAAACTGTTCATGATCCGCCCTCTGCTATTGAAAACACTTTTTAAAGTATTTTCTTCTTACATTAACTGTTATGGTATGTATTGATAAGATAAACACCAGCCAGGATATTAAATGCTGGTCATTGCAAATGATTTGCCAATGTTTCTAATAAAGGATCTGCATAGAACCCTCAGTTTTTGTTTCTCTCGGGCATGCTTTGACTAAAGTCTCATGCAAAACTTAAGCAATATGCAATAGATATAGTTTAAAAAGAATTGACATACATATACCAATAAAAAGACACCACTGAATAACAAAAGGGACCAGCTTTACTTGAATATTTCCAAGAACTTTATGTATTTTTAATTCCAAAGTATTCTACAAAATAGATTGCCTTTGCTGCATAAATAATTGTGGTAAATAATTTAATTACCGGGACTTAATTTGATGCGGAAAATCTATAACAATAGCTCAGTAAAATAAGAGGCAGAATCCGTGGTATTAGAGGTTCGGAACGGGCTTTATTCCAGAATCAATTTAAATCGATGAGCTCCATATTCCATCACCACGAAGGTTCAGGAAGTGAAGACCGTTACTTTATTGACAAGTAATCATTTTTATACAATAGGCATTACAGTGAAGCAAATGCAGGAGGCGTAACAATTGATAGTAAAGATAAAACATACATGCGTAGCTAGAGTGGGTGTAACTGGGCGTAACTAAAGAACGTCATCAGGTATGATGTCATAATAGGGTGGTTCCATGAAAGAATTTCGCAATGTCAGCAGAAATACTTGGCAGAAATGCGCGCACAGCAGCATGACGTGTGATTGACGTGCAACTAGGGGGTGAAGGGGACTTGACATTTAGCTCTACATGTGGCGACAGAAGTCTGGAGGGTCAAGTCAACCTAATCCCAAATCATATCTAACATCCTATGTTTAGAGAACTATGTTATCCAAAAGGGAGGTCTCTTAGAGTAGAATCTTATTCTATACTGACTATACTGACTGTTAGTGCGTGTACAAGCGTCTAAGTGTCTACACTAGATGCGAGGGCAGAAATCTTTCATAGTAACAGGGCTATGAATTACTTGCATAAAGACAGAGAAGCCGGGCCTTTTGCTCGGTAGCTGGAAGAATGTTTACTTAAACTACTAGACAGGAATGCATTGGGTAGGGAGCGGAGCAGATAATTTCGAAGGTGAAATACAGTTTTTGGCAGGCAACAGGCTGATGTCAGGCACCGTTAGCTGCGCAGAGAGTAGGACAAAGTTCATGGATACAGATGCGAGCTTAGACTGAAGCTTTCAGAGGCAGAAGGCAGGAAAAGCTTGATGGCAGAATCAGGGCCTACTTGCCTGGACTGTAAAATGGCATAAGTGAACCATATAAAGCCGGTGGCCTTTCATACTTAGGAATGAAATATCCGGCCCATTCATGGCGGATCTGAAAGAGGACATGTTGACGGTGGACGCACAAGTGTTTGCGTCTTCATAACTGGAACTGGAGGGAACATACATGTACTTGTGATTTATACATGAAACCGTTGGGGTCCAAGATAGGGGACATAACTGATCAGAAAAATCCATATTTCCACAATTTAAATAACCTTTTTAAGTTGCAGTATTGTAAAGCAGAGATCTCCACCTTTCTGGTCAGATGTATCTTTTTTTTGCAACCTGGATCATGTTATTTTGCTTTTCCCATTATAGACAGGGCTACAAGTACCAGAATGCAATGCATCAACTACTCACACCTGAAATGGAAAAATGCAGGGTCTCGGTAGTGTCTAATAGATGATTTCTTGTTCACATATATACAGCATAAAAGCCTCTTCCTTCATTGTTTCAACAACATATGTTTGTGTTTTTATACTAGAATAACAATGTTAAGCAGTATTCCAATATTTAGTTTCCAAACGACAGTACTTTAGTCTAAACATTTTGGGGCTCTGATTGCTTCCTTGCCCCCTTGGAGACGTTTTATATGCTTCTATACATCCACTGGAAATCGACGGCAATAATTACTGACACTGGTGACTACTCGGTCTTCTCTAGCTATCCACTTTTGATTTTTCCCAGTCTCCACTCGATTCACCCATTGCGCCGTTCCTTGTGACATGTGGCTTATTCCTCCTTCCTGTATCTACTGTGCAGTTTCATTGTGACAGGCCATGTAAGTAAGACCCAAAAATTAGTTGTTTACTAACTCGTGCTAATCCTGATTTGGTCCCGGATTTACCTTAATATTGATTTCAAGTTTAGGACTCTGTCAGCGATATAATTGTGAATTCTCTTTTAGTGTGGCACTGTTTGCACCATTCACCACAAGGATTCACACATCACCACCTGAGATATTCTGCTCCCTATTGATGTCCTTCATTTTTCTTATCCTCCCTCTTATAGGTAAATACTACCATTTTATAAACCACAGGTGCCCCAAATAGAGATTTCCTCACTCATTTATGCATATTTATGTTGTGTTGAAAGTTGGACTTTGTTTTTCTTTCTATACAGCACCTATACAATCTTGTGCCCAGAGCGGTGGTTCTTTTTTTCCTGACGACGACCTGGTCATTCATATAGAGTTAAAGCCATTGAGAGCAATATGGCAATAAAAGACATTATACATGTGTGTGTATGTATGTTTGTGTATATGTGATCACTTTTTCTAGCCGCTATTTACTACTAGCATTGTGTTCACTACAAACACTAAATATACATGTGTAATATACTTTAGCGCTGTTCTATACAAGGACTATTTTTTATAAATGTTTATAGAATTTTGTAGTACCTAGACATTGCTACATCTAACCATTGAGAACCAGGTCTAATTGGGTGTATGGATTGCTAATGTGGTATATATTTGAAAATAATACAAGCATTGACCAAGCCTATAGGTCTCGCATTTAAAAGCAAGTGCTGAGCTACTGGCTTTGCCTACGATTGTGTTGGCATTGCCTAAATAAGGGTTAAACCCCCGAAAAATCGTAATGAAAGCCAGTGCATCATAGTGTATGCACACGCATAGACAGCAGCTTGGAGTGCTTTTTATTTGAGAAGCATTCCAAGATGGCCATTGTTGGACTTGGCCCTTTTTGCAGGGTCATCCCAGAACTTTTTGCCTTCCTCCGTTATTTTTTCTGACCTCTCGTTGGTGGTTATAGGACTCTGGGCACTTTATCACTGCTGATCAGTGCTAAATGCATGTGCTCTCTATGGTAAACTTTGTAAGATTGGTCTACAGCCGTTTGGCATATTTATTTACCTATCAGACCCTTGTACAGTTGTATCTCATATACCCAGGGCCAGTAAATGAAATGCTACTGGTGGGCTTGCAGCGCTGCTTGCGCCACCCTCAAAAGTAGCCTTTCAAACCTGCTTCAGGACTCTGCCACTGCAGGGCCTATGCGCTCAGCTTACTGCTGCTGTGACGTGGCACATAAAGTGGTGGCCATGTCGAACTCCTCTTTTACTACATATCAGTCACCCCTAAGGTAAACCCTAGCTAGCCCTATGGGCGTGGTGTGGTGTAGATGAAAGTTAGGACATGTGCATGAACTGTGTGGCATGTCCTGGTAGTGATAAACAGCCTATTTGGTTTCTCACTGCTGTGAGGCTGCCCTCTCATAGGAATATATCAGGGATTCCCTGATCTGTGCTTCAGTTGTAATTCCCGACATGAGAGGGGTAGCGTGATCAAGTTTGTTTGGAATAGTGGTGATAAATGCTGCGTACTGGTGTCTGCCGATTTTATTATCACTATTTTGGAAATGCCACTTTTAGAAGTAGTAATTTGTGTGCTGTGTGTTTGTGCCTGTCTGTTTATTGACTGTCTAGCCTTGGAGTGACCGGGACTGGGGAGGTGCAGTGGCTCCAGAGAGTCTGGGGGGAGTCAGCGCTAGGCTGAATTGGCCTTATCTGCATTCGGAGTGATGGGAGGAGTAGCACCTCTATCTGAATAGGACTGTGCCTGCCTTCCACAATGACTTCTCCGTCCCCCGGGGTGTCTGGGGCCAGGGCCTGCATTTACAATGGGGAGTGTTGTGCACTTGACAAGTGCCCCCAGAACTGGTTTGTCCTGGGCCCTGTACCAGGGCAGAACAAAGACTTTGTGGTGTATAAATATTGGGCCTCTGACCCTATGTGAAAAGAGCTGAAGTGTCCTTACTGGGAACTGGACGAAGAGGAGTGCTGGGCGCCTGGAGGAACCACCACTGGGGACCGACCTGTCTCCTGGGGGGGCTGAAAGGACTTTATCTCTGCTTAGGGACCCTGTGTGCTGGCCTGCCTGTGCCCAGCGCTGCATACTTTTGGATCCAGTGCGTGGTGAGCACTGAAAATTCACCCTCATGTGGAGCACTATGCAGGATCTGGAGAGCTCTTCTCCCCTTCTTCCATCTTTGGTTTGGGGAAAGAGCATGAGGTGCGCTGTGGGTACGATGCGAAGCACTTCAGTGCTGCTTGGTCCCTGTTGCTAAAAAGCAGCCGGAGGGGAGAGCTCGAGGTGGGAAGCGCTCTTTGCCGACCATTTTGTTGCCTGTTGCCAGCCGCCTTGCATTGTGGTGAAGTCCCAACCAGTAAGTGGGAGGTGGAGAGCAACCACCGGAAGTCTGGCAGAGGACTCCTGGTCATGCGTGGGGCCCCCGTGCCTAAGAGGAGAGCCCTGCATACTGCCTGTGCCTGTTGTTGGGCGGGGCCGGCAGCAAGATTGAGCCAGAGCCTCACGGGCTCCCTGGGCAGCCAGAAGGAGGACTGTAGCCTTGCGGGATCCATTCTGCAACTTCCCACCTGGTAGAGGCAGTGGCGGTCCACCCGTAGCAGACAGTCTCTCGCTGAGGAGACCGGAGAGACCCCTGCCACAGTTAACAAAGGAAGGTCTCTGGTCACAGTCACCAGGTTAGTGGGATCAGGGAGGGACTCCCATGAAGGGGGGGTTGCCTGACATTGGGCCAGACTGCTCTGGGACACTTTTAGTTTGCTCTGAGTTTGGGAACGAGATCAGTGTCCACAGCTGCACCATCGGATCACAGGCAGCTGCAGAAGGGACACAGTTGGGGGTGACCTTACTTATGAAAGGGGCATTGCGGGGAAAGTCCAGGTCGGGCCCCCAAGGACAAAACCAGACTACCTGATTTGACATCGGGATCCCCACGCTTAGGAGGTCATATGATCTGCCTGAGGCTAAGTTGGGCATGAGGTGCTCACACTATTTGATCTCTGACCAGTGTTTACTGTGGTGCACTATGGTGGAGGGTTATTCCTAATGTGGTGTGCTAGGCGCACCTTCACCGGTAGTTACAGGTTGTCTTCACTAACTGTGAGTTTGGATGTTATGACAGTGGCACGATTGGCCTAATGATTTATGCAAATACCTGTAAATACATGACGAGTGCCTCGTTGCACAGTCTATATATGTGATATGTTATCAAAGAAAAGCCCCCGAGCTTCAAAGATGTACTCCCCAAAAGAAAGTTCAACAGAACCTTTTAATTTTGAAGTGGCATTAACACTCCTGATTAATCCATGTCCCTGATGCGTTTCGGTGCAGCTTGCACCTTAATCATAGGGTCGGCAAGTTGGTAAACCTGGAGTTGAACTGCACCATTTTATACCTTTCTGACATTTGCGCTCCAGTGAGCGGCATGCCGGTAATTGCAGTCCCGATTCTTCCTGATTAGTGGAGCTCCTCTGTCTGCCAACTGTTTAGCTGCCAATTTTGAAAGTTCATTTTTCGTAGCCCTTCGGTGGGCCTCAGGTCTGTTAGTCCGCTTCCCAATATGAATTCCTTCGTGCTGCGAGGAGGCTACAATACAATTCTGTTGAACTTTCCTTCGTGGAGTGCATCTTTGAAGCTCGGGGGCTTTTCTTTGATAATGTTAACGCACGGCGGCTCTGGCCGTGAAAGATTGCACCGCCACACACACCGGATTAAGGTCTGCGGGGCTGTGAATTGTATTGCAGCCTCCTCGCAGCACGAAGGAATTCATATTGGTAAGCGGACTAACAGACCTGAGGCCCACCGAAGGGCTACGAAAAATGAACTTTGAAAATTGGCAGCTAAACAACAGTTGGCAGACAGAGGAGCTCCACTAATGGGGAAGAATCGGGACTGCAATTACCGGCATGCCGCTCACTGGAGAGCGGATGTCAGAAAGGTATAAAATGGGTCAGTTCAACTCCAGGTTTACCAACTTGCCGACCCTATGATTTAGGTGCAAGCTGCACCGAAACGCGTTGTGGACATGGATTAATCAGGAGTGTTAATGCCACTTCAAAATTAAAAGGTTCTGTTGAACTTTCCTTCTTGGAGTGCATCTTTGAAGCTTGGGGGGCTTTTCTTTCATATGTGATATGTTCTAAATGTGTTTTATGGATAATACAAAGGCTACTTTTATATAAGCTTGTGTGAAGTTTCTTTTGTGGTGTGCCTATTGTTTTGCTGCTGTGTGCATGTGTTGCGCAAATGCTTTACACATTGCCTCTGGGATAAGCCTGACTGCTCTGCCAAGCGACCAAGGAGGTGAGCAGGGGTTATCTTCGGGGTGTAACTCCTTTGCCCCGACTAGAGTGGTGGTTTCTGCCTGGCTTAGGCGCACACCCTAGCTAACCAGAAATCCCATTTCTAACAGCCACCATAAGTCGTAATGCATGCATGTGCATAGAGAGCCATTTTGGAATGAGTTTTACATTTGAAGAAGGCCTCTCATGCTTCTGTGTGAGTTGTGATACACCAACTGACATTAGGAATTTTTTGCGTAGTTTATTTACCTTTTCAAGATGACAGACGACCATTTGTGAACTGTAAATTTAAAAAACAAACCATGCAAAGGGGCACCAAAAGGAAACAGCAAGTGGCTAGAAATAGTGTGTAGGAAGGTGTAATCTGACTACACGGTTGCCCTCAATTTTTTGTTGGGTGTTTTGACTTAGTTTAGCTGGGAACCTGCTATTCAGGTCCCCAGCTTAGCTGCTTCCTCTCTAAATGGATTCCATGTACCTTAGGTACACCACAGATTGGATTCTGAGGTGCCCTTATAAGTCCCTAGTATATGGTATGCTATGTACCCAGGGCATAGGTACCCCAGAGGCCTACCAGGGTCTGCAGCATATATTCTGCCACCCCTGGGTAGCCCTCCAAAATGACACCACAGGTCTGCTACTGCAGCCTGGGTAAGGTGGTGCATGCACACCATACAGAGGTATAGGTTCACTATCTCACCCTATCACTGCACATATATAAACCTATCAGTCACCCCTATTATTAATCCTGAAGGCAGGGTGCTGGGTTTTGTGAGAGAGGGTGCCCATGCATGAGCAGAGCCCCTCTGCAGCCTTCGGTATCTCTTCTCCGGGGTTTTCTGTGATGCAGCCTGACCATATACTCTTAAGTGCATTATAACTAAACTGTAAATGCTAACTTTGGACTGGCTGCACGGAAACATTTCGTGTTTGGTGTCAAACACCTTGGAATCATGCCCCCACCCCAGTAACTGGTGTGGGAGTATGATCCCGCCCGTCTAGAGGGAGAGACATGACAGCACTGGTATACCCGGTAACAGCTAACAGAGCCCTGGCATCACAAAATGGATGCTGCCAGCCACAGACACGGGTCTGGCCTCCTGCTGCTGACAGAAACTCTGGCAGGGGAGGCCTGGACAATAGGTTTCATGTCACAGGGAGGTGTTACCACCTCCCAGACAGGCCTTAGTGGATTAGGGCTGGGTGGGTGTACTCCATGAGTCCTTTGTAATCTGCACTGGGGGCACATTTGGTGTCCCTGTGCATAGTGCATCTCAAACCGGTTGCAGGGGCTACCAGCCCCTGCTCTGGCACGAAACTGGACAAAGGAAATGGGTGTAGCCACCCCTATTTCCTGACCCTCCCATAGGTGGGTCCCCAGAGTATGTCCAACCCCTTCCTTGGGTATAAGAAAAGAACCCCTGGCTACAGGACTTTAGATTACACCTGGACAAAACTCTGCCACAGAAATCCCGGAACTTCGACGATCTACACGACTAGAATCTCCCTTGTAGTAAAGGAGTTACTCCCCTGCTTCGCAGGCACCAAAGGCGCATCTGTCCGGTCTGCATCTCCGAAGTTCCCACCGGACGCCGAAGAATTTGCAACACAGGAGGTGGGTTTCCAGACTTCCCAGAGGCTGACCAGAGTCCCCAGCAAAGCTGAGACACGTATCCCTCGTGGGTGCTGTGGAACCGGAACCCCTGGACACCTTGGACATTTGCAAGTGCATCAGCTTCTCGACGTCCCTTGAGGCTGTGCATTGGGTTACTTGTAGCCCAGACCCCAAGCACCTTTTACACTGAAGATTGCTGGCCTACACTCCACGAGTGTTCCGTGAGTCCGCTCTGAGTTTTCGCTCGAGGCTCCATCGCGATCCCTGGTCCGTTCACTGGTGGGTCCCTGTGAAGGCAACTCTGACTTTAATTGGGCTTCCCTGGTTGCTCCAGATGTGCCCCTACTCTCCATCGCTTGAGTCCCTAGGGACCTTGCTGGTCTGCACCGAAGCATCTTTTCTCTTCCAGCATGGGTTGCTGTTGCCAAGGCTTGTTGTGTCCAATCAGGGCACCGACGCTGCAGCACTCGACATCCTTTGAGGGACAGCTCAAATCCAGCTCCTGGTTGTCCTCGACACCTCCTGGTCCTCGTGGCTGAAGAGTCAAGCTTCCCCTCTTCGCACCTGAAGCACCCAACATCGGTGGGCATTCATCTATCGTGACCCTGGTCACTGACAAGTGACCCAGACTCTGTCCCCTCTGCTTTTTGGTTCTTCACATCTTCGATCCAGGCTTGAATCTCCTCGGACACTTCACCTCCTCCCGGCATCAGCACTTTTCAGTCTCCTGCCATTGAAAACGACGACGCGACCGGACCAGACACCATTTGACACCTATGCACCCAGCTTCCCTGGGTGAGGTAACACGAGTACTCTGGTGCTTCCGTGGGTGTTGGCCCTAGAACCATCTAAGTCCAAAAGGGTTTGTTCCTAGTCCACTCCTAAGTGCCCTTAAACTTTAAAATTCTGACTGCAACTGTCCTCATAGAAGCTAACGGGAGCTCGCGGCTGTGTTTTCACACTGCACACGTCCCCCGTGGATCCCCTGTGTCACTACCTTGGGTGGATCGTTGGGGTCCCAGCGATTTCTACAGGCTCTAAACCTTGTGTCTAGTCAAGTCGTGGTTCTTATACCACTTTCTTAGTATGTGGTTTGGTCCGCCCCTAGGGCCTAACGTGTATTGTGCTAATTCGCTGTAATATTTAAAGTGTAACATAGGTGCTTTTACCTCTAGCCTCATAAAGAGACTTGTAGGGTGTGTTTAGAAATAAATACGTATATATATATATATATATATATATATTTTTTTTTTTTCCCCCAAGACCTTTATTGACCGTTTACAAGTGGACACAGCAAGGTGCCTACATCCCCGCGGGCCGGCACTGCATCTCTCAAGAATTCAGAGCAGAGGGGGCAAAGGGGAATTCACAGCAAGCCGCCTACAACCCATCGGGCCGGCCGCGTAAGGGGGGAGCATGCAAGTTATTCAGCAAACTGTTCAGGTCTTTAATGAACATTAATTTCCCGAAGAAAAAGAACAAATAAGAAACCAAACTGTAAAAAGGCCATAGTTTTCTCACCACCATTCCTCATCTACAACAAGGATTATTACCCCGGTACCTCTCCATGTTCCCGCCTCCCTCACCGCCGCCCATCTCAAAATCGCAGATGGCATATTCCCTTATCCGATCGTCTTCGCCATCCATTCACAAATTTTCCTTCTCTCGAGAGTCCCCGTCCTTCCCAGCCTCCCCCTCTCTCGTCAGGTGGTCTGAGTTGGGAACACCATTGTCAGCATTGAGTAGGAGATATAGTTGCAAAGGTGCCCAAATGTCCAGCGGGCGAGTTGTAGGTGGGAGCAGTTCAGCATAAGTATGAAGCTGATCTTAAAAAAGGATAAGGTCATTAATCCACTCCTTAAATTTGGGGGCTCGCCCTCTCCCCCATCGGCATGCAATCCGTCTTTTCGCCACCAAAAGGGCAAGGAAGTATATTTTCGGATCTTAACAGGCAATTTCTCAGTGTAGCCCAGGAGAGCTACAGGGGGGGTGTCAGGAATGTGCAACGCATCTAATGCGTTAAGAACCGCCCCCCAGTAAGTCCAGATCGGTGGGCAGCCCCAGGCCAGGTGTCCAAATCCTGCCCCCCCTTTCACACAGCAGTCACAGCGGTCATGGTCTTGCAGCTGGAGACGATGCAGTCTAGCAGGGGGTATAGTACATTTGGTGTAAGTACCTATAATGTATGAGTCGTAGTCTATTGGCCGAGATGTCCCCAGTCTGCCTACAGCAGAAAGCCTGTCATTCTCCCATTTGATTTTAGCCGGCGTAGGATTCCATTCCCTCTCTGTGTAATATTGTATAGGCGCTAGACTACGTGTTCTGGGGAGTCCTGTTGCAGTAGAACGTGCAAGGGGCTCATAATGGATGGCTCCAGGGGGAAGCGGGACGCGAGGGTCCGCACACCTTGTCGTAATCGCACATAATAGAACCGCTCTAGTGGGGTAGGGGAAGAAGCACCAAAAAATTCTGCACTAGTGCAAAAAGTCCCGCGTGTGTACAATTGACCCCAAGTGAGCCGAGAATTTCCGCAGCATCCGACATCATCCGCCCTCCTGTGTAACCGGTATGTCGTGCCATCCTTGCAGAGGCGCCAAAGGTGAATACAAAAGGGGGGTTTGGAGTTTCTGTGCCAGGTCCCTGGTGGTACATTGGACGGTCGTGGAAGCCAGGTGCCTAGGTACAGCCAGGGCGCTCAAATATGCTGAGTAAGGGGTGGGAGCCATATACCCATCTTCCACTGCCAAATGAGGCATATATGGGGGATGGATGGATACAGTAGGCCGCAAAATGAGCCGGAGCACAGGTAAAATTTAACTCTGCGTCCGGAACTTCCAGGCCTCCAGCCCCAAAAGGGCACATAAGGATCTCACAAGCCAGCCTGGGAGTCTTCCCTCCCCATGTCAGTCTGATCATCTGTGATTTGAGACTGTTAAAAAAAAAAAAAAAAAAAATAGCAGCTCGGAGCGTATGGGATATTAGTGAACAGATAGAGAAGCTTAGGTAAAATCGCCATCTTAAGCAAAGATACTCTGGCAGCCATGGATAAGGGCATCGCAATCCACCGGGTTATTCTGTCAGTTAAGAGATCTAATATGCGGCCATAATTATCTATCATCAACTCTTCCCGACAACGGGATATAGGAATACCCAAGTACATGATCGATTCCGCACACCAAACCAGGGGATAGTCCGGCTCAAACCACGGGGTAGCTTCCGTCAAGGGGAATATTTGGGACTTGCCCCAGTTAACCTTTACTCACGACAGTCTACCGAACAGTATCATAACGCAAAGAATTGGATTGAGGCTTATGTCCGGGTTACGCAGATAGTGTCAGATCGTCCGCATATAATATGATATTACAATTTGCCTCTTCGGGTAGACCAGGGCATACTCCCTGTGATGCTGTCGGATTTTCGCTGCTAGCGGTTCGATAGCTAAAGCGAATAGCAGGGGTGATTGGGGGCACCCCTGTCGCATGCCCCTGGTGATCACGAAGGGAGCCGATTGCGCCCCGTTAAGAAGGATCCGCTCCCTCAACCCAGAGTAGAGCAAATTGATCCATGCCAAAAAAGGAGGGGGGAACCCCATTCTCTGCAGTACGAAAGCAAGGTAATCCCATTCCAAGGAATCGAACGCCTTAGTGGCGTCGAGGAATATGGCCGCTGCGCTGGTTGCTGGATCAATATCATGCAGTATCGCAAACAGCGTGTGCAAGTTATGTGAGGTATCCCTGGTAGGCACAAAACCCGACTGGTCCGGAAGGACCTGGCCGGTCATCAGGGGGCTGATTCAGTTGGCGATTAATTTAGCTAGGTTTTCATGTCCACGTTTATTAGAGAGAGGGGTCTGTATGACTCGCAATGTTTAGCGTCTTTTACGGGTTTGGGTATGGATATGATATGAGCTTCTCGTATAGAGGGTGGAAGAAACCCAGAGTCCCTGGCCTCCTCAAATACATGTCGTAGAATCGGGATGAGCAGGTGATGGAAGGTTTTATAAAATTCCACCGGAAGGCCGTCCGGCCCCGGCGCCTTTCCGGATGACAGCTGCATAATTGCAGTTATCTCATCCTCGTAATGGTGCAGCAAGAAGTTTCGTTGGCCATCCCCAGCCACGCTATCGCAGTATCTTTGAAAAAGGAGTCAAAGTCTATAGAGTGGTCCCTTTGGGCTTTGTACAGATCTTTATAAAACCATCGGAACGTTGCCACTATTGCCTCCGTGTCTCTGTGGGTCTGGCAGTCCTCATCCTCGATCTCTAGCACTGTTTGAAAAACGCGGAGGTCGGATGAGGGATGCCAGTCCCTTGCCCGGCCTATCTCCCTCCCCATATTGGCGCGCCTTAAAGTATTTTCCCCTGAATTTACATTCTTGTTCTGCAGTATCCTGATATTCATCTAATGTGCTCCTAAACTGCGCCTGTAGCTCAGGCGTTGGCACTATCTGTATGTTCCTCTCGATGTTGTAGATCCCCCTCGAGCCGCCGCAACCTGGCCCTAATATCTTTCAACACGCCTCCGCTCTTAGCGATGCACAGGCCTCGAATAGTGACTTTAAATGCCTCCCAAACAGTGGCGTATTGCCCAACCGAGTGTTCATTGTGCAGGAAGAAGTCTGAAATCTCCTGCTCAAGCTCTTGTTTAAAAACGGGGTCAAGCAGGGAAAGCGGATTTAGACGCCAGCTCCTGAATGGAGAATTCTCATGCGGAGGGTTAAAGACTATGAGCACCGGGGAATGGTAGGAATAAGTACGTGGAAGATGAAGAGTGTCAGTCACCTAGGAATAAGTCCTTTAGTAACTCGCCACATACCTATTCTGGACCAGGCGGCCCGGGCCGTGGTGTAGCAGGTCCCTTCCCTCTTTAGCCAGTGCATGTGTCGCCATGCATTTACAAGATCATGGTCCGCAATAATCATTTTTAAAGTAGCTTGGGATGAGGACCAGTGGCGGGGTTGCGGATGTGAGCGATCTAAGGCAGGTTCAATAGTGACATTCAGGTCTCTTCAAATCCCCCCCACCCCCCCACAGCAAGTGTGTGGAACCTACTTCCAATATTTTACCCCAGAGTATTCTAAACAATTCAGGGTCATCCGAGTTCGGCCCATAGCATTACACGAATGTGAAGGTCTGCGCGGCTAATATACCCCAAGCAATAGAATACCGACCCTGCTTATCCACCATAGATCCAATAGGGGTGTATGGAAGATTTTTCTGCCACGTGCGTACGAGGCGTAGGAAGAAAAACTGGCATAGCTGGCCCACCTAGCGGCAAAGGTAGGAGTGGCACTATGAGTGAAGTGAGTCTCCTGCAACATAGCGCATTGTATATTATGACGGACTAAGTATGCTAAGATATGTCTGCCCTTTCACAGGTCTCCTAATCCTCGCATGTTCCAGGTTAGGAACCGATACGTAGTCTGAGTCGGGGGTGGGAGGAGTCTGTCATATCGGCAGGCGTAGGAAGGCAGATAATTCAACAATGTGCGTTAAGTGGCGGTCACGGATCAATCGTACAATGATGGTCTGAGGAAGTGTGGCAAGGCATTGGTTTGAGCGGTGCTATGGCCAAAGATAAACTTCCCACCTCAGCAGCCCAATCCTGCCGTGGTCCCCAACCCTCCCGCTCCCCCCCCCCCCTCCCTCCCGTGCCCCTAGAAACATCATCTCTGCTGCCAAAATAAGACAACGGAGTACAAATAGCAAACAATCGGAGCAGCTTTACAGCCCCACCCAAGGCACACAAACAGAAAATAGGGGCCACCTGATGGGTGAGCTCTAGAGGGCCTCCGAAGGACCACACCTCCCATCTCGCTATAGCCACAATAGTTCTGATCAGACGGGGGGGGGGGGGGAGGGTGGAGCGCACCTCCAGAAAGCCAAGCGGATCCCCCTGGTCAATATCTGTCGTGGTGCGTCGTCCCCCACCCCCCCGTAGTAATGCCAAGAGGGACTTGTCTCGAATAGGGAGGTCATGGCGGCAAGTTGCTGTCCTCGATACAATGGATAGTGTAGGGTCAATGTGGTAGATCATCACTCTGTCAGAGGTGCCGCCATGTTCTTCCAGGGGGCGCGGAGGGGAGGCGCGAACCGTCTGCTGCCTCGGCAATCCTTTGAGAAAGTCTTGTCCCTGTTGAGGGGTATTAAAAAAAACCTGCGTCCCCAAATGCGTGATTTTAAGCCGTGCCGGGAAAAGCATAGCGTAGGGCAGGTTGAGCTGCTGCAATTTCTTTTTGACTGGAAGGAACTTGCGCCTCTGCTCCTGTACTGCCATGGTAAAGTCAGGGTAGAGAGAGATGTCCATGCCCTCAAACCGGAGCTGCCCGTGTGCTCGGGATAGGCGGAGGGCGGCATTGCGGTCCCGATAGTTTAGTAAACGAGCTATGATTGGTCGGGGAGTGGCCACGCAGACAAGGTGCGGTGCGCTCTCTCCACCACCAGAACCGGCGAGAAGGCTTCCCTCCTGAACAGCGTGATCAGAAGACGCTCCACAAATTCCTCCATTCTCCCCGTGGCCGTCTCGGATATCCCAAGAATGCGGAGATTATTGCGGCGAGAGTGAGATTCGAAATCCTCATTCTTAGCGGCTAGCACTTTTAAAGTCCTCTCCATATCCAAGGTCCGGGACATGGTGGCAGTGTCCTCGAGATCCGGCGCTCCGCTTCAGTCAGCCGGTCCTCATGCTTGTCCACTCTGTGTGACTCCGTCCAGCCGTGCATTCATTGAGTCCAGCTTAGATTTGATGGAGGTCAAGCTGGACTGCATGATGAGCAGGAGTTCTTTCAAATCTGCCGTGGAGGGGGGTTGGGAATCCCCGTGCTCATCCTCCTGTTCTGCCTGTGATCGGGCAGTTATTTGCGCCTCGAAGGGCAGCTTAGACTGGCGGCCGTCTGATTTCTCCATCTCCAGGACCCTGGAGGCGCAGTCCTATATCGAAACAATCTGGGAGAGTGGTCGACCGCAAGGCCCAGAGACCGCACCTCACGCCACCCGGAGTGTGTTTCGTAGGCGTATTCTTCCCGCGTTGCGCAGTTTTCCGGGAAATCTCGAGGCCTCCAGCGACTAGTATGAATAGCTGCCTCGCAGCGATCAGCCAGAAGGTAGCCTCACCCCCTCCAAGCTGGTGTCCAGTCTCTGCTCAAACTCCACCCCACCTGACTCACTCCCCCGTTGCGGTCACTCGCCGTGTCACTCAGGGTCTCATCAGGTGTGGGGGAGAGGGTGGGCACCCGCTCGCAGTCTCCCAATCCCCCAACTGCAGCAATGCAGTTGGATCTCTCTCCTGCAGGAGCAGGGAGATAATTTTGCCAGCTAGCAATGTGGGGCAGAAGAGTACCTGTCTCTGTGGCCAGTGCAGCTCAGTCCCAGGGGTTGGCGTAGCAGGGGAAAGGCCTCAAGCCCCAGGCTGCGATTCCAGTGCCTCCGCGATGGTTTCCCGGCAGTCTCTGCTCCTCCCGGGCAACACAGAACAATCTCCCCCACCGATCCAGGGCCGCACCAGCAGAGGTCGATTTATTTGAAGCTCGCTGGGGGAAGGGGGGGGAAGGGGTGCTGTGGGTGGCCCGGCAGGGCGCTGCTGCCGCGCCCGATCCGGCTCCCCAGGTCTGATGGTCAAGTTCTGGTTCCGTCACTCCGGTGACCAGATCGCGCCACCAGGCAGCGCGCGACTCACCCGCTGTCTCGAGCGCGGGGCCCGCTGCCAAGTCTGAAGGCGCTGTAGCCTCAAGCAGAATCCCACACACGGGCAGGGGTGGACGGCCGTCTGCACGCCCTCAAGGCAGCGTCAACTCCACCCTCTCGATTCAGGACAGTCAGTGTAGTGCGCGTCCTCCCAACCGCACCTTCCTCTGCAGCCGTAGCCATTTTATGAAAGGCAGCTCCGCCATCAGGCGGGATAATCTCGTCTCCTCTGCTGACCGATAGCTGCAGTAAAAAAACGTTCAGTGCCGCATCTTCCCTAAAACTTGTCAGCACATGAGAGCAGTTTCCAGTACAGGATGCCACGGATTTTGGGCGGATAGTGGCCCGAATGGCAAGAGGCTCACACGAATGTGGCAATCTTGCTCGACGCCCTCTAGCACCCCCCCAAAATACGTGTGTGTGTGTGTGTGTGTGTGTGTGTGTGTGTGTGTGTGTGTGTGTGTGTGTGTGTGTGTGTGTATATATATATATATATATATATATGTATATATATGTGTGTATGTATATATATGTGTGTATGTATATATTCACTGAAAAAACCATAGGTTTCACACATGTTATAGTTAGCGGAAATTTTACTGATAAAAAACCAATGAAATTGCCCCGTTATAGTT